>NC_141698.1:904706179-905949279 GCF_964263255.1 Lissotriton vulgaris
AAGCAAAAAGATTAGGGGTGAACCTGCCAGAAGGGCCAAGTCCAACACAACCCCCTTCCAGCCAAAACGCAGGGCAGACCAATCACCACTGTGATGGGCTTCCCTGCTTGGGGCGATAAAACACGGACACGGGCCCACACCTGCAGGGACACCCTCCTGTTTTATGCCACGGTGAACCCCTGGGGTTCTTTCGAAAACTATGGTAGGGACTAACTGGGCTACTCCACTGGTACTCTCCAGCTGCCCTCGACCAGGACCAGGCCCTAGGCCACCCAGGTGCCACTGGTCCTGCCTACTCACAAAGTGGGGGGTAGTAACCCCTGGCACATAATAGCCATTCTCCACTCTTCCTGCCTGCAAGACAGGGCTAGACTGCCACTGGTTCTCCAGCCTAGGGTCTACAACCTTAGGTGGACCAGGAGTCTCAGGGAAGGCTCTCCTCCCCCTACCTCTTCTCCTAGGGTTCCTCCTCCTCCTGCGAGGGGTACCCTCTAAACACCATTCTCCCAACCTAGGGTTTAACCCCTCAGGTGGAACCGGGGTCAGAGGTGGGCTCTCCCACCCTCTGCACCCCCTTCCAGAGTCCTGCTCCCTCCCAACTGGGGCGATACCTCTGGAGAAAGAACTGGTCAGGACACTGATTACAGTATTCCCACCCTTCAGGTCAGGCAAATCCTGAACCTGGACCTCCAACCTCTGGTCTAGAACCTTTGGTGGAATCACTGCCTGGCACTCCAGGACTTCTGGGGACTCACATACTATCCCCCAATCACTCTTTTCACTGGACTTCTGTACCCTCCCTGCTGGAGCAGTACTGCCAGACTCTATAACCATAGAAGCTTCGCTAACAGATGCTCCAGGTCCTCTACACTCTAGTAGATCTCCCTCAAGTGGACTAACAGGCAAGCTTAGGACCCCATCAAGGTGTTCCCTAAAGAAACCATCCAGGCTCTGAGGCAGGGCTTCGGGTGTCTGGGGACTCTCGGTCTCACACTCACTCCCGCTCCACTGAGACAGGCAGTAAGCCCCTACACCCTCCTCACTATACTGGGACCCAGCTGGGCTATTCTCACCCTCCTACACCACGCTGGGCTGGAGGACACCTGACCCACTATTGTTGGAATCACTCACTAGTGACTCTAAAGAACCTCTCACACTGTCCCAGCGCTCTGCTTCTTCTGCAAGGTCCCAAGGACTAAGGGAACCACACCTCAACAGGTGCTGGCGCAACTCTGGACAAACAACACTGAGCATCTGCTCCTTGATAACCACACAGAGCAGTCCACCCAAATCCTGTCTGGGGTGAAGCTCTCTCCAACTGTCCAGTGCTTCTTCACATTCATCCACAAACTCCTCCCAAGACTGGTGAGACAGTTTCCTAAGGTTCCTGAACTGCAACCAATACTCCTCTTCTCAGGAAACAGGTACTATACTCGGGGAACTAGGAGTGGGACAGTCTACACTGAAATTTAAAAAGCTGCCACCACTGGACTCAACACTCCCTGAGGAATGCAGAAAATCATAACTGCACTCAGGGGATAACCTACTCTCTAGGGTTACCTTCTCCCTGAACTAGGCCCTTTCAGCCTCTAGCTTGGCGTGCTCTAACCTGAGCTGTTCCATCGCTAGCTGATGCTCCCGCTCTTCCTTCCTATCCAACCACTCCTCTGGGGACAGGACAAGGGATGGGGCGCTGGTACTGACACTGGACCCAGCAAGGGACTCCCTATCTATGGGGTCCTCACTATCTGCTGGTGCCCATTCACTGTCATCACCTTCAAACTCACATTCTTCGGGGCTCCCCACAGACTCACCACCCTCATGGCGTGCGGCCCGGGCCCTATCTCTCTCACTAAGCATGGGCGAATTTTGCGAATCTCGCGTTCGCGAATTTTGCAGATTTGCGAACTCGCAATCCGCAAAATCCGCGAATTCTCGCGAATTTGCGGATTTTTTTTTTTGTGTTCGCGCGGGTTTCTGCCAGTTCGCGAGGGTTTTGTACAATTTCGCAAAACGCGAACTTACCTGTCGGGTCGCAAGTTTCGCGAACTTGTTGTTTCTACGTGTCCAGCCTGTTTGGGACACTCTTCTTCATCAATGCCACTCTCTGTCACCACTGCCACTCTCTGACTACTCATGCCACCCTCTGGCCCACCCATGCCACCCTCTGTTTCATCACAGCACCCTCTGGTTGTCCAGTCAGTGTACATTATTGTGGCAACGCATGCACACCTTCCCTGCCTCAAGTGACCTGAATTAATTTGGGGCTGATTAATGTGTCACAGAATATTTTTTTAGCTGGCACCTGCTTCCTTAGTGCTTCCTGATTAGTGATCTTTTGCACTTGCTAAGTGCTTTCATTGTTGCAAAATTAGTTACAAC
This sequence comes from Lissotriton vulgaris, assembly GCF_964263255.1. Classification (NCBI taxonomy): domain Eukaryota; kingdom Metazoa; phylum Chordata; class Amphibia; order Caudata; family Salamandridae; genus Lissotriton; species Lissotriton vulgaris. The sequence continues at coordinate 904,708,562 of NC_141698.1, forward strand.
ACCTGCCCTGCCCCAACTGACAATAATGAATTAGGGGCTGATTAATGGATTTGAACCTCCAGCCTGGCTCCTGCTTGTCTCCCTTAGCTGTAATTCAGGACCTTTGTGGCATATGTGTAACTATTCTGAGGTTCAGAGCAGGGTCACATAATAGTTGCAACTGGCAACTGAACTCTGGAGGGGCCCCTCAGGAAGCACTACAGGAAATGGCTACTAATGATGAGCCTGAACTTTTGAACCTGGTAAGTAGTTTCAGTTTTGCTAAGATCGTATTTCTGCAATTTTGCGCTTATTCGCGGGGCGCGAAGTTGTACTGGGAAGCCGCGAACTCACGCGAACAGTGCGAGCAAGCCATGAAATCCGCTGCTCGCGGATTTGCGGATTTTGCGGGAGATTCGCGAATCTCGCGGATTGCGAATTTACCGAAAATCCGCAAAATCCGCGAGCGAAGCGGATTTTCCGCCCATGCTTATCTCTCACTGTGCTCAAGATCCCACTGATCCTTTTGCCATAGGATCAGGCTGTCCCTAAGCTGGGACTGAGTATCCAACTCACTCACCTCTATGCCTCTCTTTTCACAGAATCTGACCAGCTCTAACCTACTGTATCTAAAAAGACCATAGAGATCAAAAGCAGGCTCCATTTTGGCGGATGTTCTCAAGAAAAGTTTGACACAGGGAACCTGGGGGTCTGAGCTTAACAGGAGTACACATTTAACAAAATTCAGCAAGCTCCCTATCTTGGATAACTTGCACTCCTCTGTCCAGTGTAACACACCACTAATTCACACACACCCGCCTCGGTAAGGCAGTTTCTACCACCCCTGATTTCTCAACCTGACCATAAGCGACACAGGTACCAATCTGGGAGCAGGGCGGGGAACAAGGTACTGGACACAAATACAAAATGACACCTTTCAGGAGAAGCAATACTGAACCTCACCTAAAAAACAATAATCCCCAAAATGTGGTTATCTAAAAATGTAGAGTTTTGTAGTGCGGCCTGTTGCCACTGTGGTACAGCGCAAACGCAAGTCCAATCCGCACCGCTTGCCACCAATGTTAGACCAGGGACCCCCAGCTGGCCAAGGCTCACGCCAAAGTCAGTCAGAGACCACCATGTCTAAGGTCAGGGCAAGGGAGTTACACACCAAGATAACCCCTGCTCACCCTCTAGGTAACGTGACGCGAGCAGCAAGGCTAATTTTGGAGGCGATGTGTAAAGCGTTTGCGCGCGCACCCAGCAACAACACCCAAGGCCCACCACAAAGGAAACTCCACACAAGGTTATATAAAAAAATAGCCTTTGTATTATAGTAAAAACACATTAGATAACACACACACTTTACAATGTGCCAACAGGCACGGGCAGAATTTACAAGGGATTATGTACAGGACAGGGCCACATGGACCACTGTCAGGGGTAGGCACTTGTTAGGAATAATGCTTGTAGGTATAACACTTAGCACATACACATATAATGACTGTAGCACTAAAATAGTAAATGTAGCACACAACCAGTAATTACTGGTAAAGGGTAAATACCTCCTACGCAACCCTAAACACTGTAGGAAAATCACGCAGGGCACTAGGACCTTAATATCAGGACCTATAGAAGGAAAACCATCACCTAAGCAGGTCACTTTTAGCAAAGGGAAGGAAACCTAAACAATCACCTAAGCCGGTCACATTTAGCAAAGGTAATACATAAACAATCCTCTAAGCAGGTCACTTTTAGCAAAGGGGATAAAACATAAACAATCACCTAAGCAGGTCACTTTTAGCAAAGGTAATAACATAAACACTCCTCTAAGCAGGTCACTTCTAGCAAAGGTAATAAAACATAAACAATCACCTAAGCAGGTCACTTTTATTATTATTATTATTATTATTATGTTTCTTATATAGCGCCTGAATCGACCCCCGAAGGGGTATCTCCGCGCTTGCCTTGGGAACCCGTCCTGGCTTTTTCCCTGTGAGATAGCCCTTACAGGGCATCCCCAAGGTGAAAGCCAGGCATCCCGCCGCGGGGGGCCGTTGTGGAGATTAAGCAAGCTTAATGCCCAGAGATGCAGAGTGTGAACCCATGATTAGGTCAGGCACCGAAGCGAGAATTATCGAGTCCATTGACATTTGAGCTCAAGACCCTGCCGCGTCGGGAATTGAACCCTGGTCCCGGGTCTGACTTCTGCTTCAGGGTCTGCCTGCTCTAACCAGTGAGCCACACTTCTCCACAAGCAAAGGGGATAAAACATAAAGCACATTGCACATGAGGCATTAAAACACATTCAGAGGTGCAGGTAGAACATTTGCGCAGGAATCAAATAAACAAGTAAATCACAATGCGCAGGGTGCACATAGCACAACACTAGAACTGTCCCTCAGGCCAACTGGCCACGCACGGGCTGAAATGCCCTGAGTTCAAATGTCAGGGAAGGCTGCACAGGCAGCACAGAACACAAAGCCTAAACGTAGCAACTGTCCACTAAGTGCTGGACAGTTGTAAATACAGATGATGCCAACGTTGGAGCCTCGTGGGCTCAAGAACACAATGGTGAGGGCAAGTACTGCGTGGGAGCCTCAGGGCTCTAACCACACTCGTGTCCCCTAAGAGCCTCTAAGGGCTGGCAAAACAAATATGGCACGTTGAGAGTTTCTTAAACAAATATGCTGGCACTATAGAGCTTCAGCGCTCTAAAACAATGAAATGCCACTAGAGCCTCCCAGGTTCGTAAATCAATTAGGGCGGGAGCTCTTGGGGCTCGAAACACACAAATTGCCCCCAGGAGCCTCGGGGCTCCAATCTCAAAAGATGCGGGTGTCGTTGGAGTCCCTTACAGGGGACTCAGAATCAAAGAATGCCCCAAGAGCCTCAATCGGCTCTACACACTGACTGGGAGGGGTGGGCACCGGCAATGTACCCCGACGCCCTCCTCCCTTCACTCGCTCTCTGGCCCTAGAAAAATGTTGGAGCGGCCCTCTCATCAGGCGGGGCCGCTCGACAGTCAGGCTGCACACCCCTCGGGAAGCCCACACTCACCGGGCGTCCATGGCGCTGCTCTCGCTGGCAGGACGGCTCTCCTTGCGGGGCTCCTCTCCCTCGGAGCCTCGCTGGCGGAGCTTCCTTCTTCGCTGCTCGGCTGCAGGGGCGGGACTTCCGGCTGCCTCTCCCGGGCCGCGCAGCAATTGGCTGGCTGACCCAGCACTTCCGGGTCGTCGCAGGCAGCGCGGCGGCCCGGCGGGGCCTGCACACATTCCTGGGCTGCGGCGGTGATTGTCGAGGGGCAATGCCGGGTGGGCACCGGCTTAAAATACTCAAACAACATACAGGGCAATGCCGGGTGGGCACCGGCTTCTATAAATAAAATATAAAGCGAGGTGGGCACTCGCTCGGCCAGAAATCGGCAAAACGGGTCCAATGCCGGGTGGGCACCGGCTTCTGTAAATAAAGCGCTCCTCAGCGCTATGGACCACAGGAAAAGCGCTCCCAGCACTTGAAATAGAAATAAAGCGCTCTCAAGCTCAAGAGGCAATCCACAGCGCTCCCCCGCACTTAAGGGGTAAAGGAAAAGCGCTCTCAGTGCTGAAGGCAACAGCAAAGCTCCAGCAAGGTCTGGAGACAGGCAGGGGGCAAGGCTGGGCCCAGAGCCAGCTCACTGGGTCTCCAGGCAGGGAGACAATCCAAGTGGCGGTCCTCCTGGCCCCAGCAACAGCAGCAGCCCTCTCAGCTAGGATCCAAAGGCAGAACATTTTGTTAGGGGACACAGCCCCTTCTTATACCGTAAATTCCTTTGTCTGTAGGTGCAGGGTGGGGGAGAAACCAGTCGTAGCTGGTTTTGGAGCCCCCTTGATAGCTCAACCACCCATTTCATTCACTGGCAGGGCTAGGGTCATCAGTCGCACCACAGGGGGTGGAGCCAGCATTGTGTGGGGAAAGTCCAGCCCCATCAGGGACCAGGTGCACTCCTCCCAAGCCATCAACATGCTAATCTCACTCTACACTGAAATTTAAAAAGCTGCCACCACTGGATTCAACCCTCCCTGAGGAATGCAGAAAATCATAACTGCACTCAGGGGATAACCTACTCTCTAGGGTTACCTTCTCCCTGAACTAGGCCCTTTCAGCCTCCAGCTTGGCGTGCTCTAACCTGAGCTGTTCCATCGCTAGCTGATGCTCCCGATCTTCCTTCCTATCCAACCACTCCTCTGGGGACAGGACATGGGATGGGGCGCTGGTACTGACACTGGACCCAGCAAGGGACTCCCTATCTATGGGGTCCTCACTATCTGCTGGTGCCCATTCACTGTCATCATCATCATCAAACTCACATTCTTCGGGGCTCCCCACAGACTCACCACCCTCATGGCGTGCGGCCCGGGCCCTATCTCTCTCACTGTGCTCAAGATCCCACTGATCCTTTTGCCATAGGATCAGGCTGTCCCTAAGCTGGGACTGAGTATCCAACTCACTCACCTCTATGCCTCCCTTTTCACAGAATCTGACCAGCTCTAACCTACTGTATCTAAAAAGACCACAGAGATCAAAAGCAGGCTCCATTTTGGCAGATGTTCTCAAGAAAAGTTTGACACAGGGAACCTGGGGGTCTGAGCTTAACAGGAGTACACAATTAACAAAATTCAGCAAGCTCCCTATCTTGGATAACTTGCACTCCTCTGTCCAGTGTAACACACCACTCATTCACACACACCCCCCTCGATAAGGCAGTTTCTACCACCCCTAATTTCTTAACCTGACCATAAGCGACACAGGTACCAATCTGGGAGCAGGGCGGGGAACAAGGTACTGGACACAAATACAAAATGACACCTTTCAGGAGAAGCAATACTGAACCTCACCTAAAAAACAATAATCCCCAATATGTGGTTATCTAAAAATGTAGAGTTTTGTAGTGCGGCCTGTTGCCACTGTGGTACAGCGCAAACGCAAGTCCAATCGGCACCGCTTGCCACCAATGTTAGACCCGGGACCCCCGGCTGGCCAAGGCTCACGCCAAAGTCAGTCAGAGACCACCATGTCTAAGGTCAGGGCAAGGGAGTTACACACCAAGATAACCCCTGATCACCCTCTAGGTAACGTGACGCGAGCAGCAAGGCTAATCTCGGAGGTGATGTGTAAAGCGTTTGCGCGCGCACCCAGCAACAACACACAAGGCCCACCACAAAGGAAACTCCACACAAGGTTATATAAACAAATAGCCTTTGTATTATAGTAAAAACACATTAGATAACACACACACACTTTACAATGTGCCAACAGGCACGGGCAGAATTTACAAGGGATTATGTACAGGACAAGGTCACATGGACCACTGTCAGGGGTAGGCACTTGTTAGAAATAATACTTGTAGGTATAACACTTAGCACATAAACATATAATGGCTGTAGCACTAAAATAGTAAATGTAGCACACAACCAGTAATTAATGGTAAAGGGTAAATACCTCCTACGCAACCCTAAACACTGTAGGAAAATCACGCAGGGCACTAGGATCTTAATATCAGGACCTATAGAAGGAAAACCATCACCTAAGCAGGTCACTTTTTGCAAAGGGAAGGAAACCTAAACAATCACCTAAGCAGGTCACATTTAGCAAAGGTAATACATAAACAATCCTCTAAGCAGGTCACTTTTAGCAAAGGGGATAAAACATAAACAATCACCTAAGCAGGTCACTTTTAGCAAAGGTAATAACATAAATACTCCTCTAAGCAGGTCACTTTTAGCAAAGGTAATAAAACATAAACAATCACCTTAGCAGGTCACTTTTAGCAAAGGGGATAAAACATAAAGCACATTGCACATGAGGCATTAAAACACATTCAGAGGTGCAGGTAGAACATTTGCGCATGAATCAAATAAACAAGTAAATCACAATGCGCAGGGTGCACATAGCACAACACTAGAACTGTCCCTCAGGCCAACTGGCCTCGCACGGGCTGAAATGCCCTGAGTTCAAATGTCAGGGAAGGCTGCACAGGCAGCATAGAACACAAAGCCTAAACGTAGCAACTGTCCACTAAGTGCTGGACAGTTGTAAATACAGATGATGCCAACGTTGGAGCCTCGTGGGCTCAAGAACACAATGGTGAGGGCAAGTACTGCGTGGGAGCCTCAGGGCTCTAACCACACTTGTGTCCCCTAAGAGCCTCTCAGGGCTGGCAAAACAAATATGGCACGTTGAGAGTTTCTTAAACAAATATGCTGGCACTATAGAGCTTCAGCGCTCTAAAACAATGAAATGCCTCTAGAGCCTCTCAGGCTCGTAAATCAATAAGGGCAGGAGCCTCTTGGGGCTCGAAACACACAAATTGCCCCCAGGAGCCCCGGGGCTCCAATCTCAAAAGATGCGGGTGTCGTTGGAGTCCCTCACGGGGGACTCAGAATCAAATAATGCCCCAAGAGCCTCAATCGGCTCTACACACTGACGGGGAGGGGTGGGCACCGGCAATGTACCCCGACGCCCTCCTCCCTTCACTCGCTCTCTGGCCCTAGAACAATGTTGGAGCGGCCCTCTGATCAGGCGGGGCCGCTCGACAGTCAGGCTGCACACCCCTCGGGAAGCCCACACTCACCGGGCTTCCATGGCGCTGCTCTCGCTGGCAGGACGGCTCTCCTTGCGGGGCTCCTCTCCCTCGGAGCCTCGCTGGCGGAGCTTCCTTCTTTGCTGCTCGGCTGCGGGGGCGGGACTTCCGGCTGCCTCTCCCGGGCCGCGCAGCGATTGGCCGGATGACCCAGCACTTCCGGGTCGTCGCAGGCAGCGCGGCGGCCCGGCGGGGCCTGCACACACTCCTGGGCTGTGGCGGTGATTGTCGAGGGGCAATGCCGGGTGGGCACCGGCTAAAAAAATTCAAACAACACACAGGGCAATGCCGGGTGGGCACCGGCTTCTATAAATAAAATATAAAGCGAGGTGGGCACTCGCTCGGCCAGAAATCGGCAAAACGGGTCCAATGCCGGGTGGGCACCGGCTTCTGTAAATAAAGCGCTCCTCAGCGCTATGGACCACGCTGAAGGCAACAGCAAAGCTCCAGCAAGGTCTGGAGATAGGCAGGGGGCAAGGCTGGGCCCCTTCTTATACCGTAAATTCCTTTGTCTGTAGGTGCAGGGTGCGGGAGAAACCAGTCGCAGCTGGTTTTGGAGCCCCCTTGATAGCTCAACCACCCATTTCATTCACTGGCAGGCCTAGGGTCATCAGTCGCACCACAGGGGGTGGAGGTAGCATTGTGTGGGGAAAGTCCAGCCCCATCAGGGACCAGGTGCACTCCTCCTCAGCCGTCAACATGCTAATCTCACACTCGCCACCGGGCAGACCCATCCAGCCTTCCTGGAGCAAGGCTCACCAGCCAGCTCCAGCCAATCACACGCCAGGCATATTTTATACTAATATGCCAAGTCCTAGAAGTGGCATTTCTACACAAGACACACTCATGCCACATACATCATTGCGAAGCATTCATTCTCCCGAGCTCGCACATACCACATTCGAGTATGCACTCCTCACGCATCAGGAACTACCAGGCACACACACATTTCCCAGGCATCCCTATGGGAGAGCAGGCCAGCCTAACTACATGCACTTACTTTACTCTGGGACACAGGGAAAAAGTGCCAGAGACCAGAAAATCATCAACACAGATCATAGATTAAAAGCAAAAAGATTAGGGGTGAACCTGCCGGAAGGGCCAAGTCCAACAGTCCCCTTCTCGCACCCTGACCAAGTGATAAGCCCCTCTCAGATCTAACCGAGTGTATATCTTCGCTTCCCTCACTTGGTCAAGGAGCACTGAAATGAGAGGAAGTGGATACCTATTTCGAATGGTGTTTCTATTCAGCATGCGGTACTCCACGCACGCCCGTAAATCCCCATTTGCTTTCGCAATAAAAAACAGAAGAGAGGCTGCAGGAGAACGGGAAGGACGAATGAACGCTTTCTTCACATAATGGTCAATGTATTCTCTCAAATGTGTAGTTTCGGGCACTGATAAAGCATATACCCTGCAAGAAGGAATGGTAGCCCCTTCTATTAAATCAATACGGCAATCATACTCCCTATGAGGTGGTAGGGATTCCGCTTTGATTTCACTGAATACATCCCGATAAGATACATAGTCCTCGGGCAGTTCCACCGCTTTCTCTACTGTGGTGGCCACAAAAACGGAGAAGACAACACTGCTACCTGAGATGTAACACATGGAAAGAAATGGTCTTTACAGGCCTCGGACAAGAACTGAAGGGATTTGGTTGTCCAATCAATAGTTGGGTTATGGTATCTTAGCCATGGCATACCTGATATAACCTCATACTGAGGGGCTTCAATGATATTCAATGACAACTTCTCTACATGTTGCTCCCCCATGACTTCCACAGATAGCACTATCTTACTAGTCTTTTCTGTGATGCGCCCCGACTTTAAAGGCTGACCATCAACAGCCAAAACCTCTTCCGGGTTATCTCTTGCTACTATAGGTAACTGCAAACAGGTAGCCAACCCATCATCTATAAAGTTGCTGGTTGCCCCAGAGTCTAATATATCCATTATCTGGTGGCATTGATTCCTACATTCCAACGTCATAGATATCACTACATGTGACTCAGTTTCACCTATCCCAATGTTAGAAAGAGAAGTGAGTTTCCAGTCCAGTTTCAGATCCGCCTCCTGTGTCTGACCTGCCCTGTTCTCTACCTCCAGACTCGCGGCTGATACTGCTATCCTCTTGTTTCGGTTCCAAGTGTTGGGATTCTTTGGTTTGTATGGACACTCTCGTATGTAATGCCCCTTTTTTCCTCAGTAACTGCATTGGCCCTGGACTCGCCTACTCTCTCTTTCTTCTCTGGACAAAGGAGGTCTGATGGCGCCTATCTCCATAGGCTCAGAAGGCACCTCAGGTTTTCCTACCCCCTTACGTGTCACATTCTCAGGTCTATAGTAACCCCTCTCCCACTTCCACCTATCACCTCTTCTCTCTGACAAGCGGCTATCTAGTCTCAATGTTAAGTTAACCATGTCCATATAGGATGTGGGCTGAGGATCAATCTGCGCCACAACATCTTTTAACTCCTCCCGCAACCCTTGGTAGAAAAGAGATATCCGCTTCTCCTCGGGCCACTCGGCTTCTGCCACCAAACGGTTAAAAGATGTCATATAGGTAATTAGCTCTCCCTTACCCTGTCTTAATTCCAACAACTCTCTATCTGCACTAAAGGTTGTGGCTCATCTGTCGAATACCTTCTCAAACTCCGTTCTAAAAGCATTCCAATCTGATAGTATAGCATCATTGTTTTTTACCAACGGCACCGCCCAGTTGGCCGCATCCCCAACTGGATACGAGATGGCAAAGGCAACACGTGAGTGGTTGTTAGGTAAAGAAGCAGGCTTGCAAGAGAAGTGTAATAACACTTGTGTTAAGAACACCTGAATTTTTCTCGGATCCCCAGAGTAATGCTCAGGATTGGCCAAAGGAATGGGGGGGCCACTGTTACATTTATCGATGATGTGGACGAAGAGGCATTAAAGGGGTTTCTGCTAAGTTGTTTGACCTTGTCTTTTAATGCGGCGGTTTCTGTCTTAGAGGCCGCCAATTCCTGCTGAACCAAAACCAAGCCATACAGCACATCTTCTATGGAGGCCATGCTTGCTACCCCTGGACCGGCAGAGTGGAATACTTGGGTGCATGATTCTGTCAGGTCACACTCCGCGGGATCCAGTATGTAGCAAGAATGTCCACCTCCTGACCTCACCAACACCCTAACATAGCAATACACACGGTGTTCGAGCGATCGAGCGAAGGACGGGTAGGGAAGGGAACAGCAGGGAAGGGAGGCTGAAAAAGAAAACACACGATTATGAATATGCACTTACATAAACAACTACTCTTATGAATTCTCATTAAGGCAAGACCTATTCACCTGAAGGTCTTTCTCTATGCTCCCAATTAAAACAAAGAAGTTTAAATAACTCATATGTCTCTTCTCCCTAAGGAATACAAACATACGTATCAATGCTGGCAACAGAGCAAATGACAATTCCCAATTGTGAGATAAGAGCTCTGGGAACCTACACTGTCTGTTCCCTTTCAAACAATAAAGAAGGGGGTGCTCGCCTAGTATTTGATAATCCTCAATGACATCAGGCAGAGACCCAAGAAATAATGAAATAGAAGATATTGTAAATTCGTCTCGTAGATCCCCACGAAACCAAACAACCAATAGTACAGTTCCTTAGATTCAAACAAACTCCAAACACGGTAGAACATAGTTGACCTCACCACCGTTCTCCGCTTTGGCACTTATAGATTCCATACAGCATAGACAGTCGTTATTCCTAAATCCATAATCCAATAGTCATGTACCCCAATTCGGCAAGACGTAGTAATGCTACCATTGTCCTCCACCTTGGTATCTGTAATCCACAAATGAGGTTTCTGGACACCAGACTCCTGGATACTATCACGGCAAGGCGCGGCGGAATACTACAGCCCTCCGCGATACCTATTCCCCCAAAGGCTCTCATTCGTGACAGTAAAGCGAGGAACTCACCTCCGCATTCTGCCCTCATCACCCAAACAAGAGATAACACAAATACGGAAAAGTCTCTCCGCTTCATAACTGAAGAGCTGTTAGCAGAGCCCCTCCCGCGCTCCATGCGCAGAAAAGAAAACAAGCGTTCTCGGCAGAAAACGTACTCAGTACCTTACTCTGGTGAAGCACAGAACTAGAAGAACCTGGAACTCCGACCAGCAAGACGCTCTCCAAGGAGTGGATCAGAGAAATGGTGCAGGCAACGTAACAGAATCACGCACAACGTGCTAAGGCTCCGCCCACTATTTATTAAGAACACCCGACTGAAGCCTTCTGGGACATGTAGTTTAAAACGTTAGGCAGGTGCAGCTGAGACGATTCCTGACGCATATGTTTAAAGACTGCCCCCATCTATGTGAATTCTGGGACAAAATTAGAACATCTATGGAATTCATTCTGAAGGTCCCTTTGACTATTAGCTTACAGCTAATTATCTTTGGCCTAGATAATAATATCGTGGGCCTAGCAAGATCCTTACTTTTTTACGCAATACTTTTGGCAAGGAGGCAAATATGCAAGTATTGGGCAGAGTCAGCAGCACCAACGCATGCAGATTGGCTGACCTCGCTTTATGAAGTGTCTAAAGTGGACATGGCCAGAGCCTGTAATAAGAATAAACTGACTGGCATTTTGGGATCTATTGAAGTCATGGAAAAAGGAGGGCGTTTTTTTTCTTTTTTTTCTGGGTCCTATGATTATGCCTTTAATGCTCCTTGGACTTCCAAAAGGGTCTTCCAGGTACTTTGTCCGGCAGGTTGTGAAAACCTTGGTGGAGTAAAATCTCTTTCCCACGACCCTCCATCCAGTAATTAAATGTCTTAGATTGATGGTAGTTAACAACGAGACAACCAGGACACGAAATGAAAGATGGAGGTCACTTTTTCTTTTTCTAGTCAAGTGGCTTTACGGCAAATGAGGACAAAAAAATAAAAATAAAAATCTCCTTTCTTTATCTTTTTTAATGGCCCCCATTTCAACTTATCGTCTAACACGACCCCCAGATAGGAAACGGCATCTGTACGTGCAACCTAGGCAGATCAGAAGGTAAAATGATTGTGCGAGCTCCCACCTGCATCACATAGGAATCCTCCATGAATGAGGCAAAAGAATTAAGCAGTGTATGCAGCCCTCTTGCAGTCCTGGCCATAAGGACGGGCATTGTCTGTGTACAATAAAACGGGCAAACCTGCTGACCCATCTGTGGATAGACCACCTTGGCATCCTCTAAAACCTTCTCCAATTTGTTGACATATAAATTAAACAAAAAAGGGGCTAAGATAAACCCTCGTCCTACTCCTCTTTATATAGAAAGCTGGCGGGTGACCTTTAGGTCTTGTATATATTGAACCTCAGCCTTGGTATCTCTATGTAAGTCCTGCAGAAAATGAAAGATATCGTCATCCACCCCAAAGGACAACATGGTCTGCCAGAGCTTTGTTCTGTTTACGTGTTAAAACACAGATGACAGATCCATGAAGGCCAGGTGGATGGTGCCGGGGCGGGCGTTGTGTTCTTGTTGAGAATCATGAATACATTTAAACACTGGTCCACAGTCGACCTCCCAGACAAAAAACAGACTGGGTATGTTATTATCCTCTGCCCAGCTGATCAACCTATCTAAAAGGATACGGCCAACCACCTAGATCACTGAGTCCAACAGGGAGATTGGTCTAGAGCAATATGTGCTGAATGCTGGAACTATAGTGGATATAGCCCAGGAACCAGGAGGGTTAGTTTTTACTGCTGCATTAATGACAGCGGCAAGGGCTTTTGACAAACAATTCATATCAGATTTTTGAAGATCCAGCAGAATACAATCTGGGCCTGGCGCTTTATTGTCAGCCCAACAATATCCTTCCTGATCACTTCTACTGTGAAGACCAGGGCAGATATCTCAGCCAGTAGAGAGGAGGTGCATTCCTTTCAAGGGGCACTGAAACATATTCTCAAAATGACGCACCCATTCCTCCTCCATGATATGCGCTCCCGGGGCATTTTCTGCATTCTCAGTTAAAAAGGGGCTATTTATGATGCTCCAAAACTTTGAGCTGCTGTTAAAGGTACTTGTGTCAATTAACTCCCTCCATATTTCCTCCTTCAGCGCTGCTACTTCAGCTTTGTCCGTACATCGACTGATCTTAACTAATGCAGTATCCCTCTGGCTCTGACCTAAGGCTTCCTTTAGTTTCCTGGATGCATGAGAGCAGTCAGAGTCAAGCCAACTGGGACCAAAACAGAGGAACGCTGTGTTGGAGTACTAAGGGGGTCTGTTATTGTGAAGGAAATGACCCTTAAGGCTTCTATGATGTCACCCGGGTCCGCCAGCTGGCCTATACAAGTTAATAACTCTTTGCAAAACAAGGCAGTTAGTGATTCCTGAAATGACTCTGGAATTATCTGAGCCCATTTTAACCTTCTTACCCCATCTCTAACTTTTAATAACCTGCTATTCCATGTCCCTTGATTGGGGCTAGTAGTAGCTAGCTAATTTGGGCACATAAAGAATTATGATACTGGCCTCGATGGAGAAATCCAAAATCAGATGAAGGAGAGGGGTTGACACGAGGATAAAATCAATAAATGAACCACTTCCCCTCCCCACAAAAGAAGGAATAAGATCCTCTCTACAACGTTCCAATTTACACATGGACGAGGGTAAGTCAAATTCATTTAGTAGGGCATTAAGGGAGTCACCTTGAGGAGTGTGCTCAAAATGGATGCCTTTCATTTGTGGACAGCCCAGATCCATGCAGCCAGTTAACCTTGAATCCCCACATAGATGAATGTTGAAATCACCAGCAATCATTAAAATAGTATAATCTGCAGAAGACTGATTCCTTAAAAAGGAACCTAACACGGTTATGTTACAAACAGTCGGCGAACAAGAGATTGCATTATAAAAAATCAAAAGCCCCAATTTACAAAACCCTTTGCTCAGCAACAAAGATTGTAGGCAGGGGTTGCCTGTGGGCAACAAGGAAACTCTACACGCTAGAATAACATAAATCACTAGACCAAACTTAGGTCTTTCTGAGCTCGAGGGAATAGCTTGCATAAAAAATGACATGTAACCACCCAAGGGGAAGCTGTTCACAATGGTCGACGTATCCTGCAAACAAATCAAGTTAAACCTTTTTATGAATAAGATCCATGCAGGATCAAGAAACTTGTTGGCCGGCAATATTCCATGAAATTAAATTACAATCCTTTCCATCCATGGAGCTACGGCCTTTCCTAGAGCAATCATGCAGGTTATTTAATGTCCCTGTTTCCACTGGAACAGCCCCACTCAGTCAATCACAGGCTTCCATGTAACCCAAGGGTTCAAAGCTGGTGGAAAGCATCAGATGTGGGGGTGCTGTCATCTGCACACTATGCAGAGCCTGTTTGGAATGGTTTGTGTTGTTCCAAGGTACTGAGCTTTTGGAACGTGTTAAAAGAGGGGGGCAGTCATCTACCTACCAAACGGGGCTTCTCTGGTATAGGTCATGTTTTCCCAGTTCAGGTTTCTCAAAAAATTCCAGGGGAGGGTCAAAATGGTCTACTGAGGGCCAAACGAGGTATTGATGGAAGTTGAGGCTTGGATCCTTTCTGCAACATGAGGTCTATTAAAGGTGATGATGACACAGTCTACTTTACAGGTCTTTTTGGACCTCCATGCCCCCTTAACCCTGCACACCATGTTGATGTATTTTCTCACCCTCGGGCCCAGAGTGGTATTGCGGGTCAGCCAGTGCATTACTTTATTCTTCAATTGAGGAAAGTCCTCTGTGATGCCTGGTATAAGTGTTGGCACATTCCTTAAGACCACAACATACAGCGTTGATTCGGGAGGGAGATGTAGGATTACTAGGTTCTGGTTTGGACTTCCCTCCCCCATTAGATAAAACACCCACATTAAAGTTTCTTAAGGTAAATTTTTCTGAGGGGGTACCCTTCCTGTTTGCTCTAAAAAACAGCCCTGCTGGTTCTGTGAAGGCTGCGGAGGCCGGTAGTGCCAAAGGGGATAGGTGGCAGTCCCCGTTGAAGGATTTTGTAGTGGTGGTTGCTCCCTGTGTCTTACATGTCGATCACCCAGGCAAGGGGCCTCGGTTGTAATACAGCCAGCAGAGGTTTTAGGTTCCACATTAGGTGCCTGCCCCCTAGATGAAGTGCACTGGTTGAGATCAAAGAATCCCTGTTCTATAGAGGGAAGGTGCTTTATAGTTGGAGTCCAATATAGCCCATAACAAGCCCAATAAGAATTCCAGCGCAGCCACTATATGCACCCTTACAAATGTTTGCTCATTGAGTGCTTTTTGCTGCGTCTCCTCAGCACTCAGCCACTTGGCCTTCCCCCCAATCAAAGGAACCATTCTTTTCGTGCCAAAGCCAGCCACTACTCCACCTCTGGCTTCCAAATCTGAGGTTGGTGAAATGGCAGCTGATAGCTTGACAGGGCTACCACTGATCCACTCCTGGGTGGGGAGTAATTTAGCCCCAGGTACTTGAGTAGACAGTATGATGGGTGAGAGGGCTATGGGATGAACAGCCACACAACTAGATATATCACCTGAGTCTTTCATTTGTGATATATTGGACAGTCCTGGAAAAGTTTTAGGGATCACCATCATCTTGGGGGAACTTGAGAGGAGACGATTAACAGGGGTGCGAAGAAAGGCACTGGATCACCAACTCAATCTCCTTATCAAGGACCCCAGCCGTCCTTTGCAAAAAAGAGTCCATGGTAAATACTGTACCTATAGCGGCCTTTATGGGCAACATAGCCACCTTATGTTTCCCCATCTCACCCCCAAGAGGGAACAAGGTTCTCTCAGAACGGATGTGCTACAATGAAACCAATGAGCATGCTTTTGCTTAAGATGGCTAATACACTCCCGGTCCAGAACTGTTATTGCGGTCAAACAAAGTGGGTTGTGTCATGGGCTGGCCAAATCCCTTCGCTTTCAGCAGTGTCAATTGGAGAGTCACACTGTCACACGATACATGTAGGAAAGAATACAGCGTTTTTCCCTACCTGCTCCTCAGGTGCTGTACGCTAACACAGGGCTAACCGGTTGTCCCAATCCACTGCAATGTCACAATGACACAGCGGCACCTGATGGTTAAGCAAGTGGAGAAGAAAATAGAGACCAAGAGCCTCCTCTGGTCTTTGACTGGCATGGACGTGCCGGCCCTTGGTCCGGGCTTCGCCTAAGCAAGTGCTGCGCTGCGGGAGGTCAACAGCTCTTTTCAGCATGCAGCATGGGAGAGACTCCTCCTCTTCCCATCCTGCAAAGAGTCCTGGGACAGCGAGTCCCTTGACCACGGCCACAGGAATCACCAACATTGGCAGCAGTATGTACTTCACTTCCCACTCTATGATCATAAGGAAGGCAGCAAATGAAATCATGTTTTTCATTTTAGACTACTCTAGCTCCACCTGTGAATGTTTATCACCTGTTAACCCTTTCCCTCTCTTTCAAAACGAGGTTCATGTCGCCGCGTGTTCTCAACTTTTTCACAATGATCGCAGAGTAATAAACAGGAGTCCAAACTTATTTTCAGCATCAGTTTTTTCAAATTTAGATACTGCACAAAAGTTTATTACATAGTCCTCTCTTGTAAATTAAAGCTTATTATTACTTTCATTATGTCATAACTCCTCAAATTAAAAAGAAATATTGTGTCTCTTCAACACCCTTCCCCAAATACACTATAGGCTCAGTGTACCTTGCTACCCAGTGGATTCAGTAGGTCACAAGTTCGCCGCACATTGTAGAAGGAACATGAAACTTCCAAATAAGATACAGCAGGTGTGGTTTACTCCACAGATTCAAATGTTTATCCATGTCTATTTTACATTTTTTTTTTAAACAATAGCCAATAATATCACTTGTTACTAAGGCAGCCAACACACTATCTTATTTTATTAACTTTCATGCTGACCGCATCCATTTAAATATATCTTTTTTTAAAGAAAACTCCTCCATTTTAACTGCTTTTCATTGGGGAAACTACCTCATTCAGCTTCAGCCTTCTCCTGACTGCTAATGCCTCTTCACTTCAAAAAGCTTAGAGTGTGGATAGTGGGCCATAGCTATGTCTATTTGGGTAAAGAGGCTGCAGAAAAGAGAGGTATTGAAAGAGACTTAGGTTTGCCAAATGTGCGGATTACTTGGCTTGACCAAAGAGGGTTAAGGTTTCATCAGTTGCTGGCTTTGGTTAAATCCATTATGGATTCCTCATCTCATGATTGAGCACTGTGGTGGCAATTACCTAGGCGCATTGACTGGGATAGGGCTGGAAAGCCTAATGAAAGAGACCTTTGCAGAACTGATGTCGCTTTTGTCTCACACTGTCTTTCTGTACTCTAGTATAAGCCAAAGACAGAAAGGGAAGTTGTCAAATGAATTCTGTCCTCAGATTGACAAGGCCAGGAAACATGTTAATAAAACTGTTTCTGCAATCCTCAGAGACTATCAAATGAGCTGTGTATCTATAACAACAATCTGCATTTTGACATGCATGCAATTTATGGAAATGATGGAGTGCACTTTACAGACGAAGGCAACAGGGTGTTTCTAAGTAACCTTAAACTCTGTATTCAGTCTTATGTGTAGCTGTCATATACACACAATCAGCACAAAGGCTCTTGTCAGAGCCACCCTAGATCCCGAAATATTGTTAATTTTCTTTAAAAAGTTCATTTTATCAGGTTTTGGGAATCTTTGTGACGACGACACGATCGTCACAGATACGTCTCAAGAAAGCATAACAAAAGCAGACATTTAATGGCCACCAGCACATCCAAACTTAATAGGTAAAAAATCCATTCTAAAAGCAATGTTACACATGTTACTATATACATGCTTCTTTAAGAAAGCATGTATATAGCGGTCGCTCCTCACGCTGCTCCCTGCTCTGCCTGCCGCCTGGTATCGTAGCGCTATACCGCCAGACTGCTATCCGCTACCTCGCCTTGCTCCCACAACTGCTTTTGCCAGATTGAATAATACAATTTATATCGTAGCGCTAGATTGCCTGATTGTTGATTAATTAATTGCTTATCTTAATTATATCGTAGCGCTAGATTGCCGAAGTGCGCTTTTACAATATTTCCAATTGTGCTGTGCTGCCTGTTCTTTTCATCTGTGCCTGATTGTGCCGGTGCCACTACCATTTGCATCGCGTTATTTCTGTTTGTGCCCCAATCCTGTTTAGCTTTTGGCTTGCTGCCATTTTGTTGTTGTTGTTGTGCCTCCCTGCCCGGATCTCCACCCCGATCCCGCCTCCCAGCTGCTCCTCCCTCCCACTGATACTGTAAGCCCCGCTCTCCCATAGCAGCGCTGTGACCGTCCTGATCCCTTCAGAAGTGGTCGCCCCTCACGCTGCTCCCTGCTCTGCCTGCTGCCTGGTATCGTAGCGCTATACCGCCAGACTGCTATCCGCTACCTCGCCTTGCTCCCACAACTGCTTTTGACAGATTGATTAATACAATTTATATCGTAGCGCTAGATTGCCTGATTGTTGATTAATTAATTGCTTATCTTAATCATATCGTAGCACTAGATTGCCAAAGTGCGCTTTTACGATATTTCCAATTGTGCTGTGCTGCCTGTTGTTTTCATCTGTGCTTGATTGTGCCGCTGCCACTGCCATTTGCATCGCGTTATTTCTGTTTGTGCCCCAATCCTGTTTAGCTTTTGGCTTGCTGCCATTTTGTTGTTGTTGTTGTGCCTCCCTGCCCGGATCTCCACCCCGCTCCCGCCTCCCAGCTGCTCCTCCCTCGCCCCTCCCCCTCCACTATCCGCATATGACAGATGCCTCAGCGCGCAGCGTTCACGCGCAGCGGTCGCGCCCAATGCGCGCCAAAGGTGCACCAAAGGTAAGCCCGTCTACGCCCGTCCGCGCCTGGACTGCGCCCAGCGCCAGACCCCCTGCTCCCCGCAAATCCCACTCCTCCCGCATAACCTACGACGCCGCAACCCTCTCAGCCCGTAACCCAGGCCGCCCACCAAACTGCTACCAAGCCGCCCCAGGACACACTCATGGACCCTTCAATTGCCACTCCAGCAAGTTCGACTGCATCAGGACCCACACCAAATCCACAAACTCCAAACAAAGCTCGGACACTAACCACCTAAAGTGCTTCTTGCTCAACACCCGCTCAGTCCACATACACTCCATCGAACTCTGGAACCTACCCGACACTACATCACCGGACATGAAACATGGATGAACGCCTCATCAGCCCCCGACATCACCATAGCCATCCCGGACACCTACAAGATCATCCGAAAAGATCGCACCAACCAAACAGGAGGAGGCATCGCCATTGTCCATAAGAACACAATCCGCATCACGACCAGTTCAGACGATAACCTCGCTACCGCCGAACACCTTCACTTCCAGATTCACACCGACCCCAAAACCACACTCAGAGGCACCCTCATCTACAGACCCCCAGGACCCCACACACAATTCAGCGAAGACATCGCTGACTTCATCAGCCCACATGCCCTCCCATCCGAGAACTACATTCTACTGGGAGACCTCAACTTCCACCTGGAAAAGAAAAACGACAACAACACCACCACCCTTCTGGACAACCTGGCCAATCTCGGACTCAAACAACTCGTTGACACCCCCACCCACTCTGCCGGACACACGCTTGACCCTATCTTCACCTCCAGCAAGCACATCTCCTTCGATCACACCACAGCTCTCTATTGGACGGACCACAGCTGCGTTCACTTCAACTACAAAAAGTCCACGACCCACAACCCCCCACAACCTATTCACCACCGACCAACTCTTCACATCGCTTCACCAAAACCCCCCAGCCAATTCATCGGACCCTAACCAAGCAGCCACCAACCTCACACAATGGATCACCCACAGCGCCGACGAACTAGCACCCTTGAAAAACCATCTAATCAAGCAAGGCAGCAAAAAAGCCCCCTTGTTCAACGATGACCTTAAGAAATCCAAGAAGTTCTGTTGTGCTCTCGAGAAAACCTGGAGAAAAAACCCAACCACTGACAACCTAGCCACCTTCAAGAACACCACCCGCGAACACCACCAACTGATCCGATCCACCAAGAAATCAGCTTTCAAGGATCGACTTGACAACAATGCCCAAAACAGCAAGGAACTATTCAACATCATCAAAGAATTCACTAACCCCCCCTGCAGGTACTAACGACATCACCCCCTCCCAAGACCTCTGCGACTCTCTAACCTCTTTCTTCCACAACAAAATCGCCGAAATACATAACAGCTTTCAAAACCAGTCCGAAGACCAGCCCACTCCACCCACCTCTGAACCAAAACCGCACCCTAACAACCTTTACGCCTGTAACCCAATCACCACCGACGACAGCATCCGCCTGATGAACTCCATCCACTCAGGATCGCCAACCGACCCATGTCCCCACCACATTTTCAACAAAGCAGACTCCACCATCGCACCCCATCTCCGCGATGTCATTAACTGTTCCCTCAACTCCGCTACCTTCCCGGAAAACTGGAAACATGCCGAACTCAGCGCCCTTCTGAAGAAACCCACGGCAGACCCAACTGAACTTAAGAACTACCGCCCCATCTCGCTCCTCCCATTCCCCGCCAAAGTCATCGAGAAAGCCGTCAACGGTCAGCTCGCCGCCTTCCTCGAATCCAACAAATCCCTTGACCCTTCACAGTCCGGCTTCCGAGCCAAACACAGCACCGAAACCACCCTCATTGCAGCAACAGACGACATCCGAACACTACTGGACAACGGAGAAACAGTTGCTCTCATCTTACTTGACCTCTCCGCAGCCTTTGACACAGTCTGTCATAGCACCCTCATACAACGCCTCAGCAACGTCAGAATACAAGGAAAAGCATTGGACTGGATCATCTTGTTCCTCACCGGAAGAACCCAGAGAGTCCGCCTCCCCCCTTTCAAATCAGAGGCCACCGAAGTCATCTGAGGAGTACCACAAGGATCATCACTCAGTCCCACCCTCTTCAATGTATACATGAGTCCCCTCGCTTCCATCGCACGCCAACACAACCTCAACATCATCTCCTAAGCAGACGACACCCAGCTGATCCTCTCCCTCACCAAAGACCCAAACACCGCCAAAACCAACTTACACGAAGGAATAAAAGAAGTAGCCGAATGGATGAAGAACAGCCGCTTAAAACTAAACTCGGACAAAACAGAAGTCCTCATCTTAGGGCCATCCCCATCTGCCTGGGACGACTCATGGTGGCCACCGGCCCTCGGAACCGCACCCATACCTACTGACCACGCACGTAACCTGGGCTTCATCCTAGACTCCTCCCTCTCTATGACCAGACAAGTCAACGCCGTCTCATCATCCTGCTTCAACATCCTACGAATGCTCAAAAAAATCTTCCGTTGGATCCCCACCGAAACAAGAAAGACGGTCACCCACGCACTGGTCACAAGCCGACTGGACTACGGAAACACCCTTTACGCCGGAACCACAGCCAAACTACAGAAAAAACTCCAACGCATCCAAAACGCCTCAGCCAGACTCATATTGGACATCCCCCGGCAAGCTCACATTTCCAGCCACCTGAAAGACCTCCATTGGCTCCCTGTCAACAAGAGAATAACGTTCCGTCTCCTCACCCACGCACACAAAGCACTCTACGACCTAGGACCCGAATGCCTCAACACACAACTGTCCTTCTACACCCCCTCCCGACAACTACGATCATCCAATCAAGCCCTCGCCGCAATTCCGCGCATCCACAGATCCACCATGGGGGGAAGATCCTTCTCCTACTTAGCGGCCAAGACCTGGAACTCTCTCCCCACCCACCTCCACCTTACACAGAACCACCTCTCCTTCAGAAAGCAACTAAAAACCTGGCTATTCGATAAGTAATGCACCCACCCCCCCTCAAGCGCCTTGAGACCCTCTGGGTGAGTAGTGCGCTATAAAAATTCCTGAACTTGAACTTAAACTTGAACTTGAACGTGATGTATGGTGCTTGCGGTACCCTGGGGCGCATGAGAGTTATTTTGTCTCCTATGTGCATGGGACGTGTACACGCCTGGATTTGTGGCTTGCCACAGAGGCTGCTTGCACATGGGTAGTCGGGATTGACCATATGGCTCATACATTTTCGGATCACGCTCTGGTACTTTTGGAACTCAAGATACCTACCTGTGGGAGACCTCCCTTTGCATGGCAGTTGCAACCCACTTCTTTGACTGACTCTGTCTTCGAGTGCACTGTTAGGGAAGCTATCTGGAATTTTTTTCGTGAGAATGTTGGCTCGGTGGACAGCACTGGAATCTTGTGGGAGGTGTTCAAAGTGACTATCAGGGGGGTGTGCATGGGGGCTCAGGCTAGTGTGCTGCGTGATCTCCGACGCCGCATTCACAAGTTGGCAGCTGAGATCTCCACTCTTGAGCAGGCATATGAGACAGACCCATCTCCTGTGACGTTATCTGAGGTACGGAAACTAGTGACGGAACACAATGATACGGTGGATCAAGAAATGGTACACAGGTCCAGACGATGCACAGCACAGTATTATAGGGAGGAGGGCAGGCCTGGCCACTCGCTGGCACAGAAACTAGCAGCTCAGCGTAGTCAAGAATACATTACAGAGATGTTAGATGACGACTTGGTGGCTCACTACACTACTCCCAATATTAGCGAGCATATCCTTGAGTTCTATTCCAGACTGTACGAGTGTAAGTCTTGAGTCCCTGAGGTGGACATATACTCCTACCTGGATGACATGGCCCTCGGCTGACTATCTTCAGGACATACAGCCTGATTCATGAACGGGCCGTTTTGCGAGGCTCAAATAGCGAATCATAAGGAATCGCTATTTGAGACTCGCAAAACGGTATTCATGTAGGAATCGCAATATTAATTGCGATTCCCACTGATTCCTTATTTGCGATTAGCTAATTTCTAATCGCAAATAAGGAATAACTCCCCATGCATTCCTATGGGCCAAAAGGCCCATAGGAATGCATGGGGAGTCATTCCTCATTTGCGATGAGCAATTAGCTAATCGCAAATGAGATTGCGAGTACAAGGGTGCCAGGGGTGTCCAAAGGACACCCCTGGCACCCAAGGTTTGACCTCGCGGTAAATTGCGGCCCGAAATTGCGATTTCGCAATTGTAAAATGGATGATGAATTACATTTAAGGAATCTCAAATAGAGATTCCTTAAATGTAAATCCTCGCAAATATGCGAATTAGCAAATAGCGATTTTTGCATTTGGGATGTTGAATCCCAAATGCAAAAATCGAACTCGCAAAGGGCCAGATTCTCAGAATCTGGCCCTTTGCGAGCGCAAATATGAATGATGAATCAGGCGGATAGAGAATATCTCACACAGCCATTTGTTGTAGAGCATGTAAAACTTGCTAATATGTCCCTCCCTACATGCAGGACCGCCGGGCTAGATGGACTTCCAAGCAAATTTGATAAATCTTACATTGATGACTTGGCCCTGAGGCTTCTAGACGTTTATGCGGAGGCGTATGATGCTGGCCATCTCCCCCATTCTTGAAGGAGGCCCTGGTTATGCTTTTAAAACCTGATAAGGTTTCAAGTCACTGCGATTCTTACTGGCCTCTGTCAATTATTAATATTGATGCCAATATCGTAGCGAAGATGATTGCTATCTGGCTACAGCCGCTAGTTGCCCTATTGGTTCTCCCTGACCAGTCAGGATTTGTGCCTGCTAGGTCTACCACTCACAATTTACAAATGATTTTCGCTACCTTGCATTACTTTGATCCCAACTTCCAGGCGGTGGCAGTGCTGCTGGATGCAGCAAAAGCATTTGATTCCCTTCCGTGGGACTATATGTTCACTGTTTTAACCAGAATGGGTCTTCCACCGGTCTTTCTCCAATGGATCAGGGTGCTGTATACTGAGCCTGTTGTTAGAGTGCGCATCAATGGCTGAGTTTCTTCAGCCTTCCCAATTAGCAGAGGTACACGGCAGGGCTACCCCCTGTTGCCAATGCTTTTTGCGCTAGCATTGGAACCCCTAGCTTGCAAACTGCGCCAGTTGCATGTGTCCGCTGCATTGCGTTTCAGGCAGCGATCTCTGATTGTCTCATTATACGTGGACGATATGCTACTTTATGTGCATGAGCCAGAGACCTACCTGCTTGAATTACTTCACGATTACGTAAAATTTGAGAGCTATTCTGGGTTGGGGATCAACTGGGCTAAGTTGACTGTGTTTCCGCTGACAGCTGTCATGCATGAGGTTGAGCTTGACTTCACTCTGACTTGGACCCGGGATCCGGTGAAGTAGCTAGGGATCTGGCTGCATAGGTATCCCAGTACAAAAGGGGGTGGTAATGGACGGAGCATCTGAAACAATCAAACACTCACACCCAGTCAAAAGATCTGGGTTTAATCCATCACCGTTCTTTAGCCCACTCTGCCACCCCAGTTCAGACATGGCTATATGCAAATCAGTCTGACCCTGTGCCTCATGGGAACAGTGCAGCCCGAACTGCCAAGCCATGCCTTCCCTGGACCGGAAACAATCTTCCGAGGACCGGTTTCTGGCATTCCAGCCGTCTTCAGCCCGGCTTGCTTGAATCCAGTGGCAAAGTGAGCAAGAGACTCACGTCTGAACATACCCTGCCACACTTATGGCGGCCAAAAGCAGTATAAAAGGGGGTGGTAATGGACGGAGCATCTGAAACAATCAAACACTCACACCCAGTCAAAAGATCTGGGTTTAATCCATCACCGTTCTTTAGCCCACTCTGCCACCCCAGTTCAGACATGGCTATATGCAGATCAGTCTGACCCTGTGCCTCATGGGAACAGTGCCGCCCGAACTGCCAAGCCATGCCTTCCCTGGACCAGAAACAAGCTTCTGAGGACCGGTTTCTGGCATTCCAGCCGTCTTCAGCCCGGCTTGCTTGAATCCAGTGGCAAAGTGAGCAAGGGACTCACGTCTGAGCATACCCTGCCACACTTATGGCGGCCAAAAGCAGTACAAAAGGGTGTGGTAATGGATGGAGCATCTGAAACAATCAAACACTCACACCCAGTCAAAAGATCTGGGTTTAATCCATCACCGTTCTTTAGCCCACTCTGCCACCCCAGTTCAGACATGGCTACATGCAAATCAGTCTGACCCTGTGCCTCATGGGAACAGTGCAGCCCTATCTGCCAAGCCATGCCTTCCCTGGACCGGAAACAAGCTTCCGAGGACCGGTTTCTGGCATTCCAGCCGTCTTCAGCCCGGCTTGCTTGAATCCAGTGGCAAAGTGAGCAAGGGACTCATGTCTGAGCATACCCTGCCACACTTATGGCGGCCAAAAGCAGTACAAAAGGGGGTGGTAATGGACGGAGCATCTGAAACAATCAAACACTCACACTCAGTCAAAAGATCTGGGTTTAATCCATCACCGTTCTTTAGCCCACTCTGCCACCCCAGTTCAGACATGGCTATATGCAAATCAGTCTGACCCTGTGCCTCATGGGAACAGTGCAGCCCGAACTGCCAAGCCATGCCTTCCCTGGACCGGAAACAAGCTTCCGAGGACCGGTTTCTGGCATTCCAGCCATCTTCAGCCCAGCTTGCTTGAATCCAGTGGCAAAGTGAGCAAGGGACTCACGTCTGAGCATACCCTGCCACGCGTATGGCGGCCAAAAGCAGTACAAAAGCGGGTGGTAATGGACGGAGCATCTGAAACAATCAAACACTCACACCCAGTCAAAAGATCTGGGTTTAATCAATTACCGTTCTTTAGCCCACTCTGCCACCCCAGTTCAGACATGGCTATATGCAAATCAGTCTGACCCTGTGCCTCATGGGAACAGTGCAGCCCGAACTGTCAAGCCATGCCTTCCTTGGACCGGAAACAATCTTCCGAGGACCGGTTTCTGGCATTCCAGCCGTCTTCAGCCCGGCTTGCTTGAATCCAGTGGCAAAGTGATTTGCAAATAGCCATGTCTGAACTGGGGTGACAGAGTGGGCTAAAGAACGGTGATGGATTAAACCCAGATCTTTTGACTGGGTGTGAGTGTTTGATTGATTCAGATGCTCCGTCCATCACCACCCCCTTTTGTACCGCTTTCGGCCGCCATAAGTTTGGCAGGGTATGCTCGCTCATACGTGAGTCCCTTGCGCAGCCGTTCTAACTAGGCCGGTTTGAGTCACTCGATATGCACTAATATTATCTATGCGCGCAGGCGCAGTTTCCCCACTATTGTTTTTTTCTGCAACAATTCTTTCCACACATGACACAGTGCTTCCAATGCCGCTAGTAGCTGTAGCACTATATCGAGGGAGTGGAGGCCCCAGGACAGAAATCAGCCCGGTGCAGTGCACTGCCTGGGGGAGATTGCCCAGAGGGCACTGCTCGCTTAGCTGTATGCCCCGAATCTCCCTATTGCTGCACATCCCGACATATCAGAAGGTAGGAGCACCCTGCTATAAGATCGCTGGTGAATGTGGGTGTTGCACGAATGGGAGAATTTTATGAAGGTGGTCATTTCCCCTCACTCCAGAGTGTACAGGGGGCCGTGACTCCGTGTTGTTGATGCTGGGATTAATTTACGTGAGAGTTTGGCAGGCGGTCAGGTCCATTTATCCTAATTATCCAACGGAACCAAAAAACATTGACAGCACTGCAGGTGTTGCTGGCTAGGACGAAACGCAATGGCCTGATCACCAGGATGTATGATGTGTCACAACGGGAGCGGGAACCAGGGGACCATCCTTC
Organism: Lissotriton vulgaris; assembly: GCF_964263255.1. Taxonomy (NCBI): domain Eukaryota; kingdom Metazoa; phylum Chordata; class Amphibia; order Caudata; family Salamandridae; genus Lissotriton; species Lissotriton vulgaris. Next base: position 904,734,891 of record NC_141698.1, read on the forward strand.
GTATCTCAAAGAGAACACTACGCTGGGGTTTGTGTTACTGCTAGATAACTGGAAATTTTGCTGTGAGATGACTGGATGCCTCATGGTGAAATATAATGTGCGTATCATTCATTTAACATTTTTGCACCAGTTATATTACATGCCAGTGCAGTTACGCGGAATCGGCCTGCGGGACACAGCTAATTGTGTACGGTGCAGGCAGGCTGATGCTGATTTTTTACACCTGACGTGGCAGTGTGATGGGATAGCTGCATTCTGGGCTAGGGTTGAGGGTGTGCTCTCTGATGTTGTGCTGGAGAGTGTATGGTGCAAGCCTGAGGTGTGCCTGCTGGGTAGTGTGAAATATCTCAAACCCTGCAATAGGAGATTGGTCGCTGTCTCGACCATGCTGGCTAAGTGTGCTGTGGCGCAATGAAGGGGCACAAAATCCATGCCCACTGTAAAGAAATGGATCAAAGATTTAATATATTGTAGGGAACAACTGGAGGTGTACGCCTAGGAGTTACCGGAGGCCCTGTGACCCAAAGATTTTTGGGCTCCACTAACAATGTATTTATTGAGCCACCCATTTGCATGATTTGTCCTGCTCCTTTATATGACATTATTTCTCCTAGGTCTGGCCAAGACTTGTTGGACTTGGAACTACCTATTATGGACTGCCACTCATATGTGCTCACATGGTCTTTTTTTACTGCTCCGACAATTGTATGATACATATTAGTTCAAGGGTCGGGTGGGGTGGTAGGGTTCAGTTGTTCTTGATATTCTTTCTATTATACACAAAATTCGGCTAGCATTAACATATGGGAGGATTGTATTATTGCACCCCAGCCTTGTTTTTTTTAATATACATGTTGCAAGCCTATCAATGAGATTTAATCCAAGGTTGGCGAGTTTTGACCTTCACGGTCTTGCTCACAAGCCAAAATTTTGAAAATACATTGGATGTGCTCTTTTTAAACTCCACGTCACCATAAAAATAAACATAAACAACTAATTTAAAACAATGTATAAATCTGGGTATGCAAAGTATTCAAATTGCACATAAGGCATGTCATACCTGTAAACATTTGTGATATATGTGAAAATAATGTTATATGCTCACACGTAGTTGCATCAAATGTACGCTCCCATCTCAAAAAGAAAACATGCCCTCTGTGTCCAGACTACGTCAGAGAGGAGAAGTGGTTATATTTATATCAATCAGAGAGACGCGCTGTAAGTGCTCTACAATACGATGAAAACAACCTTCTCTAAAAAACTGACATTAACAGGTTGCAAAAGCAAGAATGATAGAAACAGCCCAGTGGCCATTAAAGAAACAAATATGCAAAAAATAAACACCAGATGATGAGTAATAATGAATTTTCAATAGCTCTGGCAAGTGGCTAAGTATCAAAACACTATAGAAGCACCCAGCGAATGGCCCCTAAGGTTTCATCACAATGAATAAATAAATACACATAGGTTCAACAAAGGATATATGACAAGAAATAGATAGGCAATTGAATTATTAAATTGTATTCTCAATCAAACTTAGTCATAACAAAACAATATGATACAATACGTTATGGACAAATCAAATCAAATTATACAGGTTATCAATATCTTGTCAGTTGCACATTTGTAGTGACCCTTCTTCAGGGGGATGACATGTAATGCAAAACAAATCTTCAATGGCCACCTGCCAATAGAACAAACTGAATACCTCATATTTCAATACACAATCCACATTACACATGTTATTTATCACTGTCCGCAGGCATGTTGAACAGGAGGCACATTTTCAGAGTGGTGGAACAAGGGGGCATGGCCTCTGACCACCTCTCTCAGATTCCAGCTGTGTGGGCCTTAATGAGTGTAACAGGAGGGCTAGTTGGCCCCCAAGGACCCTCAAGAGCCAAGGGGACTTTTCCCCCAACTAGTAGTGTGCCAGGAGGTGCATTTGCAGCGTGCAGGAGAAAGGGGCATTTCCACTGAAAACATCCCAGCAAACCCACTGTGTCGGACTTGTTGGAGGTAACTTGAAAGGCAGGTTTAATTTATGAGATTTTGACATAGGGCAATGGCGCAAGACATCTTGATGTGCTCCCCTATGTCAAAATAAAAGAGCAGGAATGCTATGAGATACTGTGCATGCCTGTCGCTTTCCCCTGCACTGGTGTACAATGGCCTGCCCCCTGCGAATGCAGGGATCCTTGCACCAAAGAGCAAGAGTGCCTGCATTGCACGGCTGATTGATTTTGTGCAGGAAAGGACACCTTCCTGCATTAAATCAAACAATTCAGGTGATTTCCTTTTTCTACATGTGCTGCACAAAGCAGTACACATCGAAAAATGAGAAAACGAGTAGAAACGAAAACACTTCTGTGCATTGTGCCTCTCTAAAGCCACCCATGGAGTTAGACACATTCCCAGGTTTATAATTACTAATAAATCTGCAAATGCTTCAGATTCTATGGGTGTTGCGTGAGAACACCCACAGCAACACTCTTGGGACACTCCTTTCACACACTGTTCTGCGGAAAAGGGGCACATATTTACTTTTTTTTAAAAATTTTATTAGTTCAGTTCAAAGCCAAATAAAAAATACGATGGAGCACAGAGGGACATCTATACATTTAGACTTATTGTACAAATAAACAAAAAAGAAAAAGTAATACAATAAAAGATACAATGCCATCATAAACGATCGGACATATAGTCACTCTAACTGGCCCAAATAATCAATCATTGCCTGCCAAATTTTGATCCCCCTTTGCCTTTTCCTAGGGGATTTAATACGATAGAGGTTATATTCTAAATAAAAAACATTATAGAACTTTGCCCTCCACATCTCATATACCGGTGCTTCTGGTTTCAGCCACATTGAAGAAATGCATAGGCGAGCTACGACCATAGCCATAAATAAAAGATATCTATTTTTATAATATCCTAGAAAAAAATTAGTGTCATTAGATAAACCAAACAGAATCAACTCTCTGGAGATTACCACATCATATTTTAAAATATATGATAGAAATTGTTCAATAGATGTGTAAAAAATGGTTTTAACACTGAGCAATCAGAAAAAATGTGTACAATATCTGCTATGTCAGATTGACACCTAAAGCATTTCCCATTATAGGCACAGTTTCTCAGCACAACTTTTTAAAGTACTTACAACTACGTGATTTCATCTTTAAACACCAAAGTATCTTACCTCTATGTCCTAATGATTTTCTGGAAATTCTAAAAAAGCCATCACGGATTGGGACTCTATATAATTATTTGTTGAATACAAAGGGGCACATATTTACAAGGCCATGGAAAGCCATGGAGTGTTGTTTTGTGTGGCCATGTAAATATGCTGGGGCATATGGGCCACTGGAATGTGAAAAAAATAAAGTTCCACCGGTTCAAAAGTACTCATAAATGAGACCCCAGTTTTTTCCTGGTCTTAATTTTGGCACTGCCCCATATCTACACCGCCCTTGTAAATAGGGGACAATGAAAAAAATGGGTGGGTGCAGTACAACAGTAACACCCATTGCCTGCCCCTTTGCCACAGCAGACTGGTGCAGTAAAGGTCATATTTACAATTGCACCACAAGAACATCATTAAAAGTGACGTGTCTATGGTGCAATGCCCTTGTAAATATGCCACTCACTCATATATATACTTAATCACACATACACACCTGTCACGAAAACATATACACAGTGTTAGTAACATACATATAACATACATTTTCTCTTTCTTTAACCAGTTTAGGCTGTTCTTGCAAAACGTAAACTTTATTTTTTGTAACAAGATTATCATTTTTTGAATTTTTTTAAACCATTTTTTTTCTTCAAAATTAACAAAAACAACAGGCACAAAAAGGTGTGCTTCAACAGAAGGAAATAAATGAACAACACTGTTTTTGTATTGTTGTAAGCATCTTAGAAAACTACTCACTCTCTGATGCTAAGCACAGTTACCCACGTAGGGCAGAAAAGTCTAGCATTGGCGAACTCAGGAAAAGTTAGTGGCAAAGTTAAAACTGGGCCTGATGCAGATCATGGTCCAACCTGAGCACTTGCAGCACCTTGTTCTGCTTCCTTCTCTTTCAAAATTGTAGTCCGGCTCTAGCCAGTCGAGCACTGTGCAGTGTCTTGAGAAGCTCATATATGGAGGAAATACCACAAGAGTACTTCCTCTCAGATCTATGAGACAGTACTTTGCTGCAGATATTGCAAGTTACCTTGCAAACGTTCACCTTTTTCTCCCCTTTAGGAATTGTAAAAACATCCCACAGTACACATTTTTTTTTCTTTGCTTTGGTGGTTCTTCTTCTTCCTCCATGTTGTCTTCCTCCTCCTGCTGCAAATCAGAAGAGGCTGCCATCTTCTCTTAAACATAAGAAAAAACACCAAAGCATCTTCAAAATGATTGCTTTCTTTGCAAATGATACTGTTCAGCACCAAACCCAAATAAAAAAGAAAATGTGTGGGATTTTTTCTCTTATATGATAGAAAGCTCTTTAACCAATAAAATCTTTTAAATTTTATGTCACATGGGAAGCGTGAACCCTACAATACCCCCTCATGCCTCCAATGCAAATCCACAAAAAAGTATTACATTTTAGTTTGTATGTATTTTTCTTTACAAATATATAGCATTCTAAATTTGTATATCTCCTTGTTTATTTGTAAATTAAAAATATCATTAAGTATACATTTTGATACTATAGAAAAAACACTAGAGTCGTGCACCCTACTCGACACCGGAAATACTAAATGATTTTAAAAACCCAATAAAACAGACTAAAATTAAAATATTATTTTTATTAGTGCGTAACTAAAACTATAATCTAAAAATTAAGTACATAAATGCATATTTATACCTGTATTACTAGTGCCAACACTGCGTTGGAATGACGTATCCGACACGATTCCCAAAAACGGTACATAACACCATCGCGACTTTTCAAAATCAGTAATAAACATCAAAACTTGAATATTTGTTGAATCCTATATTTTAGTTTTTACTATGTTAATAATCATCTCACTTCAAGCAAATTTGAAAACGTTACTATATCTATATCATTTTAATAGCTACGCTGAGCTGGAGTCGGGTACAATATTAGTATACAGTATTTAAAAAAAATAAAGCACTGTATACAACCAACCATACAATGTTCTTTAAAAATATCTAAACTTATTACTGTAACACTTAAAAAATGCAATACGTTACAGAAAAATATATTAAAATAATTTCTTTAACATATACAATCAAATACTTACATATCTATTCATACACTCTATTATACATAATGCATTCCACTGTACCATCCCTGTCACAAATTTTACTGAGTATCAAAGTTTAAAAATAAAAAATGTTTAGTATTTTTTTATAAACAACATTTTTTAAACATTTAAATTTACAGTTTTAAATCTACAAAACTATTTAGTTAATAAAAAACAAATCAACAAAGAGAGAGGTAGGGAAAATGTTGTAACACTCTTTGTCCCCGGTTATACTGATTTCAAGAAGAAAAGAGTGTCCAAAAACAAATATTTTGTCACAAAAGGAGCAAAAAAATAATTTCTTTAAGAGGATACACAACCCCGCTCAGGTGTGTATAGAAAGCCCTCACTCCCCAACCCAGTTGGTGACATGCTTCATCCTCAGGCCCCACTGGAGAGACGGAGTGCCTCCCCAGTGTGCTTCAACGCCAGGTTTACTGCGGAGCAGGTTATATGTGAATAGACCTGAAGTGAGTTATTTAAAGTGATGGTGATGTTTTAAAATGTCTGTAGTGTATCAAAAAAAGAGTTTAATGTTTGATCACTAGGAAAAGATAAAAACGAAGTGTGGGAAAGTAGACCAAATAAATTGTTTGGTTATTTCCACTATTTTAATAGTCAGTCACTATTTTAATAGTCAGTCAACATGTTTCTGCCTTAAAACGGTGTGAATTTACCAGGCATTCATCAGGACAAAAGTGAACTAAACCCTGGCGGTGTGGACGCGCTAAGGCCCACCCTAACCTAGGGACGTGAAAGTATAAATTGTGAGAAAATAGTGCATTTATGTTCACGAGTAGGTCTAAAGTGCTCCAGTTGTGGTGAAAGGATATTAGATGGCGATATAGCGGTATTGTTAAAACCATACTAAGGGGCTCATTATGATGGCGGACGGAAGTGCGACCGCAGCCCTGGAGTAAGCGGAAAATGCTGTTTCCGTGTCCGCCTGCCGTGGTCACTCCGTCCGCCATATCAGGATAGGAAAGAGTGTCAAACGTCTGTGCGCGACGGAAGAGCACGCACCGCCGCCTAACTACACCCGACCCCGCGGCGGACGTAACCAATCCAGAGACACCGCCGTACGGACTGACGTGAACGACCTTCCCCCAAATCAAGATAGCGGAAAACACACATAAAACCGCTGCGGAAAAACAACCTGCCTGAACACGGCGGATTCCCCACAGCGAAGATACCATACATAGCAGAGATACCCACCACAAGCTGCTCGCCGTCATGGACCCAGCGCTACACGCTTTTCCGATACTCTTCGCGATCCACCACCTGCAAGTCATGGCCCACTATCGACGACGACGCAGGTACGCAACACACCATTCGCTGTCTGAAGGGGAGTACCTGCCAGGGTCGTGACGTTGGGAGGGGGAGTGTCATGTTTGATAAACCACATCACTTCGCAAATAGAAATCCACAACTGGAGTACACAAGCAGGAATGACAACGACAAACCACGACACATGATTGACTTGCTTTATTACACATAATAGGGGTATAATCACAGAGTATGCAAGAGCATGGGCATTGTGGGCACCAGAGCAGGTACATCAGAGGCAGCACATGAGAGGGCAGACTACAGTATCAGAACACCAACAGGGCATTGTGGCCAACACAACGGGTACATCAGAGGCAGCACATGAGAGGGGCTAAGTGCATCAACAGTCCATGGCATGGGACAGGTACATTAGAGGCAGCACATGAGAGGGGCTAAGTGCATCAACAGTCCATGGCATCGAACAGGTACATCAGAGGCAGCACATGAGAGGACAGACTGCAGTATCAGAACACCAACAGGGCATTGTGGCCAACAGAGCAGATACATCAGAGGCAGCGCATGAGAGGGTCTAAGTGCATCAACAGTCCATGGCATCGAACAGGTACATTAGAGGCAGCACATGAGAGGGCAGACTGCAGTGTCAGAACACCAACAGGGCATTGTGGCCAACACAGCAGGTACATCAGAGGCAGCACATGAGAGGGGCTAAGTGCATGAAAAGTCCATGGCATCGAACAGGTACATCAGAGGCAGCACATGAGAGGGGCTAAGTGCATCAACAGTCCATGGCATCGAACAGGTACATTAGAGGCAGCACATGAGAGGGGCTAAGTTCATCAACAGTCCATGGCATCGAACAGGTACATCAGAGGCAGCACATGAGAGGGGCTAAGTGCATCAACAGTCCATGGCATCGAACAGGTACATCAGAGGCAGCACATGAGAGGGGCTAAGTGCATCAACAGTCCATGGCATCAAACAGGTACATCAGAGGCAGCAGAAGTATGTGGTGCAAGGTACCCTTCCCAAGGACAAGAACAATGCAAATGTGGTTTCCATGGACAATATACACACCAACTCGAAATACATTTGAGTGAAGGTAAACACACCGCACATCACGGAGCAGGTGGACTGCCTGAAGTACCTGCTCTGACACACTGGTAGCACCAGAAACTGGAGTGTGAGACACAGCCACAGCCCTAGTGACTGACACATGGGCCATAGACCCAGACACACTGCCAGCACCAGAACCAGGAGTGTGACACACAGCCACACATGTAGTGACTGACACATGAGCCATAGACCCAGACACACTGCCAGCACCAGACATAGGAGTGTGAGACACAGCCACAGCTCTAGTGACTGACACATGAGCCATCGACCCAGACACACTGCCAGCACCAGACATAGGAGTGTGAGACACAGCCACAGCTCTAGTGACTGACACATGAGCCATCGACCCAGACACACTGCCAGCACCAGAAACAGGAGAGGGCACAACTGAGACAGTGCCACTACATGATGCATGACAGCAAACAACAGACACAGTGCCACTATCTGACAACTGAGAGTGAACCTCTGATGCGCCACTGAGAACACCGGATTGATGAGCCACAGGGCTGTATGGGCCAGGTGGCAGGGTGGCTCTGGGAGCTGGGGATAGCTGTACTGGAGCTACAACGGTGTGGTCAGGTGTCAATGGTGTGTGTCTACATTTCTTAGGGAAATGTGAGGGTACCCTGGACATGACAGGACTGGCAAGTGGTGCGGACTCCAATGAAACATCACCCACCAAAGGTAGAGCATCTGCTGCTGGGGCTCTGCTCTCTGGGGATGTGCTGGACCCTGCTTCTCGTTTGCTGTGTGCCTGCCGTCTGGACTCAGCATCATGTGTAATGGGGGATGCAACAACAGGGGACTCCTTCCTCAGCTTCTGACGGGCCAGGATGGGAGTGGAGGTATGGGGGTACTCCGCCGCGGAGATATCTGTTTTACGTTCCTTCAACAACATCAGCCTCAGTGCAGCCAGGGGTGATGTATGCCTGTCCTTGATGGAGCTAGTGTCTATGGGAGAAGCCTTGTCCCTTGGATTTGCCTTGGCTGTAGGAGGAGTGTTGTCTCTGGACTTTCCCTGTTCCCTGGACAGTGCCCTGTTCCTGGCAGCAGACTTGTCCTTTGTGGTGTACCTGTCTCTAGAAGACACCTTGTCCCTGGGTGTGTCACTGCCCTTGGGAGATGGCCCTTCCTCTGTAGTGTGCCTGTCCCTGGGAGTGTCCCTTCTCTTGGGAGTGGCCCCTTCCTTAGTAGTGTCCCAGTCCTTGGGAGTGTCCCTGCTCTTGGGAGTGGCCCCTTCCTTAGTAGTGTCCCTGTCCTTGGGAGTGTGTCTGCTCTTTTTAGGTGCCTTTGCCTTTGTACTGTCCTTGTCCCTGCTCTTGGGAGTGGCCCCTTCCTTAGTAGTGTCCCTGTCCTTGGGAGGATCCCTGCTCTTTTGAGGTGGCTTTGTCTTTGGACTGATGAGTGAAAATAAGGACCCCCTGGGTATCGGTGATACACAGACTCCTAGGGCAGGGTAAAAACCAAAGTGGAAGGAAATCCTAGGCCATCAGCTAAGTATGTGAACAATTAGTCAAAGACCAGTAGAGAAAAGGGAAATCAAAAAAATGAAATGTATATTAAAAAATATATATTTTTAATTAACATAGATAAAAATCATATAGGGACTCAGGCACATAAGTCAAACTATATGATACAGTAAAAATATAGTACATTAAAATTCATCAACAAACTTCAAACATGGTAAATACAGGGCATATAAATCATAATCGTATATAGGTCAGACAAGTAGCAAATTATAATATATTCAAGATCACAAATGACATAAGAAACATGGAGGAATTATTTGTAAACACTCGACGCGCGTTTCGGGGCCTGGCACAGCGGTGGGTGACAGGCCTGGCACGGCGGTTGTGGACTGGGCCTGGCACGGCGGTTGTGGACCGGGCCTGGCACGGCAGTGGATGACAGGCCTGGCATGGCGGTTGTGGACAGGGCCTGACACGGCCGTTGTGGACCGGGCCTGGCACAGCGGTTGTGGACCGGGCTGGGCCGGCCGGTGTACGGTGGATGATGCAATGTGACTGTAAGGGGGGTCATGAACTTCCATGTCCATTGACATCATCAGAAGGATGTGTTGGCCTGCACCTCCCCCGCGGAATGCTGGCACCGCCATGGTGGCGCCACTGATTGAACATTGTTGCAAATTAAGCATCCGTCCCGGAAGCTTGCACATGCGGTTGCCGATGTGTGACCGTGACGGTCCGTGCACATCCAGCCAATGGGAAGAGGGAACGCTGGCCGCGTATGCCCATTCGAAAATTGCGGAAGCAGTGCACCGCCATGGCGGCGCCAATGATTGTATATTTTCAAATGCTGCACCGTGGTGTATAGTCCGCACTTGAGTTATGAGGGTTGTGACTGTGATGGCGAAACTGCATGTCATGCACTATATCATGTGTGTTCATACCATGCCAATTAATGTGCACACAATGTGCTACACATGTGCATGTCGACGTGTTGACGTCTTGTATTTCCCTACACACGTTTCAACTTCTTCACATCTACACAGTACATCACGGCTGTCTCGCCACATTCTGAATCTGTTGTCAGTGTGTGGTTAATGTCTGCTAATAACAATGGTGGGGGTACACATGCATTCTGTGTATGCGTATGTGTGTTGCCTGTTGTGTGACCATGCATGTAATGTGCGGATGCTCACCATTGTCGGTGTGGTCATTGGTGCATGATGACATGGAGTGTGTGTAGCATTATCGTTTTGTGTTTGCACGTGCATGTGTGTCTGTGATGAGGCTTGTACACATTTGGGTCCTTACTAAGCATGGGCGTAAAATCCGTTCCGCTCGCGGATTTTCGGTAAATTCGCAATCCGTGAACGCTCGCGAATTTACCGAAAATCCGCAAATTCGCACGCAGCGGATTTTTTTTTCTTGGTGATACAATTTTGCGGCGCGCGGCGTTCACTTACCGTCATTCAGCGTTTGCCGAGTTGTTTTTCTCGATATTTTGCGAGTGCTGCGCCATTTTGGATCTTGCTGCGGGATCCCGCGGGAATTTGGCGAGCGCGATTACGTCATCCCGGCTTGCCAACTTGCACAGCGAGAGTTTGTCAACGCGAGTACGCCGTGATCACGTATCGCGGGACTTCGCAATTGCGACCTTGTAGATGCGGCGAGCAGCAACAATCTCGCACTCGCGAAAATACAAAATTTGCAATTCTGCACAAGAAATCCACCAGCAAGCAGCATAAACCTTCTGGAAATGATGATTTTTATCTGAATAACTCCTCAGGTTGACATTTGCCTGCACTTTTTTTGCGAGGAGTCCATTTTGGGGAGGGGGGGTGGGAGGAAGGAAATGCCCCACAGTCTTCAACGTCCTGTTCCTGTCCAGCAGGCTCCTCCCAGTGCTTTGTCCATCTCCTGGTCACTTTTCATTTGGATCTGGAGCTGGAAGGATTACTTTTTGTGGATGCTGCTGGATATTTGGATTTGAGGCCTTTTTGACTTTCTTTGGATCACTTTTGGATTAGAAATTTCAAAAGTAAGTTTGTTTGGGGCATTACAGTTACTGCAACTACAATTTTGGAATTTTCGATTTTTGGGCTGTTTTGGGGCCTTTTGCCCAGGGGTACTCAGTGGTGGGTGGACTGAGTCTTTCTGTGGGGTGTTTTGAATTTATACATCATGGAGGGGCTGGATGGCTTGGGATTGTGCTGATTTTTCTGTGATTTTCGTTTTTTTGGCCTGTTGTTGTGGCCTTTTCACCAGGGGTAGTGAGTGTTGCATGGGCCTAGTCTTTCTGTGGGGTGTCTTGAATTTAAACATCATTGAGGGCCTGGATGGTTTGGGATTGTGCTGATTTTTCTGTGATTTTCGTTTTTTTGGCCTCTTGTTGTGGCCTTTTTACCAGGGGTAGTGAATGTTGCATGGGCCTAGTCTTTCTGTGGGGTGTCTTGAATTTAAACATCATGGAGGGCCTGGATGGTTTGGGATTGTGCTGATTTTTCTGTGATTTTCGTTTTTTTGGCCTGTTGTTGTGGCCTTTTCACCAGGGGTAGTGAGTGTTGCATGGGCCTAGTCTTTCTGTGGGGTGTCTTGAATTTAAACATCATGGAGGGCCTGGATGGTTTGGGATTGTGCTTATTTTTCTGTGATTTTCGTGTTTTTGGCCTCTTGTTGTGGCCTTTTCACCAGGGGTAGTGAGTGCTGCATGGGCCTAGTCTTTCTGTGGGGTGTCTTGAATTTAAACATCATGGAGGGCCTGGATGGTTTGGGATTGTGCTGATTTTTCTGTGTTTTTCGATTTTTTGGGGTGTTCATGGGGACAGGCCATGTGGGTGGGGGCCATTTTGAGTGCTGGTACAGGCAGGCCATGTGCTGGGAGGCAAGTGTCCATTTTGAATGCAGGCAGTGTTGTTAGGCCTGCAAACATTTTGCCTACTTTTCAACCTTTATGCCCAGGGGCAGTGAGTGTTGCATGGGCCTAGTCTTTCTGTGGGGTGTCTTGAATTTAAACATCATGGAGTGCCTGGATGGTTTGGGATTGTGCTGATTTTTCTGTGATTTTCGGTTTTTTGCCCTGTTGTTGTGGCCTTTTCACCAGGGTAGTGAGTGTTGCATGGGCCTAGTCTTTCTGTGGGGTGTCTTGAATTTAAACATCATGGAGGGCCTGGATGGTTTGGGTATTGTGCTGATTTTTCTGTGATTTTTGTTTTTTTGGCCTCTTGTTGTGGCCTTTTCACCAGGGGTAGTGAGTGTTGCATGGGCCTAGTCTTTCTGTGGGGTGTCTTGCATTTAAACATCATGGAGGGCATGGGATTGTGCTGATTTTTCTGTGTTTTTTCGATTTTTTTGGGGTGTATAACTGAACTGATGTTCCTCTGTCTTCCAGTGCTTTTAGGTGCACAAGACTCAAGAGAACCACCAGTGCCAGGAAGAAGTCCTGCAGCGGTGTGTGTGTGTGCAGCATAACGTCACGCGACGTCACGTCTGGCCACAGACAACTCTGCAACTCGTGCAACTGCGGCCTGCTGTTCTGACCTGCTCTGAAGAAGATGTCCCCAAAAAAAGTTCCCCGTAGCTCCTCTAGCAAGAAAGTTGCCAGTAAGGAGCAGAAGAAGCAAGTTACCAAGGAGGCTGGTGTGCCGGCCGCCACGTTTTTTGGGAGTAAAAAAAAAGGACGCCTGCTGCTGCTGCTGCAGCAGCGGGATCTGCTGGGGACCAAGCTGGGAGCTGCACCCCCGCTCCATTGGGCTCAGTGCCGCCACCACCACCACCACGCCAACTTAAGTCCAAGCCCTTGAGTGCTGCGGAGGCAGTCAGTGTACTTCTTCAATCACCATTGACCAGTGATGTTGGCTCATCGCAAGATAGTAGCAGCAATGTCCCTGAATCAACACAGGTTGTTGTAACTCATCTGACAAGTGTTGAACAACCACAGCCGCAACAACAACCACATGTGCAAGTACAAACCCAAGTACATGTGGAAGGAGAGGCAGCGCAGGGAGATGCGCAAGCAGAGGTGCATGGAGGGTCACAAGTGCCCACAATAGTTGTTCCTCCCGAAGTAGGGGCACATCAGGAAATCGACAATCAAGCTGAGGTATCATTTGAGGAAGCCACTCCTCCTGATGATCATTCATTGTCTTCCACATCCCTAGCAAGGAAAAGATCAAGGGGTGTGTCTACATCTTCTTCAAGCCCACCTCCTTCTGATGATATGGATGAAAATTGGGAACCACCACGGCCATCTGAGAGTGAGGCACACCATGATCTGACAAAGGTACTTAAGCGTAAAAGGAAGGTCGTCGAAAAACTCATAGTTATGGAGTGTGATGAGGCTCAACAAGAAGTGGCGGATACTGCTGCTGATGAAGGCTCTCACGACGACGAGCCAGTCATCATAAAGGTCACTGCAGCCCCAGCGGGCATGCAGCAAAGAGACATTTTGACCCTAGCCCGAGAAGATGCTGAGCGTGATGATGATGTCGACGAGGAGGCAATGGAAACACAACAATCATTGGAGTTAACTAGTACACCAACACGTACCGCTTCCATATTTCTTCCTTGCCAGAAGGGACCTCCATCCACCTCGACCTCAATTAGTGGTGGAGAAAGTGCACAACGTACTAAAGTTCGGCAATCCACATCCTCCACTTCATCTGGCATTAGCAGCAAGACCACCGCCACCAGTATCGCCGCCTCCTCCGGCCCCCAAAGACGTTTCAAGTCAGCAGTTTGGGACTTCTTTAGTGTTTGACCAAAAATAGGAAAACCTCGCCATTTGTAGCATTTGTAAGCATGCAGTTAGTCGTGGTAAGTTTGGTACCAACTATGGTACCGGAGGCCAGAGAGGTCATCTTGAGAGACAGCACGCTGTCCAATGGTTTGCGCACCTAAAGGAGATCAAGGAAGCCCAAAGTGCAAGTCAAGAAAACGTTGATGTTTCATCTGATGATGATGAGGAGGAAGAAGACATGTCAAACACTTCACTTACACCCAGTACCCCTGTCAGCAGCACACCCCATGTGAGCCACACTAAGAGTGTGGGAGACAGTGAGACACCAATGCGAAAAAGTTCATCAGCGAGCGTATCTGGGTCGAAGAAGTCATCATCATCCCGTAAATGATTGGTCCAGGGCAACATTAGAACCATGTTGTTTACAGAAGCGCCATATGACCGCAACCTCCCACTCGCGCGTCTGTATAACACTAAGCTGGCTAAAATGCTAGCTCTGGACCTTCTCCCTTTTTCTTTTGTAGAAGGGGTTGGTTTTCTGGAATTTGTGGCAGCGCTCTGCCCTAAATGGAAGGTTCCTAGCCGGTTCTATTTTGCCAGAGTTACGGTTCCAGCACTACATGAAGATGTGCTGGAGGTGATTGGGGCAGCTTTGCAGAAGAGTGCTGTTCACACTATACATCTGACAACAGACATGTGGACCAGTGGCTCAGGCGCTGATTACATGTGCATCACTGCACACTGGGTCCCTTTTTCAGGGGTTAAAGCAAAGCTAAACGCAGGTGTTGACCCGGACCAAGTTTTTAAAGCTGCTCAGAAACATGCAACACTTGCCATGTTTGGTTTGGAGAAAAGTCACACAGCACAACACAAAGGTCCTTGACTGGCTGTCCCCAAAAAAATGCCAGATTGGTTATGTTTCCACGGATAATGGCGCCAATGTAGTTAAGGCCATGGAGCTGGGTCAGTATTTCAGAGTGCCGTGTTTGGCGCACTGTATAAACCTGGTTGTCAAAAAATTCTTGAGTGATAAAGACAGTCCAGCGTACGAGGTAGTGGACACCTGCCGAAAAATGTGCAACCATTTCAGCCATTCTTTTAAGGCCCGGAAGCATCTGAGGAGCCTGCTACATGAACGTCAAATGCCAGTGAAAGCACTCATCCAGGAGGTGGCAACACGTTGGAACTCAACCTTCTACATGCTTGAGCGTCTGTATGAGCAGTATACGGTACTCGATCACTATTTCTTAAAACAGGGTACAGCTCAGAAGGACCTGAGGATGGGTGCGGTGCAATGGGACATAGTTAAAAGCCTGACACGCATGCTTCGTCCTTTTGAGGTCTTCACGCGTGCAGTCAGCAAGGAGGACTGTAATTTGGGAAAAGCTATCCCATTGTTGTACATGCTGGAGCACCAACTGAAGGAGGTGTCTTCTGTGTTTCAAAAAGATGAAAAAAACCAAGACCCTTTTGTTTTGGCGGAGAAATTATTACAGCGCCTACAAGGTGATGAACGTCTTAAAATGATCCCCTCAGACCAGCATTACATTTGTGCTACTATTCTGGATCCACGCTACAAAAAGGCGCTGGCAGGCAGAGCATTCTTTCCTTTTGCTGATGAAGATGTTACAAAGTACGAACGTTGGCTAGCCTTGTCAGCCAAGAGGTTTGAAAGAGAACGGCAGAAAATTGAAGGAAAAGGCAGTACATCAGCATCAGCATCAGCAGGCCATCCCCAGTCAAAACAATCCACTTCTGCACCTGTGGCTGTGGCACAAGTGACCTCTCAGCCGTTAAAGACACCGGCAACCGGATCATCTGCACCAGACACAACAGTAACATTGGATGCTGAAGAGGATTGGCTAACTCGGCTTGGGTTTGGTTCTCAAAAGGTCACAGCAAAAGCTAAGCAAAGTGGAGGAACCTTGGAGGACCTTGAGTCGATGGTTCAGGACTATCTGAATGACTCAACAGAGGTCTATGTTAATGCTGACCCATTGGCATGGGAAAAAAGAATTGTGGCCACAGCTCTCCAACCTGGCTTTAAACTACTTGTCTTGCCCACTCGCAAGCGTGTCTTCTGAACGTGTTTTCAGTGCTGCTGGTGGCATTGTAACTCCCAAACGGAGACGCCTCTCGCCCAAAAATGTGGAGAGGTTAACAATGATCAAGATGAATCAGCACCTCATACTACCAGATTACAGAGTACGAGAAAGCACGCCGGATGAAGATGAGGTGGACAGCAACGTAGATGAGGGAATTTTTTTCTCTGTCAGGTGACACTGAGCTCACCCTGCCTGAATTTGCAGAGTATGATGACGAAGCCTTATTCTTATTCCTGGACCCTGACACCGAGCCCTGAAAATGAGACAATGAATCAATAACTTTCTTTTTCGTCCTTATTCACTTTTATTCCTGTGTGTCTGTCTTTCTTTGTTGTGCACAGTTAATATAATTCAAACTTTAATCACCTAATCACAAAAACAAGCCCATCAGCAGAACTGTCTTCACTTGTTTGCTTATTGATTGAAGGTGCCGCAGTCTGCATTCCTCAGGTTCACAAGTTCAGAAGAACATGCTCCTCTATCCTCCTCCTCCAGACTCCTATTTCCATCAAAGCTGGATTACGCCCAATGAAGAAAGACTCAGCACTTGTGGGGGTGTTCTACTTCTTTGCAGGTGAGTTGACGGCTCTGGGGCCATTGCTGGGAAGCTCCAATACCGGATAAAAGTGGTTTGGACCAAATCGGAGGCAGAAATTTTGTTGTGTTTTTGCTGACTTGCTTGCCTTTGAGGTGCTCTTTGGGGGGGTTCCGGGTGTTTGTGGGTGAGTTTTGGGGTCTGGGAGCACTGCTGGGACAGTCTAATCTTGATTGCATTTGCTTTTCAGGAAATAAGTGCTGGAAAACGGGAGTTATGGCCTAGCTGCACAGCGCGTTTGGACCGAAGGCCGAGAAATATTGTAAGTATGAGATGTTCCTTTTGGGCTGTTTGGGGGTGTTGTGCTTTTTGGCGGGTGGGTTGGCGGGTCTTGGGGCATTCCTGGGAAGGTCTAATACCGGATAGAAGTGGTTGGGACAAAATCCACGCTGATTTTTTGTTGTTGCTATTTCTGACATTTTGCTCAATGTAGCGTTTTCGGGGGCCTGTTTGGGGGGCTTCCTGGTGTTTGTGGGTGGGTTTCGGGGTCTGGGAGCACTGCTGGCTATGGATACTTTAGTTTGCAAGAGGTTTGAAGCAAATCCATGGTGGCAGAGGGGAGTTAGGGCCTAGCTGCAGAGCGCGCGCGGAGTGATTTGGGAAATTGGCAAAAAAATGACTAGGTCCCCATTTTTGTACTTTTGCTTTTTGGCTGTTTGGGGGTCTTCAACTCGTTTTCTCCTGGGTTGACGGCTCTGGGGCCATTGCTGGGAAGCTCCAATACCGGATAAAAGTGGTTTGGACCAAATCGGAGGCAGAATTTTGTTTGTGTTTTTGCTGACTTGCTTGCCTTTGAGGTGCTCTTTGGGGGGGTTCCGGGTGTTTGTGGGTGAGTTTTGGGGTCTGGGAGCACTGCTGGGACAGTCTAATCTTGATTGCATTTGCTTTTCAGGAAATCCGTGCTGGAAAACGGGAGTTATGGCCTAGCTGCACAGCGCGTTTGGACCGAAGGCCGAGAAATATTGTAAGTATGAGATTTTCCTTTTGGGCTGTTTGGGGGTGTTGTGCTTTTTGGCAGGTGGGTTGGCGGGTCTTGGGGCATTCCTGGGAAGGTCTAATACCGGATAGAAGTGGTTGGGACAAAATCCACGCTGATTTTGTTTGTTGCTATTTCTGACATTTTGCTCAATGTAACGTTTTTGGGGGCCTGTTTCGGGGGCTTCCTGGTGTTTGTGGGTGGGTTTCGGGGTCTGGTAGCACTGCTGGCTATAGATACTTTAGTTTGCAAGAGGTTTGAAGCAAATCCATGGTGGCAGAGGGGAGTTAGGGCCTAGCTGCAGAGCGCGCGCGGAGTGATTTGGGAAATTGGCAAAAAAATGACTAAGTCCCCATTTTTGTACTTTTGCTTTTTGGCTGTTTGGGGGTCTTCTGCTCGTTTTCTCCTGGGTTGACGGCTCTGGGGCCATTGCTGGGAAGCTCCAATACCGGATAAAAGTGGTTTGGACCAAATCGGAGGCAGAATTTTTTTTGTGTTTTTGCTGACTTGCTTGCCTTTGAGGTGCTCTTTGGGGGGGTTCCGGGTGTTTGTGGGTGAGTTTTGGGGTCTGGGAGCACTGCTGGGACAGTCTAATCTTGATTGCATTTGCTTTTCAGAAAATCCGTGCTGGAAAACGGGAGTTATGGCCTAGCTGCACAGCGCGTTTGGACCGAAGGCAGAGAAATATTGTAAGTATGAGATTTTCCTTTTGGGCTGTTTGGGGGTGTTGTGCTTTTTGGCGGGTGGGTTGGCGGGTCTTGGGGCATTCCTGGGAAGGTCTAATACCGGATAGAAGTCGTTGGGACAAAATCCACGCTGATTTTGTTTGTTGCTATTTCTGACATTTTGCTCAATGTAGCGTTTTCGGGGGCCTGTTTGGGGGGCTTCCTGGTGTTTGTGGGTGGGTTTCGGGGTCTGGGAGCACGGCTGGCTATGGATACTTTAGTTTGCAAGAGGTTTGAAGCAAATCCATGGTGGCAGAGGGGAGTTAGGGCCTAGCTGCAGGGCGCGCGTGGAGTGATTTGGGAAATTGGCAAAAAAATGATTAAGTCCCCATTTTTGTACTTTTGCTTTTTGGCTGTTTTGGGGTCTTCAACTCGTTTTCTCCTGGGTTGACGGCTCTGGGGCCATTGCTGGGAAGCTCCAATACCGGATAAAAGTGGTTTGGACCAAATCGGAGGCGGAAATTTGTTTGTGTTTTTGCTGACTTGCTTGCCTTTGAGGTGCTCCTTGGGGGGGTTCCGGGTGTTTGTGGGTGAGTTTTGGGGTCTGGGAGCACTGCTGGGACAGTCTAATCTTGATTGCATTTGCTTTTCAGGAAATCCGTGCTGGAAAACGGGAGTTATGGCCTAGCTGCACAGCGGGTTTGGACCGAAGGCCGAGAAATATTGTAAGTATGAGATTTTCCTTTTGGGCTGTTTGGGGGTGTTGTGATTTTTGGCGGGTGGGTTGGCGGGCCTTGGGGCATTCCTGGGAAGGTCTAATACCGGATAAAAGTGGTTGGGACAAAATCCACGCTGATTTTTTTTTGCTATTTCTGACATTTTGCTCAATGTAGCGTTTTCGGGGGCCTGTTTGGGGGGCTTCCTGGTGTTTGTGGGTGGGTTTCGGGGTCTGGGAGCACTGCTGGCTATGGATACTTTAGTTTGCAAGAAGTTTGAAGCAAATCCATGGTGGCAGAGGGGAGTTAGGGCCTAGCTGCAGAGCGCGCGCGGAGTGATTTGGGAAATTGGCAAAAAAATGACTGTCCCCATTTTTGTACTTTTGCTTTTTGGCTGTTTGGGGGTCTTCTACTCGTTTTCTCCTGGGTTGACCGCTCTGGGGCCATTGCTGGGAAGCTCCAATACCGGATAAAAGTGGTTTGGACCAAATCGGAGGTGGAATTGTTTTTGTGTTTTTGCTGACTTGCTTGCCTTTGAGGTACTCTTTGGGGGGGTTCCGGGTGTTTTTGGGTGAGTTTTGGGGTCTGG
Organism: Lissotriton vulgaris; assembly: GCF_964263255.1. Classification (NCBI taxonomy): domain Eukaryota; kingdom Metazoa; phylum Chordata; class Amphibia; order Caudata; family Salamandridae; genus Lissotriton; species Lissotriton vulgaris. The sequence continues at coordinate 904,754,409 of NC_141698.1, forward strand.
GAGCACTGCTGGGACAGTCTAATCTTGATTGCATTTGCTTTTCAGGAAATCCGTGCTGGAAAACGGGAGTTATGGCCTAGCTGCACAGCGCGTTTGGACCGAAGGCCGAGAAATATTGTAAGTATGAGATTTTCCTTTTGGGCTGTTTGGGGGTGTTGTGCTTTTTGGCGGGTGGGTTGGCGGGTCTTGGGGCATTCCTGGGAAGGTCTAATACCGGATAGAAGTGGTTGGGACAAAATCCATAAGGAAAAGCCTTTTGGCACTTTTTGTAACTTAGGGTTCGTTAGGGTTAGCCCTAGCAGCAGGATTGCATGTGTTTCGGGGTGTTCTAGATTTTTGCAACTGAGTTCTGGCGTCTTAGAGCACTCGTGAGAATGTGTCATTTTGGTTGCAAGTCATTTGAAGAAAATCCATGGTGGGAAAGGGGGGATTTGGCATAGTTAAAGAAAGCCTCTGCCACTATTCTTAACTTAGGGCTCGTTAGGGTTAGCAGTATTTCTATTGCATGTGTTTGGGTGGGGGGGTTTTCGAGTCTTGGAGCGATGCTGGCTATGGATACTTTTGCTTGCTTGCAATTGGTTTGAATACAATCCACAATGGGTAAGGGGGTATTTGGGCCTACTTTTACTTTGGAAGTACGTTTTGTCACCAGTTTTCTGCTGGGCCTCATTTTTTGAGATCTGATTGGGGGTCTTCTACATTTTTGCGACTGGCTTTAGTAAGGGTCTGGGTGGGAGCACTGCTGGGAAGGTCTAATTTTGTTCTAAAACACAGTTTACACCTAGCTTGAGGGGAAAGATCCGCTAACTTAATTTGCCCATACTTATTTATCCTTCAAAAGGTGACTCGGACAGAGTACGCACTTTCAAAAATATTGTACTGTCTATTAGGAAAATCAAAGTGTGACTTTTTGCACTACACAGCGTACATACCTTATATTTATTTATCAGTGCTGTTTTTCGTTCAATAATTACAGGCCGGGTTTCAGTCTGTGCAATGGGGAAAAAAGGATGGAGTCAGGCTTCACATTAGCGAGCCGCAATTCAGCATCCGCCAGGCAGGCAGTGGACAGGGTGTCTTCTGGTCACCAACATTGATGGACGAAGCGTCAGCTGGAATGGAGGAGTGCCTCTAATAAGAGGAATTGTTTGCTGCATGCAACTTACTTACCAAATTCAACAGGAGGACAACTACAACAACATACAGACAGATACAGTATCCATTCTTTTCTTCTATGAAAGTGACTGCATTTCTTGGATCTCTCTCTGCTACTAAATTGATCCCTACAGCCATTCTGTAGGTTTTACTTCGGCTATTTTTTAAACCTAATTTAATGTAGCCCTGTAGTGTCGCATTCTGTCATTCACGGTTGTCGAAAGTACTACTTACTTTTCAGTAACAATGCATTCAGTAGTGCATGCACTTCCTTTATGTCATGTAAAAGATTTATGGTTAGCTTTGTACCCAAAAATTTCTTTACGTTCAATTATTGTTTGTCCATGCTGTGCTTTTTTTTTCTCTCAACAAAACCTACCCAAAAAGAAACCCCCATTCCCATCCATTTTACAAACCCTAACCCTCTTCCCCCGGGCTGTGTGGTTTTGCTTGATGTGTCACTAAATGACATCAATAATTCCACACACTTGCTGGGGAGGATAAGGTCATAGCAACAGGCAGGTGAAGGAATCCGAGGATATATTCTAGACTTACTCAGCTTCAGTACTATTTCTTGTAGTAGTAGCCAATGTCAAAGAAATCCTACACAAGTACAAGTTATACTATCAATACTTTACCATTTGTTAAGCTACATTGTGGCACTGTTCTAGTCTAGTGTACTGTCACCTGCTATATTCTCTATCGTACCGTTGTAATGCTACAGTAAGGACAAACCAGGTTTCATTTTCTTTTTTCCATAGCCATGCAACTGCCACTGTGTCACACCACAAGTACCACCGAAATGAGGAGGAAATTTCATCCGCCCTGGATTGCCAACCTTAATCGCCATTTCCCGTGGAGCCAGCCCTGGGCCTAGCCCTACTTTCAAGCACAAATTACAGGTAAGATAAGTGTTTGGTTGGAGGTAGTATAATGGAGTATTAGGAGAGACGAGAGATTGACTGTAGTACTACTAAAGTCCTAGGACTATTCAGGAAAACAAACTTACTGTTAAACCCCCACCCACCAGACTCAAAATCAGTAAAAAACAGGTATGGTCAGATAAAGTTTCAAAAAGTATATTTTTATAGCCCTAACAAAATAATCTCCCGCAAGACCCTCCCTAACCCCAACGATTGTCCTTCAAAAGTCCCCAAAAAACCCAACTCCCAATTCCCACCCCCCAAAAGTCTCTAAAAAAGGGGCAAGGGACACTACGGCAGGGTGCTGTTGACTTTAGCGGCCAGGGCATCATGCTCCTTGCGGAGTGTGGCTTGGTCGAAGCGGAGGCCCTCCACCAAGTTCTTATAGCTTAGGACCTCCTGCTCCAGGTAGGACACTCTGAGGCATAAGCGGCGCAGGCGTGCCTTGCAAATCCTGTGGGGGGCAGCTGCTGTCTTTGCTGCTCGGCGGTGGCGTTTGGCTTTGGTAGCCCGGCTCCGTACCGCTGGAGCACTGCGCTGGCTGGCAGCCCGTGGGGGCACGGAGGAGGATGCAGCTGTCCCAGTGGATGTCATTGTAGTACCAGACTGCGTCTCCTCCTCCTCCAAGGCCACCAGCCGCCGATATTCAGCGACAGTGGCATCCAGCCTCCTTTGCCGGGCCATTCGAGCCAGCTCCCTCCTCCTTGATGGTCTGTTGGATTTGGAAGGAGCAACTATATGAAGAAAGAAAGACATAGTCTGTAACCAATGCTCCTTAAGATTAACACAAAATCTTTGAGCAGAAAGTTGTGTCACAGTACAAGTAGCAAATTGAAAGCACAGTACATAACTATTGAGTACAGTATCTATGTAACCTCCGACTTCTTCATCCTTGCTCTAACATTAGTGGGAGTTTAAGGAACAAATTCTACGAGCACTATGTACTTCAATTACAGTCGACTATGAGAGCACACCAGTCTTATTCTTATTCTTCTCTCTTGTTTAGGAAAATTGGTACGTTATCTTATGCAAGCCGGCATAATGCCAGCGCTGTGAACTTGCACCCGAGAAAAACAGACGCACACCATGATGAGTGAGACAGACTTGCGTTACTGTACCGGTCCAGTAAATGCAGGTGGTGAAGCTCTTACTTTTCTATTACGGGTGGCACTGAGAATACTCTGTTAAAAGTGCTACTGCTTAATTAATTTAGCTTTCACCGTATAGTGCAAATGAGTATTAGAAAAGGAAAATGAAGAAGCTAAATAATCTGATTATCTATCACTTGACATGGGATGTATTTGATGACATATGGGATGACTTTAGGTGCTTTGCTTATTATTGAGTGAACAGTGATACACCCACACATGAATGATGTACTACTACTAAACTAAAGTTATCAAGAGAGGTAGGGAGTGTCCACCGTAATAACCGGATATATGCTGTGCTTGCATTTACAATACAAACTACTGCTACTATTCATGGTAGTATTTGGACAAAATTACAACTTCTTTTCCTTGCCTTTCCTACACTGGAATGGACGTGCGGGTGCGGTGTTACATGCTCTTCAAAGTAACACTTAGTTCATCCAGTGACCGTCTACTCTCTTAGATACACATACGCTATCTAAGAGTCAGATAGTACCATGATCCAGGCATCCATCCATTCAAAGTATATGCACACATACAGTTTCTGTTTCACCCACCCAGGCTGTTCTCCTTCCACCCATCCTTGCTTCATCATTCACCCAGCCATGCACCATACCATATTCTTTCCTTCCCAGCCACCTCGGGGACCAAGCAAACACATATCATTCTTCTTTGCCAGTCATCATTACATTTCTCGTCCTTCCACACTTACTTACACCCTTCTTTCGCTTTTCGTTCATCCCATCCATCAAGTTCATCTCAGATCTGATTGGGATTCTTCTCGCCAAAAACTTCACAGCTAAGTCGAAGTACATTTAGAGGAGGCTACTAGCTACCTGGTTGATTTATAATACACCAGTGCAGAAAGCACACTCTGCAGTCTACAATCTCAATAAGTAAGGAATATATAGCGTACCTCTGCCCGCCACCACTGTGTTATCCCTCAAAGAATTGTCCGGCACTTCCACCGCCTCCTCCCCAGAGTTGTCCTCTTCCAATGCCACCAACACCTCCGCGCTGGCCCCGCCTCCAGATGTTCCACCTAAAAAGTACATTTAATAATGTTAGAATACACCACTCACTACTATATAATATTTGGTCTAGGAGGAAAAAAGAAATGTGAAAAAAACAGAATACAATTTAATAATTTGTGACTGTCTACTCTAAAGTAAAAATGTCCCTTTTTCCAGGGAAGGCTGTTGTCTTGCTGCACTTTTTGGCACAACTGATGAATGCTTGCTTTTTATTTTTAACACGCACCACTTTTTCTCCTAACAGACAGAAGCTTGACTTCTAAGAACACGAGCAGGATCAAGTTCAAACCAGGTGAGAGCTCGGCTCGACCACAAGAAATGTGTCCAATTAATCGTCAGCACTAAGCACTTTTCCATTTTCAGTTAAACGTTTACTTTTATGACAAACTTGATTTTAGTAAATGTGTTTACTTTTAATAAAGCTTTTAAACTTAAATAGACTCTGTGGTTTTTGGTCCTCCAGACTAGAGTGGATGAGCTAAAGGTTTTGGAATTTTTGCAAGCATGAGTCCGTGCCTCTGACATCATTGGGGATCAATCATTGGTGACTTTTGGTAGCTAAATAACTCTGCCACACTATCTAGTCAGTAAGGAGATTGGGGGTTCAACTACAAAGTCTGTTATCACTGAGGTATGTGGAAAGTCTAACAACACCTATTATAATTGATAAGCTAAGCAATGCATTATTTAGTGTCCATAGTTCTGTTTGTGCAGATTTGTCCCTGCAACAGTAGTAGAATGGATTGTCCTCCTATCCAAACCAAAAGTAAAGTAGTATCTTATTCTTTCTTGGTGGTCATTCACCTTTTTATTGTTGGCAATTGTCAAAGCATAAACATTTAGAAGACTTGAAAAGACATTATGGACAATCCCAGAGGACTGCACAGAGCTATTGCTGACTAGAATGGGAGTCCAATGGAATTGCCAAATGTGCAATCTTAGTTAGCTACACAGACAGACTAATAAGAATAATCTAGTAATACCACACGGAGTCATAGTCGAGGCAGGATAAGAATTTAGATCCAGTCTACAAGAAGATCAAAGACGATTTAGAAAAAATCAAATGAGGAACGCTAGGAAAAAATAAGTACTCTATATTAAAATTAAAACTTACTGGGGCCAGCAAAGGAGCCCTCGCCTGCCCGATCCTGGCCTGCATCCTAAACAGCACCCTCCTCCTCCTCCTGTGTCCTCCTCTTGCCCCTGGGGGGAGCTGATGTACAACATGAAAGAAAGAAAAACAGAAAAACAGAAAACATGGAGGATATTTGTCAATATTTTGTCAACCAAATCAAACATTTCAAAAGAACTAACAAAATATTTTGGCGAAATAGCAAATAGACAACTATTCCACGGGATATAATATTGACCAATCTCATGTGGTCTACTACGTTATTAGTATTGCTTGATTTGCGTACCGTCGAATTAGAAACTTCTTATGTAGTTCACTAAACAAAGTACTAAAAAGGTTTGCCTAGGATTGGCAGGCAGCAGTCCGCAGCACGCGAAGTGACAGACAAAGTCCATCGTGATTGCAGATCAGCGACAACACTAAAGTTTCCTACTACATTAACCAGTCATTAAAATACTCAAACTATCAATCCACCACCACTATTTCTTCTTATCGCCATGTGTACAAAGGAAGGACTGGACTTGAGTCTGTAGGGGCTGATTTAGAAGCCCCTTGCGGCTCTTTTGCTCCATTGTTGCGTGACTTTTGTGACGCAGTGGCAGCACAAAAGAGGCGCAATGGTGCGGCGTATATTAACAGCGTGACGCATATGGGTGATGCATCACGTTGTAAAGCCCTGCGCCATCAGGGGGCGTTCCGGCGCAAGGGAGGGCGTTCCTGCGCAGGAACGCATCCTAAAAGTGGCTGAGGGAAATCTACAAGATTTCAATCACTCACTTTAACGACAATGATGCGTGACTCAAACCCTGCGCCTGCTTGAAGCAGACGTACGGCTTGACGCAGCATTGGGGAGATAGGGCACCCCAGAGCATTGATGGAGCTGCGCTATCGTTGCGACGCAACTCCAGCAATGCGCCGCCTTTACGGCACAGATGCGTAACGCTTTGGTGACGTTTTGGGCCCATGGTGCGCCGCATTGTAAATACGGCGCACCATGGGTGATGGTGGCGTGGCGCACAATTACTGGCGCATCCCTGCTACTTTGCAGGGATGCGCCGGTAATTAAAAATCTGAACCTTAGTGTGTAGCATTACGCACTTCTTTAAACTACACTCATACATAATTTCACAGGCCAATGAAATGAACACAAAATCAAAAACAAATAAGCATAGTAGCAACACTACTGAGAAGGAGAGCAGTGCACCTGAAATGCACAGAAGATTTTGAAATATAATTTACCTACAATGTAATAAGCAGCATTATTGCTCTTGGTAAAAAACAAAAATTTGCAATATGATAACACACAGCAGGAGAAAACAGAGTAGTAAAGAAATAGCTACTACTACTCACCCAGCCCAGGGATCTCAAGGCCAAGCAGGTCGAGCAGTTCTCGTTCACGGTCCAGGACATCCGTCCAGCGGTGGGTGGCCTGGTTGTAGGTGCGCCGGACCCAAGAATGGTGGTACATGGCCCGGCACACCTTCTCCCACCGCTTCCGGCGCTCCCGGATCCCGTACCCGACACCGATCCTGCCGCCTGCCATGATGGTCCTAGGGAGGCGGCGCTGAACATAAAAAATGAGTGCGGCCACCTCCTCCGGGCTAAAGATCTCCCGGGGTACGACCTGCTCCCCCCTCAAACGCCCGCACGGGAGCCGGGCACGGGGTGCGGGACCCTTCCCCTTCTCGGATGCTTCCTGGCTCCCTTTACCATGGTCTGGGAGGAAAGGAATAAAGAAAATAGAATAGGGAAGAGAAGAAAAGAAAAGAGTTTAAAAAAGTAGTTTAAAATTAACCAAAAGTAGCAGTAAACACAAACATATAGGGCTAGAAAAATAGAGGGATAGATAATAAGTAAAATAGATAAAAAAAAACTTCAAACAAGCAAAGGATGGCAGAGATTTACAGAGGATACAAAAAGCATGCCCAGAACCATAGCAATGAATGAGAAACAAGATGGCCGCACCCGTTCACGACCGCGCGGGTAAGTTCACGCGAGATTTTCCTCGCGAACACTCGCGAAATTGTACTGGCGAGTCGCACACTTTGCGAGATTACACTTCGCGCCCGGAAACGGAAATACGTCATGCAAACAAGATGGCCGCGCCCTTGAACGACCGCGAGGGTAACTTCGCGCCGTGCGCTACAAGCGGCTTGCGAAAACGCACAAAACCTTGCGAACTAACACGCCGCAAAAAAACAAATCGCATATTCGCACGAATTAGCGGCTTCCGAATCCGATCTCGCGCGTGTTCGCGCCCCGCGAATCCCGCGGAATTGCAGAAAAACGAGTTTTGCAAAACTGAAAGCACTCGGCAGGTGCAAGAGTTCAAACTCATCATTAGTAACCATTCCCTGTAGTGCTTCCTGACTGGGGCCCCTCCAGAGTTCAGTTGCTAGTTGCAACAATTGTATGACCCTGCTCTGACCCTCACAGCAGGCTCATAGAATAGCTACAAGTAGGCCACAAAGGTCCTGGAAAAAAAATTGCACTGCAACAGAAAGCAAATTACTGATAAGGAAGCAGGTGCCAGACCTGGAATTTTAAAACAGTGACACATTAATAAACTAACCCCAAATTAATTCATGTCAGTTGAAGCAGGGCAGGTGTGCTTGCTTTCCCCCCCCATAATCTACAGTGATGATGAACCAGAGGGTGGCATTGATGTAACAGAGGGTGGCATGGGTGAAACAGAGGGGGGCAGTGGTGAAACAGAGGGTGCTGGGAACCTGTGATGAGGAACCAGATGTAGAAACAACATAGTCGCGACCGTTGCGAGCCGACAAGTAAGTTCGCGATTGCGAACCGGTACCAAACCCTCGCGAACTGGCAGAAACCCTTGCGAACACGAAAAAAAATATCCGCAAATTCGCGAGAATTCGCGGATTTTGCGGATTGCGAGTTCGCAAATTCGCAAAATTCGCGAACGCCAGATTCGCAAAATTCGCCCATGCTTAGTCCTTACACATGTCTTGTTGGCAGTAATGTTGACATGAGACTAAGTTGCATTGTACATGTTGACACACATCATGTTGCTAGTGGCTGCACATTGTTAATACGGCACTCCGTATTGTAGTAACTTTCAGAGATGTCACACATATGACAATTGTCCACAACATTTATATTTTTGCTATTGTTGGCTTACATGTGATGGAGTTGCACAGCCATGCGGTGTTTGTAAATTGACTTCTTCTACATCTACTCCCACACAGGAGGGCTCCAAATGTCCATCGCTCATACACTGTGCTGGAGGATATGGTTGACGAGGAGGTGATCAGGAAATTCTGGCTAGATCGACGTAGATTGATGGAGCTTGTAGACCAATTGTCTCCTCATCTGCAGCCACGAAGAATGTATCCTGGTTCCATTACACCCACAGCAAAGGTGATGGCGGCACTACACTTTTTTGCAACTGGCACCTTTCAGTACACAGTTGGACATGCCGGGGGATGTCACAGTCCATGTTCAGCATGGTACTTCGGAATGTTCTAAAAGCCATGATGCTGTACAAGGATGACTACATCCATTTCCCATGGCCGGCAGAGTTGGCAGCAGTCAAAGCAGACTTCTAAGCACTGGGCCAGATATCACATGTAGTGGGTTCCATTGATGGCACACATATCGGTCTCATTCCACCACGGGCACGTGAGCCGGTATATAGGAATCAGAAGCACTTTCATTCGCTCAACGTGCAGGTGGTGTGCCTGGCCGACAACATCATATCTCATGTGTTTTTTCAAGATTTCCAGGCTCCGCACATGACTCCCACATCATGCGGAGCAGCATTGTCCCCCAACTGATGGCAAATCTGCGTCCAGAACGTGTGTGGCTTGTTGGTGAGTATGCTGTGGGGACAGTTGTGTTTTCTGTGTGGCATGGGGTACCCACCAATTCTGGTTGTGATATTTGTGTCTGTCATCCCCCTACATAGGCGACTCGGCGTACCCAAACCGGCCTTGGCTGCTGAGACCCATACGTAATCCAACTACAGCGGGTGAAATGCGATACAATGATGCCCATGGAAGGACACGTAGAGTGGTGAAACGTACTTTTGGACTGCTAAAGTCTAGGTTTCGGTGCCTGGATAAGACCGGAGGGTCCCTGCCTTACTCACCAGGCAAAGTATGCAGGATCGTGATTGCCTGCTGCATGCTCCACAACCTGGCCTTGCGCAATAACATTGAACTGATCTTGGACCCTGAAGACCAACAAGTTCCTCGGCCTCCCATCCCACCCATGTCGACTGATGAGGATAGTGGTGAGGAGGAAGGTGTGGACCAAAGGCGTCAGCTCATTGATCGCTATTTCCCTTGAATGTGAGTAACTACCTCTTGTGCCGGTTGACAATGCATTATGTATGTTTGCTGTTGGTGTGTGGATGTGGTGTTCATCAGCTGGCTGTTCTGGTATGTCATGTTTGCATGTGTGTGTGTTTATTTCTTTGGACATGCAAGTCTCCAGGATGTGTGTCCTCTCATCCACTGATTTTGTGATGAGTGTGGTTTGTGGAATGTTGCACTGCAGTGTGTTGTGATGGTTGTGATTCAGTTTCCTGACGTGTGTTTGCTGTCTCTGATTTTCCCTAGGTCACGACATGGATCCCTGCACCTGGTAACGTCTGTTTCTGAGACAATCATGTGAATAAAACATGGAGGCAACACATCATTGAGTGTGTAAGTGAAATTTATTTACAGGTTGTGCATTGGTGCTGGTGGATATTTACAAGTAAGTGTTGGGTGGGGGAGTGTGGGCCCGATTCGCAGAATGAACTTAAGACTCAATCCTAAACTTACTACTATTTTGGTATTCACAGAATGCACTTACTACTTTTGGCATTCACAGAATGAACTTACTACTTTTGGTATTCACAGAAGTTAGGATTTTGTCTTAAGTCTGTCTTAAGTCTGTCTTAAGTTTGTCTTAAGACAAACTTAAGACAAAATCCTAACTTCTGTGAATACCAAAAGTAGTAAGTTCATTCTGTGAATGCCAAAAGTAGTAGGTGCATTCTGTGAATACCAAAATAGTAGTAAGTTTAGGATTGAGTCTTAAGTTCATTCTGTGAATCTGGCCCAGAGAGTTGAAGGTCATGGTAGATGAAATGTCCATGCTGACACCACATTGGGTGATGTCCAGCTAGTCCAGCAGACCTGTGCCAATACTTGGCGTAATGGGACAGGATAGTTTGCGGGTGGATGGCAGCCTCAGGCAGTGTTAGAGTCATTGTCGGCCCCTCTTTGAGCGTGTAGATGGAGCATCCCCACTGCTCTCACCTACTTCCAGCCTCGGAAGGCCCCTCCGTCTTGGAGCCAGGACGGAGTCAGCTTGGGGGGCAGGTTGCTCAGGGGCCACATCCATGTCCAGGGGCACAGGTGGCCGTGGCGGTGGTGTTGCTGACCGTGGCGGCTGGACACTTGGTTGAGGGGGGGGGGTGTTGCGGCCTAACCATTCCCTCCACAGTGATGTCTGCTGGCCCATGAGGTCCACTATTTGGCCAATGCGGCTGTCAATGGACCGTAACCGAGTCCTGGTGGGCATGATCAGCCTGTTCCTGCCCACGCTCATAGGAAGCCTGTACTCCGGCTAGGGCTTCCAGTGAATCAGTGCCAGGATGGGGTGGGTGTCCTTCCCCAGCTCGCCGGTGAGAGGTACTCCTGCTTGGGTGATGTGGCTTCGGCTCTCTCCTTTCCCGTCCACTCTCCCTGCTTGGCTGGGATGTAGATGGCCCTGCATCGTGCGGTGGGTCAGGCAGGGTGGCACAGGCAGGAGTGGTGGTACTGGTGGTGGTGGAGGTGGTGGTGGTGGCTCTACAGCTCACTGTGGCAGGTGTTGCAGGAGTGACACAGGGCACGGTTGTTGAGGCAGGGATTCCAGTGAGCCAGATGGCCCTGGGAGTGTGCTTGGGCCCGCACCCTCCTCCGCACCGGAGCTGGCTGTGGCATCGTCCCCAGAGAGTCCTGGATGTGAGTGAGGCGAGTGTTGCGGCCGGTTGCTGGTTTCAACAGTCAAATTGCGATCACCTGAGGGACAAGATTTTCATGATCAATACTGTGGACATGACATGTTTTATTTTCCATACATTACATTTCACTGTCCTCTCGCACACACCCCACCCACCACCACCCTCCCTGTGGACATGGGGGCCTGTTGGGAGTTGTAGTAGTGACCTCTCGCATGCACCCCACCCACCTCTAGACACACACCACCACCACCCTCCCTGTGGACATGGGGGCCTGTTGGGAGTTGTAGTGCTGGTCTCTCACACACCCCACCCACCACCACCCTCCCTGTGGACATGGGGGCCTGTCAGGAGTTGTAGTAGTGACCTCTCGCACACACCCCACCCACCTCTCGACACACACCATCAGCACTCTCCCTGTGGACATGGGGGCCTGTTGGGAGTTGTAGTAGTGACCTCTCGCATGCACCCTACCCACCTCTAGACACACACCTCCACCACCCTCCCTGTGGACATGGGGGCCTGTTGGTCGTTGTAGTGCTGTTCTCCCACACACCCCACCCACCACCACCCTCCCTGTGGACATGGGGGCCTGTTGGGAGTTGTAGTAGTGACCTCTCGCACACACCCCACCCACCTCTCGACACACACCACCACCACCCTCCCTGTGGACATGGGGGCCTGTTGGGAGTTGTAGTGCTGGTCTCTCACACACCCCACCCACCACCACCCTCCCTGTGGACATAGGGACCTGTTGGGAGTTGTAGTAGTGACCTCTCGCACACACCCCACCCACCACCACCCTCCCTGTGGACATGGGGGCCTGTTGGGAGTTGTAGTAGTGACCTCTCGCACATACCCCACCCACCACCACCCTCCCTGTGGACATGGGGGCCTGTTGGGAGTCGTTCACATTTTGGTGAGTATGTGGCCCACATGCAGGGGTTGGGGCCTGGGAGATGTGTCTTCTCAGTTGTGTGAGGCAGACCATGTCGGTGTGATCGTGGTGCTTGGTTTGTACTTACCAGCCTCTTCTCCTTCCTCAATTCCTTCCAGGCTCTCTGGGTGCAGTATGCCCAGCACCCTTTCCTCCTAATCAATATAGGGTATGGGCTCCGGGGGTGTGCAGCCGCCAGTGTGCTATGCTCGCAGATGGTTTTTAGCACGGATGCCTTTGACCCTGGTTTTTAGGTCATGCCACCGCCTCTGGATCTCGGGCTTTGTCCTTGGCACGGTCCCTGACGCATTCACCCGACTTACTATCCTGTCCCACATGTGATTTTTGTTAGCCACGGTGGTCTGCTGGACTAGTGTGCCGAATATGTGGGGGTCAACACAGATGATTTCATCCACCATGACCTTCAACTCTGTCTCCATGAATTTAGGGTTTTTCTTAGGTGCCATGGTGTGTGGTGCTCAAGGTGTGGGTTGAGTAGGTTGGGAGGTGCAGGTGTGTGGTGTGTAGGAATGGTGTGGTGGGTGTTTGTGTGGTGTGTGTGTTTGGGTGGTGGTTGTATGTGTGCAATTTGTGTCTGCTGTCCGTCGTCTTGGGCGTCTTGCTAGCAGCTATGCTGTGATGCAAAGAATTGTGGTAGTGGGTGGGAGTCATTTTATAGTCTGTGTCGTGGTTGTGTCCCAATGGTTGTTGGCAGTCAGGTGCTAGGTGGGTGTGTTGACTAGTGTGGATTAGTAGGTGCTTGGGGGGGTGTCATTGTGGCTTGTGATTGGTGTAGGTGTTTCAGGTGGGTGGTAGTCCTGTTTCGTGTGTTTTGTATTAACTTCCGTCAGACATTTTGTCATTGGTTTGACGGTAGGGATGTTGTTCGTGTTGGCCTTCCGCTGGGATGCACCGTTTCTCGTTGCATTGTTTCCGCTGCGGCCATGGATTGAGGTGAGTTCCGGGGAACAGGCGGCGTTATCCTAATCGCGGCCACGGAGCCTCCGCAGGTATTGCGGTGGCTGTGGCTGTTCCTGCGGTCATGTTCGTCCGCGGCGGTCGGTGTTTCTTAGGTTCCGTCCGCTTGCGGCGGTCTCAGGTGTACTCCGTTCGTCGCGGACGGAGTTTGATGTGGTCCGTCCGCTGCGGTCGGAGTTTCGTTCCATTTTTATCCTAATTGCTACGGAGGTTTATCCGCGGAGCGGTCCGGAGTATCTTGGCCGCTTCCTTGGCGGACGGAACCCGGTTCCGTCCGCGATCCTAATCGGCTTCTAAGTCCGGGGAATGTTTAACAACGCCAAGGGGTGTGGAGGGCTACTGGTGGAATATGCAGTGAAGTTCACATTCATGCTGTATAGCCCTTACACGAATGTTGGCGAGTGTGGAATGGAGGATCAATGGACCAAAATGGCCAGTGACCCCACCTTCAGACAGCACAGAAATTAGGATTAAAATATCTCACTTAAATGGTGAGTGGAATACACATCATGGATCTTGGGAGGGGGTGGTGGCGTAATTGGCACACCCTTGGGAAAGAAAAGAAAAGACATATTCCAATAGTTAAAGCACAATGTACTTAGCTTGGTGAGGATGATCTGGGTGAAGCGACGGTGTCGGGAGTAAGACTTACACCCTCGACACCAGGCACTCACCGGAAATCTGCTTCTACGCTCGAAAACCAGATCCCGAAGATGGATGCAGACACCGGTAAAGTTGTTTAAAAGAGAGGCTGATTGCGCACCATCCTTCCGGGTTGGGCGTGGTCCTGAACAAGCATGGTGGGGGATAGACGTTTCGGCCAATCAGAGTATGAACGGCTCAGACTCGTCACCCGCGTCACATGTGGAAGCGGCTGGGGTGTGCATGACTGGAGAACTAGACCGCGAAGCGATTGGCTTGACGCGGCAAGGGTGCGCACATGCCTAAGAGGTTGCTGAGTCAAGAAAACTTTATTGGCACAACGCGATCAGTTCAGCGTGGCATGTTAATACGTATGCCGCAAAAAGTTAATAGCACGAAGGGAACTTTATTGGCATAAAGCGGGACTTCAAAGTCCATGTGAAATGTTAAAATAGAGATTTACGCGGAAAGTACAAGAGAGTGTGCGTAAAGGCTGGTTTAGAATGGGCAACTAGGCAGCAAATCATTAGTTTAGGGGCGGCGGTAGAGTGCACATTTGCTCAAATTTGCTGACTCACAAGGAAGCGTAACTCAGCACCAGGCTGAATGTCAAAGTCCCAGTGTGGTAATATAAACTGGCAGGAGAGGGTACTGGGATGCAGGGAGTGTTCTAGGATGCAGGGATAGAATCAGAGTTCATTTGAGTACTGAGTTCCAGGGAATATCATCATTTAGGCCTTTGATATGGGTCCCTAATCGGTACACCCATCTTTGTTCTTTTTCAAAAAGTCTGTGGGGGATGTTGTTCCCCTCGTTAACCTGTTCAAGTATGGTCCACCTTAGATCGTTGGTGGTATGGTTGGACTGTAGGAAGTGACTGCTCATAGTTAATAAAAAACAAACATATGCAATACAATGCAGTTTAAAAATACATTAAGCAAGAATAAATGATATATATATTTACTAAGAAATAAAATGTTAGAAGAATGTTTTAGTTAGAGAAAAAATAATAAAGAAATTTGAAAACTAAAGCATAAAGATATCTTAAAATTAGAACCTAACATTTAAAAAACCTTAGAAATTCACTAAAAAACCCAAAGGTTTCAGGGATGTTATAGATAGGAAATAGAATTTTAAAAAACTTTGAAATTCACTGAAAAAAACAAAGGTTACAGGCTGACATTTCACCGGGGTCGACAGATAAGCTGGGAGAGCACCTTCAGGCCCACTTCCAATTGTCCAGGACTGGGGTGGCTCCACTTTGCAGGGTATGACTCACAGATGGCAGAGTCCTTGTGCTTTGTTTGTGGTTGTTAGAGCCTTCTGTCCATGAGGCTGTAGGTAGGAGGCCAGCTAAATATCCATTGGAGCCACTCTGGGGTCGGGTGCTCAACAGATGCAGGTCCAGTCCTTCTTATCGAGGCAAGAGAGCAGCATGCAGCTGATCAACACAGCAGGCAGCAGTCTTTCATAGCAGAATTCCAGCAGAGTGGCAGTCCTTTCAGCAGCATAGCAGTCCTTCTTCATGGCAGAATGTATACAGGTTTAAAGTGAACTGAAGGGTTGATGTCTGAGGTCCAATATTTATACCTGGAATTTCCTTTGAAGTGGGAGAAGCCTCTAGAGGTTTCCCTTTGAAGCCACAGGCTTCCTGTCTTCCCTGTCCTGGCTCCATACCAACTACAGGGGTATGCAGCCCTTTGTGTGGAGGCAGGACACAGTTTATACTAAGGTAAGCCGGACTGTGCCCTGCTCTGCCAACCCATCCTGCCAGTAATGGTCCATCCAGGCACACCTAATCCCTCTTTATGGGTGGCTACCTGGAAGGAATACACAAAGCCCGCCTGTCAGCTACACCCAGTCATGTGACCCAGAGAAAGGCTGCAGGCACTAAATGGTTAAAGCAGGAAAAGGTCTACTTTCTAAAAGCAAAAAGAACAAATGATGAATGCAAGCAAAATTCACCCCCAGTCACAAAGACCTATGTTTAATCCATTGTTCTTTTGCTCACCATGGCTCCCCAATTTGGACCGAGCCATATGCAACAGTCCAGACTGAACTGCCAGGCCAGGTCCTCCCAGGACTGGAAACAAGCATCCTGTGACATGTTTCGGGCATCACCCCTCATCAGCCAGGCTAGCTTGAATCCAGTGGAGCAGTGAGCAGGGGATACACGTCTAGGCATACCTTTCCCACTTAGAGTGAGAAAAGCAAAAAGAATAAATGATGGATGGAATGGCAATCAATGCAAACATTCCACACCCGCTCACAAAGATCTGGAATTAAATCCATTGTTCTTTTGTTCACCACGCCAGACCAGTTTAGACCCAGCCATATGCAAATCAGTCTTGACATTGCTCCTCATGGGAGCAGTCTAGCCCAAACTGCTAAGCCAGGTTCTCCCTGGACTGGAAATTAGCCATCTGGGACCGGTTTTGGGTCATCACTACTCATCAGCCAGGCTAGCTTGAGTTCAGTGGTACAGTGAGCACAGGACCCACATCTGAGCATACTCTTCCCACTTAAAGCATTTTCAAAATTGTAATATAAATTCCAACTATACCACAAGAGACCAGACATGAATTGGTTGCCTGTTCCCACTTGGAAGTTACAGTTTATTTAATGAAATAAGGGAACTTCAGTGTTATTCCATGGGAGAAGAAGGGCTGACTGTAGTGAACAATTTAAGAGTTTTTCACTTACAGGACATGTAAAACTTAAAAGTACATGTCCAACGTTTTTAAATAGGCTGCACCATGCCCACTGGGCTGCCCAGGGACTACTCTAGGGTGACTTATATGTGTTAAAAAGGGAGCTTTGAGCGTGGCAAAAGGTTTCTGTTAAAACTGCTCTCACAGGCTGTAATGGCAGAGCTGAGGCATGTTTAAAGGGCTAATTAGGCGGGTGGCACAATCACTGCTGCAGGCCCACTTGTAGAATTTAATTTAAACGTCTTGGGCACAGGTAGTGCCACTTTATTTCGGGTTTTCCAGTAAATTAAATATGTCAATTGGGTGTAGGCCAATTCTACCATGTTTTAGGGAGCAAGCACAAGTACTTAGTATTGGTTAGCAGTGCAAAGTGTGAAGACTTCTAATGGGCAGTAAAAACAGGATCAGCAAAAATAAAGAGCAAACAGTTTGGGCAAAAGAAAGGCAAAATGTTTGGGGGAAGACCACCCTAAATGCTGACAAGTCTAACGTCACATCATAGCAAACTTTACCCTGAGCAGAACCAACATCTACAGACCACCAGTAAAATGCATTGACTTCACCAACACCATCATGAACTTCGTTGACCCCTCATCGTCCACCCCAGCACCTTTATCCTCATCAGAGACCTGACCTCCCACCTGAAAGACTGGTCTGACCTGAACTCTACAGCACCTCTAGAAGACCTTGAACATCTCAGCCTCAACCAATGTATGACTGACTCAGTGAAATCTGTTGGACACCTCCTAGAACCTATTGTCACCTCCTTTGACAAAATCTCATTCAACAAGCCCACATCGATCACCTGGAAAAATGACACCCTCGTCAGATTCAGCATCCCCTTCCCACACTGCTGGATCTGCCCACTGAAGCTGAAACAACATCCCAGAGGATGAGTGGACCACAGCGCTCTTTTAACACTGGCCAGTAAACACTATCAACCTGCCCGAATTAATCAACAGATCAACAACTCAATCACCACCTGTGCTGGTAATGGTCCCACTCAAGCCCAACAAAACCACAAGATCCAGACATCAAGCATGTGGCACATGGAGGAACTCAGATTGATGAAACGCCACTAGAAACAACTGGATCACTGATAGAGAATGAGCCAAGATGTTGTGGACAAAGCCATCACAAATCCACTACCACCAAAAGATCCGGGACATTAATCGCACCACACTGGAGACCACATCAACACCATCACCAACAACAGCAAAGCAATCTTAGCATCTTGAAAGATTTCACTGCACTAACGACACCCTCCAATAGTATCACTGCCTCACAGAACCTCTATAACAAGCTCTCAGGCTACTTCTGTAGTAAGAAAATCTCCTTAGCAGCAAATTCAACCCTCAACCAGACCTTGCAGACCTTGTATATCATCGCCCTGTTTCAACCAAAGTAACTAACCTGACAACATGGCTCACCATCACATCGGACGAGACCACTACCACCATGAAGTCCATACACTCAAGGGTGCGCTCTGATGGACTCACTCCGACCTGACCCGCAAATCATAAGCAGTCAGTCTAGCCCTGTACTCTTCAGATGCCCGTAACCTCTTCTGTGGAGTGCCACAAAGCTAGTGTCCCCCGCCTGGCCTTGTTTAATGCTTTCATGATTCCCCTGGCCACCAATATCAGTGCACATGGCAGCAACGGTCTCCTATGCTGATGACACTTTACTCATATTCTCTTTCTAGGACAAGCCTCCTGATACCCGTGACAACTTCATTGTCAGCATTAATTAAACCACCAACTGGATGAAGACCAATTGTCTCAAACTCAAAACTGTCAAGAGAGAAGTTGTGATCTTGAGGATAAACACCTCACCATAGGAATCCAAAGGGTGGTCAACTAAACAAGGACCCGTAAGAAAGAAGAAGAGCTCCTTTGAACCAAAGGATTAGGGCACTATACAGTGAAAAAGGCAATTATCCTTTGGACCTAATTAAACTTTCAAGTATACCATTCATCTACAGCTCACATTCAATCAGAAATAGATTTATTCACCAGCCACCTCCGTGCTAGCGAGAACTATGCCATATATCTTCCACAAAGAATCGTTAGACATCAAATTAGCAGAAATATAAATCAATTTATTTAGTTAAAAAGCAACAAGTGTTACAATGATAATGAAACAAGTAAAAATCCTATACCTAATAGACATAACGTATCATATTCTTAAATCAGCAATATTCACAAGTACTAAAGAAAGCAATCACAAATTGATTCACATTTAATTAAAATCACAATACAATGACAAAAGAGAGTACATAACACAAACAAAACTCAATATGTCCTTTACTTGTTACACATCTGTTTAGCAGCAATGGTTTAGGCGTGGATCTTGGTATCAAATACTCTGTGACCGCCGCCTCTCTCACAGATTATGTACTACAGTGGACGTCGACGCGTTTCAATGGATATATATTTTTTTACCATCTTTTGCAAAACAACAACAATAAATACTCTCTGAAGTTAAAAGCTATTATTATACCAATGTTGATTTAATAAAACACCTGTGTAATAAAGAACAAATGTCAGTCAAATGTATCTAATTAAAAACCGCTCATTGTATCGACATGATAGTAGTATAATAAAAATAGACCCACATTTATTTTTGACATCCTGAAGTCCTCCCCAGCCCTAAAGCTGTCATTAATCACATTTATTCTGCTGGGCCCACATTGTTGCAAATTGTATCATAAAATACTGAATTTAATCAGGTCATTGAAACAACTTTTAAAAGTTATCCTTGTAGGAGCTATATAGCACATATCTCTTATCTACCACTCTGTCTTACTTTTTAATTCAAAAACATTCATCATGGAACACGGGGGCAAACACACATCAACCACTCACAACATGGAATGTCCACCTTCCCTGTTTTATTCTATAAAATCGTCCAAAATAAGAGGAGAACATTTATTTAGCATTTCTCACCTCTTATTGGCGGTACTCTTTGTTGTTGTAAAATTATTCAAACAGTCCTGGATATAATATCTCAGCACCAAATCCACTGATATGTTAATTAAAACTGTATCTGTGGAAACACAATAATAAGGTATTTTAAATTTTGGTGTAATTCTGTTGAGCTGGTTTTCTGTGTTCAGTATCAAATAATAGTGATTTTCCAAATAAAATGCCAAGAGAATCTGAATTTCATTAAAGGCTAGGAGGCTAACATTATGCATTATTCCTTTAATGCCACTCCACGCAGAGCTTGAAAGAACATTGAATCATAAAACAAAAGCAATCTAGAATAGAACATCCACAGAGTATGAGTAGTCGATGTGCTAAACAATCTTCCTCTTTGAAATGCAAAGCTTGTTCCCTCCTTTCTTGTTAAATGAGGATTGTGTAAACAGCAAAGGTGTACATTCTTACAGGAACTGTGTAACTTCTTACAGGAACTGTGCCACCTTTGTATTATCTGAACATACTATGAATTGTTAAAGTTTCAAACTAAACAAAACTTTCAGTAAAAACTTTCAAATGCAAAGATAATCACTTACGCATGCAAATAAATGTATCGATTTCTAAATACTTTATTTACCAATTCATATTTTTTTTTTTTCATATAAGCAAGAAAAAAGATCCCCCCAGAATGGGATGGGAGGTTGGGATAATGTTAGCCTGTGTGTCTTTAATGAAGTTCAGATTCTCTTGACATTTTATTTGGAGAATCGCTATTACATTACAAGACAGAAGGCTACCATTATGCATGTTGGTAGTCCTCTAATACCACATCTGGCATGTGTTAAACAGGCATTAGACCAATCCGCTCTCATAATGTCTTCCAGGCTTCCACCTCTCCAGAATGTTTGAGTAGCCAAAGAGAATGAGCGTGAACCTTTTTTAAATTAACACCAGCCTGCTACTTGGAACATTCCACCCATCTTGCGACAGAAACTGTGGTAAATGCTTAAAAAGGTTTTAGAAATTAAATAAACAAATTGTCAACACCATCAGATTAAAACTCACTCATTCAAGAATCATATTCTCTCATGCAATCCACTACATACAATTTCTTGCATGAGTCAACTCTTGTAAACGTAAATGTACAGGAATTTATATAGCGCAAATGACCAAGCGGTTTCTAAGCGCTTGCTTAGGGAACCCGTCCTGGTATTCCCCTGTGAGATAACCCCAGCAGGGTATCCGCAAGGTGAAAGCAAGGCATCCCGCCGCAAGGGCCCGTTGTGGAGATTAAGCAAGCTATTGCCCAGAGTCGCAGAGTGTGAACCCGTGAATCAAGTAGGCACCGGAGTGAGAATTGTCGAGTCCATGGACATTTTAGGACTCAAGACCCCGCCAAGCCAGGATTTGAACCCTGGTCCCGGGCTGACCTCTGCTTCCAGGTCTGCCTCCTCTAGCCAGTGAGTCACACTTCTCCACTCTTGGATAATGTTATTACTAAAGGGTCATATCACCAGTTACTTACCACCAATGCCTAAATATGTCAAGGTATACGACAAGAGCTTATACATAAAAAAGAGGCTAGTGTCATAGTACATTTTTTCAAATCTAAATATCTTTTAGCTGGCCATCTAGAACATAAGGACAAGAACCAAATTAACACCCCACGGGGTTTCATATCTTGGTCTAGGAGGTCTTCCTAATCTGATGCTCTGCAAACCAAAACTTAATACCCTACACTCTTGCCATTAATCAGACTGTGACCCGCAGAGACTGCTGCTCTGTCGTAGATAAAAGCTGTATAACTAAGGCCCCTTACAAACTGATCCACCAGGAAGATATCGACTTCAACTATAAGATCTTCCACAGGATCCACGTTCCTTTTCATGCAGCAAGGTAACCGCATTCTTCAAATTCTTATATAACAGTAACAGGTTCCTGAACCATGATATCTACAAAGATCTCCTGATACTTTCTATGTGAGATAGTTCAAAGTCCCTGACTGGACCAGCGGGTGTCCCTCTCCATCTACGTCTTTCAATAAACCCTCCATAGCAGGAAGAAGAAATGTGGAATGTAACAAGCAAGTTCCAAAATCAATGGAAACCACACTTGAAAAGACCAAAATGGGGTTATCGGTATAAATGAGCATCTCTCTTGTCTCACTTTCTGAAGGATTCAGTGAGTTATTGCGAAGTGTGGCAATGCATAAAGTTCGTTCCCTTATCACTCTGAATGAATGCATTCACTGCTAGGCCTCCTGAAGCTGGCATCCAACCGCAATACTTGTTCAATTGAAAGGTCAGTCTGCTTGCAAAAATGGTCTACCCTCATAGTTCCCCAAAACCAAGCTAATTCCCTGAAATAAACCTTATTAAGGGTTCACTCACTGTAATTCCTCAAAATTCTTCAATTCCAGTCCACATATACATTCGCCTTTAAAGGCAATTTCTCTGCCCACAAACTGATTTTGAGTTCTAAACCAAAAAATCGAAGGTTACTTGGCTAAACCTGAAAGATCCAAGGATTAAGTGCCTCGAACATTATGTATTTAAGCCACCGCACCAACATAAGCCATTCACAATAAAACCGCTCTGCCTCGTAAACAATGTCTGAAACTCTAGCGAGGATAACGAACTACTAATACTTAATAGTTTAAATGATGCTATCTTTCTGAGTACGACCATAATCCACCAGTTTTCTGTACACCCATGGGGTGCAACCCAGCCAATTAAACTCGCAACCGATTCCAGAATGAAGTCTGACAAAAATCCAAAGATTGCCCAGCTATAGAGGCGTCTAAATTCTACAACCATTAAACAAGCTACTCGTTTGTTTCCTGATCTAGAGATATCTCATCTCCATACAATAAACCACATTGAAGGGCCCTTGCCTTATCCTTTGCAAAGCACAATAGTGTAACGGACCATGAAATATTGCCAGAATTGAAGATAATAGTTGATCTAGTAGCCTCACAAACTCTCTTAGAGTTATAGCCGGAAGCAGAACCATGTTGTCCATACGTATTGTGATCCCTAAAAACCCCTGAAGAGTATGAAGGGATGAGTATTGATTTGTCTGTGTTCACTATGAACCCCAGACTTACCTGAAGGCTTTCATACAATAATTGAGAATGACACTGAGACTTAGAACAGAATATCGTCCAATTAGGAAAGCCATGCATACACCACTTTTTCTCTCTCATAATGTTGGGGATGCACCATGGTGCTGAAGGATGGCCAAATGGAAGTGAACAAAATTGATTAAGTGTATTCCACCTAGTCAATTGAAAATTAGGTTGGTAATCCTTTGTCATGTGGATTGTAAAAATAGGCATCCTTACGATCCTACTTACCAGCTAACTTTCTCTTTAGCAATATGCCTCTTAAAAGATGGATCCCTGTTATCTTGTAGTGTCAGTACACCAGGAATTGAGTCAAATCCCTTAGGTTTAAAACAGATATTCGTCCTCTATCATTTTTCTCTACTTGGAAGAGATTACTTAGAAATACTCTTCTGTCTTTGATAACTTCTAAAATCTATCCCTTTAACTACATAGATTTTACCTCCTTGAGTACTACTTTCTATCTGTATTCAAAACCAACTCCGTTGGAGGAGTATACTGAAAACGAGGTGTTTCTGAGAATTCTAATCTCAAACCTTGGATGGTTTCTTAAAACCCATGGTTCCTTTGTAATGGTTTTCCACACTTGTGTAAAATATTAGAGCTGACCACCCACTCTTCTGTGGGAAGAACAAGAATGAGAAAGCATAGTACTCACACTGGTATCCAGTGTGAACTTGGCTCCTTGCCCAGGGTTTTCACCACATCTTCACTAAAAATGAGCCCCTAAGGGTTCTCTGTGATGCCTTTCTCTGCAAAATCTTCCAACTTAGGGTTGATTTTCTTTAGGGCAGTCTTTCGCTTTCAGTTGTAGTTCTGCGTTGGCGATCCCAAGGAGAACCATAATGCATAGGGGCCAGCCTCCAAGTCTAATGGAAGCCCCTAAAATATGCCGCTTCGGACATATCAAGAAAGTGATTGTGACATTTGTTGGTGAATCTCTCAAGACCCTTCCTGGTGTCCTTGCCAATTGGGGGTTAGGCGTACTTATCACAGATAACATTCGGCTATGAGGATATCCATCCCTTCTTCCTCTAGCGGAAATCCAATCCACCTCTCAATGAATTTGCCCACATATTCAACTTGCCACTTCTCAACACTTCTGCAATGTTTAATACTGGATAGAACATATTCTCTCTTAACAGAACCCTGAATGAGTCTTTTGGAGGAAGAAGAAAATTGCTCTTGAGGTCATCTCCATCAACATCCCCGTGGAGGTCAAGTACATGAATCAATCAAACAGGGGTTGTGAAGTGCAGCTACTCACCCAGAAGGGTCTCAAGGTGCTGGGAGAGGAGGGGCCCACAGCTTGTATGCCCTCGCGGAGACTCATCAGCAGGCTGCCATAGCCCATCAGGGTGCGTGTAGTGCAGGACGCTCATGGTGATTCGTCGAAGAGCAAGAGAGTTGGTGTCTGGCGAAGCAACTTCCTGTTCTCGTCTTCTTGATCCGTGGTGTCCTGGTGAGGGAGAGCTGGGCTGAGCAGAGGGATCTTTGGGGTGCATGGAACGAGAGGCGGTATTTCATGTAGGGGTGACTGGTGTTGTGGAGGGCCTTGTGGGCACGGGTGAGAAGCTTGAAGGTGATTCTCTTCTCGATGGGGATCCATTGTAGTGCCTGCAGTTGTTGGGTGATGTGGCAGTGGTGGGATAGGTTAAGGGCTATTCTGGCTGCAGCGTTTTGTATGTTCTGGAGTTTGCGGTGAGGTTCTTGTTGATTCTGGAGTAGAGTGTGTTGCCATAGTCCAGTCTGCTGCTGATGAGGGTGTGGCTGATGGTTTTCCTGTGTTCGAGGGAGATCCTTTAGAAAGTTTTATGTAGGAGACAAAGGGTCTAGAAGCAGGAAGAGGTGACGACGTTGATCTGGCGGTCCATTTTGAGTTCGGAGTTTAGGATGATTCCGAGGTTGCGTGCGCAGTCCATGGGTGAAGGTGGGTTACCGAGGGCGGGGCCACCAAGTGTCGTTCTAGGCATCGGGATTTGGGCCTATGATGAGTAATTTGGTTTTGTCTGTGCTCAGTTGTAGGCAGCTGTTCTTCATCCACCTGGTGACTGCTTTCATTCCTTCTTGAAAGTTGTGTTTCGAGATGTTGGGTTCGATGAATAGTGAGAGGATGAGTTGTATGTCGCCGGTGTAAGATACAATGTTGAGTCCATGTGTTCTGACGATGGAAGCAAGAGGAGCCATGTAGACGTTGAACAAGGTGGGGCTAATGAGGATACTTTGGGGACTCTGCAGGTTGTTGGCATGGGCTCTGAGATTAAGGGAGGGAGTCTGACCCATTGTGTTCTGCCAGAGAGGAATGAGCAGATCCAGTCAAGGGCTTTGCTCCGGATTCTTGCATTGTGGAGTCTGCTGGCCAGGGTGCGGTGTGAGACTGTGTTGAAGGCCGCAGACAGGTCCAGGACGATGAGGTCCACAGTCTCTCCTCTGTGGAGGAGGGAACATATGTTGTCTGTCACAGCGATGAGGGTGGTCTCTGTGCTGTGGTTCTTCCTGAAGCCTGATTAGGAGGAGTCGGAGATGTTCTTGAGGTCAGTGGGGTCCACCGAGGGTTTCTTTAGGAGAGGGTTGACCTCCGCGTATATACTCCTTATAGCCTTATAGAGCTCATCATCATCATCTCTCTGGAGCTACTTGTCCCCATACTCAGTTTCTTGAGTGTGCATGTCTTGTGCGTCACTCAGGACACCCATCACAATTGTATCCATGTCTTGTGTGTCACTCAGGACACCCATCTCCATTGTGCTGCTTCAGACACCGCTCTTTTTTGTGATGCATAGGATACCATTCTTCTATTGTGCTGCATCAGACGCCTCTCTTTTTGTGCCGCATAGAACCTCCTTTATCCCCACAATTGGAAATTCCCAATGAAATAGACCATCATTCACTGTCAGAACCTCGCTTAGCTTGCTTCTTGAGCATTACTAGCCAATGGAACACAGATGCGCTTCTCATGTTGGAATAATTACTTAAAGATCTCCTCATTAACTTTTCCCTCCAGGATCTCAGGAGATGCCCTATCCTTCCCAGGTGTACTGTAAGTAAGGTGTAAGCTTATAGGCTGTCCTTCTTGGGCATTATGTAAATAAGGTGCATGTTTATAAAAAGCAGGCGCAGGTTATAGGCTTAAGGTAAACCTAATAAAGAAACTCTGCAACATAGAAAAAAGCTTTAACTGAAAGCTTTGAAGGAATAAGCCCTGTCAATTGGCTTTAACCCGTTGGCTGCGTCGAACGTTCAGCTCCAGTGCTGAACGTTCGAAAAATGGGTGCGGCAGCGTCGGCCAACGGACGTGCGCAGCACTACCAAGGAAGTGCTCGCGACGACCGTTACCCGACATTAACCCGACGGCAGCAGCCAACGGGTTAATGAATATCTATTCACCATGTCTAATCACCAGTTTATTCTATGGAAGTAAAAAGAGATTAATCTCCTAGTGAAACAAAGTTGCAGTATGTCACCTGCGATGCTGTCGGATCGTTAGCTGCTTGCCAGGAAAGCTGGAATGCTATGATTTAAAGGCAACTTTGGGAGTTTTCCAAGCTTTTCATGCAAGATGTATACATGTGCTGCATGGAGGTCACATATATACATCTATGTGAGTAATTCCACAAATAACCATTTCTCTAGCACTTATTAATAAGTACTTCTTACCATCTAAAGGAACCTTACAATAAAGAAATATTAAGGAAAAGGTACTGTTCTACTCCTAAGTCTTATAGTTTACATGCAGCTCTTTCATAACTTACTGAACTATATTACAAGAATTATAACATGACCTGCAGGTAACACACAAATCTCTGAAGCAACAGTTGCAATCCACTGAGCTGTCCACATAAAATACAAATCTTTGAACTGAATGTTGCAAGTTTGGCCACATTCCGTTTTTCTGCTTGAAATAGTATATATTATATATATATATATATATATATATATATATATATATATATATATATATATATATATATATATATATATATATATATATATTACCTACTGGCGGTCGCCAGTAGGTAGTTATAGTTAGGATAATTTTCAATGTTAAATCTCAACATTCTATTTTGAATAACTTTGGCGCCGGTTGACGAATCTGCCTGAAATTTTCAGGAAAATGGTCTCATGGCGGTCCGGTCCTTCCCTGAAAGTTTGGGGGGGATTCGTCAAGCGGGGGCCGAGATAAAAGGGGGGTCCCAAAACGCGTTTTCCCCATGTTAATTTCCATAGGGCGGTCGATTTCACTTTTAGCCCGAACGGCTGAATGGATTTCCACCAAACTTGGCAAAATTGTAGGGACTGGTAGCCCGATGTGCCTTTGCTATGTCTCAAGATATGTGCTCCAGTGGATTTTGAGTAATTTAGGTTCAAAAAAATATATATATCTATAGGCGCTCTCCCGTGCGCGCACCCGAGTGCGCTCCAGGCGCGGCACGCGACTTGCGCGCAGGAAGCTGATTGGCTCTCAGTTGTCTGTAAACATTCTAAACAGTCCGGAGCGGCCGCCATCTTGTGTCTCGGTAAAATCGAGACACAAGGGGTTTGAAAAAAAAAGGGGCAAATGACCATAAGGGGGAAGAGTAGACCCCCTCTGACCCCCTAGGTTTGATGTAGGGACTAAAATAGGGTCCTGCAGGGCATTAAAATTTTTTTTTCGTTTTGCGCGGGGGAAGCGCATGGTACGCGCACCGGCGAAGCACGGGGAAAATCCAGGATTATATTTATGAAGGCCTTGCGCTGTTAGTTTTGCGCTTCCTGTGCGTCAATTTTTGTGACGCACCAGCGGTGTAAAAAAATGCGCATTGTTATGCAATATTTAAAAAGTGACGCATCTATCTAGATGCGTCACTTTTTAAATATAGTGCAACGAGGTACATTTTATTACACTGCTGGTGTTATGCGTCACTTTTCTGTGCGCACTCCTTATGACATTCCAGATGTGTCATATTTAATGTATGACGAATCATGTTGCAGATACAATATGGCGCAGAGTTTTAAAAAGTGACCCATGTACCTAGATGCGTCACTTTTTAAAAATAGCGTCAGGTATAATGCATGCAGAGGGGGTGTTCTCCCGCAAAAAGCTTTGTAATAGCGACGCAGTGAAATCTTTCAGATTTCACTGCGTCAGTTTTAGGATGCTGTTGCGTCAAAATCTTGTGCCTGCTTTACAGCAGGTGTTAGACTGAGGCAAGACCTTTCATATGCTGCTTTCCCCATTTGAAAGGACACATTACTGGAGTTGCGTCACTTTTGTGACGCACTCCAGCAATGCGTTACTTGGAATGTCATAAGGAGTGCGCACAGAAAAGTGACGCATTGCACCAGTAGTGTAAAAAAATGTGCCGCGTTGCGTTATATTTAAAAAGTGAGGTATCTAGGTAGATGGGTCACTTTTTAAAATCAAGCGCCACATTATATCTGCGTGAGGTATAATGCATGCAGAGGGGGTGTTCTCCCACTAAAAGCTTTGTAATAGCGACGCAGTGAAATGTTTGAGATTTCACTGCGTCACTTTTAGGATGCTGTTGCATCCTTTAAATATAGTGCAACGAGGCACATTTTATTACACTGCTGGTGTGATGCGTCACTTTTCTGTCCACAGTCCTTATGACATTCCAGATGTGTCATATTTAATGTATGACGAATCATGTTGCAAGGAGCTACAGATACGTCAGTATTTCTGACATATGTGTAAACATAAAAGTGATGCGAGGCCGGCGCAAAATTTTGACGCAATAGCATCCTAAAAGTGACGCAGGGAAATCTCATAGATTTCAGTACGTTGTTATTACCAAGCTTTTTGCGCGGGATTGCCCCTCTGCATACAATATACCTGATGCAGATACAATATGGCGCAGAGTTTTAAAAAGTGACCCATGTACCTAGATGCGTCACTTTTTAAAAAATAGTGTCAGGTATAATGCATGCAGAGGGGGTGTTCCTTGCAAAAAGCTTGGTAATAATGACGCAGTGCGTCACTTTTAGGATGCAGTTGCGCCAAAATCTTGCGCCTGCTTCACAGCAAACCTTTCACATGGTGCTTTTTCCATGTGAAAGGACACATTACTGGAGTTGCGTCACTTTTGTGACGCACTCCTGCAATGCGTTACTTTTGTGTTTACAGATATGTCAGAAATACTCCAGTTTATTCACTGTGTCATAACTTTCTTTTCTAACACTCACCTTCTTTCATTCCTCCTACTTCACTTCCTTTCACCTCTCATACCTTTCTGTTCTTTCTTACTCATTCTCCTTTCAATTATCAATGCACTATATTTCACTTACTCTTCATTTTTTAAGATTATAGCTCTTTGATGAGAATTGGAGGTAGTTCTGAAAAGAACTTTTGGTTTTCTTCTTTTAACTGAAGAGGAACAAAAACAGGGAATAGAAACTGCTCAACAGGAGCAAAAAGAAAAGAAAAAAATTAGGGGTGGGAAGGGCAGTGATGGTTCTCCAATGCCCGAACCATGAGCAGGACACTTTGCTCCCCATAGGTGAGGAGTTGATTGCAGTATCTGCATTTGACGACCCCATGGTTGAATGCAGGTTGAATGTTTGCTACCTGCCCCTGAGATTGTTCTCTTCCAGAAGAAGTTGCTCCTCCTGTTGATGTAGAGGCCCCATCTCTGGGAACCTCCTGTGCCAGAGCCCTGACACTTTCCCGGGCAAAATTCTGGGGGTGCCTCCTCTCCACATGTCGGATCATCGTAAAGTTCCCAAAAGAGTATTTTTTTTGGGGGTTACCCCGTGACAGGACCTGTTTGCAGATCCTGCACTCTACTTTTGGTGCATTCACCTTCTTCTGGCCTTCTGGAAACTTAAAAAATTTCCAAATGAAATGTTCCTTCACCTTTGGGGTAGGAGGCTCTTCATCAATGAAGTCATCTTCACTGCTGGATGGTCTGGCAGCCATGATGAATCCAGGAATATGGAGCAGCAAAAAAGGCAGGTCTTTCAGTCACAAAAGTGAAAGAAGAAGTGAAGGAAATGGGTGGGGATTTCATTCATTGTAAAAAAAAACTGTTAGCAACCAATGAAAAGTGTTATTTGAGGGTCACATGACCCGACGCGTTTACGCTGCGCGCTCCGGAGCACTTCCGGGTGCGTTTACGCAGCGCGATCGTAGGCGCTTCCGGGGCGCAAACGTGGCGCGATCGTAGGCGCTTTTCCGTGCGTTTATGCGCCGCGCACGTATGCGCTTCCGAGGGCACTTACGTTGCGCGCCGAAGTGACGTCATCAATCTTTTATAGAAATGCATAATCATTTTCCATATTAAAAAAAACTAATTTTATTTGTATGGTACGAAATGTTTTGCATTATTATTAACTTTTCATTCATATTTTTTTTTCACGAACGACAGTTGCGCTCTGGGTGCGCTTTCAGATGAGCTCTCGGAGAAGCTTACAGGAGAGCTTAGCTGAAAGCTTCCCGGAGCGCGCACCCAGAGCGCAAAAGAAAAAAATTATAAGAAAAAATGAATACTTAAAAAAAAACAGCAAATTGTAAAAAAAAAAAAGGTTAGAAACTCGATATACAAAGGAATTAGCATTTAAAAAACCTATGAAATTCACTGAAAAAACCATAGGTTTCACACCAGTTATAGTTAGGAATTAGCATTTAAAAAACCTATGAAATTCACTGAAAAAACCATAGGTTTCACACCAGTTATAGTTAGGAATTAGCATTTAAAAAACCTATTAAATTCACTGAAAAAACCATAGGTTTCACACCAGTTATAGTTAGCTGGAAATTTTACTGATATAAAACCATTGAAATTCCCACGTTATAGTTAGTCGGACTCACTATAACTTGCGCGTGCAATGCACTGCTGATGACATCACATATTACATCACTCATGACATGGTCAGTGACATCACTCATGACATCACTGATGACACCATCCTTGTGACACAGTGACAGACCTCCTTTCAGTGTAATGTAACCCATGAAACACATATTCAAAAATAGAAACTAATATTTTCAAAAAAGTGGATATACCCATACCAGTTACAACAACCAATTCAGTAATATCACCATCTAATACACATCCACTCATGTGTATGTATATGGGTTATTAGATATTTTTATTAGTATCAGTATGAGTGTCTATATGGTTTGGTGGGGGTATTACTTAGCACATAGATGCATGAGTGACTGACTCTTTGTTTGTATGTGTTTTGAAGACAACATATGTACAGGACTGTATGGGTGGATGAGTGTCTATATGTGTTTGTTAGTGAGTGAATGACTGTCTCACTAGTGTCTTTATCAGTAACTACATATGTTTTAATCTAGTATATATGAATATTGATGTATATAAGTGAGTATATGTGAGAGTAAGAGATTGTAAGAGTTCCTGTTTAAATAAGTATGTGTTTCTATAAGTGATTGTTTAAGAGAATAAATATGTGTAATTTTAAATAGAAGTAAGGTGGAAGTGTGTGTATAACTCTATATTCAAATAAATGGATGTCCAATAGTTTATTTGCACGTGTGAATATGTGTGTGAGTAACTTTTGGATGAATGTCGGTGTGTAACAGGATGTATAGGTGTATCACTTCATATGATGAGTGAGTATATGTATGAGTGACTATATAGAACTGTTGGTGAATGAGTGGATGTGTATATAGATAGTGGAATTACTGAATTGCTTGTTGTAACTGATATAGGTATCTCCATTTTATTAAAAATTTCAGTTTCTATTTTTGAATATGTGTCTCAAGGGTTACATTATAGTGAAAGGAGGTCTGTCACTATGTCACAAGGATGGTGTCATGAGTGATGTCACTGACCATGTCATGAGTGATGTAATATGTGATGTCATCAGCAGTGCATTGCACGCGCAAGTTATAGTGAGTCCGACTAACTATAACGTGGGAATTTCAATGGTTTTATATCAGTAAAATTTCCAGCTAACTATAACTGGTGTGAAACCTATGGTTTTTTCAGTGAATTTAATAGGTTTTTTAAATGCTAATTCCTAACTATAACTGGTGTGAAACCTATGGTTTTTTCAGTGAATATATATATATATATATATATATATATATATATATATATATATATATATATATATGTATATATATATATGTATATATGTATATATGTATATATATATATATATATATATTCACTGAAAAAAACCATAGGTTTCATACCAGTTATAGTTAGGAATTAGCATTTAAAAAACCTATTAAATTCACTGAAAAAACCATAGGTTTCACACCAGTTATAGTTAGCTGGAAATTTTACTGACTTAAAACCATAGAAATTCCAACGTTATAGTTAGTTGGACTCACTATAATAAGCGTGCCTGCAATGCACTGCTGATGACGTCACATATTACATCACTCATGACATCGCCAGTGAATGTATGAGTGGCTGTATGGATCATTGAGAATTTGAATCAGGGATTGTATAAGGGATTGTATAAGAGAGTAAATATGTGTTAGTATATGTTTGAATAAGTAAGGTGTGTATAACTGTTTAGTTGAGGGAATGGAGGTGTAATTGATTCTTTGCATGACTGACTAGGTGTGTGAGTAACTCCATGGATGAGTGACAGTCTGTGGGCGTCTATTTACTCTGAGTGTATCTAAGGTTATATTAGAGTCTGAAGAGGTTCACCCTATTATCACATGAATGATGTCATCAGTGATGTGATCAGTAATGGCAAATGAGATGTCATCAGTGATGTCATCAGTGATGTCATTTGAGATGTCATCAGTGATGTCATCAGTGATGTCATCAGTGATGTCATGACCATGTCATGAATGATGTAATATGTGACATGATCAGCAGTAGATTGCGGGTGCGCGATATATAGTTAGTGCATCTAACTATATATGAAATTTCAATGGTTTTGTGTGAGTAAAATAAGGTTTTGTAAATGCTAATTCCTAACTATATATGGTCTATAACCTATGTTTTTTTTAGTGAATTTCATTGTTTTTTTAAAAGCTAATATCTGTAGCTGTAAAATGTATTTTTCTTTAAATCCAAAAATATATTTTATATGTTTATGTTTAATTTTTTTTAAATATTTTCTTTTTCGCTCCCGTTTCGCGAACCGGGAAGCTTTCCGTTAGCTCAATTTGATGCCGCGACCCGGTCCGCTAACCGGTAAACGTTCCGTTTGCGCAACTGCCGCGTTAGAAATGAACATCGTGACGAGTTGCGGAAGCGCGACATATCACGTTGCCGCATAATGCGTCTTATGACGCGCCACGTTAGCGCACCCGGAAGTGCTCCGGACCGCGAACAGAGGCGCGAAACGCAGCTTCCCGGAAGCGATCCGGAGCGCGGAGCGCAGCGCGTAACATAAGCGTAACTGGTCATGTGACTTGTAAATAAAACTTTTCATTGGTTCATTTCACTTTTGGTTTCCTAATGATGTAAGACTAGGTCAGGTGACCTTACAATAACACTTTTCATTGGTTTAGAACTATTTTTTTTCCCAAATGATGAAAGCCCCCACCTTTTTTCTCACTCTGACTTTCAACTTTGTGAAAGGAAGACCTATTTTGCACAGTGGGAAATGGCTTCAGTAGTAGCTTCAGCTGGTGGACCCCCCCCACCACCACCACCACCTCCACAGTTCCTTGCAAACCCTGAGGAGGAAGAGGATCAAGAAGAGGAAGAGGAAGAACAGGCACCACAATTTTTAGAAAAGTTGCCCCGGGTATCTCATTATAAAAATAGTTTTATTTGGCAGTTTTTTTCATTTCCAGCAGGAGAGAAAAAAGTTAATGCACCCTATGTGACGTGCCTAATATGCAAGCAGAACTTATCTAGAGGCACAGAAAAGAAGTATAGTTATGGGAACCATACTATGCACCGTCACATGCAGAGGTGGCATCCTCTAAATTATAGCCGGGCAGAGATGCGTGACCTGCAAGACAACCCTCCAACTTCTGTGGCCAGGACATCAGCAGATATATCTCTGTCAGGGCCAGAGGCACGAGAAACAGTGCCAAACATCCAGGAAAATTTTGTGCATATGAAGATTGTTTGTTTATATTGCGGCACCTTATTTTCATGTGCCAATATGAGTATTAAGTTAGTTAATTTAGCATATGAAAAACACAAATGCTCTAAACGCCCCAAGAAATAATTATTTTTTTTTGCTCCTGTTGAGCTCTTTTCAATGCCTGCTTTTTGTTCTTTCCCTTTCAAAAAAACAAAAAAAACATAAAATTGTTCAAAAAATACAAAAAAAAACAAATAATGTTCAAAAAAGTAAAAAAAAATATAAAACAACAAAATCATAAAAAAAACAGTTCTTTTCAGAACTACCTCCCCTTTATACAAAAATTGCTAGAAAGTGTAACACTCTGGCAAGCTGTATTTTTTTTAGTTCGCTTTCCGGTTCGCTCGCCGGTACGCGAACCGGGAGCTAACCCAAAAATTTTTTTTTTAAAAAAAAGGAGTAAGTACAAGGGAAGTAAACAGAGAGTAATGTTAAAAGAAAGACAGCTATAGGGACTAAACCAGAGATGCTGTTTAATAGATTTATTTACTGAAGAAAAGATGGAAGAGGATATAATTGTGGAAAACAAAATAGATA
This sequence comes from Lissotriton vulgaris, assembly GCF_964263255.1. Lineage (NCBI taxonomy): Eukaryota > Metazoa > Chordata > Amphibia > Caudata > Salamandridae > Lissotriton > Lissotriton vulgaris. The sequence continues at coordinate 904,788,647 of NC_141698.1, forward strand.
AGGAAGTGAAAGAATCAAGCATTGAAAATGCAATAGGTCTCACAATAGAAGAGTTTGTCCTTTTGGTTTTGCAAATGGATGAGTGGCGTTGCGTGGATGAGTGGCGTTGCGAGGATGATTGGCGTTGCGTGGATGAGTGGCGTTGCTTGGATTAGTGGCGTTGCGTGGATGAGTTGCGTGTGTGAGTGGCATTGTGTGTGTGAGTGGCGTTGTGTGTGTGAGTGGCGTTGTGTGTGTGAGTGGCGTTGCGTGTGTGAGTGGCGTTGCGTGTGTGAGTGGCGTTGCGTGTGTGAGTGGCGTTACTGTGGGGAGGGGGGGGAGGAGAAATGCACACGGCGGACAGGGGAGGGGACGGAGCGGGGAGAGCAGAATGAGGGTGTAAAGCAGCCGGGGCCTTTGAAGTGAAGCTAATCTTCACTTCAAAGGTGTGGGAGGAGTGCGGCTGAGGGAACAGACGGCGATTTTGTAATGTGCACACGCATTTTAGGTCAATGCACTTGCGCATTGACCTAAAAGCCACGGGCACAGCTCCAAATTGCCACATTTAGTTAAACTTTGTTTAAAGCTCTATAGTCTGAAGCCCTATAGTAGGTGAATGTGATAGAAATGTAACGAAAAGAGTAGAAAACATTTACCTTATAATTGTTGTTAACTTATTCACTTTTTTTTCATACTTTCAATCTGTGAAAGAGAGAACAAACATTTGAAAAATATTAAAACATGTATTTAAAAATTAGAAAAGACAAGGGAAAAGGTTAAAGGACAAACAGTTTTTCAACAACTTTGACATTTACAGAAGCCTCTGCTTCTCCAGGCCCCCTACACAGTCCTAAAGATATATATTTTAAACTAACAGTATCTTGATGCTGATGAAGTGAGGCCTATTTTGGAACATGGTGCATCTTTTGCACTGCTGATGTCTCACAACAGTGATGCAATGGCAGCGCAAAAGAGATGTAAAGCCATCATAAAATTGTCCCTAACATTTTAAATGATTGTTTCAGGATGCAAATAAGATGTGTCCTATCCAGAGGTTTGTTTGAGGTGAGGCCTACTCAGGTTTCAAAATAAAACAGTACCCAGAAGTGCAGCACTGTATGCATTAACTTTGACACTTACAGAAGCCTCAGCTTCTCCATGACTACAAAAAGTAGAGAATTAATAATACATGTTAAATGGTTTATTTTTGCTGTTCTCAGAATTTATCAAATTTCACTAAAATCAGTGACTTGAAGGTATTCATCATGTAACAGCGGGGAAAAAAACACAATCAAAATGATTGTGTTTAAAAAACCCATACAACATAAGAAATCAGAATTCAAAACTCCTTAAAATTAACTTACTTTCCATGACGTCGAAGGATGTCCTATGAACAGCTTACACTCTGTTGTGCTGTTAATATTTTCAGCCCACCACTTTCTGAAAGAAAACCTCTATCGTTTTGAAAAATATGTTACATACGATAAAAGACTTCTCACATTCTACCACATGTTTCCACAAGGCCAAATCATGTTAGAGCCATTTAGAACTCTTGGAACTCTTGTAAGCAAATCCCGTCATTTTCTATTTTCGCAACTTTCAGAAAGAAAACGTTTAAGATTACTTTCACAATCCTGGACTACTAATATCTTACCCTTGTTGCTCACTCATGTTCTACATTTCCTATGACACTGATACTGCTTACTATGAAGCAGAGTTACTTGCATCAGGTTTATATTTTTGAATTTTTAAAATGACATTATGATCAAAAGTTTGGATAAATAATCTAGACAGCATTGCAGACTTACATTCCCTCTACTCCATGAACCTCTTGAAATTCCTCAGAACAAATCCCGAGATTCTGTCCCTAAAATTTTGGTTTTAAAAACACCAGGTAAGAATTTTTAAGGTCAAAAGGCAATTTCTTTTTGAAAGATAAAACAGAATCGTTGCAGAATGACCAGCCGTTTCTGGACTTTAAATAAGTTGTGTAATGTCCTGATGTTGTTGTAGGACCGTCATGATATATAATTGCTGCAGTTACAAAAGTCCTTCCTGATATTGACAACTGCGAAGCAACAACATTTTTTATTAAAGTTGTCAATTTTGTTCCATCAGGCCTTCATCGTTGGAACAAGAAAATGACATACAGGCCATATCTTCGTAAAAATAATGTTGACATCATTTCAGATTTACCTTGGCTACACTCCATGTTATGATCAGCTGCTTTTACTAGCTTATGAAAGGACACTGATTTACTGTCTGGCAAAGTTAAATATATAAATCTTTCATAATCTACACTAGTAGTACTTGATACCCTACAATTCTCGCAGTCATGCTGCCATTGATAAGAAAGCCCAAACAGGTGATCTACATCTACACCTTCAGCATGCAATACATGAAGCATATACATTAAAAACTCCTGACAATCTTGCTGAATATTTTGAGAGAATTGTGTTTGACCTGAACATGTGTCTAACAGATTTCGAATTTCAGACACACTTTGTATTTTTGTTCTATCAGTGCTACATTTCTCTAACACAGAGTTTAACAAACTGCAAAATCTTTGATCCGAATTGACCACAATCTCTTCTTTTACATTTACTAGAGAAAACAAAACATTAACCACTACATTAGCATAGCAGTTGACACCAGAACTATTTTCAAATTTAAAACCAACAACATCTTCAACAGAATCCATTTTCTTTCTGCTTATAATTTCAGGTTCATCGACTTTTCGTCTTTTTGCTATAACCTCCCTACTATTGGTCACATTTCTTCGTTTCCGGCCTACCACACGTTTCTCAAACAAAGGATATTGAGGCAAATGTGGCGCATACTCTCTTCTTAACCTATTGTATTCCTTAACACAATCTAGATCCGCACAAATGTTTGTGACATCACAGTCAATCAAGTACAATCCCGATAAAGTTCTAACTCGTGACAATGCCACATATGCCATACCCTCCTTGAACACAGAACTGCCAATATTCACCAAAGCACTATCTACACTTAAACCTTGCGATTTATGGATTGTCACCGCATATGCCAAGCAAACAGGAAACTGCTTACGGCGCACATATAAGTCTTTTACAAGCAAAAATCTAGCAGAAGAACGACCAATTAGCTGTACTTCCTCAATGCCATCAAATTTAATTTTTAAAAATTCAATTCCATCTCTATTTCTGTATTTCTCAAAATCAACAACATTACCCATTGATCCATTTACCAGACCTCTTTCAACATGTAAATTCCTTCTCAAAATGATTCGGCAATTTAAGCACACATTCAAAGTCTTTTCAAAACCCGCAGTTTTAGATATAGTCTTCTCTAATGAATCCAATTTAGATTTCAAATTCTCAGACAAAATAATTGTTGCTCCCATATGCTCTATTTTGTCAATAGCTTCAAGTTTCACAATCTCTTGTTTTTCTAAATTCAACATTTTGTTGTTGAAGATGGCACATTCTGCAAGAGTTGGCATCAAACATATTCCAGATTTCTTCTCAGTAATTTTCTGAAAAATATCCTCTGGCAAAACGTCTTCTTCTGGATATAAATTTGACAGTAATCGTGCATGTAAAGATTCTTTCGCATGCTCGGTCACTTTTCCAATTCTAACATCTTGTAAAATATTCTTGTAATCTTCATCCTTCGCCTGACGCATATTTTCATGCAGTTCAGCATAATTGAAGTTTAAGCATATATTGACGTTGCCAAAGCTCCCTAGGCACTTCCTGGTATCTTCATGCGTGAGTATTTTGAACACAGGTTGTCCTTTCACTGGTGTCAGCTGCAGAAGATCACCGAAAACAATGATGTGTTTGCCACCAAATAACGCATCATACTCTGTTTTAAGAACTTCTTGCATTCTCAAATGCACAAAGGCAAGCATGAGATTTGAAACCATGCTTACTTCATCAATGATAAGAAGTTTCATTTTCCTCAAGACTCTTGAAACTTCACAACAAGCATCTCCAGATAACTTGTGGTATTGTAATTTGTTGTCATGCTCCACTGGCAACATCAGTAGACGATGCAAAGTAATTCCTTTAATGGTATGTGCTGCCAGTCCAGTTGGAGCGGTAACAACACAAGACAGCGATGACTCAGTCCTTTCCTGCAAATAACAAAAAATTGCTTTAATGAGGAAACTTTTTCCAGTTCCCGCTTCTCCACACACGTACAATCGGACAGGCTTCAACGACGTACATGAGCACTCTTTCTTCTCATGACTTAATCCATGCTCAATTTGCTTGGTAACTTCGTCATATATTTTCCTCTGCTCAACGTTGAGTTGTCTTTCCAAGTCTTCTAAGTTAAACGCATCCTCCTGAGCATGTGCCATGGCTCTTTCTACTTCATTCATAGCCGTGGCGGCTTCATTTTCGATAACAGGTCCTCCTAGTGGATCCTGACTCAATGAAACAGTACTCTGACTGTCCTGTGAACTGTCTCTAGCAATCTCGGCTGCAATCGTTGCTTCCTGCTCGATTTCCAAAATCAACATTTCTAGATATTTGGGAAAAGCAGAACATTCTATGGTCTCCTTGGCGGCATTGAAAGAGTCTTCGTAACAAAGAAAATCTCCAAGCAGTTCTTCTTCTGCACGCCAAGGCTTGAAAAGTTGCAAGAGTGCTAAATAGAAAAACTCTTTTTTTTCTGGAGATTCGCCACTCAATTTTCGATGGTTTACCAAGTGGCATTTTCTTTGCTTGACCAGACATCCCTCACTTCCAATTACAGCATACACTCCTTTCTCAATATCTTCTTTGATGTTCCTCTTGAATATGTAATTTTGTAGAACTTCATATAGACAAACATTCTCGAGGTGACTGCTTCGATTTGGATAATATGTATCCAACATGTTGGTCTTCAAAATGTCGGTACTGTTTGGCTCCTTTTCCGCCAAATACTCAATTTCCCGGACAGGTTTTAGAACTCGATTTCGCGTTGCAGCAAGACCAAGACTCGCCCAAACGATACTCCTGGATTTGGCATAGAGACTTGCTGAAGACAACCGGTCAGAACATTCGTAAGCTCCGATTTCTCGATGCGACAACATCTTCAAACTGAAACTGTACAACTTCTTGCTGAGGCTCTTTTCATGGTAAATATCCTCCCACATATCCTTCAATTCGGTCTTTTCTTTTTTGGTGATGTAAGATGTCACATACCGAGCCACAGCCATACAGTTGTCAGCCACAAACTGTATATCCATGTTAGCATTCCACATGGACAAAATCACTGGGTTGTAGTCGTTGATGTACTTGGACTCTTCGTTTCTTTTCAAATTGTATGTGTTTTTGGGTGATTTTCACATTATGTCGCAGCGAAGACATCAAACTGTTTACTCTTCCTTTAGAAATCACCGGTCGTGGAAAGTTGAAACGACATTTGGTGTAGAACTTGTCCTTATTTCTGAATTTACGACGACAGTACTTTCCACAACGATGGCTTTGGAAACGTAGAACTTGTTCTCTTAGGCTTTTCTTCTCCTTTGCGTTTGGAACAGCACACGTAGAATACTGTTCTATGAAACTCATCACTAAGTCATCCGGATCTGTTCCAAATTTAGGTGCATCCTTGATCCACAGAAGCATATGTATATGAGGAGCACCTCTTGCTTGGTACTCCTTTCTCCAGAAGAAATCCAACACCTCTCCAAGAGGTGGATTCTTCTTATTCATGATGAAAGACATCATAGCTTCAAATCTATGATTGAAGTACCTGCATACATTCACTGGATCCAAAGAGCAAAGTTCTTCGGGTGTCTTGAATTCAATATTTTCAATGTTTCCATTTGCCTCTCGTAGAAATTCAAGTAAGTCTTCCCAGCTATACTCGGCACAGCTCAGAGTGAGGAACCATGTCGGAGTTCCTAAGTTCCTCAGCATACATTTTAAATCACCATGACGACGGTACCAGTACTCATTAGTACCACGCTGACACACCATGAGATTAATTAGGTGAGAATCCAAAATACTGTCTTGGACATTGACTTTATCCATAAAGTCCCTTGCCGAGATATTTCGCATCTGTATACCACTTTTCAAGATGTGGTTCACTGCATATGACAGTCCTGACAGATCGCTTTCAAACAGGAGATGAACCAAATAGGGAATGCAGTGTCGAAACCTAGCATCTTCTGCATACAATCGTAAAGTCCGGTATTCTGAAGCAGGAATTTGAACAGGTCGCTCATCATATCGTCCTCCTCGACCTGTGGGAAATAGCTGTGGGAAACACCGAGCTTCCAAACTTTCCTCCCAAACACTAATGGGACTCCCTTTGGCTTGTTTCATTTGAAACAACTCAATAGCATTCCCCATAACTTCCTTGGAATGCAAAGGATGAACACTATAATGTTCATATATTTCTTCCTTTTTAGAGGTTTCTACTTTTTCAATTTGACCAGGACACAAATCGCTGTCCTCTTCTTCACTTACTTCCTCTTCTGCAACACATACATTCTTATAGTACTTATTATTTTTTTTTAAATACAATGTTGCCTTTTTGACTTTCCTAACATCCACTAAATCTTGCCATATTTTCTTACTCTTTGTCGGAACACCATTAACTATGATAACTAGAGGTTCCTCTTCCACTTTCTCTACTCCAATTGTGTTAATGTTTTTGTTCAAATCTAGAGGCAAATAAACAACTCTTCCCTTTAATCCTCTCTGTAAATCTGATGGAGGCAACTTCCCTGTCTTTGGCTCCATTCTTACAATAGCCTGAAAGGGATGGGTACTTTGAATCAAAATAGATTCATAAGTATTTAAATCCTTCAATTCAGAAGGAATCTCAACCAATTCCAAATTATTATGAACCGCCCTAGCAGGCATCTGGTTTTGGTTTAATTTGTTACAACAATAAGTACACACACGTTGATCCGATCCCAAATCAAAACAATTTTCTACCATCAAGTATGTTGCGAAATCCTTCCATTCACTATTATTTTCCCTTTCACTTTTTGCATATAAATCCACTAACTTAGTCTGATTCTTATAATAAGTGCGTCGACAACACACACAAGTGAAATTAGGCCTCTCACTTGATTTCACCTGAAACGTGGCAATTTCCTTCTGAAATTTATCTGTACTGGAAACCTGTACATTATCTTCAACATTACCCTCTTCTTCTGGGTCAATTTGAACATTCTCCTCTTTACTTCCAAAGTAACAGAACTCAATTTCTTCACAAATATTCTTCACATCTATTTCAGAACCATGGAAAAGAGCAGCACATAATTGTTTAAGCATAATTGCAGGACTCTTAGCATAATACATCATTCTAACTAATTTCCTCACTTTATTATGATGCACTGCTAGCATCCTAAAATGATGAAAAACACCCTGGCATACTCTCCTGGAAAGACAAGCCAGTGAATGACCATGCAAACCTGTCACTTCTCTCACTCTGCAAGGATCTAATTCTTGCAACAACTTCATTTTCTGCTTCAAACTTTTCTTATTAAATGTCCGTACAAAATCACAAAGCAAATCGATTGAATCCTGTCGCACACTGCAAATACTACTACAGTTCCAGGTGTACACAGGACTCTTAGGACGTCTTCCTAAAACCTCATTACCTAACACCTCTTCTGTCTCTGTTGTCACAAGTTTTTCTTTTTCAACTGGACATCCATCTTTCACTTCATAAGCTCGACCACTGGTGTCAACTGCATGCACCAAATCATTATCCTGGAAATAACTCTCCTCATTAAAAAATGCCTCAGAACTTGAACTATGCATCCAGTCTCCTGAGAAAACATCACAAAAATTACTACGATTAATTATTCTCTTCCATCTACTATTTGTTTTGAAATCATAAATTACCTTGTTTACCTTCCTAATTCTGTTGATTATCAAAATAAATAACTTTCGTTTAATTTCAAATGTCTGATCAATAACTTTTTCAACTTTTTTTTCTCTTATAAAAAACCACTTTCTGTTGACCTTTGTTAATATTTTTTAACAAATTGCCAATTAACCTGTTGCGGAACATTCGTTTACGAATGTCCCTAAACTGTTCTTTCCTTCTGCTATCATGCACAGAGTTATCTCTTGCTCTAGCAGTAACATTTTTGATTGGCCCTTCCTTTCCGTTTAAATTGCTTCTCTTTTTCTGGACTGAAACATTTTTTGTAGTAATACTTTTTTACTACAAATTTTTCTTATGAATGATTTCGTGGTCTTACCCGGTGCTTTCTTGGTGACTTGACAAGTTTTTTTTGTAGAGGACTGCTGCAGTAATTGATGGACCTGCTGTCTTTGACGTCTTGTAGCCTTTCTAATTCGATTCTTAGTTGGCATTTTCAAATTTTGAAATAATCTGCAGTTGAATCTGTGCAAAAATATAATAAAAAATGTTATTAATCACTATTACCAAACAGTAAATCAATAACAGTCATCAAAAACTTAACACCCTGCTTGTTATTTTACCGTAGAATAATTTTTAGTGCATTGGCAAATTTAGAAATCACAAATAGTAGCAAAGAAATTAAATGCTTCTACATTTTACCTGTGTTGTTTTATATGTGAATCTGAACTAATTTTACGAGCATATTTGATTATTTTAATAAAGACACTACACACAAACTATTTTTGAACTTTTGTTTAATTTTAAATGAAACGGTTTACATTTTTACTACATAGGCACCCTATATCATACAATTCTGACAAATCAGCTTTCTCATCATATTCTTCATCATCCTCAGGATTTAAATGATCTAAGGGATCTACTTCCACTGACGTTTCAATGACAAGTTCAACGATAAGATCGAGATCAACCGATTGCTCATTATCACTCATGCTTGATGTTGTCGTTATCTTTAAAAAAAGAGAACAACAATAAGATGTTGCAGACTAAGACACAAATATCAGAGACTAGAATAGTTAAATTGTTTAACAAGAGTATCACTTTGCAGCTATTATTTAGCCATGTCCAGCGATGCAGAAGAGGTGAGGCCTATGTCTAAGTCTTCAGTAAACAGGACTCATCTCTTCTTAACCTAGGATAAGCCTCACCGACTCTGTGTCCCCTGCACATACTTAAATGTATAGGGACAGATTTATGTTAACTGGCACATCCCCAGGGATGCACCAGTTAACGTGCACCACTGCTCTGCTACCCATGGTGTGGCACATTTACATTGTGGAGCACCATTGAATAAAAACAGCACAGATGCGTCACGCATCGGTGCCGCAAAAGCAACACATTGCACAAGTCACGTCGTAAACACGACATGTCTACTGCAATGCACAGGAGGAAGCCACACATTGCATGGTGCTTCACTCCTTATGCCTGTTTCAAACAGCCATAAGGATTTGATTCAGGAATGCTATAAAGCTGACTCAGTGAAATCTTCTAAATTTCACTGTGTTACTTTTACAGGGCTTTCATGCAAATGAATGCCCACCCTGCAACAAAACACCTATATGAAACCTGACGCAGGTTTCATGTGGCACAGGACTTTACAGCATGACACATCTGTCTAGATGCATCCAGTTGAAAATATGTCACCACATAGCAAATCTTTTGCACCGCCGCTGCAGAGTACAGAGGAGATAATACATGTGAAGGCCTACCAATTAAGTAAGTCATGTCCACTTCACTCTTGAACAAAGGCCAGACCTCTTTTGTGTCCGTGGACAGACCTAAACTTCATCTGCACAATGTTATTCATAAACTTAGGAAACACAGGCGATGTAATTGAAAAATGTGGAGTTTCTTTTCCTCATTGCACAATCACATCACCTGTGTTTCCTCAGTGACTTAAAATGCCCTAAGACACATGAAAGAGTTTTTTTAAAGCCTTTGCACCATTTTTGGATCACTTTTAACATGGCTATGTAAGTCAAATAATCAAAATCTAAATTTGCCAAGCACAGATGGAAGCATATTTACAAGGAACGTGCACCACGGGGAAAGGTCTTAAATTAAAATGGGAAAAATAACATCAGAGACACTTAAATGCCTTATAAAGATGCCCCAAACAACCTATGAAGCTCTAGCAGTACATATCCAGAAATGTTATTGATTTGAAAAAAACGTTTTTAAACACAACATATAAATCAATTGTATACCTACATTCAAGAGGAAATGACTTAAAATGTCCTTAAGACACATGAAAGGGGTTTTTGATTGCCCTTGCACCATTTTTTGGGTCACTTTTAACATGGCTATGTAACTCAGAGAATCAAAATCTAAATTTGCCAAGCACAGGTGGGAGCATATTTACAAGGAACAAGCCCCACGGAGAAAGCTCTTAAATTAAAATGGGAAAAATAACATCAGAGATACTCAAATGCCTTATAAAGAAACAGACACCATTTTTTCCTTGTGATAAGTTTTAAAATCATTCCTTTTCTTCAAAAACGACAGCATGACACATCTGTCTAGATGCATCAAGTTGTAAATATGTCGCCACATAGCAAATCTTTTGCACCGCCGCTGCAGAGTACAGAGGAGATAATACATGTGAAGGCCTACCAATGAAGTAAGTCATGTCCACTTCACTCTTGAACAAAGGCCAGACCTCTTTTGTGTCCGTGGACAGACCTAAACTTCATCTGTACAATGTTATTCATAAACTTAGGAAACACAGGCGATGTAATTGAAAAATGTGGAGTTTCTTTTCCTCATTGCACCATCACATCACCTGTGTTTCCTCAGTGACTTAAAATGCCCTAAGACACATGAAAGTGTTTTTTTAAAGCCTTTGCACCATTTTTGGATCACTTTTAACATGGCTATGTAAGTCAAATAATCAAAATCTAAATTTGCCAAGCACAGATGGAAGCATATTTACAAGGAACGTGCACCACGGGGAAAGGTCTTAAATTAAAATGGGAAAAATAACATCAGAGACACTTAAATGCCTTCTAAATATGCCCCAAACAACCTATGAAGCTCTAGCAGTACATATCCAGAAATGTAATTGATTTGAAAAAAACGTTTTTAAACGCAACATATAAATCAATTGTATACCTACATTCAAGAGGAAATTACTTAAAATGTCCTTAAGACACATGAAAGGGGTTTTTGATTGCCCTTGCACCATTTTTTGGGTCACTTTTAACATGGCTATGTAACTCAGAGAATCAAAATCTAAATTTGCCAAGCACAGGTGGGAGCATATTTACAAGGAACAAGCCCCATGGCGAAAGCTCTTAAATTAAAATGGGAAAAATAACATCAGAGATACTCAAATGCCTTATAAAGAAACAGACACCATTTTTTCCTTGTGATAAATTTTAAAAGCATTCCTTTTCCTCAAAAACGATTTTCAAGTAATAATTTGAAAACACTGCACAGCTCCTATGTACAAAAACACCCTGACAGTGCTAATACTTCACATTATTTTCAATTACAATTTCTCAAAGAAACAAAATCTATTTGTAAAACACTTTAGACAAAGCAACATTTTAAAAACACAGCTTTCTTCATAATTTTGTCCTTAAAGCATACTATAGTCTATCTAAATTAAATAAATCTTTTCTCACCTTAGCAAATTCTTTATGAGTTTCAAAACAGTCTCAGAAATACACCAAATTGTCTTCAGCAGAACAAAGAGTATGCACTCCGGAGGCTGCAGCTATAGAAAGCACAGAAATGCTGATATTCATCACACATATCTCTCATGTTAGCCAATCAAAACTCTTCCCTCACTTTTTTCAAATCAAAACCCTTCCCCCCTCTGCCCTCTCTGCCTTTTTTGCATAGCAACCACCTCCTGAAAGACCTCTGATGTTTACAAGTTCACACAACAATGTTTCAATTGAACTCTGAACTCTCAGTGCACCTGCGTATCCAGTGCAATCTTTCATTAAATGTTTTTTCCTTGACCTTTCAAATTACATCTTTCAAAGAACACATCCATGCACCCTAACTTTCTCTTTTCAGAAATGGAAATCCACCAATCACTGCTAGTGAATCATTAGCACTGAAACTCCACAGTTTTTTTTCTTTACAAACTCCTACTGTTTCATCTGCCATTTCATTACCACACTTCATCTGACTGCAGCAGAAACTTCTCTCACCATGTTTACTGTCTGGATTGTTGGACATAGTTACATCTACTGGGCTCAAAGGTATGCTGAGAACAGAAATTTACCTAACCTCAATTTACAAGATGTGGAAATTAAGTGGTTTGGCCACAGAGGATTAAAATGTCACCAATTGATACCATTGGTGAAAACCTTTATGCATTTGCCAAAACCTGACCTGTTAATTGTGCACTGTGGAGGTAATGATTTGGGCACTTTGACTGGGGTAGGTCTGGAAATGCTTTTAAAGGACACCTTTGAGCAATTAATGGCACTTTTTCCTCAAACTGCCTTGGTATATTCAAATATATGCCAAAGACAGAAATGGAGGTTGTCGAACCAATTTTGTCCACAAATTGAGAAGTCGAGGAAGCATGTAAACAAATCTGTTTCAGCTTACATGAGAGACCATGGAATGGGCTCCATGTACAACAATAACTTGCGTTTTTGCATGCAAGATATCTACAGAGGAGATGGAGTTCACTTCTCAGATGAGGGCAACAGAATTTTCATTTTGAATGTAAGACTGTGCATTGGTACCTACTTATAAGTACATAAATGTACCATAAACCCAAAAGCTCTTCTCAGAGCTACCCTACATCTAATCACTCACAATTATTATTTTTCACTAACTTTTTTCACTAATTTTCAACAAACTACGCTCCCCGGAGCGCTACCCGGTACGCGAACCGGAAGCTAACCACGCGAAATTTCTTAAAAAAATGGTTTTTTTCCCGCACATATGAGCCTCCTCAACCACCCTCATAAAACCTAGGGGGTCAAGATACGTCTACCGTGCCCCCTTCTACCCATTCTGAACACTATTTGCCCTCCATCTTGTATCTTAATTCGACTGAAACACAAAATGGTGGACTCCCGTAACGCTGCTGGTTACATACAATGTTTAAAAAGACTATCATTCTTTTTTTTCCTCATAGTACACTCCCCGGGCCGCTTCTCGGTTCGCGAACCGGAAGCTTCCCACGCAAAAAAAAAAAAAATGATTTTTTTGTTTTTGCCCCACGGGGCCCTTTTAAAGCCTCAACATCAAACCTATTGGGTCAGGGAGGATCTACTTTGCCCCCTTATGGTCATTTCCCCCTTTGTTTTGGCCTCCTCTTGTCTCTCGATCCTACCGAGAGACAAGATGGCGCCCGCTCCGGACTGTTTAGAATTTTGACAGACACCAGAGCTTCGCGAATTTCCGTTACGCGTCAAGTACGTGAACCGGAGCGCTGCCCGGAGCGCTGTCACAGATATATATCTTTTTTTGAACGTTAATTTATCAAAATCCACTGGAGGACATATATTGAGACCTAGCAAAGGCACATCGGGCTAACAGTCCCTACAATTTTGCCAAGTTTCGTGCAAATCCATTCAGCCGTTCGGGCTAAAAGTGAGGCCAACCGCCCTATGGAAATTAACATGGGAAAAACGCATTTTGGGACCCCCCTTTTTTATCGGCCCCCCCTTGACGACCCCCCCCAAATTTACAGGGGCTGCTCAGAAACAAAATGTGCCATTTTCCTGAAAATTTCAGCCAATTCCGTCCACAAACACCAAAGTTATTAGACATAGAATTTTCAAAAATCCCATAGAGAAAAAATCCTAACTATATATACCTACTGGCGACCGCCAGTAGGTAATATATATATATATATATATATATATATATATATATATATATATATATATATATATATATATATATATATATATATTCTTTCCACAACACTTCCCGGTAAGGATAATACTCGGACACCCGGATTGCCTTGCAAGTGTAAATTTTATTCGGCAGATAGAAAAACGACGCGTTTCGCCATTACGGCTTGTTCACGCTCGCCGAATTACTTTAGACGCCATCTTAAATACGTGATAAACAAAACACCAATGTGTATAGTGAAAATACTGGCGGACATATTTGCATGGAGTACAAACAGTTGTTACATATGCCAACAAATGAATTATGCTCACCCCACTGCATTGTTGCATTAGATCGTAATTCATATTAGTATGCAATGTAAATTAAAACAATACGCATTTGATATGATCATTTTGTACGGACATTTATCATCTGACGCCATGGTTACAGATAACGGGTCACCGAAAAATGAGTATTCGCATAAGGACTAACATCCTGCTTATTAGCCCACAGGGGCACGGACTAAGATTATATGACTCTAATAATGATTATAGCCCACTTGGGCTTAGAGGCAATGAATGTATATATGTGTGTGTACATATATTATCTGTAGCCATGGGAACTGACAGCGTGGTACCAACCAATGAAATACCTTGATACAAAATGATTGCGCTAACAACCAATGAAATTCTGGCTTATATATTGTTTGCGATCATGTGACAGTCAATCATGTGCAAAATTACGGTTTTTGGATTTTATTATTATGGATCAAATTCCAATGCCCACAAACTTCACCCGGCTTTAGTACGACATTGTTGCCATTATGTTACAATAATTACAAATTGGATCAATTTCCGTACAAAATGATCATGTCAAATGCGCATTGTTTTAATTTACATTGCATACTAATATGAATTACGATCTAATGCAACAATGCAGTGGTGTGAGCATAATTCATTTGTTGGCATATGTAACAACTGTTTGTACTCCATGCAAATATGTCCGCCAGTATTTTCACTATACACATTGATGTTTTGTTTATCACGTATTCAAGATGGCGTCTAAAGTAACTCGGCGAGCATGAACAAGCCGGAATGGCGAAACGCGTTGTTTTTCTATCTGCCGAATAAAATTTACACTTGCAAGGCAATCCGGGTGTCCGACTATTATCCTTACCGGGAAGTGTTGTGGAAAGAATTTGCTGGGGTACCGGCTACCCAACTCGGACCGCCCGACGACAGCAACCGATCTTTATGCCGGTAATGGTGGTGGAATATATATATATATATATATATATATATATATATATATATCACTGAAAAAACCATAGGTTTCACACCAGTTATAGTTAGGAATTAGCATTTAAAAAACCTATTAAATTCACTGAAAAAACCATAGGTTTCACACCAGTTATAGTTAGCTGGAAATTTTACTGATATAAAACCATTGAAATTCCCACGTTATAGTTAGTCGGACTCACTATAACTTGCGCGTGCAATGCACTGCTGATGACATCACATATTACATCACTCATGACATGGTCAGTGACATCACTCATGACACCATCCTTGTGACATAGTGACAGACCTCCTTTCACTATAATGTAACCCTTGAGACACATATTCAAAAATAGAAACTGAAATTTTTTAAAAAATGGAGATACCTATATCAGTTACAACAAGCAATTCAGTAATTCCACTATCTATATACACATCCACTCATTCACCAATAGTTCTATATAGTCACTCATACATATACTCACTCATCATATGAAGTGATACACCTATACATCCTGTTACACACCGACATTCATCCAAAAGTTACTCACACACATATTCACACGTGCAAATAAACTATTGGACATCCATTTATTTGAATATAGAGTTATACACACACTTCCACCTTACTTCTATTTAAAATTACACATATTTATTCTCTTAAACAATCACTTATAGAAACACATACTTATTTAAACAGGAACTCTTACAATCTCTTACTCTCACATATACTCACTTATATACATCAATATTCATATATACTAGATTAAAACATATGTAGTTACTGATAAAGACACTAGTGAGACAGTCATTCACTCACTAACAAACACATATAGACACTCATCCACCCATACAGTCCTGTACATATGTTGTCTTCAAAACACATACAAACAAAGAGTCAGTCACTCATGCATCTATGTGCTAAGTAATACCCCCACCAAACCATATAGACACTCATACTGATACTAATAAAAATATCTAATAACCCATATACATACACATGAGTGGATGTGTATTAGATGGTGATATTACTGAATTGGTTGTTGTAACTGGTATGGGTATATCCACTTTTTTGAAAATATTAGTTTCTATTTTTGAATATGTGTTTCATGGGTTACATTACACTGAAAGGAGGTCTGTCACTGTGTCACAAGGATGGTGTCATCAGTGATGTCATGAGTGATGTCACTGACCATGTCATGAGTGATGTAATATGTGATGTCATCAGCAGTGCATTGCACGCGCAAGTTATAGTGAGTCCGACTAACTATAACGTGGGAATTTCAATGGTTTTATATCAGTAAAATTTCCAGCTAACTATAACTGGTGTGAAACCTATGGTTTTTTCAGTGAATTTAATAGGTTTTTTAAATGCTAATTCCTAACTATAACTGGTGTGAAACCTATGGTTTTTTCAGTGAATTTCATAGGTTTTTTAAATGCTAATTCCTAACTATAACTGGTGTGAAACCTATGGTTTTTTCAGTGAATTTCATAGGTTTTTTAAATGCTAATTCCTTTGTATATCGAGTTTCTAACCTTTTTTTTTTTTACAATTTGCTGTTTTTTTTTAAGTATTCATTTTTTCTTATAATTTTTTTCTTTTGCGCTCTGGGTGCGCGCTCCGGGAAGCTTTCAGCTAAGCTCTCCTGTAAGCTTCTCCGAGAGCTCATCTGAAAGCGCACCCAGAGCGCAACTGTCGTTCGTGAAAAAAAAATATGAATGAAAAGTTAATAATAATGCAAAACATTTCGTACCATACAAATAAAATTAGTTTTTTTTAATATGGAAAATGATTATGCATTTCTATAAAAGATTGATGACGTCACTTCGGCGCGCAACGTAAGTGCCCTCGGAAGCGCATACGTGCGCGGCGCATAAACGCACGGAAAAGCGCCTACGATCGCGCCACGTTTGCGCCCCGGAAGCGCCTACGATCGCGCTGCGTAAACGCACCCGGAAGTGCTCCGGAGCGCGCAGCGTAAACGCGTCGGGTCATGTGACCCTCAAATAACACTTTTCATTGGTTGCTAACAGTTTTTTTTTACAATGAATGAAATCCCCACCCATTTCCTTCACTTCTTCTTTCACTTTTGTGACTGAAAGACCTGCCTTTTTTGCTGCTCCATATTCCTGGATTCATCATGGCTGCCAGACCATCCAGCAGTGAAGATGACTTCATTGATGAAGAGCCTCCTACCCCAAAGGTGAAGGAACATTTCATTTGGAAATTTTTTAAGTTTCCAGAAGGCCAGAAGAAGGTGAATGCACCAAAAGTAGAGTGCAGGATCTGCAAACAGGTCCTGTCACGGGGTAACCCCCAAAAAAAATACTCTTTTGGGAACTTTACGATGATCCGACATGTGGAGAGGAGGCACCCCCAGAATTTTGCCCGGGAAAGTGTCAGGGCTCTGGCACAGGAGGTTCCCAGAGATGGGGCCTCTACATCAACAGGAGGAGCAACTTCTTCTGGAAGAGAACAATCTCAGGGGCAGGTAGCAAACATTCAACCTGCATTCAACCATGGGGTCGTCAAATGCAGATACTGCAATCAACTCCTCACCTATGGGGAGCAAAGTGTCCTGCTCATGGTTCGGGCATTGGAGAACCATCACTGCCCTTCCCACCCCTAATTTTTTTCTTTTCTTTTTGCTCCTGTTGAGCAGTTTCTATTCCCTGTTTTTGTTCCTCTTCAGTTAAAAGAAGAAAACCAAAAGTTCTTTTCAGAACTACCTCCAATTCTCATCAAAGAGCTATAATCTTAAAAAATGAAGAGTAAGTGAAATATAGTGCATTGATAATTGAAAGGAGAATGAGTAAGAAAGAACAGAAAGGTATGAGAGGTGAAAGGAAGTGAAGTAGGAGGAATGAAAGAAGGTGAGTGTTAGAAAAGAAAGTTATGACACAGTGAATAAACTGGAGTATTTCTGACATATCTGTAAACACAAAAGTAACGCATTGCAGGAGTGCGTCACAAAAGTGACGCAACTCCAGTAATGTGTCCTTTCACATGGAAAAAGCACCATGTGAAAGGTTTGCTGTGAAGCAGGCGCAAGATTTTGGCGCAACTGCATCCTAAAAGTGACGCACTGCGTCATTATTACCAAGCTTTTTGCAAGGAACACCCCCTCTGCATGCATTATACCTGACACTATTTTTTAAAAAGTGACGCATCTAGGTACATGGGTCACTTTTTAAAACTCTGCGCCATATTGTATCTGCATCAGGTATATTGTATGCAGAGGGGCAATCCCGCGCAAAAAGCTTGGTAATAACAACGTACTGAAATCTATGAGATTTCCCTGCGTCACTTTTAGGATGCTATTGCGTCAAAATTTTGCGCCGGCCTCGCATCACTTTTATGTTTACACATATGTCAGAAATACTGACGTATCTGTAGCTCCTTGCAACATGATTCGTCATACATTAAATATGACACATCTGGAATGTCATAAGGACTGTGGACAGAAAAGTGACGCATCACACCAGCAGTGTAATAAAATGTGCCTCGTTGCACTATATTTAAAGGATGCAACAGCATCCTAAAAGTGACGCAGTGAAATCTCAAACATTTCACTGCGTCGCTATTACAAAGCTTTTAGTGGGAGAACACCCCCTCTGCATGCATTATACCTCACGCAGATATAATGTGGCGCTTGATTTTAAAAAGTGACCCATCTACCTAGATACCTCACTTTTTAAATATAACGCAACGCGGCACATTTTTTTACACTACTGGTGCAATGCGTCACTTTTCTGTGCGCACTCCTTATGACATTCCAAGTAACGCATTGCTGGAGTGCGTCACAAAAGTGACGCAACTCCAGTAATGTGTCCTTTCAAATGGGGAAAGCAGCATATGAAAGGTCTTGCCTCAGTCTAACACCTGCTGTAAAGCAGGCACAAGATTTTGACGCAACAGCATCCTAAAACTGACGCAGTGAAATCTGAAAGATTTCACTGCGTCGCTATTACAAAGCTTTTTGCGGGAGAACACCCCCTCTGCATGCATTATACCTGACGCTATTTTTAAAAAGTGACGCATCTAGGTACATGGGTCACTTTTTAAAACTCTGCGCCATATTGTATCTGCAACATGATTCGTCATACATTAAATATGACACATCTGGAATGTCATAAGGAGTGCGCACAGAAAAGTGACGCATAACACCAGCAGTGTAATAAAATGTACCTCGTTGCACTATATTTAAAAAGTGACGCATCTAGATAGATGCGTCACTTTTTAAATATTGCATAACAATGCGCATTTTTTTACACCGCTGGTGCGTCACAAAAATTGACGCACAGGAAGCGCAAAACTAACAGCGCAAGGCCTTCATAAATATAATCCTGGATTTTCCCCGTGCTTCGCCGGTGCGCGTACCATGCGCTTCCCCCGCGCAAAACGAAAAAAAAATTTTAATGCCCTGCAGGACCCTATTTTAGTCCCTACATCAAACCTAGGGGGTCAGAGGGGGTCTACTCTTCCCCCTTATGGTCATTTGCCCCTTTTTTTTTCAAACCCCTTGTGTCTCGATTTTACCGAGACACAAGATGGCGGCCGCTCCGGACTGTTTAGAATGTTTACAGACAACTGAGAGCCAATCAGCTTCCTGCGCGCAAGTCGCGTGCCGCGCCTGGAGCGCACTCGGGTGCGCGCACGGGAGAGCGCCTATAGATATATATATTTTTTTGAACCTAAATTACTCAAAATCCACTGGAGCACATATCTTGAGACATAGCAAAGGCACATCGGGCTACCAGTCCCTACAATTTTGCCAAGTTTGGTGGAAATCCATTCAGCCGTTCGGGCTAAAAGTGAAATCGACCGCCCTATGGAAATTAACATGGGGAAAACGCGTTTTGGGACCCCCCTTTTATCTCGGCCCCCGCTTGACGAATCCCCCCCAAACTTTCAGGGAAGGACCGGACCGCCATGAGACCATTTTCCTGAAAATTTCAGGCAGATTCGTCAACCGGCGCCAAAGTTATTCAAAATAGAATGTTGAGATTTAACATTGAAAATTATCCTAACTATAACTACCTACTGGCGACCGCCAGTAGGTAATATATATATATATATATATATATATATATATATATATATATATATATATACACAACGCAATCTTCATAACCTCCAGCTTCTCGGCAAAATGAAGACACGGACCCCAGGCTGCAGTAAGGGAGATTTTATTCAACCTCTCAGGCGACGCGTTTCGAGCAACTAGTGCTCTTGATCACACACCATACACCTGGTCAGCTAACAATTAAATACTTTTTTTGAAAGTGATGCTCCACCTCTTTAGTGAGTCACGTGTTTTATAAACATAAATGAAATACTAGTCTATACACCGCATGAATGCAGACAAAAGACCAATAAGGGCACAAAAAACAATATAGCTGCATGAATGCATAATCTCCTTCAGTCATATACAGTATGAAAATAAAATACCCTGGAAATGAAATTTCATAACTGTTACATATATATATATACACCCAATCAAGTGAAACAATGTATGTACAAATAAATATAGATCTATTTACACTAGTTACATATAATGTATCTATATACAAAAAATGCCAAGAATTTAATTTTTGGGCCTTGATTTACATAACACTATACCAGGTCTAAGATTAAAACATATATAAACAGTTTCAATCCCTGTATATGATAAATGCAATGTTGTTGTTATCAGTTCTAAATTGCTCTAAGTGCCCAAGATGCCTGCGTGATACCATAACCATAACTAATTGGTAATTAAAAAAATTGCCTAAAAAATGTGATTTGTGAAAAAGTGAAGAAAAAACTTTTTTGAAAAAATTATTGTTAATCAATATATACAAAATTTCATCTGGATGTATACCAATAACGGATCAATAGTATCAGCTGTACATTTCATCATAGTTGAATTTTCACATCAACTTGTTCACCCATGGAGCAACAGGGGCCAATCAGGTTTCAAAATTCTTATAGAGATTCAGTTCTGGAAGTCCTTAAAAAATAAAAAACATAAATTTGTGCTACATCAACCAATGATGAAACTACTGAAACACACATACTCGAACATACAGTTGAAACAACTACAAAAAATGGTGTAAATCTTCTGTGGTGTTAAGTCCATTTGGGTATTTGCTATCAAGCTCCACTATATATTCTGTCTCTTTCTTCCTCAGTAATTTTTCTCTATCTCCCCCTCGTTTGAGAGGGGCCACTGCATCTATGACAAAATATGTCAAGTTGTTCAGATCATTGTTATGAGTTGATATGAAGTGGCGGGCTACGGGGTATGCACTGTCGTTGTTGACTATTGCACGTAAGTGTTGCAGAATCCTGACGTGCACCTGCAATTTGGTACTGCCTATGTACCGTTAGCCACAGGTGCACGTCAGGACATATACTGCAAAGTCACTATGGCAATTATAGTTCCCACGAATAGCTTTACTGATTGGACTGAAAGGCGTATTGTAGTGCGTGGTGTTGACACCAAATTTGCACGCCCTGCACGAAGAGCATTTGTAAAAACCATCTATTTGTTTGAGCCAGGTGCTGCCACCACCTAGCTCAGGACTAGTTTTCACCAAACTGTTGTGCATGCTTCTAGATTTTTTATAGGTTATTGTAGGTGTTGTTGGCAATGTATCACTAAAGAAACCATTGGTCATAAGAATTGGCCAATGTTTCTTTACAATAGACCTGATTTGTCTTTCGTGTTTACTAAAGGATAGAATCAAGCGAGGAGTGTCGCTATTACTTTCTGATTCTGGTGTTTCAGATTTCAACAGAGACTCCCTAGATCTTTCTCGACTGCGTCTCAGTGCACTTTCCAAAATGTTATCATTATATCCTCTAGCTTTAGGTCTGGAAATGGTGTTCTTAGCCTCATTTTCAAAAACCTCTGGAGTGCTGCTGATTCTTTTTAACCGCCGCAATTCTCCATAAGGAACATTGGCAATAACATGTTTAGGATGTTTACTACTGGCATGCAATATGCTATTCCCGGCCGTGGGTTTCCGGAATAGCGATGTTGTCACCATGTTGGTATCAATGGTGATATGGACGTCTAAAAAGTCTGCCTGCACTTTGCTTATGTTGGAAGTGAAGAAAAGATTTTCCTGATTCAAATTCAAAGCATCAACAAAATCAGAAGCGCTTTGTTCATCACCTTCCCATATGCAGAACACGTCATCTATGAATCGCATCCAGTATTTGACATGTTTGAATCCAGGTGTTTCGATGAGACCATGCCCCTCCCACCAGCCCACGTGTAAACATGCGTCGCTGGGGGAGAAGCATGATCCCATCGCCACACCTCTAATTTGTTTCCAAACTTCTTTAGCAAACATGAAAAAATTATTATGCAAGCACCAGTGTATTAATTCACATAACATCTTATTGTGACTGTAGTATTCGCATGATCTTAACCCCAAATACTGTCGAATTGCTTCAATACCCTTGACATGGTCTATAGAGGTATATAAAGACTCAATGTCAAGAGTCATCAGACGCCAATTGTCCTGCCATTCGATCGAGTCCAATTTATTCAAGAAGTCACCTGTATCTTTCAGGTATCTTGGTAAGCCTTTAACAATGTCCTGTAAAAAGAAATCAATGTACCGGGAGATATTTTCACCAATACTGTTAATGGCCGATATTATTGGTCGGCCCGGTGTTGGAACTTTCTGTTTATGCACCTTTGGAATCAAGTACAAAATAGGTAATATCGGATGTTCCACATGTAAAAAGTCAAATTCTGTTTGTGAGATGGAATTGTTTCTTTTATATGTTAATAGCATCTTTTTAAGTTCATCCTTTGCTTTTTTATATGCCATTCCATTCGATCTCACATAACAATTGGCATCATTCAATTGTCTCATTGCTTCAACAATATAATCTTTCTTCTGCCATAAAACAATATTTCCGCCTTTGTCAGATTTGTTCACCACCACTTCGTGGTTTTGACTTAACTTTTTCATTAACATTTTGTACTGATTCAAAACGGCATTGTTTTTTAAGGGTTTGAGCCTGTGCCGTGCGGTGTAACTTTTTCAAATCTTCAACAACACACTCATGATAAATGTCTACCGCATCTTTAGGCATAACTGGCAAAAACATGCTTACCGGTTTAAATGGACTGTCACCGGCTCCCTTCTGGTGAATGTCGACATTATACAGTTCACGTTGTGTGTTCAGAATTGCGCCATCATTGGCACTAGGTAATGGATTTCCAGAATCTCCTAAATCGCAGAGGGTTAATAGCAGCCTGGCATCACAAGCTGCTGGAGTCGTAGAGTTACCGATGGATTTGGCCGCTGGGTCGGTATTGCCTTCCTTGTTCTTGGGCATTGGTTTCGAAGAAAATAACTTTTTTAGTTTAAGTTTACAAATAAACCGGAAAACATCCCCTCTAGTGTGAGTATAATCAAAGGTGCTCTCTGGGCAAAAATTCAATCCTAGAGCTAATAGTTGTTTTTCAGCCGCAGATAGTACAACATCTGACAGGTTTGTTATAGTGCAATCCTGCATTATTTCCTTTTGTTGTACCATTGTTTCGTCTTTCTTTGCTGCTGCTGCTGTGGCTTTTCGCTTCCTCCTTCTGGCATGGCGTTTTGCGTTCCGTTTTTTTTTTTGTTGTAGTTCTTTCGCAGTCATGGACGCAAAGTTTGCAACCGATCCTCCACTAAAAAATCTATCTCTTCACCAAGATCCAATATTCTACCACCTTGTCTACCATCTGTACTACCGGTTTCAGATAGCGAGGTGCTCGATGTGCTGGCTAAAGAGATTGCGTCTGCGTCGGAATTGTCATTGTTCTCTACCAGCGGGCTGGCTCTAGCCGGTGCACCAGTCGAATTCGTCAGTTTTATCATTTTAGACTGCTTTGCTTTATCGAATTTGCGAGAGAAGGTGTAAACTTGACCCGTTTCATAGTCTTTCAGATCTCTTGCAAATTAGTGCACCTTTCTAATTTTTATGCGCTCTTCATGCTTATGGAGCCTCTCACTGATTTCCTTACGCGAGGCTGTTATCATCGATTTGGTCTCGAAATCAGTAATTTTGTCCAGTTGCTCATCCAGACCTTTTATTTCTTCCAGCAGCTTTTCCCGGTCTATTACCGCATATTTGATGAGAACTTTCACCAAATTCATTGAGGCTACCAGATTCATTTCGCCCCATTCTTTCAACATGGCGGGGTTTGGATCTTCGAAACTTGGCGCCAGCATTATTCTTAAACCCCGTGGTACTCTACCCGCCTCCACGTACTTGGTGAGCGATTTATGCTCCCACCACTTCGTAATCTCCGTTTTTGTTTTTTTCTCAAGTATTCTGAGTAACTGTTTCGCGTCCTGCTGCACACCGCTGGGCTGGCTGATAACCGCGGTAGCGTTAGAGCTGCTCTGTTGTATGTTGCTAAACAGAGCTTCTGCCACGTCTTCACGCTCTCTCTCCAGGCTTGCTGACATGGTGTTCGTGAGAGGGTTTAGGTTTATGACACACCGTTGGCGTTTTGCCGATACCGGTCTTCTTACTTCTATGCCTTGGACTCGTCACCTGTATTTCCCTGAATAACGCCACTTGCAATTGGCCGCCACGCACTCCCATCCAGCCTACCAAACTAGCCGTTAGCGCGTCTACGTCCGCCGGCACTCGTGGTTCGCTGTCCGGTCCAGGGGGTCTCGTGAATTTCCTCCTCGGAACAGAAAATGCAAATAGCTGTGATACGAGACCTCTTGACGACGAGTGGGTACCGTGAATGGAAGACAGCACACCTCTGTTAAATATACAACGCAATCTTCATAACCTCCAGCTTCTCGGCGAAATGAAGACATGGACCCCAGGCTGCAGTAAGGGAGATTTTATTCAACCTCTCAGGCGACGCGTTTCGAGCAACTAGTGCTCTTGATCACACACCATACACCTGGTCAGCTAACAATTAAATACTTTTTTTGAAAGTGATGCTCCACCTCTTTAGTGAGTCACGTGTTTTATAAACATAAATGAAATACTAGTCTATACACCGCATGAATGCAGACAAAAGACCAATAAGGGCGCCAAAGTTATTCACAATAGAATGTTGAGATTTTGTATTGAAAATAATCCTAACTATAACTACCTACTGGCGTATATATTACCTACTGGCGGTCGCCAGTAGGTATATATAGTTAGGATTTTTTCTCTATGGAACTTTTGAAAATTCTATGTCTAATAACTTTGGCGTTTGTGGACGGAATCGACTGCAATTTTCAGGAAAATGGCACATTTTGTTTCCGAGCAGCCCCTGAAAATTTGGGGGGGTTTCGTCAAGGGGGGGCCGAGAAAAAAGGGGGGTCCCAAAACGCGTTTTTCCCATTCATTTTTCCATAGGGCGTTTGGCCTCACTTTTAGCTCGAACGGCTGAATGGATTTACACGAAACTTGGCAAAATTGTAGGGACTGTTAGCCCGATGTGCCTTTGCTGGGTCTCAATATATGTGCTCCAGTGGATTTTGAGAAATTAACGTTTAAAAAAACAGATATATCTGTGACAGCATCCCGGATAGCGCTCCAGGTCGCGTACTTTTCGCGTAACGGAGCTTTGTGAAGCGAAGCTGATTGGCTCTCCGGTGTCTGTCAACATTCTAAATAGTACGTAGCGGCCGCCATCTTGTCTCTCGGTAGGATCGAGAGACTAGAGGAGGCCAAAACGATGGGGGAAATGAAGGAAAGGGGGCAAGGTAGACCCCTTTTGACCCCCTAGGATTGATGAGGGGGATATTAAAGTGCCCCGCGGGGCCAAAAAAAACAAAAAAAAAATTGTGTTTCGTTTTAATTAAATTACAAGATGGAGGAAAAACAATGTGGGAAATGGGTATAAGGGGGTACGGGAGACGTATCCTGACCCCCTTATTTTCTGAGGGTGGCTGAGGATGCTCATATATGTTGATACTTGTCTTCCAGCGGCTGCGCGTGCGTTTTTTTTTTTTTTTTCGCTGCGTGACGTCTGTTAACGTTCGATTCGAAGGAAATCAGGAAGTGTTGACCGCCATTTTGACACTGCGAGTAAATATATTGTTAAAAATAATTGTTATAAATTAATCCGTATTGATAAACATTGTCTGCGCCATCTTGCCTTTTTTGCAATGCCACACTTTTGTTGAGCACGGCAGCCATTTTAGATGCCTTGACCAGACCCACTCTCTGCACGCCGCCGATCCTCAGCATGGCTCCCCACCCTCGCAAGCATCTCCCCCACGCACTGGTCACCCCCGCTCTCTCTCTCATGCATGGGCCAGAAACCTCCTCCCATCTGCGCTGTTCTTCTCTGACAATCACACCCTGTGCCCGCCCGACACCTCCCTTTCACCCTATTCACTACGGCACCCTCTGACACTCCTCTTCCTCTGTGTCCGATTGTCCAGGCCGGTCCCAGGCTATCACCTAGCCCTGCAGATGTAGTTTATGGCCCCAGCTGTAGAGAATCACCCCTCTTCAAAGGAGTTACAGTAGATCAAGGCCCCCACCCGATGAGATCCGTCACACCACACGCGTTCCTACTATCTGATAACCATCCTGTATTGTGCTTGGGGAGGGGATTCTCACTGTGAGGGTGTGTGGGTCCGAGCCTGAAGCGGAAGATTCCAGGGATGCCTCTTTGTACATCAAAGTTTTTACAATTATGTGTCACATTAAAAATATATAGCACTCCAACAAAGTAGTAGGATTATAACACTTTAATAACTTATAAATATATACAACACAACAAAAACAGTAAATACATTTAAACATTTTTTTGAAAAAAGAAGCTACAATGGTCAGTAGCTGTGTTTTGTGCGAATAGTCCCAAGGCAGCACAACGTGCTGAGTTCTGGACGGCACCCAGGTGATGTTACCTGGGTGCCGCACTGGTTTTTGGTATCCTACAATGCAGCTCCGAAAAACGGCATGGGGCGTCCCGGGGGGTGCGGGGGGAGGCCTCGTCAGTAGCGGTCTGTTGTGCGAATAGTCCCAAGGCAGCAGAACGCGCTGAGATGTGGATGGCACCCAGGTGATGTCCAGTAAGTTGCCGCACTGGTTTTGGTATCCTACAATGCTGCTCCGAAAAACGGCGTGGGGCGCCCCGGGGGGGGGGGGGGATGGGGGTGGCGGCGTGAACTGGCCTCCCCAGGTGGAGGCTCGTCTGCTGTAGTGGGGCGCCCCTTTACCGTTTCAGTTGCCATTCCGCCCGCTTTTGCTACACTGTGCCTCATCCGCCATTCAGCTGTTTATCGCCCGCTCTTGCGGCTACAGCGTCTCGCTCACCATGTAGTTGAGTTGCGCCCACTCTTGCGGTGCAGCGATAGGCGGCTGCCATAGGACTCTTAAAATGGCGAACGACTCTTCGGATTTGGGCCTGGTCCACTAAAATGGCCCTGGGACACCTTGGAACTCGGACGCTTGTCTGCTAGGTCTTGGACCCCATTCTCGAAAGCGTCCCCTGAGCCTTGAAGATTCTACAAAAGTCTTGGGGGCCCCCGACTCCTGCAGGCTTCCGGTGGGGAGCGGCTGCCATGATTGCTCGCGGAATGACCACGACGGAGCCACGAGATGGTGGTGCTCTCATGCTGACGCCAGCTTCAGTCTGAAACATCCAGAAACAAGGTGGGGCTTTCATCGTTTGGGAAAAAAAATGTTTTAATCCAATGAAAGTGTTATTTTTAGGTCATATGATCAAGCCTTTCATCATTAGGAAACCAAAAGTAAAATGAACCAATGAAAAGTTTTATAAACAAGTCACATGACCTGTTATGCGGCATAGGGCTATAAAAAGCGTAGAAAATCCGTTGGCACGTGAGGCGGCGTCAGTAGCGGACCGATGTGCAAATAGGCCGAAGGCAGCACAACGCGCCAAGATCCGGATGGTACCGAGGTGGTGTCCAGCAAGTTGCCGCACTGGTGTGGCCATCCTACAATGCTGCGATGAAAGTCGGCGTGGGGCGCCCCGTTGGCCTGTGAGGTCGCGTCAGTCAGTGGGGGCTGTTTGA
Source organism: Lissotriton vulgaris (assembly GCF_964263255.1). Classification (NCBI taxonomy): domain Eukaryota; kingdom Metazoa; phylum Chordata; class Amphibia; order Caudata; family Salamandridae; genus Lissotriton; species Lissotriton vulgaris. The sequence goes on from NC_141698.1 coordinate 904,816,600, forward strand.
GGATCTGACTGCATTGGAAAGCAATGTGATGCTGTGCGTCGCCCCCAAGATGGAGGCTCCTCGGCTGCAGTGGGGCGCCCCTTGGTGTTTCACTCGCTATCCAGCTGAGTTGCGTCCGCACTTGCGGCTACAGTAGGCCGAAGGCAGCACAACGCGCCGAGATCTGGATGGCACCGAGGTGGTGTGCGTCGCCCCCAAGATGGAGGCTCCTCGGCTGCAGTGGGGCGCCACTTGGTGTTTCACTCGCTATCCAGCTGAGTTGCGTCCGCACTTGCGGCTACAGTAGGCCGAAGGCAGCACAACGCGCCGAGATCTGGATGGCACCGAGGTGGTGTCCTGCAAGTTGCTGCACTGGTGTGGCCATCCTACAATGCTGCACCGAAAGTCGGCGTGGGGTGCCCCGTTGGCCTGTGAGGTGGTGTCAGTAGCGGACCGATGTGTGAATAGGCCAGAACCAGCACAAGGCGCCAAGATCCGGATGGCACCGAGGTGGTGTCATAGTTGAGAGTTCTGAGCAGCGCTTGTAACACTGTCTGAAGCTTATTTGCACCTGCTGCAGCTTCACTATTGCCCTGGTGTGGCCAAAGATCGCCCATGACATAGGCGGCCGGCTCCCGGGGTCCGGCGGAACTTTTTTCCTTTTCCTTTCTGCATCTTGTCCCACAATCCGTTTGACCTGAAGACACGACCAGGTCCCTGAATGTGTGCAGGGGGACGCTATTGATTGAATCAAAATGGCAGCTTCACACAAGGCTGACTCAAGCGTTGCTGCTGATGCTATGCAGACAAAAACTGGTTTTCAGTTTGTACATTCTTCAGGATTTTTCCATCCAAGGCTGGTTGAGAGTTTGTAGAACAATGGCTTCAGATCTTGCCCTCCCCTCTTTTGACTGATGGTTCTTGTTGCCTATCTCTTCTGTTGTCATTTACCTGAACCTTTTTTGACTGCCGAAAGGGGTTCTGGTCCGACCGCTGGTTGGTGGAGACATTTTGACTATATCCTGGACCTGCCCGGCCTCGCCCAAAATGGCGCCGGTATAAATGGGACTCGTAACTCCTTGTTGTTTACTGGTTGCACAACCTTGATATCACGAGATACGTATGCAGTTTTGAAGCACATGGCAGGCGGGGACGAGAATTGATTGAATATTTCGACATCCCTATTGATATTAAGTTCTGATGTGTTATTGATTACTGTACTATTGAAAGTTCGAATTAACGTCACCCATGGTACTTGCCCGCAAATGTATATCTAGATAATTTTATTGTAAGTGGCCCTGTTGTATTTTAATTACAAAATGTACGTCCACCGATTCCGCAACTGTTAGACACCTTAGTTCTTGCAACCTAATGGCCCGCTCGTTACGTTCCTCTACAGTGTAAATGTCTCCTCATCATATACGATTCCAGTTTGCTCCGTGGCCGGCCCACGTGGTTATAGGCCCGTATTTGTATACTGACATTTTCACAATAAAGGTTTTTAAAACAAAACATGGTAGTAGTATTTACATTGGTAAAGTTTTTAATTTTAGTCACTGTTTTCGAATCAGTAAAAGGCAAGTGAAATAAAGCAGTCCAATTACATGACGGATAAAAGGTATAATACGCAGGAACGCAGTAAAGATAAATGGTCAAGGGCTGTTGTGTTTTCTACTCCTGCAACATAAAGTGATCGATAAGAATCTGATATTCAGGCGTATCGGCGACTAAGACAGCAGGCCGAGCCTCTTTTGCTCAACGGCTCCGTCATGGGACGAAGAAACACCCTTTTTCTAGAAAAAGGAATATATTTTACTTGCAGGACAGTTGTAAATTTTCCGGGAAAGTACATTAGCCTAGAACATTATAACATATATGTTTAAGAAAAAATAATGTTCGAAAGCAATAAAAAGCGTAATTTTTAGGTCATATGACCAAGCCTTTCATCATTAGAATAACAAAAGTAAAATGAACCAATGAAAAGTTTTATTAACAAGTCACATGACCTGTTATGCTTACGTTACGCGCTGCGCGCCGCGCCCCGGATCGCTTCCGGGAAGCTGCGCTTCACGCACCGGAGCACTTCCGGGTGCGCTAACGCGGCGTGTCATATAACGCATTACGCGACAACGTAGGTCCAGAATATAGTCAAAATGTCTCCACCAACCAGCGGTCGGAACACAACCCCTTTCAGCAGTCTAAAAAGTTCTGTTAAATGACAACAGAAGGGACAGGCAACAAGAACCATCAGTCAAAGAGGGGAGGGCAAGTTCTTCTCTACCTGGTCACGTTGGGGCGCTACCGGAACTGATCGAATTGGTAGTCTACAGTGTTTCTGGATGTTTCAGACTGAAGCTGGCGTCAGCATGAGAGCACCACCATCTCGTAGCTCAGTCGTGGCCATTCCACGAGCAATCATGGCAGCCGCTCCCCACCAGAAGCCTGCGGGAGTCAGGGGCCCCCAAGACTTTTGTAGAATCTTCAAGGCTGAGGGGACGCTTTCGAGAATGGGGCCCAAGCCCTAGCAGACAAGCGTCCGAGTTCCAAGGTGTCCCAGGGCCATTTTAGTGGACCACGCCCAAATCTGAAGAGCCGGACGCCATTTTGAGAGTCCTGTGGCAGCCGCCTATCGCTGCATCGCAAGAGCGGGAGCAACTCAACTACATGGTGAGCGAGACGCTGTAGTCGCAAGAGCGGGCGGTAAACAGCTGAATGGCGGAAGAGGCACAGTGTAGCAAAAGCGGGCGGAATGGCAACTGAAACGGTAAAGGGGCGCCCCACTATATCGTGTCTTCAGGTCAAACGGATTGTGGGACAAGGTCCAGAATGGAAGAGTCATCAAAAGGCAAAAAGTTCCGCCGGACCCCGGGAGCCGGCCGCCTATGTCGGGGGCGATCTTAGGCCACACCAGGGCAACACGACTTGGGGAGGGTGCAGGAGCCAAGCGCCCCCTCCCAGTCCGCGCCACCACACCGTATGTTGAAAATCTGAAGCCATCGTTCTACAAACTCTCAACCAGCCTTGGATGGAAAAATCTTGAAGAATGTACAAACTGAAAACCAGTTTTTGTCTGCATAGCATCAGCAGCAACGCTTGCTATCAGAGTGCATGAGTTTCATGCTCGATCGATTGAGCTAGCCGGATCAGGCAACAAAAAGTATAAAATAGTTATGTAAATAGTTATTTAATAAAATGTTTTACCCTGTTACTTTGCTGGTTTGTTGTATATATTTATAATATTTGCATAGAGTTTATCGTTATTTTGTGCGGGGTGGGTGGCCGAGCCGAGCTGTCTTGCAGCCATCATGGTGTGGAGCTCAGTTCATCTCACTAGTTTCGTATTTCTCATGAAGGGTTGTTCCTAATGTTTCTATTTTAGCGAGGTCAAAAAGAGATCCCATTAGTGGCCTACTGATTTTGCTCGATTACTTTTGTTTTTTTACACAATTTTTCACTATCTGCAAAGACTAAACAGAGTATTGCGACTCTGTGCTTGTTTGTAAATAGAGAATGAACCAAAGAGAATCAATTCTAAAACAGTAAATGCTTGGATAACAATCAATCAAATGGAGAGACAAGCAGGCACGACGGATTACAACGGGGGCAAAGGCCTGCGTTAACTACCCTTCACTATCTGCAAAGAGAGAGTACTACTAAGAGAAAAGAGGGGGGGGCAGCGTTCAAAGCACATCAGCGTGCATAAACACGAAAATGTTTTTACCTATCACGTACTTGACATTTGACAGCTTTTGATATTTGCTATTAAAAAGCCATTGAAATTCACTGAAAAAACCATAGGTTATAGACCATATATAGTTAGGAATTAGCATTTACAAAACCTTGAAAATTCAATGAAAAAACCATAGGTTATAGACCATATATAGTTAGGAATTAGCATTTACAAAACCTTATTTTACTCGCACAAAACCATAGAAATTCGCATATATAGTTAGTTGCAATAACTATATATCGCGCACCCGCAATCCACTGCTGATGATGTCACATATTACATCATTCATGACATGGTCAGTGACATCACTGATGACATCACTGATGACATCTCAAATGACATCCCTGATGACATCACTGATGACATCTCAAATGACATCACTGATGACATCACTGATGATATCTCAAATGACATTACTGACGGCATCACTGATGACATCTCAATTGACATCACTGATCACATCACTGATGACATCTCATTTGACATCAATAATCACGTCACTGATGATATAATTGATGTGATAATACAATGCACCTCCTCACACTCTAAAATAACCTCTGTTACACCCAGTGTTAAATACAGAGTTTCATTTTTTGAACCATTGACACACCAATACCAGTTACTACATACGCACTCACTGATTCCTACGTCTACACACACATTCACTCATTCACCCATACAATCACTCATACATACAGTCACTCATTATAAAAAAACTATCATATGGACTCATACACCTATGCAGACACTCAAACACTGTCACTCATCCATAGAGTTACTCACACACCTAGTCAGTCCTGTAAATAATCAATCACACTTCGATTTCCTCATCTATACAGTTAAACACAGAACACCTTATTTATTCAAACATATACTAACACATACTTACTCTCTTATACAATTACTGATACAAGTACACATTGATGTGCACAGAGTCACACACCTCCCAGCCAGCCACACACACACTCAGTCTTCCATACAAATACTTGGGCAACCAATCAATAACCCATATAGCCACTCATATAGCTACTGATCAAACCATGCAGCAGTTTGCACAACAACAGACATATTGATGCACACTTTCAGACAGTTTAGTCACTAATCCATGCATTCAGTAAGACACATTTATTCACTCACTCAGTCAGTCACGCACCTACTAAATCCTTCATCCAGACACTTATACATCCACTCATTCTTCAATATGTAAGACATATTTTAACTTTACAGAAAAATACAGTCACTGGATGATGTCATAAGTGATGTCATCAGTGATGTCACTGACCATGTCATGAATGATGTAATATGTGACATCATCAGCAGTGGATTGCGGGTGCGCAATATATAGTTATTGCAACTAACTATATATGCGAATTACTATGGTTTTGTGCGAGTAAAATAAGGTTTTGTAAATGCTAATTCCTAACTATATATGGTCTATAACCTATGGTTTTTTCATTGAATTTTCAAGGTTTTGTAAATGCTAATTCCTAACTATATATGGTCTATAACCTATGGTTTTTTCAGTGAATATATATATATATATATATCCAAAATGCAAGCTTGCTCGCTCGCAACGCCTTTCCCAGCCTCTCTATGACGGCGGTCCGCGATGAGGCAGGCAGCCTCTTAACAGATACTCCACGGCCGTTCTCCTTCCGTGAAAAACAGCAGTCGCGGACACTTCACGAGTTTTAGTGCAGCAAACCAATATTTTATTTCAAGCACTAGGTTAGGCTAGAAAAATACTCAACGCGTTTCAGGATCACTCCCTTGTGTATATATATATTTATATCATATATGCAGATTCACAGAGTAAACTAGGTAATTTTAGAATTTTTGAGTATAGGAAGTGGAGGGAGGAGTCATGATTTAGGGGAGGTGAATCGTCGAGTCTGTAGAAGAATCCTGGGGGCTCCGATCTCCAACCCAACGCATCCCCTTTGTTAAAGAGTATATTAGAGTCCGTCTTCTGATGTTGTGGCTTGCAGTGTGGAGAAATACTGAGGCAGGTCTCACTAGAGACATCGTCACCGATCGTCTCTCCTGCGATAAAGGTAAATAGATTTCCTGGCTGGCATATGTAGAATCCGGCTTACCAACAGTTGTTTGAGAATCCCGGAGGCCCACATAATATTGGTGAAAAACAACAGCAGTCTACCTGGTTTAAATGAATACAAACCAGGAGTCTACCTGGCTTAAATGAATACAAACCGAGAGGCTAGCAACTGCACACGTTAAGTCGCGAATGACTGCTTGTCTAAATATTAATATGTGAGGAAAGAGATCAACCCCAGAGTATCTGATAAATCCCATATGGCAATGGGAGCACAGTCTGTTTTTTCGTTTTAGGGCAGGCACTGTTAAATACCTCTAAAGTTTCCCACTAGGCTTTCAGACAACCCTAGATACACGCCCTTGCCCGTGTGATGGGACACCAGGTCAATCTATGTTACATTTTTTACTGTTTTGTGGATTTTATTCTCTGTACTCAAAGAATATTTTATTACCCCTAATCAAGAGGCATTGCCTTAGTGATTTTAGAGTTTCACATAACAAGGACCTCCAATTGAATTACGATGAATGTATCTTTCATGTAGAACGCTTCTGAAAAACGCAGTGCAGGCTTGGATCACCATGACAATCTTGTAGATTTAATGCTAAGGCACTACTGCTATTCCTGTATTTTAGTATATCTGAATGTTATGGTCCTAAGTACGGCAGTGTAAATTCTTACTAAGGTTCTTAATGCACTTTTATGGATACTGTTGTACCCGAATAAAGAATCAAATCAAATCGAGAGTTTCTTGATGCTCCTCGCTCAGCAAAGGCAATAAATAGCATATTACACTCTGTGCATGGACATATATGATTAATGACAATGCATTTGTTTATGAAGTTTTATTTTAAAACATGATATTAAACCACAACCATTTTGTAGGAAGGTACAGTGGAGCAATAAATTAACGTTAAATTAAAGTGCCTCCTGACTGTTAGGAGAGTTGTCTCCCTGGGTCATAACATTTTCATTATAATTTGCGGCTAGTGAGGCAGAAAGGAGTGTATTCTCACGTCTATTCCACTGTACTGTGGTAATATTGTGGGAACTGGTCTTTGCACAGTAGTAATAAATGCGTGAATTTGTATTTAATAATAAAGTTGCTCTAAATAATGTGTATTCGTCCCATTTACTTTTCTCTGTGTGTGTGTATGTGTGTGTGTGTGTGTGTGGGTGTGTGTGTGTGTGTGTTTGTGGGTGGGTGGTTGTGCGTTTGTATGTATGTGTACATGCACACAAAGTTGCTTGTGTCACACAAAGCGACATTCACTAAGTTACATTCTTTACAAAACAAAATCAGAGGGAAAATAAAAAGAAAATAACAGATCAAACGTGACTAGAATGAAAAACAAGTTGAAATACAGGGCCCACATAAACCCAACTCGCCTGTCATGTCTCTATGCCATTGAAGTCAACTGTGGTTGCCAAGATTCGCCCAGCCATTAGGCACCCTTGACACTCCTCTTGATAACCCTGGTCCCAGTTACCTTTCTGAAGTTTCTGTTCTGCCACCTTGGTCAAGTCCCTCAGGATTAAAGGAGGCTGCTGAGGACTAGGCATTTGTAAAAGTGTCAATGCTCAAATGTCATTGGGGTCAAAGAACGGGTGGCACCACTCCATTAGTGGCGCCAATCCATTACCCCTGGCATGTTAGTAATTTTGGAGTCTATGCGCAATGTACTGTACAGAAATCGACTCACAAAAGCATTCAAAAGTATGAGAAGTAATACAACTGGAGTACTCATTAACATACTCGTGCATGCTTTTGTGAATCAACCCCTTCAAACATTCTAATCCCTATTCGAAAAAAAGCAAGAAGACATATGGGCCCGATGTATGTAAATCCCATTTACCGAATTTGAAATACCGAATTTTACCGATTCGGTATTTCAAAATCGGTAAATGGGATGTAGGTCCCAACATCTGGAATCGTTACCGATTCCTTACAAATTCGGTATTTACCGATTCGGTAAATACCGAATCGGTATTTGCTATTGAATCCTATGGGCCTTTGAAGCCCATAGGATTAAAGTCAAATACCGAATCGGTATTTACCGAATCGGTAAATACCTAATTTGGCAAGGGTGCAGGGGGTGTCACTTTGACACCCTCTAGCACCCCCAAAACGGGCATGTGTGCAATGTGGCACACAGACATGCCCTAAGGGCACGTCTGTCTGTCACATGGCACATGTGTACATGCACAGATGTGCATGTACACAGGAATCAGTATTTTACCATGGATTTGTATTCCATGGTAAAATACCGATTCTGTAAGCCATGTGCTGAAGGAACATTGGCTACCTACATTGCATTTTCGGTAATTTTACCGAATCGTTATCATTACCGAATTGGTAAATATTACCGATTCGGTAAATTTACCGATTCGGTAATGATAACGATTCGGTAAAATTACCGAAAATGTGCCCCTACATCTCGATAGCCCTTTACCGATCGGAAACGGCCAAAAATCGGTATTTTCGGCCAATTCCGATCGGTAAAGGGCTACCTACATCGGGCCCCTAGGTCCTTTCTTTTGTGTATTTAACGTATGTGAATAATATCTGAATATTCCTTTTTTAGATGTTTTGTGGCAGGTCACAAAGGACTGAATGAGCATGGAGAACTGATTTATATTTTCTAAAATGCCTTTGCCTCGAAGGTTTCAGAGACATTGCTACCAGGGTAAAAACTCCCAATACCTTTAATACCTACCAAATCCACTGGCTATGAACAGAAACGAAACAAATGTAATTTCACCTGCCCTTCGTCCGAAGTATTTGAATGCTTATCAGTTACGAGTTACTCAGTGCGTTACGCATTTGAAACAGAAATATGACTGATCTGCGACTCAAAAGTTTAAGTCCTATTGGTGCCGACTCGGACTGATCATTACTAGAGTGTTAAAATAAATATCACTAATCTGGGTAACAATAAAAGATACTCCCTTAAAGGCCCAAGGTGCTTAGTGTTGGCACCGTCAAGTAAGGGTGGGAGTCAACGCTGATTGCCTTCCTCCAACACAATCGATACCTCGTAGTCCCCCCCCTGTGGATAATGTGAGATACTAGAAATCCGTGGATGTAATTGATCAAATTGTTATGTGAGATGTGTCTTTGCATGCGACTAAGAATGTGGAAGATTAGATAAAGGACAATGATTGCATTTTTTGTAATAAAATAGTACCATTCTCCCATCTCTGGGAGAATATAGGGTCTGATTCACAAACAGAAATGTTCGTGTAGACATCTCCGTACATGGACATTTACTCCTACCTCCAGGCAGAGATCTCCACATGGATGGGAGTCACAATTCCATGTTGACATATCCTCCTAGAGTTAAATATACTTGTCTCCACCTCTGTTATGAGATGGTGGATCCGAGTACAGCCCCCTGAGGTGTGGAACTCCTTATGGAAGGGAACAAGGTATCACCACACGCGCGATCCAAAACTCACATACATTTAACAGGAAATAAATTCAAACCAGCATTTGCAATGCAATTGGGCTCGCCTTTGGGACCTTATATGTATTTAGCTATGCAGCACATTAGCCTGGGCGCTGAAACATCTAGGGCCAGATGTAGGAGCCCTAATACTGGTCGGAAACGGCCGATTTCGGCGGTTTCCGACCGGTATTAGGGTTTTCAGATGTAGGGGGCTGAAAAATACAGAATCGGTATATTTACCGAATCGGTAAAATTACCGATTGGTTAAATTACCGAATCAGTAAATATACCGATTCTGTAATTACAAATGTAGGTGGCACAGTTTACAGTGCCACAGGCCCTTAAGAGTCGGTATTTTACCACACAATCCTATTGTGTGGTAAAATACCGAATTCAGATGTGCATGCACATGTGTGCATGCACACCTATGCCATGTGACAGACATCTGTGTGCCACATGACACACATGCCTGTATTTGGGGTGCTAGAGGGTGTCAAAGTGACACCCCCTGCACCCTTGCTGGAATCGGTATTTACCGAATCGATAAATACCGATTCGGTAATGCCCATTGATTCCTATGGGCTTCAATGCCCATAGGAATCAATGGGCATTACCGAATCGGTATTTACAGAATCGGAAAATACCGGATCTTAACGATTCGGTATTTACCGATTCTGTAATACCTACATCCCCCCCCCCCCCTCTATTTTCCCACTTCTTAAATACCGAATCGGTAAAATTCTGTATTTAAGAAGTGGTAAAATAAAATTACCTACATCTAGGCCCTACTGTTCTTTAGCATCAAAGAAAAGTAATGCCCAAATTGTGTTACACATCAGGTATGGGGACACACAGAGAGAAATATTGCCTTTCAGCAAGAAATGGTACAGTCCAAAGCTCTGTTTTTAATAAAAAATCAGGGCCTTCGGTGGTCATATCACTGAAAAGACAAGATTTGAAAAAAATATTATTGTCTACGGGTGCTTGTGGAAGACAGTTTCTATGGACTGGAGTCTAGAGAATGTTAAAGTGATTCTGGTATTTTACTGACCTCTGCTGGTCGTTTTCTATCAAGAAAGTTAAATAGGGGCAGTTGCCAGAAAAATTAAAAAAAGAAAGTCCCTCAGCAGAAAGCAATTCTGGTATTTTACTGACCTCTACTGGTTGTTTTCTATCAAGACAGTTAAATAGAGGCAGTTGAACAAGCAGAAAGCAATTCTGGTATTTTACTGGCCTCTACTGGTCCTTTTCTATCAAGGGAGTTAAATAGAGGTAGTTGAACAGAAAAAAAGTCCCTAAGCAGAAGCAGTCAATGATCTCCAGTGCCCACAAAGTATATACACATATAAGTATATAGTAAAGTATATACAAAACGTCTTGAATGCTCAACCTAAAAATGAGAAAATAATGAAGTAATGTTATCACAAAATGTGCTGCAAAATGTACTGCATTATGCCACATAATTTGCCTTTCTTGCCACATGATTTAGTGAATCTTACTACATAATTTGGCCCTCGCCTGCCACCTAATTCCAGTCGCAAGGGCAGTGCCACAGCTGGGAAATGTGCACCACGATTGTACTTATTGGGTGTAGAATTACCTTCTCAAGTACCACGCAGTATAAATGTTGCTGATATTTATTTAATACATGGAAAAAGTTATGTTTGTAAACCAAGCAGTTGTTTTAATTTTCATGTGTGTTTTAACATGATGACTTAATGCAGCCTTCTCTTTTCACATTCTCCTGTGGCCCAGAAAGAACGTCACTAGAGTCAAGTTACAAAGCGCCTTCATTTTTGTGTCTGAGAAAGTAAAAGTAAATGCTTTGTTAACAGCATTATCAACTGCTGATCAGAACAATGTCATCTAACGTTTGACATTATGTCTTTGAAACGACATTACATGTTGCAGGACAAATATGGACCCGTATAAATGTATGCGGAAAAGGAAACAATGTATTTATTTCTTTTACATAAAACAGTGCTGATAACTGCTTGCGAGACTAACGCGAGCTTGGCCTTGCTTACTCATACCGAGTATATGATACTCTACTAGGGAAAAGTGAATTGTCTTTTTTTTATATGCAACCCTTACTAGTTTTGAGTAATTCCAATGCTTGAGGGTAAGTGAGGCACATGGAGATATACGTATTTGCCTAGGATCAAACAGGGTGGTATAATAGAGCAGCCAGGATTAGAACCTTGGTCTCCAGGGTCCATTTATGGCAAAGTAGCCTTCAGACTGGGACGCTGGAATTATGCGGTGGGGGAGGCAAAATTATGCATTAAGAAAAAGGCAAACCATGCGGCGTAATGCAGCATATTTTGTGATTGAAATACTTTGTTTTTGTAATTTTTACACAGTAGCACTGTCTTGGCAAAGGTTTCACTTCATACCAGTTTAATACCCAAATACAATAATAAGCAACAGAAATGGGATCAGTCAACCTTTGTAAAGGTCCTTCCATAGCACAGCAACATTTTATTGCTGTGTTTTAGTAGCGTTTGATCTATTTGAGCTGGATTTTTTAAATTATAATCTGGAATATGTGTCAATTCCATATTTATGTCGAAATTTAGCTGGTGCAAACTCGTATAATTCAAATGGTACTGTCTTAAGGCCACATCCCAGTCATCTCAGTTCAGTTTTAACTTGCAGCATTGTGTGGTGCGCACAGATACATTACAAAGCTGTTCATTTCAATGGAATGGCTTGACAGCACAGTTGCCACCAATCATGTGAGCATAACTACAGCGGGCTTTGGGTCTGCCCACATTTTAGGAGCCAGGAGTACATGATTGGGCAGACGTTGTGTGCTTCCACAAAAAGTGCTTGCCCTCCACACAGCTGTGATCATGTTATGTATCCAGTTGCCTGCGCTTGAACCTTCAGGGGCACACAAATCACATTGTAATGCTATTGAAATGTCTTCGATAACTAGATTATTTATGGTGTTTTTCACAGTCAGCAGCACAGATAGGAGGAGGGCAGTCATTATCCTATGTGGATGTGTATTCTGCTTCAAAGTGCAATTGTCACCCGTCCTTTCACCTATGCCAATATTAAACTACTGTTCTTTGCTTCCACACAAATACATATCGATTCCCAAGCTATTTTCTTGTAATGTTTCACATTACCATACAACATTCTTTAAAATCCATACCTATTGGCCTGTTCTCAGGACACCCCCGCGCCGCACGGCCACCAGCTGTTGTGTGTGCAACTCGCCTCGCTGCTGCCCGCAGCCTCGTTGAGCCTGCCTCGCCGATCCCGCCCCCGCTGTATTTGCTTGTACTGTTGATTATATTTTGTTCCTTTTTGTTTTTCCTGCATCTTGTTAATCTATTTTTGTTTCCCATTTGCTGTTCTTGCTTTTTTGTTATTGCCTGTGCTGTTGTACTGTCTCTCTGCCCCCCTGTGCCTGCCCGCCCCGCTCCCGCTTCCCGCCGCCGTGCTAGCGGCCACGCCCCCTTTTCCTTCTGTGCCCTCCCCGCTCCCGCCTCCCAGCTGCTCCTCCCTCCCTCCCACTTGGCCATAAATGGCGACAGCGCGGCGAAGGTGAGTGTGACCTGTTCTCAGGACACCCCCGCGCCGCACGGCCACCAGCTGTTGTGTGTGCAACTCGCCTCGCTGCTGCCCGCAGCCTCGTTGAGCCTGCCTCGCCGATCCCGCCCCCGCTGTATTTGCGTGTACTGTTGATTATATTTTGTTCCTTTTTGTTTTTCCTGCATCTTGTTAATTTATTTTAGTTTCCCATTTGCTGTTCTTGCTTTTTTGTTATTGCCTGTGCTGTTGTACTGTCTCTCTGCCCCCCTGTGCCTGCCCGCCCCGCTCCCCTCTTCCCGCCGCCGTGCTAGCGGCCACGCCCCCTTTTCCTTCTGTGTCCTCCCCGCTCCCGCCTCCCAGCTGCTCCTCCCTCCCTCCCACTTCGCCATAAATGGCGACCGCGCGGACGCACAGCGGTCACGCGCAGCGGGCGCTCAGATTGTATGCCGAAGGCGCGCCAAAGGTAAGCCCGTCTGCGCCCGTCCGCGCCTGGACCGCGCCCAGCGCCAGGACCCCTGGCCCCCACCGACGCAAGCCTACCCGACAGACCTTTTCGCCGCCGCCCTCAACGCACTCAATGCCGGCCGGAACCCCGCCTGCTGCCGGGCTGCCCCGAAACGCTTCCACGGACCCTTCACCTGCACAACCTGCAAGTTCACCTGCCTCCGAACATGCACCACGCCCGCCAAGCCAAACTCCAGCAGCGACCTCAAGTGCATCCTGCTCAACACCCGCTCCGTCCACAGACACGCCGTCGAACTCTGGAACCTACTCGACACAACATCACCAGACGTTGCGTTCCTCACTGAAACATGGATGAACGCCTCCTCAGCCCCCGACATCGCCATCCCGGATGGATACAAGATCATCAGGAGGGACCGCATCAACCAGACTGGGGGAGGCATCGCCATCGTCCACAAGAACACCATCCGCATCACGACCGACACTGACGACACCTACACCGCCGCCGAACACCTCCACTTCCAGATTCACACCGACCCAAAGACGACCCTCAGAGGCACCCTCATCTACAGACCCCCGGGACCACGCACACAATTCAGCGAAGACATCACGGACTTCATCAGCCCACACGCCCTCCCCTCCGCCGACTACATCCTCCTAGGGGACCTCAACTTCCACCTGGAGAACAACAAGGACCGCAACACCGTCACCCTGCTGGACATTCTCGCCAACCTTGGACTCAAGCAACTGGTCAACACCCCCACCCACTACGCCGGCCACACGCTAGATCCCGTCTTCTCATCCAGCAAGCACATCGCCTTCAGCCACTCCACCGGACTTCACCGGACAGACCACAGCTGCGTCCACTTCAGCTTCAGAAAAACCACCACCCACAGGAGGTTCCTCACAGAAGCTGAAGCAAGATCACCGCCAACCAACTCACCACCTCCCTCAGCCAGAACCCACCTGCCAGCACACCGGACCCCAACAAAGCAGCCCGCAACTTCACGCAGTGGCTGACCGCCTGCGCCAACAACCTCGCACCACTGAAGAACCCCCCCAGCAAACTTAGAAGCAAGAAGGCCCCCTGGTTCACCGACGAACTCAAGGACTCCAGCAAGACCTGCCGCACCCTCGAGAAAGCCTTGCTCCTCGACCAGACCACTGACAACATGACCGCCCTCAAACACGCCACCCGCAAGCACCACCAGCTCATCCGCGCCACCAAGAAGAAATCACTGAAGGATCGACTGGACAACAACGCCCGCGACAGCAAGGAACTCTTCAGCATCGTCAAGGAGTTCTCCAACCCCAGCACCGGCAACAACGACATCACCCCATCACAAGATCTCTGCGACTCCCTCGCCTCGTTCTTCCACCACAAGATTGCCGACATCCACAACAGCTTCGGCGCACCATCCTCACACCCAACCATCGAACCAACGCACCCCACCGCCTCCCTCCGCACCTGGACCGCAGTGACCACCGAAGACACAGCCCGCACGATGAACAGCATCCACTCTGGATCTCCGACTGACCCCTGACCCACCACGTCTTCAACAAGGCCGACTCCACCATCACACCCCAACTCCGAGACGTCATCAACACCTCCTTCGACACCGCCACCTTCCCAGAGAGCTGGAAGCATGCCGAGCTCAGCGCCCTACTGAAGAAACCAACAGCGGACCCCACCGACCTCAAAAACTTCTGCCCCATTTCGCTCCTCCCTTTTCCTGCCAAAGTCATCGAGAAGATCGCCAACAGACAGCTTGCTGCCTTCCTCGAGACGAATGGATCCCTCGACCCCTCGCAGTCCGGTTTCAGAGCCAACCACAGCACCGAGACCGCCCTCATCGCAGCCACCGACGACATCCGAGCCCTTCTCGACAATGGGGAAACAGCGGCACTCATCCTCCTGGACCTCTCCGCCGCATTCGACACTGTCTGCCACCGCACCCTAGTTCAACGCCTCAGCAACACCGGCATCCAAGAGAAGGCATTGAAGTGGATCATCTTGTTCCTCGCTGGAAGAACACAGAGAGTCCGCCTCCCCCGTTTCGTTCCGAGGCCACCGAAGTCATCTGCGGCGTCCCGCAAGGATCATCACTCAGCCCCACCCTCTTCAACGTCTACATGAGACCTCTCGCAGCCATCGCACGCCAACACGACCTCAACATCATCTCCTACACCGACGACACCCAGCTGATCCTCTCCCTCACCAGAGACCCCAACACCGCCAGAACTAGCCTCCACGAAGGGATGAAAGATGTCGCCGAGTGGATGAAGAACAGCCGTTTGAAACTGAACTCAGACAAGACGGAAGTCCGCATCCTTGGACCATCACCCTCCGCCTGGGACGACTCCTGGTGTCCCCAAGCCCTGGGCACCACCCCCAAGCCGACAGACCACGCACGCAACCTGGGCTTCATCATGGACTCCTCCCTCTTGATGACCAGACAAGTCAACGCCATCTCCTCCTCATGCTTTCACACCCTCCGCATGCTCCGCAAGAACCTCCGATGGATCCCGATCGAAACCAGGAAGATGGTCACCCAGGCCCTCGTCACCAGCCGGCTGGACTACGGAAACACCCTCTACGCCGGAACCACAGCCAAGCTACAGAAAAGCCTACAACACATCCAAAACGTCTCCGCCCGATTCATCCTGGACATCCCTCGACGCAGCCACATCTCCGGCCACCTGAGGGACCTGCACTGGCTCCCCGTCAACAAGAGGATCACGTTCAGGCTCCTCACCCACACACACAAGTCTCTCCACAACCTGGGCCCCAAGTACCTCAACGACCGCCTGACCTTCCACACGCCCACACGCCAGCTACGGTCCGCTAGCCTCGCCCTCGCCGCCGTACCACGCATCCGAAGAGCCTACGCCGGAGGCAGATCCTTCTCCTACCTGGCGGCCAAGACATGGAACTCCCTCCCCATCCACCTTCGGCTGACCCAGGACCACCTCGCCTTCAGGAGACAACTCAAGACCTGGCTGTTCAAGCAGTAGCGGCCCCCTTCCCCCAAGCGCCTTGAGACCCTTCCGGGTGAGTAGCGCGCTATACAAGTGTTATGATTGATTGATTGATTGATTGGCATTGCCAATGCTTGTTAATTATTACGTTTTGCATAAGTGATTATTCTGGATAATTAGATGCATTGCTTCACTTGTACATAATATATTCTAACCTGCTGAAATTACTCCAAGGCTTGGCTGAAGTAGATTTGAGCCAATGTTGTCAGTAGTACTACTGCAGTTGAAAATTGGTGTAACATTTGTGAATTTTAGTCTTCTTACTCATTTTTGGGTGTGTTTTTGTATCTGAAGTACACCTCTAACCCCTGCCTTACATTTCTTTAAACTGCTCCCATTTATTTATAAATACTCCCCATTTTCCAACCACTTCATTATGCCCCTGCTAAATTTATACTAAAACTGAGGGCCACGTGTACAATGAAACATTTTGCGAGTTCCTAATTGTGACTTGCGACTCACAATTAGGAACTCACAAAATGTCATGTACTACAGTGTTTCAGACACTGTTTGTGAATCCCATTATTATCGCAATTGACCTGCCTCATCAATATTCATGAGGTAGGTCACAATTAACGACCCATTGGGAATGGTCTGTAATCATAGAGGCCTGCTGGGGTCAGCAGATCACCATGTCTGTGATTGCTTTTAAAAAAAAGCTATTTATTTTTTCGAAATGCAGCCCATTTTCCTTAGAAATGAAAAATAAAAAGTTTCCTTTTCATTTGTTAGGGGTAGGCAGTGTTCAACAATGCTGGCGCCCACATTCACATAGGAGAAGGGGTCGCGTGTGACCCCTTTCTTTTTGCGAATGGGTTACCACCTTCTTCACGTAGTCGTTAAAATATGAATGTGACCCCAAAACATTTATACATGCCACTGCATCTTGCTATTAGAGCAGAATGTCCTGAAAATGCCCTTCCTAATACCAACTCACAAACCTTATTTTGCGAGTCTGTAATAGGTTAACAATTGGCAAAATAGGGTAATACATTGCAAAAGACTCTTTAGCAATCGCAAACGGCCAAAGTCTCTGTTTGTGACCACTAAATCTGGTTGAACATGTGGCCCTAAGACTTCTGTGGGTGGAGATCTCAGCACTCGTGGTGGAGATCTGCACACAGAACAGACAGGAGAGGAGGAGATAGACAGCTCTATCCCAGGGTTTATGAATAGAATATGGCAATATGGTACGGGCCCTATTGGAATACTACTTCCTGAACTCAAAAATGTCTTTGGTAATCGACTCCACTGATTTTCTACAGAAATCTATGACTATTTTTAGATTAAATCAGAATTTTGGTCACAATTTAAATTACTTATTTGAGGAGCTTGACCTGTTTTGGGAATTTTATGGTGATCTTATAATGTCAAAAACTCCTTGCTGCCATACGTGCTCTATGCTTAAGAGAAAATAGTCTGCACTGAACATTTATACATGTAAATTACATTGAGGCAGCCAGAAAACTGAATTCAGGGGACATTTTCTAAAAATGCACAAATAACTTCCACTTACACCCCCAAAACAAGCATTGGTAAAGCCAATATGTTGCTCTGTTTCTAAGTGCCTATTCTCATACCCTCAAAACGCTGCAATTGATACTTCTGCAATTCAGGCTGCAGTTTCTTAGTTCGTCACTGGGGGTGCCCTTGAGTCAGACACAGGTCTTTGCTATAGCAGACTGCGATGGCTATAGGATAATCATTTTTTCAGATTTGCTCTTGCATTTTCTGAAGTCTACAGGAATCATGACATAGGATGAGATATCAGATCTCCCATTCTTCTCAGGATCTCATGGAAACAGAAGAGGATACAAGATATCATAGAAGATCGTTTGCTCTTTTGATATCATGCAGAGAACAGAAAAGGTGTGAGAAATCACAAAAGATCTTCCTCACTTTCAAGGATCGTCAGAGAGGAGAGAGTGATATATTACTGAAGATCTTCTGCACTTCCTGAGAACAGAAGAGGGTATGAAATATAAAAAATCTGCCTCACTTCTAAAGGTCTACAGAGAAGTGAAAAGTGTGAGAAATATCCACGTATATCTCCTGTGAAAAGTCTACAGAACAGAGTTTGAGAAAAGGTCTCTGGTACATATTGGGATCTGCAGAGATGTTGCAAAATGTCTCCCATACTGCAGGTATGCAGAGAAAAAAAAAGGTGTAGGATGTCACAGAAGAGCACCCATGTCCTCAAGATTCTGCACACATAGAATTTCCAGAAAATATGGCTTCTGCCCCGGTTGATTGGGTACCTACCAGTCATTGTTGCGAATATGCTTCTCACTGCATTTGCTGAAAACGTTGCTACCATCACTGCACTGAGTTCCCTAACCTTGTTTACACTGATGGGGTGGAGAGTCTCAGAAGCTCAGTCTCTTGGTAGTCATCGAACAGACTCCCCACTGGTTGTATGGACTTCTGATAGTCGACTTGAAGTGTTGAGGGAGATCTAGCATTCCCAAGTCAATTTCATTTCAATAAACCAAAACAATTGTATATAATAATGAAAGAGAGGATGGTATACAACCATAAAGGTTTATTTTCAGTTTATTAGTTCATTAAAATCACCAAACGTATCAAAGATTAATCAAAAGTATCATTACAGGGAAAACGGTAAGGTACTCGCATACTGTAAATCGAGATGTTATAATGCACAGAATTCAAATAATCATAATGCAAAGAATGCAACTTTTCCAGATTTAATGTGTCATAAAGAAACTAATTCTAGCTAACTTGAGAAATGATAGTAAATGTAAATGTAAATGTATGGAGCTTATATAGCGCATGACTTACCCTGGGGCATCTCCGCGCTTGCTTAGGGAACCCGTCCTGTTATTCCCCTGTGAGATAACCCTGGCAGGGTATCCACAAGGTGAAAGCCAGGCATCCCACCGCGAGGGGCCGATGTGGAGATTAAGCAAGCTATTGCCCAGAGTCGCAGAGTGTGAACCCGTGAGTCGAGAAGGCACCGGAGCGAGAATTAACGAGTTCGTGGAATTATTGAGCCCAAGACCCGCCGAGGCGGAGAATTGAACCCTGGTCCAGCGCCGAACTCAAGCTCCAGGTCTGCCGCCTCTAACCTCTGAGCCACACTTCTCCAGTGTGAAGGGGAATTCTAAAACGGTGAAGAGGAAGGTGTCCGCATCATGTGAACCTCAGTAGAAGTCCATATCTCTCCCCCACCGTTCAGAACCAACCCTGTGGCAACATTTGCAGGGAGCTGGCAACCCCCCTAAATATGGCCGGGATGCCTGTCACCCCCTCCCAACACAATCCCCAAGGATGGGAAGACGGACGCAGTTCTGAACTTTTGGAAGGCGGGAGGGAGTTACCCTCCCGGCCGTATTTATTAAAATATGAAACAAAATTAAAACATTAAAATAACAGTTTCATATTATGTACAATTTTATATTTATGACATTACGATGCAGACATGTTCATTGGCTAACCTTAACAAATCTCTAATACAAAGGTTCTCCTAGCCGAGTCTAAGCATCCTGCAAATGCATACTTTCTAAAATAAAATTGTACATCCTAACATTACGGGCCAACGGCAAGGTCGTAACCGGTGTCAGGTCCCCACTACCAACATTCCCCCCTCACGGTGTGAGGGGCGGGCGCACAGAGGACTGTACCTCTGTGCCAACTTCCAATTTCCCTTGTCTTAGCGGGGGCCCCTTATTTAACTCAACGCCATCTTAATGGTCGTCCGAGGACTCGTGTGAGGTGTCTAGAAGGTAGCGTGGACCCCCCTCCCACCCCACACTGCTTCTCACATCCGCCGTCGCGGATATCCTGGTCCTGGGAAATTCGTAGGAGGGGCATCTCGCCGCCTCCTCCCCTGGGAGGGGCCTATGACCGCCTTCCCTTCGGCGACCCCATACTTAGTGGGTGCCGCCTCCCCGTGTGAGGGGCCAATGGCCGCCTCCCCCCGGGCGCTCCCATCCATAATGGGTGGCGCCCCCCTGTAGGGACCTTGAAATTACTGCTCACCGATCATGACCTTACCGCCACAGGCCGGATAGTTGACCGGCTATCCGGCCCCCCACACTCCTACTAAAGGTCATGCTTTTATAAACCCATTAACCATGCTACGAAGTCTCCTATGAGTAAGACATTCCCCTCCCGGGACAAATGTACCCCATCCTCGAGATACATGTGATTCCCCCGAATACATCCATGCGGAATACAGTGCAACTGCGCCGAGCGAAACAACCTACCAAGCTTGTTATTGACTTTCTTTACAGAATGATTCAAAGCTGATACTGAAAGGGCCCCCCGCCACACCTTCCTGGGAATCATGTGGGACCATGCTATCGTGCACCCCGGGACCCTTCTTGCCAACCAGCTAACAGTGGATAGAATTCTCTCGAGTAGTACTCGCCTACCGAGTGTCACCAAATCATTGCCCCCCAGGTGTACTATGATTACAGACGGCGGTGACCTTGTCCGCCCTAACAGTTCCTCAACAAAACGTTGAAACTGGTCAATACAGAGCCCGCCCCTTCCGTAGAAGGTCACCCTGTACCCGTATTCCCCAGCTGCGTGAATCATGTCACCTGCTTTGAATACATCCGCGGCACGCCTCACGTATGAGTGGCCCACGACCCACACCACTCTCTCCTCAGTCGGTGATCTTTGACCGCTGGTCCCCAGGTGTCGGGTCGACTGCACAGTACGCCCCGCATCGTATGCTTGCGAAACTGTAAACCAAACAGAAGACAAGAAGCGTGAGTGCATGACATTGGCTTCACAACATGTGCAACCGCACATACCTTTTATAACAGTTCGAGGACCAACGCCCCAATTGTTTCACCTGTTCCACACTTTGACCCCTGGCTGTAGCCTCTGTAGCAGCCCCGATCCTAAAGGAATGGGTCCCAAAATCGCCCGGGTCCAGGCCCGCTGCCGCGATTGCCATTGTAAGCACCCGCTGAAACTGAAACCTAGTCAGTGGGGTGGCGTCGGTGTGTCTCAGCAAGCTTCCCCCCCATGTTACAGCCCTTTGCGCTAAATATTCCTCAACGCATTTCACCAGGCACATGGGGGACCCTCGCATGCGCTGGACAACAATACTGCCCCCATAGCACCTTGATCAGTTTTGGACATGGCTATTGTGATTACCATTGAATCACCCTTGATCATAATGTGTTCCCGACACAGTCCTCCCCCCACATCCTGCTTATTTTTTGCCACCAGCTCGCTCACCCGCATAGCCCCATGGAATGCTAATGTGAAAGCGGCCCGGAACTGCACTGCCTCGGACTGGGAGGAACATGTTGCGGGGAGTACTGACATCAACAGGGACAACTTTCTAACCCAATCGGGCGCCTCTCGTCAGCTCTATGACCCTCGAGGCGTTGCCACCCACGTAGTGCCTTCTTTACCAGAAAGGACGATGTGGGGTCCTTGATGCCATTTGCCTGTGCCAAGAATGCAATGGCGGCCCGGTGCCTATTGGCCGTTGCCGCACATCGGCCTGCCTTGTGGAGTGCCACTAAAAACTTTAGAACATACTCCTCCTGGCCCCAATTATCCCCTCCCGCTGGACCCAAAAATGCACAATAGGAACGAAACGCTCCTTCGTATGCCTTCCTTGTCCTGGGGGCTAGGCTTGCTCCCACGAGGTCCTGTAATCCGGGGCACCGAGTAACCAGAGAGCTTCCGGAAATGGTGCTGCCACTAGGTCCGCGGAAGGTAGATAACCCCTGAAAGCCTGCATATGGGAACGAGAGAGTGCATCAGCCGCTAGGTTTAACACACCCGGCACGTGCCTCGCCCTAAACTGTACGTTCAGTCTCATGCAAAGTAGTACAATTTCTTTTAGTAATCTCAATATCCACTTGCAGCGTGCTGCCTGATTATTTATACATTCAACAACGGTCATGTTGTCGGACCAAAACACCACTGTGCGATCACAAAACTCATCCGGCCATGCCTTCAGAGCCACAAAAATAGGGAACAGCTCAAGGAACCCAATGTTACCTGTTAGCCCACTGGTGTGCCACCACGTCGGCCATGTTTGTGCCGACCATCGATTACCGAAGATGGCGCCAAATCCCACGCTCCCTGCCGAGTCGGTCCACAAACCCAGTTCGTCCGAGGACGCTGGTGCCTTGCCCCACACCACTCGACCGTTGAAGTCCGCCAGAAATGCCAACCATATGCGCATGTCCTGGCGAACCTCTGCAGACAGTCTGGTGCGATGGTGTCCTTCCTTGAGACCGACCATGGCTTGTGCAATAGAGCGGGAAAAGGGGCGGGCCATTGGTATCACTCGTAGGGCAAAGTTAAGCTGGCCCACTGTTTGTTGCAACTGATGGAGAGTAACCTTCTCTTTGCTAATGCACAATTCCAAGGAAGCCCTGAACTTCGCTACCTTTCCCACCGGCAAGCGGAAACATCCTTCCACTGAATCAAGCTCAATTCCAAGAAACTCGAGTGAAGTGGATGGTCCGACCGTTTTGCCGGGTGCCAATGGCACCCCGAACCTCTTCATGAGAGTGCAAAATTCCTGTAACGCCAGTGCACATTTTGTGTCGCCAGCAGCCCCCAGGAACAAAAAATCGTCTAGGTAATGCATAACCTGGGTATGGCCAGTGGCTTTGGTGAACGCCCATTGCAAAAAACAACTGAATTTTTCAAAATAGGCACAAGAGATAGAACAACCCATTGGCATACATTTATCCATGTAGTAGCGTCCCTGAAACACAAAGCCTAACAGACGCTGATCCTGCGGGTGTACCGGGAGCAACCGGAACGCTGACTCAATATCCGATTTAGCCATCAGCGCTCCGGGCCCCAGGCGACTCAACCTGGCGACGGCCTCATCGAAGGATGCATACCGCACCGAACAAATTCCTGGATCAATTGCATCGTTCACCGAAAGACCCCTTGGGGCCGACAGATTATGAATTAACCTAAACTCACCTGGGTCCTTCTTGGGGACTACTCCCAACGGTGAACAAACAAAATTAGGGACTGGCGGGTGCCTAAATGGGCCAGCAACCCGGCCCCGGGCAACCTCTTTTGCAATCTTACTTTCCACCACTGCCGTATTCTGCCGCACCGACAGTTGGTTTTTACATAGTGATTCCCCCGAAAATCCCCCGCCGGGATGTGGAAACCATACGAGAAGCCATCCCGCAACACCCCAGCGGAGATATGATCAGGGTATTCATTTAGCCAGGGGATCATTGCCATGATATCTACGGGGGTAGGTAGCGGTACCCCTTGGTCGACGTTAGACCTGTTTGGTCCCTCCTCTACCCCCTGTATCACCATTCTTGGCTCTGCACGAACTCTCAGGGTGCGAAGAGTGTCCACACCCTGCACACTCATGCCTGAACTTACATGTCCCTTGTGGCCTCGTGCACTTGCCTCTGTTAAAGTTCCAGCAAAACCCTTTTTTACCTCCGTTCCCACCACTCCTTGGTTGGTGGTCACCACTGGCGCCTGCTCGAAGGGCGCCGCCGAAAGTTGGCGGGAGGGCGCCGACCCATTCCCGCCAAACGAAGATGACTTGGTCGGGCCCGGCAGGAGCTGCTTCTGCCAAGAGATGGAGTCGAGACAATCCCACGTCAGAGATGAATCGTGCTCCTTGGCCTTACGAAACTTACTATCATAACCCAACCATTCATTACCTTCATATGATTCATAGAAATCCATTATACACGTCTGATAGCAGGCCAATTCGGTCAACACTTCGGGCCTACGTTCCCCCATGATAGCGGTAAACATCGCAAATGCCCTGGCCCAATTTGAGATCGTCTCATCGACCCTGAATCCCGCCATTTTTGCCCGCCACACATTCGGATGCCACAAATCTTTCTGACTTTTAACATACTCCACCTCGTGGTGGTCGGTCAACAGAGAAAACATATTTACATATTTATCTGCCCAAATCAACTCTTTCGTGGCCAGCGTAATATGTTGGACCACCTTTTCCCTTCTTGAGGGTATCGAACCCTCCCTCGCCATTGGCAATGGCTGCTTACCCGAATCCGTAGCTGGTCCCGCTGTCTTTCCAACACCAGACGCCGGTCGCTCCGAGGGAACCTGTGGGGAGACAACAGGGAGATTCGCCTTCGCAGCATCTCTCGATTGCCGCAACTGCTTCATTAGTAATCTGGCCTCTTCGGCCGTGTCTCCTGGCGTCGTAGCACCTTCGGTGTTTTTGCCGAGCCATGCGGCAAACTGGGCGGCCAGCTCCGGAGGCATATCCTCCTCGTTAGTGGGCGTCACTACAACCGGAATCGGTTGGCCTGCGTCGGGGATCGGAACCGGGGTCTCTGCTGGAGTAACCAGACTTGCCGGGGGTGACACGGGAACTGGGGCTTCCCCCCCTGCTGCCCTGTTCCTGGCCCTTTTACCTCTTCCAGCGGGGACTACTCCCGGCAATGCTGGACCGATTACCTTCTTCGGTCTACCCGAGTTGTTCATTGCCGCCATCTGTTTTTTCATGCTCGCCATTTCCTTCATTAACATGCGGAGCATCTGGTCAGTCCCTGCCTTCTTACCGGGCTTCTTGCCAGGCATCGTTGTCGGATATTCGGTCCTTGTTGCGAACGAGGTTCTGGAGGTCCTGGATCCAAAAGTACGGAGTCGCTGAAAGAGAAACACAAGAATTACAAGTTCTCAAAAATTGCTCCTTGTTCCGTCGAGGGCTCACGTGCAACGAGACGGTGCAGCTTCGAAGCACAGGAACAAGAGGATGCTTCTTTGGATTGTTGCTCCTTTTATTCTTCTTCGGGAGGGCGTGTACCCTCCTCAGGTACGCCTACGGGGCGTGGCCAACGGTGTAGGTGTCTAGGACAACCCTCCTTGGACGGGAAAAAGGCGCGCCCCGGCTACGCCGCTTTGGGCATACCAGCCGAGACACGCCCCCCGCCAAAAATGGTTTCCCGGGGGGATCCGGGCCCCCTATCATACGTTCGGGGGACCGAGTGGTCGCCCCTTTCCATTCCTATCCTAACACTATTAGATACATATCTGCTCACCCTTGAGTGTTGCATCCTCCTGGCACACGAGGTACAGGAGTCCCATCTCAAAGTCTTTTGCAGTCCTTGCTGCCAACGTCTCCTCTTCAAACCTTACTATCAATCTAGTATAGAATAATGAATCTTTCACTGGCTAACAAGGGACTTGATAAGGCACCTGCAAAGAAATGAAAAAGCAGCATACCGATAGTTTTAGGATGTGTAACATTTGGCCATGGCCTAATGTCAGGATAAGTTAGCTCGAGAATCAAAATGAAAGTGCATTATGACGTCATTACCCATTATAAAGTAAATTGTCATCATTATAATGTGAGCATCCAATGAGTTTAAATACATGTTATTTAGCAACTCCACTTCATGACATCATGACGTCTAAAGATGCACAGCAGCGCTATTTGATAATACATAGTTATGAAACACCCAGTTAATGGGTTAAGGCCCACCTTGAATATGAGAATGTTATACCATAACATAGAAATAAAGCATAGGCAGTGGGTTGAGTCTACATTACGCTGCTCCAACAACTTGGAAGAATAACAATAAACACGGTCATTTTAGAGCATTCCAGGAAACTATTTAGAATAGAGCTCCAATAAACCTTTCAGGAACAGCAACAGTCATAATCTGCAAGTTTCAAGAAAAACACACATTGCAATTCAAATTCACAGATTTAAATGTTTTAATATTGTTACAAAAACTGCATAATAAATCCTGTGCATAACTATGGTCTAAAGACAGTTTCATTTATGAGTGACCATAGCCTCCCTATGTCATGCATTGGTTGCTCCCAGTCACTGACTTGGTTTGTAGAGCATTTCTGATTGTTACTTCCATATTAGACAACGATGTAAATTAATTCTAAATTAATTTAATTAGTTGGGGGATTTTAAGAGCTGCTGCCAACATTATACCTGCAGTGAATTAATAGCCAGATGCAAATGAGTTTTAAAAATTCACAGTCGGCTGCAGAGTGTCCAGCGCTTGTAAGAGATGATTAACTCTCTGCTGAAAGAGGTTTTGCTATTGCTGATGTGAATGTTACACATTACTGCATAAAACACCGACTTTAAAATGTATTTGAGATAATGTTAGGTAGCACAGAGGAGCGTCAATGCGCAATATTGTCGTTGCAAGCCAAAAATTATTTGTTTATTCAAATATAAATGTACATGTTTATGCTGCAATGAATAGAGCAATTGACGAGTGAACAGAAAACACACGGCTGAAAAAAGCCCATTCCCTGATAGGCTGACCCCATTCATCATTTCGGTTAAGTGTGATGAAGCATGCTGCGTTCTTGAGAATGCACGCTCAATAAACCTTAACGGTGGCTGCTATTTTGTGGCCATTTGTTGCACACCTTCACACCTGAGACCAGGGCCTAACAGAGGCCTTCACAGCCCCTGTAATACTGCTACATTGCATTGGTCCATGTGTGTTTGGAGCCAATAAGGCAAATACTGAGCAGACAGAAACCGTCACAAAACACATAGCGTAGAAGTAACTAAACTATATGCCATAATGATTGAAGAAAAACTTAGGTAAAAATGCACCATTAAAGAGCCAATCAAAGAACCAACAAACCAGCATGATTGTGGAAACTGCATTGGTAGACACCAGTTTAGAAGAGAGTCGGTTCCCTTCCAGTATAATAAATATGCTAGACATCATTCACACACTCTTGCACGATGTTGCAAAGCACTGGCAGACCTCAACATGTTGAACAGGTGCAGTCCTGAGCCTGGAATTGCATGCGTCCTAGTGAGAGCACGCATTTAGAACCTTTTCGAAGAGATTGTTACCTGTGTGCCTGTCTAGAGCCCAGTCGCGTCCGGTACTGGGAGTACCTGCCGGGCGGTGACGTGGAGAGGGGGAGGGGCAGGGTGAGGTTAGTAATGTATGGATTACGGACCTTAACAGGTAAGTAAATAAAACGAATTTCGTTGCGTGCACTGCATCACTACATGCGATGCAGTGCGCGCAACTACATTTGTTTTATTTATTTATATGTTTACTTACCTGTTAAGGTCCGTAATACATACATTACTACCCCTCACCCTGCCCCTCCCCCTGTCACCGCTAGCAGGTACTCCTTCTACCGGCCGCGGCTGCTAGAGCTTAGTTGCTGTGGCTGTGGCTGAGCTGCTCCAAATAACAATGGCCTGCGATTTAACAGCTGATTCTCAAAAAACAATCATCACAAACAGCAAGTCTTCAACTGACAACAACAGGACTTTCAAGATGTTGTCCAGGCATAGTCCCTAAACATGAATGGCGTCAGAACTCGGATATTCAATCATTCATCCTCCAGTACTTCCATCTCAGAGACTTAAGCATCCACTTCAGAAATCTGTCTGTAGCCACTTTATCACTTATGCTTTATCTGTATATGTTCTTTTAAAGAGGAAAGCTTACTTTGTTACTGCCAAACAGTCCCTGTTCAGTGGAAGGTAAAGCTTGTGCTGTTGCCGTCTGATTTGTACCTGTACTGTGATGGAAAAGGTTTGTATTGATGCTACTCTCACTTAACCTATCCTCTTAAGGCGAAAAGCTTGCACAGTTGCTGCCCAAGGTACACCTGTTCAATGAACAGAGTTGTTTCCAATGCTGTTACCATATCTTACAACAATACAAAGGATATTTGAATGCACTTGCATAACATGCCCAGGACAGTCAGAAGCTTCTGTTAAACCCAGTGCAAACAGTAGTGGAGGAGCACCCAGAGAAGCTGGTTTTAACCATAGCTTCCGATCTTATCCAAACTGTGTGACCCTAGGCTATCAGCTTTCCTCCCTCTGCCTCATTTTCTGTGATCTTCACATTATAGAACTGTGGTATTTCCCACCTTAATTCCCCCCGGCGTCTCTACATGTAATGGAGCTGCTCGCAGTGACATCACTTAGAATGTCACTGCGACCAGCGTTCCAAGGCGAGCGCCGGCGGGCAGTGTGAAGCTGCCACCTGTGTGACCTCGCTGTGGCCGGGGTCGTTGTTCTTCCTTTTACTTATTTGAACCCAAATAAATACCGCGTTACTTCCCAACTGTTCCTGTCTACTTTCATTGACTGATTCTACAAGAACACCTTGAAATAATTCAGTTCAGGATCTGTACTGTACAAAAACCTGTCTTGTATATGGTATACTAGACCATAATGTTGCTTTATCAAAAACAACAATTAAAGTATAGGATTGGTGTTATGTTAATGTTAATGTTAGTGATATTTTTAAAGCGCACTGCTGCCCAAGGGCTTCCTGGCGCTATGTCAGATGTCCTTCTGAGGCCTGATCACGCGGTAGCTTCCTCCTCTAAGAGTTAAATAGCCACCTTTTCAGGGCCTCCCGAAAGGCAAACAGCTCTGTAATGCCTCTAATAGAGGGAGGGAGGGAATTTTATGCGATGGCAGCGCCTACGAAAAAACTCCAACCTCCCCAGTTGTTTTTTTTGGCCCGAGGGATGCAAATGAGTTTGGCTTCAGAGGAGCGCAATGATCTTGTGGGAATATACCAATTGGTATTATGGATCAGATGGTTTGGACCCATGGAGTGGAGTGACCTATGAGTGATACACAGGGCCTTAAACACGACTCGCTTCCTAACGGGCAGTCAGTGCAGCTTTCTGACTTCGCCTGTGATAGAGCGCGCAGGTCACCCAACTAGGAATATTTTTACCAATACTCACCTGGGCCCATAATTCCAAATCATATACCCTAACATTTATTTTGGTAACTCATGCTCTACTACCAGTATATTTTTAATTTCAATCTCTAATTCCTATACCAGCAATTTACCAATCCTTGTCACTAGATACCTAAAACACAATGAATCAGGGAGTTAAATTAAATGAAAGGCACTCAGAAATACCATAACATTCGTATTTTATGTAATAACCACAGACTCAGGGTAGGTTCAAACTCTTTATCTAATCATCATCATCAAAAGTCATAAGCCACAGGTTAAATGCGATCAAACTATCAATAACCAAATCAGAAAAAGGGTATAGCTATGTAAAAGATAGATTATGCCAACCATTTAGCAAACTTTAAATAAAGGGAAGGTAGAAACAAGGAACACACTAAATTTAGAAAACAGACTTTCGCAACTTGATTAAAGGACGGTAAAGAAAGGGAACATACTAAACTCAAGAACTTTCGTAACTCATTGGCAGTTTAAAAAGGAGAATACAGCTTATGCAATTCGATT
Source organism: Lissotriton vulgaris (assembly GCF_964263255.1). Taxonomy (NCBI): domain Eukaryota; kingdom Metazoa; phylum Chordata; class Amphibia; order Caudata; family Salamandridae; genus Lissotriton; species Lissotriton vulgaris. The sequence continues at coordinate 904,846,063 of NC_141698.1, forward strand.
ATTCAGATTTAGCTTAATAACTATATGGAAGGTAAGATTTGGAACAATACTATTAAATTCAGCTTATCTCTTTAAAGGGCGGGTAAGAAAAGGAACATATACTATTATAGAAATATTTAGCATTGACTAAAGGTGGGTTGAAAACTGGAACATGCTAATAGACAGTAATACATGAAAATCTCATTTATCAAGGGACAGGAAAGAAAAGAACATATGCAATCAAAACTTTGCAAATTCAGGGAAGGTAAGAAAAAGGATGCAAGTTATTTGAAAAATTAACCACACAGACTTATATATACCTAGAATAGTGTGAAGACCAACCCTGGCCACGGGTCAGTTGGAAAGGACAGGAGGAACCCCAAAGACTACAGTGCCAGTAGGCAAGCAGGTGCAGCTCATGGAAAATCAGGACAGGATAACCCCAGAATTTGGATCAGGACCGGACCACCGAAGGTTAAGACCAGCACCCGCAGTTTCAGTTGCAACGTCTGCGCTACTCCCTCTCTGCAAGGAATCTGCCAAAACCCCGATTGGGTTATAACTTTTATCAGCAAAGTGCTTCGCCAGCACTTTCACTTCCCAAAACCCGATTGGGTTCTCGAACCTCCCAACAGAGTGCTCCGCAGTTCTCTGCTTTCAGTCACCTATTGAGTGCGTTGGGTCAGTGACAGGTCAGCTATTCAGACAAGTCGGACAATTTCTGTAGCTAAACCTACGCTAATTATACTGTTTTTCAGGTCAGTGTACCACCCCCCCAATGTTGCAAGTGTAAGGATCCCCAATTTTTATTGGACAAAGGAGGATGTCAGGTCATCACACCACCTAATTGTTAGACTTTCTCAGTCTCCTTATTCAAATTCCGTCTACGCCCCTTAAATTCCAGGTTCTCGTGACATCAATCAATCAATCAGTGACACTTATAGAGCGCGCTACATACCCGTAGGGTCTCAAGGCGCTGGGGGAGGGGGGGTGCCGCTACTGCTCGAACAGCCAGGTCTTCAGCTTCTTCCTGAAGGAGAGGTGGTCTTGGGTCAGGCGCAGGTCGGCCGGGAGGGAGTTCCAGGTCTTGGCGGCCAGGTAGGAGAAGGACCTTCCTCCTGTAGTCGCTCTTCGGATGCGGGGGACGGCGGCGAGGGCGTGGTTGGCTGATCGGAGGTGGCGTTTGGGAGCGTAGAAGTTGATCCGGCTGTTGAGGTAGCTCGGGCCTTGGTCGTGTAGGGCTTTGTGTGCGTGGGTGAGGAGGCGGAAGGTGATTCTTTTGTTGACGGGGAGCCAGTGAAGGTCTCTCAGATGTCCGGAGATGTGGCTGGTTCGTGGGATGTCGAGGATGAGTCTGGCTGAGGCGTTCTGGATCCGCTGGAGTCTCTTCTGGAGCTTGGCGGTGGTACCGGCGTAGAGGGCGTTGCCGTAGTCCAGTCGGCTGGTGACGAGGGCCTGGGTGATGGTCTTCCTGGTCTCGGTGGGGATCCACCAGAAGATCTTCCGTAGCATGCGTAGGATGTTGAAGCACGCCGAGGAGACGTTGTTGACTTGCCTGGTCATGGAGAGGGAGGAGTCCAGGATGAAGCCCAGGTTGCGTGCATGGTCTGTCGGTTTGGGTGCGGTGCCCAGGGCGGGAGGCCACCAGGAGCCGTCCCAGGCGGAGGGTGAAGAGCCCAGGATGAGGACCTCTGTCTTGTCAGAGTTCAGTTTCAGGCGGCTGGTCGTCATCCACTCGGCTACCTCTTTCATCCCTTCGTGTAGGTTGGCTCTGGCGGTGGCGGGGTCGTTGGTCAGGGAGAGGATCAGCTGGGTGTCGTCGGCGTAGGAGATTATGCTGAGGTTGTGCTGGCGTGCGATGGCCGCGAGGGGGCTCATGTAGACGTTGAAGAGGGTGGGGCTCAGAGAGGATCCTTGAGGGATGCCGCAGATGACTTCGGAGGCCTCTGACTTGTACGGTGGTAGGCGGACTCTCTGAGTTCTTCCGTCGAGGAAGGAGATGATCCATTCCAGCGCCTTGTCCTGGATTCCGACGTTGCTGAGGCGCTGTACTAGGGTGCGGTGGCAGACAGTGTCGAATGCCGCGGAGAGGTCTAGGAGGATGAGGGCCGCTGTTTCTCCGTTGTCCATCAGGGCTCGGATGTCATCGGTGGCGGCGATGAGGGCGGTCTCGGTGCTGTGATTGGCTCGGAAGCCGGACTGTGAGGGGTCGAGGGATCCATTCGTCTTGAGGAAGGCGGCCATCTGCTTGTTGACGGTCTTCTCGATGACTTTGGCTGGAAACGGGAGGAGCGAGATGGGGCGGTAGTTCTTGAGTTCGGTGGGGTCCGCTGTTGGTTTTTTGAGAAGAGCGCTGAGTTCGGCGTGCTTCCAGCTCTCAGGGAAGGTGGCGGTGTCGAAGGATGTGTTGATGATGTCTCGCAGGTGGGGTGCGATGACAGCGTCGGCCTTGTTGAAGACGTGGTGAGGGCAGGGGTCGGTTGGTTAACAATGGTGAATATAATATTGAATACAATTGTAACAATTTTCAGTACAGTTCAGCTCCTTCTAGCTGGGTTCCAGGTCGTTTTCCCAGGCGCATCTTGTCTGTTGCTGCCATCTGGCTGGGTTCCAATGCTGCAGAGTTCATCTTCACTCCGCAGGGTGACATGCGCAGAAAGGACCTTCAAAATGGAGTAGTAAGCACCTCCCTGGCCCAAAGAATACGATACATGAAAAGTAAAAGGACACAATTTAGAACACAGTAATAATTGATTACACTATATACCATGAATCTCTACACTATACCCATTGCTTTAATATAAACTATAGCATTAGAATTAAGCAGAACGAACAGCTTAGCAAAAGCAGCAATGCAAGCCTCTCGCATGTGAGAACACAGAACAGCCATTTTAGCACTACTGCGCAGATACGAAAGGGTTCCCTCCAAAGCTGTGAGTACGTCATGTCACGTGGGTATGACAGACGCATGCGCAGTCGAAATTCCCACGTAGCAGCAGCCATTTTAGATGCAAGCATATTTGGATTAGAAAACACATAAGCAAGCTTCACTCGGATTCCCCATGTAAGTTTAAGATGTGCGAAATTAGTAAGACAAACAGGTTGGTTATTTCGTTATTTGTTATTCAAGGATCATGAGTACGAGCAAGTCGCTTCATATGCGAATCCTTGCTCCATCACCTGAAATAGATTGAGGCCTTGGGGTGCCTGACAGTAATCTGGCTGCTGAATTCTGTACGAGTTGCAGTTTCCTTAAAAGATCTTCCTGCAAGTTGATATATAGGCCATTACAATAGTCCAGCCTGGACATTGCTAAGGCCGTGACCACTGTCTTCTTACATTCAGTGGGAAGATAAGGCAGTATTTTTTTACATGATTTTAAAATGAAGGAGGTGGTCGAAACAACAGAGTTAACTTGATCCTTGTGGGACAGCTTATTGTTGATTAGGAATCCTAGATTTTTTACTTTCCTAAGTGGTGTTGGCAGATGGCCCAAGGAATCTGGCCACCATGCTGGGGTCCAGAATTGGGGGTTGTTGCCAAACAATATCACCTCCGTTTTGGCTGAGTTGAGTTTTAAACCGTTTCTGGCCATCCATCCACCTACCTCTGTCATACAGTCGTGAAAACGTCCTGCTGGCACCTGAGTTTCATTAGGCCGCATCGACACCACAATTTGGGTGTCATCGGCGTATGATGTCAGCTTGAACCCGAAGGATCTAATGAGGGGAGCAAGCTGAGAGACATAAACATTGAAGAGCGTGGGGCTCATAGACGACCCCTGTGGAACTCCACAGGGGAGGGAGAATGGTTTTGCAGCAAAGTTGCCAAGTGTAACTGTCTGTAATCTGTCTGCTAGGAATGATTTGAGCAGTTTCCAGGCATTGCCTGTGACCCCGATGTCATGCAGCCGGGCCATCAAAAGATTATGATGGACCGTATCAAACGTTGCAGAGAGGACCAACATATTCAGACTCCCATTCCCTGCTTGATCCAGAGTGGCCCTTCTTTCTTCAGTGGATTTAATAAGGGCCGACTCTGTACTATGGCCCCCTCTAAAGCCATACTGCGTGGGATCCAGTAAATGTCCTTCCTCTAGAAAGCAACTAAGTTGGCTATTGATTATTTTTTCAATGATTTTTGCCGGGAGCGATAATCTAGAGATGGGCCTAAAATTATTAGAGTCCATAGGATCCAGCTTAGGTTTTTTTAGTAGGGGAAGAATCGATGCTGAGTTCCAGATTTAATTTTTTAATAGGGCACTGTGGACCTCTGCTGCTGTAGACGGTGCAATGTTGCTTAATTGGGGCTTGCTATATCCCACTTCTTCCCCCTTGGCCTTTTCCATTTGAGCAATGGTGTTTTTATCTCCTGTGAATGGGATGTAGATGTCCTCTACTTTCTTAAAAAAGAAGCTTGCTATTTCATCGCATAGCTCTTGACTAGCTATGACGGGATTTGAGGGGGGAGGGCTAGGCGCAGTGACAGTTTTAAATAACTCTTTTGTAGAGTTTTCAGTGGACCGTATTTTCATCACCAAAAACTCTTGTTTAGTTTTGTGCAGTAGTTTCTTATAGTCCGCCAGACAGAGTTTATATTTGATTTTTTCCCCATCATTATACTCCCTCCTCCATACCCTTTCTTGATGTTTGCACAGAAGTTTGCTATCTCTAAGATTCTGGGAGTACCAGGGCGCCCTTGGACGTTCCCTCTTGTTGTGGACAAATTTTATTGGGGCTAATTTATTTACTGCTGCTTCCAACCAGGTAGTGTAAGCCAAAGTGGCCCCATCTAAGTCTCCTGGTAGAAGAGGGCAGTACAGACCAGTTGATTCTGAAGTTTAGTGGCCTGTATTTGACCCCATAATCTAACAGTTGTTGATTTTGATCCGGGTTTCAGGGTATCTTGAGCTGCTGATATCACTTCAAAGAACACTATCCTGTGATCTGACCAAACAACTGGGAGCGTATTTAAAAACCTCAGAGTACCAGGGCACTAGACAACGGACATCCCTCTTGGGCCATCCTACCCATGCTTCCAGCGCCAGGACATTTCTTTCCAAAGTATATATGTGCATAACAAAATGTCATTAATTTAATCATTTACTAATACAATTGTCATTAGGGCAAGTGGGAAAAGAATGTGATACCTCTAGTGCCTTGTGAATTAGAAATTATAGACCTCTTTTGGTTCTAGATTGACTCTGTAGAACTGTGGCATAGCGGAATGCACTGAAGGCTGGTTTAGAATGTTGAGTTCGCAGTTACATGCAGAAGAATAAAGATGTGTATAATTAAGCTGCATGTGTGGCGTAGTCCATTGCGGGTTCCTGACCTTGTGACGAGTTAGGGGATAAATAATAACCCAAAGATCGATGGTGCACTTCCAGAGAGTTTGTCATGATCCAAGTACACTGTTCGCTCATGCCATGTGTGTTGCAGTCCAAGGGAGGTACTGACACTTAATGCATTTGTAGTCAAAGCGCAACCATAAAGAAGTAAAAAATGTCAAAATCCTTGCAAAGAAATCTTCGTATCGATGACTGAGAATCTGCTGGTCAGATCATACTTAAAGGTACTGTGCTGCTACGCAATATACAGTCATACATTTTCCGGAGCATGAACACTAAAGGCTGATGCAACCAGGTTTTCAAAGAGCAGTTATCAATGATCACAAAGTGCAAGATAACGTTAAAATTAGAAAGTGGTGAAAACAGCAAGCCTAAGAGACGCCTAAGAATACAACAGTTAAGAGCCTAAGAGACGCCTAAGAATACAACAGTTATTTACTCACCAGAACCTGAGCCACGTTAGCCAGTACGATCTGAGTGCCAGATGTCGCAACCCAGATAGCAAAGGTGTTGTGTTTACTAAGCTGGTAAAAATAAAAAATGACCGAAGATTTCTTCGGATCTGTGGAAGGTTGTAAAAATGGAGGCAATGACTAAGGCCATCATTTAGAAAGTCATGAAGGATGATCCAGAGGGTAGCACATCAATTGACCTTGGAGATGACTCACATGAACAGGTTCATGATGACCAGGCAAGGGATCTGGAGAGAGTTCCACCCTTGATGTCAGCCACTCACAGAAATGGCTACAAAGCTACCACTTTCCTGACATGACCACCACCGTCAGATACTGCCAAAAAGCACAATATTGATGATAGATGGACTGCTTGGATAGACACAATTGATGATTTCCTCGATGCACTTGAAGAGACTGATAACAAAAAGATTAACAAATATTTAAAAAATCTTGCTGTGAGGGTATAAAAGAAGTCATAAAGAGAATGCTGCAAACTGATGAAGAAGTAACATAAGTGGCAGGTTAAAAAAGTGCTGAATTTCAAGTTTAATTCAAAGCCAAATATTGATTATGAAGGATACATCTTCAACCAGGAATGACAGAAAGCTAGTGGAGCCATTGATGATTTTATGGAAAGACTTATCAGTCAAGTTCAATTAATTTAATGATGAAGAAGTAATGCGTCTCAGAGTTATTTATGGATGCTTGTCAGATTCATTTAGTAGACGAATGCTGAGAAAAACTCTTATTCTGAAGTGAGCGTTAAGGGCTGCTAGAGCTGAAGAGAGTGTCGACAGACAAGCTGCCGACATGGAGGCCAGAGGTACCCCAAAGGAATTAATCATGAATATGAAAAGTAAGCTAAAGCCAAATACGGAAGGACACAAGGTGATGTATACACATAAAAAGAAGTTGTGTTTTAGATGTGGATTTTCATTTCAACGCAAAGGTAAATGTCCCGATCTCGGACAGATTTGTAAAGGCTGAGGCAACAGAGGCATTTTTCTCAGAAAAGCATGTGCATGTTAGGCTGGCCTCTTTTTAAGAAAATATCAGCCAGAGAAAGACTGACATGCCAACGCATCAAAGTCATTCAAACATTGTCCTAAATTTGCACTGAAAGTAAATGGTTGTTTGATACCTTTCATTATTGACAGTAGTGCATCAATAAACATTATGCCTGACGAGAAATACAATTAATTAACTCCATTACCGCAACTTACGCCATCAAAAAACAAAGTGTATACTTGGGCTGCAAAGTCAAGGTACACTTGTAGAGACAATGAAACATAAGAAAATTAAAGTACAAGCACCAAACCATGTGCCTCAAGTTACAGCTTCCAGTGCCTGTCTACTCAGGAGCAAAATAACGATGGATTAAACCCAGATCTGTGACTGGGGGTGAATGTTTTGCCGTTGTGCAACATTCCGTCCATCATCTTTTTTGTTTTGCTGTTCACCCTTTGTGGGAAGGGTATGCCCAGACGTGGGTATCTTGCTCACTAAGCCACTGGAGTCAAGCTATCCTGGCTGAAGACGGCTGAAAGCCAGAAACCGGTCCTAGGATGCTTGATTCCGGTCCAGGAAAAACATGGCTTGGCAGTTCGGGCTAGACTGTTCCCATGAGGCACAGGGTCAAGACTGATTTGCATATGGCCATGTATGAACTGGGGTGGCTTGGTGAACAAAATAACGATGGATTAAACCCAGATCTGTGACTGGGGGTGAATGTTCTACTAATTGAAGATCTTTCATCTACAACTAAAGAACTTGTCATTGAAAGACTAGATGACATATTTTCAAAATGGGGTATTCCAGCATAGTGAAGTCTGACAATGGCCTGCCTTTCAACAGTCGAGGCTTCAGCATTTTCTTGGACCATTTGAAAATAAAGCATCAATAGAGCACACCTCTGTATCCTCAAGCCAACAGGCTTGTTGTGTGTTTTATGAATGAACAGTAAGAAAGCAGTGCAGCATGCCACTCTTGAGAAGCCCAATTTAAAAACTGTATTGAATACTACCTTGAGAACTTATCGTTCAGCACCCCACTCGATCACAGGTAAACGTCCTGCTACTTTGATGTTTGGGAGAGCAATGAATACCAAGTTACCTTAATGAACCAATCAAAGAAAGAAAGATCAGACGATAACTCATGTGAAGGACTTGGTTAACAAACAAAAGAGGAAAGTGTATGCTGAAAAAAGATGGCATTTAGCAAACATTGTCTTTAAGAGAGGTGATCCACTGCTTGTATGACAAATGCATAAAATACAATCTGATACTCCTTTTGGCGCAGAACCTTTCCAAGTGGTTTCTACTAAGGGACACATGGTGACTGCCCAGCACCCTGGGAAGTCTATTACCTGAGACTCTTCTCATTTCAGGCACTTGATCAATGGTTCATCAGCTCTAATAGTTGAAAGAGAGACTGGGTTTGAAACATCAGCAACTGCTGTTGCTCCTACACTATTGACACCGATCCTGGACATTGGTGACAGCAACTGACAGTGTACCAGAACAAGATCAGGCAAAACAATTAAAGCACCAAGAAGACCGATTGAAGAGATTTGAATATATATGTCTATCAATAGTAAATAACAAGGATCTCGTGCTAATATTCTAGATTCCTAGGGCAGGGCAAATACATAATTGGCAAGAAATTACCTAGGCAGTTATAGGGCTCTAACGATTAACAGACCATACAAACTAAACACATAAAATAAGAATTCAGTGTGCACTACAGTTACATTTTTTTTAAAGTTCATTACTTTAATACAATATAATAAAAAACATATTGAAGGATATCGTGTCATATATTTCATTACATGCATAATATGATATATTGATATGATTTGCAGAAATACATAGGGCAGTTGACAAACATAAACATAAAAAGACAAATAAACAAAAACAAATTCATACAAGAAATTTCAAAGTGCTATGTGATTAGGAGAAAATAGGGACAAATCACTAAAGTGACTGATTGATGGATCATCTTCTACATGTGTTTCGGCGTGCCTTACGCCTTCATTAGGAAAGCTACGATAATGCCTAGCTAAACAAAATTTCAAATGACAGTGTGCACTGAGTTCAAGAATAAATGATTAAAAAGGTCACAACATACATCACCTTGGTGAGTCACCTATTTTATACATTTCTGAAGTTGGAAGGAATAAAAGAATGAGATGGGGAAATACTGTATATAGATGAGTAAACAATCACCTTACAAGAATGAGAAAGAGGAAAAAATATATACATAATGATATCAAAAAGCAGATTACAAAAAAGGAAAGCTACTTAGAGAGAATGTAGGGTGCATGACTTCTTCTCAATTCGCGACAACAATATATATTTGAAGATGTAGATAGCATACCATGTGTCGTACCAGAAAGGGGTCAGCTTAGGAGTTTATGGATGCTGCCCAATACATGGGCATACAGATGAATGTAATCTAAAAATAAATAAATACAACTATTGATAATGTGCATAATATAATTCACAAAGATGGATTTATCTAACTGAAATGTATGGACGTGATTATCGTGGACAATAGATGCAAATATCTCAACTCCGGTGCTGATTAATGCAATGCTGCAATTTAGCGATCAGGTGGAGATGAATTCTATAGAGTGAAGATGACGAGAATAAGGGAAAAGGACACGGGGTACACGTTTCTAGATTAACATGGATATATTAGCAGATGGTTGAGTACCTGGCTGATTATGGCACAGAAAAAAATATATATGGAGACCGCCTCAAATTTACTCAGCTTTTCGGTACGGTAATGGAGAGTGATAGGTGAACGAGTAGTATCTTTACAACTGCTGAGTCTCTGCACCATAAAAAGAAAGGCAGTCGTAAATTTACAACTCATAAAATGGCTTTGTGAATTGCAAAAAATCATAAACTTACACATAAATATAAGTTTACCTTTCTGAATCATTCCCTAAGTGTGCTGTGAATGTACATTGAGTAAGTGTGCTTATAATGACACATTATATGGAAGGGCCCTGGGTTCCATTTGGGGAAGGCCAGGCCTGCCTGGTGAAGACATAATGAGTAGATGTATCCCCCAGACAGATATGTTTATTCCCCTGAGCTGGGTGGGACACACTGGAGGAAGGGTCTCTGCCATTACACTTCAAAAGGTTGCTGTTTGCTTAAGTAATAGTTCGCAAGGAAGGGATGTGGGCACACCACAGGCAAGAGATGGGGCTTATAAGGAAATCATAAAGACTAGGGCAAGGCGCCTAGGATTAACCTTTTGATGGACACATCACTCTGGCCACCCCCATGAACTGTATTGTGGGACAATCAGCTTTGGAGTCTTGCTTGCTGATACAGACAGCCTACAGATACAGAAATGAAAGGAAAGGAGTACACATCAAAATAAGAACAGTCCCAACATAAAACTTCAAAGACTCAGACCCTAAAACACAGTTTGGGGCCTGGAAAGGGGCTATAAGAAGGGGAGTTGTAGACCCCAAAATGTGTCATCTGCCAAGCACCCAGACAGGCTGTGTGAGGAGGGAAAGCTCTGAAAGTCTTCATCCTGTGACTAACACTGGTGGAAAGACCTGCTCGTCTCCCTGTTGGGTGTGTGGACATCCCCCAGGAAAACCACCTGCCCTGGAGCATCGGTGCCTGCCTGCTTCCCAAGACCAGTGTGCCCAGTGAGGAAGAGGAGAGCAATCGTGGGAGTGAGGTCTGGTGGTGAGCCCAAGTTCAGGAAGTGGCAGGCCTGCACCACAACACCGCTGTGACCCTGTATACCAGAGGGGGGCATTTTTGCACTTAATTGTGCTAGGAACATGAGAGTTGTGTCTCCGATTTCAGCGATCCTGTATGCCAGGAGGGCCTGCGGTAGTGAGGGGGATCGCACCAGAAGAGGAGCTGCCAGTACCATTGTGGCCAAGAGTTTGGGTCATTGTCAGGACAAGAGGATTACTGGTACTGCGTCAAGCCTACACACTGTAATCTGCACCTGATGGATTCCCAGAGGACAGCAAGGATGCTGCCAAAAATACCGCACCCTTGCTGGGGTCCAATTAGAAGCTGGAGGACCCCCCCCCCCCACACCCATGATAGCGGAAAAGTGACTAACCTGATGTTTGCAAATAAGGAGCAGCTCCAATTGCTGGAATGAACGGCCAGAGTTGCTCAAATGAGAGCCTGTTCCATGTTCTGCAAGCAACCTGACTTAACCAATCAGGATTAAAAGGCCTCAACCACCATGGTTGGGGTCAGTAGCTCTGTATGCCCTGTGGCCACCTTGAAAGAGTTTCTGACAGACACCATCATGACAAGTGTAACTATAGACACCATTATGAAGGAATTGATTCATATTATGACTTCTATTACTGTTGTGGAGCAGTCAACAGTGGAAACTTCTAAGGAACTAAAATCCCTCCACACCAAGATCTGAAAGGCAACTGAGGGCCCTATAATGTATATTATTGAACATCTTCAACTAGGGAACTAAGCTTTGGAACCTCAAAAAGAAAAGTTAAATAGATGGAGCAGGTGGAATAGGGTATACCTATATGGCATTCCTGAAATGGAATAGAAAGATGATATGCTTGGGTTCCCATCCCCTTAGTTTCTCAGCTTACCCACACACCCAATAGCCATCAGAAATTGTTGGACCACTTTACAGAGTTTATGGAGAGTTTGGATTTTAAAATAAATCAGTCAAAATCCCATCAATGACATGTGGTCCCTCAAACACAAAATCTAGGCACCTTTTAACGGGGACACACTAAGTGGGTGATTCTGATGGCAGGCGGATCGCCCCCGCCCGGCAGGCGGTGGTGATCCGCCCGCCATCACAACCACATTTACAACCCCTGCCCTTATTACCATCCGTCGCTTTTCCGGCGATCGCCAATCGTCGCGATTGCCAGCCGGGCGGAACTCGGGCATAATATGGTGGAGGTTCCTGGAAAGCACCGCCATCCATATTATGATACTTGGCGGTCAATGCCCTTCTATGGTGGCGATGCCGCCTTAGAAGGGCTGGTGGGAAATGGTTTAGGGGCCCGTTGCGGGCCCCCCTGGGTGGTGTGGGGGGTGGCTGCACTGGGGGGGGGGGGGGATCAATGCCATGCTCAAGGTGGCAGGCAACGTGCAGTGCCAGTCATTCACAACATGCCTCTTTGGCATTGCGGCGGGTGCTGCATACAAATGTGGGATGCGACTGCCAGGGTGGCAGTCACATCCCAATTGGTGGTGAGGGACCGCCGTAAGGTAAACTACTTTAATAATTTGGGTATTACTTTTAGTTTAAACTTAAGTTGGAAGGCACACATCCAAGTGAAATGCCTACAAATGGGCAGAAACACATAAGCCATATTTTGTTTATCAAGGATACTAAACAAAAAACCACTACCAGATATGATCACTTTATTCAAAACAAAATGTATCTAAGCCGCTATTTATGGGGATGGGTTCTTGGGGTATTAAAATGCAGACGCTCTTCAATGCTCTAAAAATGGTTTTGCACACACGCTATTGGTAGGTCTCAAAAATATTGCTAATTTTATTTGTCATGAAGAATTGGGCCAACCCTTCCTGGAGGACCAGTTAAAATGTTCCTCATTTTTGCTCTTGTTTGAATGTAGGCTAAACCCTGAAGCAGGTCTGGGAAGAGAGTCTATACTGGACTGTCTGTTTCTATAAAACATAACTAAGATACCTTGATTTGCTACAGCGCTGAGATACCCCATGTGGGGTGATTCATGCGCTTTACAAGACATCATTCCATTACATTACATTGATAATCCTTTTTAATCACTCACTTTTAACCCTTTTCAGTTTTCATTCTATACATTTTAAAGTGGCCTTCCCCAGTCAATGTATTTGGAAACATGATTTGCCACCATGTCATTGCAACAATGCAGCCAAACAATGCACAAGTCACTTTATTATGTTTGTATTACTCTAAGCCGGTTATAAACATTTCTTGCTTGCTTTTGAGTTTTTACAAATGATTCCCAACATTGATATATGCCTTGAAGTACTGAATTTAATAAAAAGTGCTTTACAAATAAGAAATCGTTATGAACAGCTACATTTTTAACTTAATTTTATTTGTTTCCTGTGTTGGATTTCATACCAATGTTTGCAAAACATTTTATTGGAAATTGTGCTTTAACCTGTATCTGTTATGTTTTATTGACATGCTTATTGTTTATCTATGTAATGACATTATACTTTTAAGGCATATATTGCCGAATAAATATATTTTCAACTTCAAGAAAGATGATATGTTTGAGTTCCTGTCTACTTTCTCAGCTCCTTAACATCAAATTTAGCCCACTACTGGAATTAAATAAGGCCCATCCTCTTAGTCCATCATGGAATGCTAATAATTACCAGGAAATATCATAATAGTTTAAGTAAAGATTTAAGTAAAAGACATGATCACCGGTGCCAGCATAAACGCACACAGCATCACCTTAATTACACTTGTGGACTGGTGCTTTCGCTCTTCCTTCATTCCAGCCACTACTCACAGCACTCCAAGCGCAATATTCCAAAGATGTCCACAAATAGACATTTACCTATCTGGTCCTTCAATGTCAATGACCTGACAAACTATGGGGTATATTCACAAGAATGTGTGCTAAACATCACCAAAAAATGCTAACACAACTTTACATATTGCAGCCCATCATGGGAAAATAACCCTGTGTTAACATAGAATTCACAACATCGCGGTACCATGCGATAGTCTGCCGAAACCGCGGCCAATGTCCACGATACAACCACCGCGATGGAAAAAAAACACACAAACCTCAACGAGAAAAAGCATGCGATGGGCCAAAGCGCGATATGGAAATCAGAGATAGGCAGCGCCAGGCCTGCAATACACACATGGCAGGTGGGAAAAATCACTATACAAGTAGAAAAAACACACAAACACAAACTGACCAACACCCAAGCACCATGGAGGCAGCTGGAGCAGGCACAGAGGACGAGCGCAACCCCACAAGCACCCCAGACAACCAGCCTGGGACATAGGGGACAGGGAAGGGCAAGGACAAGAAGAAGAGGAAGACGAAGTTCAGTCCGCAGGAAAACAGGATCCTGATCATGGAGGTGATGGAACACCATCAACAACTGTTTGTCACCTCCAACGTGTCATTGGGCACTAAAAAATGGGAGATGGAGGGACATCGTGGACAAGGTGAATGCCGTCGGGGAGCACAAGAGGTCAATGGACGAGGCCAAGAGGCGATGGATTGACATCAACCAGAAGACCATGGAGAATCTCGCAGCCAACCAGAAGGCAGCAATGCAAACTGGAGGTGGGAGCCCAGTGCCACAGCTTCTGCTGGACGACATGAAGGAGATTGTGTTGGCAGTCATCAGTGTGCAGACTGTGGCTGGAGTCGGGGGACTGGACACTGCTTGACAGGACACAACACAACCCCAACAGGGTGAGTGACACCAGATACTGGGGGGACAGGTGGAGAGGCCCACAATGGCACACATGCAAAATCAAGCAGAGCACAGTGCACACCCACAATGACTCTGGGCATGGCCCTTATCTACACACTGTCACAATGTACAATGCCATTCTGTCTGTATGTCAACAGGTTCTATGCGGGCACATACATGTGGACACATAGTAATACCCTATCCCCCCTTCACATGCAGAGGCACCATCAACACCCCCTGCACAGCAGTCCCAGCCACTCTTCACTGATGACGAGGAGGAAAATTCCAGCATCGACACCCAAGCCCCCAAACACATCATGGACATCATCTGCAACTCACCTCCAGGATCAGGGCAGCCCAGCTGCATTGAGGAGATCCCATCCACTACCCAAACCACCCAGCAGGAGGGACCCACAGCCCCGGCAGTCCCCCAAGAACCCAGGGAACAAACCATGGCCTTCCAGGGCCAGAGGGAGAGGGCTGAGCAGGTGCGGGTGAGATTCGGCCTCATGGCTACTAAACAGGATGCCATCCAAGGGTGGCTAGGTCCAATCAGGGACCAGCTCCAGTCCCTTAGTAACACCCACGGCCCACTCCATGGTCTCCAACAAGCCCTGACTGACATCGCTGGAGTCATGACATGGAGAGAAGAACACCTGCCCGCTCTGACTGGCTCCGGCGATTCCAGCTGTGAGCTGGCACACATGCGGAGGGTCATGGCGGGGATGATGTTAACGTTAATGTTAATGTTATGGGTGTCTTATATAGCGCTCGGCTACTCCAAGGAGTGTCCCGGCGCTTTCAAACCCACAACCGACTACAAAAAGGCAGGCAAAAAGGGTAAAGAGATCAAGCAAATTTACTGTGCATAAAGCCACGTCTTCAGACCCTTTCTGAAGGTAAACAGGTTCGAAGTACAGCGGAGTGACAAAGGAAGAGTATTCCATAGCTGGGGCGCCTGGCGTTTGAAGGAACGCCCCTCCACCCTTGCTTTCTTGACAGCAGGAACAATGGCAAGGCAGAGAGATTCTGATCTTAGGGATCTAGTTGGCTTGTAGAAAACAAGACGTTTTTGAAGATATTCTGCTCCCACAGCATGGAGTGCCTTATGCGCCAGCGTAAGTGCTTTAAAAACAATCCGCTTCCGAATAGGCAGCCAGTGTAGGGAGTGTAGAAGATCCGAGGCTCTCGCTCGGCGCGGGAGGTCAAAAATCGCCCGTGCCGCCGAGTTTTGAACCACCTGGAGTCTTTGGAGTAGATAATCGGGGAGCCCTAGGTATAGGACTTTCGAATAGTCCAGCCTTGAGCACACCAGAGCCTGGACCGTAGTTTTCCTATGCTCAAGCGGGAGCAGGGGAAGAAATCTACGCAGCATTTTAAGGAGGCCATAACAAATGCCTGACAGTGCAAGGCTCTGGGACTTAAGCGACAAGTTGTTATCCATTTTGACCCCCAAATTCTTCGCGGCCAGAGAGAAAGAAGCGGGAGGGAACATGTTCACCGGCCACCAATCCTGCCATCTCGGTTCAGCCTGACACCCAAAAAAAAAGCACCTCGGATTTATCTGGGTTGCACTTGAGGCTGTTTCGCTGAAACCATTCGAAAACAGCCCCAAGACACCCACGGATGCTCTCCCCGTCAAACTCAGCCCCCTTCCCACAAGTGAAAAGGAGCTGGGTGTCATCGGCATATGACACGATCTGGGCCCCAAAAGACTCCACCAGTACCGCCAAAGGGGTCAGAAAGATATTAAATAGAGTCAGGCTTAGCACCGAGCCCTGTGGAACTCCGACCTCCAGAGGCGGCACTTCGGCTGAGTAAGGGGGGGCCCAGACCACCTGCCGGCGACCGGCAAGATAGGATCGAAACCAACTCAACACCGTCCCCCTCAGGCCGATCTCATGGAGCCTGCTAAGGAGACCCTCATCGGGGACGGTGTCGAAAGCTGCCGACAGGTCTAACATTACCAACATGGCCCTTCCTCCTGCATCCAGCACTTCTTTAATGGCCTCATTGACCTCCAGAAGAGCCGTCTCGGTGCTAAGGTTAGACCGAAAGCCAGACTGGGTGGAATGCAGCAGGCTATGGGTTTCAAGGAAAGTAGAAAGCACAGTGTGCACATGCTTTTCCACTATCTTTGCGAGAGCAGGCAGGAGGGAAATAGGCCTGTAATTGGCATGGAGCTCGGGGTCAAGACCCGATTTTTTAAGAAGTGGAACAACCATCGCCAGTTTCCAAACCGGGGGGACCACACCACTGGTCAGTGATAGGTTGAGGATGGGATTAATCAGCGGGTTTAAGACCTCTGCAACCCTAGCCAGAAATTCAGCAGGGCAAGGGTCAGAGGGTGAGCCAGACTTAAGCTTAATAAGGAGGTCCTGTGAGGCAGAGTCAGAGAGAGATGGAAAGTCCGAGAGAGATGGTCCAGTTCCAGCTGTCAAAGTCAGCTGGTCCCCTGGAGTGGTGACAACACTCGGGACCAAGGAGGGAAAAGAGTCCTGAATCCGCTTGATTTTAGTGGTGAAAAAGCTAGCTAGCGAGAACACCCACGGCTCAGAAAACTCATGGTGCGACGCATTTGCCTTAGGACTTATAAACTCCTTTACAACAGTAGAAATGTCCCTGCAGCTACTATTCCTGGAATACGGTTATTGTCCTTACTACATCAGGACCCGTAGCTAAAACCATTTATCCGGACTAACACCCCGATTTATACAACCACCTATGTGCTGTACTCGCAAGGAATAGAAGAATAAATGGTAGAATGAATGGTGTATGGTATTAGATGAGAAAGAGTGATTAGGGATTGAAGTGAATGATACTGTGTGTGTAAAGATTGGCCATTACTGGGTAGGACGAACTGTCTTGAGGTTGTTGTCCTTATATCTATGTTTGTCTTATTTATGACTTATATGTACCTATGATACAAAAAAAATATATTTCTTTAAAAAAAAATTTTTAATATCCCTGTTATCAGAAAACAATAAAAAATATATATTTTCTAACATGAACTGTATAGTCTATTTGATTTGACCATGTGATTGTTATGTGTAGTGTCAACCCCTAGGTTAATCACCCCTTCATATACATCTGTTGGACCCCTTAGCTAGGGCCTGTATATCCTGAGGCAGGGTACTCTCCTTTTCTATTTAAATTGGTTTTCCCCCCTACTACCTGCCCATATCCTAAAGCTACCCACGGGGAACCCCTTCTTTGTCTACTGGAGGCACAGCTTAAATCAGAGATTCTGCTTTTTGGCAAATTTCCTTTTAATTTTGGAGAGCAGCTTAGGCCTCCTGAGTACCCACTACCGACCTCAACAGGGCAGCCAGTAAAAAATGTGGGGGTCTGGTTCGATGAAGGTCTTTCCTTCTCAGTACATATCAAGAAGCTGGCCAGAGGTTGCTTCGGCATGCTTAAAGCTTTTAGAAGACATTTGCCCCTTTTGACACAAGCGGTGAGGGTACCGGTCACTTGCGCATTGCTCTTGTCTCGGCTGGATTACGCCAATGCCCTCTTTGCTGGTATACCGGGCTACCTGCTGAAGAAGCTCCCAGTGGTTCAAAATACCTCAGCCAGACTCCTATTGAGTTTTTCGGCCAGGGACAGTCAAGTCAAGTCAAGTCAAGTCATAACATTTATATAGCGCGCTACATACCCCGAGGGTTTCAAGGCGCTTAGGAAGGGGAGGTGGATTATTTGGGTGGATTATTTGTCAAATATCCAAGTTTTAAGCTGCTTTCTGAACGCAAGGTGATTCTGGGTGAGGCGAAGGTAAGCGGGGAGTGAGTTCCATGTTTTGGCAGCCAGGTATGAGAAGGATCTGCCTCCCATGGTGGTCTTGTTGATGCGAGGTACAGTGGCGAAGGCTTGGCTGGAAGAGCGAAGTTGGCGGGAGGGGGAGTAGAAGGAAAGTCGGGAGTTGAGGCAATCTGGTCCGATGTCGTAGAGTGATTTGTGTGCGTGGGTAAGCAGTCGGAAAGTGATCCTCTTATTGACGGGTAGCCAGTGGAGGTCTTTAAGGTGACCAGAGATGTGTTTGTTGCGTGGGATGTCTAATATGAGCCTGGCTGAGGCGTTTTGGATTCGTTGTAGTTTCTTCTGGAGTTTAGCGGTGGTACCTGCGTAGAGGGTGTTTCCGTAGTCCAGGCGGCTCGTGACTAGAGCGTGGGTGACTGTTTTCCTAGTTTCGGGGGGGATCCAGCGAAATGTTTTTTTGAGCATGCGAAGAATGTTAAAGCAGGAAGAGGATACGGCGCTGACTTGTCTGTTCATTGAGAGTGAAGAATCCAGGATGACGCCAAGGTTCCGTGCGTGGTCTGTCGGGATGGGTGCAGTTCCTAGGGCTTCCGGCCACCAGGATTCGTCCCATGCAGAGGGGGATTTACCTAAGATGAGGACTTCTGTTTTGTCTGAGTTCAGTTTCAGACGGCTTTGTTTCATCCATTCGGCGACTTCTTTCATTCCTTCGTGTAGGTTAGTTTTAGCGGTGCTGGGGTCCTTGGTGAGAGATAGGATCAGTTGAGTGTCATCCGCGTAAGAGATGATGTTGAGGTTGTGTTGGCGGGCGATGGCCGCGAGGGGGCTCATGTATACGTTGAAGAGGGTGGGGCTGAGTGAGGATCCTTGTGGTACGCCGCAGATGATTTCAGAGGCCTTGGACTTGAATGGTGGGAGGCGGACTCTCTGAGTTCTTCCGGTGAGGAACGAGGTGATCCATTCCAGTGCTTTTCCTTGGATTCCGATGTTTCTGAGGCGTTGTAAAAGGGTGCTGTGGCAGACTGTGTCGAAGGCTGCAGAGAGGTCGAGGAGGATGAGGGCGACTGTGTCTCCATTGTCCAGTAGAGTTCGAATGTCGTCTGTAGCTGCGATGAGGGCGGTCTCAGTGCTGTGTTTGGCTCGGAAGCCAGATTGTGAGGGGTCGAGGGATTTGTTGGCTTCGAGGAAGGCGGCGAGCTGGTTGTTGACAGCTTTCTCGATGACTTTGGCCGGGAATGGGAGAAGCGAGATGGGGCGGTAGTTTTTGAGTTCGGTGGGGTCTGCTGTTGGTTTTTTCAGAAGGGCGGTGAGTTCAGCGTGTTTCCAATCTTCTGGGAAGGTAGCGGAGTTGAAGGAGTAGTTGATGACGTCTCGGAGGTGCGGAGCTATGACGGAGTCTGCTTTGTTGAAGATGTGGTGGGGGCATGGGTCTGTGGGGGATCCAGAGTGGATGGAATTCATCAGGCGGATGGTGTCCTCAGTGGAGATTGGGTTCCAGGCGTTAAGGGTGTTAACGGGGGGAAGATGGTCAGCGAATGGTAGGGTGGGTTGGCTTCCGGGTTGGTTGTCAAAGCTGTTGTGGATGTCAGCAATCTTGTTGTGGAAAAAAGAGGCTAGGGAATCGCAGAGGGTTTGAGAGGGGGTGATGTCGTTGGAGTTGGTCGAGGGGTTGGAGAATTCCTTGACGATGTTGAAAAGTTCCTTGCTGTTGTGGGCGCTGTTGTCAAGTCGATCTTTGAATGCTGTTTTCTTGGCTTTTCGGATCAGTTGGTGGTGAGTACGGATGGCGCTTTTGAAGGCGTCCTTGTTACTGGTGGATGGGTCTTTTTTCCAGGTCTTTTCAAGGGAGCGGCACAGTTTCTTGGATTTCTTGAGGTCGTCGTTGAACCATGAGGCCTTCTTGATGCCAAGTTTGTGTTGATGTTTTTTCAGTGGTGCTAAGGTGTCGGCGGTGTTGGATAACCAAAGGGTGAGGTTGGAGGCGGCTTCGTTGGCGTTAGAAGAGAGGGCTGGGGAGGTTTGAAGTAGTGATGTGGAGATCTGCTCTGTGGTGATTTTGTTCCAGTTTCTTTGTAGAGTTGGTTGGAGGTGGATGATGGGTTTCGGCTTGTTGTAGGTGAAGTGAACGCAGCTGTGGTCAGTCCAAAGGAGATCTGTAGTGTGGCTGAAGGAGACATGGTTGCTGGAGGTGAAGATGGGGTCGAGAGTGTGACCTGCAATGTGGGTGGGGGATGTGACCAGTTGTTTAAGTCCGAGGTTGGCGAGATTGTCCAAGAGGGTGGCGGTGTTGCGGTCGTTGATCTTTTCAAGGTGGAAGTTGAGGTCTCCCAGAAGGATGTAGTCTTTGGAGGGGAGCGCGTGTGGGGTGATGAAGTCCGTGATGTCTTCACTGAATTTTGCGCGGGGTCCTGGTGGTCTGTAGAGGAGGGTGCCTCTGAGTGTGGTCTTGGGGTCGATGTGGATCTGGAAGTGAAGGTGTTCGGAGTTGGCGAGGTTGGCATCAGAGCTGGTTGAGATGCGGATTGTTTTCTTATGGACGATAGCGATTCCACCTCCTGTATGGTCGGTGCGGTCCTTGCGTGTGATCTTATAGTCATCAGGGATAGCGATGGCGATGTCAGGGGCGGAGGAAGCGTTCATCCATGTTTCCGTTAGGAAGGCGACGTCAGGAGAGATGGTGTCTAGTAGGTTCCAAAGGTCAATGGCGTGCCTGTGGACCGAGCGGGTGTTGAGAAGGATGCATTCTAGGTGGTTGGGGTCGGGAATCTGTGGTGTGGTCGTAGCGGAGATGTTGGCAGTGCCGCTAAATTTGCAGGAGAAGCAGGAAAACGGTCCGTGGGTGCGTCCAGGAGCGGCTTGGACGCAGTTGGGGGCGCGACCGGGGTTAAGGGCTAGAAGGGAGGCGGCATCGTAGGTGACGCGGGGGGGCTGGGCAGCGCGAGGGGCAGGGGGTCTGGCGCTAGGCGCGGTCCAGGCGCGGACGGGCGTAGACGGGCTTACCTTTGGCGCACTCTCTCCACTGGCTGCCCATGGCCTCTAGAGTGAAATTTAAACTTCAGATTTTGGCCCACCGTGCACTCCACGGGTGTGGCCCTCTTTACTTGCAGAGGCATTTATCCTTCTATGTTCCTGCGCGCACCCAGCGTTCTACATCCTTATGTTATGCCCAGGTCCCACGTTTCAAGTATCAGAGGATAGGAGGCAGCTCTTTTGCAGTGAAAGCGGCGGTTGCATGGAATGCTCTTCCTCTGGTCCTGCGCACCATCCAGGATCTAGTTGGATTGATGAAGAAATTGAAAACTCATCTATTCATCTGATGCCCACTGCTCTACCCCCTTTGGTCTCGCGCCAGGATACTCATGAGTATCTGTGCACGTAATACATTTATATAACATAACATAGCATCCTAGTATTACAATCAGAAAGGAGTGTGTCTCCAAGCATGCTCAATATCAGTTCAGCTGGATCTAAAGCTCCAAGTGCTGAATTCTGCGATCAAGAAGACAAACACTGTCCTAGCAACCAGAGGTGGAAAAAAAAACGCTGACCCAATTCAAAGACAACATGGTCCGTAATAAACATTCTGTGGCATCATTGTATATTTTCTGGGTGGCTTGTAAGGCCTACTTATGAGGTGTAATAACTAGAGACTCAAATACCACACACAAACAGCTGAAAGAGAAGCAGTGTACATTGGAAATGGGCATTCGCCGACATCAGCGCCAATATTGTTCCACTCCAAACAGCATCCTTCTTCAACAACTGCCCTATTAGAAATATGAGTTAAACATTCTCTTCATGTCATTAGTGGAAAAAGCACTATGCTTTCCTAGGGGTAGACAATATGAACACTGGGAAAGGCAGCACTACAGCTCAATCAAAGGGAGGCTCATTCAACCATACTGGCAATCCACAACTCCCAAATTAATATTCAAATGTATTCTTCAGACATAACAATGGAATTTGATTGTTTTACTCCTCTGTCCGAAGCCATGTGAAATAAAATGCTAGAGAGCAGTCTCCTGTCCACGTTACACACAGCTCAACTTTCAGAAGCACCCGAGAAGACCTTGAATAGCCTGTCACAAATAACAAAATCGAAGAGCCATTAAATCAATGCAAATCAACAAAGCTCCAGAAAAAGATGAATTCCCCTTGGACTTTTTTAAAGCTCCTTTGTCAATCCCTCTCCTTGGGAAAGGTGTTAGAGAAACCATGGAGAAAGAGGGACTTCCTCCTGACTTCAAGAGGGCCTTTTATTTCCCTAATCCCCAAACTGGGAAAAGATCCTTTAATATGTGGGGACTACAGACCAACATCCTCTACCAACACCGACGGAATGATCCTTGCAAAAGTCTTAGCCATGCAACTTAGACTAATACAGGCATTCATTCATATAAATCAAGTGTGTTTCGTACCTGGCTGTTCCTCATGTAACCACTTATGTACTCTCATGCAGTCTAGGAATGATACAGATGAAAATGTAGCCCTTGTTGCCAAGAAGACCTTTGACCGAGTAAAGTGAAGGCTACTTTTTTGGGACAATGGCCAGAATGGGTATTGGTCAGAAATTCATTACCAAGACAAAATGGATTTATTATTTCTCTGTCACAAGCGTCAATTGCAATGGATTCTTCTCAAACACAATTCACATCCGGAGAGACACTCACCAAGGAAGCCCTTTCCCACTTTACTATTCAAAATTACATTTGACCCTCTCGCAATCACCACACGTTCAGCAGCTGCCATTCAGGGCCCCCACTGTGACAGGACATCTGAAACTAATGTTATTTGCAGATGTCGTATTATTGACTTTATCCTCACCCTGATCATCTATCCCTGCTCTTATGTCCATTGCTGCAACATTTACAGCCTTCACAGGTTACAAAATGAACTGGAATGACAGCGAGGACCTCCCCATGTTCAAATACACTAGCTCTGAGGGAACCAAACCTTTCCTGGGTTGCCGCAAACTGAAATATCTGGGGATATTAATGAGTAGTGACATTCTAACAAAGGTGAATTTTAATTTGGACTTACTACTTGATCAAATTGAGAAAGGCTTCCTGAAATGGGACAAGATCTTTCTCTCCCTATGGGACAGAGTACAGGCAATAAACATTGTGATACCCCACACAATAACTATGCCTTAAGCATGCTTCATATCTCTATCCTCATCATCTATTGAGTAAGATAGATAGCCAAATCAAAACATATATATGGCAAGGCCACATCCCAAGATTAGCACAATCACAGTTGCATGCCTCTTTTATAGCATGAGGCCTTCCCATGCCAAAAATGTGAATCTACTAAGTGGCCCAACACCTCTCACACCTGGCACACCATTTTAGACCAAGAGAGATGTGATTGGATGACTTTGGAAAACCTCATTCAAAAGGGTGTGATCGGTTGTCAAGTAGTCTACACCCACTGACTATCAAAGTTGGCCAGACCAACCCGATCAAAGCTGAATCTACCAAATTCTGTGTGCAAGGTCATAAATATCTGGATCAAAATGGTTGATGGAACCTATAGGCTTCACTGTGGCAGAATGCAGACCTTGGGATCGGTGGGCACCTGCTAAACCGGCCCATAACCCAGAAATGGGACACCAAGACTTTGGAACACTTATTAAGTGACAATTCTTTGAGATCATTCTCTACCTTCTAATCTGAGTTTCATCTAGGTCCTAATCATCAGTGGAAATATCTACAAATGCAGTCTTGTCTTTTTAAAGCACAATGGAATCATCTCTTCTACAGTCTTACTTTACCAAATAGGGGGGCTACAGGAAGTTGATCACTGGCTTGCATTAGACACTAACAGATAGCCTTTAGTCTAAACCCACCACTAGATGTTAAAAATATAAATGGCAGAGGAAACTCTCTAAACAATATTCAGACGTGGCACTGCCAGGTCTACTGTGTATTTATGAAAAACACTTAAAATAATCCAGATTGATGTTAATCTATTTCAAGATTATACACAATTGACACTGGTCCTCAAAGAAGCTTCACAGAGCCAAGCTTGCACATACTTCCATATGCTGGAGATTCCAAAAAGCAACAGCAGTTATGTTTCACATACTCTGGTAATGCCCACTACGGCAATCTTACTGGAACTCTTTGTGGTTACAACTCAGGAAAACAAGTGATTTACGGATTGTCCCCTCCCTGGAACTATCCTTCTTACAAGATACAGACGATATCACAGGAATCACAAATCATAACAAGAAATGATTAGATTGAGCTATAGTATGGATGAAGGAATGGTCTGATGCCATGATCCAAATGGCACTACAATAACTTCTGATGAAAATGCTGAATGTTCAGATAAAGAAATGTGAAGACACTTGAACGATTACATTCAGGGTTGATACGTTTGATACTCTCCTTTTCACAGTTGTTTCGTGGCAAAGAAGTATATGTAGATCTATTTGTTATGCTTAATAGCCCAGACATACCCTGTAAAATTTGACCAGCCAGTAGATTTTTACAATGTTATCACTGATGCTCATTTTTGTGTTCTTATCTTTATAACTAAATGATGGTGAATAAGGGACTTCTGTGATATTCCACTCACCTCATTATCTGGCTCATTTTATATAACAAGTAATAATATGGTATATTTTATTCAATGTAACCTCTAGAGTAGATATTCGGCCTTGTGTTAAAATATAATAAAACGTTTTAAAAACAATCCAGGGTATTTCCTGTCACCTCACCCCAACCAGTGTCATTAAAGGACATAAAAGAATCCAGAGGATCTGGCCAATACACAATTCTGAGAAAACACAAGGAAATGATGGACGGAGTGCTGAAACTTTTCAAACACTCACCCACAATCATAGATCTGGTTTGAATCCATCATCATTCTTTAGCTCACTTGGCCAGCCCAGTTCAGACACAGCTATATGCAAATCTGTGTTGACCCTATGCCTCATGGGAACAGTCCAGCTAGAACTGCCAAGCCATGCCTTTTCTGGACCAGAAACAAGCATCCTGGGACCGGTTTCGGGCGAACAGCCCTCTTCAGCCAGGCTAATCTTGAATCCAGTGGCAAGCTGAGCAAGGGACCCAGGTCTCGGCATACCCTGAAAATTTAGGACGAACAAAGAAAATACAAGGAGAAGATAAACGGAGTGCTGAAAATTTTCAAACACTCACCCCAGTCGCAGATCTGGGTTGAATCCATCATCATTCTTTAGCTCACTTTGCCACCCCAGTTCAGACACAGCTATATGCAAATCAGCCTAGACCCTGTGCCTCATGGGAAAAGTCCAGCCCGAACTGCCAAGCCATGTTTTCCCTGGACCAGAAACAAGCATCCTGGGACCGGTTTCGGGCTAACAGCCCTCTTCAGCCAGGCTAGCTTGAATCCAGTGACAAAGTGAGCAAGGGACCCACTTCTGGGCATACCCGGCCAACTTAGGGTGAACAAAGAAAACACAAGTAGATGATGGATGGAGGGCTGAAACTTTTCAAACACCCACCCCCAGTCACAGATCTGGGTTGAATCCATCATCATTCTTTAGCTCTCTTTGCCACCGCAGTTCAGACACAGCTATATGCAAATCAGTCTAGACCCTGTGCCTCATGGGAACAGTCCAGCCCGAACTGCCAAGCCATGTTTTCCCTGGACCGGAAACAAGCATCCTGGGACCGGTTTCGGGCTAACAGCCCTCTTCAGCCAGGACAGCTTGAATCCAGTAGCAAAGTGAGCAAGGGACCCACTTCTGGGTATACCCTGCCAACTTAGGGTGAACAAAGAAAACACAAGGAGATGATGGACGGAGTGCTGAAACTTATCAAACACTCACCCCAGTCACAGATCAGGGTTGAATCCATCATCATTCTTTAGTTCACTTTGCCACCCCAGCTCAGTCACAGCTATAAGCGAATCAGTCTAGACCCTGTGCCTCATGGGAACAGTCCAGCCCAAACTGCCAAGCCATGTCTTCCCTTGACCAAAAACAAGCATCCTGGGACCGGTTTCAGGCTAACAGCCCTCTTCAGTCAGGATAGCTTGAATCCAGTGGCAAAGTTAGCAAGGGACCCACTTCTGGTCATACCCTGCCAACTTAGGGCAAACAAAGAAAACACAAGGAGATGATGGACGGAGTGCTGAAACTTTTCAAACACTCACCCCCAGTCACAGATCTGGGTTGAATCCATCACCGTTCTTTAGCTCACTTTGCAACCCCAGTTCAGACAGAGCTATATGCAAATCAGTCCTGACCCTGTGCCTCAAGGGAACAGTCCAACCCTTATGGCCAAGCCATGTCTTCCCTGGACCGTTCCCTGGACCGTAAACAAGCATCCTGGGACCAGTTTCGGGCTAACAGCCCTCTTCAGCCAGGCTAGCTTGAATCCAGTGGCAAAGTGAGCAAGGGACCCACTTCTGGGCATACCCTGCCAACTTAGGGTGAACAAAGAAAACACAAGGAGATGATGGACGGAGTGCTGAAACTTATCAAACACTCACCCCAGTCACAGATCAGGGTTGAATCCATCATCATTCTTTAGCTCACTTTGCCACCCCAGTTCAGTCACAGCTATAAGCGAATCAGTCTAGACCCTGTGCCTCATGGGAACAGTCCAGCCCAAACTGCCAAGCCATGTCTTCCCTTGACCAAAAACAAGCATCCTGGGACCGGTTTCAGGCTAACAGCCCTCTTCAGTCAGGATAGCTTGAATCCAGTGGCAAAGTTAGCAAGGGACCCACTTCTGGTCATACCCTGCCAACTTAGGGCAAACAAAGAAAACACAAGGAGATGATGGACGGAGTGCTGAAACTTTTCAAACACTCACCCCCAGTCACAAATCTGGGTTGAATCCATCACCGTTCTTTAGCTCACTTTGCAACCCCAGTTCAGACAGAGCTATATGCAAATCAGTCCTGACCCTGTGCCTCAAGGGAACAGTCCAGCCCTTATGGCCAAGCCATGTCTTCCCTGGACCGTAAACAAGCATCCTGGGACCAGTTTCGGGCTAACAGCCCTCTTCAGCCAGGCTAGCTTGAATCCAGTGGCAAAGTGAGCAAGGGACGCACATCTGGGCATACCCTGCCAACTTAGAGCAAACAAAGAAAACACACGGAGATGATGGATGGAGTGCTGAAACTTTTCAAAATCTCACCCCCAGTCACAGATTTGGGTTGAATCCATCATCATTCTTTAGCTCACTTTGCCAACCCAGTTCAGACACAGCTATATGCAAATCAGTCCTGACCCTGTGCCTCATGGGAACTGTCCACCCCGTACTGCCAAGCCATGTCTTCCCTGGACTGGCAACAAGCATCCTGATTTGCATATCGCTGGGTCCAAACTGGAATGGCATGGTGAGCAAAAAAACAATGGATTTAGGCCCAGATCTCTGTACTGTGGTGAATGTATGACATTGTTCTATATTCTGTCCATCTATTGTTCTTTTTGTATTTGTCACCCCAAGTGGGATGGGTGTGTCTAGACATGGGTCCTGTGCTCTCAATGCCACTGGAGTCAAGCTAACCAGCCCCCGGATGTTTGTTTCCAGTCCAGGGAGGACCTGGCCTGTCAGTTCGGGCTGGAATGTTCCCATTGGGTCCTGGGTCAAGACTGATTTGCATATGGCTGGGTCCAAACTGGAATGACATGGTGAGCAAATAAACGATGGATTTAGGCCCAGATCTCTGTACTGTGGTGAATGTATGACATTGTTCTATATTCTGTCCATCTATTGTTCTTTTTGTATTTGTCACCCCAAGTGGGATGGGTGTGTCCAGACATGGGTCCTGTGCTCTCAATGCCACTGGAGTCAAGCTAACCAGCCCCCGGATGCTTGTTTCCAGTCCAGGGAGGAACTGGCCTGTCAGTTCGGGCTGGAATGTTCCCATTGGGTGCTGGGTCAAGACTGATTTGCATATGGCTGGGTCCAAACTGGAATGACATGGTGAGCAAATAAACGATGGATTTAGGCCCAGATTTCTGTACTGGGGTGAATATATGACAGTGTTCTGCATGCTGTCCATCAAGTGTCGTTTTTGGATAACACACAAATCTAATCATGACAAATGCACTGGCAAAATATGTAGCCATGACGAAAATGTCACAAGAAACAAGCTAGCAGAACACTGAAAAGTAAGGCTGAGCAAGTATCAACTACCATGTGATCCACAGCCATACATATTAGCAAAAAGATAAGAGGAGATTTTCACAGCAGATAAAAACAGACAGAGAGTGATAAACAAAATATTCTTCTACAAGAACTGAGTCAAATGCAGATGGGGTACAGTAGATCAGAGACATATCAAGATAACATTCCAAGACTAATTACCAATGTCCAATTGGAGAGGCAAAAAACACAGAGTGCACACTGCAGCTACTGAAAGAAAGAGAAACCCCCCTGGAGGACATTCAACCAGGCACCTCTGTCACAGATGCATCAGCAATTAATCAGATGATATTAGTCTCGGGTAAAGATACAAGGGGAGACCAAAGATATCCACAGAGGGCTTGAGCGTGCCCTAGACACTTGAATGACTATATTGCCTATTTATTTATTTGACAATTTTTCTACAGCACAAACTGGACCCTGATCTGGTATCAGAGTGCTTTAAAAACGTTCAAACTGAACAGTTACAACTGGAGTGGGAAGTGTCATGGAACGTTTCATAAGAATACAAAAGCTAAATAACACAAAAGGTACATTCAGAAATCAGGCATCATTACACAAGCAGAATGTAAAATGACCCTCCAAAGTAGTTTGAGGATAGGTGGCTGACAAGAGGAGCTGTGTTTCACACTGAGACAGCAGTTAGGCATAGTACTATATAGGTGTAAGATAGGTTTTTGTGGTAGTGCTATTGTTAAAGGAGGGACCTCAGTTGCTTTTAGAAAACATTGCCATCTGGGGTGGTTGGGATGACTGAAAGGGTAGTGTTCCATATGTTTAGGGTATTTGTTGAGATTGACTATGGAAAAGTTATTTTTTTTATTAAAGGTTGAGGTTTTTGAAAAATAGATTTCAGAGGTTCTCAGTAGCTTTGAGCTGCCTTATAATGTAAGTTTAATGTTCAAGTAGTGTGGAGTAATGGAGGTATTTATGGACTATTTTTGCCAGGGTTAAAAGGCTCCTGGCTTCAGGTGTTATCCAGGTAAATGTTATCAGGACAGCTGTGATTTACTCAGAACTCCTTGTTCCTGAAACTCATTTCTAATATTAATTTCCAATTTACTTCTGAAGAGTTTTGGGATACTGCTAAGGAGTTGCTGTAGTTGATATGGAGAATGCTAATGATTGTGAAATTGGTGTCAGGAATGAAGGGTTTTACTCCTTCAAGGATGTTGAACCTGTATTGAAATTCTTTCATTAGAGAGTTTATGTGGGCACGAAGTTTCAGATGTTTGTAAATTATAAACCTGAAAGACTTGACACATTTGTGGATGGATATTGTTTTTAATGTTGCCTGGACATCCAAGATTGGGTATTATTGATGTTCGTTAGATAGGCGGAGAACAGTTCCCTTCAAAACATATTTTACATTATATTAGATTTTTGTGTATATATGTGTGTGTGTGTGTGTGTGTATATATATATATATCCATGTGTGTGTGTGTGTGTGTGTGTATATATATAAATATATATATACATGCAAAAGACACAAATATTAACAAATCAAATGCAACATATTAAATAAATCACCAAATTAAATACATATATAAAAAGGCATTTATTTCAAATATTTATTTAAAAAAAAAATTGTACATAAAAATATACATATATGTTAGACCTGGCATCCTTGGTATGGTTTCCCCTGACGTTTCGCCTTCTGACCTCCTGTTTTGCTCACTTATTTTTTGCTGTCTTTAGGATTCAGGGTACTTTGCCACTGCTGGCCAGTGCAAAAGTGTACGTGTTCCTTCCCTAAAACATGGTAACAGTTGGCTTTTCCACAATTAGCATATTTAATTTACTTGTAAACTGTACTACATGTGTCCTGGGCCTGTAAATTAAACGCTACTAGTGGGCAAGCAGCACTGATTGTGCCATGCTCTTTAGTAGCCCTTTAAACATATCTCAGGCCTGCCATTGAAGAGCCTGTATGTGCAGTTTTAAACCTGCCATGTCGACTTGAAAAGCTAACCCTCTTGCGATGCACAGACCTTTCTTTTTAATACATATAGGTCACCCCTACGGTAGGCCCTAGACAACCCCAAGGGCAAGGTGCTGTATATATAAAAAGTTGGACATGTGTTTTTAAGCTTTGCATGACCTGGTAATTAAACATTAATAAATTCATTTTTCACTACAACAAAGTCTATCTCTCCCTTAGGTTAACATTGATATTACCTTATTAAATACTATTAGTGTAATTTCCAATCGGGGAAATATATACATTTCAAGTTTGGGGTTTCTGGTCTCACAATTTAAAATCACAATTGATGGTTGGATTTTTTAGTTGCAAGTCTGAAAATGCCACTATTGGAAAGTTCCTTACTGTAACCATTCTTTGCTTCTGCTTGTCTCTAAATACAAATCTAGGGATGGGTGACAGCTGGGCTTCGTGCATTGCCTCCAGACAGCCACACACAAAGAGAGCTTAGGTGTGCCTGATGGGCTATTCACAGCCTGATGGGCCACCACCAGGCTGATGTGCCAACCCGGGCAGGATGGGAGAGGGGAGCTGACATTTGCACCTGAATAGAGCTGTGCCTGTCCCCACACAAAGAGCTGCACACACCCCTATTGTGAGTCTGGAGCCAGGGAAGGAAGGACAGGGATGACCTTTTGCATTTCAAAATCCTCTCTTTGAAGTCTTACCCACTTCAAAGGCACAACCGGGTATATGTACTGGACCATAACATCACCAACTCAGTACACTTCTGGACCTGAGGACATTGTTCCAGGAAAAGGACTGCTGTGCTGCTGAAAGGACTGTCACTCTGCTGGACTTTGCTGGACTCCTGCTTTGCTGTGCCTGCTCTGCTATCTGCTGCCCTACTTGCTTGGGAGTGAGAAGGACTGGACCTGCATCTCTACATCTCAAGCACCAAAGAGTCTCCAAGGGCTTGCTGGCTTACCACCTGTGCTGAAGTCTCAGGGACATCAAAGACTACCAACAACTCTACTACACTCTCTGGGCTCTGCAATCTGTGAGTACTGCCATGTCAAGTGATGCCAATTCAGTACTGGGCCCTTGAAAACTGGTTTTCTGGCTGTTTTTCAGCAGAAACCATGCATTACCGTTATGGTGCCAGTAGGAAGTGACGCATCTCCCCTCGATGCCGACGCACTCCGGAGGGGTAACATTTACTACTCCCACTCCAGTCTGTGCAGCAGCAGGGAAAGCGTTGGACTCCAGAAGGGTAAAATTTATTATTCCAGCTCCAGTCTGAACAACAGTTTGAAAAGTGCAGGACTTTGGAGGAAGAATATTTACTATTGCCACTCCTTTCTGTGAACAGTAGGAAAAGTACTTCAATTCAAACATTTCACATATATAAAACGTAATCCTATTAACATGATTAGTAAACAAATTAATAATGAATCATTAATTGAAAACATTTTCATTTATGTATTACTTACCACACTATACCCCAACAAACCTACCTGCCCACACTTAAAATATAACAAAAATAAATAAATGTATCACAATTAACATCATTGACAATCAAATAAATATTAATTAATAATTTCATAATTAATTATTAATTAAATAATGAATTAATAATTAACTTTCCGCAATTGCCACATACACACATACTGGCATCTCTCCAATTATTGGGCTCCTATACCATAACACTATTAACGAACACTGGTCGCCTTATACAATTATATCACAGATTAGGTATTCACAGCGCTTTTTTGCAATGTGCATTCTGTTGTGGTAATAATTACTCTATCAATGGACACAGGCTGTTTTACATATCTCCATTTTATTATTCCCCTCTCATTTCAGAGTGTCTTCTATCTTCACTGAAACTATCACAATGCAGCGCTTTGATCAGTTAATTCCAAAGTGATTGCGCATTTGATTTTAGAAAGGTAAAACTTTACATACACACTTATGCACCTACATTATGTCTGGTTATCAGAACATCATTGTAATCTTGATTACGTTTCCTTCACAGAATCTCTCCCTTGCTATTGTACATGAGAACCACTTTGGAGGACCTGGCTGGGTTGCCCTGGTGATTTGTATTGTATATCAGATTCATTCATGTAAAGGAGCTGTCATGACTTTGTTATAGGTGAATAATCTTTGCTTCTTTTTTGTCATTCTTACATATATTAGTTTTATAATTTCAAGCTTAAGAGAATATTACGACGTTACATCCATACTATACAGCCTATTTTTGGTGTTTTTGTTGACAGCTTTACTTTCTTCATATGAACATTTGATTGTCTATATATCAAAGGTCTTCTACGTTTCCACCAGTAGGTATACGATGTCTTACAGCCATATTGTATATCTCCCAATATTCTGGTTGGCTTTAAGGTCCATTTCCGTTATTGTCTCTTCTTTATAGATAATTGAGTTACCTTGGTCCCAAACATTGCTTTTGGTTCCAACTGCATACCTATTCTAGGTAAGCCTGTGCTATACTTAGCTGTTTTACCCTTATATCTATTTTTAGATATTCGTCTTCAGCAATTTTCACACTTTTCATCTCTTTTCTCATTCACAGGCTAGTCACATGTATTGAGCTGGTCATTTACTCCCTTTTTGGTTCGTACTATGGGTTTTATCTTCTTTAGATTAATTTTAGACTTTTTCACTTTTATTTTCACCTATTTGATTTTTGCACTTCGTGCTGCATGCCTCATTTACACAGAAACATTTCTTGTTATCCTTGCAGGTTTTTTCTCACATTTTCTGCGATTTATTTATAGGCATTTTTGACTCAGTGTACTTATTTTTATGTATTGATGTTATATATTCTGTCAATTATTGTTTGTTCAGGTTGCTGCGGCTGTCCTGAAAAAGGTGTTTTTACGCCAAATCGCGCGTATACAAAATAATAAGAATTTGTCCAAAGATCTAGCCACATTTGGTCAACAAGCAATAATAAATTTACTTTTCTATTTTGTACGTTACATGTTTGAATCTTGTGCATTGTATTCATTGTTTTGTATGCAGTATACATTTATAAATATGTTGTCAAATGTAACATGTTGTAATACTTTTGATCACACCGTTTTTTTCATGAATTTATAAGAATAAAATGTAATTTTTTAAATCTAAATGTTTAATACACTGAGTCCCTTCATGTATCCATGAATAGTATTAGGGTCTTGTTAGACCAGTCAATGGCTTAGGTGTTTACTGTCTACCGCAGTTATTTCCCTGCCCTAGGATCTATCTTGCCTTGCAGGGGGTCCCTCTTTGTCTCAATTTGTTTTTCAGCAAAAAACATGCATTAACGTTATTGTGCCAGTAGGAAGTGATGCATCTCCCCTCGATGCCGACGCACTCCGGAGGAGTAACATTTACTATTCCCACTCCAGTCTGTGCAAAAGCAGGGAAAGTGTTGGACTCCGGAAGGGTAAAATGTATTATTCCCACTCCCGTTTGTACAACAGTTTAGAAAGTGCTGGACTTTGGAGGTGGAATAATTACTATTTATTTTATTTATTTTGAAAGTTTTATATAGCGCGAACAAGATCTTTGCAGATATCAGAGCGCTTTACAGAGCCGGGAATACCAACAAGAGTGAATTTAAACATAATAAATGGGAAGGGTAGGTACGTGAGGGAGCAAATTAGTACAGCAAATCAATAATATAAATATAACAGTTAAAAGTGTGCATAGATAGTCAGTAGCGTCAATAATACAGGTGAGATACATAGTCATAGAGTTCGAACATAATAATACAGGTCGGTGTATAGTCTTTCTGGATCCATGCTCATAGGTCAGGTGTATTTGGCCATAAAAATAGCTTTCACTTCTTTCTTAAAAAGTGTAGTGGAGGAGATGAGCCTAGTTTCAGGAGGGAGTGAGTTCCAGATCCTGGGTGCCATTCCTGAGAAAGAGCGTTTATACGTTTTTTCCTTCCGGAATCTTCGAGGTTTTAGCAGAAGATTGTTTGTGCCTCTGGTGTTTCTAGAGCCGCCAGAGATTGACAGCTTCTGAGTGAGGTATCCGGGAGAGCTCAGGTGTAGAGCCTTGTGTGTCATGCAGGCGATTTTCAGATGTATTCTGGCTTCAAAAGGCAGCCAGTCTAGTGATATCAGGTCAGGGGAGATATGAGAGTGCTTTTTTGATCCAGTGATGAGTCTCGCTGCAGCGTTTAGAGAGGCTCTTAGTGGTGCGGTTGTAGTTAGGGGGAGTCCGCATAGGGCGATAAGGCCGTATTCAATTCGCGGGATGACTAGTGCTTGTACTGCAGTTTGGAAGTCTTTGGCTGGTAGGAAGGGTTTGAGTTTCCTTAGGGTATTGATTTGGAAGTTAGCTCCCTTAGTAGCCTTGCTGATATGATGCTGCATGTTGAGATTGGAGTCAAGAGTTATGCCTAGGGATTTCGCTGAATCCACTATGGTGGGTTGGACATTGAGTGCAGTAAGCTGTTTAAGCCAGGTTTGAGTGGTAGCGATCTTCGCTGGAGGTGAGATCAGCAGGAATTCTGTTTTCAGAGCATTGAGTTTGAGATGATTATCCGCAAGCCAGGATTGGGTGCTTCTGATCGTAGAGTTCAGGAGTGAGATGTCATTGGGGGATTGTAATTTGAGATATAGTTGAGTGTCATCTGCGTACATGTGAAAAAGTACATTGGATGCTTGAAGCAAGGTGGTGAGAGGTTCCATAACTAAGTTGAACAATGTTGGTGAAAGGGAGGATCCTTGGGGGACACCTAACGAAACAGGTATTGGAGAGGACATCAGGTTGTTACTCTTGAATTTCTGTGACCTGTTGTGTAGAAAGGAGGTGAACCACTTGAGAACAGTCCCGGAAAGACCCATTCTTGTGTTCAACAGATCGAGTAATTTCTCATGTTTAACAGTGTCGAACGCTGAAGAGAGATCAAGAAGGATGAGGAGGCAGGTATCCCCTTGATCTAGGATTTGAAGGGCGTCGTCGATTATGTGAGTCATAGCAGTTTCGGTGCTGTGACCTGCTCGGAAGCCTGATTGATGAAGGTTGAGGAGATCAAACAGATCAATGTGTTTAGTCAGTTGTAGTTGAGCGCATTTTTCCAATAATTTGGCGAGAGTGGGAATATTGGTAATGGGACGGTAGTTGTTTAGGTCGGATGGGTCGGCAGTAGGTTTCTTTAGCAGAGGTGTGACTTGTCCAACTTTAAGGGAGTCAGGGATGGTTCCTTCTTGGAGCGAGCTGTTGATAATCTTAGTCCAGAGTGGAAGGAGTAGTGGGGTGAAATCTTTGACAGCGTTAGCAGGGAGGGGATCCGTGAGGTGATTGGAAGGTTTCAGGGTGCTGAGCAGTTTGCCTATTTCTTCTTCGGAGTAGGTTTCAAAGGTTGACCATGTAGCATTGTTTTTGGGTCCAGTGGGTGTTATGCAGTTGAGTGTGGTGTGGAGTCTTGCGTCAGCACGGAGATCATTCTTTATGTTGTCAGTTTTTTGGGTAAAGAAAGCGGCGAAGTCTTCACAGGAGGGTGCTTCGTGCAAGGTACTGAGAGGTTGGGGTTGTTCCTTGGTTTGTGTTCTGATTAACTCAAACAGTTTTCTTGGGCGGTTTTTTGCTTGGTCGAGCTGGAGGCTGAAGAAGTTTGCTTTTGAGCGCTTTGTTTTCCTGAAGTAGGCGTTTCTCTTTTTCTTCAGGGTTTTCAGGTGCAGTGCAGAGGGAGCTGCCCTCCAGGTGCGCTCTGCCATTCGCATGGCCCGTCTATCTTCATTGAGACTCCCGTCGTACCATGGATCGGAGATTTTAGCGGAGACTCTTTTTAGCTGCATAGGAGCAGCCTCATTAATTATTGAGGTCATGGCGTTGAGATAGTGGTCAGTCAGGGATTGTACATCTGTAGCGCCCGTGGGCGGGAGTAGGATGTCGCGTCTGTTCGGGGGTAAGGAGACTGGGTTGAGTTTTTTCAGGTTTCTTTTCCAGACTTTAGGTCTGGAGGGTTGAACCGGGTTGAGTTTGACTTTTTCATTGATGTGGAATGTGACAGTGTGATGGTCTGACCAGTCACAGGGTTGGATAGACTCAAGTTGAGCAGCGTCCTCTCTGGCGATGATAAGATCGAGGGTTCGAACCTTTCTCGTGGGTCGGGCTGTTGCATAATTGTGTGAGATCCAGGGCGCTGAGGAAGCTTTTGAGACTATTAACCACCGCATCATTAAGATCGTTCCAATGGAGGTTGAAGTCACCAAGGTATATTTGGGTGATCTGTCGTCCGGCGTTGGTTGAAATTAAGTCCATCATTTGTTGGGCGAAGAGGAGGTTGTCTCTAGGTGGGTGGTAAATGCCATGAAGAGAGCATATCGGTTTGCCATCACTGATGATATCGAGGCAGATGTGTTCATAGCAAGTTGGAGAGGGTAGGGAAGGCGCGGAGACTTTCAGATCAGAAAGGCTGTTCCTGTATATGCATGCGATTCCGCCGCCTATCTTGCCAGACCTGTCAAGCCTAATAATGTGGTAGTTGGGGGGAACCAGAATGTCCATTATAGGTGTAGAAGATTCGGTTAGCCAGGTTTCAGTCAGGAAGATTAGGTCAAGGTCCAATGATAGGATGAGCTCAGCGATGGCGGAGGAGTGTCTAGAAGCCGACCTACAGTTTAGGAGAGTGCATTTGAGACGGGGTGTGTCAGGGGAGGAAGAGGGAACTAGAGAGAGGGGGACTTTTCTAAGGTTATTTGGGACGGATATTCTGTTGTTTAGAGTGGAGGGTCTATGGGGATTTGAGAGTAATGTGGGAATGGAGTGGTGCGAGGTCGAGGTGGTTGTGAGGTTTAGGGGTGCAGGGTCGTAGGAGCGGAGGAGGGAGAGAGTGTCGAGATCTGAAAGAGGGTTGCGTGTGCGACGGGGCCGGTTGTTGCGATTGTGGGCAGGGATCGCGGTCCAGTGAGAATGGCGGGTGCGGTTGTTGCGATTGTGGGCATGGATCGCGGTCCTGTGTGAGGGACGTAGCTTAGGCTCGTCGTCAGGACGGGCGGAGAGCAAGTTGAGAGGGGGGGTGGTGGTGAGTGAGGTGAGTCTAGGGGGTGTGGTGAGTAGCTCTTTTATGGTGTAACTCCTTTCTGTGAACAGCAGGAAAAGTACTTCACTTCAAACATATTAAACATAATTCTATTAACATGATTAGTAAACAAATTAATAATGAATTATTAATTGAAAACATTTTCATGTATGTATTACTTACCACACTATACCCCAACAAACCTACCTGTCCACACTTAAAATATAACAAAAATAAATAAATGTAATTAACATCATTGACAATCAAATAAATATTAATTAATAATTGCATAATTAATTATTTATTAAATAATTATTTAATATTTAACTTTCCATCCCATACCCCTACAAACCCAACATCCCCCACCTCATGTACAACTTAAGAAATTAAATTATTACACAATTTGCACATTTATTAATCAATTAAATATTTAATAATAAACCAATAATTAATTGGTCATTATTTATTACTTACTTAACTTTCAATATTTAAAAAAATTATATTACTTACCTGAAAGATGGATATTGTTGAAAATGATATTTTTGCATAACAATATTTTTGTATCATGATATTTTAAAACTCGATATTTCTAATCTGATATTCTGTCCAAATACCTAGCAGACAATAGTCCCCTTCATCCATGATACAAGGTTTTAGTTGTCTATGAATGGTAATTCCACACAAATATCCAAGACCTTGGAAAGAAAGGGTAGATACAAAATTGGGTAAATGTTTCTCAAATCTTCTGACTTAGGCATTGTTTTTAAAGCAGAAGGGTAACAGCTCGTTTTGAGGCAGTCTGTTATTTCTCTTGCAATGAAGGAGAAGTTTACCAACATGTACCCAAGTTGAATGAGGCATTTGCTGGTTACTTTAGTAAGGTTTGCGTGGTTGGTGTCCATGAAGTGAGGCAATGGTTTTATCTGGGAAATGGTAATTATGCTTCAGGTTTGGTGAGTGTCCTGAAAGATAACAATATGTTGTTTAATTTGAAAGGATCAGTGGTAGGGATTATTTCCTGCTGAAATAATGAGAGTGTAATGCTCCTCACTTATCTCTTGAAGAATCAGGCATGGTTGTTACAAGTTTTCTTCTACAGTCCTAGAGCGTAGTTTAAGGGGGAAGGGATGTGTTTTGATTTAAACCTCAAAGAGCTTTTATTTTAAATACTATCAACATAAATATGTGTTTCTTTTTCTCTTCAGTCTCAGAGATTTGAGTTTGTTTCTGTTCTTGGTCAAAATGTCATTTAAATATTTGGTGAGCATGTTTATTTCATGCTCAGCAGGGTGAGTCCTAAGGTTCAACCATATGTGGCTGTAAGGGTGGGCATGTCTTTCTCCTTATAGTTGCACAGCCATTGTTTGGATCTTAACGGTTGATTGAGGGACCTACTTTTGAAATCGAGGGGTCAAAAGGCACAAGAAAATGGACCGACAGTCTACTAAGATTTGATGATGTGCTTTTGGAAGGTCCTCCTTGGCAATCTGAGAGAATTGTATAGTTGCAAGAGATGATTGTTTTGCAAGAAGAGCAACAGTTGCATAAGTGTAACTGTTTAGTCCTTATTGTTTGTAAGGTGGAGGATGAAGTCTCCCAGAGTGATTTTGCCTGGTGAATTGCTGTAGATCCCTGTGATGAGTTTAATTCGTTTTTTGATAAACATGAGGTTGTTGCACTGAGGATGGTAGATCGGGTGGAGTTTAATGTAACTACATTTAGGCAATTTAATTTCCACATGCCTGTATTCAAAGGTGGAAAGAATTAAGTATCAAGATGGACGAGGAGGTCCACAATAGGAATATGTCAGTCACTAAGCCAGAATTCTGTTAGTTATACCAGGTAAACCTTTTCAGAGAATATTACAGTAGCAATCTCAAGGAAGTGTTTTGCGCAGAACGAGAGTTGAAAATCAGGTATTTGCAGGAGAAGAGGATGGTGCAAGAGGTGGGAGTGTTTGTGATGAAAGGTTGGGACCATAGTTATTGGATCAGGATAGGGTTTGACTTGAACTCGTGATGATTGATATGAGAGAATTAGATATTGAAAGGGCTTGAGTCATTGAAGCAGCCTAAGAGCACATGCTCCATGTCAGTGGAGGATAATTGGTTAAAGGTCTATATGGTTGAGGTTCTGTTTTGCTGCGTCGAGTATAGTGACATAAAGAAAGGGTTATCAACCAATTA
Source organism: Lissotriton vulgaris (assembly GCF_964263255.1). Lineage (NCBI taxonomy): Eukaryota > Metazoa > Chordata > Amphibia > Caudata > Salamandridae > Lissotriton > Lissotriton vulgaris. The sequence goes on from NC_141698.1 coordinate 904,885,356, forward strand.
GGTGCTTGTCGAATCCCTTCACCCGAGTAGGTAGGGATGATTGAGCATGAATATTTTCATAAGAGCAGGATCACACTTAACAGGGGAGGTCATCTAGAGTAAGGGACTGGAATTCAACAGCTACGGCCCGTGGAGGGAGTTTCAGTGGGGCGGAGAGGCGGGGTGGGTGAGGGGCAGGGTGGTGGGTGCTAAAAACTGGAGTATGGATAATTGAAGGTAAGTAAACAATTTAATTAATGAAACGAATTTCGTAGCGCGCCCTGCATCGCAAAGAAACAGTCAAATTTAACTCAGTTCAGGCCACGAAACCAAAGATCTGGAAAAGAGACTTGAAACAAGTCAACACAAACACACTACCTTTCTCAAGCTACAACCTTCTATTGCCTCCTGCTGGCACCACAGATGTGCATGATCTCAACAACCACTACCTCAACTCGATGACCGCAATAATCAATGAGGTAGCCCCTCTTCAACTTAAGAGAGTCTCCACTAAAGACTCAAAACCTTGGTACAATAGCCTACTCAACAAAAACAGATGCTCTCTCAGAGTTGCTGAACGCAACTGGAGATCAGTCCAGTCGACTATTCACCTCAAATTATTAAGGAAAAAGAGAAATGCCTATTACCAGTAGATTAAGCGCACAAAAGCAGATTTTTGCAAACACCAACTAGACCAAGCTAGAAATCGTCCCAAAAAACTATTTGAGCTAATCAAAACTCGACCTAAGGACGCCCCTCAACGATTACAAGACGCCGCCCAAGCGCAACCCAACTGTGAACAATTCTACGCCTTCTTCACTCAGAAGACCCTCAACATCGAGAACGATCTCTTAAAGGACTGATTACTTTATACTGTGCCACATTCACAAACCCCCCCATCACCACCAACTACTACACACCAAATCCCTTCAAAGTGTGTCCCAAAGAACAATGCCCCCTGGTCATCCTTTGACACCTACTCGAAAGAGACTTTGGGTAAGATTCTAAATGCCTTGAAACTTTCCACTCACCTCATCGATCTGCTCCCTGCTAACGCTGTTAAAGACCTAACCCCATGGCGGCTTCCGCTATGGACCAAAATCATCAAAAGTTCACTCCAACTAGGATGCATTCCAGATACCCTCAAAGTCTGTCAAGTCTCACCCATCCTTAAGAAACCAACAGCTGACCCCACAAATCTTAACAACTATCATCCTATTTCCAATATCCCTATCCTGGCCAAACTGCTTGAAAAATGCGTGCACCACCAACTAATCAAATATATCGTTCACTTTAACCTCCTTGACAACCACCAATCAGGCTTCAGAGCAGGGCACAGCACGGAATCAGCCATGACTCACATTATTGATGATGCACTTCAAATCCTGGACCAGAACGGCTCATGCCTACTTATCCTGCTGGACCTATCATCAGCTTTTGACACAGTCAAACACGAGAGTTTGCTGGATCTGTTCAGACGAATGGGTCTTTCAGGACCAGTGCTAAACTGGTTTACCTCCCTTCTACATAACCGAACACAACAATTCAAGAATAACAACACTCTTTCCAACCCAGTTCCAGTAAGGCTGTGCATCCCACAAGGATCCTCACTTTCCCCGACATTGTTTAACTTGTTCAAGGAGCCGCTCACCGAAATTCTTCAAGCGACTAAAGTGCAATATCATATGTACGCTGATGATACACAACTGTATCTAAAGATTAACACCTTATAAGACATTAAACAGCTTAACTCCACACTCATGAACACTGAAACACGGTTGGCAGAAAATCATCTCAAACTGAACGCTCTAAAGACCGAATTCATCCTTATAGCCCCCCGCTAAAATCCCTTTGATGCAAAACTTAATCCAACATCTCACTGCACTCAACGTGCAACCAACTATTGTGGACTCACTGGGATTAACTCTGGACACCAATCTCACCATGCAGAAACACGTCAGCAACGCTACAAAGGGAGCAAACTTCCAGTTAAACTTTCTAAGGTAGTTGAAGCCATTCTTGCCAGTCAATGACTTCAAACAGGCTGTACAAGCGCTAGTTATCACCCGTGTGGATTATGGTATTGTCTCTCTATGCTGCCTCCCAAAACCGACTACAGCCCCTGTTGGACTTGGCCCTTAAGGCAGGTTCACCCCTAATCTTTTTGCTTTAGATCTGTGATCTGTGTGGAGGATTTTCTGGTCTGTGCGCACTTTTTCCCTGTGTCCCAGAGTAAAGTGCGTGCATGTAGTTAGGCTGGCCTGCTCTCCCGTAGGAATGCATGGGGAATGTCTGTGTCCCTGGTAGTTCCGGATGCGTGGGGAGTGCATGCTCGAATTTGGTATGTGTGAGCCCGTGAGAATGAATGCTTCGCAATGGTGTATGTGGCATGTGTGTGTCATGTGTAGAAATGCCACTTCTAGGACTTGGCATATTAATGTAAAATATGCCTGCCGTGTGATTGGCTGGAGCTGGTTGGTGAGCCTGGCTCCAGGAAGGCTGGATGGGTCTGCCCGGTGGTGAGTGTGAGATTAGCATGTTGATGGCTTGGGAGGAGTGCACCTGGTCCCTGATGGGGCTGGACTTTCCCCACACAATGCTGGCTCCACCCCCTGTAGTGCGACTGATGACCCTAGCCCTGCCAGTGAATGAAATGGGTGGTTGAGCTATCAAGGGTACTTCAAAACCAGCTGCGACTGGTTTTCCCCCACCCTGCACCTACAGACAAAGGGAATTTACTGTATAAGAAGGGGCTGTGTCCCCATACAATTTGGTTCTGTTCTCTTCCAGGATCCTTGCCAGAGGGGGCTGCTGCTGCTGCTGGGGCCAGGAGGACCGCCACTTGGCTTGTCTCCCTGCCTGGAGACCCAGTGTGCTGGCTCTGGCCCTGCCTTGCCCCCCTGCCTGCCTACAGACCCTGCTGGAGCTTTGCTGTTGCCTGGGAGCGCTGTTCTCTTGTCCCAGTGCTGGGAGCGCTTTATTTCTGCCCATTGGCGCTGTGAGCGCTTTTCCCTGCCTGAAGCGCTTGGGAGCGCTGAGGATTGTCCCTAGCGCTAGAGAGCGCTTTATTTTACTTATTGCGCCTGAAAGCGCTTTTGTTGCCCAGCCGGTGCCCACCCGGCATCTGCCGAATTTGCTGCGCTCGTATTTGATGTACGAGTGCCCACCTCGTTTATTATTGCCAAAGTGCTCAGGGCGCTGTTATCCTTTGCCAGACGGCTGCCACACCGCATTTGCCCGTTTTATTGAATTATTATCTGAAGCCGGAGCCCACCCGGCATTGCCCCGTGATCACCGCCGCAGCCCAGGAGCCTTGAAAACTGCTGCCGGGCCGCTGCCTAGTGCGACCCGGAAGTCCCGCCTCCTGAACCCCAGGGCTGTGCTGCCATTGGCGGCCCCAGCGGAAGTCAGGCGGAGTACAGCGAGACGGGGCCAGGCGGGAGGCGAAGGAAGCCGGCTGCCGTGTCCGCGAGGCTCCCCGAGTGAAGAGGAGCCCCGCGCTGCCCAGAGGAGGAGAGCCGGCGGTGTTCCTGCCCCCGCAGCACCAGCGAGGTCCCAGTGAGTGCGGGGACAGGGTCCCTTGAGTTATTTAGAGCGGCCCCAGTTGGCAGAGGGCCGCTCCAACGATCCTGGGGCATTTCTGTTTGTGAGCCTTGCGAGGCTCAGGCGGCCTGTTGATTTACGAGCCTGAGAGGCTCCGGGTATTCCCGTTTTCGAGCCCCGAGGCTCCCTACGCCCGCAGTTGTTCGTCGAGCCCTGAGAGGGGCTCTTGAGGGACAGTTTGTTGTTTTAAGCCACAGAGGCTCATCAAGGCGCCATTATTCTTTGAGCCCACGAGGCTCCCGACCACATTGATTTAGAGCCCTGAGAGAGGCTCTGGGGGCATTTCATTTGTTTGGAGCGCTGAAGCTCTTAGGTGCCAGTCACCTGTGTTCTTGAGCCCACGAGGCTCCAACGTTGCCCTAACCTTTCCTGCACCAGTTGTCCAGCACTTTGTGGGCAACTGCTATGTTTAGGCTTGTGGTTTGTGCTGCCTGCGCAGACCCCCTGACATTGAGACTCAGGGCATTCAGCCCCTTGCGAGGCCAGTTGGCCTGAGGGACAATTCCAGCGTTGTGCTACATGCACCCTGCGCACTGTAAGTTACTTGCTAATGTGATTCTTGCGCAAATGTTCTAACCTGCACCTCTGAATGTGTTTAATGCCTCATGTGCTTAGGTATTTTATGTTTATCCCCTTTTCTAAATGTGACCTGCTTAGAGGATTGTTGATGTCCCATTACCTTTGCTAAAAGTGACCTGCTTAGGTATTTTATGTTTTATCCCCTTTGCTAAAAGTGACCTGCTTAGAGGATTGTTTATGTCCCATTATCTTTGCTAAAAGTGACCTGCTTAGGTATTTTATGTTTTATCCCCTTTGCTAAGAGTGACCTGCTTAGAGGATTGTTTATGTTATTACCTGCTTAGGTGATTGTTTATGTTCCTATAGGTCCTGATGATAAGGTCCTAGTTCCCTGCGTGATTTTCCTACAGTGTTTAGGGTTGCGTAGGAGGTATTTACTCTTTACCAGTGTTTACTGGTTGTGTGCTACATGTACTATTTTGGTGCTAGTCATTATATGTTTATGTGCTAAGTGTATACCTACAAGTATTATTTCTAACAAGTGCCTACCCCTGACAGTGGTCCATGTGGCTCTGTCCTGTACATAATCCCTTGTAAATTCTGCCTGTGCCTGTTGGCACATTGTAAAGTTTGTGTGTTATCTCATGTGTTTTTTACTATAATACAAAGGCTATTTTTTATACAACCTTGTGTGGAGTTTCCTTTGTGGTGGGCCTTGGGTGTTGTTGCTGGGGTGCGTGCGCAAATACTTAACTCATACCGCCTCCAAGTTTAGCCTTGCTGCTCGCGCCACGTTACCTAGAGGGTGAGCAGGGGTTATCTTGGTGTGTAACTCCCTTGCCCTGACTTAGGAGTGGTGGTCTCTGACTGACTTTGGCGTGAGCCCTGGCCAGCCAGGGATCCCGTTTCTAACAGCCCCCCTTAGAGCATCAATAAACTCTGCAGCAAGACTCATCACCGGTACGCAAAGAAGTTCCCACACTTCCCCTGACCTAAAATCCCTGAACTGGCTCCCGTTCGCAGCAAGAATTCAGCAAAAAATTGCTTGCATGACACATAAGGCCTTACACCACAAGGCACCCATTTATCTCGCACAGAAATTGACAATCTCTGGTGGCTCAAGGTCCTCTAGGGGTGAAGATAACCTTCTACTGAAACCTCAAAGATTCAATAAAAAAAAACATATAAACGAACCTTCTCTGGGATGGCACCTAGGATTTGGAATACTCTTCCCCCTGAAACCAAATTGAATTGTTCTTTCGTATCTTTCAAAAAGGAACTAAAAGCGATTCTCATGGCAAAATTTACTTGAACACTCTACCCAGCCCTAAACCTTTTTCATCCGAGACTTGCTGGTTTTGTGCTTGCAACAACTATGATCCCATGCTTGGGTATTTTACGAGTTTTTTGTGTGTTTTATTTTATTCATCCCATGCTTCTTCTCTATATTGTGTCTTGCTATTCATGTGGTATAATCAACTCTGTTCATTGTAAAGCACTCTGATATCCGCCAGGATCTTGTTTGCGCTCTATAAAACCTTCTAAATAAATCAAATAAATAAATGACAAAATTAAGTCACACATGAATACCATAGTGCAGGGATTGGAGATGTGGAATTTGTAGCATTTCCTATAGGGAAAGCCACAGGGAAAATATCAGTGCATACTATGTTGGCAATCAGATTTGACAGGAGCGGTTTCAAAAATGGGATGATTAATCTGTGTTTTTGGTTTTTGTCTCATACAATAATTGTACAAGGCAAAAGTTCAAATGAAGTCCCTCAAGGAATTTCGTTGCCTCCCTGTAGGAGACAGCATGGACATCAATTTATTCAGAGCCACTTACAAGACACAAACAGAAATATATGGCCAATCTGTGTCCCATGAGACTTGGAAGTCAAACATGTGTAGGCTTCGAAAGCACTGTGTTTGAAACCAAGCAAGCTTCTAATTAGTCTTTTCCACTTTCAGCAAAACAAATGGAAAATCTCATCGTTACACTTAACTATGGCTCTTATCTCACTGGAAACACACTAAATACAGTATGCTTCCACAAATTCCTTAATATTGAATTTGTTCTTTGCCCACATGTCGTCAGAACATTCTAGGGCCTGTTCAGAAAGTTTCATTTCCACATGAGTAAATCAACATGTGTAAGTTTACTCTAACACTTACAAGTAACTTTACTGTTTTTGGTTATCCACCATTTACATGTGTTAAGTTACTCAAAAGGAGAGAAAGGGCATGGAGGCAAATTTAAAAGTGGAAAGTGACTGCAGACTAAAAAGAGAAGTGGTACATCCAGCATCATACATGGCCAACCACTGATACTGAAACACCTTTCAGTAGTAAATATTAGAGGCAGGAACTATATATAGAATCCCATTGGCAATAATGCTCAATTACTTCAACGTGTTTCGACTTTCTAAATATATAAATAAAATGAAATGAATGTTCACAAATTTAAATACAGTAAGAAAATTGATACAATTGTTTGATATAATATTTTAATAACCTTATTTTAATTGAATAATACATGTAATTTGTATTTGTAAAACATAATTACATGTATTTAAATTAATTCTATAAATAAAATTGTTATGCATCATACATAAAAATATATGGTACTTTAGATAGGAGTTATTTTAATAAATCCCTTGAAGAAAATGTTAATTTAATCCAATATGTTTACATTGATTAATTATTAAATTCAAAGTAAATTATTAGTGATGTAGCATTTCTATTGTTTTCTACAATTAAACTAAACAAAACAAGGATTGTACATTATTATTCAACATAAAAATATTTGTACAATTTTTTTTAAAGTTAAGGAATCTTTTTTGATTTTCCTTGTTTTTTACCGCAGGGAGTTTTCCGCCACGTAGGGCAGCTTCATCTTTGGGAATTGAGATGGATGGCCGCAGGGGAACATGCAGTCATCCAAAGGACAACTGCATGCTCCCCCAATGTGTTTTAAAAAGAGAAACACTGTTTGTAAAAGCAGCATTAGCCTCATGAATGTACACAGGCTGCTTTTTAAAAAAGAAACCTTCCTGTTTGAGAAAGCAAATGTAGGAACAGTAGTCTGAAGTCCTTGCATTCTGCACTTGCATTCTGCACTGTCCCTCAATTCACAGCCATTTACAGAGGGCTGCAAAATAAAACCTTCCTAACAGATATTAATTTAGCAGGTCATTATGCAAATTAGAAATTTGCAATGTGACCTTTTAGTATATGGGTCAACACTACTATGAGCAACAACTTCTAATCTTCTATTAGGGCCTAATTACAATGGCAGTCGGACAAGCACCGATCACCATCGCAGCGGAGTCGAAACTGGACGACATGTAGTCAGTGGCTCCACACGACAAATTAAGATGTGACTGCCATGTAGGCCGTCGTAAACATTCCCTTTTCTATTACAGCTTGTTCTGTGGCCCAGTGGAAAAGGGGATGTTTTGAAACATCCATGCTTGTGTGCCAGGCACCATGTGGAGCCTGGCAACCAGGGTATGGATGTTTGGGGGGCACGACGGGTGCTCCCTCAGGCCTCAAAGCTGAGGCCCTGAAGATGGGTCCCCCACTATGGGCCTTCACAGTCCTTTCCGACACCCTTTCCATGGCAGTCAGACCGCCATGGAAAAGCTGTCAGAAGTGGAAAATTATAATCCCTATGGCAGTGCTTGTGAAGACAGTGCCCTGTTTGTAGGAAATACGATCCACCAGGAGTGCCGGCTGGTCCCTCTGACCGATGAGACCCAACCGACCGCATCATAATGCCATGGACGGACCACTCTGCTGAATGTCAGTCGGACCACAACTGACTCGATCGGACCACCTCCAGGTAGCAGTGGTCCGACCACCATCCTTATCAGGTCCATTGACTCTATGGGACCGATTAAGATGTTGTTGGGATTGCCACTGACAAGCTGTCGGTGACGGTCCTACCCAGATCCAGCATGGCAGTCTGGCCGCTGCATTACGATGCTGTCAGTCGAACTGCAGCAGGTGGAGGGACTTACTGATGCCTCCAACAGGCTCAAGGAGCCTGGAAAGTATCGGTTCAACCTTCAATGGGGCGGTGCCTGCAGAGGCAGCGCCGTAGGGATTATAATGGCCCTTTCTGAATGGCTTTTCATGTCAGCCAGACTGCCATGAAAAGGCAGCCGGAATGGGACTTTGGGTTCTAGCAGGACCCCGTAAGCCTCTGCTATTGGCCCAGGGGGGCTCATGTAGTGTCACCCTAAACATTCCTGCACCATTTACCAGGCACCACAGGGTGCCTGGCACATGGTGCATGGATGTTTGCAAAATGGCTTTTACCATTGTGGCTTGTGATGTTCCACCTTTCGAGCCGCAGCACACACCGCAATGGTAAAAGGCATTTTTACGACCACCTACATGGCAGTCTCATTGTAATCGAGCATGTAGAACCGCCAACATATAGTCGGTCAGACACCTACCTGAAACGATGGGGGTTGGATGCTCATTCGACATACTATATGTATACCTTTATTTTACCATGTGGAGACCTCCACCCCTAATGTGGAGTCTCCCTATGGTAAAGTTTTGGAAAAATTTTTAAAAAATCAAAAAGAAATTTAGATTAGAAATAAATTATTACTTTTTTTATAAATTATTAATTTCATTTCACGTTATATACTTACTTAAATGTAGATAAAAAAGCCACAGAACTATTAACTAAATTTTGAAATAAATCTTTAATTATTGGAAAAATATATATATATATATATATTTTTTTTTTGTATTATTCACTAATACATATTAGAAGTGATGTATGTAATCAATTAAAATAAATTATGTATATGTTGATACATATTATTGTTACATTATATTTTAAATTAAAAATAGGGTATTAACATATTTTATAATTAAATAATAAATGTGTACTCTTTTTACTCATTAACTTACCCTCAGAGTTTTTGACTAAGCAAAAAGGAGTAAACTTTCTCAAAAGTGTAAATTACTAAGAAGTGTAAATTAGCTTTTTGACTCACGCATTTTGTGAGTGGCCAACAGTAGTAACGTTTCTCAAAATTCTCACCTTTGTGAATAAGACCATTAAAGTTCAAAGCACAGCAACAAATTTACACTTTTTGCTTAGAACTGCATTTTGCAAAACTTGGCTGAAAAAAGTGAGCAGCAACAACTTATTTGCAATGTATGTAAGTGAACAAACCTGACTAGCATTACGGGAGTCGAAGGCACTGGCCCAAGGTTGTGCTGTCATTGGACTTTTAATCATGAGTACACATCAGTTCTTATATAAATAACAATGAGAGCAAAGTATGCTATAATTTTACAAGACTGCTTGACCTAATTTCTATGCTATAAATGTTCTCATAATGGAAACTAGTCTGTTCAATTACTTTTTTGGTCAAACTTGATAAGATCTAATCTGTTTTTCCACATTACACACACAGTATAGCGTGATCCAAACAGCACCCAAGAGGCAGCAGGGCTTTACATCAAAAACATTTTAAAAATAGCCTGGGGATCCAGTACTCAAGATAAAATAAAATGCATGCCACTGGAGTAGGAGTGCACGTTCATCTATGGTGAATAATTACAAAATGTAAACCTGCTGCCCTCTGCTCTTCTGTCTTTTATTTTACTCCTTCCCTGTACCTGAGCTGTAGTGACCATACACAATGCTTGATAAGGGTCTTTGGGTGGGCATTATGGCATAATTTATGAGGGATTGGTGTAGGTCAAGGCCGCAAGAATTATTGCTGATCTGTCCTACGCCAAAGTAAAAGGGCAGGAATGCATAGTATTTATGAAATACTGTGCATTCCTGTCCTTTCCCATGCGCTGGTGCACAATTTGCTGTCTAGCGCCAACGTAGATACACTTGCACCATGATGCAAGGGTGCCTCTGTTGTAGGCATGATTGTTTTTGTAAGGAAGGTGCACTTTCCTGCCAAAAAACAATCTCGAGAGGCATTTTCCTCTTTCTATGTATGCTGCAGAATGCAGCACAGAAGGAAAGTGGAAAAAAGAAGAAGAAATACACATATTTCCCCTCATTACGCCTGCTCTGGGGGGTGTAAGGTTTTGGCACTGCCCCAGGTTTATGTGATTAGGTGAATTGGGGGCAGTGTCAAAATCCATGGGTGTTTCATGGGAAAACCTACAACTATGACCACCTCCATGATTGAGAGTAAGGCAAGGCAGCGACTTGCGCTGCATTGTCTTACTTCATATCTATGAGGCTATGCAAAGCCATGCAGGGTGGCTTTGCGTAGCCTCATAGATATAATTGAGAGACTTGCACCACCAGAGCATCAAAGAAAGTGATGCTCCGGTGAAGCAAGCCTCTAATAAATAAGCCCGATGTGTCTAACACAAAACCTCGTGCCATAACTATGCGGCTTCCCACACACACCTCTCACATCAAATGTAAACATTCAGAACCCTGGTGTACCCCATGTAATGGCCATAAAACTGAATGAATGGAGAAGCAGGATCTTCTGACTAAGATTCTGACACAAGGCCCATTTGAGCTCAGACTTTTTCTGCCTCATAAATCACCCAAATGCAAGAAAGAAGCAATATTTGCCAAATCCAGTTATCATCTGAAAATAATATCACAATGTGATAACTAAATTAATGCCATTTTTCAAACTATGCACCCTCTGGTTGAAACACCTCTGCTGTAGACAGTGAGAAAAACTCATCACCGTCCATATATTCTTAATTGAAGGAATACAACACCCATGAAAAGGAATTATTCTCAATCGCATCTTTTCTTCCTCAGCACATACCGGAATAGTGTTGCATCCATATAATAAAAACAAAAACAAAACAAAAGACATCAAATGACAACACATCCTCAATATCATAAACTCTCTTGCATAAGGAATTGTTTCCACCTCCCAAAAAGTGGTGCAGCACTTTTTCCCCTATTTTTCTTCATTCTGGAAACTCACATCCTAGTTTGTGCAACTCAACTGTAGAGTAGCAGGCACATCCTAGTTAGCAATGTCAATGGAAACTTCACTTATTGCATTTTGGGCACCTTCGCTCATTTTCTTACTTTTGAAATGCTTGTGTCTCCACTGGGCTGTGTGGGTTCAGGAACCCAACATATGCGCATCATCCTTCAAAAAACAGACTCACAGTCATAGCTTGCTGTATGCCGTACCCTGGTCCTTATTCTCAAAGAGAGAAAAAGGTTTTCACTGTCGGAGTGCCATAAACTGTCTTGTTAGCTACTGAGAAGGTTTATGCAACTATGTGGATTATACACTACAGCATTCCAGAAAACAAGCTTACATAAAGGGACATGTTTACCCATCCAGGCATAACTATTTAGCATCAGATGCTCTCATGATGACCTTTGTGGTTTACACACCGATGTCCTGACCTCACAGGAACTTAACAACCGCGCATTATGTTCTGAGCTCCCCACGCTCTCATCTACCCTCACCACTTCTACATTACAGCCAGCCACCCGATCTTCTCAGCCACCTACACCCTCCAACATCTCACCGGTCTCGACACCCCTACCATATAATGATTCTCGTCTACCTCTACCCTATAATGATCCTCATCACACGTACTGTCCCCTCAACATCCACCCCCTCCGTAGTCTTAGTTTGGCACAGGTCTTTTCCTCACACTTCAGCGATGACAATACGCTACCGGATGAGCACCACCCGCCCCCTACATCCCCCTCCCCACCCACCTTACAACCACCCACCCCCTCAACTCAGACCTCTACCCACTCATCCACCCCCTCACACAATACTACCTGCAACACTAACCTTACCCGCACCTCTGCAGCCCCCACATGCAGAAAACAGCCTTCTACCCCAGTCATTACTTACCCCGACCTTAGATTTGATGAAATAATGTTGGCTCTACTCCAGATTAAAAAAGAACTCCAATCTTTCAAGGATCTGATATCCAACCAACCTTGGCGTAATTTTTCCTCAAGAGCATCTAACCTGAACTACCAATCACACCACTTAACTCACACCCCTAAACTCATTCCACCCAATCGGAATTCAGTTACCCTCCTCAAAACACGTTTTCGTCCTAAGCAAAGCGTCAATCCGTTCTCCAAGAGTGATATACTATCTCTTCTTCAATCCTACGAACCCTCTCCCAATAATTGCATTACCGCAACTCAGTTGACCATCCCTACTCTCCACCCTAACCCACTCAGAGTTGCCAGACACAATAATAGAGGGATCGTCGAGAGCAACCTTAGACATGTCCCTCTCACTCAAGACCTCTCCTGTTCCCTCCTTACTCCCCGTCTTAAATGCACACTCATTTACTGTAGATCGGCTTCCAGACATGCGGTGGACATAGCTGAGCTCATCATTTCACAGGAACTAGACCTGCTATGTTAACTGAAACCTGGCTAACTGATTCCTCCACCCCACTGATGGACATTCTAGTTTCCCCGAACTAAGACATCATCAGATTAGACAGAATCGGTCAGATAGATGGAGGTATAGCCTGTATTCATCGTAGTGACATCACTGTAAGTAGAGCCACATCCTTGGTCTTCACGTCCTGCGAATACTTCTGCCTAGACCTTAGCAGCAACGGCAAACAAGCTTGCTCACTGCACATCATCTATCATCCACCAGGTGACAATCTCATTTTCGCTGCCCAACTCATGAATACAATTTCTACTAACAACGGTATGCAAAACAATTAAATATTCCTCCGCGATTCCAATCTCCACTGGAAAGACAACAACGACACAATTGTCAACTGCCTCAGAAGCTTCCTGGATGATCTAGCCCTGACCCAAACCTGCAATGGCCCTACACATAAGAAAGGTTCAACCATGGATTTAATAATCTCCAAAACTGACGTAATTCAACTGGAATCGATACAACCCTGCGACTGGTCTGATCACCACCTCAATACCTTCTTTATGAAAGAAACAGTCAAATTTAACTCAGTTCAGGCCACGAAACCAAAGATCTGGAAAAGAGACTTGAAATAACTCAACACAAACACACTACCTTTCTCAAGCTACAACCTTCTATTGCCTCCTGCTGGCACCACAGACGTGCATGATCTCACCAACCACTACCTCAACTCGATGACTGCAATAATCAATGAGGTAGCCCCTCTTCAATTTAAGAGAGTCGCAACTGGAGATCAGTCCCGTCGACTATTCACCTCAAATTATTAAGGAAAAAGAGAAATGCCTATTACAAGAAGATTAAGCGTACCAAAGCAGACTTTTGCAAACACCAACTAGACCAAGCTAGAAATCGCCCAAATAAACAAACTGAGCTAATCAAAACTCAATCAAAGGACGCCCCTCGGCGGTTACAAGAAGCCGCCCAAGCGCAACCCAACTGTGAACAATTCTCTGCCTTCTTCCCCTCAACATCGAGAACGATCTCTTTAAGGACTGATTACTTTATTCTGTGCCACATTCACAAACCCCCCCCCCGTCACCACCAACTACTACCCACCAAATCCCTTCAAAGTGTGTCCCAAAGAACAATGCCGCCTGGTCGTCCTTTGACACCTACTCGAAAGAGGCTTTGGGTAAGATTCTAAATGCCTTGAAACTTTCCAAGCACCTCATCGATCTGCTCCCTGCTAACGCTGTTAAAGACCTAACCCCATGGCTGCTTCCGCTATGGAACAAAATCATCAACAGTTCACTCCAACAAGGTTGCATTTCAGATACCCTCAAAGTCTGTCAAATCTCACCCATCCTTAAGAAACCAACAGCTGACCCCACAAATCTTAACAACTATTGTCCTATATCCAATATCCCTACCCTGGCCAAACTGCTTGAAAAATGCATGCACCACCAACTAACAAAACATATTGTTCACTTTGACCTTCTTGACAACCACCAATCAGGCTTCAGAGCAGGGCACAGCACGGAATCAGCCATGACTCACATTATTGATGATGCACTTCAAATCCTGGACCAGAACGGCTCATCCCTACTTATCCTGCTGGACCTATCCTCAGCTTTTGACACAGTCAAACACAAGAGTTTGCTGGATCTGCTCAGACTGAGGATGGGTCTTTCAGGACCAGTGCTAAACTGGTTTACCTCCTTTTTACATAACCGAACACAACAGTTCAAGATTAACCACACTCTTTCCAACCCAGTTCCAGTAAGGCTGTGCGTCCCTCAAGGATCCTCACTTTCCCCGACATTGTTTAACTTGTTCATGGATCCGCTCACCGAAATACTTCAAGCGACTAAGCTGCAATATCATATGTACGCTGATGATACACAACTGTATCTAAAGATTAACACCTTAGAAGACATTAAACAGCTTAACTCCACACTCATGAACACTGAAACATGGTTGGCAGAAAATCATCTCAAACTGAACGCTATAAAGACTGAATTCCTCCTTATTGCCCTCCGCTAAAATCCCTTTGATGTAAAACTTAATCCAACATCTCACTGCACTCAACGTGCAACCAACTATTGCGGACTCAGCAGAATCACTGGGAATAACTCTGGACACCAATGTCACCATGCCGAAACACGTCAGCAATGCTACAAAGGGAGCAAACTTCCAGTTAAACTTTCTAAGGAAGTTGAAGCCATTCTTGCCAGTCAACGACTTCAACCAGGCTGTACAAGCGCTAGTTATCACCCGTGTGGATTATGGTATTTTCTCTCTATGCGGCCTCCCAAAAGCGACTACAGCCCCCCTTAGAGCATCAATGAACTCTGCAGCAAGACTCATCATCGGTTCGAAAAGAAGTTCCCACATCTAACCTGACCTAAAATCCCTGAACTGGCTCCCGTTCGCAGCAAGAATTCAGCAAAAAATTGCTTGCATGACACATAAGGCCTTACACCACAAGGCACCTATTTATCTCGCACAGAAATTGATATTCTCTGGTGGCTTAAGGTCCTCTAGGGGTGCAGATAACCTTCTACTGAAACCTCAAAGATTCAACAACAAAAAAATATATAAACAAACCTTCTCTGGGATGGCGCTTGGGATTTGGAATCCTCTTCCCCCTGAAACCAGATTGAATTGTTCTTTCGTATCTTTCAAAAGTAAAAGTGATTCTCATGGCAAAATTTAGTTGACCACTTTACCCGGCCCTGAACCTTTTTCATCCGAGACTCGCTGCTTTTGTGCTTGGAACAACTATGATCCCATGCTTTGGTATTTTACGACTTTTTTGTGTGTTTTATTTTACTCATCCCATGGTTGTTCTCTATATTGTGTCTTGCTATTCATTTGGTATAATCAACTCTGTTCATTGTAAAGCACTCTGATATCCGCAAGGATCTTGTTTGCGCTCTATAAAACCTTCTAAATAAATAAAATAAATAAATGACAAAATTATGTCACACATGAATACCATATTGCAGGGATGGGAGATGTGGAATTTGTAGCATTTCATATAGGGAAAGCCACAGGGAAAATGTCAGTGCATACTGTGCTGGCAATCAGATTTGACAGGAGCGGTTTAAAAAATGGGATGATTATTCTGTGTTTTTTTTTGTCTCATACAATATTTGTCTAGGCAAAAGTTAAAATGAAGTCCCTCAAGGAATTTCGTTGCCTCCCTGTAGGAGACAGCATGCATATCAATTTATTCAGAGCCACTTACAAGACACAAGCAGAATTATATGGCCAATCTGTGTTCCATGAGACTTGCAAGTCAAACATGCGTAGGCTTCGAAAGCAGTGTTTCAAACCAAGCAAGCTTCTAATCAGTCTTTTCCACTTTCAGCAAAACAAATGGAAAATCTCATCTTTACACTTAACTATGGCTCTTATCTCACTGGAAACACACTAAATACAGTATGCTTCCACAAATTCCTTAATAATGAATTTGTTCTTTGCCCACATGTCGTCAGAACATTCTAGGACCTATTCAGAAAGTTTCATTTCCACATGAGTAAATCAACATGTGTAAGTTTACTCTTAAACTTACGAATAACTTTACTGTTTTTGGTTATCCACCATTTACACGTGTTAATTTACTCAAAAGGAGAGAAAGGGCATGGAGGCAAATTTAAAAGTGGAAAGTGACTGCAGCCTAAAAAGAGAAGTGGTACATCCAGCATCACACGTGGCCAACCACAGATACTGAAACACCTTTCAGTAGTAAATATTAGAGGCAGGAACCTAATATAGAATCCCATAGGCAATAATGCTAAATTACTTCAACGTGTTTCGACTTTCTAAATATATAAATAAAATGAAATAAATGTTCACAAATTTAAATGCAATAAGAAAATTGATACAATTGTTTGATATAATATTTTAATAACCTTGTTTTAATAGAATAATATATGTAATTTTTATTTGTAAAACAAAATCACATGTATTTAAATTAATTCTATAAATAACGTTGTTATGCATCATACTTTGAAATATATGGTGCTTTAGGTAGGAGTTATTTTTTTTATTAAATCTCTTGAAGAAAATGTTAATTTAATCCAATATGTTTACATTGATTAATTATTAAATTCAAACTAAATTATTAGTGATGGAGCAATTCTATTGTTTTCTACAATTAAACTAAACAAATAAAGGATTGTACATTATTATTTAACATAAAAATATTTGTACCATTTTTTTTAAAGTTTAGGAATCTTTTTGAATGTTCCCTATTTTTTACCGCAGGGAGTTTTCCGCCTTGTAGGGCAGCTTCATCTTTGGGAATTGAGATGGATGGCCACAGGGGAACATAGAGTCATCCAAAGGACAACTGCATGCTCCCCCAATGTGTTTTAAAAGGAGAAACACTGTTTGTAAAAGCAGCATTAGCCTCATGAATGTACAAAGGCTGCTTTTTAAAAAAGAAACCTTCCTGTTTGAGAAAGCAAATGCAGGAACAGTGTCTGCAGTCCTTGAATCCTTGCATTCTGCACTTGCATTCCGCACTGTCCCTCAATTCACAACCATTTACAGAGGGCTGCAAAATAAAACCTTCTTAATAGATATTAATTTGGCAGGTCATTATGCAAATTAGAAATTTGCAATGTGACCTTTTAGTATATCGGTCGACAGCTACTATGAGCAACAACTTCCAATCATCTATTAGAGCCTAATTACAATGGCAGTCGGACAAGCACCGATCACCATCGCAGCGGGGTGGAAACTGGTCGACATGTAGTCAGTGGCTCCACCCGACAAATTAAGATGTGACTGCCATGTAGGCCACCGTGAACATCCCCTTTTCTATTACAGCTTGTTCTGTGGCCCAGTGGAAAAGGGGATGTTTTTAAACATCCATGCCTGTGTGCCAGGCACCATGTGGAGCCTGGCAACCGGGGTATGGATGTTTGGGGGCACGACGGGTGCTCCCTCGGGCCTCATTGCTGAGGCCCTGAAGATGGGTCCCCCCTATGGGCCTCTACAGTCCTTTCCGACAGCCTTTCCATGGCAGTCGGACCGCCATGGAAAAGCTGTCAGAAAGGGACATCATAATCCCTATGGCAGTGCTTGCGAAGACAACGCCCTGTTTGTAGGAAATACGATCTACCAGATGGGCTCCTTGAGCCTGTCAAAGCGTCGGCCGGTCCCTCCGGCCAATGGGACCCAACCGACCGCATCATAAAGCCGTGGACGGACCACTCTGCTGGATGTCAGTCAGACCACAACCGACTCAGTTGGACCACCTTCAGGTGGCAGTGGTCCGACCCCCATCCTAATTAGGTCCATTGACCCTATGGGACCGATTAAGATGTTGTTGGGATGGCCACTGACAAGCTGTTGGGGGCGGTCCTACCCATATCCAGCATAGCAGTCTGGCCGCTGCATTACAATGCTGTCAGTCAGACTGCAGAAGGTGGAGGGACTTACTGATGCCTTCAACAGGCTCAAGGAGCCTGGAAAGCATCGGTCCAACCTTCAATGGGCAGTGCCTGCAGAGGCAGCGCCGTAGGGATTATAATGGCCCTTTCTGAATGGCTTTTCATGGCAGCCAGACTGCCATGAAAAGGCTGCAGGAATGGGACTTTGGGTTCTAGCAGGACCCCGCAAGCCTCTGCGATTGGTCCAAGGGGGCTCATGTAGTGTCCCCCTAAACATTCTTGCACCATTTACCAGGCACCACAGGGTGCCAGGCACATGGTGCATGGATGTTTGCAAAATGGCTTTTACCATTGTGGCTTGTGATGTTCCACCTTTCAAGCCGCAGCACACACCGCAATGGTAAAAAGCATTTTTACGACCACCTACATGGCAGTCACATTGTAATCGAGCATGTAGAACTGCCAACATATAGTCGGTCAGACACCTGCCTGAAACGATGGGGGTTGGACGCTCATTCGACAGACAACGTAATAAGGCCCCATATGTATACTGTTGTATTTTCTATACTTATGTTTTGCTGTATCCCTTTAAGCCTGACATTCCATTTCCCTGATGTCATTCTCTATCCTGTTCTGCCTTGTCAGTTAGCTCCCTGCTTTCTGATGGGATCACCAGTTATTCTCTGTAGTGCATAATAAATGCCATATACTTGATTATCAGCCTTTTATCTTCATTTACATCACATGGCGACGATGAGCAGCGTGAGCTAAACAACTACAGAGGGAGAAAAACTCCACTGGTGAGAGAGGAACCACGCAACTATTTTTAAGAAATACCTATGTTTGCTGAACAATTAAAAAAAAAGATTCTCCACTGGAAAGAAATTCAAAGAGGAAGAGATCACCAGAAGTAAGTGGAATTCATAAGACTTATTTAAAATTCCTGGAAAAGAAATTACCTTATCTTTATGGGAAAACTCACAAAAGAACAAGACAATTTTGGAATGATCAACCTCAATGACTAAAGGAATTGATTACATATTCGAACTTTTGCTGGATCCAAGAAATATCCAAACTTCTGGTGGGTTTAAGAGACTTAACCGTATGCTTCTGCTTAACTGTACCTATTGACAGTAGTAAACGTTCCTCTTTTGAATATATTTGGAGTAAAATGAACAATTGCTGTGCCTACTTTCCTTCAATTACTTATTGATTGGCCGAGCACTGATTTTATCATTTTTGCTGATCGTTGAAACAAGACGCGATCTACTGGGAAGTCTTGCATCTTTTAAATCTCTGCATTTTTTTTTGAAGTACAAGCAGAAGATAGCGCGAGCAGTCAGCGCTTACCTTTCGAGTGCTCGAACCAGCCATTGTAGACGAGTGCTCGAACCAGCCTTTGTGGACGTCGCAACGAATCCACTACCGGAAGTCAGGCGATCAGCGTCAGGCAGCGTTAGGCGGAAACTACGCAAACACGCAACGTAGACGCCATTTTGTTGCCATGACAACGCGCTGTACGAGCGCTGTTTCGAGTGATTAGTAACACGCTTGTTTTCCCTTTACCGATTCAACGAAGGAGAGTCTAAGGCATTGGAGAGTCTAACGAAGGAAAGTCTAAAGCATTGTTCCGACTAATCACCAATTAACTGCGCTACACGAGCGCTGTTCCAGGCAAGTGAAAAGTGACACCTTTGTTTTCCTTTACCAATATAACGACGAAGAGGTAAAATAATTTCAAGATACTCCCAAGGCTGATCACTAATCAACCGGCTTCTACAAACCACATAAAAGAAACACCTCGTTTTAAAAAAAAAGTAGAGTTAAAAAAAAAAACGAGTAGTTTTGAAGCACATATTACCAGAATGAAGTGATGACTGTACCTATTTCAGTTTAAATTATTCACCTCCAGGTTGTGTAAAACAGTAGTGTCTACATTTTTTTTTTTTTTTTTTGTTAAGAATGGAAAACCTTAACGTTATTCTTCCTCCCATGTTCCTTCAAACTACTGGAGATCCACCCATTGAGTGGGATGAATGGATAGATATTTTTGAGAACTATATAGAAGCGCTTGATGGTAAGGATTTCAGCGCAACAAGGAAAAAAGCCCTTCTATTAAGCGCTCTAGGTAAAGAAGGACAGCGTTCATTTAAATACCTTCCAGTGGGACTAAACCAAGATGGGAGGGCAATAACCAATGTTTACACAGAAGCAAAAGCTCGCATGAAGAAGCAATATGCAAAGGAGGTAAATATCGTTATGGCCAGGCATAAATTTTATACTCAACCCCAGAGGAGTGATGAATCAGTAGACCAATTTGTAGCCAGGTTACGTGAACTGTCCATCAAATGTAGCTTCGGAGAGATAAGAGACGAAATGATACGAGATCAGTTAATAGTGCAATGTCGCAATAAAAAGATGCAGGAAAAACTGTGGGCTGCAAAAAATCCTACCTTACAGATGGCCATTGACATTGCGAAGGTAGTTGAGGAGTCAAATGCGTGTATGAAAGAGATGGAAAAGAGAGATAATGGGAAAGATAATGTGCAAGGGAATGGTGTTTCTTGTGTTGAACAGGATGAAGTGGCTGCGGTGAACAAGAAAGGCGCAGATTTTAGTGATAGAGGTCCGAGGCGATTCAACAATGGGTTCGCTAGCAATGATAGAAACAGATTTCAAGGAAGGATGTGCAGTAGGTGTGGGAGTACTTTTCATAACTCAGATTTTAGGAGATGCTTTGCAATTGATAAAGTCTGTAGGAAGTGTGGGAGGAAAGGACATTTCTCTAAGATGTGTAGAGGTGGTAATACAGACAAAGTAGCTGTTGTAGAAAACAGGGAAACAGTAAGGGACACTGTTGGTGTTGAGGGTGCCAACAAAATATTGTGTTTGGGTGACGATGGCGTGAGTGAAGGCGTGCCTGGTAGAAGATTCAGGCCAAAAGCTCAATTCCTTATCGATGAAGTAGAGATCCAGTTAATGGTTGATCCAGGGTCGTTGTGGACCATTATTCCCAAAGATATGTACTTAGAGTATTGGAAAGGAGTACAATTGTTACCCAGTGATATTAGTCCTTGTGGTTACCAAGGTGAGAGTATAGATGTCATGGGATTTATGGTCTGTGTGATATCATTTCAAGACCGTTCTGTCAAAGGAAAGGTGTATGTGGCCAGATCTGGTCCAGCAATTTTGGGATGGGGGCAACAGTATGACCTCGGTATTATCATTAATCCTAGGGCGGCACAACAAGTGATGGTGGTAGACAGTATTACCACGGATTCAATTGTTGAAGGAATGAATGGTTTGTTTGATGAACACATTGGAGAGTTGAGAGGCTATGTGCATAAGATCATTCTGCGTGATGATGCTGTGCCCATGCAACACAGGGTAAGGAAGGTTCCGTTCATTGCACGTGAAGAAGTGAGGAAGATGTTGAAGGAAATGCAAGACCAGGGAGTAATAGAACAGATTGAAACTTCACCCTGGATTTCTCCCGTAGTTATTACAACCAAATCTGACGGAAAATTTCGTTTTTGTGTGGACCTTCGCACCCTGAATCAGAACATTGTTGTAGATAACTTCCCGTTACCGAACATCAACGAACTAGTTCTGTCACTGAAAGGAGGGAAGTACTTCTCTAAGCTGGACCTCCGCAGCGCATATCATCAGATAAAATTACATCAGGATTCCAAGGCATTAACAGCCTTCATAACAACTGAGGGCATTTATCAGTTCACTCGTATGCCCTTCGGACTTGCCTCTGCAGCTGGGGTGTTTCAAAGAATGATGGGGGCTGTACTGAAGGGGGTGAACAACGTTGTGTATTTCCAAGATGACGTTTTGATATTCGGAGAGACTATCGAAGAGCACAATGTGATCTTAAAAACTGTCTTGGAGAGGATGGAACAAGCTGGATTGACTCTTAAAAAAGAGAAATGTAAATTTGCAGTGGAGGAAGTTGAATACCTTGGGTACACCCTATCGGTTGATGGTGTGAAACCCAAGAGGGATTTATTAGACTCTATTAGGAATGCACCAGCTCCAGGCGACAAAGATCAATTGAGGTCATTTCTCGGCCTCATTGAATACTACGCCAAGTTTGTGAGGGATTTTGCGGAGAAGACTGAAAATATTAAGGTGTTGTTGAGGAAGGGATGCAAGTTTGTGTGGGGTACGGAGCAAGAAGAGTGTTTTAAACGGATCAAGGTGGAGATTTGTGATGCGGGCATCCTTACACCATTTGATACCAACCGTAGGTCGGTCTTGACTGTTGATGCGAGTGCTGTGGGAGTTGGTGCGGTGTTGGCTCAAGTGCACGAGTCTGGGCTTAAGACTGTCGCTTTTGCCTCAAGGACACTCACAACGGCTGAGAGGAACTACTCCATAATCGAACGAGAAGCCTTAGCTGCAGCGTGGGGTTGTGAGTATTACAGAATGTATCTGTGGGGGTTCAAATTCACACTCCTGACGGACCACAAACCTTTAGTTAAAATCCTGTCACCTGGTGGAGCTGGGAAGGGTTCTGCGAGGTTAGCTAGACTCGCTGCTAGGATCCAAGAGTACCTGTACACGGTTGAGTACATTCCGGGTTGGAGGAACTGCCAAGCAGATGGACTCTCTAGACTTCCACTACCCTGGGAGGTGGTAGACAGGTTGGGAGTAGAATCACTCAATTCTGAAGGGTCTGTAGCTGCTGTGGATGAGGTGGTGGATATCTGTTCTGGAGCGATTAGTAAGAGCCTGTGGAACACCTCTATGGATAAGGATGTGGTGCTAAGAGAGGTAAAAGACTTGATTGTGAAGGGTCCAAGGAGAGAGAGTTGCCTGTCCCCCGCTCTTCGACCATATTTAAAAGTACTTGAACAGTTGTCTGTCTTGGATGCAGACGGCTTCTTGATTTTAATGGAAGACAAATTTATTCCTCCACAGGATGTGAGGTTTACTTTATTCAAGTTAGCTCACGAGGGCCATCTGGGCCAGTCCCTCACTAAGAGGAGAATAAGGGAGAACTTTTGGTGGCCTGGGATGGACTTAGAAATCTCTCAGTGGGTAGAGAAATGTACCGACTGCTTGGAGAGTGAGAAGAGGCTTAAGGTCGGTAGTCACGTTGGCTGTGGCTCTATAGTTGACCCTGGGTGTCCATGGCACACTATATGTCTTGATTTCATTGGCCCGTTTCACCAGCTGAGCCAAGATATGAGATTTGGGTTGGTGGTAGTCGATATTTCTTCAAAATGGTTAGTTGTTAAATTTATGAAGGAGATCACCACGATTAACACTATCACTGTGTTGAGTGACCTTTTTAGAGAGGAAGGCTTCCCGACAAGGATTGTCACCGATAATGGAACGCAATTGACTTCCCTAGAAATGGCTAATTTTTTGAAGAAGTGTGGCATTGCACACTCAAGAACCTCACTTTACAACCCTCAAGGGAACGGAATAGTTGAGAGGGCTAACCGTATGGTAAAGGGTGCAATTCAGATGGCAGTCTCTTCCAGATTAGACGTGAGAGGGTTGGTTAACGACCTGGTTTGGGCCTACAGAACTACTGAAAATGGTGTGACTGGATTGATTCCTTTTAACGTTATGAGGGGACGTTCTGCTGGAACCAAGCTGGTCGCTGCTTGGATGAAAGAGTTGTTAAATGTGGGTCCTGACAATCCTGTTGTTGTGAGTGATCCGGTTGGTTGTTGTAAGATTGCAGTAAATGATTGGGTGAAAGTCAAACCTGGTCGAGTTGGCGTTGGATTGACAAAGTTCAGGGGACCATTTAAAGTCAGGTCTGTCCACAAAAGATTTATAACTTTATTCAACGGTGAGAGTTGGAACTTGAGGCGTGTGGCGTTGTACAAAAAGGGTGAATGTGACCGTGAGCTTCATTTTAAGGGAGCCAGTGCCCAAGCTGAGCCTGGCCGTGATGTTCTCCCTAAAAATGTGAGCGCCCAGGGAGCTCACAGGGTGAGGAGACCTCCAGGCTACTTACATGATTTTGTCTGCAAATAAGTTCTCTCCCTGTAATGAAGAGCATATGCTTGTATTTTGTTTTTTTTTCTTTTGCTTCTTCCTTATGAAGGGGAGAGGATATGTTGTATTTTCTATACTTATGTTTTGCTGTATCCCTTTAAGCCTGACATTCCATTTCCCTGATGTCATTCTCTATCCTGTTCTGCCTTGTCAGTTAGCTCCCTGCTTTCTGATGGGATCACCAGTTATTCTCTGTAGTGCATAATAAATGCCATATACTTGATTATCAGCCTTTTATCTTCATTTACATCATATACCTTTAGTTTACCATGTGGAGACCTCCACCCCTAAAGTGGAGTCTCCCTATGGTAAAGTTTTGGAAACATTTAAAAAAAAAAAAAGAAATTTAGATTAGAAATAAATGATTACTTTTTTTATGAATTATTAATTTAAATTCATGTGATATACTTACTTAAATGTAGATAAAAATGCCACAGCACTATTAACTTAACTTTGAAATAAATCTTTAATTATTGGAAAAATATATATATATATAAATTTTATTTTATTATGCACTAATACATATTAAAAGTGATGTATGTAATCAATTAAAATTAAATAATGTATATGTTGATACATATTATTGTTACATTATATTTTACATTCAAAATATGGTATTAACATATTTTATAATTAAATATTAAATATGTACTCTTTTTACTCATTAACTTACCCTCGGAGTTTTTGACTAAGCAAAAAGGAGTAAACTTTCTCAATAGTGTAAATTACTCAGAAGTGTAAATTATCTTTTTGAATCACGCATTTTGTGAATAGCCAACAGTAGTACCGTTTCTCAAAAATGTTACCTTTGTGAATAAGACCATTAAAGTTCAAAGCACAGCAACACATTCACACTTTTTGCTTAGAACTGCATTTTGCAAAACTTGGCTGAAAAAAGTAAGCAGCAACAACTTATTTGCAATGTATGTAAGTGAACAAACCTGACTAGCATTAGTGGAGTCGAAGGCACTGGCCCAAGGTTGTGCTGTCATTGGACTTTTAATCATCAGTACACATCCGTTCTTATATAAATAACAATGAGAGCAAAGTATGCTATAATTTTACAAGACTGCTTGACCTAATTTCTATGCTATAAATGTTCTCATAATGGAAACTAGTCTGTTCAATTACTTTTTTGGTCAGACTTGATAAGATCTAATCTGTTTTTCCACATTACACACACAGTATAGCGTGATCCAAACAGCACCCAAGAGGCAGCAGGGCTTTACATCAAAAACATTTTAAAAATAGCCTGGGGATCCAGTACTCAAGATAAAATAAAATGCATGCCACTGGAGTAGGAGTGCACGTTCATCTATGGTGAATAATTACAAAATGTAAACCTGCTGCCCTCTGCTCTTCTGTCTTTTATTTTACTCCTTCCTTGTACCTGAGCTGTAGTGACCATACACAATGCTTGATAAGGGTCTTTGGGTGGGCCTTATGGCATAATTTATGAGGGATTGGTGTAGGTCAGGGCCGCAAGAATGATTGCTGATCTGTCCTACGCCAAAGTAAAAGGGCAGGAATGCATCGTATTCATGAAATTCGGTGCATTCCTGTCCTTTCCCATGCGCTGGTGCACAATTTGCTGTCTAGCGCCAACATAGATACACTTGCACCATGATGCAAGGGTGCCTCTGTTGTAGGCATGATTGTTTTTGTAAGGAAGGTGCACCTTCCTGCCAAAAAACAATCTCGAGAGGCAATTTCCTCTTTCTATGTATGCTGCAGAATGCAGCACACATGGAAAGTGGAAAAAAGAAGGAGAAATACACATATTTCCCCTCATTACGCCTGCTTTGGGGGGTGTAAGGTTTTGGCACTGCCCCAACTTTATGTGATTAGGTAAATTGGGGGCAGTGTCAAAATCCATGGGTGTTTCATGGGAAAACCCACAACTATGACCACCTCCATGATGGAGAGTAAGGCAAGGCAGCGACTTGCGCTGCATTGTCTTACGCCATATCTATGAGGCTATGCAAAGCCATGCAGGGTGGCTTTGCGTAGCCTCATAGATATAATTGAGAGACTTGCACCACCAGAGCATCAAAGAATGTGATGCTCCGGTGAAGCAAGCCTCTAATAAATAAGCCCGATGTGTCTAACACAAAACCTCGTGCCATAACTATGCCGCTTCCCACACACACCTCTCACATCAAATGTAAACATTCAGAACCCTGGTGTACCCCATGTAATGGCCATAAAACTGAATGAATGGAGAAGCGGGATCTTCTGACTAAGATGCTGACACAAGGCCCATTTGAGCTCAGACTTTTACTGCCTCATAAATCACCCAAATGCAAGAAAGAAGCAATATTTGCCAAATCCAGTTATCATCTGAAAATAATATCACAATGTGAATTAATGCCATTTTTCAAACTAATGATCAAAAGAGAGTGAGCAACCCAAAATACCCTTGAGGGCATGGGTGATTAAATAGAAAGGTATAGGTGCCTTCAAGGGAGTTTGTTTAAATAACAATTAGTGGTTCCGACTGATTTTATAGGATAAATTAATGATCCTTACAAGAAATCAATTCATCAGAAAGTAGATTCTTAATTATATGTAGCCTCTACTTAATCAAAACACATATATAACACATAAACAACAAAAAAAAAGGTGTATAAGAAAAATAGAGTTTATCAAATAATAAAAAGGTAAATGATTTCATATACAGATGAAGTTAATCCAAAGTTGATTAGGTCTGCAAGTACAAAGAAGATATATTAATAAGTGACTGAACAGAACCTAAAAACACCTATCCAAAGTCAAAGTAAATAAGACAAAACGAGGATGAGGTGAAGGTCGACGTTTCGGTCTCCTAGATAAAACTTGCTGAGACCATCTTCAGGACTGATGTCAATTGTATACTGTATAAAACCAAATGTAATCTGAAATACAAATATTTGCAGTTACACATCTATCATTTCTATTTACAAATTTGCTACAGCTTTGTGACAAAAACGAAAAAACGAAAAACGCTAGTGACATAAACAAGAACATTGCTATACATACAAAAATCAAATATTATTCAACCTTGATTAACGTGATAGGAGTATCATATTTTCAACATTAAAGATTGATTGGACTCTATTTATGGTGAAAACACATAAGAATTTCATGGTAGCAGTAATGCATACTAGATTCATAAAGTTGCATCAAACATCACTTGCTGACTGTAAACATATCATAGAGATTGATATTTGATCAGAAGAATGTGTTAGACATCACCTACTGACTATATATTTTTTACTTTGAAATTCAAAGAAACTGGCATTACATTATATATATATAATTTGTGAAATGCTTACATATAAAACAGTCAAAGAATCATGAAAAACAGCTATTGTACATGATAGCCTGTTTGTATAAACATGAATAAAAATCATATGAAAAAATTACTGTTCAAGTCGATATGCTTAGAACAAAACATTATGTTCACACAGCCAAGGGCATGATTGAATTAGGCTACGGCCACTTTTATCAAATTTATGCGGATGTTTTGAAAACAAAGGAAAATTGACGTGGTATGAGAAAGAACCTGTTACCTCAATTGTAATGCTGCAGATCAAAGGTGTTCTAATCAGACCACAGTTTCATATAGGGCAGAGACACTGGAGCTGCTCCTAAATAGGAGTATCATAAATACTCAAATGTCAAACAAAAAATGTGTAACCATCAATTATAATAGAGCGTTTAGTACCTAATCTTGTGAGGAGCCAACACCTATATTAATTGTGGTCGAAAGGCCGTAAATATCGATGCCAAACGCCGGTAATCTACAAAATAAGAACAGGATTTAGAACAACCACGAACCCATCAACTTGGGGGCCTGACAATCATTCAAGGCAGTGTTTACAGATCAGATGAAGGGACATACCTATCACTCAGTATTGAATAGGCGTGAAACAACAACGAGTAGCGTTATCTTCGTAGATCACGAGGATTGTATGGGCAAATAGATGAATCTGAAAAGGTAAATTATATCATGTCACAAAATACTTATACGTGAATTTATAGAGTTAGTGTGGCAATAAATAAAACTATTTACCTAAATTCACCACAGAGTCGGTTAAAATCATGTGGGTCTTCCAATAATTGGTGTAATTGCTCTAGAGGAAGGACAAAAGAATTGTCAGTATTACAGGTCAGAACCCGCGAGATCGTCTCTAAGAGGGCCTACAGTATGAGGCTTACCTAATTTCTCAGTGTGGGTCGATGGTAAACAAAACGGGCAGCAAGCTGGAGGCAAAAGCGCCCATTACTAGTGATACCCGTATTTAAAGCGCCGTATGGAGCGCGAAATAGGACTGCACATTGGCCGCCATATTGGAAGGGGTCGAATAGTGATGTAAATTCGAATCAGCAATATGTCGTAATGCACACAGTATTAAAAGACCAGAAAGTTCGCCACGAGACGTGTCGATCAATTAATCAGATATCATTCAGAGGATTGTGTTAAAAACAGGCAAAGTAACTACCCATTGGCATATTGAGAGTAATGTATACAGGAATCGCTAAGGCAGTATGTTGGAGATGCATATAACGGCTGCCATATTGGACAGGATGGTGGTAATGCGGTATATTCTGAAAATAATATCACAATGTGATAACTAAATTAATGCCATTTTTCAAACTATGCACCCTCTGGTTGAAACACCTCTGCTGTAGACAGTGAGAAAAACTCATCGCCGTCCATATATTCTTAATTGAAGGAATACAACACCCCTGAAAAGGAATTATTCTCAATCGCATCTTTTCTTCCTCAGCGCAAACCGGAATAGTGTTGCATCCATACAAAAAAAACAAAAACAAAACAAAAGACATCAAATGACAACACATCCTCAATATCATAAACTCTCTTGCATAAGGAATTGTTTCCTCCTCCCAAAAAGTGGTGCAGCACTTTTTCCCCTATTTTTCTTTATTCTGGAAACTCACACCCCAATTTGTGCAACTCAACTGTAGAGTAGCAGGTACATCCTAGTTAGCAATGTCGATGGAAACTTCACTTATTGCATTTTGGGCCACTTCGCTAATTTTCTTACTTATGATATGCTTGTGTCTCCACTGGGTTATATGGGTTCAGGAACCCAACATATGTGCATCATCCTTCAAAAAACAGACTCACAGTCATAGCTTGCTGTGTGCCGTACCCTGGTCCTTCTTCTCAAAGAGAGAAAAAGGATTTCACTGTCTGAGTGTCATAAACTGACTTGTTAGCTACTGAGAAGGTTTATGCAACCATGTCGATTTTACACTACAGCATTCCAGAAAACAAGCTTACATAAAGGGACACATTTACCCATCCAGGAATAACTATGTAGCATCAGATGCTCTCATGATGACCTTTGTGGTTTACACACCTATGTCCTGACCTCACAGGAACTTAACAACCACGCATTATGTTCTGAGCTCCCCACGCTCTCATCTACCCTCACCATTCCTACATTACAGTCAGCCACCCCATCTTCTCAGCCACCTACACCCTGCAACATCCCACCGGTCTCGACACCTCTACCATATAATGATTCTCGTCTACCTCTACCCTATAATCATTCTCATCACACCTACTGTCCCCTCAACATCCACCCCCTCCGTAGTCTTAGTTTGGCACAGGTCTTTTCCTCACACTTCAGCGATGTCAATACACTATCGGATGAGCACTCCCAGCCCCCTACATCCCCTCCCCACCCACCTTACAACCACCCACCACCTCAACTCAGACCTCTACAGCCCCCATTCATCCACCCTTTCACACAATACTACCTCCAACATTAACCTTACCCGCACCTCTGCAGCCGCCCACATGCAGAACACAGCCTTCTACCCCAGTCATAACTTAGCCCGACCTTAGATTTGATTAAATAATGTTGGCTCTACTCCAGATTAAAAAAGAACTCCAATCTTTCAAGGATCTGATATCCAACCAACCTTGGCGTAATTTTTCCTCAAAAGCATCTAACCTGAACTACCGATCACACCACTTAACTCACACCCCTAAACTTATTCCACCCAATCGGAATTCAGTTCCGCTCCTCAAAACACGTTTTTGTCCTAACCAAAGCGTCAATCCGTTCTCCAAGAGCGATATACTATCTCTTCTTCAATCCTACGAACACTCTCCCAATAATTGCATTAACGCAACTCAGTTGACCATCCTTACTCTCCACCCTAACCCACTCAGAGTTGCCAGACACAATAATAGAGGGATCATCGAGAGCAACCTTAGACACGTCCCTCTCACTCAAGACCCCTCCTGTTCCCTCCTTACTCCCAGTCTTAAATGCACACTCCTTTACTGTAGATAGGCTTCCAGACATGCTGTGGACATAGCTGAGCTCATCATTTCACAGGAACTAGACCTGCTATTGTTAACTGAAACCTGGCTAACTGATTCCTCCACCCCACTGATGGACATTCTAGTTTCCCCGAACTAAGACATCATCAGATTAGACAGAATCGGTCAGATAGATGGAGGTATAGCCTGTATTCATTGTAGTGACATCACTGTAAGTAGAGCCACATCCCTGGTCTTCACGTCCTGCGAATACTTCTGCCTAGACCTTAGCAGCAACGGCAAACAAGCTTGCTCAGTGCAACTTTATCTATCATCCATCAGGTGACAATCTCATTTTCTCTGAACAACTCATGAATATGATTTCAACTAACAACTGTATGCAAAACAACCAAATATTCCTCCGCGATTTCAATCTCCACTGGAAAGACAACAACGACTCAATTGTCAACTGCCTCAGAAGCTTCCTGGATGATCTAGCCCTGACCCAAACCTGCAATGGCCCTACACATAAGAAAGGTTCAACCCTGGATTTAATAATCTCCAAAACTGATGTAATTCAACTGGAATCGACACAACTCTGCGACTGGTCTGATCACCACGTCATTACCTTCTTTATCAAAGAAACAGTCAAATTTAACTCAGTTCAGGCCACGAAACCAAAGATCTGGAAAAGAGACTTGAAACAACTCAACACAAACACACTACCTTTCTCAAGCTACAACCTTATATTGCCTCCTGCTGGCACCGCAGACGTCCATGATCTCACCAACCACTACCTCAACTCGATGACCGCAATAATCAATGAGGTAGCCCCTCTTCAACTTAAGAGAGTCTCCACTAAAGACTCAAAACCTTGGTACAGTAGCCTACTCAACGAAGACAGATGCTCTCTCAGAGTTGCTGAACGCAACTGCAGATCAGTCCCGTCGACTATTCACCTCAAATTATTAAGGAAAAAGAGAAATGCCTATTACAAGAAGATTACGCGTACCAAAGCAGACTTTTTCCAAACACCAACTAGATCAAATTAGAAATTGCCCAAAAAAACAAATTGAGCTAATCAAAACTCAATCTAAGGAGGCCCCTTGACGGTTACAAGACGCCGCCCAAGCGCAACCCAACTGTGAACAATTCTCCGCCTTCTTTCCCTCAACATCGAGAACGATCTCTTAAATGACTGATTACTTTATTCTGTGCCACATTCACAAACCCCCCCCCGTCACCACCAACTACTACCCACCAAATCCCTTCAAAGTGTGTCCCAAAGACCAATGCCGCCTGGTCGTCCTTTGACACCTACTCGAAAGAGGCTTTGGGTAAGATTCTAAATGCCTTGAAACTTTCCAAGCACCTCATCGATCTGCTCCCTGCTAACGCTGTTAAAGACCTAACCCCATGGCTGCATCCGCTATGGAACAAAATCATCAACAGTTCACTCCAAAAAGGTTGCATTCCAGATACCCTCAAAGTCTGTCAAGTCTCACCCATCCTTAAGAAACCAACAGCTGACCCCACGAATCTTAACAACTATTGTCCTATATCCAATATCCCTACCCTGGCTAAACTGCTTGAAAAATGCATGCACCACAAACTAGTAAAACATATTGTTCACTTTGACCTCCTTGACAACCACCAATCAGGCTTCAGAGCAGGCCACAGCACGGAATCAGCCATGACTCACATTATTGATGATGCACTTCAAATTCTGGACCAGAACGGCTCATCCCTACTTATCCTGCTGGACCTATCCTCAGCTTTAGACACGGTCAAACACAAGAGTTTGCTGGATCTGCTCAGACTGAGGATGGGTCTTTCAGGACCAGTGTTAAACTGGTTTACCTCCTTTCTACATAACCGAACACAACAATTCAAGATTAACCACACTCTTTCCAATCCAGTTCCACTAAGGCTGTGCGTCCCACAAGGATCCTCACTTTCCCCGACGTTGTTCAACTTGTTCATGGAGCCGCTCACAGAAATACTTCAAGCGACTAACGTGCAATATCATATGTACACTGATGATACACAACTGTATCTAAAGATTAACACCTTAGAAGACATTAAACAGCTTAACTCCACACTCATGAACACTGAAACATGGTTGGCAGAAAATCATCTCAAACTGAATACTATAAAGACTGAATTCCTCCTTATTGTCCCCCGCTAAAATCCCTTTGATGTAAAACTTAATCCAACATGTCACTGCACTCAACGTGCAACCAACTATTGTGGATTCAGCAGAATCACTGGGAATAACTCTGGACACCAATCTCACCATGCAGAAACACGTCAGCAATGCTACAAAGGTAGCAAACTTCCAGTTAAACTTTCTAAGGAAGTTGAAGCCATTCTTGCCAGTCAACGACTTCAAACAGGCTGTACAAGCGCTAGTTATCACCCGTGTGGATTATGGTATTGTCTCTCTATACGGCCTCCCAAAAGCGACTACAGCCCCCCTTAGAGCATCAATAAACTCTGCAGCAAGACTCATCACCGGTTCGAAAAGAAGTTCCCACATCTACCCTGACCTAAAATCCCTGAACTGGCTCCCGCTCGCAGAAAGAATTCAGCACAAAATTGCTTGCATGACACATAAGACCTTACACCACAAGGCACCTATTTATCTCGCACAGAAATTGATAATCTCTGGTGGCTCAAGGTCCTCTAGGGGTGCAGATAACCTTCTACTGAAACCTCAAAGATTCAATTAAAAAAAAATATATAAACCAACCTTCTCTGGGATGGCGCCTAGGATTTGGAATACTCTTCCCCCTGAAACCAAATTGAATTGTTCTTTCGTATCTTTCAAAAAGGAAGTAAAAGCGATTCTCATGGCAAAATTTAGTTGACCACTCTACCCGGCCCTGAACCTTTTTCATCCGAGGCTCGCTGCTTTTGTGCTTCGAACAACTATGATCCCATGCTTTGGTATTTTACGACTTTTTTGTGTGTTTTATTTTATTCATCCCATGCTTGTTCTCTATATTGTGTCTTGCTATTCATTTGGTATAATCAACTCTGTTCATTGTAAAGCGCTCTGATATCCGCAACGATCTTGTTCGCGCTCTATAAAACCTTCTAAATAAATAAAATAAATAAATGACAAAATTGAGTCACACATGAATACCATATTGCAGGGATGGGAGATGTGTAATTTGTAGCATTTCATATAGGGAAAGCCACAGGGAAAATATCAGTGCATACTGTGTTGGCAATCAGATTTGACAGGAGCGGTTTCAAAAATGGGATGATTATTCTGCGTTTTTGGTTTTTGTCTCATACAATAATTGTACAAGGCGAAAGTTAAAATGAAGCCCCTCAAGGAATTTCGTTGCCTCCCTGTAGGAGACAGCATGGATATCAATTTATTCAGAGGCACTTACAAGACACAAGCAGAATTATATGGCCAATCTGTGTTCCATGAGACTTGGAAGTCAAACATGTGTAGGCTTCGAAAGCACTGTGTTTCAAACCAAGCAAGCTTCTAATCAGTCTTTTCCACTTTCAGCAAAACAAATGGAAAATCTCATCTTTACACTTAACTATGGCTCTTATCTCCCTGGAAACACACTAAACACAGTATGCTTCCACAAATTCCTTAATAATGAATTTGGTCTTTGCCCACATGTCGTCAGAACATTCTAGGGCATATTCAGAAAGTTTCATTTCCATATGAGTAAATCAACATGTGTATGTTTACTCTTACGAATAACTTTACTGTTTTTGGTTATCCACCATTTACACGTGTTAATTTACTCAGAAGGAGAGAAAGGGCATGGAGGCAAATTTAAAAGTGGAAAGTGACTGCAGCCTAAAAAGAGAAGTGGTACATCCAGCATCACACATGGCCAACCACAGATACTGAAACACCTTTCAGTAGTAAAATAGAGGCATGAACTTAATATAGAATCCCATAGGCAATAATGCTAAATTACTTCAACGTGTTTCGACTTTCTAAATATATAGGTAAAATGAAATAAATGTTCACAAATTTAAATGCAGTAAGAAAATTGATACAATTGTTTAATATAATATTTTAATAACCTTGTTTTAATAGAATAATATATGTAATTATTATTTGCAAAACAAAATTACATGTATTTAAATTAATTCTATAAATAAAGTTGTTATGCATCATACTTAAAAATATATGGTGCTTTAGGTAGGATTTATTTTTATTAAATCTCTTGAAGAAAATGTTAATTTAATCCAATATGTTTACATTGATTAATTATTAAATTCAAATTAAATTACTAGTGATGTAGCATTTCTATTGTTTTCTACAATTAAACTAAACAAATAAAGGATTGTACATTATTATTCGACATAAAAATATTTGTACAATTTTTTTTAAAGTTTAGGAATCTTTTTTAATGTTCCCTATTTTTTACCGCAGGGAGTTTTCCGCCACGTAGGGCAGCTTCATCTTTGGGAATTGAGATGGATGGCCACAGGGGAACATGCAGTCATCCAAAGGACAACTGCATGCTCCCCCAATGTGTTTTAAAAAGAGAAACACTGTTTGTAAAAGCAGCATTAGCCTCATGAATGTACACAGGCTGCTTTTTAAAAAAGAAACCTTCCTGTTTGAGAAAGAAAATGCAGGAACAGTGGTCTGCAGTCCTTGAATCCTTGCATTCTGCACTTGCATTCTGCACTGTCCCTCAATTCACAACCATTTACAGAGGGCTGCAAAATAAAACCTTCCTAATAGATACTAATTTGGCAGGTCATTATGCAAATTAGAAATTTGCAATGTGACCTTTTAGTATATCGGTCGACAGCTACTATGAGCAACAACTTCCAATCATCTATTAGAGCCTAATTACAATGGCAGTCGGACAAGCACCGATCACCATCGCAGCGGGGTGGAAACTGGTCGACATGTAGTCAGTGGCTCCACCCGACAAATTAAGATGTGACTGCCATGTAGGCCACCGTGAACATCCCCTTTTCTATTACAGCTTGTTCTGTGGCCCAGTGGAAAAGGGGATGTTTTGAAACATCCATGCCTGTGTGCCAGACACCATGTGGAGCCTGGCAACCAGGGTATGGATGTTTGGGGGCATGACGGGTGCTCCCTCGGGCCTCATAGCTGAGGCCCTGAAGATGGGTCCCCCCTATGGGCCTCTACAGTCCTTTCCGACAGCCTTTCCATGGCAGTCGGACCGCCATGGAAAAGCTGTCAGAAAGTGACATTGTAATCCCTATGGCAGTGCTTGAGAAGACAACGCCCTATTTGTAGGAAATACGATCCACCAGATGGGCTTCTTGAGCCTGTCAAAGCGTCAGACGGTCCCTCCGGCCAATGGGACCCAACCGACCGCATCATAATGCCGTGGACGGACCACTCTACTGGATGTCAGTCGGACCACAACCGACTCAGTCGGACCACCTCCAGGTGGCAGTGGTCCGACCGCCATCCTAATCAGGTCCATTGACCCTATGTTTTGCCGATTAAGATGTTGTTGGGATGGCCACTGACAAGCTGTTGGGGGCGGTCCTACCCATATCCAGCATAGCAGTCTGGCCGCTGCATTACGATGCTGTCAGTCAGACTTCAGAAGGTGAAGGGACTTACTGATGCCTTCAACAGGCTCAAGGAGCCTGGAAAGCATCGGTCCAACCTTCAATGGGGCGGTGCCTGCAGAGGCAGCGCTGTAGGGATTATAATGGCCCTTTCTGAATGGCTTTTCATGGCAGCCAGACTGCCATGAAAAGGCTGCCGGAATGGGACTTTGGGTTCTAGCAGGACTCCATAAGCCTCTGCGTTTGGCCCAGGGGGGCTCATGTAGTGTCCCCCTAAACATTCCTGCACCATTTACCAGGCACCACAGGGTGCCTGGCACATGGTGCATGGATGTTTGCAAAATGGCTTTTACCATTGTGGCTTGTGATGTTCCACCTTTCAAGCCGCAGCACACACCGCATGGTAAAAGGCATTTTTACGACCACCTACATGGCAGTCACATTGTAATCGAGCATGTAGAACTGCCAACATATAGTCGGTCAGACACCTGCCTGAAACGATGGGGGTTGGACGCTCATTCGACAGACAACGTAATAAGGCCCTATATGCATTCCTTTAGTTTACCATGTGGAGACCTCCCCCCCTAATGTGGAGTCTCCCTATGGTAAAGTTTTGGAAACATTTAAAAAAAAATCAAAAAGAAATTTAGATTAGAAATAAATTATTACTTTTTTTATGAATTATTAATTTAAATTCATGTTATATACTTACTTAAATGTAGATAAAAATGCCACAGCACTATTAACCTAATTTTGAAATAAATATTTAATTATTGGAAAAATACATATATATATTTTTTTATTATGCACTAATACATATTAAAAGTGATGTATGTAATCAATTAAAATTAAATAATGTATATGTTGATACATATTATTGTTACATTATATTTTAAATTCAAAATAGGGTATTAACATATTTCATAATTAAATAATAAATATGTACTCTTTTTACTCATTAACTCACCCTCGGAGTTTTTGACTAAGCAAAAAGGAGTAAACTTTCTCAAAAGTGTAAATTAGCTGTTTGAATCACGCATTTTGTGAATAGCCAACTGTAGTAACGTTTCTGAAAAATGTTACCTTTGTGAATAAGACCATTAAAGTTCAAAGCACAGCAACAAATTTACACGTTTTGCTTAGAACTGCATTTTGCAAAACTTGGCTGAAAAAAGTGAGCAGCAACAACTCATATGGCTGAGATACCCGCCACCCCCTCTCAACACAATCCCCAAGGATGGGAAACTGGAAACAGTTCTGAACTTTTGGAAGACGGGAGGGAGTGACCCTCCCGGCCGTATTTATTAAAATATGAAACAAAATTAAAACATTAAAATAACGGTTTCATATTATGTACAATTTCATTACCACATTACGATGTTTGGCTAACCTTAACATATTCTCTAATACAAAGGTTCTCCTAGCCGAACTAACATCTTACAAACTTGAACTTGACATTTTGAAATTGTACATCCTAACGTTTAAGGGCCAACGGCAAGGTCGTAACCGGTGTCAAGATCCCTAAACCAGAAATATATCCCCCTCACTTGTGAGGGGCGATCCACATAGTTGTACTCAACTACCAATTTCCCTTGACTTGACGGGGGCCCCTAATAAACTCGACGCCACTTAAAGGTCGTTCGAGGACTCGTGTGAGGTATCTAGAAGGTAGCGTAGACCCCCCCCAAACCCCACACACTTACCACATCTGCCGTCGCAGATGTCCTGGCCCCGGGAAATTCCACAAGGAGGGGGCTGTAACCCCTCCTACCCAGGAAGGGGCCTTGACCGCCTTTCCTTATCCTTTCGGCGGCCCATCCTTAGAAGGGACCGCCTCCCCGTTGAGGGGCCACTGGCCACCTCCCTCGAGCGCTCCCATCCGTAATGGGTGACGCCCACTCATAGAGATCTTCCAATTAGTGCTCACCGATCATGACCTTACCGCCCGACCAAAATAAATACGACAATTCTAACTAAATGACTAACTACCTGCAAGACAGTAGGAACAACCATTTTATTAAAAGCATGCTTATGATCATACCAAAGCAGGACTCCTTTTTTTTTAAATATGTACTACAAATTGACCATTCTTTATTGCATATTCAAAGTCATCACGATAATAAATTCCAACCTGTAAACAAGAATTAGAGTTACCACATCGACTTTATTAAAACCACTTGCTGTCCTCAGGGGCTGGTGGGTGGGTCAAAAATGGCTCTTCGTTCCGTCTCGAGCTCACGTGCAGCGAGGGGGTGCAGCTTCGGAGCACAGGAACAAGAGGATGCTTTCTTGGCTTGTTGCTTCTTTTATCCGTCTTCAGAGCGGGCGTGAACCCGCCCCTTGCCTGCCCCCAGGGCGTGGCCGGCCGCATCGGTGTCTAGGCCAGCCCACTCGAGGGCGGGAAAAGGCGCGCCCCGGCTACGCCGCTTTGGGCATACCAGCCGAGACTCGCCTCCCGCCCAAGATGGCTTCCCGGGGGGATCGTGGTACTCCACCAGACGTTCGGGGGGACCGAATGGTCGCCCCTTTCCATATGGCTGAGATACCCGCCACCCCCTCTCAACACAATCCCCAAGGATGGGAAACTGGAAACAGTTCTGAACTTTTGGAAGACGGGAGGGAGTGACCCTCCCGGCCGTATTTATTAAAATATGAAACAAAATTAAAACATTAAAATAACGGTTTCATATTATGTACAATTTCATTACCACATTACGATGTTTGGCTAACCTTAACATATTCTCTAAT
The DNA here is from genome assembly GCF_964263255.1 of Lissotriton vulgaris. Taxonomy (NCBI): domain Eukaryota; kingdom Metazoa; phylum Chordata; class Amphibia; order Caudata; family Salamandridae; genus Lissotriton; species Lissotriton vulgaris. Next base: position 904,923,824 of record NC_141698.1, read on the forward strand.
ACAAAGGTTCTCCTAGCCGAACTAACATCCTACAAACTTGAACTTGACATTTTGAAATTGTACATCCTAACGTTTAAGGGCCAACGGCAAGGTCGTAACCGGTGTCAAGATCCCTAAACCAGAAATATATCCCCCTCACTTGTGAGGGGCGATCCACATAGTTGTACTCAACTACCAATTTCCCTTGACTTGACGGGGGCCCCTAATAAACTCGACGCCACTTAAAGGTCGTTCGTGGACTCGTGTGAGGTATCTAGAAGGTAGCGTAGACCCCCCCCCAAACCCCACACACTTACCACATCTGCCGTCGCAGATGTCCTGGCCCCGGGAAATTCCACAAGGAGGGGGCTGTAACCCCTCCTACCCAGGAAGGGGCCTTGACCGCCTTTCCTTATCCTTTCGGCGGCCCATCCTTAGAAGGGACCGCCTCCCCGTTGAGGGGCCACTGGCCACCTCCCTCGAGCGCTCCCATCCGTAATGGGTGACGCCCACTCATAGAGATCTTCCAATTAGTGCTCACCGATCATGACCTTACCGCCACAGGCCGGATAGTTGACCGGCTATCCGGACTCCCCACCAAACTCCTACCTAAAGGTCATGTTTTAAAGCTTTTAACCAAGCTATCCAGTCTCCTATGAGTAACTCGATCCCCACCCGGGACAAATGAACACCATCCTCCCAATACATACTGTCACCAGTAATACAACCATGCGCAATAGAATGCAATGTAGTGGAACGGAACAATCTACTCACTTTGTTATTTATTTTTCTTACCGAATGATTCAGAGCAGCAACAGAAATAGCCCCCCGCCATACTTTTCGTGGGATCATATGGGACCATGCAATTGTACACCCTGGAACTCTCCTCGCTAACCAACTTACAGTGGAAAGCATCGCCTCAAGAAGAAGTCGTCTACCAGTGGTGACCAAATCATTGCCCCCAAGATGCACTATGACTATAGATGGCGGTGACCTCGTCCGCCCTAGCAAACCCTCGAAAAATGATTGAAACTGGTCAATACAGAGTCCGCCCCTTCCGTAGAAGGAGACACTGTACCCGTATTCCCCAGCCACGTGAATTATGTCACCTGCGTTGAATACGTCCGCGGCACGCCTCACGTATGAGTGGCCCACGACCCACACCTCATTTTTCACAGCCGGTGATGTCTGACCGCTGGCCCGGTGTTGGGTCGACTGTATAGTTCGCCCCGCCTCGTAGGCTTGCGCAACTGAAAACCAAACAAAAACAGGAAGCGTGAGTACATCATTATAGCTTCACAACATGTGCAACCGCACATACCTTTTATAACAATTGGAGGACCAACGCCCCACACGTTTAATTTGTTCGACATTCAGACCCCTGGCTGTAGCCTCTGTAGCAGCCCCTATCCGAAAGGAATGGGTCCCAAACTCGCCCGGGTTCAAGCCCACAGCAGCAATTGACATCGCAAGCACCCGCTGAAACTGAAACCTCGTCAGTGGGGTGGTATCAGCGTGTCTTAACAAGGTCCCCCCCCATGATGCCACCCTGTGTGTTAAATATTCCTCTACACAACTCACCGGGCACATGGGGGACCCGGGAATCCTTTTTATGATTATGCAGTCACCAATCATGCCCTGGTCGGTCTTGGACTTTATAAACGAGACAGTCATTGTCTCCCCTTTTACCTGAACGTGCTCTCGGCACAGTCCCCCCATCACATCCTGTTTGTTCCTTGCCACTAGTTCACTTATCCGCATAGCTCCATGGAATGCCAGCGTAAAAGCGGCTCGGAATAACACTGTCTCATACTGGGATGAACACGTTGCAGGGAGTATGGATAATAACAAGGCCAACCTATCCAGACCTATCGGGCGCCTTTCATCTACTCTGCGACCCTCTAGGCGTTGCCACCCACGTAGCGCTTTTTGCACAATGAAAGACGCTGTCGGGTCCTGGATCCCATGAGCTCTAGCCATAAAGGAAATGGCGGCCCGATGCCTCTGGGCCGTAGCCACTGATTTGCCTGCCTGGCGCAAAGACAGCAGGAATTTCACTACCAACTCCTCTTGGCCCCAAAGCTCCCCTCTAGCTGCCCCCACAAAGGCCAAATAGGAACGGAACGCCCCTTCATATGCCTTCCTTGTCCTGGGTGCTAAACTCTCTCCCACGAGGTTCTGTAGTTCGGGGCACCAAGAAACCAGAGAGCTTCGGGAAAGGGTGCCGCCACCGGGTCCGCTGTGGGCAGAAAACCCCAGAAGGCCTGCATACGAAAACGAGAAAGCGCATCAGCCGCCTGGTTATTCACCCCTGGCACATGTTTTGCCCTAAATAGCACATTCAATTGCATACACAGCAATACAATTTCTTTGAGCAGTCTCAGGATCCATTTGCATCGTGCTGCCTGGCTATTGATACACTCAACCACGGTCATGTTATCAGACCAAAATACCACAGAGTGATCTCTGAACCCTTCGGGCCAAGTACTCAGGGCCACCAGAATGGGGAAAAGTTCAAGAAAAGCAATGTTATTCGTCAGCCCACTATCGTGCCACCATGACGGCCATTTTCTCGCTACCCACTGAGTGCCGAATATGGCGCCAAAACCTACGCTCCCTGCCGAATCTGTCCACAGCCCCAGCTCCTCAGAGGACACAGCCGGTTTGTTCCAGACTATGCGGCCATTAAAATCCGCCAGAAATGCCAGCCAAATGCGCATGTCCTGGCGAACCTCAGCCGAGAGCCTCGTGCGATGATGACCCTCCTTCAGGCCTACCATGGCTTGAGCGATCGAACGGGAAAAGGGGCGGGCCATCGGTATTACTCTAAGGGCAAAATTCAACTGGCCCACCACTTGTTGTAACTGATGCAGTTTTACTTTAGTCTCACTGATACATGCTTCGAGGGATGCCCTGAATTTTAAAACCTTTTCTCTTGGCAGTCGAAAGCAACCCTCTACCGAGTCGAGCTCGATCCCCAGAAACTCGAGGGAAGTCGAGGGACCCACGGTCTTACCTGGCGCCAATGGCACACCAAATTGGTTCATTAAGACACAAAATTCATTTAAAGCCTGTCCACATTCTGGATCCCCGGCTGCCCCCAAGAACACAAAATCATCGAGATAATGCATCACATGTTGGAAACCCGTCTTCTTTGTGAAGACCCATTGCAGAAAACAACTGAACTTTTCAAAATAGGCACAAGATATAGAACATCCCATTGGCATACATTTATCCATATAATAGCGACCCTGAAACATGAAACCCAGGAGACGCTGATCGTCTGTATGTACCGGGAGCAACCGGAATGCTGACTCGATATCAGATTTTGCCATCAGCGCACCGGGCCCCAGGCGATTCAAGATGGCTACGGCCTCATCGAAGGATGCGTACCGCACCGAACACACTTCCGGGTCAATCGCATCATTCACGGAAAGACCACGTGGAGCTGATAAATTATGTATCAGGCGAAACTCACCCAGATCCTTCTTAGGGACCACCCCTAAAGGGGAACAAACAAAGTTCGCAACTGGTGGCACATGAAATGGACCGGCGACTCGCCCTCGTGCAACCTCTTTCACGATCTTCTCCTGTACCACGGTCGTATGTTGGGAGACCGATATTTGGTTTTTACATTCTGCCCTACCCTGAAACTCCCCCACTGGGATGCGGAAACCATATGAAAACCCGTTCCGCAACACCCCAGCGGAAGCGTGATCCGGGTATTCGCTGAGCCAAGGAATCATTGCCATGGTATCAATCGGAGTAGGTAAAGGCGCCCCTCGGACTGTATCAGACCTGTTTGGCGCCTCCTCTACCCCCATTCTCACCCGCTTTGGTTCTGCACATGGACTCAGGATGGGACGATTGCCCGCACCCACCACATTCGTGCCTAAATTTGCATAACCCCTGGGGCCTCGTACATTTTCCCTTGTTGAAGTGCCAACAAATCCCCCTTTTTCCAGCATTGCCGATCGGCCTGGCGTGGCTGTCGTTACTCGAGCTTGATCGAAAGGGCGTTCCTGGATATTGGCGGGAGGACTCCCCCACGCCACTTCCTACCAATGGCAACTTCAACATACCAGTATCTTCCATTTTGGACCAAGACACAGAATCATAACAATCCCAAGTTAAGCTTTTATCATGTTCTTTCGCTTTTCTGAAAATATTATCGTAACAGAACCATTGATTGCCCTCGTATGATACAGCATACCCCATGATCCGAGACTGATAAATCGGCAATTCGGACAGCAATTCGGGCCTACGTTCACCCATGATGGATGTAAAGATCCCCCACGCTCTGCCCCAAGTGCCAATGTTTTCATTTACTTTAAAGGCGGCCATCTTTGCGCGCCAAACACTTGGATGCATGAGTTCCTTCTGGCATTTAACATGCTCCATCTCATAATGATCAGTAAGCAACGAGAAGATGTTTATATACTCCTCTGCCCATATCTTTTCTTTAATAGCGAGAGGGACATGTTGACCCAACTTTTCCCTTCGTGAGGGTGCAGACTCGTCCCTCGCAATCGGCAATGGCCGCTTACCTGAACCAGAGGCTGTATCTGCGACCGGGCCTGTCCCAGGTGGCTTCTCTACTGCCGTAGCCGGCAATGGTGCCTTCGCCGCTTCCCTTGTTTCACGCAGTTGCTTCATCAACACCTGCGCATCGTCAGCCGTGGCGCCCTTGCTACCTTTCCCCAACCACGCTGCTAACTGAGCTGCCAGCTCGGGCGGCATATCTTCCCCAGACACGGGGGTGACCACCACAGGAATCGGATTCCCTTCCTCCGGTACCGGAGTTGGTTCTTCGAGCGGGGTACTGGGAACCGGGGCGACTCCCCCAGCTGCTCCCTTTCTGGGCCTCTTGCCTTTCCCTCCCGGAGCGTCCCCAGGTAAAGGACGTTTCGGTCCTCCTTCCTCGTCCTTATCCGCCATTCGCTTCTTTAAATCGGTCACCTCCTTCATGAGAACACGGAGCATCTGTTCGGTAGTCATTCGCTTTCCCGCCTTCTTAGGCATTGTCCAACAGCGTATCTGTAACACAAACAAGAAAGATTACAACGCTCAAAAATGGCTCTTCGTTCCGTCTCGAGCTCACGTGCAGCGAGGGGGTGCAGCTTCGGAGCACAGGAACAAGAGGATGCTTTCTTGGCTTGTTGCTTCTTTTATCCGTCTTCAGAGCGGGCGTTAACCCGCCCCTTGCCTGCCCCCAGGGCGTGGCCGGCCGCATCGGTGTGTAGGCCAGCCCACTCGAGGGCGGGAAAAGGCGCGCCCCGGCTACGCCGCTTTGGGCATACCAGCCGAGACTCGCCTCCCGCCCAAGATGGCTTCCCGGGGGGATCGTGGTACTCCACCATACGTTCGGGGGGACCGAATGGTCGCCCCTTTCCATTTGCAATGTTTGTAAGTGAACAAACCTGACTAGCATTAGTGGAGTCGAAGGCACTGGCCCAAGGTTGTGCTGTCATTGGACTTTTAATCATGAGTACACATCAGTTCTTATATAAATAACAATGAGAGCAAAGTATGCTATAATTTTACAAGACTGCTTGACCTAATTTCTATGCTACAAATGTTCTCATAATGGAAACTAGTCTGTTCAATTACTTTTTTGGTCAAACTTGATAAGATCTAATCTGTTTTTCCACATTACACACACAGTATAGCGTAATCCAAACAGCACCCAAGAGGCAGCAGGGCTTTACATCAAGAACATTTTAAAAATAGCCTGGGGATCCAGTACTCAAGATAAAATAAAATGCATGCCACTGGAGTAGGAGTGCACGTTCATCTATGGTGAATAATTACAAAATGTAAACCTGCTGCCCTCTGCTCTTCTGTCTTTTATTTTACTCCTTCCTTGTACCTGAGCTGTAGTGATCATACACAATGCTTGATAAGGGTCTTTGGGTGGGCATTATGGCATAATTTATGAGGGATTGGTGTAGGTCAGGGCCGCAAGAATTATTGCTGATCTGTCCTACGCCAAAGTAAAAGGGCAGGAATGCATCGTATTTATGAAATACTGTGCATTCCTGTCCTTTCCCATGCGCTGGTGCACAATTTGCTGTCTAGCGCCAACGTAGATACACTTGCACCATGATGCAAGGGTGCCTCTGTTGTAGGTATGATTGTTTTTGTAAGGAAGGTGCACCTTCCTGCCAAAAAACAATCTCGAGAGGCAATTTCCTCTTTCTATGTATGCTGCAGAATGCAGCACAGAAGGAAAGTGGAAAAAAGAAGAAGAAATACACATATTTCCCCTCATTACGCCTGCTTTGGGGGGTGTAAGGTTTTGGCACTGCCCCAACTTTATGTGATTAGGTAAATTGGGGGCAGTGTCAAAATCCATGGGTGTTTCATGGGAAAACCCACAACTATGACCACCTCCATGATTGAGAGTAAGGCAAGGCAGAGACTTGCGCTGCATTGTCTTACTTCATATCTATGAGGCTATGCAAAGCCATGCAGGGTGGCTTTGCGTAGCCTCATAGATATAATTGCGAGACTTGCACCACCAGAGCATCAAAGAAAGTGATGCTCCGGTGAAGCAAGCCTCTAATAAATAAGCCCGATGTGTCTAACACAAAACCTCGTGCCATAACTATGCGGCTTCCCACACACACCTCTCACATCAAATGTAAACATTCAGAACCCTGGTGTACCCCATGTAATGGCCATAAAACTGAATGAATGGAGAAGTGGGATCATCTGACTAAGATGCTGACACAAGGCCCATTTGAGCTCAGACTTTTTCAGCCTCATAAATCACCCAAATGCAAGAAAGAAGCAATATTTGACAAATCCAGTTATCATCTGAAAATAATATCACAATGTGATAACTAAATTAATGCCATTTTTCAAACTATGCACCCTCTGGTTACAACACCTCTGCTGTTGACAGTGAGAAAAACTCATCGCCGTCCATATATTCTTAATTGAAGGAATACAACACCCCTGAAAAGGAATTATTCTCAATCGCATCTTTTCTTCATTCAGCACATACCGGAATAGTGTTGCATTCATACACTAAAAACAAAAACAAAACAAAAGACTTATCAAATGACACCACATCCTCAATATCATAAACTCTCTTGCATAAGGAATTGTTTTCTCCTCCCAAAAAGTGGTGCAGCACTTTTTCCCCTATTTTTCTTTATTCTGGAAACTCACACCCCAGTTTGTGCAGCTCAACTGTAGAGTAGCAGGCACATCCTAGGTAGCAGTGTAGATGGAAACTTCACTTATTGCATTTTGGGCACCTTCGCTCATTTTCTTACTTATGATATACTTGTGTCTCCACTGGGCTATGTGGGTTCAGGAACCCATGATATGCACATCATCCTTCAAAAAACAGACTCACAGTCATAGCTTGCTTTGTGCCGTACCCTGGTCCTTATTCTCAAAGAGAGAAAAGGGAGTTCACTGACGGAGTGTCATAAACTGTCTTGTTGCCTACTGAGAAGGTTCATGCAACTATGTGGATTATACACTACAGCATTCCAGAAAACAAGCTTACATAAAGGGACCTGTTTACCCATCCAGGCATCACTATGTAGCATCAGATGCTCTCATGATGACCTTTGTGGTTTACACACCTATGTATCATTTACTCATTCTGAGACTAGTGCAACCTCTAGCCCCCCAGCCCCAACATTAACCGATCACTGACTCCCCACTTTTAAGACAGTAAAGAACAAGAAACAGGGAGGTGAAATGGGAATACAGGAGCTCCTGTGACAGTCTTGCCTCCTGGTTCACCAAATGGTTCAGTAAAAGCAGGGTGTGCCTGAAATCTCCTGCTGAGAAATATTTGACACATTCTTCTCAGAGTACCAGGTTTGGACCAGACCCCACACTGTGCACAATGCAGCATAATTTCAACACAACCTATCTCACATACTTGAGCTAGTGACACAACACGTCATCACTCATTTCCTGCAAATAGACGTTGGTCCTACTGCTTCTGTCCAGCACTTCTTTGTCTTCTGCAGCTTAATGGCTAGTGAAGACTATCTGGGACCAGAACTGGTCAACAGAATCTACTCAACAAATGCCTAGGGAGAGATGCTCCAAAGGAGAGCCTCCTTCAATCTGCTGGTAAATGGTGTGCCCCGGTGAAAAATCACATATAGGATCTCCTACTCAGGACTTCACTTGACATGCTGAGAATATGCTGGTCCTTTCTCACCTCTCCCACACTCAGACACTAACCTGTAGTCTTACATAGAAGAGCACATTTGCAGGCACTGTTGCTCATCCTGTCTCAGCCTAGACATGACATTGTTCCTTCCTGCTTTACAAGATATGTCATCCAGTTTTATGGGCACAATACCCTTAGAAAGGTTTGCAAATGTACCAAAGACCCAGTAAATCTTCCCAGTCATTCTGGTTTCAAGGTCATTTTGAGTTTGGTGGAGTGAGACCCTGTTGTAAACTGGCAGGGCTTCTAGTAAAAAAAGAATTCTCTCTCTCTCCTGATTTAGTGGTGTGAGAACCAATAGTTTTTTAACAGGGGAGCTTCAGTTGACGTCAAAGCTGAAACATCTAAACCAACAGCTCGTCTGCCACAGGGCTGGTGTGTCAATACATCTGAAGGCCCACCATACTTAGGAGAGCCCTTTAGCACAAACCTTTTGTGCCCACAACTACCAGAATACTCCCATTGTGTTAAGATTATTGACTGATTTGTTCTGAAATGAACCTCACATTAGGTGTTTGTTTAAGCAAACAAAAAAATAAGGCATGTCTGCAACCATGTTATGCGTACTGACCAGCATTCATTGTGGCCGGTCCATCAACATCTCTAATTATGGTGGGAGGTTTTCCACTAGAATGGTGGAGGATCTCCCACACTGGTGAGCTGGTGTCAGGTTTTGCACTAACCTTACATGCAACAGCCAACTGAAGCAATGTTCTATTCCATCTATCACTGTCCCCACCAGTGACACATATACTTGCATATGAAAACCAGTGGTAGGAGTGGGGAAATATGAATGGGATAACCGACAAAACAAAGACAGAGGACTCCGCACTCTGCCTCATTACTCCTGAGGTGAAGAGGGGTTACAGCTTATAAAAGAGCTCTACAAGACAAAGATGCCCCTTAAGTAACTTGCAATTGAAACTTTTAACACAACTATAATTGTGAAACAATATACCTTAGTAATCTCCCATTAACCACCAGTAGTGGCTGCTACCAGATGAGGGTAGTTGGGTGGGAGGAGTGAAGAAAAGAAAAAAGGACCTATCTGAAACAGATGTACAGCCGCCTCTCCTCCGACCTCTTCATTTAACTGTCCCAGTCCCCTCTGCAGCAGCAGCAGGAATCACCCGGGCAGCAGGCTTTCCTGAGCCAATCACAACGCTGCAATACAGTGATGTGTTTGGCTCCCCATAGCCAATCATAATGCTGCAATGCAGCATTGTGATTGGTCTGAGCATCGTGGTTCGGCGCTCAGACAGGTACAGGAAGGCTTTGCATGCTCCTCACCAAGCTGTGTAATGCAAAGCGCACAGGACTACTTGGCTGGCCCTCTTAGATTGGCCAAGCAAGCAAGCGCACTTAGGGAGTGCAAACCACTCCTCCCACCTGCACTGTCTAGGCCCACACCACCCCGCGAGCCACTGACTTCCATAGGACAAAATACAGTGATAATAACAATACGTTCTAATCATTGAATTTTTAGCTTGCAACTGTGGGGCAAAGATCCTCCACCATTAGTGGAGGAGCCTTCACTGTAAAGAAAGTAGATATATTTGTTCACATGTCTACACAGCTACCTCAAGCTGGGACAATAAAGCGTTCTTTTGTGGAAGATCAATATAGCTTCTAGCTGACAGGATGTAAACTGAAAAAAGGTGATAATGAACATCCTGAGATTTTGTACACTTATCAATATATATAAAAATAGTTCAAATTTCCAAATCCCACCAAATCAATCCAAACCAACATCAATGTAGAGCAGTCCGGTTTCAGCAATGTTGTACGACAAATATCTCTAGTAGGAGTGCCAAGAAAGTTACACTTGAATTTGCAGGATAGCCAGCTTCTCTCTAGGGGTGCAAGAGTCCAAGGACCAATGCAAAATGTCACTTCTGATGCTCTATTACAAGGCACACAGCTTGAATTTGGTCAGAGTACACACTCTGTGCTGCCCTAAGGCCATTTCTTTACTGGAAGGCCCTCAATACAAATAATATGTAGGTACTGCATCCTCACACTAGAACATGACCTGACAGTAAGATGAAATTCCAGGCCCACATTGTAACACTCCCCCCCACTCCCCCCCCCCCCGCCCCCCGCCGGAAGGATAACTGCTCGGCAATGGGGCTCCTCATTCAGCATATCTTGCACATACATTTTACAACAGTCATGGAGTTTGAGTCCTCATGTTTGCTCCACTTCCTGCATCTGATTCTTGCCGGTATTTGTTTGCCTAAATTAGCTTGTTCTACTTTGTATTTAGTTGCCTGATTTCTTCTCTGCATTTGTATTTGTTGTCCTGATTTGCTCTTGTTCAACGTTGCCTTGATACTGTTTATTTTCAGTTTCTGTTTCCCACATAGCACTCTCGCTTCCTGCGTCCCACCATTTTTCTCCCTCCTGTCGACCCCGACAATCACCTCCAAGCGACCCTCGCAAGACCTACTTAATGGACGTCAGAGATCGACCATGCCTAATGGGCGTGCCACTGGCCACTGGCAAGCCTATCTGCGCTGGGATACAACCATTACAACGTGTTACCATTACAACGTGGTTGTAACAATGCAAGTGCTGTTTTAATGCATTATCATTAAAATGCAAAATCTTACCATGCATATTCCTTTAAAATGCATGCCTTTACAATGAATCTCATTGTAAATTCACAAATGATAAAGGCATATGTACTTTAAATGTCAGTATTAGGTAAGTATTCAGTGTTTTTATATAAGTGTGTCTGTGGATTTCGAGGTAGGAATGGTAATTTCAGGGTTTAGGGTGGGTATGGATTTTGCGGTGGCAAGGGTAATTTTAGGGTTTAGGGTGGGTATGGGTTTTTTGGGTGCCAAGGGTAATTTCAGGGTTTCGTTTGTGTATGGGTTTTGGGGGGGAAGGGTATTTTTAGGGTTTAGGCTGGGTTTGGGTTTGTGGGTTGCAAACGTAATTTTCGGGTTTAGGGTGGGCATGGTTTTCTAGGTGGCAAAGACAATTTAGGGTTAAGGTTGGATATGGGTTTTGGGGTGGCAAGAGTAATTTAAGGGTTTAGGGTGGGTATGTTTTTTGAATGGCGAGGGTAATTTTGGGGCTTAAAGTGGGTATGGGTTTGTGGGTGGCAAGAGTAATTTTAGGGTTTAGGGTGTGTTTGGATTTTTGGGTGGCACATGTAATATAAGGGCTTAGGTTTGGTCTGGGTTTTTGGATGGCAAGGGTAATTTTAGGGGGCTACGGGTTGAGGGATTTTGAGTTTTAACCCGTTAACCACGGCGGTAATTCCGCCGCGGTGCGGGCGTTTCCGAGCGCGGGTGGAATGCCGTCGGCCAATGGCCGACGGCAGCACTGGGGAGGTAGCGTTGCCGTCGGCCCTTGGCAGCGCTTAAGGGGTTAAGGAAATTTATATATTTATATATATATATATATATATATATATATATATATATATATGTATATATATATATATATATAGTTCCACACCTCCTCCGAGGTAGCCAGGACAGCGGTGCGCCCAAGGGTCGGAGGTTACCCTGTGGTAAATAAAATTACCGGGACTATTTTTCTATACATTAAATGACAATAAGGATAGCTCAATAAAAAATGAGAGGCAGAGTCCGTGGTATCTGAGTCATAAGGGCTTTAATTAAGTGGCTCGAGACACTGGACATCGGGTTCCATCACCACTAAGGTTCAGGAAGGGATATTCAACATTTTATTAACATCACACATTATATATAGTAAAACTGTACAGTTACATTGAATACAGTAGGCGTAACAAGTGGAAAAAAGTAATAAGAACACATGGGCGTAAAAGAAGGCGTGTACAGGGGCGTACACGGAGGTTTGTGCTGGAAGCGTCACAGAAATGTCATAGGTGGGTGGATGCATGGAGAAATTCTGCAGGGTCAGCAGAAACCTTTACCATGGGTGCGTGCGCAACTGAGCATGACGTGGTATTGACGTGTAACTCGAGAGAGCTGGGGGGCTTGACTTTAGCAGTAGTAGAGGAGTCTGGTGTCTGGGATGTCAGAACGACCTGTACCTATAGCATATCTGGTATCTTGTGTTTGGAGGATGTATTATCTGAAGTAAAAGGTCTCTCGGGCAGAGGCCGTTCATTACTGAATGCTAGTGGGTGCATATGGTTCTTCATGTAATGTACGGGGGCCATGGGCCTACCATGGCAACGGATGCAGTAAATTACTTGTAAGGAGACAGAACGGCAGTGCCCTTTGCTCTGCAGCCGGGAATATGTTTACCTATTTCACTAGACTGGAATGTGTTTCTGCGGAGGCTGAGCAGATAACTGTAGGCAAAATACCGTCTTGGCAGGCAGGCCAGGCCGAGCCAGGCACCGCTTGGCTGGGCAGGAAGTAAGGTAGAGGTCAGGGATGCATACCTAAACTGTAGCTTTCAGAGACAAAAGAGGTTCGGAGCCTCAATTAAGGGCCTGGCTCGACTGAGCCAGAAAAACGTGGAAAACGTGTACTTTGCAACATTTAAAAGTGCACCATGTAAATGCATTGGAAACGTAGGCCTGGATGCGGAATTAGTACTTTATACATGGAGGGCTCACTAACTGACATGCTAACATTGGACGGAAATGCAGAGGTATTATCATGGCGGGCACGGAAAGGAAATTACATGACATACATGGGGCACGGGTGCATGGATAGGGTGCGAGTGGGGGACACACTGGATACCTGAAAATTTCTATTTCCTCATTCCCTCCTTGGCCCCTACTGTGCCCTTCACGATATATCTATTTTCATGAGACCATCTATTTGTTCGTATAACATCATTTGCTCATCTTTTTTCATTCCGGCACGGGAACGTGAACGTGGACGGGAAATTCAAGCCGTGGCGCACAAGCCGCAAATCGCTGGCCCACATTGCAGACAGAGACAGCAACTGAATACTATAAGGAATACTAGTCCTAGGAACGACAGTACTTTCCATCCCCAGGCTGATATCACACTCCAGAGCCAACCGGACCAAGTCCAGGTGCCTGGATTCTGGTGCATCTGGTGAGCTATGTTATGAAGCCTTGTTATTGCTTTATACACTGATGGTGCGTTATTAGGACTAAACACACAACAACTAGATCCGATCACTCTACAAGCTCCGCCCCTATTCTATCAGGATGACATCAAGTACAAGGCGGTTTTGAAGAACAACAAGTCTCATAGCAGACTGCTCTTCGGTCAGGTTACCTAAAGCGAAAGTAGTTTCGTTCACTACTGCTTCAAGAGTTCGTGTTCACCTGCGTATTATCTTGCTGTTTTGGACGGGACCTATGAACCAGAAGTATCCTTTAATATAATCCTTATACTGGTCCCATGCTGACTCAGAATAATCGATAACAGGAGGAAGGTCTCTCTTATGTTTTACATGCACAAGATGTGAATTTCGATGATAATCGGATGGGGCTAGAAAAACAGGTGGTAATAGGAACGCAATGTAACACGTTCCATCCCAATCTAATGGCAGACGTACATAAGCTGTCTGACCACATATAAAATAAGAATGGCGGGAAGCTTTGAAAGTAGACTTTCCTTTATCGCTGAATTCGACCACAGTATTACAATCACTGTGTCCTAGATGTACTGAACCATTCTTTCTGACGCATAATTAACCTTTTACTGGTAAAACTGTTATAAACGGCAAGTCCGAATTAGTCTCGGACTGAACGTTCAGAATCATGAGGTTAAGGGAAAAATTTCCTCATCCATACACTTCATTTTCTAGATCGGTCCCTGTCCTTTGGGGAAAGCCGTCTTTGTCTGGGAAACATGCTTTATTCATGACTGTATTCAGGTCTCCCCATATCCAATTGCCTTGGGAAACTTTGGACTTACTGTCTAATGAGGACATTAAAATAAACCATGCTCCGCACGAACCATTATGTGTAAACGGATAGGGAAAGAGGGGCAGAGCTCCCTTCATTTTCTGGTAAGGTGGGAGTCGGCCACATACCCAACAATTCGTGACATTGCTGGTCTGGTGAGAATGGTGTAACATACGGATAAAAGTGTTGTTGCGCAGTGCTAGTCGATAGGATAGTTCGTGAGGGGGCAGGTCACTAAATGTGTGCTCTATGGTGTCATTGAAAGAAGAATGTACATGTGAAACCAAGAGGAGGAAAGAAAACATGTAACGTCCAGCTTATACATATGATCGTAATACTCAGAAAAAACATAAAAAGCAATGTAATGATGCATCTGCTACGCAGATTTTTACAGTATTTCATTTTCTTGACTTTCTGTCTATCTCTCTCACTATTTGGGTCTATCTCATACATGTCAGAAACCTGTCTAACCGCTTCACCCGAGGGGGACTTAAACAATTAAACGCTGTCTGACTTACTAGACCTTAGCTTTGCTTTATACTCCTGTTGCGGAGTTTTCTCTAACAGAGGGAGTTTAGTGTCAGTATCAGAATCGGGGCAGTCCTTGGGAAATGTCTCTGGCCACTGTCCATGAAAACGCTTGACGTGGCTGGAATGGAGCCACCCTTTTCTTCCCTCAACCTTCACTGCGGTCCTCGTGGTCATCAACACCAGTTTCGGTTCCTTCCACCTGGGCTCCAGAGGGCTTGAGCGATCGAAGTTCCGTATGTATACCAGGTCACCTGGAACGATTTCATGCGGTTTCACTTGGGTGTTGTCCGGGAAGGCAGCCGCGACCTGTGAACGACAAGAGAGTAGTGCAGACATCAAGGAAGCCAGGTAATCTGTCAGCATATTACTATCAACATCAGTGATCTTACGCGGCATAGGCGTACCCCACATATTGGGTGGTCGACCGAAGACCACTTCGTACGGGGACAGTCCGGTTCTGGAATGAGCTACCATACGCATGTAAAAGAGGGCAACCGGCAGGGCTACCATCCAATCTACACCTTTTTCTGCACAGACCTTCGCTAACCGTGTTTTCAGAGTCTGATTGTGTCTCTCAACGAGACCAGCTGCTTCGGGGTGTCGTACGCAGTGAAATTTCCACTGGTACCCTAACAGGAGAGATACCTGTTTCATGAGTTCGGACGAGAATGGCTGTCCATTATCTGAGTACACGACACGGGGCAAGCCGTATCGCGGAAAGAATTCACGAACCAACTGTTTGGCAGTGGTTACAGCAGTGTAATCTGGGACTGGGTAAGCTTCTGTCCATCTGGAAAGGGCACATACAACTACGAGGACATACTTGAATCCTCGGCATCTGTCCATCTGGATATAATCTATCTGGAGGACTTCAAAAGGATGGTCAGGAGGATGGAATCCACCTTGTTCCACGGGAATGCCTTTGCCTGGATTGAACTGACAACAGATCATACAGGTACGTACTTTCTGTTTTGCTGCTGCACGTAAATGTTTGTTGAACCAAAGGTTCTGGATGCTGTCTAGCATGGCTTTTTCTCCTAAGTGTGCCGGACTATGTGCTGTGTTAATGATAACTTGAACCATAGAGTCGGGGAGAAACCATGTGGCTTTTCCCTTTGTCATCCATCCCTGATCTGTCTGGACCCCTCCTTGTTCTGTCCATTTCTTGATTTCGTCTGGAGTGGCATGTGTCTGTATGTCGAGTACATCTTGTGTGGGATCCCTGACTGTCATGCAATGCGTCAGTGATGGTACTTCGGTCTTTGTCGTGTCAGTCGGTATGTCTGTTTGAGTCTGAGCTGTAAGCTTGGCTGTTCGATCTGCCAGGTCGTTACCCTGGGAAATAATGTCAGTAACTTTAGTATGTGCTTTACACTTCATGATGGCAAGGGCTGTAGGCAAGTGTATTGCGTCTAACAGAGCTTGAATGAGGGGACCATGCTATATCTTGGCTCCGTGGGAGGTGAGAAAACCTCTCTCTTGCCAGAGAATGCCGAAGTCGTGAACGACTCCGAATGCGTACTGTGAAT
The DNA here is from genome assembly GCF_964263255.1 of Lissotriton vulgaris. Lineage (NCBI taxonomy): Eukaryota > Metazoa > Chordata > Amphibia > Caudata > Salamandridae > Lissotriton > Lissotriton vulgaris. Next base: position 904,939,908 of record NC_141698.1, read on the forward strand.
CTGTGTATATGTTTACTATCAGGTTCTTGGCTCGTATGCAGGCTTGGGTCAGAGCGATGAGCTCTGCTGCTTGAGCAGACAGGGTGTCAATACGATGTGTTTCTATGACTTCAGTTTCAGTAGTCACTGCATATGCGGCCACTAACTCTCCTGTGCTTGTTCTCATACATGAACCATCCACATATAGTGTCAGGTCTGGGTCGGGTAATGCAATGTCTGTCAAGTCTTGTCTTGGCTTCGTCATGGTGTTAATGACTTCCACACAGTCATGTGGTGTAGGGTCTGCTGTAATCGAGGGTAACAGTGTAGCAGGGTTTAGTATGTTGCAACGTCTGATCTCTATGTGTGGCTGAAACAGTGTCAGTTCATATCCTGTCAGTCGTGCTATGGTCAAGTGCTGAGTCTGTGTCCTGTTTAAGAGAACTTCCACGGAGTGTGGAACCTGTACTGTCAGGGGATGTCCTAATACTATGGAGTCGCTTTGTCTGATAGCTAGAGCTGTTGCTGCAACTGATTTTAGGCACGCAGGCAGAGCCTGGGCTACTGGATCCAATGTACTAGAAAAATAAGCACAAGGCTTGTGTTTTCCTGCTTGATCTTGTGTAAGAACAGATAATGCTGTGCCATCGCGTTCAGTGACAAAAAGTGTAAAAGGTTTGCTGTAACATGGTGTCGCTAAAACAGGTGCTTGACATAAGGCTTTCTTCAATTTGTCAAAAGCAAGTGTATGTTCCTGAGTCCAAGGGAGGACAGCCGAAGTCGCTGCCTCCTGTGTTGTCAATTGTATGAGTGGCTTTGCTAGATATGCATACTGAGGAAGACATTGTCTGCAGTAAGAAGTGAGGCCAATGAAGGCCCGTACTTCCTTTTGTGTCTTGGGCTGTGGAAGATGTGCAATTAACTGAATACGGTCAGGTGTCAACTGTCTACCCCTCTTGGACAGCAAGTGTCCTAAGTAAACCACTTGCTGGGCACAGAATTGCAGCTTCGAAGGGGACACTTTATGCCCCTTTTCGGCCAGGAAATACAAGACTGTCAGTGATGCACGTTCGCAATCACGTTCTGTTCGTGCTGTGATCAAAAGATCATCAACATACTGGAGCAAGGCAGTGTCAGTAGGCATGTGAATACTGTCTAGCTGTCGTTTCAGTGTTTGACTGTAAATACTAGGGCTTTCTGTGAACCCTTGAGGAGCACGTGCAAATTTGAAGCTTCGGCCATTTAAACAGAATCCGAAAAGATACTGGCTTTCCGGATGAATGGGGACACTAAAGAAGGCGTTCTTGAGATCGATTACAGTGAAGAACGCAGCTTCGGAATCTATGGCAGTCAATAGGGAGGAAATGTCTGGGACCACTGGGTACTGGGGTATGATGCATTTGTTTAATTCTCGAAGGTCAATCACCAGTCTGTAGACCGGTGGTGCATTCGGGTCAGTTCCTTTAAGAATCGGGATGATAGGAGAATTACACACATTGGAGTCAGTTTCTACAACCACTCCTTGAGCAATGAGCTCGTCAATAATTGTCAGTAAGGCCACTACAGCCTCAGGTGGTAACTTGTATTGTCGGATTCGGGGTAGTACATTTCCTTGTTTAAGAGTGACACGATATGGGGTAATATGCATACAACCTACATCAGTTGGACCTTGCGCCCATAAATGCTGTGGTACATTCTGCAATCTTGGATCAAAATCTCTCAACACATAATGTCCTTTAAAATCACGTAAAAACAATCTCGCTCCTTCCGGAGAACAACAAATCACTGCTCCTAGCGCTTTCAATGTTTTTATACCAAGCAAGTTTTCTGGACATGATTTCGTAAGTAACAAGTCAGTAGTACGAGACAATGGACCAACTTCTAGGGAAACCGGCTTTGACACTTCGTTAACAATAGGTTTTCCTGAAAATCCCAGGGAAACATTCTGTGAGCCTGAGAGGGGTGCCCCTGGAACCTCGTCATGACTGATGGTAGTTCTGCTTGCCCCTGTGTCAATCAAAATTTTTCTGTCTTTCCCTAATACCTGACTATGTACATAGGGACCCTCTTGATCTACAGGAACCTCGATAAGGGGCAAACCAACCTCCCGCTCTAGGCTGTGTCATGAGTACTGCTGATAATCGGGGTAATCTGACTGAGCATACTGGTACATTTGCTGTGTAACATGTTGTGTGGCAGCTATGGGTTGGGGTTGGGGTACTGTCTGTTGTGTGTTCTGTGGAGGTTGCGTGTTCTGCGTAATATTTTGTGGAACATGTTCTTGTCTTGGAGGACGCGGTCTTTCTTTCGTCTTGCCTGTAGCTATATTGTGTTTCAGAACGGCACATTCGTTTATATAGTGACCTGGCTGTTTACAATAATTGCAGTTCCCTTTAACAGGAGCTGCAAAATGACTGGTGGGTGCCGTACCCCTCTTCTGACCATCAGCTGGGACAGACTGCGCAACTAGTACTTTCATTTTCGTGTCTTTTATACGTCTTTGTTCGTGTTCGTGTTCTTCTCTAATTCGGTTTTGGTGGTACTGTAACATTTGTAGCATTTGGGAAGGGGTATTTGCTTGCCAGGTACTCTCTACCTTTAGCACTCTATTTTTAACTTGTGGTAAGGAATTCTCTACTAATTTGGTCACAAAAAGATGTGGGTACGATTCACTACTTGTTTTCAGGCCGCTATTAATAATGAAACATTTCTCGATTCTGGAATAAAAATCACTAGTGTCTTCGTCTTGTTTCTGTTTGCAGGCTGAGATTGCATCCCAGTCTTCCTTTTTAGTTGTCAATAACCTCGGTAAAACCTGTACTAATAATTCTGGTAATTCTTTAGCTTTGTCCCCAAGGCCAGTACCAGGGGTGCGTCTATTTTCCTCGTTTTCTAATTCTGTCCAATTAATCTTTTTCTCTCCCACTTCCCATTCTTTTTCTTTAAGTTTTTCGTAAATGCCTGCAGGCAATAGAACTTTTAACATTTTAAGTATATCGGGATACGTATACTCTCCCATGCGGAGCATGTCTTTTAATTCACGGTGGAACCCTGCTGGATCTTTATCATGACACGGCACTAATTTTTTCATTTCCAATAATTCCATTTTCGTCAAAGGTGTGTATACGAATACTCGATGAAGGGTACCTCCATTATCTCTAACGGGATGAACCTCTCGTAAGGGATTCTGTCTGTCTATGTAAAATGTTTTCCTTACTGGGGGTGGAGCAGGAACGAAATGTGGAGTCAGGAAAGTCCTGTATTTGTGTCGCTGTTCTAGAATGACATTAATTAAATCGGTACCTAGGCCTCTCCATCTATTTAGGAGTAACTCTTCCAATATATTATATAGTGGACCTGGATCAGAATGCTGACTTTCATATAGTGTAATGAGGTGTTGGATCATGTACATACCAACTAGTCGCTGTTCGTCTGGGGAAAGATTCAAAAATGTTTGCGCTACTACGTCATCTTTATATACGCTGGTATTTCCAGCCCATTGGACTGCTGACCGGGCTAGTTCCTGTTCATGCATGGTACTAAGTTCACTGTAACCTATTCGTTGTTTCAGTACTTTATCAGTGGCTTGGAATAGATGCTCAAGAGAACATTGTTCTGGTATGGGAGAAAGAAATCTTTTCTTACATTCTAGGCGTATGGGTCTGTCAAAGGGTCTCGCCCTACCTACGTACGCTATTCTATTTGCGTTCCTAGTTTCTATATCATCGTCTTCTGAGACTTCATCATCCGCTTTCTCGGCTTCTCTCGTTGCTCTTTCCCTGTCGTGTATGTCTAGAATTTCTTTACGAATCTTTCTATACATGGATTCTATACAACCTTGTTTACTATGTTTTCCATCAGCTATGTTGTCACTCCATTTTGTCAGGACTTTCATCTCTTCTTTGCTTTTATCTGGCTGATCTTGTTCCCTTATCAAACAATTTATCAAAAACTGTAGTGTAGTTCCTAGTTTCCCACTAGGCCCTGCGCATTGGAATAACATAAACAGTAGTATCGACGTGGAACTGCAGATATTCCAGGCCTCTACTGACTATGCTAAACTTAATTGGGTGTGTTACCAACTAGCTCAGAGGTCACTGGAAACTTTCTTCTCTGCATGGGAAGTGATCAGCTTCCCTGGCACAGACAAGAAGGGATTCAGCTTTCCAACAACCGTGCAACATGACAACTTTGCTCCTCAGATCAAGAGTCAATCTCTAGGGTCGTGTGAAACAATAGACATGTATTTCACTCAGTCAGTTTAGTGCAGTTTACTTTCACGATATGTAGAGAATAGAGAGACGGGCGTTTGTCAATAAAGGGTTAACATTTATTGAACAGTCTTTCTTCTCGTACAAGAGAAATGTATTGCCACAATTGCAAGACTTGTTATTATAAAAAGTACGTACAGTAAGATAAGGATTGCGAAATAATACTGTAAAAGCATTGATATGGTTTCTTAGCCATACAATGGTTAAAAGTAATAAAACATATATACATTCATATATACATTAGGCTAAAATACTCAACTGGTGCTTCTAACTACGCCTACCCCAGTGTGCCTGACCTAAGCCTAACACGTGGAAGGGGAGTAAGTAAGTAGCTTTAAGTTAAGTTGGTTTTGCCAAGGTTTGCTTCAAGAATTCTCGTCTAAGGGTTTAGTCAACACCATACCTCTGAATAGAATGATGGAAGTCTGGTATTTCCTTCAGGGGGCACTCGATATCCCAGTCACCCGCGAGGGCAGACCGGAAACGCTGGAGCTGGATTTCTCTGCAGGAGAAAGGCAGCGGATCTCTTCAGCGCGTCGGGAGGAGGAGGCGGGGGACAGCGTCCGCGGCAGCTGGAATCTGCTGGGCTTCTTCGCAGAAGGACGGCTGTTCAGCTCCTAAGCGTACTGCACCATCGTTCGCACTTTAGCAGCGATAATGGTATAAGTAGCTTCACCACCAAGGGACAGCAGCAGCAGCGTACTGCCTGCAGCAGCTATGGGATGCACAACAGGGTGCACGGCAGCATACAACAGCACGACAGCTCATTGCTTAAGGCAACGTTGGTAATATTTATACCTGACAGGTGCCGGGTTTGACGCAAGTTTGCTGGACATAAGACGTCAATTAAAGATGTCACTAGGAAGTGATAGTTATCAGTTGCTCATTAGAGTTCCATTACTAATCAAAACACAGCAAGCGGGGATTTCCAGGTTTGCTGAGTTTTTATCTTGTTGAAGAACTCGGAGTGTTAATCTAGGAATATCAGATAGTGACTTCTGCTCTGTCATTGCACTAATTGGTTGCAACGGAAGTGGCAGAGAACTATGCTGGAATGTGGCTCTGTTCGTGTGAGGCCAGAGATGACTTTTCTGAAAATCACACTTGAACGGTTATGCCAATATAGGGAATAAATGGATTTATAGCCGAATAGGGGCATAAGGTCGCAGTATCGATCAGGAACCTAGATAAACACGCAACACCCACTCCACGTTTTCATGTCCATCAAATTACTAAAACTAGAGCAATTAGATGCATGTGTAACATTGCCCACCCCAAAATACATAAATGCATTCGAAATAGGTGTATATTGTAATACGTGAAATTTAGGTACTGTACGTTTTTGAAGCATAGAAATCATTCAAAAATTATTGCATATGAAGTCAATGAACGATTATGCAGAAAGAATTACACATGAAGTATCTCTGACAGAAGAAGGGCGAGATAAATCATCACATATAAATGCATTGTAATAACATGTGCTAGAGGCTGATGTAATGTTGTTATGTCTCTAGATGTGATTTTAGAAATAGAAGTTTGAAGCTTCTGTTCTCTAAGAATAGTTTTTACATTAAGCAAAGAATTGTTCGTGCCAAAAAAAGGTGAATATTAAAAATGTCCAATTCAAAAAAATTATTGCTTGAACGGGGAAAAATAGAGTTCCAAAGCTTTCGGCAGTTTTTGTTGATCAAAACTGAAGGCCGAATTCAGAGTTCATGGGAACGCTGTGTGTCGGAAAGCTTCTCCAAAGTTATTGTTTCTGTATGGGTGAGAATATCGTATCAGACAGGCTCTCAAACAATTGGTCTACAAAATCAGGTGACAGTTCAACCAAATTCGATAGTGTTGTAACTTGGCAGGTGTGAGAATGATTGCTGTCATCATAGTCGGGAGCAGCAATGCTCACAGAAGGTCGTACCTGGGTGATGTTGCTTTTGTCACTCGCTCCACTGTTACCACCTAGTCGTAGTACAGGTGTCTCCACGAATGCAGTCATCAGGATTGGTAGCCGCTGGGGACAACACAATGCGTGAGCCGTTATTGGACTGAGCAAAGTATCGACGTCCATTGGTACTGCTGATGGAAGTGAAAGACAGATGTCCAACACGCATTCATCGCCGCAAAGCATACATCTTAGTACCGGTAAGATACAGTTCTGCCATATAGGTCTGAATGAAAGGAACCAGGTCATGTTTAGATCTCTCAGCCTGGCCAATCCAAGGACGTTAGTTATCCTGTCCCGGTAGCGCATTGCTAGGATTGTCTCTTCCATTCCCATGGGAGCTATGTCTGAGTTTCGGCTTGCCATAACGAAGCAGGAGGGTCAAAAATAAAATCCCTGCTACAAGTCCCAAAAATAATGGTATTCCGCCAAAAACAGAGTGAACAAAATTAGGAACGATTCCCAAAATTGCCTGGAAAGGTGTTAGCAGTCCCGTAAAGACTGTCTTAAATATGCCTGGGATGCTTGTTGCACTAGACATGTTAAGGAGTTGGCTCAACATTTCTACGAAATGCACGGGGCAATTTGTTGATAAAAGGTCATGAACTTCAGTAGCTGTCCTTGCAACTAGAAGATCATACGTCTCTTTTGATGACGTTATAGGCACTGTTGTCTGTAAAAGTACAGATTTCATTTTGCTTAATGTATCAATTCGTATAGAATAGAGATTCAGACGAGGCCAGATGGGAATCACTGTGTCTGCAGGCCCACTCGGGAACAATGCTTGTATACAGCATTTGACCATGGATGTTACTCTTACTAGATAACTTTTCCCTGGCACAAGGCCACAACATATGTGATCCGTTCTAAGAATGTAACTCCCGTTTGAAAGTTGCATAAAGAAGGGCTCTATCTGAGTTGCAGGTGTGACTTGCTGGTGGCATGAAAGGTTGTTAGAATTTCCATCACATGCTCCGTGTAAATTAATACCCTGACACAAAAGTATACCGCTTAGTGAATGTTTACAGTTCTCACCACTAAGAAATACATTTTTGTCGCTGTCACTATAGCAAGAATGTGTGTATGGTAATTTCCATTCAGATTTTACATATCCTTTACCCAATTGTTCATACTGGCCAGCAGGTATGTACTCAAGGCACTTTTTAAATCGGAAAGTTGTTATCGGAATTGTGATAATTCCGTGTATTATCCATTCAATGACAGGACTCTCTGACATTGTCAATGGTAATCTCTCAAGTTTTTCGATGCTCAGGATTGTATAGTCTTCTCCTTTCTGTGCCAAACTGATCTGTTTATCAGTAAGGTTAAAAATGGAAAATAATGACGTTGTGTTGATTAAACGCCAAGGCACATAGCCTGAACAAAGATTTTGTAGCGTCCAGCCTAATTCTATAATAGAGCGTAATTGGGACTGGCCATGTTGTAACATTAGCAAGTCTCTGTCTATCACATCAAAGGCAGAGGATACAATATTGTCCAACGAATATATTCTGGAAGACAGAGTCATTAACCCATTGTCTACCACAGAAAGTGATTTCTCCAAATTAATACGATCAATTTCTCGTATTTTTTCAGCAGTTTCAATTTGTTTGACTTTCCAAGCCTCGTTGTAAGCAGCATAGATACTGGTCGCTATGAAACGCTTTTGACGCTATTTGCGTGGTCCAAGAATGAAATCGCGCAAATCAGCACCATCTTTTAGTAAAGACAAGTGTTGCTTAATTTCAGCCAGTGTGGATGTTGTTAGCCATTCAAGGCAGAGTTTCCCTACACTGTATGTCGTTATTATCCCTGGATGTTGTCTCTGGGAATATCTCGAGTCTAATCTGGTCATTTTTAACCCCTGTGTTTTATTCAGGAATCTATTTTGACAGCTGTTTGTGTCTGTAGGCCAGATTAACCACTTTTTCCAATCAGGATGTGTTCTGTTCAAATGTAAAATTTGTGATACGTCTAACTCAATATCTGCAGTTATATTTTCTGGTATTGGCTTTGGTATAGACGGTGTTTTAAGGTCTTTGATCTTAGCTAGGCCAAGACAGGATGTTTGGTGTATTGTGTCATTTAAAAACAACATTTGTTCTGGTATCATGCAGGTTCTAAATAGTGCTTCAATGCCTTGCACCTGCCAATCTTTTGTACCCCAAATTGTTTTCGTTTCAATATTAGTTTTCCAATAATCAAAACCAAATGTCATCATTTTGTCATAAAATGCTTCTGAATATATCAATTTAGAATTTGTCAGCATTGTTTTCATTCCTGTTTTATCTAACAGTTTGTAATAAAACGTTTCTGCATTACTGGTGTTAAACCCTGAGAAGTATTTGAATTTCTCAAAAAATGCTTTAGAACTGCTTTTAGGTGGTGTAGCACAATGTTCCCATTGATTATACATAAAAACATTTCTAGGCTGTGCAGATTTATGCAAGTAATGATCACCATAGTGTGTGTAGCAGAATAACTGCTCATAACTAGATGAACCTTGTAAATAATCATGATCTGTGAATCTAGCTGACATTACTAAATCAGACATCATGTCATTAATACTGTTAAAGTCCCAATCATCAGAGAATGTACTCGGTTTTACAAAGTCACTTAAGGAAACCTTCAGTTGATGAGGATACTTCAGGATTTCGACCGGACCATATATCTCATAGTCTGTTTTCTCCCATACTACCCCACCAGGTATTGGAATTGCTGTGACATTTACTGTTGACAGTTCTCTTTTCTTCACGTGGGATGATCTGTGTGGTTTCAGGACTAGGTTGATGTTCTGACTTGCTGTGTCCATTGTAATATATTTTCCCTCAATGAATTTTCCCAAACACAGTACCATGATGAGCCAAAGCAGGAGGAAAAATACACCTAGACCGAACCAGAACTCTAGCCAAGGGGAAATAAGGTAGATTTCCTTCAGTTGATGAAAGAGTTCTGTTGCTTTTTCTTTAAAAGTCTTTTTTGTTTCTGGCATCACTTCGGGGTCGTTTTGATCTTCAGAGAAGTTGTCGAAGTTGATGAAATAACCAGAGGCAGTTCTGTCAATTGATGGGATTGTTCTTTCAATCTGTCTCTCGGTAGCACTTTCTGATGCCACATCATTGTAGACTGGTGTTGTTTCTTGACGAACTGTTTCAATCTGTGTCTCAAGAGGCACGAGTTCCATGGCATTATTGCATAGTCCTTCATTTTGCACTGTAGGCTGATCGAATGTGATTAGTCTTTCAGTTTGAATCTCTTGGATTGTTGCAAGTTTGGGTATTCTGTTGTTTCTTGGGAGTCCACTGGGCCTACTGTTGATTATAGGCCACATGCTTGTGGTTTTACCAGGTCGATGGACACGACTCTGTTCTCCTTTTTACCAGCAAGGGGCGGTAGCACAACTGATCTTGTTCCGGTGACTGCCAAGACAGGTACTGCTTTTCTGTAAGAAGGCCCAAATTCCTTCTTAACCGCGATCTTTTCTCTGACTAGATCCCCAATCTTTGGAATCCAGACAGGCCTTGCTGGGGCTGTTGCTGGTGGTGCCTCGTCAGTGGTACTTGGCTGTTGCTTTAACTTTATGTTGCTTAAGGATTTTCTTGTTTCATTCAGGTCCTGTAAAACAGCCAAACGATCTTTGATGTCAAAGTTTGTTGTTTTTTCTTGTACCACTGACATCTGACTATCGAGGTCCTGAATACACATTCTAATTCCGAACAATAGTTCGTATGGGCTGAAACCTTTTAGAGAATTTCTTGGCATGTTGTTAAGACTAGTCTGGACACTTATTAAATGTTTGACCCACCCAGCGCCTGAACCTAATACCTTCGCTGTTATAGATTGCTTTATGTCCCGGTTTTTTCTTTCTACCACACTGTTCCCTTCGGGGTGCGACGGACAAGAATACCGCAACCCAATTCCCATGCTGGCCATGGCCTCCTTATAAGCTCGAGAGCTGAAAGCAGGACCCTGGTCAGAATGGAACGTGGTAATTGCGTATGTGCCGATAAAGACTCGCAGATCTCTTATAACCGTTCTAGCGTCAGCCGAGCGCTGGGGCCACATCCATATGAACCTCGTACAGGAATCCACTGCTACCGTGATATATCTATAGTTGCCGTCCCTTTGTAGGGGACCACAGTGGTCCAGGTAAACACATGCAAATGGTTTATCCGAGATAAGAAGGGGTGTCTGCGCTAGTCGTTTTACTGTTGATACTTTTGTCCTTTGGCATATGTCGCATTCTAATACATACTCTTTAGTTTGTATTCCCAAGCAAGGCCACCAATATCTCTGTTTTAATAGTGATATTGTTGCGGAAACGCCAGCGTGTGCAGAAGCAAGCCCTTCGTGTGCCGCTTTGATTAGTCCTAACCTGTGTTCCCTGTTTGGAATTACTCTATCCCCCACTCCAGGTATTCGAGCAAAAGGAACATTATTCGTATCTGTTAAGTACAAGTACTTTTCAGGAAAGCCTTTTGGGAGTGTTTTCTTATCATTTTTTACTGACGCACTGACAGCTTGTAGAATATCGCTGTCTATTTTTGTTTGTGACCGAGTTATCGCAGCTACGGAAGCCGTTTGCACAGCTGCCTTCGCGGCTTCATCAGCCAATGAATTCCCTGCAACGTGAACGCCATCACGTTGATGACTCAGAGTGTGTATCACGTGAGTCTTTTGTAGTTCTTTTTGCAAAAGAACTACCTGTTCCCAAAGCATTTTATGCTTTATCGTGCCACCTTTTGCATCTTTGAAACCATTTTCCACCCAATTCTGCAAGTATTCATTATAAGATTGTACGCAATAAAAAGAATCGCACACTATTAGTGTGGGGAATTCGCGATCGGTATTTTCTAGCGCCATCTTAAATGCTACTAATTCAGCTCGTTGAGCCGAGCAATCTCCTAGAGATTGTGTTTTGGTGACCATTGGTCTAAATTTACCTTTGTGCCAGCGACCTTTAACAATCGCGCACGCAGCACTGTAAGCTTGCTTACCCCCAACTGCGGGTTGTGCCGATCCGTCAGTATATATAATACTTCCGTATTCTTCGAGAGGCAGGATTTCAATTGGCAGAGGACATTCATATTCATATTGTAAAAATTCCTGTGTTTTTAAGTTAGGATCAAATTCGTAAACTACGTCTGTTGCAGCAAGAGAATTAACCCACTGAATCCATCTCGGATGCAAAGCTTTAGCATTAGGAATGCTTGCTTTAGTTACCGCTTCTAAAGCCGGTATAGGTGTCACGATTATTATTCGTTTACCTTGTGCTAGGGGCCTTTCTTTTGCTACAGCAGTCTGAACCGCAGTTAGAATTTTCTCAGTTGAACTGAATTTTATTTCAGCCTTTGTGTACAAATGTGATTTGTAAGCTATTGGTACCTTTTCTCCCTCATTAGAGGTTAGGTACGTGAATCCGCATCTTCCTGGGATGACTCGGATTACAAGATCACGTGTGTTGTCACGTGTATCTAATTTTGCTAACATGTCTGTTTGCAGTGATCTCAAAATTTCTGTGTGTTTTTGAGTCCAATTGATTTGTTTAAAATCAGGTTTTATTAGTTCGTAAAGAGGTTTAACCCTCTCTGCGTAATTTAGAATGTAAGTTCTTCCGAAATTCAGAAAACCTAGAATGGATTGTAAATTCTTCAGCGTTTAGGAGCTTGGAGTACAGCGCACCTCTCTAAGAAGTTTTTCCGCTAGGCTTTTCCCTTCACTTGATAATTCGTACCCTAAAAATAGTACCGTCAGATGGGCAATTCGAGACTTTTTAAAGTTGAATTTGTAACCCTCTGCTGAGAACCCAAGTATAATGGTGTTCACTCTTTTCAAGTGAGTATCCAAGTCGTCGTCTGTGAGATAGATATCATCTACGTAAGATAATGCCTCATCATCATAGATTTGTAGTAACTCTGTTACCCTAGCTGAGAATAGTCCTGGGCTGTTCTTGAACCCTTGTGGGAGTCGACAGAATTTTTTCTGTGACCCGAATGCAGAGAAAGCGGTCAAATATCTGCTTTCTGGTGCAATGTTTTGACAAAAGAAACCATTAGATATGTCTAATGTCGTTTTATATTTTTTCCTAACTATGTTATTCATTAGGGCTGCACTATGCGAGTTTTGTACTGCAAAAGTTTTGCAACATGTATTAAGATGTCTGTAGTCCAAACTAGACGATATGAATTGTCTGGCTTGGAGACAGGAAACAAAGGATTGTTCATTTGAGAGGTGCATGTTTCAATCACCCCCTGGTATTCAAGTTGATCTAAGATCTCCCTGACTTGTTTTTTAGCTTCTTGCTTTATGGGATACTGCCGTTGGGCAGTTGGTTCACTTTTTAATTGGATTTTGTGAGGAGGAGAGTCCTCATCCCATCCTACATGATTTTTACATAATGCAGGTTCCTGGGCTACTGCCCATTTCCTTGCATATGTATATTTTTTGTGAATCGGAATTTGATTCGAGAAGGCAGGCATAATCACTTCTTCGCCACGAGGGCACTCCCTGACAAACTCTGGCGGCCAATCTTTTTCAGCTAACAGAATATCGTAGCCTTTTGAGAGCTTATCCCAAAATAGACCTCTCATTTTCCTAGTCTTATCACCCTCTATACGCAATGTTATTTCGTATATTTTATGGGGCTCGCTAAGTCTGGTGTCGGCAGTTTCAACCTGAATGTATTCATTCGTGTCCACTGTCTCCAGATGACTCATCAAGATCTTGCGCGCTATACTGATTTCTGCTGCACTGTCCAACATTGTCAATGCCCACTCCCCGTTTTTCAACTGTGTCCTCAGTATTCTCGGCATGGTTGATTACTCTAATACTGGCTACCTTCATCTTCTGAAATTGAGATTTATTATTTTGAGCAGGTTCCTTGTCTTTGGACTTGGTGTGCTCTCCTGGGTCTGACCGTCCTCTTCTTTCCGAATTCTGTGGAAAAGATCGAGAGGGACGTGTATCAATACTTTGATATCTATCAGGTTTTTTCAGATTATCCCTATTTCTAAGGTTATATCTTTTCTCAGAGGGCTCCCTCTGGGGAGACTGGCGTTCTCGAGTCGGAGTTCTTTCCCTCCGTCGAGGAGACCTTCCTCTGGACTGGAAAACTTTTTCCTTGGGAGTGGATTGTTTATTTCCATCCCAGCTCTTTTTAGGAGTGTTTGAATTATTTTTAAATAATTTTAATAACTCTCTATATGCTTTTGTTAACTCTCCTATGTTAACTAAGAGTTCTTCTTTTGACATTTTTGCAATGTCAGGATGTGGTGTGTAGCTGGCTTTAACCGGCCACGTTGCTCCTGGTCTACCTAGTGGACCGAGCCTGGTAATGTGATCATTGTGTTTTAGGGCGCCATTAAACCAGAGCAGGTGCTCTTGAAATTTAAGTGGAGTTTCAATCTCCTCGAAAGGAGCGTACTCTTCCGGGGGTTTCTCTATTTTGTAATAGTGAAACTCTTTTGTTATAGCGTTTACCGCTGGAAAGTTTATCCATGAATAGAATACCTCTGTCTGCCGATATTCGTGAGCCTCTATCACGAAAATTACTGTACCACCTTGAGGTGTCAGTCCGTTTTCTATAAGTTTTAATGTTATAGATCTTCTTAAATGTGCCGGGATGATTACTGCACCCGGTACCATATCGTCGGAATCCTGCTGAGTTGCATTTACTGCGGCCCCAGTGGTTCCGTTATTTTCTCCTGGCATTGTTAAAATGCAAGGTTTGCAGAGTAGGTCTCCAAGGAGACAAAGATTAGGTGCACAATATTTTGGAACACTGTATCCTTCAACGTTGAATAAACCAGAGCTTTACATAGGAATCTCTTCCTACTAAGGTCGGGCGGATTTTAAACTTTCACCCACTCCAGACGTCTATTGGAGTATTTACGGGAGAAAGGGGTGTGAAATATGCACGACTGAGTTACTCTAACGTCTTGCGTTAGTTTATCGCCTTACCAAACGTTTGGGCGCCATGTAGTGTAGTTCCTAGTTTCCCACTAGGCCCTGCGCATTGGAATGACATAAACAGTAGTATCGATGTGGAACTGCAGATATTCCAGGCCTCCACTGACTATGCTAAACTTAATTGGGTGTGTTACCAACTAGCTCAGAGGTCACTGGAAACTTTCTTCTCTGCATGGGAAGTGATCAGCTTCCCTGGCACAGACAAGAAGGGATTCAGCTTTCGAACAACCGTGCAACATGACAACTTTGCTCCTCAGATCAAGAGTCAATCTCTAGGGTCGTGTGAAACAATAGACATGTATTTCACTCAGTCAGTTTAGTGCAGTTTACTTTCACGATATGTAGAGAATAGAGAGAGGGGCGTTTGTCAATAAAGGGTTAACATTTATTGAACAGTCTTTCTTCTCGTACAAGAGAAATGTATTGCCACAATTGCAAGACTTGTTATTATAAAAAGTACGTACAGTAAAATAAGGATTGCGAAATAATACTGTAAAAGCATTGATATGGTTTCTTAGCCATACAATGGTTAAAAGTAATAAAACATATATACATTCATATATACATTAGGCTAAAATACTCAACTGGTGCTTCTAACTACGCCTACCCCAGTGTGCCTGACCTAAGCCTAACACGTGGAAGGGGAGTAAGTAAGTAGCTTTAAGTTAAGTTGGTTTTGCCAAGGTTTGCTTCAAGAATTCTCGTCTAAGGGTTTAGTCAACACCATACCTCTGAATAGAATGATGGAAGTCTGGTATTTCCTTCAGGGGGCACTCGATATCCCAGTCACTCGCGAGGGCAGACCGGATACGCTGGAGCTGGATTTCTCTGCAGGAGAAAAGCAGCGGCTCTCTTCAGCGCGTCGGGAGGAGGAGGCGGGGGACAGCGTCCGTGGCAGCTGGAAACTGCTGGGCTTCTTCGCAGAAGGACGGCTGTTCAGCTCCTAAGCGTACTGCACCATCGTTCGCACTTTAGCAGCGATAATGGTATCAGTAGCTTCACCACCAAGGGACAGCAGCAGCAGCGTACTGCCTGCAGCAGCTATGGGATGCACAACAGGGTGCACGGCAGCATACAACAGCACGACAGCTCATTGCTTAAGGCAACGTTGGTAATATTTATACCTGACAGGTGCCGGGTTTGACGCAAGTTTGCTGGACATAAGACGTCAATTAAAGATGTCACTAGGAAGTGATAGTTATCAGTTGCTCATTAGAGTTCCATTACTAATCAAAACACAGCAAACGGGGATTTCCAGGTTTGCTGAGTTTTTATCTTGTTGAAGAACTCGGAGTGTTAATCTAGGAATATCAGATAGTGACTTCTGCTCTGTCATTGCACTAATTGGTTGCAACGGAAGTGGCAGAGAACTATGCTGGAATGTGGCTCTGTTCGTGTGAGGCCAGAGATGACTATTCTGAAAATCACACTTGAACGGTTATGCCAATATAGGGAATAAATGGATTTATAGCCGAATAGGGGCATAAAGTCGCAGTATCGATCAGAAACCTAGATAAACACGCAACAAAACTGTAAGATCATATTTTGAGTCTCCACCTTCCTGTGTGCCATGGCCTTGTGAATACTTTCTGGTCTCTCCCCCGTTCTGATAAAGTGATATATGTTGTCTAAATGTTCCCTCATGTCTGGAAAAATAGTCAAATAGTTTGTAACACATCGTAGACGTATGGAATATAATATCATCTGGTCTTCGCCTGGTACTGGATCATATCTGCAATCAGTGAGGTACCTCCTACCGCTCCTCCTGAAGTGTGATCGTCAACTATTACTGGCTGTGCTGTCGCTGGTGGTAGTGTAACTGGTAAAGTAGGTGTAGGTAATGTAGGTTGGCCCTGGGTTGCAGGTGCATTAAAAGGATTTCCAGGACCAGTGGCAGGAGAAACAGTGGGGGGGATCGTGTCATTAACAGGGTTGTGAGGATGAATAATTGGAGGAGGATTTGTATTTGTATATTCCGGGACAGTGTCATCTAAGTAGGAAGAAAGGAAAATTTCCGCTGCGGTCTGTTTATGACGGAGTTTAGTTGGGACCAATGGTGGCGGTAAATTACGGGGTACTTCCGGGGTCGCCTTAGGCAGGCCCATGGCGAGAAGGGGATACATGCCTTTAATAAGGGCATTTCTTTGTCGGTCTAATTGTTCTGCTTTAACTCGTTCGCCTTCTTCTAGTAGCTCTTTTTCTTGGGCCTTTTCTGATGATTCTCTACATCTTTCTGCTTTCCTAATTTCTTTCTCTGTTCTTCTATGCGCTTCTTTACGCCACAATTCTATGGCGTCTTTCTGGGATTGTCTGGCTTTCTTTTTCCATAATGCTTCCTCTACTCTCATGATGCATTCAGCATCCCATGTCCCTGAGACAGGCCACCTATATTTTTCTTCCAGATCCTTGGTATAGTCAACCCACAAGTCTAAGTACAGTATGGCATCTAAGCCATGTTTATGGTACATAAAATGTCCGGGAGTGTCCCTAGGCGGGACGGGAACTGCTTCTTCGAGTATCCCTTTCCTGGTTCCTATCTGACGTAATTTCGAAAACAGCGGCATATTTGAACTTACTTGAACGTGAACACAATAAACACAGTAAGGAATTGCAAACAATCATTCATACCACGACATTAAACACATTAAAAACATTTTGGACAGATACTATCTGGTACATAAAAAAACATAGTTCTGAAAATCTCGAGAAACAATACTAGAATTCTGAATTACTAGATGCACTGCTAAAACAGTACAGACATACCGGTCCCATAAAGAGACACGTCATACCGTGTCCACCTAAGTGAACACGTCTGGACCGGGCCTGTGTACCCAGACCCGTCTGGACCGGGCACAAATTAATGAACCCATCTAGATGCGTTCCCAACAACGGTACTCACCGGGAAGCAAAACTGAAGGCCTCTGAAACTCGACACTGGACTGGACTGGACTGCTACGGCATCTGGCTGCTACTACGCATGCGCTTCGGAACAGGTGGGCCCCCAGATACCTCGGACCTTGCTCTCTCGGCTTGGGCTCTGGTCGGGACTCTCCGCATTCCTCACCGCCTCGTCTGGATGCCGGACCGCAGTCTCCGTCTCCTCCGTGGGCCTGAGGGAGTTAGCAGGAAAACCCACAGGTGTGCACAGAAAGGGGAACGTCACGGCTGTAGAAGGGGTCAGGGGCCTGCGTTACATCGCCGGCGCGTGGGGAAGGGGAGGGGTCCCTGTTTGGGCGCCAGATTATGTGGTAAATAAAATTACCGGGACTATTTTTCTATACATTAAATGACAATAAGGATAGCTCAATAAAAAATGAGAGGCAGAGTCTGTGGTGTCTGAGTCATACGGGCTTTAATTAAGTGGCTCGAGACACTGGACATCGGGTTCCATCACCACTAAGGTTCAGGAAGGGATATTCAACATTTTATTAACATCACACATTATATATAGTAAAACTGTACAGTTACATTGAATACAGTAGGCGTAACAAGTGGAAAAATGTGATAGGAACACATGGGCGTAAAAGAAGGCGTGTACAGGGGCGTACACGGAGGTGTGTGCTGGAAGCGTCACAGAAATGTCATAGGTGGGTGGATGCATGGAGAAATTCTGCAGGGTCAGCAGAAACCTTTACCATGGGTGCATGCGCAACTGAGCATGACGTGGTATTCACGTGTTACTCGAGAGAGCTGGGGGGCTTGACTTTAGCAGTAGTAGAGGAGTCTGGTGTCTGGGATGTCAGAACGACCTGTACCTATAGCATATCTGGTATCTTGTGTTTGGAGGATGTATTATCTGAAGTAAAAGGTCTCTCGGGCAGAGGCCGTTCATTACTGAATGCTAGTGGGTGCATATGGTTCTTCATGTAATGTACGGGGGCCATGGGCCTACCATGGCAACGGGTGCAGTAAATTACTTGTAAGGAGACAGAAAGGCAGGGCCCTTTGCTCTGCAGCCGGGAATATGTTTACCTATTTCACTAGACTGGAATGTATTTCTGCGGAGGCTGAGCAGATAACTGTAGGCAAAATACCGTCTTGGCAGGCAGGCCAGGCCGAGCCAGGCACCGCTTGGCTGGGCAGGAAGTAAGGTAGAGGTCAGGGATGCATACCTAAACTGTAGCTTTCAGAGACAGAAGAGGTTCGGAGCCTCAATTAAGGGCCTGGCTCGACTGAGCCAGAAAAACGTGGAAAACGTGTACTTTGCAATATTTAAAAGTGCACCATGTAAATGCATTGGAAACGTAGGCCTGGATGCGGAATTAGTACTTTATACATAGAGGGCTCACTAACTGACATGCTAACATTGGACGGAAATGCAGAGGTATTATCATGGCGGGCACGGAAAGGAAATTACATGACATACATGGGGCACGGGTGCATGGATAGGGTGCGAGTGGGGGACACACTGGATACCTGACAATTTCTATTTCCTCAACCCTTTCGTGTACTCCAAGATTTACAACGCAAAAAGAAATTGCTGGCGCACTCCCCTCCTAAGAAGCATATTACCACTCCATTGTCAGTTGCAGAAAAAACGGGTTTATTATTCCATAGTCATTAGCATGGTGTAATGAGCTGGATGGAAAACCCAACGCGTTTCGACGACAAACTCGTCTTGCTCATATATATATATGTCAATTTCATATTACCGGTAGTTATAGTTAGGATTATTTTCAATACAAAATCTCAGCATTCTATTGTGAATAACTTTGGCACCGGTTGAGGAATCTGCCTGAAACTTTACTCACGGCACTCCGGTCCTTCCCTGAAAGTTTGGGGGGGATTCGTCAAGCGGGGGCTGAGATAAAAGGGGGGTCCCAAAACGTGTTTTCCCCATGTTAGTTTCCATAGGGCGGTCAACCTCACTTTTAGCCCGAACGGCTGAATGGATTTTCACCAAACTTGGCAAAATTGTAGGGACTGGTAGCCCGATGTGCCTTTGCTATGTCTCAAGATATGTACTCCAGTGGATTTTGAGTAATTTAGGTTCCAAAAAATATATATATCTATAGGCGCGCTCCGGTACGCGCACCCGGGCACGTACCAGCGCGCTACGCGAGTTCGCGGGCGGAAAGCTGATTGGCTCTCGGGTGTCTGTAAACATTCCAAACAGTCCGGAGCGGCCGCCATCTTGTATCTCGGTAGGATCGAGATACAAGAGGTGGCAAAATTAATGGGGGAAATGACCAAAAGGGGGCAGGGTAGACCCCCCCTGACTCCCTAGGTTTGATGTGGGGGCCATTTTTTCGATTTTCGTGGGGGAGCGCTTGGTACGCGCTCCGGGGAGCATACCGTGGAGTGTACCATGCGGAAAAAGAATGACAGTTTTTAAAAAAAGTAGCTGTTTTAAAAAAAAATTCTTTTTGTTGTTTTTTTATTTTTTTTATTTAAGTACCTACATGTAGGTACCAATGCAGAGACTTAAATTTAATGTACACCGTCTCCTCTGTAGATATCTTGCATGTTGTTACATAAGTTATTGTGGTATATGGAATCCATCCCATAGTCTGTCAGAAAAGCAGAAACACATCCTTTAAGCACTCCCTGAGAAGTCCTAGGGGATCATGGGTAGTCTATCCTGCTCCCATGATGAAAAAGAGATGTAAAATACACATTGGAGATAATATAGTGGGAGAAAGGTAGTAACTATGAGTAAACTTACTATGTAACGCAAAAAAGTTGCACAGTATACTATAAGTCTCACTTTATAATATAATCATTTTGGTACTACTTCATGAATTACGTATAAAAATGAATAATGTCTCAAACAATTTAAATTATTAAATATAAATGTATTCTTCTGATTCTTTTTCAAAATTTAATAAAACTTCCAACATAATATTGTCCGGAATTTCCTCATAATTATTAGTACATGATTCAATTCGTTCCAAACATTCTATTAACTGTTGGTCCAAAGAGTCATCCATGAAATCAAATTCATCTTTTTGTTCTTCTGGATTTTCCACCTTTACTTCGAAAGAAATAACATTTGATTGTTTTTCTCCTTCCAATTTCTTTCTGAAAATTGCATAAAAAATAACTATATCAGTAGAGTTAGGGTACTGTTGGGTTTAAGTTCAGACAGGTACTTCTGAGTTTATAACAGTGAATTAATTTTTGGGCAGTGTATGGTTTCAGGCAGGAAGTAGAACTATTAAAAAGTGCATATGATGAAGCCTAAGTAAATTTATAATTATACCAGAGAAGCCTAACTCAATCCATAATTATAACAAAGAAGTCTATCTCAATCTCTAACTCTTACAGAGGGACAGTATATAACTATCAGAAAACGTTTTCCCAAATTAACTTAAAGTGCACAACATAGTTCCCCTTCCAAATTAACAACTTACCTTTTTCAAAGTAGTTGAAGTTTTCTGTCAAAATTATTTCAAAATGTACCTCAGGTAGTATTAGCCAAAATGGCTGTGTTTCCCTCTCATTTGTCATATATATTCATGTACTTAACCAATCAAATGTCAGCACATAAAAGTACAAAATGTAAGTAACACTTTAATTGGTTGTAAATTCCAACACTTTCATTTGTGTTTTTGTCATGTAATTTACCTCAGGATATTTAGACAGGGCTACAGCCTAAATGGCTCAATAGAATACCACCAAATTTGGGAAAATGGTAGGGACTGCTATGTAGTAGGGCCTATTCTATATTTGGTGAAAGTGTCTCCTGTGGTTTTTATGTAAATTAACTTCCCACATTTTTTTAGGGAGCGCTTACCGGTGCGCGCTCCGGTACGCGCACCGGGAGTGCTACGGGAGTCCGCCATCTTGTGTTTCAGTACAATTGAGACACAAGATGGAGGACAAACAACGTTGGGAATGGGTAGAAGGGGACACGGTAGACAGACCCTGAACCCCTAGGTTTTCTGAGGGGGGCTTAGGAGGCCTATATAGGCCCAAAAAAAAAAATTTTTTTGAAAAAAAATCGCAGGGGAGCGCCCGGTACGTGCACCGGGGAGCGCACCGGGAGCGTACTTTGGTGAAAAATAGTGAAAAAAGTTAGAGTAAAATAATCATTTTGAGTGATCAGAGGTAGGGTAGCCCTGAAAAGAGGTTTTGGGTTCTGTGTCTGATTTAGGTACCTACAAGTAGGTTCCAATGCACAGTCTTAAATTCAGGAGGACTATTCTATTCCCCTCATCTGAGAAGTGCACACCATCTCCTCTGTAGATATCTTGCATGTTGTAACGCAAGTTATTGTTGTATATTGAACCCATTCCATAGTCTCTCATGTAAGCAGAAACAGATTTATTCACATGTTTCAGTGCTTTCTCAAATTGTGGACAAAATTGGTTGGACCAGTTCCATTTCTGTCTTTGACATATATTGGAATATGCCAAGGCAGTTTGTGGAAAAAGTGTCATCAATTGACCAAAGATGTCCTTTAAAAGCATTTCCAGACCTACCCCAGTTAAAGTGCCCAAGTCATTTCCACCACAGTGCACTATTAAGAGGTCAGGGTTTGGCAGATGCAAAAAGGTTTTCACCAATGGTATCAATCGGTGACATCTGAATCCTCTCTGGCCAATCCACTTGATTTCCACATTTGATAAATCAAGGTTGTGAAAATGTCTGCTAGCTGCATACCTTTGAGCCCAGTGGATGTAGCTATGTCCAATAATCCAGACAGAATACATGGTGAGAGAAGGTTATGGTGCAGTCAGATGAAGTGTGGGAATGAAATGGCAGTTAGAACAGTAGGAGTTTACAAATAAATAATTGTGGAGTTTCCCTGCTCTTGAATCACAAGCAATGATTGGTGGATTTAGATAGTTGAAAACTAAAAGTTAGGGTGCATGGTTGTGTTTTGTGAAAGAAGCAATTTGAATGGTTAAGAAAAAGTCAATTAAAGAAATATTGCAACGGATAAGCTGGTGTATTGAGTGGTCATACATCCTTGCTGACTTCATTTGCAACATTGTAGAATAAAATTTTGAACCTGAGAGTTCAGTAAAGAGGGAGTTGCTATGGTAACAGGTAGAAAGGTCTGAGGGGGGGAAGGGTGTTGGTTTGAAAATAGTGAGGGAAGAGTTTTGATTGGTTGAAATGAGGCATATGTGTATAGAATTAGAGGTTTTCTGTGCCAGTCATGGTTGCAGTGTCTTGAGTGCATACCATTTGCTCTGCTAAAGAAAAATTGGTGTGTGTCTGACACTGTTCTCAATCTCCCAAAGCATTTGTAAAGGTAAGTAATGATTCATTTAATTTAGATAGAGACTTGTTTGCTCTATGGAGAAGATTTGGAAGCAGATTGTGTTTTTTTAATGTTGCTTTGTGTCATGTTTTTTGATAATGCTTGGTTAAAACATTTTGCTGCATAGAGGAATTGTCTTTTGTGAAATAGTGAGGGTTCAGTAGTGAAATTGAATGCTTGTACATAGGACCTGTGCTGTGTTTCTAAAATGTTATTTAAAAAACGATTTCGGGGTAAATGGATGGCTTTTATATTTTTGAGAAGGAATTAATAGTGTTTGCCTCATTAAATACATATATTTGAACCTTTTACAATGCTGTCACTTGCATTACCTCAGATTAGGAAGCAGATTGAGCTTTTTTCTTGTTGGTTTGTATCATGTTTTTTGATCATGCTTGGTAAATAGATTTTGCTGCATAGAGGAATTGCATTATGTAAAATTGAGAAGTTTCACTAGTGACATGGAACGCTTGTACATAGGACCTGTGCTGTGTTTGTAAAATGTTGTTTAAAAAACGATTTTGGGGTAAATGGATGGCTTTTATATTTTTGAGAAGGAATTAATAGTGTTTGCCTCATTAAATAAATATATTTGAACTTTTTAGAATGATGTCACCTGCGTTACCTCAAATTAGGAAGCAGATTGAGATTCTTTCTTGTTGGTTTGTGGCATGTTTTTTGGAAATGCTTGATATTAACATATGCAAGATAGAGGAATTGTCTTTTGTGAAATAGTGAAGTTTCAGTAGTGAAATTGAATGCTTGTACATAGGACCTGTGCTGTGTTTTTAAAATGTTATTTAAAAAACGATTTTGGGGTAAATGAATTGTTTTTATATTTTTGAGAAGGAATTAATAGTGTTTGCCTCATTAAATAAATATATTTGAACCTTTTACAATGATGTCAGTTGCATTACCTCAGATTAGGAAGCAGATTGAGCTTCTTTCTTGTTGGTTTGTATCATGTTTTTTTGATAATGCTTGGTAAATAGATTTTGCTGCATAGAGGAATTCCATTATGTAAAATTGAGAAGTTTCAATAGTGACATGGAATGCTTGTACATAGGACCTGTGCAGTGTTTGTAAAATGTTATTTAAAAAACGATTTTGGGGTAAATGGATGGCTTTTATATTTTTGAGAAGGAATTAATAGTGTTTGCCTCATTAAATAAATATATTTGAACCGTTTAGAATGATGTCACCTGCGTTACCTCAAATTAGGAAGCGGATTGAGATTCTTTCTTGTTGGTTTGTGGCATGTTTTTTGGAAATGCTTGATATTAACATATGCAAGATAGAGGAATTGTCTTTCGTGAAATAGTGAAGTTTCAATAGTGAAATTGTATGCTTATACATAGGACCTGTGCTGTGTTTCCTAAATGTGATGCGAAAAACGATTTTAAATGCTAATTCCTAACTATAACTGGTGTGAAACCTATGGTTTTTTCAGTGAATATATATATACACATGAAACTACAGGGCGAAATAGACAAACTGGAGGAAGAAATTAGTGCTCTGGGGATGAACGAACAAATTAAAAAATTGTGTGAAGACATGTTGGCCCGTTTAAACAAGGAGGAGGAGGTAATCAAGAAAAGGAAAACTTACACATTTGAAAGAGACAGACTTGATTATCTTAACGGCCAAATTTTCACCTTTGCTAGAAAATACGATGCTGTGAAAGCGAGGGCCAAGGGGACACAGAATAAAAATTCTGGAAGACGTGAAAACTCAATTTCAGGATCTGACCTCAGTTCCAACATCGAAAGCGAAGCGGAAGGTGAAAATACTTCGGAGCCGACCTTGGGGTTTACCAAACTTTCAATGGCGGAGGAGGTCGATTGCCTCTGCCTAGACCGGAGGGACACGTTGCGCTCTCGAGCAAAACCAACACCAGGCGCAACTACAGGCGGAGCCAACGCCGGAAAAGACACCGGAGCCGCCAGAGGCAAAACAAGGGGAGCCCCAAGGGGAAGATGGAATCGGTTCCAAAAACGCAATACAGCACAAGCGGGAACTTCAACTCAGTCTTAAATCTAACAGGGACGATTTTGACCAAACAGGAGGAAGCAGTATTGTCCCTAGGTTTATCATACTGCCCACCATGTGACTTCAATTATGCGGACGAACGAATGGACACCTACAGATTTGTTCGCAAGCTTAAACTGAATAAGTTTCACAGTCTACAGTCTAAAAAACAACAGCCCATTCTTAGTAGAAGTCCGACCTTACTAACTGTGGGGGACCAGGAAGAAATAAATGAAATATGGTCCCTACAAAAAGAAACTATTGGCAGTCAGGAGGGGGAATTCAATCTGAGTAATGTCAATGCAGCAGCTGGTTTAACTTCCTTTAAACCCAGGTCCACGTTCCAACCAATAATGCTCAACGACAATATTGACGTATACCATGACTTGGTGGTAAAAACAACTATATATTGCCACTAACAGTCGACGTCAACATATGACAAAACAAAATTGGAGTTATACACAATTGGTTAAAAAACTGAATGCAGACGAAAATATCTTGGTGCACCAGGCAGATAAAGGGGGTAATGTTGTGCTCTGGCCCCGTAAATTATATCTAGAGGAGGCGGAGAAACAATTGAATGACACGACATGTTATAGAAAGAGCAACTGGCCTACCCTGAGGGCAACATGGGGAGATCAAACAGCGAAACTCCAGGCATGGAGAAGTGGAGGCATCATAACGGAAGATGAATTTCGATTTATGAGAAAAGAACATCCAGTGGTACCAACTTTTTATCTGATCCCCAAGGTCCACAAGGACCGCAATACACCACCGGGTCGCCCCATAATATCTGCTATTGACAGTTCCCTTGAAAATGTCTCTAGGTTAAGCATGGGCGAATTTTGCGAATCTCGCGTTCGCGAATTTTGCGGATTTGCGAACTTGCAATCCGCAAAATCCGCGAATTCTCGCGAATTTGCGTATTTTTTTTTTTTTTGTGTTTGCGCGGGTTTCTGCCAGTTCGCGAGGGTTTTGTACAATGTCGCAAATTGCGAACTTACCTGTCGGTTCGCAAGTTTCGCGAACTTGTTGTTTCTACGTGTCCAGCCTGTTTGGGACACTCTTCTTCATCACTGCCACTCTCTGTCACCACTGCCACTCTCTGACTACTCATGCCACCCTCTGGCCCACCCATGCCACCCTCTGTTTCATCACAGCACCCTCTGGTTGTCCAGTCAGTGTACATTATTGTGGCAACGCAAGCACACCTTCCCTGCCTCAAGTGACCTGAATTAATTTGGGGCTGATTAATGTGTCACAGAATATTTTTTTAGCTGGCACCTGCTTCCTTAGTGCTTCCTGATTAGTGAACTTTTGCACTTGCTAAGTGCTTTCATTGTTGCAAAATTAGTTACAACACCTGCCCTGCCCCAACTGACAATAATGAATTAGGGGCTGATTAATGGATTTGAACTGCCAGCCTGGCTCCTGCTTGTCTCCCTTAGCTGTAATTCAGGACCTTTGTGGCATATGTGTAACTATTCTGAGGTTCAGAGCAGGGTCACATAATAGTTGCAACTGGCAACTGAACTCTGGAGGGGCCCCTCAGCAAGCACTACAGGAAATGGCTACTAATGATGAGCCTGAACTTTTGAACCTGGTAAGTAGTTTCAGTTTTGATTAGATCGTATTTCTGCAATTTTGCACTTATTCGCGGGGCGCGAAGTTGTACTGGGAAGCCGCGAACTCCCGCGAACAGTGCGAGCAGTGCGAGCAAAATCCGCTGCTCGCGGATTTGCGGATTTTGCGGGAGATTCGCGAATCTCGCGGATTGCGAATTTCCCGAAAATCCGCAAAATCCGCGAGCGAAACGGATTTTCCGCCCACACCTACTCTAGGTATATAGACTTCTTTCTACAGGACTGGGTAAAAGGACTAGGATTGTATGTTAAAGACTCAATGGATTTCATTCGGAAAACAGAGAATTTGGAATGGGGCCCAGACTTTTTGCTAATGACCCTCGATGTATCGTCATTATATACCTCCATAGGACACCGAGATGGCCTAAAGGCGATTGAACATTTTCTGAATAAACGTCCCATATATTTTGGGGTACATAATAGGATGTTGTTATCCATGATTCAAATGTGTTTGGAGCAGAATTTCTTTTTATTTAATAACCAAATTTACCAGCAAATAAGGGGTGTCGCCATGGGGGCCTGTTTCTCTCCCAGCTACGCATGTTTGCACATGGGGCTGTGGGAGGAACAGGTCCTGGCGGGGGATCTGCGCACAATCATGGAGCAACATGTAGTCACCTACCTTAGATATATAGATGATTTATTTTTCATTTGGAGAGGGACGGAGGAGACAGCTACACAGTTTATCAACAGCTTGAATGCTAACAGCTTAAATTTACAATTTACATCATGCATCAGCGCAACATCTGTTTTTAGACATGGAAGTCTACATTGAAAATAACCGCATGCCAACAAAACTATTCAGAAAGCCCACGGCAGGCAATACCATCCTGCATGCATCAAGCCACCACCCACGCCACCTGATACGGAGTATCCCCTATGGGGAGATGCTGCGTATCAGGCAGATTTGCAGCAGTGATGAAGAATGCGAGTTAGCGCAGGAAGCCAGCATAAGTAGATTTCTGGCTAGGGGGTACTCTAGGAGCTTACTTGAAGCGGCTCAGAGAAGAACGAAATTCATATCCCAAGAAATTGCGCTGTTACCTAAGAGAAAAGAGGTAGATACATCCCCGGCTGGGGAGATAATCAAGCCTCGCATGATTGTTACGTATAGCCGACAGCATTCTGCCATTAGAAAAATATTCAGTCAGAACTGGAACCTTATACTACGTGATCCAGTCATTGGCAATAAAGTGTTGAATAAACCACTCCTCACATTCAGAAAATCGGTATCTATGGTCAGATCTCTGGTCAAAAATACTTTGGAACCCCAGATGTCGACTACTTGGAAGGCCTTAGGCAGAGGTTTCAAGAAATGCTCGCAATGTAAGTCATGCAGGCATGGGATCAACAGGACCAAATATTCTGTCCCATTCTCAGAAACCCCTAGAGAGATTACCAAACGCCTTAACTGCAAAACAGATTATGCAGTCTATGTGCTGGAGTGCACTTGTGGGCTCCGGTATGTTGGCAGTACCCGCCTGCTGATCCACAAACGTGTACTCCAGCACATCAGAGCCATAAATAATAAAGATCAGTCCTACCCGGTGGCAAGGCATTTTGAGCAAGAACATGGTTCCAATCGTGTTCATTTGTCATATTTTGCAATAGATTCAGTCTGGCCTATGAAGAGAGGGGGGAATCGAGATACGAGGCTTCGTCTTCTCGAAACAAGATACATCCTGGAATTAAACAGTAAGCAACCACATGGGTTGAACGCAACTGAGGATCTTTATACTTGTTTATAATACATCTTAACACATATTGATGCCCATAGAGCATACATAATCAGGTGGAGGGTTCTGTCTGAATAAAGTACCATTGTACAAGGTTATACTAATAACCTAGATAGGTACAGACCTCAACAATCCATCAGCGTATTTCCCTTGGTGATTAATATCTAATTACTGTCAGCAGGGAGTAGGGATCCATATTTGCTATATGTGTATTTTTCGTCTGTGGTATTGTAACTGGAGGAATTATGTGATCTATATTTATGTGCCGTATCTTCCTCTCAATATATGTATTTAGAGAGCTTCACCAGTTTAATGAGGGCAACCCTGGATGGCTATCTAGGGGATCTACCATCAGCTCCATTTTGAGTTATTGACTGTTTTTAACAAGCACTTGCACTAGTACTTAAGTAGTAATGAAAAAAGAATATATGCACTCACTATATTGTGTGCCAAGAATATGACAAACAGCTAGAATGTTGACATTTTTTCATGGCGTTTCAGCCCACTTGGGCTTCATTTCATACAAAGTGTGTTGTACATATCGTAATTGAGAAATAAGCAGGGAGACCTGTAATTAAATGAAATAGGTGGAGGGTTGTGTATATTCCCACTTAAGGATATTATTGTATTCATACAGATATAATATCGGACAAAATGAATTCTGTTTTAAAATATTTAAATACGTATTTATTTATTTATATATTTTATGAATTGGTCGAATGTACATCGAACTTTGTATTGTGATTTTACACTTTGATTTAACGCATGTGAATAGAGTATTTTTTCCATGTTGTTTACCCAATTTGAAAAAATGGCGCGCGCACTGGCACTTTAAATCTCGGCATTTGCTCTCAGCAACTCGCCATGTGATCAAGCTTTGTAAGAGGCGAAACGCGTAATGGTGGCGGCAGGCTTGCTGGACAAGAATAAACACCTCAATTAAGCACGAAATCTGGGTCTGTTCTTTCGTCATTTGCAGCGACGGCTCGTGGAGGGAGTTACGGTGGGGCAGGAGGGCGGGGAGGGGGAGGGGCAGGGCGGAGGTTGCTAAAAACCGGCATATGGATAATTGCAGGTAAGTAAACAATTTAATTAATCAAACGAATTTCGTAGTGCGCCTTGCATCGCAAAATGCAATGCAGTGCGAGCTACGAAATTCGTTTTATTAAATAAATTGTTTACTTACCTGCAATTATCCATATGCCAGTTTTTAGCAACCTCCGCCTTGCCCCTCCCCCTCCCCGCCCTCCTGCCCCACCGTAACTCCCTCCACGAGCCGTCGCTGGTCATTTGAATTTGAGAGCTGAGGCGGCTGCTCCAGCGAATGTGGCCAATTTTCATACATATATATATATATATATTCACTGAAAAAACCATAGGTTATAGACCATACATAGTTAGGGATTAGCATTTACAAAACCTTAATTTACTCGCACAAAACCATAGAAATTTGCATATATAGTTAGTTGCAATAACTATATATCGCGCACCCGCAATCCACTGCTGATGATGTCACATATTACATCATTCATGACATGGTCAGTGACATCACTGATGACATCACTGATAACATTATCCAGTGACTGTATGTTTCTGTAAAGTTAAAATATGTCTTACATATTAAAGAATGAGTGGATGTATAAGTGTCTGGATGAAGCTTTTAGTAGGTGCATGACTGACTGTATGAGAGAGTGATTAAATGAGTCTCACTGAGTGCATGGGTTAGTGACTAAACTGACTTAATTTGTGCATCATTATATCTGTTCTGTAAACTGCTGCATGTGTCGATCAGTAGCTATATGAGTAACTATAAGGGTTATTGATTGGTTGCCCAAGTATTTGTATGGGAGACTGAGTGTGTGTGTGGGTGGCTGGGAGCTGTGTGACTCTGTGCATAGATGTGTGAGCAGTTGATTCACTAGATGTATGGGTTCAAAAGTGCATGTGGAAACAGCTGTATGGGCGGTTGACTGTGTGCATGAGTGTATTGGTGAGTGAATGGATATCTCAGTGCTACATGTCAAAGTAAGTACATATGTAAAACACAGTACATGTGAGAGTTGACATATATAAATAACTGTGCATAAGAGCCAGTGAATGTGTGAGTGGCTGTATGGATCATTGTGAACTTGTATCAGGGATTGTATAAGAGAGTAAATATGTGTTAGTATATGTTTGAATAAGTAAGGTGTGTATAACTGTATAGTTGAGGAAATGGAGGTGTGATTGATTCTTTGCATGACTGACTAGGTGTGTGAGTAACTCCCTGGATGAGTGACAGTCTGTGAGTGTCTGTTTACACTGAGTGTATCTAAGGTTATATTAGAGTCTGAAGAGGTTCATCGTATAATCACATGAATGATGTCATCAGTGATGTGATCAGTAATGTCAAATGAGATGTCATCAGTGATGTCATCAGTGATGTCATTTGAGATGTCATCAGTGATGTCATTTGAGATGTCATCAGTGATGTCATTTGAGATGTCATCAGTGATGTCATCAGTGATGTCACTGACCATGTCATGAATGATGTAATATGTGACATGATCAGCAGTGGATTGCAGGTGCGCGATATATAGTTAGTGCAACTAACTATATATGCGAATTTCAATGGTTTTGTGTGAGTAAAATAAGGTTTTGTAAATGCTAATTCCTAACTATATATGGTCTATAACCTATGGTTTTTTCAGTGAATACATATATATATATATATATATATATATATATATATATATATATATATATATATATATATATATATATATATATATATGTATATATATATATATATATATATATATATATATATATATATATATATATATATATATATATATATATATATTCTATTCCACACAACCTTATTTCGGCCACGGAGACCATAAAAGCACATATCACAAGACAAAATAAAATATTTACAGTTTCATCAGAAGTAATACACAACCAAAAATTACTCCTCATTACAATCTAACAAACTGAATTTAAAGGAGGACCCCCATAAACATATTAGGATGTAATTTTAGGATGTCCAAGGGCCAAATCCTTGATCGATTTTACAGTACATTGGTCATCTTAATAAAAACACTTTTCAAATTTCATTATGATACAAATGGTTATAGTAAATAATTAAAACCATTAAAAGGAGTGGAAGTAAGAGTAGAAAAAAAGAAGTCCTCCACATGTGCCACATAGAATTTAAAAATCGAGAAACAGCGAAGACTATTGGGGCGTGAGTACCATATTTTAATACTCTATATGCCTCAACACATTGCACAAAGCGGAAGTTCTTACAAAGTTGAATGAGCCAACGCCGGCAAGATATTACATAAGTAGGACAAAAAAAAAGAACATGTAGCTCAGTTTCTTACTTGCAATTGCAAGCAGGGCATCCACCAGTGTGAGTTTTAGACAATTTAATTGTATTGGCTTGGAGCGGCAAGGTTCCTAATCTAAACTGCATTTACAATTTCCTAGCCAAGGGTGGTTGAATGTCATCCAGGAAAAGTTCATGTTTATATTAATCTTTTATTATTAGGAACTCAGCTGTTAATCGACCACAAGAGGGATTTTCCTGAATGACTGAGAGCCTATAGGATCTATAGGTTCTTACCAATTCCAACTGCGAAATTAGGGAACATGATTTCTCAGGTGATCTTCATAGATCCACTTTACCCAAAAGGCTACAGAGAGACCTAATATAGTTGAACCAGTGTATTTTAGTGATACCAGGGGTACTCAAGAGCTCTTTGAGCTCAGATCGATAAGAAGCCAATTCCGGGGTCACCCAGAGCCGGAGCCAGAAGGTTATAGTTCTAAGGGCTATCTCTTCATTAATAGGCCTAATGCCCAAGTCCAGGCACAAAGGAGTGATGGGGTTCCAAGGGGAAGACCTAATAGCTGCCTCATAAAGTTGTTCTCCACCTTATTCAGGCTAGTGGTCGAACAATGCCCCCATAGTTCTGTCCCATACATTATGGCACCCAGCGCTTGAGTTTTATAAATTTCGACTATTGGCCCTGCTGGTTTAAATGAGGAAGATCTATGTAGTTTCATGAGCCCTCCCACTGTCTGGGTCAGCCGAAGACTGGCTTCGGCCATCTACAGTCCCCAATCCGGATGCTCTGTCAGAGTGATGCCTAAATAGTCAAAAGCTGTCACTCTTTCAAGGGGGATGTCATTCAAAAGTGGATTAGGGCGAGATGTATTAACAGGGTTAAACACCATATATGTAGTCTTAGATGTGTTTGTCTCCAACCTCCGAGTCTTACAGAAAGTGTCAAAGGAATCGAGAATGCGCTAAATTCCCATAGGTATCTTAGAGAGTAAGAGGGTACCGTCAGTATATATCAGCGCTGGGAGTTTACCCAATGCTAACCTAGGGGCATCATTGTCCTTGACCTTTCTGAGTTGCTCAATAAGACTAATAATGAATAGGCAAAATTGGGTAGGCGCTAACATGCAAACCTGGCATATCCCTTTATTAACAGGAAAGCAGGGAGTAAGTTCACTGTGCTTTCCAAATCACACCTGCTCTCATTTTTTTGCGTGAAGCCTCACTAGAGTAGGAAGGAGGTAGCATGGAATCCCCAAGTCTCTAAGTACATCCGAGAGTTTCTCTCTGGGTACTAGATCAAAAGCCAACTTCAGATCTACAAATATCAAATAGAGGCTGCTATCCCCTATTACCACGGTTTTCCAGAAGTGGAGTTGGTGTCTAAATATCTGGTTGATGGTTGAGGTGTTTTTTCTGAAGCTGGATTGAAATATCTCCTCTTCTTCCATCCGTGCCTGGAGGCGATGGAGAATAACCAGCGCAAAGAGTTTTTGGGAAATATCGATCAAACTGATCGGCCTATAGTTAGTAGGTAGTAGGGGCAAACTTTTTTGTAGATTGGGACAATTTCAGCCCCAAGCCAAGCATCAGGAGGATCCATGCCATTCAAAATGGCATTAAATAGGGTCCTATCTTGAGTGAACAAAACACTCAACCTAGTTCAAGTTCAAGTTCAGGAATTTGTATAGCGCACTACTCACCCAGAGGGTCTCAAGGTGCTTGAGGGAGGGTTGGTGCATTACTTATCGAATAGCCAGGTTTTTAGTTGCTTTCTGAAGGAGAGGTGGTTCTGTGTAAGTCGGAGGTGAGTGGGGAGAGAATTCCAGGTTTTGGCCGATAAGTAGGAGAAGGATCTTCCTCCCATGGTGGATCTGTGGATGCACGGAAATGCGGCGAGGGCTTGATTGGATGATCGTAGTTGGCGGGTGGGTGTGTAGAAGTACAGTCGTGTGTTGAGGCATTCGGGTCCTAGGTTGTAGAGGGCCTTGTGTGCGTGGGTGAGGAGACGGAACGTTATTCTCTTGTTGACGGGGAGCCAGTGGAGATCCTTCAGGTGACCGGAAATGTGAGCATGTCCAGTATGAGTCTGGCTGAAGCGTTTTGGATGCGTTGGAGTTTTTTCCGTAGTTTGGCTGTGGTTCCGGCGTAAAGGGTATTTCCATAATCCAGTCGGCTGGTGACCAGTGCGTGGGTGACTGTCTTTCTTGTTTCGGTGGGGATCCAGCGGAAGATTTTTTTGAGCATGCGTAGGATGTTGAAGCATGAAGATGAGACGGCGTTAACTTGTCTGGTCATCGAGAGGGAGGAGACTAGGATGAAGCCCAGGTTACGTGCGTGATCTGTAGGTATGGGTGCTGTACCCAGGGCCGGTGGCCACCATGAGTCGTCCCAGGCAGAGGGGGATGATCCTAAGATGAGGACTTTGGTGAGGGAGAGGATCAGCTGGGTGTCGTCTGCGTAGGAGATGATGTTGAGGTTATGTTGGCGCGCGATGGATGCGAGGGGACTCATGTATACGTTGAAGAGGGTGGGGCTGAGTGAAGATCCTTGTGGTACACCACAGATGACTTCGGTGGCCTTTGATTTGAATGGGGGGAGGTGGACTCTCTGGGTTCTTCTGGCAAGGAACGAGATGATCCAATCCAAAGCTTTTCCTTGTATTCCGACATTGTTGAGGCCTTGTATGAGTGTGCTATGACATACTGTGTCGAAGGCGGCGGAGAGGTCGAGTAGGATGAGGGCAACTGTTTCTCCGTTGTCCAGTAGCGTTCGGATGTCGTCTGTAGCTACGATGAGGGCGGTTTCGGTGCTGTGTTTGGCTCGGAAACCGGAATGTGAAGGGTCGAGGGAATTGTTGGATTCAAGGAAGGCGGCGAGCTGACTATTGATGGCTTTCTCAATGACTTTGGCAGGGAATGGGAGGAGTGAGATGGGGCGGTAGTTCTTAAGTTCAGAGGGTTCTGCTGTGGGTTTCTTCAGAAGGGCGCTGAGTTCGGCATGTTTCCAGCTTTCCGGGAAGGTAGCGGAGTTGAAGGAACAGTTGATGACATCGCGGAGATGGGGTGCGATGATGGAGTCTGCTTTGTTGAAGATGTGGTGGGGACATGGGTCGGTTGGCGATCCTGAGTGAGTGGAGTTCATCAGGCGGATGGTGTCTTCAGTGGTGATTGGGTTCCAGGCGAAAAGGTTGTGAGAGTGCTGTTTTTGTTCGGAGGTGGGTGGAGTGGGCTGTTCATCGGACTGGTTTTCAAAGCTGTTATGTATGTCGGCGATTTTGTTGTGGAAGAAAGAGGATAAAGAGTTGCAGAGGTCTTGGGAGGGAGTGATGTCGTTGGTGCCGACGGTGGGGTTGGTAAACTCTTTGACGATGTTGAATAGTTCCTTGCCGTTGTGGGCATTGTTGTCGAGTCGATCCTTGAATGCTGATTTCTTGGTGGATCGGATCAATTGGTGGTGTTTGCGGGTGGCGTCCTTGAAGGTGGTCAGGTTGTCAGAGGTTGGGTTTTTTCTCCAGGTTTTCTCGAGGGTACGACATAACTTCTTGGATTTCTTAAGGTCATCGTTGAACCAGGGGGCCTTTTTGCAACCTTGTTTGATCTGATGGTTTTTCAAGGGTGCTAATACGTCAGCGCTGTGGGTGATCCATTGTGTGAGTTTGGTGGCAGCTTGGTTTGGGTCCGATGATATGGCAGGAGGGTTTTGGTTTAGCGATGTGAAGAGTTGGTCGGTGGTGATTTTGTTCCAGTTTCTTCGAGGAATAGTTTGTGGGGGGTTGTGGGTCGTGGTCTTTTTGTAGCTGAAGTGAACATAGTTGTGGTCTGTCCAATGGAGAGCTGTGGTGTGATCGAAGTGTTTGCTGGAGGTGAATATAGGGTCGAGCGTGTGTCCGGCAAGGTGGGTGGGGGTGTCAACAAGTTGTTTGAGTCCGAGATTGGCCAGGTTGTCCAGAAGGGTGGTGGTGTTGCTGTCGCTTTTCTTTTCCAGGTGGAAGTTGAGGTCTCCCAGTAGAATGTAGTTCTCGGAGGTGAGGGCATGTGGGCTGATGAAGTCGGTGATGTCTTCGTTGAATTGTGTGCGGGTTCCTGGTGGTCTGTAGATGAGGGTAAGCATGGGCGAATTTTGCGGATCTCGCGTTCGCGAATTTTGCGGATTTGCGAACTCGCAATCCGCAAAATCCGCGAATTCCTGCGAATTTGCGGATTTTTTTTTGTGTGTTCGCAATTGTTTCTGCCAGTTCGCGAGGATTTGGTACTAGTTCGCAATTGCGAACTTACTTGTCGGCTCGCAACGGTCGCGACTATGTTGTTTCTACGTCTGGTTCATCATCACAGCCTCCCAGCACCCTCTGTTTCACCACTGGCACCCTCTCTTTGACCCATGCCACCCTCTGTTACATCAATGCCACCCTCTGGTTCATCATCACTGTAGAAGATGGGGGGGAAAAGCAAGCCCACCTGCCCTGCTTGAACTGACATGAATTAATTTGGGGTTAGTTTATTAACAACACCTGCCCTGCCCCAACTGACAATAATGAATTAGGGGCTAATTAATGTGTCACTGAAAGAATTTCAAGTTCCAGCCTGGCACCTGCTTGTCTGCTCCTTTAACTGTAAATCAGGACCTTTGTGGCATACAGTTAAGGTCAGAGCAGGGTCACACAATAGTTGCAAGCAGGCAACCGAATTCTGGAGGGCCCCCTCAGGAAGCACTACAAAGAATCGTTACAAATCATGAGGTTGACCTTTTGCACCTGCTCATTGCTTTTGCTTTTGCTGAAATCGTTTTTCGTTTTTTTTCGCGCTATTCGCGGGGCGCGGCGTCGTGCGAAACCGACCGCGGAAGCCGCCAATTCGTGCGAATGAGCATTTTATTTTTTTGCGGCTTGTTGTTTCGCGAGTTTTTTTGCAGTATTCGCGAGCCGCTTGCAGCGCAACACGCGAATTTACCCCAAGGTCGACTACGGGCGCGGCCATTTTGTTTGCGTGACGTATTTCCGTTTCCGCCCGCTATGTATAATCTCGCCCAGTAAGCGCATTGCGAGTAGAGGTTCGCACGAGATCGCGCGGGAAATCTAGAGGTTCGCACGAGATCGCGAGGAAAATCTCGCGCGAACTTACTTTCGCGCTCGTGAACGGGCGCCGGCCATCTTGTTTTTCATTCATTTCCTGTGTCTGGGCATGGTGTTTAATCCTCTTGGTATCTTTGCCATCCTTTGCTTGTTTTCAGTTTTTTTTTTACGATTTTGCTTCTTATCTATCCCTCTCTTTTCCTAGCTGTATATTTTTGTCTTTTCTGCTATTTTTCTTTACTTTTAAACTACTTTTTTAAACTCTTTTCTTTTCTTCTTCCCTATCCTATTCTTTCTTAATTTTCTACTTCTTCCTACCTTACCTGCCCAGACCATGGTCAAGCCAGGCGCCGTGAAGCTGCCCAGGCACTTGAGGGCCGCAGCGGCGGCGGGGAGTAGTGCTGGACCCAGTGCCAGGACAGCATGCGGGAGATTGAGGGGGGAGCAGGTGACGCGACGGGAGATATTCAGCCCGGAGGAAGTGGGCGCGCTGGTCTACTTCGTCCAGCGCCGCCTGCCCAGGACCATCGCGGGAGGCGGCAGGATCGCGGCCGGCGGCTACAACATGCGGGAGCGCCGGAAGCGGTGGGAGAAGGTGTGCTGGGCCATATCCCACCTCTACGGGGTCCAGCGCACCTACAGCCAGGTCACCCATCGCTGGACCGACCTCCTGGACCGCGAGCGCGACCTGCTGGACCAGCTTGGCTTGGAGATCCCCGGGCTTGGTGAGTAGTAGTAGCCATTTAATCACTCACTACTATGATGTTTTCTCCTGCTCTGTGTTGTTGTATTGCAAATATTTGTTTTTTACATGGAGCAAGCCAATAATGCCGCTGATGACGATTACATTGTAGTTAAATTATATTTCAAAATCTTCTGTGCATTTCAGGTGCACTGCTCTCCTTCTCAGTGGCGTTGCTACTATGCTTATTTGTTTTCTATTTCGTGGTCTCATCATTGGCCTGAGTAACTATTATGTATGAGTGTACTTTACAGAACTGCGTAATGCTAGACACTAGGGGGCAGATTACATTTACAAGCCCCTTGCGCCACGTTTACGTTGCCTGGCGTGACGCAACAGCGGCGTAAACGTGCCGCATCCCTGCGAGTCATTTACAGCATGACGCATCTAGGGAGATGCGTCACGTTATAAAGCCATGGGCCTGCACCACAATGGGTGCGTTCCTAGTACGCAGGGTGGGCGGTCCGGCGGCTGTGCGCCTCGCAAAATTGCCTGCGTGAAATCTACAAGATTTAACGCAGGCACTTCTGCGACGCTGCTACGTCAATTCAATTCCTTATGTCTGCTCGAAGCAGGCTAAAGGACTGACACAGCATGTTAAGTATTGGGTGGCCCTGAGCATTACTGGAGTTGCATTGCGTTGGCGACGTGACTCCAGCGATGCGCCGCTCTTACGTGACGAGATGCGTCACGCAAGTGCCTACCCTTGCGCCAGGGCGCGCCGCATTGTAAATGAGGAGCATCTGCCGTGTCGCAAGGGTAGTTTTGCGTGACGCATTTGATCTGGCGCATCTCTGGAGATGCGCCAGAACGCGTAAGTAAGTATGCCCCTAAGGGGCAGAATTGCAATTACCGTCGCATCCCTGCAAAGTAGCAGGGATGCGCCATTAATTGTGCGGCCCGCTACCACCACCAAACATGGTGCGCCGTATTTGCAATGCGGCGCACCATGGGCCCAAAACGTCACCGAAGCTTTACTGCTGGAGTTGCGTCACAACGATGGCGCAGCTCCAGCAATGCTCTGGGGTACCCTATCTCCCCAATGCTGGGTCAAGCCGTACGTCTGCTTCAAGCAGGTGCAGGGTTTGTGTGACGCATCATTGTCCTAAAGGTGACTGATTGAAATTTTGTAGATTTCCCTCAGCCACTATTAGGATGTGTTCCAGCGCAGGAATGCCCTACCTTGCGCCGGAACGCCCCCTGATGGCGCAGGGCTTTATAACGGGATGCATCTCCCAAATGCGTCAGGTTGTTATAATATTATACGCCGCACCATGGCGCCCTTTTTTGTTTAGCTGCTGCGTCACAAAAGTCACGCAAGAACGGCGCAAAAGAGCCGCAAGGGGCTTAAATCTGCCCCTTCCTTTGTACCCCTGACAATAAGAAAAATAGTGGCGGTGGATTGATAGTTTGACTATTTAAATGACTGGTAATGTAGCAGGCAACTGTTAGTGTTGTCACTGATCTGACTGAAATCACAATGGAGTTTGTCTGTCACTTTGCGTCTTGCCTGCGGACTGCTGCCTGCCAGTCCTAGGTGAACGTTTCAGTACTTTGTTTAGTCAGTTACGTGACTTTCGAAGTCACAGGTCCGCAAATAAATGAAAACTAACCCTAATCAATATAATTTTGCGGAAATATTTTGTTATTGTTCTTTTGAAATGTTTGATTTGGTTGACATTGACAAGCAACAATCATCCATGTTTTCTGTTCTTTCTTTCATGTTGTACGTCAGCTCCCCCCAGGGGCGAGAGGAGGACACAGGAGCAGCAGGCGGCGGATGCTGTTCAACAGGGCCAGGATCGGGCAGGCGAGGGCTCCTCTGCTGGCCCCAGTAAGTTTTCATTTTAGACTAGTACCTATTTTTCCTAGCGTTCCTCATTTGGCTTTTTTCAAAATTGTCTTTGCTCTTCTTGTAGACTGTATCTAAATTCTTATCCTGCCTCTACTATGACTCCCTGTGGTATTACTAGATTATTCTTATTAGTCTGTCTGTGTAGCTAACTAAGATTGCACGGTTGGCGAAACTCCCATGATTCTAGTCAGCAATAGCTCTATCAACTTAGTGCAGTCCTCTGGGATTGTCCATAATGTCTTTTGAAGTGTTCTATCTGGACTCATGCTTGCAAAAATTGCAAAACCTTTCGCTCAGTCACTCTAGTCTGGACTCTGGACCAAAATACACAGATTGTATTTAAGTTTAAAAGCTTTATTAAAAGTAAACACATTTATTAAAATGAAGTCATAATAAAACTAAACGTTTAACTGATAATGGAAAAGTGGTTAGTGCTGACGATTAATTGAAGACATTTCTTGTGGTCGAGCCGAGCTCTCACCTGGTTTCAACTTGATCTTGTTGTTAGAAGTCCATCTTCTGTCTGTGTGGAGAAAAATGGTGCGTGTTAAAAAAACAGCCTTCATCAGTTGTGCCAAAAAGTGCAGCAAGACAACCTTCCCTGGAAAAAGGGACATTTTTTTTAACTTTAACGTAGACAGTCACAAATTACATTGTTTTCACATGTCTTCATTCCTAGACCAAAGACTAGTGAGTGCTTTATTCTAACATTCTTAAATGTACTTTGTAGGTGGAACATCTGGTGGCGGGGCCAGTGTGGAGGTGGTGGTGCTCGACACGGAGGCGGAGGGCGATTCTTCAGGGGAGGAGGCGGCGGCTGTGAGAGTTGAGACGGTGGTGGTGGCGGCCAGAGGTAAGCTCTTATATATTCCTTACTTATTGAGATTGAAGACTAGCTGGGAAGGCAAGAATATGAGATGCATGGCTGGGTGAATGATGAAGCAATGATGGGTGGAAGGACAACAGCCTGGGTGGGTGACACAGAAACTGTATGTGTCCATATACCTGGATCATGCTACTATCTGACTCTTAGATAGCATATGTGTATCTAGAGCAGGGGTACTCATAGTACGGCCCGCGGGCCGGTGGTGGCCCGGCAAGCCTTCCTTGGCGGTGCGCAGACCTTGCAGACAATCACTGCTCCCCCGGCCCCCACAGAGCAGAGGCTTTTTTGTATTT
This sequence comes from Lissotriton vulgaris, assembly GCF_964263255.1. Taxonomy (NCBI): domain Eukaryota; kingdom Metazoa; phylum Chordata; class Amphibia; order Caudata; family Salamandridae; genus Lissotriton; species Lissotriton vulgaris. Next base: position 904,979,865 of record NC_141698.1, read on the forward strand.
CACCTGTTACCGCCCCTGCATCTCCACTCTGACAATCACTGCTCCCCCGGCCCCCACAGAGCAGAGTGGAGATGCAAGGCCACAAAGAGGTGAAATAGAACAAAGCCTCTGTGGGGCCGGGCAAGCAGTGATTGTCAGGGTGGAGAAGCAGGGGCGCTACAACAAACAAAGCCTCAATAATATGTTAATGGTATTTTAAAGACCTGTTAAGTACTTTGGTGTTGTTGTCTGTGTGTGCGCGTTGAGGAAGCGGTCTCAACCCGGGCTGAAGGCTGACACAGATAGACACACACACAGTGAGATGACAGAGGGGGAGGTAGAGGGAGGGCAGGAGGGAGAGAGAGATGGAGAGGGAGGGCAGGAGGGAGAGCAGGAGGGAGAGAGATGTATGTAAATGCTGGGTCTGGTGGCTCAGTGGGTGAGGGCATCTGCTGCAGGGACCTGTGTGCAACCTCATGGTCACAAGTTATCATTTTGCTTTAGCCCCGCCCCCTCTGACTCCGCCCCCACCAGTGTGGCCCTCGGCCCCAAACTACACTGTAAATGTAGCCCCTGAGAGAAAGTTTGTGAGTACCCATGATCTAGAGAGAGTAGACGGTCAGTGGATGAACTAAGTGTAACTTTGAAGAGCATGTAACACTGCACCCGCACGTCCGTTCCAGTGTAGGAAAGGCAAGGAAAAGAACTTTTAATTTTGTCCAAATACTACCATCAATAGTAGCAGTAGTTTGTATTGCAAGCACTGCATAGATCCGGTTATTACGGTGGCCACTCCCTACCTCTCTTAATAAGTTTAGTAGTACTCAGTCATTCATGTGTGGATGTATCACTGGTCACTCAATAAAAAGCAAAGCACCTAAAGTCATCCCATATATAAGCAAAAACATCCCATGTGAAGTGATAGATAATCAGATTATTTATCTTCTTCAATTTTCCATTTCTAGTACTCAATTCCACTGTAGGGTGAAAGTTAAATTAATTAAGCAGTAGCCCTTGAGTTGTAACAGAGTATTCTCAGTGCCACCCGTAATAGAAAAGTAAGAGCTTCACCACCTGCATGTACTGGACGGGTACAGTAACACAACGCAAGTCTAGGTCACTCCTCATGGCGTGCGTCTCTTTTTCTCGGGTGCAAGTTTACTGCGCTGGCATTATGCCGGCTTGCAGAAGATAACGTACCAATTTTCCAAAACAAGAGACAAGAAGAAGAATAAGACTGGTGTACTTTCATAGTCGACTCCAATGGAAGTCCATAGTGCTCGTAGAATTTGTTCCTTAAACTCCCACTAATGTTAGAGCAAGGATGAAGAAGTGTGAGGTTAGATAGATACTGGCCTCAATAGTTATGTAATGCGTTTGCAAGTTGCTAGTTGTAGTGCAACACAAATTTCTGCTGAATGATTGAGTTAATCTTAAGGAGCATTGCTTACAGACTATGTCTTTCTTTCTTCATATAGGTTCTCCTTCCAAACGAACAAGGAGGAAGGAGCTGGCTAGAGCGGCCCGGCAACGGAGGATCGATGCCACTGTGGCCGAATATCGGCGGCTGGTGGCCCTGGAGGACGAAGATAGTGTGCAGTCGACCACAACAACTACGTTGTCTGCATCGGCCTCCGTTCCCCCACGGGCTGCCAGTGCCACCCAGCACAGTGGTCCACCCAGACTGAGCCGGGCTGCCAAAGCCAAACGCCACTGCCGAGTAGCAAGGACAACAGCTACAGCTTCCTCTCACAGCCGTTGCACCTACAAGGCATTGATGGCACGCCTGCGCCGCAGTACCCTGATGGTGTCCCGCCTCCAGCAGGAGCTCCACCACTTTTCCAACCAGTTGGAGGGGCTCCGCGTAGAGCACGCCTTGCTCCGCCAGGAGCATGATGCCCTGGCCCAAAAAGTTGACAGCATCCGCCCATAGTGTCCCTTGCCCCTTTTTTAGAGACTTTTGGGGGGTGGGAATTGGGAGTTGGGTTTTTGGGGACTTTTGAAGGACAATCGTTGGGGTTAGGGAGGGTCTTGCGGGAGATTATTTTGTTAGGGATATAAATATACTTTTTCAAACTTTATCTGAGCATACCCGTTTCTTACTGCTTGCCTGGTGGGTGGGGGTTTAACGTTGACTTTGTTTTCCTGAAAGTTTAGTTCCATTTTCTTCCTTTAAGTGTAAATGCCCAAATGTTTTCAACACTAAGTGCCTCTCACAGACGAAGTGAATCCAAGAGTCCTAGGACTTTAGTAGTACTACCTTCAGTCTCTCGTCTCTCGTACTAATACTCCATTATACCCCCAAACCACCAAACGCTTATCTTACCTGTAATTTGTGTTTGAAAGTAGGGCTAGACCCAGGGCTGGCTCCACGGGAAACAGCGAATATGGTTGGCAATCTTGGTCGGATAAAATTTCCTCATAGCGGTGGTACTAGTGGTGTGACACAGTGGCAGTTGCATGCCTATGAAAAAAAAGAAAATGAAATCTGGTTTGTCCTCCTGAGCAATTCAACGGTACAACTGAGAATATAGCAGGTGACAGAAGTACAGTAGAACAGTGCCACATTGTAGCCTAACAAATGGTAAAGTATAACTACTAATTCGGTTGAAGTTCTTTCACATTAGCAATGGTTCTTTGTCAAGCAGAGTAAGAATATATCCTCGGATTTCTTCACCAGCCTGTTGCTATCACCTTATCCTCCCCAGTAAGTGTGTGGATTTATTGCTGTCATTTAGTCACACATCAATCAAAACCACACAGCCCGGGGGAAGAGGGTTAGGGTTTGAAAAATGGATGGGTACGGGGGTTTTTGGGAAAGCTTTGGGAGACAAGAAAAAATAGCACAGCATAGACAAACAATTGTGAACATAAACAAATCTTTGGGTACAAACCTATCCATCAATCTTTGAAAGTGCATGCACTACTGCATACATGTCAGTGAAAAGTAAGTAGTACATTCGACAACTGTGGAAGAAAGAATGCGACAGTACAGGGCCTGTGTGGAATTATTGATAACGATATTCAACATTAGGTCTCTGTACTTAGCCAGATACCCGAGAGCCTTGCTGGTCACTATAAATCCATTCACAACAACACTCAGTGGGGTTGGTCTGGAAGGTATAGTAGATAGAAAAGGAGAAATTGCTTTTTTTCTAGGTGTCCCCTCACTCACCAGGGTTGCCCCTTGGTGACATGCTTCATCATTGGGGCCATCCCAGTCCTCTACGGCCTGGGGCGTGCTGCGACTTGCGAATTACGTAGGAGCACTTACAAATGACTATGTGTGGTGCAGATGTGATAGTGGAGTGGACTAAGTGATGTGTTAAGGGATCAATTTAGAAGCAGAGAGAGATCCAAGAAATGCAGTCACAGTCAGAGAAAAAGGCAAGGGATACTGTATCTATGTGGTTGTAGTGGTCCTGTTGGAAGTGGTAAGTAAGTTGCCTGCAGAAAAAAAATCCTCCTTTTAGCGGCACTCCTCCATTGCAGCCGACGCTTCGTCCATCGATGTTGGTCACCAGAAGACACCCTGTAAAAAAAAGCACAGCATAGACAAACAATGGAACATAAACAATTCTTTGGGTACAAACCTATCCATCAATCTTTGAAAGTGCATGCACTACTGCATGCATGTCAGTGAAAAGTAAGTAGTACATTCGACAACTGTGGAAGAAAGAATGCGACAGTACAGGGCCTGTGTGGAATTATTGATAACGATATTCAACATAAGGTCTCTGTACTTAGCCAGATACCCGAGAGCCTTGCTGGTCACTATAAATCCATTCACAACAACACTCAGTGGGGTTGGTCTGGAAGGTATAGTAGATAGAAAAGGAGAAATTGCTTGTTTTCTAGGTGTCCCCTCACTCACCAGGGTTGCCCCTTGGTGACATGCTTCATCATTGGGGCCATCCCAGTCCTCTACGGCCTGGGGCGTGCTGCGACTTGCGAATTACGTAGGAGCACTTACAAATGACTATGTGTGGTGCAGATGTGATAGTGGAGTGGACTAAGTGATGTGTTAAGGGATCAATTTAGAAGCAGAGAGAGATCCAAGAAATGCAGTCACAGTCAGAGAAAAAGGCAAGGGATACTGTATCTATGTGGTTGTAGTGGTCCTGTTGGAAGTGGTAAGTAAGTTGCCTGCAGAAAAAAAATCCTCCTATTAGCGGCACTCCTCCATTGCAGCCGACGCTTCGTCCATCGATGTTGGTCACCAGAAGACACCCTGTCCACTGCCTGCCTGATGCTGAATTGTGGCTCGCTACTGTGAAGCCTGACTCCATCCTTTTTCCCCATTGCAGAGACTGAAACCCGGCCTGTAATTATTCAACGAAAAACAGGAAGTGATATAATATTACAACACCACTGATAAATAAATATGAGGTACGTAGGCTGTGGAGTGCAAAAAGTCACAATTTGATTTTCCTAGTAGACAGTACAATATTTTTGAAAGTGCGTACTCTGAGTCACCTTTTGAAGGATAAATAAGTATGGGCAAATTAATGTAGCGGATCTTGCCCCTCAAGCTAGGTGTACTGTAAACTGTGTTTTAGAACAAAATTAGATCTTCCTAGCAGTGCTCCCACCCAGACCCTTACTAAAGCCAGTCGCAAAAATGTAGAAGACCCCCAATCAAATCTCAAAAAACGAGGCCTAGCAGAAAACTGGTGACAAAACTTACTTTGAAAGTAAAAGTAGGCCGAAGTACCCCCTTCCTAATTACCCCTTACCCACCGTGGATTGCATTCAAACCACTTGCAAGCAACCAAGCAAAAGTAGCCATAGCCAGCATCGCTCCAAGACTCGAAATCCCCCCCACTCAAACACATGCAATAGAAATACTGCTAACCCTAACGAACCCTAAGTTAAGAATAGTGGCAAAGGCTTTCTTTAACTATGCCAAATCCCCCCTTTCCCACCATGGATTTTCTTCAAATGACTTAGTTGCAACCAAAATTACACATTCTCACGAGTGCTCTAAGACCCCAGAACTCAGTTGCAAAAATCTAGAACACCCCGAAACACATGCAATCCTGCTGCTAGGGCTAACCCTAACGAACCCTAAGTTACAAAAAGTGCCAAAAGGCTTTTCCGCGAGGATTTTGTCCCAACCACTTCTACCCGGTATTAGACCTTCCCAGGAATGCCCCAAGACACGCCAACCCACCGCCAAGAAGCATAACACCCCCAAACAGGCCAAAAGCATAATCTCATACTTGCAATATTTCTCGGCCTTCGGTCCAAACGCGCTGCGTAGCTAGGCCATAAGTCGGGGTTGCCACGACGGATTTCCTGAAAAGCAAATGCAATCAAGATTAGAGTGTCCCAGCAGTGCTCCCAGACCACGAAAGTCACCCACAAACACCAGGAAGCCCCCCAAACAGGCCCCCGAAAACGCTAAATTGAGCAAAATGTCAGAAATAGCCAAAAAAAAATCTGCCTGGATTTTGTCCCAACCACTTCTACCCGGTATTAGACCTTCCCAGGAATGCCCCAAGACCCGGCAACCCACCCGCCAAGAAGCATAACACCCCCAAACAGGCCAAAAGCAAAATCTCATACTTGCAATATTTCTGGGCCTTCGGTCCAAACGCACTGCGTAGCTAGGCCATAAGTCGGGGTTGCCACGACGGATTTCCTGAAAAGCAAATGCAATCAAGATTAGAGTGTCCCAGCAGTGCTCCCAGACCACGAAACTCACCCACAAACACCAGGAAGCCCCCCAAACAGGCCCCCGAAAACGCTACATAGAGCAAAATGTCAGAAATAGCCAAAAAAAAAATCGGCCTGGATTTTGTCCCAACCACTTCTACCCGGTATTAGACCTTCCCAGGAATGCCCCAAGACCCGGCAACCCACCCGCCAAGAAGCATAACACCCCCAAACAGGCCAAAAGCAAAATCTCATACTTGCAATATTTCTGGGCCTTCGGTCCAAACGCACTGCGTAGCTAGGCCATAAGTCGGGGTTGCCACGACGGATTTCCTGAAAAGCAAATGCAATCAAGATTAGAGTGTCCCAGCAGTGCTCCCAGACCACGAAACTCACCCACAAACACCAGGAAGCCCCCCAAACAGGCCCCCGAAAACGCTACATAGAGCAAAATGTCAGAAATAGCCAAAAAAAAAATCGGCCTGGATTTTGTCCCAACCACTTCTACCCGGTATTAGACCTTCCCAGGAATGCCCCAAGACCCGGCAACCCACCCGCCAAGAAGCATAACACCCCCAAACAGGCCAAAAGCAAAATCTCATACTTGCAATATTTCTGGGCCTTCGGTCCAAACGCACTGCGTAGCTAGGCCATAAGTCGGGGTTGCCACGACGGATTTCCTGAAAAGCAAATGCAATCAAGATTAGAGTGTCCCAGCAGTGCTCCCAGACCACGAAACTCACCCACAAACACCAGGAAGCCCCCCAAACAGGCCCCCGAAAACGCTACATAGAGCAAAATGTCAGAAATAGCCAAAAGAAAAATCGGCCTGGATTTTGTCCCAACCACTTCTACCCGGTATTAGACCTTCCCAGGAATGCCCCAAGACCCGGCAACCCACCCGCCAAGAAGCATAACACCCCCAAACAGGCCAAAAGCAAAATCTCATACTTGCAATATTTCTGGGCCTTCGGTCCAAACGCACTGCGTAGCTAGGCCATAAGTCGGGGTTGCCACGACGGATTTCCTGAAAAGCAAATGCAATCAAGATTAGAGTGTCCCAGCAGTGCTCCCAGACCACGAAACTCACCCACAAACACCAGGAAGCCCCCCAAACAGGCCCCCGAAAACGCTACATAGAGCAAAATGTCAGAAATAGCCAAAAAAAAAATCGGCCTGGATTTTGTCCCAACCACTTCTACCCGGTATTAGACCTTCCCAGGAATGCCCCAAGACCCGGCAACCCACCCGCCAAGAAGCATAACACCCCCAAACAGGCCAAAAGCAAAATCTCATACTTGCAATATTTCTGGGCCTTCGGTCCAAACGCACTGCGTAGCTAGGCCATAAGTCGGGGTTGCCACGACGGATTTCCTGAAAAGCAAATGCAATCAAGATTAGAGTGTCCCAGCAGTGCTCCCAGACCACGAAACTCACCCACAAACAGACGGAACCCCCCCTAAGAGCACCTCAAAGGCAAGCAAGTCATCAAAAACACAAAAAAATTTCCGCCTCGGATTTGGTCCAAACCACTTTTAGTGCTTCCCAGCAATGGCCCCAGACCCGTCAACTCACCTGCAGAGAGGTAGAACAACACCCCCACAAGTGCTGAGTCTTTCTTCATTGGGCGTAAACCAGCCCTCTGCTTTGATGGAAATAGGAGTCTGGAGGAGGAGGATAGAGGAGCATGTTCTTCTGAACTTCTGAACCTGAGGAATGCAGACTGCGGCACCTTCAAATCAATTAGCAAACAAGTGAAGACAGTTCTGCTGATGGGCTTGTTTTTGTGATTATCTGATTAAAGTTTGAATTATATTAACTGTGCACAACAAAGAAAGACAGACACACAGGAATAAAAGTGAATAAGGATGAAAAAGAAAGTTATTGATTCGTTGTCTCATTTTCAGGGCTCGGTATCACAGTCCAGGAATAAGAATAAGGCTTCGTCATCATACTCTGCGAATTCAGGCAGGGTGAGCTCAGTGTCACCTGACAGAGTAGAAATTCCCTCATCTATGTTGCTGGCCACCTCCTCTTCATCCGGCACGCTCTCTCGTACTCTGAAATCTGGTGGTATGAGGTGCTGATTCATCTTGATCATTGTTAACCTCTCCACATTTTTGGGCGAGAGGCGGCTCCGTTTGGGAGTTACAATCCCACCAGCCGCACTGAAAACCCGTTCAGAAGACACGCTTGCGAGTGGGCAAGACAAGTAGTTTAAAGCCAGGTTGGTGAGCTGTGGCCACAATTCTTTTTTCCCATGCCAATACGCCAATGGGTCAGAATTAACATAGACCTCTGTTGAGTCATTCAGATAGTCCTTCACCATCGACTCAAGGTCCTCATCCAAGGTTCCTCCACTTTGCTTAGCTCTTGCTGTGCCTCTGACCTTTTGAGAACCAAACCGACGCAGAGCTAGCCAATCCTCTTCAGCCTCCAATGTTTCTGTTGTCTTTCGTGCAGATGATCCGGTTGCCGGTGTCTTTAACGGCTGAGAGGTCACTTGTGCCACAGCCACAGGTGCAGAAGTGGATTGTTTTGACTGGGGATGGCCTGCTGATGTACTGCCATTTCCTTCAATTTCCAGCCGTTCTGTTTCAAACTTCTTGGCTGACAAGGCTAGCCAACGTTTGTACTTTGGAACATGTTCATCATCAAAAGGAAAGAATGCTTGACCTGCCAGCGCCTTTTTGTAGCGTGGATCCAGAATAGTAGCACAAATGTAATGCTGTTCTGAGTGGATCTTTTTAAGACGTTCATCACCTTGTAGGAGCTCTAATAATTGCTCAGCCAGAAGCAAAGAGTCTTGGTTTTTGTCATCTTTTCCAAACACAGAACACACCTCCTTCAGTTGGTCCTCCAGCATGTACAACAATGGGATAGCTTTTCTCAAATTAGAGTCCTCCTTGCTGACTGCACGCGTGAAGAACTCAAAAGGACGAAGCATGCGTGTCAGGCTTTCAACTATGTTCCATTGCGGCCCACCCATCCTCAGCTCCTCTGTACCCTCTTTAAGGAAATATTGATCGAGTTCCGTATACTGCTCATACAGACGCTCAAGCATGTAGAAGGTTGAGTTCCAACTTGTTACCACCTCCTGGATGAGTGCTTTCACTGGCATTTTACGTTGATATAGCAGGCTCCTCAGCTGCTTCCGGGCCTTAAAAGAATGGCTGAAATGCTTGCACATTTTTCGGCAGGTGTCCAATACACTGTACGCTGCACTGCCTTTATTACCCAAGAATTTTTGGACAACCAGGTTTATACAGTGCGCCAAACACGGCACTCTGAAATAGTAACCGTCCCTCATGGCCTTAACTATATTGGCGCCATTGTCCGTGGAAACATAACCAACCTTGCGTTTTAGTGGGGACAGACAGTTAAGGACCTTTGTGTTAAAGACATCCAAAATGTTTTCTGCTGTGTGACGTTTCTCCAAACCAAACATGGCTAGTGTTGCATGTTTCCGAGCACCTTTAAAAACAATGTTCGTGTCAACACCTGCGTTTAGCTTTGCTTTAGCCCCTGAAAAAGAGACCCAGTGTGCAGTGATGCACATGTAATCAGCGCCTGCGCCACTGGTCCACATGTCTGTTGTCAGATGTATAGTGTGAACAGCACTCTTCTGCAAAGCTGCCCCAATCACCTTCAGAACATCTTCATGTAGTGCTGGAACCGCAACTCGGGCAAAATAGAACCGGCTAGGAACCTTCCATTTAGGGCAGAGCGCTGTCACTAATTCTAGAAAACCAACCCCTTCTACAAAAGAAAAAGGGAGAAGGTCCAGAGCTAGCATTTTAGCCAGCTTAGTGTTATACAGACGGGTCATTGGGTGGTTGCGTTCATATTGCGCTTCAGTAAACAACATCTTTTTAATGTTGCCCTGGACCAAGGATTTACGGGATGATGATGATCTCTTCGACCCAGTTACGCTCGCTGATGAACTTTTCCGCATTGATGTCTCACTCTCTCCCACACTCTTAGTGTGGCTCCCATGGGGTGTGCTGCTGACAGGGGAACTGGGTGTAAGTGAAGTGTTTGAATCGTCTTCTACCTCCGCGTCATCATCAGATGAAAAATCAACGTTTTCATTGCGTGCAATTCGGGCTTCCTTGATCGTGTGTAGGTGCGCAAACCATTGGACATCGTGCGTTCTCCTAAGATGACCTCTCTGGCCTCCGGTACCATAGTTGGAACCCAACTTACCACGACTAACTCGAAGCTTACAAATGCTACAAATGTCTACGTTTTCCTTTTTTGGGCAAACACTAAAGAAGTCCCAAACTGGAGACTTGAAATGTCTTGGGCGGCCGGAGGAGGCGGCGATACTGGTGGTGGTGGTCCTGCTGCTAATGCCAGATGAAGTGGAGGATGTGGATTGCCGAACTTCAGTACGTTTTGCACTTTCACCACCACAAATTGAGGTCGAGGTGGGTACCTTCTTGCGAGGAAGAAATATGGAAGCAGTAGGTTTTGGTGTACTACTTAACTCCAAATCTAATGATTCCATTTCCATTGCCTCCTCGTCGACATCATCATCACGCTCAGCAGCTTCTCGGGATAGGGTCAAAATGTCTCTTTGCTGCATGCCCGGTGGGGCTGCAGTGACCATTGTGATGACTGGCTCGTCGTCATCGTGAGAGGCTTCATCACCAGCAGTATCTGTCACTTCTTGTTGAGCCTCATCACACTCCATAGGTTTGAGTTTTTGGACGACCTTCCTTTTACGCTGCGGTACCGGTGTCCGATCATGGTGTGCCTCACTGTCAGACCGCAGTTGTGGTTCCCAAGACAGATCACTTGTATCAGAACGAGGTGGGCTTGAAGAAGATGTAGACACCCCCCTTGATCTTTTCCTTGCTAGGGATGTGGAAGACAATGAATGATCATCAGGAGGAGTGGCTTCCAATGATACCTCGGCTTCATTGTCGATTTCCTGATGTGCCCCTACTTCGGGAGGAACAACTATTGTGGGCACTTGTGAACCTCCATGCACCTTTGCTTGCGCATCTCCTTTTGCTGCCTCTCCTTCCACATGTACTTGGGCGTGTACTTGCACATGGTGTTGTTGTTGCGGCTGTGGTTGTTCAACACTTGTCAGATGAGTTACAACAACCTGTGTTGATTCAGGGACATTGCTGCTACTTTCTTGCGATGAGCCAACATCACTGGTCGATGGTGATTGGAGAAGTACACTGACTGCCTCTGAAGCACTCAAGGGCTTTGACTTAAGTTGGCGTGGTGGTGGAGGCACTGAACCCAATGGAGCAGGGGTGCTGCTCCCAGCTTGGTCCCCAGCAGATCCTGCTGCTGCAGGCGTACTTTTTTTTTTTCTCCCAAAAAACGTGGTGGGTGGCACACCAGCCTCCTTGGTAACTTGCTTCTTCTGCTCCTTACTAGCAACTTTCTTGCTAGAGGAGCTACGGAGACCTTTCTTTGGGGCCATCTTCTTCAGAGCAGGTCAGACAGCAGGCCGCAGTTGCACGAATTGTAGAGTTGTCTGAGGCCAGACGTGACGTCGCGTGACGTTATGCTGCACACACACACCGCTGCAGGACTTCTTCCTGGCACTGGTGGTTCTCTTGAGTCTTGTGCACCTAAAAAAAATGGAAGACAGAGGAACATCAGTTCAGTTATACAGCACAAAAAAATCGAAAAACACTGCAAAATCAGCACAATCACAATCCATCCATGCCCTCCATAATGTTTAAATTCAAGACAACCCACAGAAAGACTAGGCCCATGCAAGACTCACTACCCCTGGGCATAAATAAAGGTTGAAAAGTAGGCACAATGGTTGGAGGCCTTACAACAAAGCCTGCATTCAAAATGGCCACTTGCCTGCCAGCACATGGCCAGTGCCTGTAGCTGCACTCAAAATGGCCACCAGCCACATGGCCTGTCCCTCCCCATGAACACCCCCAAAAATCGAAAAACACTGCAAAATCAGCACAATCCCATTCCATCCATGCCCTCCATGATGTTTAAGTTCAAGACAGCCCACAGAAAGACTAGGCCCATGCACCACTCACTACCCCTGGTCAAGGCCCCAACAACAGGTCAAAAATCGAAAAACACAGAAAAATCAGCACAATCCCATTCCATCCATGCCCTCCACGATGTTTAAGTTCAAGACAGCCCACAGAAAGACTAGGCCCATGCTAGACTCAAATACCCCTGGTGAAAAGGCCACAAGTACAGGCCCAAAAACGAAAATCACTGATAAATCTGCACAATCCCATTCCATCCATGGCATCCATGATGTTTAAATTCAAGACAACCCACAGAAAGACTAGGCCCATGCAAGACTCACTACCCCTGGGCATAAATAAAGGTTGAAAAGTAGGCAAAATGGTTGGAGGCCTAACAACAAAGCCTGCATTCAAAATGGCCACTTGCCTGCCAGCACATGGCCAGTGCCTGTAGCTGCACTCAAAATGGCCACCAGCCACATGGCATGTCCCTCCCCATGAACACCCCCAAAAATCGAAAAACACTGCAAAATCAGCACAATCCCATTCCATCCATGGCCTCCATGATGTTTAAATTCAAGACAACCCACAGAAAGACTAGGCCCATGCAAGACTCACTACCCCTGGGCATAAATAAAGGTTGAAAAGTAGGCAAAATGGTTGGAGGCCTAACAACAAAGCCTGCATTCAAAATGGCCACTTGCCTCCTAGCACATGGCCAGGGCCTGCCTGTACCAGCACTCAAAATGGCCCCCACCCACATGGCCTGTCCCCATGAACACCCCCAAAAATCGAAAAACACTGCAAAATCAGCACAATCCCATTCCATCCATGCCCTCCATGATGTTTAAATTCAAGACACCCCACAGAAAGACTAGGCCCATGCACCACTCACTACCCCTGGTCAAGGCCCCAACAACAGGTCAAAAATCGAAAAACACAGAAAAATCAGCACAATCCCATTCCATCCATGCCCTCCACGATGTTTAAGTTCAAGACAGCCCACAGAAAGACTAGGCCCATGCTAGACTCAAATACCCCTGGTGAAAAGGCCACAAGTACAGGCCCAAAAAACGAAAATCACTGAAAAATCTGCACAATCCCATTCCATCCATGGCCTCCATGATGTTTAAATTCAAGACAACCCACAGAAAGACTAGGCCCATGCAAGACTCACTACCCCTGGGCATAAATAAAGGTTGAAAAGTAGGCAAAATGGTTGGAGGCCTAACAACAAAGCCTGCATTCAAAATGGCCACTTGCCTGCCAGCACATGGCCAGTGCCTGTAGCTGCACTCAAAATGGCCACCAGCCACATGGCATGTCCCTCCCCATGAACACCCCCAAAAATCGAAAAACACTGCAAAATCAGCACAATCCCATTCCATCCATGGCCTCCATGATGTTTAAATTCAAGACACCCCACAGAAAGACTAGGCCCATGCACCACTCACTACCCCTGGTCAAGGCCCCAACAACAGGTCAAAAATCGAAAAACACAGAAAAATCAGCACAATCCCATTCCATCCATGCCCTCCACGATGTTTAAGTTCAAGACAGCCCACAGAAAGACTAGGCCCATGCTAGACTCAAATACCCCTGGTGAAAAGGCCACAAGTACAGGCCCAAAAAACGAAAATCACTGAAAAATCTGCACAATCCCATTCCATCCATGGCCTCCATGATGTTTAAATTCAAGACAACCCACAGAAAGACTAGGCCCATGCAAGACTCACTACCCCTGGGCATAAATAAAGGTTGAAAAGTAGGCAAAATGGTTGGAGGCCTAACAACAAAGCCTGCATTCAAAATGGCCACTTGCCTCCTAGCACATGGCCAGGGCCTGCCTGTACCAGCACTCAAAATGGCCCCCACCCACATGGCCTGTCCCCATGAACACCCCCAAAAATCGAAAAACACTGCAAAATCAGCACAATCCCATTCCATCCATGCCCTCCATGATGTTTAAGTTCAAGACAGCCCACAGAAAGACTAGGCCCATGCACCACTCACTACCCCTGGTCAAGGCCCCAACAACAGGTCAAAAATCGAAAAACACTGAAAAATCAGCACAATCCCAATTCATCCATGGCCTCCATGATGTTTAAGTTCAAGACAACCCACATAAAGACTCAGTCCACCCACCACTGAGTACCCCTGGGCAAAAGGCCCCAAAACAGCCCAAAAATCGAAAATTCAAAAATTTTAATTGCAGCAACTGTAATGCCCCAAACAAACTTACTTGTAAAATTTCTAATCCAACAGTGATCCAAAGAAAGTCAAAAAGGCCTCAAATCCAAATATCCAGCAGCATCCACAAAAAGTAATCCTTCCAGCTCCAGACCCAAATGAAAAGTGACCAGGAGATGGACAAAGCACTGGGAGGAGCCTGCTGAACAGGAACAGGAAGTTGAAGACTGTGGGGCACTTCCTTCCTCCCACCCCCCTGCCCCCCTCCCCAAAATGGACTCCTGGCTAAAAAAGTGCAGGCAAATGTCAAACTAAGGAGTTATTCAGATAAAAATCATCATTTCTAGAAGGTTTATGCTGCTTGCTGGTGGATTTCTTGTGCAGAATTGCAAATTTATATTTTCGCTCGCCGCATCTCAAATCTCGCAATTGCGAAGTACCGCGAGACGTGATCTCGCCGTACTCGCGTTAACAAACTATCGCTGGCAAGCCGCGATGACGTAATCGCGCTCGCCAATTCCCGCGGGATCACACAGCAAGATCCAAAATGGCGCAGCACTCGCAAACTATCGAAAAAAACAACTCGGCAAACGATGATAAACGCCGCGCGCCGCAAAAATTGTATCACCAACGCCGCGCGCCGCCAAAAAAATCCGCTGCGTGCGAATTTGCGGATTTTGCGGGAAATTCGCAAATCTCGCGGATTGCGAATTTCCCAAAAATCCGCAAAATCCGCGAGCGTAACGGATTTTCCGCCCATGCTTAGATGATGGTGCCTCTAAGTGTTGTCCTGGGGTCGGTGTGGATCTGGAAATGAAGGTGTTCGGCGGTCGCTAGGTTATCGTCGGAGCAGGTTGTGATTCGGATGGTGTTCTTTTGGACGATGGCGATGCCTCCTCCTGTTTGGTTGGTGCAGTCTTTTTGGATGATCATGTAAGCGTCCGGGATGGCTATGGCGATGTCGGGCGCTGATGAAGCGTTCATCCAGGTTTCTGTAAGGAGGGCGACGTCCGGCGATGCAGTGTCGAGTAGGTCCCAGAGTTCAGTGGCGTGTCTGTGGACTGAGCGGGTGTTCAGCAGGATGCACTTCAGGTGGTTGGAGTTGGAGCTGTGTTTGGAGGTAGTGGATTTGGTGTGGGTCCTGGTGCAGGCAAACTTGCAGGAGTGGCAGGCGAAAGGACCATGGGTGTGTCCTGGGGCCGCTTCGCAGCATTGTGGTGTGCGTCCGGGGTTAAGGGCAAAGAGGGTAGCGGCGTCAAACATTATGCGGGAGGAGTGGGTTTTGCAAGGACCAGGGGTCTGGCGCTGGGCACGGTCCAGGCGCGGACGGGTGTAGACGGGTCTACCTTTGGCGCATGGGGCGCGTCCGCTGCGCGTGTACGCTGCGCGTAGGTCCATCTGTCATAAATGGATATTGGAGGGGGCGGAGGGAGGGAGGGGCAGCTGGGAGGCGGGAGCGAGGTGGGGGGACGGGTTGGAGGCACAACCACCAAATGGCAGCGACAACAAGGCAAACAGGACGAGACTGGGGCACGATGTGAAAATGCAGCTATGGGTGCAATCAGGCACAAATTAAACTAAGGAAGCTATGCGGGGAATGCGAGCAGTGGAGCGCTATGATAGTACACAGGCACAATTCACAATTAAGCACAAATATTATTATAGGCAATGTGAGCGCTTGAGCAAAATTAAGCGCTACAAAACTGAGCAGGCAATTAAGCGCTACGAAACTGAGCAGGCAACAATTAAATGTGAGTCAGGCTAGTCAGAATTGTTTTTGGCAGCAGTGGGGAGCAAGGCGCTGCGATACCAAGAGGAGATACCAGGGAGGAGCGACCGCTACTGCAGGGGTCAGTCTGTGCACTGTTGCTGGTGTGGATCTATTTAGAACAACACTGAAGAATTTAACAAGTTTCACAAAATAATTCACTTAACACATAATTTCCGCTTATGTTTTGATTATATGTTCTGAATTTCACAATGATGTATATTTCAAAAACATTCCTATTTGTAAATGAATTAACCAAAATTACACATATATACAATTATAAAGAACAAATAATCTTGTTGGCGTCCAAGAAGATGCTTTGTTTTGCCCGATGCATTTCGAGCTCTGGGAGCTCTTCCTCATGGGCCTGAAATCTAAACATGTATATGGTTTACTTTAACTTCTTTGAATTGATGTTCAGGACATTCATAAAATTCACGTTGTGCAAGACTTTCTTGAAATGCTCTTATATCGTGAGAAAGGGTGAGAGAAAGAAAATGTACCCAACTCCGCATCACTGTGTTTGTGATAAAAATAAAGACTCATATACTCACATACCGTATGCTATGCTCTTTTGAAGGACCTAAGTACAAAAGACGGGTTCAATCAACTGTTCCAATGTACTCTGACAGTTACTGCCGAGACCAACCTCCTAGCATGTCTTTTCAGGTGGCAGAACGAGTACGCGGTCGTTTCTCTTGAATTTTTTAACAGAGAGCCGTAGTGAGATCCACAAGGAGGTGAGACATGCTCGGAGGTTGGTCTCCTCAGTAACTGTCAGAGTACATTGGAACAGTTGATTGAACCCGTCTTTTGTACTTAGGTCCTTCAAAAGAGCTTAGCGTACGGTATGTGAGTATAGTGAGTCTCTATTTTTATCACAAACACAGTGGTGCGGAGTTGGGTACATTTTCTTTCTCTCACCCTTTCTCACGATATAAGAGCATTTCAAGAAAGTCTTGCACAACGTGAATTTTATGAATGTCCTGAACATTAATTCAAAGGAGTTAAAGTAATTCATATACATGTTTAGATTTCAGGCCCCTGAGGAAGAGCTCCCAGAGCCCGAAATGCATCGGGCAAAACGAAGCATCTTCTTGGACGCCAACAAGATTATTTGTTCTTTATAATTGTATATATGTGTAATTTTGGTTAATTCATTTACGAATAGGAATGTTTTTGAAATATACATCATTGTGAAATTCAGAAAATATAATCAAAACATAAGCAGAAATTATGTGTTTAGTGAATTATTTTGTGAAACTTGTTAAATTCTTCAGTGTTTTTCTAAATAGAACCACACCAGCAACAGTGCACAGAGGTTGAGTGTTTTGTTCACTCAAGATAGGATGTTCAAGTAGTGGCACGGTTGGGACAAACGTGCTACCTCTGCAGCACGCTTAACTAAAAACGATTTAAAAACAAATTTAAAGTCTAAAGTTTTTACAGGAGTAAAAGAAGGAGTGCTTCTCCAATTTAAAAACATTTTGTGATATTGTCTTCACGGAGTGATAGCTCCCAAACATGTCTTTTGAACAAATTTCAAGTATCACAGAAAACAGAGCCAATATTTTAGCATATACGAATGAAAAAGCAGCTGATATATATTCATTAATTCAGGATGTCAAATCTTCCAATGTGCAAGGAAACACAATTCGACAACAATTGAAACAACTGGAATACCTAGCTAAAAGAGAGGTAAATCCAAAATTGCACGCATCAACCCTAGTGCAGTATCACAGAGTTAAAAGGATACCTGGAGGCTTGAGAATGTCAATTAAACCGATGTTATACAGATTTCATTTTAACAAGGAGTTCATGGAGAGGTGGTACTCCATTCTTAATAAGTGCTCCCTGGATTTGATACTTCTATTAATAGAAGAACTTGCAAAGGTCATTCAAGAACTATCTAGTGAAATTGAGGAGATTAAACATATCTTGAAAGAACGTATGGATAAGGATGAATGGGAAAAATCTCTCAATGACATTAACGCAAGACTTAATAAATACTCCAAATAACTGCAGGAAGGCAAACTAAGGAAGTTTAAACGAGATACACTAGACTATAAGTTAAATGAGGTGTATACATGGGCTGAGGTTTATGCCCAGAGAAGAGTGTTTCCAAAAAAGAAAGCACCACCAACATCAGAAGAAAGTCTGGTATCTGACAGTGACTTAAATACCAACAGACCATCCGCACAAACTCAAATTTCAGGTGAACAACCATCAGTAAAGACAGTGGCGAAGGGCATCACAAAAGTTACAGGCACCAGCCAGTCTTTTTTGTCACAGGCAGGGGCCACAAGTCAACCTCCAGGAAAACAGAAACCCGTAGGAAAACCAGGAGAGGTAGTGGAAGGAGCACGAACCACAGACAAACCTAGTGCTAAATATTTCTAAAACTGAATTGACCCGGGATGAAATAAGAGTCCTAAATTAAGGTTTGGTTTTTTTTCCAACATATGACACCAATACATTTGAGAGTGAAATTGCTTTTTTTTAGATTCATGAGAGTGTTGAAACTGAGAATTTTTGTTACCAATGTAGTACCCGTTCAACCTGAGAAAGAAGAACCGGAATTTTTGGAATTCAGACCAAAATCCAAATTCCAGGCACCAGTTTCACATAAAACTCTTGATGCTTTTGAGAACGCAGTAAAGAATGACATGGATCGGCTACATTTTCATAAATCTAAAAAGAAGAACCTATCGGTACATGACAGGAATACCTTAAAAAGCCTTCAGGAAAACGAAGAGATTTTCATCCAAAAGGCAGACAAAGGGGGAGCCATAATTGTTATGGATAAAAACATGTATCAGCTAAAAGTGGATGAACATGTGGCAGATTCGCCCACTTACTTTGAATTGGATAGAGATCCGACAGAGGAATTAAAAACCACCCTCCAAATTATTCTTGAACAAGCATATGAATTAGGTCACATCTCACTAGCAACGAAACCATTTTTAACTGTACAATACCCCAGGAGACCGCGCCTCTACATGCTCCCCAAGGTCCACAAGAACCTGTTAGACCCACCCATGTGCCCCATAGTCACCGGGTGTGGCACCATTTTTGAGCCACTCGGTCAGTATGTTGACAAATTTCTCCAGCCGTTCGTACAACAATGGCCATCATACATAAAAGACACTAATGATTTCTTACTGAAGTTGAAGGAAATGCACCATAACCAATCAGATGTTACTGTGTACAAATCGTTGTACACATCTATTCCCCACAAATCCGGTCTTGAAGCCGTGGAATGGGCTTTGTTGCAACAACCATCAGTCAAAGCAGACAAGGTTTTTATTTTGGAACTGTTACACTTTTGTTTATATCACAGTTACTTTCAATGGACCACAAAGTTTTTTCTTCAACAAAATGGAACTTCCATGGGATTTGCAGGGGCGCCTGCCTATGCAAATACCTTTATGGCTAAATTTGAGGCAGACTTTATTTACAGTGATGACACCTCGCAAAAGCAAGCGATCATATACCGAAGGTTTATTGATGACATTTTTGTATTATGGTCCGGACCAAGGGAGAGTCTAGAGAATCAGATTGCGAGACTTAATCATTGTATGGAACACATTGAATTCACTCACACCATCAGTGAAAATTAATTTTCCATTTTTGGATGTAATGATCAATATTCAAGAACTTAAGATCAAAACAAAAGTTTACAGGAAAGAGACGGATGTGAATAATTCCCTACTATTTCAAGTTTTCACCCGCTAAACTTGAAAAATAATCTACCAGTCTCACAGTATATGAGAATCAAGAGAATCTGTTCAGAGGAGAAGGATTTCAAAGAACACTTAGAAATTCAACATAAATCAAGCAGAAGGATACACACTTGCAGTAGAGAAAATCTTCTTCAACAAAAACCTAAGAAAACCAGAGACATGTTTTTGTCTCAAAATTCTCCACAGTATCACAAAAAATTAAAAAAATAGTGAACAGACATTGGGAACTATTGGAGAACGAACCAGATTTTAAAGGGATATTCATTCAAAAAACAATTGCTGCATGCACAAGATCTAAAAATTTGAAAGAACTATTAATGAAACCTAAAAGAGAAGTGGAAATCACCTATAAAGGAATTACAAAATGCTACAATTGTGTGCATTGTGCTAATGTTACAGAAGGAAGGATTGTACATCACCCTCACACTGGGAAGGAAATTGCATTACATTATGATGGAGACTGTAATTCCCAAAACTTGATCTACTATATAAAATGCCAATGTGGGAAAATATATGTAGGGAAGACAGAAAGGAAATTGAAAACGAGAATCTCAGAACACAAAAGCACCATTAGAAATCTAAACATGAAAAGCAATTTAGCAAAGCACTGGTCTGAACATCATCACAACATATCCCAGATCAGGTTTTCAATACTGGAGAAAGTTAGAACTTACGTTTGGGTTGATCTAACCAGATCCCTCCTCCAAAGAGAGATTTACTGGATCAGGAGATTAGAAACACAGGAGCCAAGAGGGCTCAATGAAAAAGTTGATCTGATTTGTTTTTTGTAAATGGCCATTTACGGAACTCTGTGTAACTATAGGATTGTTGCCTGCATTTTGAGATTTATGTACCCATCATTTCATTGTTTTTTGAAATGTTATGTAAATGTTGTCTTAGTCTTAGTGAGTCAAACCCACAACACTATGTAGACCATGAATTAGATGGTAAGTATGGGAATAAGTGCAGTGCAAAATGTGTAATAAAGTGGTGACTTAAAACAGAGTGGTGAAAACAGAGATCAGTCAATTTGATTCTTAATGGTTGTTTCACCCTCTGATTAAAACCAAGAACAGTGCAAACGGCGAGACGGTCCTAAACAAATATCGACCATCTCAAAATAAAGGCCAACATGTTTCAGCCACTAGGAAAAAGAGGTTCTCCAGGCTTTCTTCAGGGCCTCTGTTCAGAAGAATTTGCTACTGCTATAGTGAAAATAATAACAGATAAAATGCATGAAAAAGGATATAGTTGGACACATTAGTCCATAGGTAACTTGCTCCGTCTCAAAACTGGAGTGGTCTCACATCCAGGCTGACCGGGGGTAAAGCCTCACCTCTCCTGGTCCCTGCTCAGGCTGGCGGAGGCCCCGCTCTGTCCGTCGTTGCCTCATGTGTAAACGATGAGTCAGGGGAGACTGCACTTATTCCCATACTTACCATCTTATTCATGGTCTACATAGTGTTGTGGGTTTGACTCACTGAGACTTTTTTGCTACTGGGTGTGCATTTGGTCCCAATGCTTGAGGGACACATCACCTCAGTTCTTCTGGGTGACCAGTTGAGAATATAGATCTACAAGAGATTTTTGATGGGAATCCATGATTATGACCTTTGTGAGTCTCACTAACAATCACTTGTGATCCTGTTTTGGCTACATGAGTGTGTACCCTGGTTTTTACAGATCATATGGCGATCTAGTAATCACTTCTGAACTGACATTGTTTGCAATAGAATTAGTATACATTGTACCTAATTCCACTGTTTAAGATCCCTAGTTCTCTGTTTGTTGTTTATGTTTTTGAAATATACATCATTGTGAAATTCAGAAAATATAATCAAAACATAAGCGGAAATTATGTGTTAAGTGAATCATTTTGTGAAACTTGTTAAATTCTTCAGTGTTGTTCTAAATAGAACCACACCAGCAACAGTGCACAGAGGTTGAGTGTTTTGTTCACTCAAGATAGTATGTTCAAGTAGTGGCACGGTTGTGACAAACGTGCTACCTCTGCAGCACGCTTAACTAAAAACGATTTAAAAACAAATTTAAAGTCTAAAGTTTTTACAGGAGTAAAAGAAGGAGTGCTTCTCCAATTTCAAAACATTAAATAGGGCCCACAAATATGATCCCCAGATTGTGAGTTCCTCCCGAAATAAGTCCCCTGGTAATTTGTCTAAGCTGGGTGCTTTGGTGCTATGGAGTTTATTTATAGCGTTTGCCACTTCAGATAAAATAATCTCCACAACCACCCTCTGACAAGACTCAGTAGTTACTTTTCGAGGTATGGCAACTTCAGTTACCTTTTCATGACTGGCATATAGAGAGAGAAAATGTTTCTCACACACTTGAAGCTATATTTGGGTCAAATGCTGACTTCCCTTCAACGTCACCCAAGCTCACAATTGCCCGAAAGGACTTCATATCTTTATTCAGTAATACCATTTTAAGGTTGTCCCATCTATCCAATTCCCATTTTCTCCTCTCCTGCAGGACGGTCTCTTTATCAATACTCAGGTTTGTTTAATACGTTGCTTATCCTTTGCCTTCATGATGTCCAGAAGGCCTGCTTAGCTTTAGGGCATTTGGAATTGAACCACTTACATTTAGACTGGTTATATGGCCTACGACACACTGTTGGGAAAAATATATCTGCCAGTTTTGATGTTAACTCTTGATTTACTATGTCAACTTTCTCAACATCCAGCATCGAACCCACATTTTTAGCATACATGGAAATATTAGTTGATAAACTGTTGCCAACTTATAAGGTGATTTGAATTTGCTCCCACTTAACTTTCCTTCTGTTGTTTGTTAAAATTAGCGCACTATTCGCAGGTGTAGAAGTAGGTTGGGAGTTGGTGGACCCCAAGTTCAGTGACTTCAGAACCAAAATCAGGGAGGTATGGTCAATATCTTGCCTCCTAATGACATACAAATCACTGACCTTTCAACATAATCTGGTATCCACCAGAATATAGTCCAACAAAGAAGCTTGGCCTGCTCTATTCAACGTTAGCTGCCCTGGTGTGTTTGATTTTTTACTACCATTCCATGCTCTTAAAGAATGTAGAACGTCAGTGAATTGAACTGCAATGCTAATGGGAACCAAGCTTTGATGGGTTAAATTTGGGGGTCTGAGATTAGCCAGCGCCAAATTTGTGGGTCTGGGATTAGCCAGCGCCGAGACACCCTCGGGTATTTGAGCACTTTATAAATCTCAAAAATAAATAAAGAAATGAATAACATTGTAAGTGTTCTTCACAAGGGGGGATGCTACTTGAATCAGCAAGGGGTGTAAATTTGCAATTGAAGTCACCCCCAATGATCAACCATGTGGGGGGTTCAATAGTAGGAATAAAAAGGCTCAATTGGTCTATGGTGACGTATTCTTGGCAGGTTGGAACAGGTCGGGAGAAGACATTAATAAGGGCAATTTTTATCTTTGAGGGGAAAGTAAGCAAGACACACTGTATATTGCTCTTAGGGGTTGGGAGCTGGTCAGGTCTACAGTCCAGGTGCGATCTCACCCAAATAGACAGGCCCCCTGAGGGTCTGCCTCTTCCCGTTGAAGTGGCTAAGATATTAAAAGTAGAAAAGCCCAATCTCTGAAAGTCTTCTCTAGCTGAGGTTTCCTGAGACATACAGATATCCTGCTTATCCATAAAAAGTCTCCAGTCTGGGCAAGGTAGTTTGTTTTTAAGTCCTCAAGCTATTACCTTGACCTACATTCCCAAAAATATCCTCAGGTACACTAGTGCTAGGAATTTCAATGTCCCTTATTAAAGTCAGATGGTGACTGTCTAATGGCCCTGGGCACTCGCCATCTCTTGATATTTTAATCACAGGGGCAAATAGTAGGGTAATAGGGGGCCCATTGATATGTATCGCACTGCCTTCAGAATCAACCATCTGTGTTGTATCTATAGTATGTATCATTGCTGGCCTCATCCCACTATTCTTTTCCAATTCAGAATCATGCCCCATGTGTTCCAGGAATCCTATACATCCTTAGATCCTCCTCTTGTCAATCCGCCTCCTCCAAAATTCCATATCTGTTATTGACTGGGATGTTGAATAGTAAGGGCCTGGGGGGGAAATTCCATCCACCATCTCTTAAAGGTCGTAATTGCCATCTAGGAATAGAGGGGGTGATATGGCCCCTTGAGGGCATTTGTTGCTGGATATAGAAATACTCCAAAGGGTAGAGTCTAATTCCTTTATATTCATAATCACCAACACTTTCACCTTTAGGCAGCAAGGCAATCACAGCACCATGAAGAAAATCAGGTCTGGGCAATTATTATCTTTTCTTAGTGTTTATTTCGATTAACCATTCGTGCAGAGACATGGACAGTCTACGCGTTTCGGCACTATGCCTTCAACTGGACCATTGATTCCGGCTGTCTAGATCCCCATTTTAAAATAATACATTCATATATATATATATTCACTGAAACAACCATAGGTTTCACAACAGTTATAGTTAGGAATTAGCATTTAAAAAACCTATTAAATTCACTGAAAAAACCATAGGTTTGACACCAGTTATAGTTACCTGGAAATTTTACTGACATAAAACCATTGAAATTCCCACATTATAGTTAGTTGGACTCACTATAACTCGCGTGCCAGCAATGCACTGATGATGACGTCACATATTACATCACTCATGACATGGTCAGGGACATCACTCATGATATCTCTGATGACATCTCAAATGACTTCACTTATGACATCATCCTTGCGATAGAGTGGCAGACCTTCTCTCACCCTAGTATAACCTTTGATACACACACTCAAAAATACAAACTAACATTTTCAAAACAATGGACATACCAGTTACAACACACCTATTCAGTAATTCCAAGCTCTACACACACATCCACTCATTCACCAACAGTCCCTATACAGTCACTCATACATGTACTCACTTATCATATGTACTCATACACCTATACATCCTGTTACACACCGCCACTCATCCATAGAGTTACTCAAACGCATAGTCACACATGCAAACAGAGTATCAAACATCCATTTACTTGCATATACAGGTATACACACACTACCACATTTACTTCTACAGAAATTTACACATGCTTACCCTCTTAAACAATCACTTATAGAACCACCTACTTATTTGTACCGGAACTCTTCCAATCTCTCACTTTCACATATACGCACTTATATACACCAATACTCGCACATGCTAGTTTAAAACATATGTAGTTACTCATAAAGACACTATTGAGGCATTCATTCACTCACTAACACACCCATGCACACACTCATCCACCTATGCAGTCCAGCACAAATGCTGTCTTAAACACATACAAACAGTGAGTCACTCATTAATTTATCTATACACTAAGTAATACCCCCCACCGAACCATACAGACACTCATACTGATACGCAAAAAAACAACTAATAACCTATACAGACACTCATGTAGCTACGGGAATTTCTATGGTTTTGTATGAGTGACATGTCCAACTAACTATAACGCCCCTGAAACCTATGGTTCTTTCAGTGAATTTCCAAGGTTTTTAAATGCTAATTTCTGGCTATAACGTGCCTGAAACCTATGTTTTTTTTAGTGAATATATATATTTATTATTCTATGTATACATGTGAAAATGTCTTGGTTCGCCTGTTTGCCTTGGTGGCACGGGAAAAATGGATGGAACTTACGTCAGCATGCCGACGAGGTTCTCTTATCGTTCCGATGACGTCATACGGTGTAGCGAGCCGAGCCGTGCTATTATGACGTCCTCGTCGATGTGGGAGTAAGCATGGGTGGATTTCGCGGATTCACTATCCGTGAATTTGCGGATTTGCGGATTCGCGGGTCCGCAAAATCCGCGAATTTGCGGATTCGCGGATTTTGCAGATTTTTTTTTAATGTGGGGTCTTCTGTGTGAGTTCAAGTGCCTCTTGTGTGTATAAATGGTCAGAGACCGATCAGAGCAGCAGATGAAGAGAAAGAAGCTCCTGGTCACAGGAACAGCACGAGTATTGCGCTTGTGAAAGTCAAGGATACAAAGGCCTCTATCCAGCATCACAGCTGATTTTCGACGGTAGATTTGGGAAAAAGGCACACCTGCCCAGCCTCGACGATGCTCACGATTGTTTTTGAGCTGATGAATGAGTCACTGAATTTGAGCTTCAACTAGTTCCAGCGGCCATGTGTGTGTTACTATGCACACCGATGTGCGCAGGGGTCCCTTGAGTGAGCTGTCCATCCATCATCCTGTAACTATTTTAGGATGGCGCCGGCAAGCTGCCAGCGCCATCCTAAAATAGTTACTAAATTAGCTTCATCAGGAAGCACAAATAGATAAAATAAAGCAGGTGCTCGAGCACCTGCTTTATTTTATCTATTAGTGCTTCCTGTTGAAGCTAACTTAGTAACTATTTTAGGATGGCGCTGGCAGCTTGCCGGCGCCATCCTTAAATAGTTACAACAACTTCAAGCTTGAAGGCTTGAACTTTTGCCCCCGGATCCGCCACTCGTGGATTCGCGGATTTTCGGTAAATTTGCCGGAGTTCGTGGATTGCGGATTTACCGGAAATCCGTGAAATCTGCGAGCGGAACGGATTTTGCGCTCACACTTATGTGGGAGAGCTAGGAAAGAATTTCCGTGGAATGCTGGTGCAGGGGATATTCACCTAAGTGTTCAGGCTAGTCCTGTGGGAGCAACTGTTTATGTTGCCACTCCAGAAACCGAAACCAGTGATCCGTGGGCAGAGGCCCTGCAGATGGCACACAAGGTGGGGTTCCCAGTCGTGTGCACCGACGGGGCAGCGAACTGACAAGCACCACAACCCACAAAAGAGGTAACAAGGGTACTGAATAACACAGGATCTTCTCTGTGTATCTGGCAGGAACAACAAAGTTAAAATGCCCTAGTACCAAAATGTAGAATTAGTGCTACAATGGTCTTCAAGAGGACCTGTGATTCCGCTTCTGCCTCCCGTACCCTGGAGACGGCACATGGGTCACGCGGTACGGTCATACTGCGGTGGAACGCACACTCGTTGACCTCTCATGGCACTGCTCCCCACTTCAGGGATGACGCTTTCTATTAGCTATGTTTTCTGATGATATGCTGCGCTGGCCCGTCCAACAACAGAACTCCTGTATATCCAAACAGACTCTTCCACTCTCTCACCAGAAGTGAAACCAGGCCACACAGACACTTTCACAATACAACAGCCGGGAATGCACTTTTCGGTAAAAAAAACCACATTCCTTCCTCCTAATTAATCAAATAAACGTCTCACTGAAGAACAGGGCCAGCTTAGATCGGTAAACAGAAGTTACAACTACTTTTTTACTTTGCGATACCATTACAACGCATGCATTAGAAACGCATGCGTTGTACATCGCAAAGTCATTACTACGCATTTTCTAGAACACATGGTCATTTACCACGTGAGCCTTTACAACAAATTTTGTTTTAAAGGTATGTATGGTAAATGACCATGCGATCTAAAAAACATGTAGAGGATCCACCACGTTGTAAGGAAACAGATGCTGTTTCATTTCCTCACAACAACGTGCACCGCCTCCCAGAGACGACATGAAGCAGGAACAATGAGGAGAGAGTAACCACGAGGAGTGATAGGTAAGGGAGATTAGGCATGAGGTGGGGGTTTCTTTTCTAGGGTTTAGGGTAGTGAAGTGGTGTTTGGGTAATGTAGGGAGTCGTGCTGGGGGTAGTGTTTTAGGGTTTAAGGTAGTGCAGTGGTGTTTGGGTAGTGTAGGGGGTCATGCTGGGGGTCGTGTTTTAGGGTTTAGGGTAGTGCAGTAGTGTAGGGTGTCGTGCTGGGGGTAGTGTATTAGGGTTTAAGATAGTGCAGTGGTGTACCACACACGCAACCTGGGCTTCATCGGGACTCCTCCCTCTCCATGACCAGACAAGTCAACGCTGTCTCCTCGTTGTGCTTCAACATCCTGCGCATGCTACGTAAGATCTTCCGGTGGATCCCCACCGAGACCAGGAAGACGGTCACCCAGGCCCTCGTCACCAGCTGTCTGGACTACGGCAACTCCCTCTACGCCGGAACCACCGCCAAACTCCAGAAGAGATTCCAGCGGATTCAGAACGCCTCTGCACGACTCATCCTGGACATCCTCCGACGCAACCATATTTCCGGACACCTGAGAGATCTGCACTGGCTCCCGGTCAAAAAGAGAATCACCTTCCGTCTCCTCACCCACGCACACAAAGCCCTACACAACCAAGGCCCAGGATACCTCAACAGCCGCCTCAACTTCTACGCCCCCAAACGCCAGCTCCGATCGACCGACCACGCCCTCGCCTCCGTCCCCCGCATCCGAAGAGCCACCACAGGAGGAAGGTCCTTCTCCTACCTGGCCGCCAAGACTTGGAACTCCCTCCCGACCCACCTCCGCCTGACCCAGGACCACCTTGCCTTCAGGAAGCAGCTCAAGACCTGGCTGTTCGAGCAGTAGCGGACCCCCCCTCCCCTAGCGCCTTGAGACCCTCCGGGTGAGTAGTGCGCTATATAAATGCTTTGATTGATTGATTGATATGGGTACTGTAGGGGGTCATGCTGGGGTAGTGTTTTAGGGTTTATGGTAGTGCAGTGTGTTTGGGTAGTGTAGGGAGTCATGCTGGGGGTAGTGTTTTAGGGCTTAGGGTAGTGCAGTGGTGTTTGTGTAGTGTAGGGGGTTGTGCTGGGGTAGTGTTTTAGGGTTTATGGTAGTGCAGTGGTGTTTGGGTAGTGTAGGGGGTAGTGTTTTAGGGTTTAGGGTAGTGCAGTGGTGTTTGTGTAGTGTAGGGAGTGGTGCTGACGGCAGTATTTTGGGGTGTAGGGTAGTGCAGTGGTGTTTGTGTTGTGGGGAGTCCTGCTTTCGTTAGTGTTTTAGGGTTTAGGGTAGTGCAGTGGTGTTTGTATATTGTAGGGGGTTTAGGGTAGTGCAGTGGTGTGTTTGTGTAGTGTAGGGGGTCATGCTGGGGGCAGTTTATTTAGGGTTTAGGGTAGTGCAGTGGTGTTTGTGTAGTGTGGGGGTAGTGTTTTAGGGTTTAGGGTAGTGCAGTCATGATTGTGTAGTGTAGGGGGTCGTGTTTTAGGGTCTAGGGTAGTGCAGTGGTGTTTGGGTAGTGTAGAGGGTCATGCTAGGGGTAGTGTTTTAGGGTTTAGGGTAGTGCAGTGGTGTTTGTGTAGTGTAGGGGATCGTGCTGGGGTAGATTTAGGGTTTAGGGTAGTGCAGTAGTGTTTGTGTAGTATAGGAGGTCGTGCTGGGGGTAGTGTTTTAGAGTTTAAGGCAGTGCAGTGGTGTTTGTGTAGTGAAGGGGGTCGTGCTGGGGGTCGTGTTTTAGAGTATAGGGTAGTGCAGTGGTGTTTGGGTAGTGTAGGGGGTCCTGCTGGGAGTAGTGTTTTAGGGTTTAGGGTAGTGCAGTGGTGTTTGTGTAGTGTAGGGGTTTGTGCTGGGGTAGATTTAGGGTTTAGGGTAGTGCAGTGGTGTTTGTGTAGTGTAGGGGATCGTGCTGGGGTAGATTTAGGGTTTAGGGTAGTGCAGTAGTGTTTGTGTAGTATAAGGGGTCGTGCTGGGGGTAGTGTTTTAGAGTTTAAGGCAGTGCAGTGGTGTTTGTGTAGTGTAGGGGGTTGTGCTGGGGGTAGATTAAGGGTTTAGTGTAGGGCAGTAGTGTTTGGGTAGTGTAGGGAGTCGTGTTGGTGGTAGTGTATTAGGGTTTAGGGTAGTGCCCTTATGTTTGGGTAGTGTAGGGTGTCGTGCTGGGGTAGTGTTTTAGGGTTTAGGGTAGTGCAGTGGTGTTTGGGTAGTGGAGGGGGTAGTGTTTTAGGGTTTAGGGTAGTGCGCCCAACCAGCCACAATATCCGTGGACAAAGGGGATCCTGACTCTTTTGAACGCTCCGCCAATTGAATAATTTGGGTCAAGGGCCCTACCACGTCCAAGACCTATCAATTCCTTTCTTGGGATCCCTCATATACTTGGAGAAAAAGGTACATAGTTTTTCATCAATTTCAGGTGTGTGTGCCACCTTCGTCTTCAGTGAGGGCCTGAGGCATTCTCCCCTCATCCTATTCCTGACCTCCCTTTCAAGGGGTTGATAGATTTTCCCCACCACATACTCTGCCACTTTGCCATCAGGGGTCTACTCCGCCGACCTAGGATGGTAAATTTGGGTAGGCTCGAACATGTTCAAGTAGACCCCGTCCCCAACCGGAGACTGAGAAGAGTTGGTCTCTGGATGCCAGAGACACCCTGAGTCCTTATCCTCATCAGAGGAGAAATCGTCCTCCGATACACCCTCTGCCTCTAAGGGAAACCCGCTGTTGGGGTCTACAATAGTGGTGAAAGAGTCGCAATTTTCTCCAGGCTTCTCCTCCTCCCGGCAGGGTGCATGTTTTAGCATTCGCCCACTTGTGAGGAAGGTCTCCGTAAGTTTATCAAATCCTTCCAAGTGCCCAGTGTTATGCTTAACGGCCATTTTATTCCCCATCTGGGAGCTACTGGGACCCACTACCACCAGATCTGGGTCACTGAACACCCCAGGGATCTTTTTCACCAGCTTATCAACCTGATCCCTAAGAGGAGCCAGCGCCCTAGAAATAGCCAGAGAGAGGGATTGGTCCACTGCTAGAGGAAGAAGTTGGGGGCCATTCCTCCTCCACTTCCTGGTAGGAGGAGTAAAAATGGTCTTCTGGAGAAGACATGATAGCAGAGGGTGTGAGCACAGAACAAATGCCCTTAAATCCTTAAGGCTGCCCCCTCGCCGGTGCTCCAACAGCTGGGCTTTCCCAGAGGCTGTTATAAGAATAGACTGAGGTGCAATACCAATTACTACCACCAGGTGGCGCTGGTCACTAACGTGGCCGTGTGGAGAAATCACCGCATAGCGGTGTCAAAATTAGGCGAGGGTTGGTCGGGAATCAAGCAGACACTAAAGGAGTGACCGGAT
The DNA here is from genome assembly GCF_964263255.1 of Lissotriton vulgaris. NCBI lineage: Eukaryota > Metazoa > Chordata > Amphibia > Caudata > Salamandridae > Lissotriton > Lissotriton vulgaris. Next base: position 905,010,132 of record NC_141698.1, read on the forward strand.
TCCTAAATGCATGTAAAGACCAGCGGATGCGCTCGACGGAGCTGCCTCACTCGGACCAGACGCGCTTGACAGGATCTCACCGAGCGCAGAGCGCACAGCGGGAGAAATTGCGAGGGGAAGAATGCGCTCGGGCAAGAGCCTTCTGCGCAAGGAATATGAAACAATACTAAGGCAATAATGCTAATAACGTGCACAGGAAACCGCTATACAAACAGCAACAACAACAGATTAGGCCAGGAATGTGAGGAATGCACTTAACTGATGAGCAGTGAAGAAAGAGGAAGCGGAAGGGACGTCACGATTTTATATACGATGGACTGTGAAATGATTGGACTATAGTTGCCTTGGAGACTACCCCCGAATGGTTTATGGGTTGTGTAGTCTTTTGTTTACTGATTGTTGCGTTATGTTTTCTTTGAACTGCTATGCAAGTAAAGTGAGGAAAGATATGCATAATCCTCACCTCCGTCCTGCCATAGAGTTCATTAAACTTTATTCGATCTGATTTAGAAAAATAGATCATAAAAGTGTACATTAAAACAGTAAATCCTCTTTCCTAATACAATACAGCGGGAATTAATTAAAACCAGTAGGTAAAAATGGGTGATACAAAGCCCGGTTCAGGACATTTTCAGGTTAACAGAATTGTAAAATTCAATGTTTCGCAAGATCAATCTCATGCACTTCGTGCAAAATACGCAATAAGGGGTCCAAGTAAGATGTAATACTCCAATACCTGACCAGTCTGCACTATATAAAACTGCTGAAAAACTAAAAATAAAAAGTGTTTTGCACACTTCTGTAATTGGGCTATATGTGGGCTACATCTAGTTGATATTTGTGCTACATTTCGGCTCTTTTGTCTCTGGTGGCGATCTTGGGAGACTTATTTGTTATGAAGTTTCCAAATTTCCTCATTTACTGCAGTCTTCTCAGTAGAAAATCCTTTCAGTTTTTTACTTTGATTCCATCAAGAAGGCATTCAGATGAGTCACACATTTTCCATAAATTCAGAATGTTAGCACTCTAGTTGTTCATTAGATCACTGTAGTAAAGCTACTGCTCACCAGGGAGTTAACTGGAAGCCTACTGCTGGTATTGAAAGTAATTGTTTCAGTCTGCATGTCAGAATTTTCTAATGAAATAGAAGAGGATTTGAGATCTCACTTAAAACATGCCCTACATTTTCTTTCTGCAGCACTAACCCTAATTTCAAGGGCAAAATGAACCCCTCATTTTGTTCCTTTTTAAATTAAATATTTTAAGTGTTACCAGTTTATTCCAATCAAGATGGCTTCAGGTGTGCCATAATTCCGTCATAAGTAAGACTGTTAGCTCTCTAGTTGTTCTTTAGAACACTCTGGGAAGCTGCAGTAGAGCACACAGGCATCAACTGACAGGCTGCTCCTGTTGAAATATAACAGGAAGATATTTGAGATCTCACTTAAAACATGCCCTACATTTTCTTTCTGCAGCACTAACCATAATTTCTATGGCAAAATGAACCCCCTCATTTTGTTCCTTTTTAAATTAAATGTTTTAAGTGTTACCAGTTTATTCCAATCAAGATGGCCTCAGCTGCGCCATCATTTTGTCATAAGTAAGACTGTTAGCTCTCTAGTTGTTCTTTAGAACACTCTGGGAAGCTGCAGTAGAACACAAAGGCATCAACTGGCAGGCCGCTCCTGTTGAAATATAACAGGAAGATATTTGAGATCACACTTGAAACATGTCCTAATTTTTCTTTCTACAGCACTAACCATAATTTCTATCACAAAATGAGTCCCATCATTTTGTCCTTTTTAAATTAAAATGTTTTAAGTGTTACCAGTTTATTTCAATCAAGATGGCTTCAGGAGTGCCATACTTCTGTCATAAGTAAGGCTGTTAGCGCTCTAGTTGTTCTTTAGAACACTCTGGGAAGCTGCAGTAGAACACAAAGGAATCAACTAACAGTCTCTGCCCTTGTTGGATGTACATGTTTTACTGAGAATGTCAGACTTCATTCTAAAATGACTGAGAAAGATAATGTGAATTTACAGAAAATATGCTCTCATTTTAGCTTCTGGAGCACCTTCTAAAACTCTATGGGACAAGAATGTGAAAATAGTTTTCTCTCAAACATGATTCATGATATCCCAGCAGAAGTTTTTTCACATGGTAAAATCACCTTAGAACACACCACAATTCCTGAAATTAGTATGGTACCATCAACAAATGAATTCTAATGTAACTAAAGTCTGTTATCACCCTTTATAGTTCTCCTTTTGGTAACCCTCAACATCTTCGATTCATTACAATGCATTTCAATGGGGTACTATCATATATATTGGTCCCAAGATGGCTGCCAGCAATTCCAGGATGAAGTGCTGGCAGCCAATCAAATATCACAATGACATGTGTGGTAGAGCTCCGCCCAGATGTCAATATTTTTTCTTTTAGCGGTCACCAGTAGGTAGTTATAGTTAGGACCTATTTTCCATAGGAAATCCGCAACATTCTATTTGGAATAACGTTGGTGCCGGTTGACAAATCTTCGCAAAATTTTCAAAACTTATGGCCCGCTCCAGGCTCCCGCGCTTTGATGTGAATTAGCCCCCAGGGGGGGGGCAAATCCTGGGGGCATGTTAATAAAAAATAAAGTGTGGGGGGACCCAATTCCCCCCACACTGCCCTGGGGACCGCCACCCCCGGGGCTCAACGTAATTGAGATTGCAGGGAGTTAACTGGAAGTTAATTCACGTTCTACCCGTTTAAGTGATTCGGTCTCTTTAAGACATAGAAACGGAACAGTGATCACGTGATCATGATTCACGTTGTTCACGCATTTACAAAAACCACATCCCCGCAGGTCCCGTGTTTCCGGGCCGTGGATGTGAACAGATTAGGTACCTTGGAGGGCAGTCGCCGGGAAAGAAGTAAGTGAGGCGGTAGCGTGTATTATTTTCTCTGTTACCGCTTGCTGCTTAATCCAGACACATGCTCCCTTGATAGAGCTTCTGATGAGAGAAACAACAATAATTACCGGCCCGGTCTTTAACTTTCAGATGTTCCGGGCGTGAAGATTTTCCCCTGCCACGAGCCCATGGGGAACTGCTCCTGATACTTTTGAGTGAGTTGAAGACCTTAGGTCTTTTTTGACTGAAGGTGTAGTTTGGTTATTTAACTTTGTAACGGGCACTTTTTGACTTTGATTATGGTAACTCCTCTCGGCTTACACATCATAAAGGTTTGTGTTTGCATCGACGAAGGTGATAATTTGCAGGCAATTATGTCTCTTTGAACACTGCAAATGCTAATGCATTGTTTTATTTCTAAGGGGCATGACATGTGTTAAAGTTAATGGGCATGTCTCCCCAATTAACATTATATGGTGAGATATACTGAATACCATAATGCCACTATTACTCATTGACTATTAGGTGTGTTTTGCTACTTTCACTTTCTGATAAACTGTGAATTTGCATTGATTGCATGAGTAGGAAATGTCTCATCTGCTTTAATTTTTTTCCCCATGTCTATTGATTTATTTCAGATTCATCATCCCTCACGCACTTGAGGGGTTGCACGAGGAAGTTCCACACAAGTTTGTAATCTTTATGTCCTTCCCGCCCCAGGTGGATTTGGCGCCTTAGCGTGCGTGTTGTAACTTAGCTTGACCCTTTTCCCTGGTTACCTATTTCCCCCCTCCCGTCCCCTGCTCTTTGGTTTCACCCCTGCTGTCAGCTTGGAGGCAGCATTGGAACGTTGTTGATCTGAATGCGACCCAGCTGGGTACACCGGATAATTTATGACTAATAAATACTCTTATCTTCTTCATTGTGTAGTGTCAAGTTACTACACTTTATGGCGACGAGGGTCAAGGTGCTGAGCCAGGGTCAGCGTGGTGTACCCCCCTGGAGTGAATTTTGCTGGGTGAAGTAGATAATATAAAAGAACATTCACCTACCTGATCTCGTGAACCTCTGCCTTGCGCTTTCCCCGTGAGTCTCCTCAGCTGTTTTTCCTTTGGTCGGCGATCGGAAGGAGAAGCTTTATTGGATTAAGAAGAGGAATCCTGTATTATCGGGAAGGTTGCTGTGATCCCAGTGATTGACGGCGGAGCAGTCTGGAAGGTCCCGACTCCATAATTGAAGGTTCATTTACTTGTTGAGAGGAACCGTGTGACGTTTAGTGGATCGTATGGAGCAAGGTGTCTGATTCCAGCCGAGGCTTTCAAGGCTGTTTAATGCGTGTGGACATCTACTTTTAACTGTTTCCTGGCTGCGCAAGAGGTGCGTGTCCCACATTGACTCTGTGCTTGGTGTGGGAGTGATTTATGAGACGTCGTCTCAGTCGAGCCCCGAGGTGGAGAGGAGCCGCGATTCTGAGAGGGGCGGCGACTTGGTGAAGTGAGACAATTTTGGTGCTGTGCCTTCTTTCCCCAGACCCAGGCTGATTGCTGGCGGAACGTTTTCCATTCTCTTCAAGTTTTCCACGTCAGCTTGGTGAGGGAGATCAGGGTTTTCAATCGAGGTGAGGCAGAAGGAAAGCGACGGCGCCCACCTCAGGAAGTTCCCGCCCATTTTTTTTTTCTGACTAAAACCAAGGAAACTGAAAGGGGACTTGAGGGATTATTGTAGCTTGGTGTTAGTGATAGTTTCAGGGTTAAGTACTGGTTCATTTAATCCTGGGGGAGCTTTACATCGTTTTTCTTCCAGTGTCAAGCATATGCAAGTGTGTACCTATTGATTTTATTTGGGGAAATATATATATATTTTTTAACATTTACTTCCTCAAATTTGAGTTCAGTGACAATTTGTTTGAAAGCAAGCATTTTTAGCCCTCCACTGTATGGCCATGGCAGGTGCAGGTATGAGCCAGCCCCCACCTTTCCTAAATGAGCTAGGAGAGCCGGAAATACCTTGGAAGAGATGGGTGGGGATTTTCAAGTCGTATCTCATAGCGATAGGAGGAGCAAATTATAACAATGTAAGGAAACAACACATATTGTTACACAATTTGGGCATACAAGGAAGAAAAGTGTTTGAAGACATATCAGGAAGGCTAGTAGATGACGAGCAAGAAGAGGTAGAAGGGGTGAATGTTTATGATTATACCTTGATAAAATTAGAAGAACATTTTAAAATGAAGCTCAATGTAGTGCTGGAAAGGCATAAGTTCTATAAAAGGGTCCAGAAGAAAGATGAGAAAGTCACAAACTACGTCGCTGTTCTTAAGGGCTTAGCGGCTACGTGTGATTTTGGGGCATTAACAGACTCTATGGTAAGGGACCAGATTGTGAGGTGCACAAATGATTCAAGGATTCAGGAGGAGCTTCTTACAAGAAACCCTGACCTGGAAGAGGCTTTGAGCATAGCTAAGGGGTTAGAGCATACAGCCATGTGTATGAAAGAGATGAGAATACATGATGGGGCTTCAAGGGAAAGGAATGAGAGTAAAGGGGCACAAGAGGGGGAGACAATTTGCAAGGTGGGAGAGAAAATTAAGTCTGGTCAGCGCAACAACCCACAGGGATGGTTATGTTACAAATGTGGTAGCCCCAATCATCTGGCTAACAGCTGGAAGTGTCCTGCCAGGGACACCCTATGTAGGAAATGCAACAAAAGAGGACATTTTTCGAAGGTGTGTAAAAATGTAAACCAGAAAATACACATGGTGGAAAATGTTGAAATTGAGGATGCTAAGGAGAAGACGTTTATTTTCCAGGTGGGGGATGAGGAGGAAAGTGAATGTAATGAACATCCAAAATGTGAGATTACCTTGGATGGGAAAAAATTTGAAGTTTTTGCTGATTCATGTTCCCGATACACACTCATAGATAAGAAGGAGTTTGAGGAAAAGTTTGCGGGACAAGGGGTAGTTTTGGAGAGAGCAGATATAAATCCTGTAGGATATTACAAGGAGCGCATACCTCTAGAGGGAATGACAAAAATGAAAATAACTTTTAAAGATAGGCACACAGTAGGGACAGTGTATGTAGCCAGGAGGGGTTCTAATCTGTTGGGTTGGAAGCACCAGAAGGATCTTGGAATCAAATTGGATCCCAACAACAAGGAACAGGTACTCTTGGTGGAACCCTCTACTGTTGCCGATGAGGTTATCCAGGAGTTTGAGGAAGTATTTAGTGAAAAGTTAGGGGTGTTAAAGAACTATATGCACAGGATTACACTGAAGGAGGGGGCAAAGCCTGTGATACACAAAACACGTTCCATACCCCTACGCATGAAAGAACCATTGAAAGCCGAGTTGGACAAACTTGTAGGTCAAGGAGTGATCAAAGAAATAGAGACATCTTCATGGTTGGCTCCAGTCGTGATCACGACCAAGGACGGTGGTAAGAACATCAGGTTATGTGTGGACCTGAGAGACTTGAACGCAAACATTCTTGTAGACCGGTACCCCCTCCCAAGAATTGGAGAGATGTTAACCACCATACAGGGGGCGAGGTATTTTAGTGTGCTGGATTTATCCTCAGCCTATTATCAGATAGAGCTACATCCAGATTCACAGTCCCTGACAGCGGTTACAACACCTTTTGGCAATTTCAAGTTTTTAAGGATGCCTTTTGGCTTGGCGTCAGCGGCAGCAGCCTTCCAAAGGGTAATGCAGCACGTACTAAGGGAATGCAGAAAAACCATGTGCTTCCAAGATGACATTCTCACCTATGGCTCAAGCGAGGAAGAACACAGTGAGAACTTGAAAGGAGTTTTAAGGAAGCTTAGAGATGTAGGATTCACCACCAGGCTGAGCAAATGCAAATTAGGTGTGAGCTCCGTGAATTACTTGGGGCATACCATCTCCGAAGAGGGAATCAAACCTAAATGTGATTTGGTCAATGCGGTCAGAGATGCACAAACGCCCTCCAACAAGGAGGAATTGTCGTCATTCCTTGGTCTGGCAGAATACATGGCTAAGTTCATCAAAGACTTTGCGATCAGAACACATGCCATGAGAGAATTGGTGAAGAAAGACAGCAAGTTTGAGTGGGGTGAAAAGCAGGAAGAGGCCTTTAGAGACATAAAGTATGCCATAATTCAGGCCCCTTTCATTGGCAAATTTGATCAAGAAAAAGAAATAGTAATAACCACAGATGCAAGCAACAAGGGAATAGGAGCAACATTATCACAGAAGATGGAAAAACAACTCAAGGTGATAGCTTTTGCATCTAGGACACTTACTTCCCCAGAAGCGAATTATTCTACAGTGGAGAAGGAGGCTCTGGCAGTGTACTGGGCCATCAAACACTTCAAGTTCTACGTGTGGGGCGTACCATTTGAGGTACACACGGACCACAAGCCATTGATCCCACTATTCAGCAAGAAGAATATGGAGGATATGACCCCACGCATAGCCAAGTGGGTCTTGGGCTTACAGGGGTACAATTTTCGAGCAGTTTACATTCCTGGACAACTTAACAGAGTGGCGGATTTCCTCTCAAGGGCTCCGGTCTCCGAGGAAGCAGCTGAAGAGTGCGTGCAAGATGAAATCTTGTCGATAGGTGTAACGGCTGTGATGAAGGAAGAGTGGGAAGAGAACTTAAGAAAAGATGAGACTCTGAAGAAAGTCAAGGAATACATTGTCAAGGGATGGCCGAAGAAGTGCAAGGAGCTGGAAAGAGAAATCCAACCATTTTGGAATGTAAGAGAGGATCTCTCTATTGATGCTAACAATGTCATGAAGTCAGGGAAACTAGTGCCTCCTGAGGGAGTGAGGCAGCAAATCATCAACTTAGCTCATGAAGGCCATCTGGGCAGAAGTTTGTGCAAGAATAGATTAAGAGCAGACTATTGGTTCCCAGAGATGGACCGTGAAATGGAAGAGAAAGTTCGTGACTGTTATGCTTGCAGCATCAGCGACAAGTCAAAAATCACCAAGCATGTTCCATTAATACCAGTTAAGGTTCCAGAAGCGCCATGGAGTAAGCTTGGATTTGATATCACAGGACCGATTCATGGAAGAGGATCACAGGAGATGTATCTATTGGTGCTGATAGACTATTTTACCAACTGGATCTCTCATAAATTCGTGGCTAACATCAACACCAAAGCTTTGATAAGTTTCTTGAAAGAAGTGTTCACGAGAGAGGGGTTTCCCGCTACAATAATAACAGACAACGGGGTCCAGCTGGTTTCGGAAGAAATGACTGAATTCTTGAAAGACTGTTCCATTTCCCACGTCCGCACACCGTTGTACTGCCCAAAGGCCAATGGCAAAGTGGAAAGGGCGAATCGGCTACTAAAAGAAAGCATCAGGTTGGCAGGAAGATCAGGGAAAAATATTGAAGACGCGATTGTGGAAACTTTGTGGGCTTACCATACCACCCCTAATTCTACAACAGGGCATTCACCTTTCGAACTAATGAGAGGGAGGAAAGCAGGATCTAAGCTGTCCCCACAGTGGATGGAGAGAGGAAGTCGTCTAGAAATAGACTCTGGAGAAGTGAAGAAGAGAATTGAAGACAAGCAAGACAAATATAAAGAGTGGTATGACAAGAAATGGGGAGCGAGAGAAAAGAAACTAAGTAGTGGACAAATGGTGTACATCAGGAAGCCTGACAGAATGGGGAAAAGTGAAGACAGGTTTTACCCTCCAGGGAGGATAAGAGAAGTCAAGAGCAATGTGGTAGTTATGCAGGATGGGAGGGTGTGGAGTCAGGATAGAGTGGTTCCTACTACAACAGAAGGAAACTGGTTAAGGGAAGACAGGGCAGGAGTAAGCGACAGAGCAAGGGAGATGGGGCACCGCAGGGAGAGCCAAAGGAAAAAATACGTTCCTGCATGGCACCGTCAGTATAGCATGCGGTGATCCTGTCCATCCTGCAAAAGCTTTTCCTGTTCTTTTCCTTAGATACTGTAATTGTTGCATTTACTGTTTTCTGGGACACATGTTATCCATTCATGCCTTACCCCCTTTGTTTTTCCTCTTTCCCTCATTTTGTTCCTTTAGGGGAAAAGATGTGTTGTAACTTAGCTTGACCCTTTTCCCTGGTTACCTATTTCCCCCCTCCCGTCCCCTGCTCTTTGGTTTCACCCCTGCTGTCAGCTTGGAGGCAGCATTGGAACGTTGTTGATCTGAATGCGACCCAGCTGGGTACACCGGATAATTTATGACTAATAAATACTCTTATCTTCTTCATTGTGTAGTGTCAAGTTACTACAGTGCGCTAACCACGAGGCGAGGATTTGTATGCTCCTGATGAATGCTGAGCTGACTAGTGGCTCACCATAGCAGAAACATGTCGACCTTTGTATTTTTATGTATTGGACTTTTTGGTTCAAATTAACACAACCATCTTTATGTCCGCCTCTCACTTATGTTTTTAATGGAGTTAGAACTACCCCTTTATTAAATGAATCATTCTAGTTTGGGGAGTAGTCCACACTCCTTTTAACTCACTTTTCACCACTGTTGGGTACTACTTCACATATTCAAAACAAGAACCCAATGAACACAACTGGCAACCAACTTTCAGTTGGTGCCTGAGGGTTCTTTTCCTGCACTGCGTCTGCAAAACCTACCTTATTCCTCTTTCTTTTTCTTGAACTCATGTTTCGGTGGCAGTAATTGAATATCTTTACCTCCACCTTCTTATGTGTTTTTTTTTCGTTTTTAGTCACTCTTCTGTTGATTTGGATTCAGTATTTCAAAAGAGGTGTAAGAGTGGCCTATTGACCCTTTCTCTCCTGTTGATTATTTATACTTATTTATAAACAACAACTTTCACATGCACTGCCTTTTATATTTTTACTTTGTATGACATGTATCATTGAGAACTATATTTACTCATCACCACACCCATAACGAGATTCACTAACCCAAAAAACTGTTTGCACATACAGTCTTAACCTCATATACCTACTAAATCAACTATTTACACATCTTTGGACAGTCAAATACCTCCCACCCAACCACACACACATTCACTATCCCATACAAATTCTCACTTAACTAAATAATAACTGATATATAGACTTTCACATAGCTATTAACCAACTTATGTAGTAGTTTACACAACAAGCGCTAGAGTGATACAGATAATTCACACAGTTTAATCACTATACCAAATATTTAGTGAGACACTTAAAATTAGTCACTTAGACAATCAAACACAGTGCTACTAAATCCTCAATCCAGACACGTATACGTACACTCAGTCTTCAATGCATATTGCTATATATATATATATATATATAATACTTATTTAAATAACGAACCAAACCACATTCACTGGATGACGTCATCAGTGATGTAATTTGAGATGTCATCAGTGATGTCACTGACCATGTCATGAATGATGTAATATGTGACATCATCAGCAGTGGATTGCGGGCGCACAAGTAATAGTTAGTACAACTAACTATAACGGTGGAATTTCAATGGTTTTGTACGAGTCCAGCTAACTATAACACCCCTAAAACCTGGTTTTTTCACTGAATTTCTAAGGTTTTTTAAATACTAATTCCTAACTATAACATGTCTGAAACCTACGGTTTTTTCAGTGAATATATATATGAACAAGGCCGCAGGTCGGCGGCTAACCGTGTCATGTGGACCCTGTCATTTAGCCGCCGCAAACGGCGTACGCCTGCCCTTGTGTGTCGGTGGCAGCAGTGGTGGCAGAAAGACACAATGTTAAAAAAAATGCAGGCCCAAAAGGAATGAGGCGAAACACCATTTCCGTTTACGAGTGATTTATTCGTGAAGAAACAGCGTGTTTCAGCCGGGAGGGCCTTTGTCAAGTTACCCAAGAGGCTCAAGGCACGCCATTAAATGCTTGTGATGTAATTATAGACATGAAAAAGTTACTGCAGTGTAAAAATTTAATTCAGTCAACTCGGTCTCTGAGAAACAACATAAATTAAATGTTTCTGACAATTTCAATGCAATACACAACAATTGAATTGGGAATGAAGAGTGAAAGTATAACGATATACTGCTATTACCTGCTGCAAGTAATCAGTGCCAACAAATAATGCACATTAAAGAATGGTTGCCTCTGGATTTGCGTGTCAATATACTCTGAATATTTGTTTATCTAGAGCCAGAGCTGCATGGATATTATGCAATATTGAGTATATGCGGGCAAAAAGAGACACAATTAAAATAAGACATTTACGCCATTCGGACAATCATGATCATGTGATCTTGTCCGCAGCTGGGAGCAATTCGTAAACATGATATGTAGTTGTGGTACAGAAAGTTCTTGATTTGTCAGCAACATATACCTTCAATTCATATAGCAATAGATTCAATCAATGCACAAAATGTAATATTGGCACATAAACACAATACTGAGTTGTCTAAGACATCACAATATTATTTTCATTAAATATCAATGGCAAATGCCCTATCACAGCCTGGATTGCAAACATGAGATAAAAAATGTACAAATGTATATTCACATTTCTGTGTTCTCTACACATGATCATTAATAGATCTGGGGGGGGGGGGTGATTCGATACCTTGCCAGTCTTCTAATGTCGAATGGTCTTCAACATACATATCAGATCCTATGCTGCTGGACAAACGAATAGGCAGCCATTTAGCAAATCTGATCTCAAAAAATAAATACAAGGTTTCCAGTGCCTAACTAATGTGTGTATCAATCGCCACCTATCCTGAACATTTATGTGTGTGCACCTAACCATAAAAAGGAATACAGGTAAGAAACCCTTACCAGAGAGAAAAGAAAGGACAGAAAAGAAAAGAAAATACATCTTAAATCAGAAAACATGATATCAAAAGGACAATTGTCCAAAATAGGTAATCCTGCATGTGGAAATTGTGAGACACAGTAGGCCATTATACCAATCCAATCCAAAAATTCTTTATTTCGGCCATATAGACCATAAAAGATACAATACAAAACACAATAACATACATTTAAAATACGTTTTTGAAAAAGTACATTGTATAAAAGTTCCCTTCTCGTCCAGCGAGGAATAAGAAATGTCATAACAGTGTCCATAGTTTAGGGGGCTTTTTTCCTCCTGATGAGCCATACTGCCATAAGAAATTTGGATATGGCGAACACAATGTGGGCCAAAGTGCTGGTTTTCATTACTCTAAATGCCTGTGAGTAATTTCTGAATCCCAAGTTTCTGCAGAGCGGCGCTATCCAATATTTTCTAGGTCTGTGGTAGGCAGGGCACACAAACATTATGTGGAGGTCATCTTCCTCGTGGATGTTATAGGATGGACACATTTTATCACCCCCCTTGGACCATTTGTGGGTAAATTTTTTGGTGGGGAGTGTGCCTAACCTCCATTGTACAAACAATTTCCTCGCCAGGATAGGGAAAATAAAATCCATAAAAGATTCAAATACATAAGAATTGCGCGGTAAGGGTGCCGCTATTTTGAGCATTCATTAGAAGTGAAAGACTCTTGTCTTTGTAGATTTGGGTCAAGGCTTTACGAGAGATCCTTTGGCAGCCTTGCACGGGATCCTCCCATAGCTCAAATAGGTTCATAGTGAGCAATTCATTTTTTACGAAAGCAAGCCAAGGGATTTTACTATTCCGGTTCAGGCTCATGACATGGATAAGGTCCTGCCTATAATGGTGTAATTCGTTAGTGGACCAAAGCCTGGGCCAGAACTTCACTGGCTTTGACACAAGCTCCTCAGCAATAGGGGGAAGACCCATGTCTAATCTCAATGGCAGGAGTGGTGTGCCTCGTGGAAGAGCTAATAGGCGTCTAAGAAAGCTGTTTTCCACTCTCGCCAAATCTTGGCCTGCTTTGTACCCCCATAGCTCACTCCCATACATGGCCGCTGCCTTGGCTTGAGTCCGATAGGTTTCAAGGGCCGGGCTTATGGGCATAAAGGTGGAAGTGTTGGCCACCTTCAGAATTGCGCCCGACAGCTGGGACAATTTAACCCTTGATCTTGCTATCTGGCGGTCCCATGATAGATTTTCCTGTAGTGTTACCCCCAAGTATGTAAAGGTAGCAACCCTCTCAAGGCTGGCAGTGCCCAGGGTGGTATTGGGCCTGGCTTTGTTTGGTGGATTGAATATCATGAATTTGGTCTTCTCCGTATTCACCTCTAGACCATGTTGTCTACAGAAGAGACCAAATCCATCCAGAATCCTCTGGATCCCCATGGGGGATTTGGAAAGCAGGAGAGTATCATCAGCAAACATGATTGCTGGAACCCTCCTGCCTGCCAAATATGGGGCATCATTGTCCTTAACGTTTCCTAGATGTGATATAACGTTGTTGATGAAAAGACAGAACAGGGTCGGTGCCAGGACACAACCCTGCCTCACCCCTCGACAGACAGGGAACCTGGCCGAAAGATTGCCATCCCTCCCACACCTGACCTGCGCATAATTATTCTCGTGCAGCCTGGTTATGATACTCAGTAACTGGGGGGGTACTCCTAACTTTTCCATAACCTCCCAGAATTTCCTGCGCGGGACTAGGTCAAAGGCTGACCTCAGATCCACGAAGACCATGTACAGCCTTCCCCCCTCTAACCTCACCGTCTTCCAATAAAGGAGGACGAGGCGGAAAATCTGATCCATGGTCGACGTGTTTTTTCTGAAGCCAGCCTGTAGGGGGCTCATGATATCATTGGCCTCCACCCAATCTAACAGATGGTTCAGGATGAGGCGTGCAAAAAGCTTTTGGGGAACATCTATAAGGCTTATCGGCCTGTAATTGGCCGGGAGCAGAGGAGACCCTTTCTTGTATATCGGCACAATCTCTGCCCCCAGCCAAGAGCAGGGGACCGCCATACCTCCTAAGATGGCATTAAAAAGAATAAGAAGGTACGGGCCCCAAATTTCAGGGTGGTGTCTAAAGAGGTCCCCCGGTAACTTATCCAACCCCGGAGCCTTTCCCAGCGCTAGGCGCTCCATTGCAGTCACCACCTCACCTAGAGAAAATTCCAGGGCCACTTCCAGGGAAGCGGGGGGCTCGACCGCCACTCCATCGGGCAATAGAATAGTATCTTGGTAGAGTGCCCCAAAATGGGTCTCCCAGACAGAAGGGGCGATGTTCGGCTCTACTGCGGATTTGAGTTCCCCCGGCCCGGTATTTACCAGGGCCCACAATTTCCTGGAGTCTTTAGCATTTAAGGCTTCAGACAGGTCATGCCAATGGTTCCAATCCCACTCCGCCCTTGCGTTGGCCGTTGCTGCTTTATACTCCCTCCTGAGATCTGCAACCTTAGCCCTATTAGAGCCCTCTTTGATGGTAGCAATTAACTCGGACTTGATTTTCCTACAGGAAGGAGTGTACCAGGTCGGGGTACGAGTCTTTTGCCTTCGTGACGGTACCACCGGATGGAAAACCTCAGCAAGGTCCCTCACTAGTTCCTCATGAATGTTAGCTAGTCTCTCATTGTAATCAAGGGGTCTCGGCTGGTTTATGAGATCATCCACTTCCTTGAACCTGGGGAGTGCTAGACCATATAACTTATTTATAGCATCTTCTGTGTTAAGCAACTTTCCCCATTTAACACGGCGCCTGTTTGTGGAGAGAAGCAAGTCCCCCTGGTCGTCGCCGCAGGCAGTAGTGGGCGACCCTTCTAGAGGAACTGGATGCTGAATCTCCAGTTGAAGGGCATTGTGGTCGCTATCTGTCCTTGGTAGCACCCTGAAGTCGTGAACTTTGGGCCACATGGTGATATCTATTAATATATAATCCAGCCTGGACTCATGGTCCTTTCTATTGAAAGTACACAATGAGGGGGTATCGGAAGGAGTGCGCCCATTGCAAGCCCTCATTGCGAAGTTCAAGGTAAGGGACATAAGCTGTACTGCCAGCGGGGACCAGGCTTTAGGGTGAGGTGAAAACGAGGGTGGGACTCCCCAATAGTCGTCCTCAGCGGTGAGAACACCCTCCTTTAGTCCTTCTAGGGGTTCGAAGTGACAGTTAAAGTCCCCTCCCATCACTATCTTATGGTCGCCTGACAATTGACCTAAGAAGGATGACAATTCGTCTAGAGTGGGGGATTCATTGGGCGCGGCTACTGGGCGCGAGTATACGTTGACAATGGCCCATGATGTTCCACCAGGCCATCTAAGCAGCACACACTGGATGTCCTGCGAAAGTGTATCCATCTTTTCCGCCTGGCACCCAATGTGACTCGCTACCCAGATCGCCAAGCCACCCGAGGGCCTCCCCCTCCCATTCCACTTTGCTGGGATTTCGAAAATTTCGAACCCCCTTCTACTCTGGGGTTCCCTCGCCCATGTCTCCTGAAAAAGGAAGATATCACTACCATTTATCAGGAGATCCCAGTCTGGTGTGTCTACCTTGTTTGTGATCCCCGCCACATTCCAGGAGAGAATTCTCAACCCTGGAACTTGTGGTGGTGGTCCTGGCCCACCAGGTGGAGATGGTGCGGTGACTAAGGGAGGGTCAGGATCTCGCGGAACGATTGTGATAGCCAGAGTGGTAGGCGATACAGCCACCTCTGCTGGTTGCGAATTAGTGCCAATCGGGGTATTGAGTGGTAACTGTGCTTGACCCGTGATGCTTCTAAGGGTAGCCCTTCCCTCTTTGGCGAGATCCTGCGCCCGATTATCAGTTACAAGAACAACTCTCTATTCCCCCTGCCTGGCGGCCCAGAAACAAATCTTTCTGGGGACTGTTGAATATCACCCTTTTGTGGTCAATCCACCTGATCAAGGCAGGAAAATCTGTTCGGGTGGATAAGATTGCCATGATTGGGAAATACACTGTGCTTGGACCTGTATCGTGAGCCATCCACTGCAAAGCCCACTCTAGTCCAGCCCTGTTCCCTCCCCACAGCTGGATTACAAACATTTGGATAGAAATGTTAAAGAGACACTAATTCAATGTAGGAGTTATCAGGCCTTACAAGCCAATTACAGATATATGGGGCAACCTGTGGGCTTTTAAAACTGACAATGATACAGTCCCCCACTCTGTTCTTAGGAGTGATTCCAATCCATGGGACCCTTCTGACCATCAAAACATCCCCTTTTAAGTTAGGAGGAAGGGGCCTGTTGATGTTAAGCCAACTAATTACCTTATTGCGCAGCAAGTCCTGCGGCTCCCTTGCACCACCAGTGAGCTCAGGCACTCCCACCATGATCACAGTGTATGCCACTGCCTCAGGGGGCAGATTGACCATCCTGCGCCTAGCGTTGGGGCTGATGGGGCGGCCAGTATGGCCGTTGGCAGAACTCTCCTCTCTCGTTTGTAGGGAAGGTGCGGGTTGCTTGGACCTTCTAGGAGCAGGAACGGGGGGCCTCGTCATTTGGGATGTCGATGGGAGCATTTGGGGGGCAGGAACACTATTGTTGCTATGCAGATCCCCTGGCTGGACTGGTGCCACATTTGGGGCCTGGGTAACCGTTACAGAGGTCGGAAGTCTATTCCCAGCAATCTCCCTGGGGACCCTCTGTACATTTGAACCCACCCCCGAACCAAGACCGTTTTTCTTGTGAGTATTTTCTATAGCCATCAGTCTAGCCTCTATAGAGTCCAATTTTTCAGACAGAGGGTTCAATAAGTTTCTAAAGATGTCCGTAAGTGAGCTGATGAACAAATCTATGGTATTAGGGGGGGCCCCACCAAATATGAATGGCCCTGTACACACTGGTAAGGATATCGCTGGTGGGGGGCTAGAGTGTTCCGACCTGTTTCCCGGGGAAATAACCCCAGGCGTGGCCGAGATGTCTGTACTGGCATCCAGGTTTTGCTTAGTTGAATCAATTTTGGCCCTCTTTGCCCCTTTTGGCTTCCTTGACCTCTTTCTTTTCGATGGTTGATCCCCTCTGCTGCTTGCGGGTTCTGTTAGGACTACAACCTGGCCCACATCCTGCGACTCAGTTTCCGTGCAATCCACATTAAGAGAGGGATCTACAACCCCAGAGAGGCGTAATGACTCTCTATCCCTCTGGGGGTTTGACGGGGTCCTTAGTTGTTGTAGGACTGACTCGATAGTCTGGTCAATACTATCCATGAGCGACAGGTGGGTGGCATCAAGAAGTAGTGGTGTGCTAGCATCAATTCAAGAATCCGGGGAGTCCAGTGACAAGTTATCTGTACCCACCTCAGGGTGGTTGTCTAGCACTGTTTGTCCTTTGTTGGCCAGAGCACTGGCTTTGGGGAAGAATTTTTCCAAAGTGCTAGAGCACTGTTGAGCAGCCTTGCTCCTGGATACCCTGGTGGCCATATTGAATTGGAGTAAGCAGGGGTCGCAAACCTAAGGAGGTAGAATGTGCTTGGAAGGAGCACGGCGTAAGAGGGATGGCCCGGTCCGGTCTCTGCCGGCCTCGAACGGCCTAAAACGGCCCGCTCTTTGCCCGCGTCCCGCGATGCGCATCTGTGGATAGAAGATATAGTGGTTAGGAGTAGGAGGCGTGGCCAGCCGGGAAGAGTCTCCAGGTGCGGCGTCTCAGCAGCCGCTGGGGAACCTGGGACTCGTAGTCCCGCTGCGCCGCTGTTGGTAACTCTGTCCTCTTCTCCTCCACGCGAAGTAATGGCCCCACTGCTGCCTCCTTGGAATGGTGATGGAAAGGTAGTTACTGCCGGTGATCCTTAGCCTCGAGCGGCACCCGTGGAGCGGGGGCCCCGAGGCGTGGTTTTGACTGCACAGGACAGGGAGGCGCGGCCAGCCGGGAAGAGTCTCCAGGTGCGGCATCTCAGCAGCCGCTGGGGAACCTGGGACTCGCAGTCCCGCTGCGCCGCTGTTGGTAACTCTGTCCTCTTCTCCTCCACGGGAAGTAATGGCCCCACTGCTGCCTCCTTGGAACGGTGATGGAAAGGTAGTTACTGCCGGTGATCCTTAGCCTCGAGCGGCACCCGCTACATCTATGTGCGTGCACAATTCTTCCTCCCTATTTAGCCCAAAGGGCATCTTGGTATTGAAATCGATTATATACTTGGATTTGAGAATACATAACTGCTTCTCCCTGTCACCTCCTCGCATATGTTTCAGAACTCTGTCAATTCCACAGAAACTAAGTAGTTTGTTATTACTGCTGTGGGAATTGTATAAATGTCTCGCTATTGGATAACTGAAATCCATATTTGTTATAGCCCTTTGATTTTCTAGGAGGCCTTTTTTTAGTTGTAATTTTGTGCTTCTTGCGTATCTAGGCCCATACAGGCACTCTAACAGATACACTACGAATTTCGTGGTACAGGTGATGAATTTCCCTATTGGTCTATCTTTTCCATAATGGGTTTTATAAGTCTTACAGCTTGTGGTAAATCTGCATGCTTTGTAAGAATTGCATTTATGGAACCCTTGTGCAACTTGTAACCAAGAGGTAGCTGACTCTGACTGCTGATAACTTTAAACTAATTTGTCCTTCAATGATCTGGGTCGTTTGTAGGTTATAGTCGGAGAATTGCCTATCATTTTGCTAATTACTTGGTCTGCCTGGATGAGGTCCCAATGTTTTCTCATGATGGTTTTTAGCTTGTTTGATCTAACATTGTATGTAGTAATCATAAAGGTGCTATTGGCTGAGTCTTTCTTCCGTGATGTCTCTATATTTTACTACTCTTAAAAGATTCTAAGACCTTTTGGGCCATTGCTACCTCCTCGGCGGGAGGCGAGAGAGACGCTGGGGTCTCGAATATTGCTCCCATAATGTGGGGGGCACACTTTAAGTCACTTTACACAAGTCCCGAGATGGAGGGAACTGTGTGTCAAGGTCGGGACAAGTTGTCCAAAGTGGCTTTGGTCCCTCCGACCTGTATGGCCCAGGATCTCCGGCACGATAATCGACTGCCGGGGGTCCCGGGCCCGGGGTTCTGGTCCCCCGGACCTGCACGGCCCAGGACCTCCCGCACGAGCATCGACTGCCGGGGGTCCTGGGTCCTGGGGCTCCCTCCTGTCAAAATCAGGACACCATGCGAGTTCCCGGGATTTCCACGGCCCCAGACCCCCTGCACGAGTATAGACTGCCAGAGGCCTTGGGCCCTGGATTCCTGACAGAGCAACTGGAGGCCCACAATAGGACCGCCACTAATAGTTTAGACTCCATCTCCCTCAGGGAAGTTGAATTGGAAATTGAGAGACTGCTTCCGAATAAAGCCCCGGGTCTTGACAAGATCCCGGGAGATCTTTTTCGTTCACAGCCAAAAATCTGGGCTCCATACCTGATGGTCTTGTTTAATGCAGTTTTACAGGGTTCTGCATTACCTGAGACCTGGCTGGGAGCTGAGATTGTTCTGATTTTTAAAAAGGGCTGCCCGCTCGTCCCATCCAACTACAGACCAATCAGTTTACTTGATACCACCCATAAGCTGATGTGCCAAATCCTACTCGATAGATTATTGGGCTGTATGGAGGAGAATAAAACTTTGAGCACCCTCCAAGCCGGATTTAGATCAGGGGTCTCGGCCTTGGACCAGATCTTTCGGCTCCAGGTCCTATATTGGAAAACTGCAAGAGTAGAGGGTGGCAGCCTCTACCTCGTCTTTGTGGACCTGCGGGCTGCATTCGATCTGGTTCCTAGGGAGAGGCTCTGGATGGTGTTGGAGGAACTTGGTCTCCCTCCCTACTTATTAGATGCCCTAATCAGACTTCACACTGGGAATTACGCACAGGTGAGGTGTGGGAAGAACGGGGAATTATCAGCTTGCTTCCCTGTCGCCCGGGGCGTACGCCAGGGTTGCGTACTGGCCCCCACTCTTTTCAGCTTGTATGTTAATGGTCTGATAGATAAACTTAATCGCGTTAGGGACAACGATGCTCCACGCCTGGCCACTGGTAGGGTGCCCGCTCTGATGTTCGCGGACGACACTTTGTTGTTGTCGCGGACATCATCGGGCATCCAGCGGGTCCTGGACAGGTTTGTCTCCTTCTGTGCCTCGCGGGGATTGGAGGTCAACTTGGAGAAAACCAAGTTCATGATTTTCAATCCCCGAGGCACACCTGTCCAAATCCCACACTGAATGGAACTCCACTAGAGCGAGTCAAGACTTTTATATACCTGGGGGTCACGTTGACTGAGCACTTTGCATGGGACCACCAAGTTTCTAAATCTTCCCTGAGACTTGCACAGATTATGGGAGGCATAGGCAAACTTCACAGAGCCTCAACCTTTAAACCAGTTACCTCTGCCCTTGAGATATATAAAACACAGGTCAGGTCTGCAGCTTTGTACGCTGCAGAACTTTGGGGACACACGAACGTATGCAACTTACTGAAGGTTGAACAGGCCTTCATGCGACATCTGGTTGTCCTTCCCCAAAGCACGCCACTCGTACCACTACGCTTGGATCTGGGCTTGGAACCCATTAATGAATTGGTAGCTGCACGACCTCTGTTCTACTGGAGAAGGCTCTGGTCTGTGCCGGAGCTCGTATCCTTTAGAGCAGAGTTCATTACAATTTGGGGGCAGCTAAAAAATAAGAAAATACCCTGGTTGGCACATGTAAAGGCTCTCCTCTACCAAATTGGTCTACCCCAACTATGGGACACACCAGAGGACAGCTGCACGAGGAAGCAAAGGTCTGTACTAGTGGCGGCTGTAAGATCGCATAACCTCAAAATGCTATATTGTTCGACTTCCCTGGGCAGGCTGTCTACTGAGTTCCTACTGATGAAAGCCGAATCCAGGATGGAGGTGTTTCTGGACCTAGTGCAGCCTCCACTTGCAAGAAAACTATACATCCAACTGAGGCACGCCTCTATACCGATTGGGGCATTGACATCCAGATGGGCAAAATCGATGGAGGCCAACTGCCCTGCTTGTAAATACTGTAGGGAAGACATTGTACATATCTTCTTTTTCTGTCCGGCATATAGCGAAATTCGGAAATGCTGGATTATTCCATTATGCAAAAACCTGGGTTTCAGACAATGTGTACAAGCTTGCAGAGTTTTAACCTACGATACCGCCCCTCCCATTGTTTTTGCTGTCTCCCGATTTTTACTTGGCATGTGGCGGAGAAGAACTGTTTTTATTAATAAGAAAAAAAGGTCTATTGCTTCTCATCTTTTCTCATCTTTGATAACTAACGTTTAATAACTTTTTAAATTTCAATGTATTTATGATTTTATTTCTGTGCCTGTACATATTTCATTGCACTTTTATAGTCATTGACCGAAATAAAGTTATCAAGAAAAAAAAAGATGTATTATAAGTCTTACAGCTTGTGGTAAATCTGCATGCTTTGTAAGAATTGCATTTATGGAACCCTTGTGTACCTTGTAACCAAGAGGTAGCTGGCTCTGACTGCTGATAATTTTAAACTAATTTGTCCTTCAATGATCTGGGTGGTTTGTAGGTTATAGTCGGAGAATTGCCTACCATTTTGCTAATTACTTGATCTGCCTGGATAAGGTCCCAATGCTTTCTCATGATGGTTTTTAGCTTGTTTGATCTAACATTGTATGTAGTAATCATAAAGGTGCTATTGGCTGAGTCTTTCTTCCGTGATGTCTCTATATTTTTAAAGAGGACATCAGTCTGTTTCACATTCAACAATTTATTTCCAGCTTGTGACAGAATTTTCTCAGAATTCCCTCTCTTTTTGAAGCGTAGTTTCATATTTCTGGTCTCATTCAAATAGCCATCTTCAGTGCTACAATTCCTGCGGGCACGCAGTAGCTCCCCTTAAGAAATACTATTCATTAGGGAGGCATGATGATAACTGATTGCATGCAAGGTGGTATTGCCTGCAGTGTCTTTCCTGAATAGATTTATTAATTTGTTGTTCGTGATCATGATTTTGATACCAAGGAATTCACAGGAAGAGTTGCTGATCGTGTGAGTAAGGCTCAAATTTAAATTATTGCCCGATAAAGAATCAATGAATTAATACTGCTTGATCCTTTGCACCATCCCAGATGATGAAAAGATCATCAATATACCTTAATCACAAAGGTACAGTGCATTTCTCATAGCTCCTCCCACCAGCCCATGAACACATTTGCTATAATATAAGGGTTTAGGGTTGGTATGGGTTTTTGGATGTCAAGGGTAATTTTAGGGTGGCTATGGGTTGAGGGGTTGAGGATTTTAAGGCAATTTAAATACATATGTAAATTTCATATACATATATATATATATCTTTTTGATACCTTTTGATACTTTTTGATACCCTTTTAGATACTTTTTGATACTATCTGTTTTTAAGAGATATATGAAAATCGTACATATTACATATGTTATAGTGGTTATACCTCAGGAATTTGTTAAATTCCTAATATGAATACAAATATGATATTGTCTCTTGATCTCATTAGTACTGTATCTTCAATGTCGCTTACTTTGCACATATATCTGCACAAAATATTGCACTTTTCTGAACTTCTTTGCTGCTTACTTGTATTTTTGCACATGTAGATTACTACTGTTGACCAACTGTACGATATGTATATAGAATTCTCAGAATTTTATAGTCTAAAGATACATCTATCAATTTGTATTTATACAGTTAGAACTTATCAAATCTAAATGTACATATGTAGTTAGATGTTACTCTGGACATTTATTTCAAAAATACATGTCATAATAGGTTGTCAATATTGTTTTACATGTGGATATATTGGGATTTATCCTGTGATATGTTATATCCACATTAATATCGAATTTCGTGTGGGAGTGTAGCCTGAAACGCGTAGCTGTTCTCTGTGGTGTTGCTGGAATAAAAACTACCTTTGCTGATTCTGTGGTCCATCTCCCTAGTTTGCTGGCGTGCGCTGTGGTCGTGACGCTGAGAGATTTGAGGAGGAGCTGTACAATATATATATATATATATGCTGCGAGTCTGATAGAATAAAACACCAATATTCCTCAGATTGGGGCTTCGAGAGTAAAAGGAGATGTGTTTATATACACACCCACACACAAAC
This sequence comes from Lissotriton vulgaris, assembly GCF_964263255.1. Classification (NCBI taxonomy): domain Eukaryota; kingdom Metazoa; phylum Chordata; class Amphibia; order Caudata; family Salamandridae; genus Lissotriton; species Lissotriton vulgaris. Next base: position 905,032,936 of record NC_141698.1, read on the forward strand.
ACAGCCATTTTTATGAAATTATATTTGTGTGGTAATATATACAAAGCTATATACATATATATATATATATATATATATATATATATATATATATATATATATATATATATATATATATATATATATATATATATATATATATATATATATATATATATATATATATATATATATATATATATATATATATATATATATATATATATATATATATATTACCTACTGGCGATAGCCAGTAGGTATATATAGTTAGGATTATTTGTCTATGGAACTTTTGAAAATTCTATGTCTAATAACTTTGGCGTTTGTGGACGGAATCGGCTGAAAGTTTCAGGAAAATGGCACATTTTGTTTCCGAGCAGCCCCTGAAAATTTGGGGGGGTTTCGTCAAGGGGGGGCTGAGAAAAAAGGGGGGTCCCAAAACGCGTTTTTTACATTGAGTTTTCCATAGGGTGGTTGGCCTCACTTTTAGCTCGAACGGCTGAATGGATTTGCACGAAACTTGGCAAAATTGTAGGGACTGGTAGCCCGATGTGCCTTTGCTAGGTCTCAATATATGTGCTTCAGTGGATTTTGAGAAATTAACGTTTAAATCAAGATATATATCTGTAACAGCGCTCCGGGCAGCGATCCGGTCCGCTTACTTTTCGCGTTTCGGAACTTTGCGTGCAGAAAGCTGATTGGCTCTCCGGTGTCTGTCAACATTCTAAACAGTCCGGAGCGGCCGCCATCTTATCTCTCGGTAGGATCGAGAGAGAAGAGGTGAAAAACTAAGGGGGAATTTATTGAAAGGGTGCAAGGTATACCCCTCTTGACCCCCTAGGAATGTTGTTGGGGTTAATAAAGGGTCCCGTGGGGAAAATAAAAAAAAAAATGATTTTTCACGGTAGAAGTGCTTTACGGGCCGCGAACTGGGCCGCAAACTGGTAGCGAAACGGGAATTCGCCATTTTGTGCTTCGTTAATTAAAGTACTAGGTATAAGGGGGTGCGGGAGACGTATCTTAATCCCCTGTTTCCTGAGGGTGGCTGAGGAGGCTGATATATGTTGATACATCTCTTCCAGCGGCTGCGCCATCTTGCCTTTTTTCGAATGCCACAATTTTGTCGTGCACGGCAGCCATTTTAGATGCCAGGCTGGTCCCAGGTTATCACCTAACCCTGCGGATGTAGTTTATGGCCCCAGCTGTAGAGAATTCAGACATGCCAATCCTCCTGATTGAGGCGTGTGACTACTGATTTCAGTGCTAGTCTCCCGCCTTCCGATTTCTGCAAGCAAAAACCCGGGGGCATATTACGAACAACTAGCGATAATTTTTGCCTCTAACTTGTTTAGAGACAAAAATTATCGCCGTACATCGGCGATTTTTATCGCAGATAAACCTTGCTATTATCGCAGAAAAGTCAGCGATATTCATGTATTATCGACCTAATGCTCTTAGCCATGTTATCCACCTCCCATTGGATAACATGGCTAAGAACTGCTCAGGGCAGGTGTTAGATTTTGGAGATATTCGCGCTTAGCGCGAATATCTCCAAAAGTTGGTAATAGAAGGTAGCGATGTTAGGGACTGTTTCCAGTCGCTAACATCTTGGCACGCCACTTTGCATGTCATTAGTGATAAGTATCACTGACATGCAAAGCGGGGCCCAAGATGGTCGCTATCTCCTTTTAGCTGTCACTAACTGGTGTTAGCGACAGCTTGGTAATAGGGAAATAATTTTATCTCCGCTTTCATGGCTTTTAAAGCCAAAAAAGCGGAGATAAACCCCCTTGATAATATGCCCCACGATTCCTTGGGGGTTTCAGCTGACAGGGCTTGGTATTGTGTTACATGGTAATTTTTCCATGAAACGTCAGAGGGTCGATGCAGGGGTTCTAGAAGAAGTGATAAACTATTTAAGCCTCATGAACAAGCGCATGGTCTTTTAAAGATTTGTGAAGTATTCGGGGCGGCGGTGTGTGTGTGCCCTCTTTCTGTGCGGGCGGGGGGGCACTGCCAGCGATTTGCCAGGTCAGGTAGTGTTCAACACGTGCATCACCCTTTCTCTGCCTGCTATTGCGCTCCATGCTTCGGAAAGGTAAGAAAAAGAACGTGCATTTGAGTTTGAAATGTCCGATCCTGCAGCAGCACACTTCCAAAGCCCACACATGACAATAACCCGATTCAAGGCCCCATTCACCCGTTTTTAAAAAAATAGATAACACTCCAACAAAGTAAGGTTATAAAACTTTATTAACTACTAACTTTAACGAACGGAACAAAAACTAAAAACATTTAAACATTTCTCAACACAAAAAGCAACAATGGTTAGAAGCTGTCGTTTGTGCGAATAGTCCCAAGGCAGCACAACGTGCAGAGTTCTGGACGGCACCCAGGTGATGTCGCCTGGGTGCCGCACTGGTTTAAGGATCCTACAATGCTGCTCCGAAAATTGGCGTGGGGCGTCCCGGGTGGGGCGGGGGGAGGCCTCGTCAGTAGCGGTCTGTTGTGCGAATAGTCCCAAGGCAGCACAACGTGCAGAGTTCTGGACGGCACCCAGGTGATGTCGCCTGGGTGCCGCACTGGTTTAGGGATCCTACAATGCAGCACAGAAAAACAGCGTGGGGCGTCCCGGGTGGTGCGGGGGGAGGCCTCGTCAGTAGCGGTCTGTGTCCAGTGTCACATGGCTGACACAACATGTACGACAGGCACCCAGGTGATGTCCAGTAAACTGCCGCACTGGTTTTGGTATCCTACAATGCTGCTCCGAAAATTGGCGTGCGGCGGCCCGGGGGGGGGCGTGGGGGAGCCGGCGTGAACGGGCCTCCCCAGGTGGCGGCCATCCAGCTGAGTTGCGCCCGCTCTTGCGGCTACAGCGTCTCGCTCACCATGTTGTTGAGTTGCTCCCACTCTTGCAGTGCAGCGATAGGCGGCTGCCACATGGCTCTTAAAATGGTGGACAGCTCCTCGGTTTTAGGCCTGGTCCACTGACATGGCCCTGGGACACTTTGGAACTCGGACGCTTGCCTGCTAGGGCTTGGGCTCCATTCTCGAAAAGCGTCCCCTCAGCCGTGAAGATTGTATAAAAGTCTTGGGGGCCCCCGACTCCCGCAGGCTTCCGGTGGGGAGCGGCTGCCATGATTGCTCGCGGAATGACCACGACGGAGCCACGAGATGGTGGTGCTCTCATGTTGACGCCAGCTTCAGTCTGAATGATCCAGAAACAAGGTGGGGCTTTCATCGTTTGGGAAAAAAAAAATGTTCTAAACCAATGAAAAGTGTTAATTTTAGGTCATATGACCAAGCCTTCCATCTTTAGGAAACCAAAAGTAAAATGAACCAATGAAAAGTTTTATAAAGAAGTCACATGACCTGTTATGCGGCATAGGGCTACAAAAACCGTAGAAAATCCGTTGGCACGTGAGGCGGCGTCAGTAGCGGACCGATGTGCGAATAGGCCGAAGGCAGCACAACGCGCTGAGATCCGGATGGCACCGAGGTGGTGTCAAGCAAATTGCCGTACTGGTGTGGCCATCCTACAATGCTGCGCCGAAAGACGGCGTGTCCAGCTGAGTTCCGGTCACTCTTGCGGTACAGTGAGTCGAACGCGCCGAGATCCGGATGGCACCGAGGTTGTGTCCAGCAAGTTGCTGCACTGGTGTGGCCATCCTACAATGCTGTGCCGAAAGTCGGCGTGGGGTGCCCCGTTGGCTTATGAGGTGATGTCAGTAGTGGACCGATGTGTGAATAGGTCGGAACCAGCACAAGGCGCCAAGATCCGAATGGCAAGTCCTGGATATTGAGTGCCATAGTTGAGAGTTCTGAGCTGTGCTTGTAAGACTATCTGAAGCTTATTTGCACCTGCTGCAGTTTCACTGTTGCCCAAGGTGGTGTCCAGCAAATTGCTGCAGTGGTGTGGCCATCCTACAATGCTGCGCCGAAAGACGGCGTGTCCAGCTGAGTTCCGGTCACTCTTGCGGTACAGTGAGTCGAACGCGCCGAGATCCGGATGGCACCGAGGTTGTGTCCAGCAAGTTGCCGCACTGGTGTGGCCATCCTACAATGCTGCGCCGAAAGACGGCGTGACCAGCTGAGTTCCGGTCACTCTTGCGGTACAGTGACTCGAACGCTCTGAGATCCGGATGGCACCGAGGTGGTGTCCAGCAAGTTGCCGCACTGGTGTGGCCATCCTACAATGCTGCGCTGAAAGACGGCGTGTTCAGCTGAGTTCCGGTCACTCTTCCGGCACAGTGACTCGAACGCGCCTAGATCCGGATGGCACCGAGGTGGTGTCCAGCAAGTGGCCGCACTGGTGTGGCCATCCTACAATGCTGCGCCGAAAGTCGGCGTGGGGTGCCCCGTTGGCTTATGAGGTGATGTCAGTAGTGGACTGATGTGTGAATAGGTCGGAACCAGCACAAGGCGCCAAGATCCGAATGGCAAGTCCTGGATGTTGAGTGCCTCAGTTGAGAGTTCTGAGCAGTGCTTGTAAGACTGTCTGAAGCTTATTTGCACCTGCTGCAGCTTCACTAGGTCCGGCGGAACTTTTTTCCTTTTCCTTTCTGCTTCTTTTCCTACAATGCCTTTCATCTGAAGACACGACCAGGTCCCTGAATGTGTGCAGGGGGACGCTATTGATTGAATGAAAATGGCGCCTTGACACAAAGCTGACTCAAGCATTACTGTTGGTGCTGTACAGACAAAAATTGGTTTTGAGTTTGTACATTCTTCAGGATTTTTTTTTCCATCCAAGTCTGATTGAGAGTTTGTAGAAAAATGGCTTCAGATTTTCCACATACTACTCTTCAACATTCTTCCTAAATGTAACAATGTGAAACTCACTAGGAGAACGGCTGTTTCTGTTTCCTTTCAAAATGCTGCCACCAATATTTTCTGAATGGAAGACACCATCTTGTAGCATAAAGGGCCGAAAGGGGTTCTGGTCTGGCCGATGGTTGGTGGAGACATTTTGACTATATCTTGGACCTGCCCGGCCTCGCCCAAAATGGCGCCGGTATAAATGGGACTCGTAACTCCTTGCCCGCAAATGTATATCTAGAAAATGTTATTGTAAGTGGCCCTGTCGTATTTTAATTACAAAATGTACGTCCACCGATTCCGCAACTGTTAGACACCTTTGTTCTTGTCACCTAATGGCCCGCTCGTTACGTTCTTCTACAGTGTAAATGTCTCGTCATCATATACGATTTCAGTTTGCTCCGTGGCCGGCCCACGTGGTTATAGGCCCGTATTTGTATACTGACATTTTCATAATAAAGGTTTTTAAAACAAAACACGGTAGTAGTATTTACATTTGTAAAGTTTTTACTTTTAGTGACTGTTTTCGAATCAGTAAAAGGCAAGTGAAATAAAGCAGTCCAATTACATGACGGATAAAAGGTATAATATGTAGGAACGCAGTAAAGATAAATGGTCAAGGGCAGTTGTGTTTTTCATGTCTGCAACATAAAGTGATCGATAAGAATCTGATAATCAGGCGTATCGGCGACTAAGACAGCAGGCCGAATCTCTTTTACTCAACGGCTCCGTCATGGAAGGAAGAAACGCCCTTTTTCTCGAAAAAGGAATATAATTTACTTGCAAGACAGTTGTAAATTTTCCGGGAAAGTACATTAGCCTGGAATATTATAACATATGTTTGAAAAAAAAATATTGTTCGAAAATAATAAAAAGTGTAATTTTTAGGTCATATGACCAAGCTTTTCATCATTAAATTAACAAAAGTAAAATGAACCAATGAAAAGTTTTATTAACAAATCACATGACCTGTTATGCTTACGTTACGCGCCGCGCCTCGGATCACTTCCGGGTGCGCTAACGCGGCGTGTCATAAAACGCATTACGCGACAACGTAGGTCAAGAATATAGTCTAAATGTCTCCACCAACCAGCGTTCAGAACACAACCCCTTTCAGCAGTCCAAAAAGTTCTGTTAAATGACAACAGAGGGGACAGGCAACAAGAACCATCAGTCAAAGAGGGGAGGGCAAGTTCTTCTCTTCCGGGTCATGTTGGGGCGCTACCGGAACTGATCGAATTGGTAGTCTATAGTGTTTCTGGATGTTTCAGACTAAAGCTGGCGTCAGCATGAGACCACTACCATCTCGTAGCTCCGTCGTGGCCATTCCACGAGCAATCATGGCAGCCGCTCCCCACCAGAAGCCTGCGGGAGTCGGAGGCCCCCAAGACTTTTGGAGAATCTTCACGGCTGAGGGGGCGCTTTCGAGAATGGGACCCAAGCCCTATCAGGCAAGCGTCCGAGTTCCAAGGTGTCCCAGGGCCATTTTAGTGGACCAGGCCCAAATCTGAAGAGCCGGCCGCCATTTTGAGAGTCCTGTGGCAGCCGCCTATCGCTGCACCGCAAGAGCGGGCGCATCTCAACTACATGGTGAGCGAGACGCTGTAGTCGCAAGAGCGGGCGGTAAACAGCTGAATGGCGGAAGAGGCACAGTGTAGCAAAAGCGGGCGGAATGGCAACTAAAACGATAAAGGGGCGCCCCACTACAGCTTGTCTTCAGGTCAAACGGATTGTGGGACGAGGTCCAGAATTGAAGAGTCATCAAAAGGCAAAAAGTTCCGCCGGACCCCGGGAGCCGGCCGCCTATGTCGGGGGCGATCTCAGGCTACACCAGTGCTATAAGACTTGGGGAGGGTGTCGGAGCCAAGCGTCTTCTCCGAGTCCATGGCCATCACACCGCCCCTCAGGGGCCTCCGTCAAGCTGTTTAGGGAGGTACCATATAACATTGTTTTCAAATGCAGTCAGGTCCACAAACGACACTCACTTACTTTGAGAATAGTGAAGCTGCAGTAGGTGGAAATAAGCTTCAGACAGTGTTACAAGCACTGCTCAGAACTCTTAACTATGGCACCCAACATCCAGAACTTATGCTATTTGAGAATGGTAGTGACATCGAAGCATCTCAGGGACCAAAACCATTAACGTACTTTCACGTATGAAAATCTTACTTGGGGAGGGGGCAGGAGCGAAGCGCCCCCTCCCAGTCAGCGCCACCACACCGTATGTTGAAAATCTGAAGCCATCGTTCTACAAAGTCAACCAAACTTGGATTGAAAAATCTAGAAAAATGTACAAACTGAAAACCAGTTTTGGTCTGCATAGCATCAGTAGCAAAGCTTGAGTCAGCTTTGTGTCAAGCCGCCATTTTGATTCAACAAAGCACAGGCATTGAAAAAGGCTGAAATTCAGAACTCTAAACTATGGCACCCAATATCCAGGAGCTTGCCATCCGGATCTTGGAGCCTTGTGCTGTTTTCGATCTATTCACACATCGGTCCACTACTGACATCATTTTATAAACCAACGTTATGTAAATAGTTTTTTAATAAAATGTTTTACCCTGTTTCTTTGCTGGTGTGTTGTCTATATTTTTAATATTTGCATAGGGTTTGTCGTTATTTTGTGCGGGATGGGTGATGGAGCCGAGCTGTCTTGCAGCCCTCATGGTGTGGAGCTCAGTTCATCTCACTATTTTCGTATTTCTCATGAAGGGTTGTTCCTAATATTTCTATTTTAGCGAGGTCAAAAAGAGATCCAATTAGTGGCCTACTGATTTTGCTCGATTAGTTTTATTTTTTAACACGATTTTTCACTATCTGCAAAGACTAAACAGAGTATTGCGACTTTGTGCTTGTTTGTAAATAGAGAATGATCCAAAGAGAACCAATTCTAAAACAGTAAATGCTTGGACAACAATCAATGAAATGGAGAGACAAGGAGGCACGACGGATTACAACGGGGGTAAAGGCCTGCGTTAACTACCCTTCAGTATCTGCAAAGAGAGAGTACTACTAAGACAAAAGAGGGGAGGGGGGGGGTGTAGCGTTCAAAGCACATCAGCGTGCATAAATACGAAAATGTTTTTATCTATCACGTACTTGACATTTTAAAGCTTTTCATATTTGCTATTAAAAAAACAATGAAATTCACAGAAAAAACCATAGGTTATAGTGGATATATAGTTAGGAATTTGCATTTACAAAACCTTGAAAATTCAATGAAAAAACCATTGGTTTTAGGCTATATATAGTTAGGAATTAGCATTTACAAAACCTTATTTTACTCGCATAAAACCATTGAAATTCCATATATAGTTAGAAGCGCTAACTATATATCGCGCACCCGCAATCCACTGCTGATGATGTCACATATTACATCATTCATGACATGGTCAGTGACATCACTGATGACATCACTGATGACATCTCAAATGACATCACTGATGACAACTCAAATGACATCACTGATGACATCTCAAATGACATCACTGATGACATCACTGATGACAACTCAAATGACATCACTGATGACATCTCATTTGTCATCACTGATCACATCACTCATGTGATAATACAATGAACTTCTTCAGACTCTAATATAACCTTACATACACTCAGTATAAACAGACACTCACAGACTGTCACTCATCCATGGAGTTACTCACACACCTAGTCAGTCATGCAAAGAATCAATCACACCTCCATTTCCTCAACTATAAAGTTATACACATCTTACTTATTCAAACATATAATAACACATATTTATTCTCTTATATAATCCCTGATACAAGCTCACAGTGATCGATACAGCCACTCACACATTCACTGGCTCTTATGTTCAGTTATTTATATATCTCAACTCTCACATGTATTGTGTTTTACATACGTACTTACTTGCACATGTAGCAATGAGAAATCCATTCACTCACCAACACACCCATGCATAGTCAACCGCCCATATAGCTGTTTCCACATGCACTCTTGAACTCATACTCCTAGTGAATCAACTGCTCACACATCTATGCACAGAGTCATACACCTCCCAGCCACCCACACACACACTCAGTCTCCCATACAAATACTTGGGCAACCAATCAATAACCCATATAGTTACTCATATAGCTACTTATCAACACATGCAACAGTTTACAGAACAACAGACATAATGATGCACAAATTAAGACAGTTTAGTCACTAACCCATGCACTCAGTGAGACACATTTAATCACTCACTCATACAGTCAGTCATGCACCTACTAAATCCTTCATCCAGACACCTATACATCCACTCATTCTTCAATATGTAAGACATATTTTAACTTTACAGAAACATACAGTCACTGGATGTTGTCATCAGTGATGTCATTTGAGATGTCATCAGTGATGTCATCAGTGATGTCACTGACCATGTCATGAATGATGTAATATGTGACATCATCAGCAGTGGATTGCGGGTGCGCGATATATAGTTAGCGCTTCTAACTATATATGGAATTTCAATGGTTTTATGCGAGTAAAATAAGGTTTTGTAAATGCTAATTCCTAACTATATATAGCCTAAAACCAATGGTTTTTTCATTGAATATATATATATATATGATAGATAGATAGATAGATATAAATATATATATATATATATATATATATATTCACTGAAAAAACCATAGGTTAGAGACCATATATAGTTAGCTGGACATTTTATTGACATAAAACCAATGAAATTCCATATATAGTTAGTTGCACTAACTATATATCGCGCACCCGCAATCCACTGCTGATGATGTCACATATTACATCATTCATGACATGGTCAGTGACATCTCAAATGACATCACTGATGACATCACTGATGACATCTCAAATGACATCACTGATGACATCATCTAGTGTCTGTGTGTTTTTGTAAAGTTTAAATATGTTTTACATATTGAAGAATGAGTGGATGTATGGAAGACTGAGTGTGTGTGTGGCTGGCTGGGAGGTGTGTGACTCTGTGCATATCAATGTGTACTTGTATCAGTGATTGTATAAGAGAGTAAGTATGTGTTAGTATATGTGTGAAAAGTATGGTGTTCTGTGTTTAACTGTATAGATGAGGAAATCGATTCTTCACAGGACTGACTAGGTGTATGAGTGCATATGATAGTCTTGTAATAATGAGTGACTGTATGTATGAGTGATTGTATGGGTGAATGAGTGAATGTGTGTGTAGACGTAGGAATCAGTGAGTGCGTATGTAGTAACTGGTATTGGTGTGTCATGATGTCATCAGTGATGTCATTTGAGATGTCATCAGTGATGTCATTTGAGATGTCATCAGTGATGTCATCAGTGATGTCACTGAAGTATGGTGTTCTGTGTTTAACTGTATAGATGAGGAAATGGAAGTGTGATTGATTCTTTACAGGACTGACTAGATGTGTGAGTAACTCCATGGATGAGTGGCAGTGTGTGAGTGTCTGCATAGGTGTATGAGTGCATATGATAGTGTTGTAATAATGAGTGACTGTATGTATGAGTGATTGTATGGGTGAATGAGTGAATGTGTGTGTAGACGTAGGAATCAGTGAGTGCGTATGTAGTAACTGGTATTGGTGTGTCATGATGTCATCAGTGATGTCATCAGTGATGTCATCAGTGATGTCATTTGAGATGTCATCAGTGATGTCATCAGTGATGTCACTGACCATGTCATGAATGATGTAATATGTGACATCATCAGCAGTGGATTGCGGGTGCGCGATATATAGTTAGTGCAACTAACTATATATGGAATTTCATTGGTTTTATGTCAATAAAATGTCCAGCTAACTATATATGGTCTCTAACCTATGGTTTTTTCAGTGAATTTTCAAGGTTTTGTAAATGCAAATTCCTAACTATATATGGTCTATAACCTATGGTTTTTCAGTGAATTTCATTGGTTTTTTAAAAGCTAATATCTATAGCTGTAAAATATATTCTTTATTACGTGACGTATCACGTAGCCACGTGAGACGCCTCATGACGCGTCGCATAACCGTGACGTATCGGCTCTGCAGCGCAAACAAAACCCGTAACGTAAGCGTGCCGGAGCACGCTTACAGATATATATATTTTTTTTAACCTTAATTAGACAAAATCCACACGTGCACATATCTTGAGGCCTTGCAAAGGCACATCAAACAAACAGTCCCTACAATTTTGTCAAGTTTGCTGGAAATCTATTCCCTTAATTTTTTTTTACTGTTTCTCTTGGTTTTCCCCTTGTTACGCTTACCGGGACGCTACCCGGTACGCGAACCGGACGCTCCAAAAACACAAGATGGCGGACTCCCGTTACGCTGCCGGTTAGCTGCCCGGTTCGCGTACCGGGAAGCGCCTCTACCGCGAAAAATCGCGGGGGACTTTAATATCCCCCTCATCAATCCTAGGGGGTCAGGAGGGGTTTACCTTGCCCCCTTTCCTTCATTTCCCCCTTCTTTTTTCACCACATCTTGTCTCTCGAACCTACCGAGAGACAAGATGGTGGCCGCTCCGGACTGTTTACAATGTTGACAGCTACGCTGCCGGTTAGCTGCCCGGTTAGCTGCCCGGTGAGCTGCCCGGTTCGCGTACCGGGACGCGCCTCTACGGCGTAAAATCGCAAAAAAATTATTTTTATTTTTTTTGCCCCGTGGGGCACTTTAATATCCCCCTCATCAATCCTAGGGGGTCAGGAGTGGTCTACCTTGCCCCCTTTCCTTCATTTCCCCCTTCGTTTTTCACCACATCTTGTCTCTCGATCGTACCGAGAGACAAGATGGCGGCCGCTCCGGACTGTTTAGAATGTTGACAGACACCGGAGAGCCAATCAGCTTCGCTTCGCGAAGTTCCGTTACGCGTCAGGTACGCAAACCGGGGCGCTAACCGGAGCGCTGTCACAGATATATATATTTTTTTAAACGTTAATTTCTCAAAATCCACTGGAGCACATATATTGAGAAATAGCAAAGGCACGTCGGGCAAACCATATCTACAATTTTGCCAAGTTTCATGTAAATCTATTCAGCCGTTCGAGCTAAAAGTGAGTCCAACCGCCCTATGGAAAAATGAATGGGAAAAACGTGTTTTGGGACCCCCCCTTGTTTCTCGGCCCCCCCCTTGACAAAACCCCCCCAAATTTTCAGGGGCTGCTCAGAAACGAAATGTGCCATTTTCCTGAAAATTTCAGCCAATTCCGTCCACAAACGCCAAAGTTATTAGACATAGAATTTTCAGAAATCCCATAGAGAAAAAATCCTAACTATATATACCCACTGGCTATCGCCAGTAGGTAATATACATATATAAACATATATAATCTGCATATCTATATAAATATAAATGCATGCATACATATACATATATGCATACATATGCATGTTATTTACATGAAAGTTTTAAAAACACTAATAAAAGCAAAGCTAAAAAGCCACTTCATTACAAACAGAATGGCTTTAACTTAAACGAGGGCGAGATCTATTGCATTTTCAATGCTTGTTTACTTTGGTTCTATCAAGAAGGCATTCAGATGTTTCACACATTTGCCATAAATTCTGAATGTTAGCACTCTAGTTGCTCATTAGATCACTGTAGTAAAGCTAGTGCTCACCAGGGAAGTCTGCTGCTAATCATGGTTTGCAGCCATTTTCCCGCATTTTTTATCCCGCAGACTTTCAGTCCGCATACCATTATCCCGCAAGGTCATTGACCTCGCATACCATTATCCCGCATTTTTTCAAAACGCATGTGCATTTATCGCGCATGCCTTTACAAAGAATTACGTTTTAAAGGCATGTATGGTAAATGCATTTGCGTTGTGAAAACCACGATGACGAGAGAGGTAAGTGGGTTTGTGTTAATTTTTTAGGGTTAGTGATTGTGTAGTGTAGTGTAGTGTTGTGTAGTGTAGTGTTGTGTTAGTGTAGTGTAGAGTTGTGGTGGTTGTTTAGTGTAGGGTCATGCTGGGGGTAGTGTTTTAGGGTTTAGGGTTGTGTTGTAGTGTTTGCGTAGTGTAGGGTCATGCTGAGGGTAGTTTTTTAGGGTTTAGGGTAGTGTTGTAGTGTTTGCGTAGTGTAGGGTCATGCTGGGGGTAGTGTTTTAGGGTTTAGGGTTGTGTTGTAGTGTTTGCGTAGTGTAGGGTCATGCTGGGGCTAGTGTTTTAGGGTTTAGGGTAGTGTTGTAGTGTTTGCGTAGTGTAGGGTCATGCTGGGCGTAGTGTTTTAGGGTTTAGGATAGTGTTGTAGTGTTTGCGTAGTGTAGGGTCATGCTGGGGGTAGTGTTTTAGGGTTTTGGGTAGTGTTGTAGTGTTTGCGTAGTGTAGGGTCATGCTGGGGTGTAGTATTTTAGGGTTTAGGGTAGTGTTGTAGTGTTTGTGTAGTGTAGGGTCATGCTGGGGGTAGTGTTTTAGGGTTTTGGGTAGTGTTGTAGTGTTTGCGTAGTGTAGGGTCATGCTGGGGGTAGTGTTTTAGGGTTTTGGGTAGTGTTGTAGTGTTTGCGTAGTGTAGGGTCATGCTGGGGTGTAGTGTTTTAGGGTTTTGGGTAGTGTTGTAGTGTTTGCGTAGTGTAGGGTCATGCTGGGGTGTAGTGTTTTAGGGTTTTGGGTAGTGTTGTAGTGTTTGCGTAGTGAAGGGTCATGCTGGGGGTAGTGTTTTAGGGTTTTGGGTAGTGTTGTAGTGTTTGCGTAGTGTAGGGTCATGCTGGGGGTAGTGTTTTAGGGTTTTGGGTAGTGTTGTAGTGTTTGCGTAGTGTAGGGTCATGCTGGGGGGTAGTGTTTTAGGGTTTTGGGTAGTGTTGTAGTGTTTGCGTAGTGTAGGGTCATGCTGGGGGTAGTGTTTTAGGGTTTTGGGTAGTGTTGTAGTGTTTGCGTAGTGTAGGGTCATGCTAGGGGTAGTGTTTTAGGGTTTAGGGTAGTGTTGTAGTGTTTGCGTAGTGTAGGGTCATGCTGGGGGTTGTGTTTTAGGGTTTAGGGTAGTGTTGTAGTGTTTGCGTAGTGTAGGGTCATGCTGGGGGTAGTGTTTTAGGGTTTAGGGTAGTGTTGTAGTGTTTGCGTAGTGTAGGGTCATGCTGGGGGTAGTGTTTTAGGGTTTAGGGTAGTGTTGCAGTGTTTGCGTAGTGTAGGGTCATGCTGGGGTGTAGTGTTTTAGGGTTTTGGGTAGTGTTGTAGTGTTTGCGTAGTGTAGGGTCATGCTGGGGGTAGTGTTTTAGGGTTTAGGGTAGTGTTGTAGTGTTTGCGTAGTGTAGGGTCATGCTGGGGTGTAGTGTTTTAGGGTTTTGGGTAGTGTTGTAGTGTTTGCGTAGTGTAGGGTCATGCTGGGGGTAGTGTTTTAGGGTTTAGGGTAGTGTTGTAGTGTTTGCGTAGTGTAGGGTCATGCTGGGGGTAGTGTTTTAGGGTTTAGGGTTGTGTTGTAGTGTTTGCGTAGTGTAGGGTCATGCTGGGGGTAGTGTTTTAGGGTTTAGGGTTGTGTTGTAGTGTTTGTGTAGTGTAGGGTCATGCTGGGGGTAGTGTTTTAGGGTTTAGGGTAGTGTTTAAGTGTTTGCGTAGTGTAGGGCCATGCTGGGGTGTAGTGTTTTAGGGTTTTGGGTAGTGTTGTAGTGTTTGCGTAGTGTAGGGTCATGCTGGGGGTAGTGTTTTAGGGTTTAGGGTAGTGTTGTACTGTTTGTGTAGTGTAGGGTCATGCTGGGGGTAGTGTTTTAGGGTTTAGGGTAGTTTAGTTGTTTAGTGTATGCTAAAGGCATATTCGTTCTAAATGTTTTCGTTATTTTAATTTGCGGCCTAATAGTACATGCGGGATTTTTTTTGCGGACTGATGGTATGCGGGATTTCGTCATATATTCGTTAATCATACTTTCTATGGCAAAATGAACCCCCTCATTTTGTTCCTTTTTAAATTAAATGTTTTAAGAGTTACCACTTTATTCCAATCAAGATGGCTTCAGGTGTGCCATACCTTTGTAATAAGTAGGACTGTTAGCACTCTAGTTGTTCTTTAGAACACTCTGGGGCATTCTGTCATTGGGCTATAGTTGGGCTACATCTGGCTGATATTTGGGCTACATTTGTTTTTTTTGTCTCTGGTGGCCATCTTTGGGCTACATTGGGCTACATTGGGCTACATTTGGGCTCCAACATATATATAGCCCAATGTAGCCCAATATATATTTTTCAAAGTTAATTTTCGTAAAAACCACTGGAGCCTATATCTTGAGACATAGCAAAGGCACATCGGGCTACCAGTCCCTACAATTTTGCCAAGTTTGGTGTAAATCCATTCAGCCGTTCAGGCTAAAAGTGAGGCCAACCGCCCTATGGAAAATTGCATGGGAAAAACACGTTTTGGGACCCCCCTTTTTTCTCGGCCCCCCCTTGACGAAACCCCCCATAATTTTTAGGGGCTGCTCAGAAACAAAATGTTCCATTTTCCTGAAAATTTCAGCCAATTCTGTCCTCAAACGCCAAAGTTATTCGACATAGAATTTTCAAAAATCCCATAGGAAAAAAATCCTAACTATATATACCTACTGGCTATCGCCAGTAGGTAATATATATATATATATATATATATATATATATATATATATATATATATATATATATATATATATATATATATATATATATATATATATATATATATATAAATATATATATATCACAAAGCTCCTTTCCACACCTTAATCTAGGCACTCGTGAGTGTGTGCCCCTATGGCACGGCGTGTGCCCGTGCTTTAATTAACGCTCCGTGATTTGTGCCCAACTTTAAGCACAAATCGATGCACTCGCAGGGGTGAGTTCAAATGAATATTTATTGAACTTGGCAGCAAACACAAACAGAAGCTTTTCAGCAGTCGCCTTCATCAGTATCAATAAACAAAACAGTTTGCCAGTACTGTGAACTGGATTATATGGATTACATTTGAAGAGCTATCAATCGCTCTCTCAAGCTGACCACTTTTTCAGTCGCTACAAATTCAAAGCACAAAGAATTTAAGGATAGATGTTTATTAAATTCAACTTATAAATTTAGATCTGTTTTTTAGATTATGTTTTTTTGTTATTTGTTTTTTTCAAATCAACTTATTCAAAAGATCACACAATATATACAAAAATAAACAGTCAGTTGGGAGGAGAACCAAATTGAAAGGGCCGGGGAGGGGTCAATAACACATTATGGGCAACACTTAGACACTTGACATACAATTAGACACTAGACAACATATATAAGTAGTACATGAAAATTAGGGTTGGTAGAGGTTAATGGCGTTATTTACAACTATATACAACAAAGCAGCTGTGTTTTATTCTCCTAGATGTAAGTTGTTCATCGAAATGTATGAAGAACATTGATAATTTTCTTGTCACTCAATGAATGAGCAATTTAAATAGAGCTTAGACAAGGAGTCAAATCATTTTAACGCCTACAATTGGCCTCAGTATTCACAAAACAGCCACTATAGTGGCGCCACCATTCATCTACCACCTTAATAGTTCATAGGTCAATAGTTCATAGGTCGACGCGTTTCGAATCCTATCTAATTGTGTAGGATTCTCTTCAGGACCAAACCAACTCAATCTGTGAAAAAGTGAAAAAAAAACTGTGTCAGTGGAAACTAAAGAGAGACTCTCGGGTCACATTCTACATCCAACCACTCTCAATATGTTACCTGTCATCCTTTCAACCCTGTTTTAGGCGTGATGAGTTTACTGAAAAAGAATCGAAACAATATGTTTCAGAAATTATGCACGTGAGTTGAACATTTTGAAAAACAACTCCGTGACGGTCGTATAGGTACTTACAGATTCCTAAGGTAAAGCCTCCCGTTTGAATACGTATCCAATTGGTTAATTTTTTAGTTCCAATTGAGGGGGCGCATTCGCCTCGTGCAATCAATCTAAAATACAAAAACAACGGATGTGGTTATTCCGTTGTGGTCAATGAACCGACCTGATAAGCGAGCCAGAGAGCACCAGTTTACCGTGCAACTCCGCTCGCGTTTACTTGCTAGATCGCGGGCTCTGTTTACCTGAGGCTGCGTGATTCTCCTCCAGTATGGGTCGCGGTCGGTTTGAAAAAACGCGATACCAAATGGGCGGAAAAGCCTCTATTTACTCGCATTCATTTCCGGTTTACGGGTCAGGGGCTCATGGGATTTGTAGTTTTCAGTCTGCCGGAGAGCCCTCCGGCTTCTTGTTGCAGTCATGTATGGGGAACGCTTTTAAGGTGCCATGGTGTAGTGATGTCACATCTTTGGGGGCATGTACAGATCTTCATAGGCTGTACAATTCCGACATTTCATTTAAACCTTGTGTGGCTGTATTAAATTTCAAGATTAACATAGCCTCACGTTGTCGCAATTTGGCCTCTACGTCTCCGCCTCTGGGGTCAGGGTCAATTTTCGAAATAACAGTCCATTTAAGGTCTTGTTCACTGTGCAGTTGGTCCATCCAATGTTGAACTAGTGGGGCAGTGACCACTTTCCTCTTTATCCGTGATTTATGTTGGGACAACCTTTGTCTTATTTCTTGATTTGTCTTCCCTATGTATAGCTTATCGCAGGGACATAGGATCCCGTACACCACATTTTTTGATTTGCAGTTGGTGAACTGGTCATGTTTCTAGGATATTCCTGAGTGCTGGAATAGATCCCCTTCCTGAGTAGAAGCACAGCAGAGGCATGTGCCACATTTATGATGACCTTTAATAGGTGGCAAATTTACATAGTCCCTCACTGTCACTGGTTTAGTCTTAGGAATCGCTGCTCTGACAATATAATTCGCAATGCTTTTATCCTTTTTGAAGGCAAATAGAGGATGTTGCGAAAATTGAGTGTCTAGATCTTTAATCAGATGCCAATTCTGGTAGATCAGTTTTTTGAGGAAATTCGATGTAGGACAATATGTTGACACGCAGACAATCCGTGTCTGTTGTTGTTTCTGTCTCCTTTTTAACAATTCCTCTCTAGGTGTGCACCATGCTCTTTTGATGGATTGATTTAATAGTTTCACCGGGTATCCCCGGTCTTGAAGTTTGTTTTTCAAGATGTTCGCATGATACATGAATTCATCTTTGAATGTGCAGTTTCTGCGGATGCGCAGAAACTGCCCTATCGGAAGGTTTTGTTTGAGACTTCTTGGATGATTGCTCGAAAAATCTAGCGCTTTATTGCGATCCGTGTCCTTCTTGAAAAGGGTGGTGACTAGTCGTCCGTCTACACAATATACTTCGACGTCCAGAAAGGACATTCTTGTTTTAGAAGTTTGTAGTGTAAATTTGATATCACTTGTCCTGTCGTTGATCCAGGTGTGAAATTCAACCAGTTGTTCATGTGATCCTGACCATTTGAAAAAAATATCGTCTATATATCTTACCCATCCTCCTATCCACTGGAGGAATGGGTTATTATTATAAACGAACATCTCTTCATATTGGCTCATATAAAGAATTGCCAATTCCGGGGCAAAAGGACAGCCCATGGCTACTCCTCTTGTTTGAAAATAAAATTCTTCACCAAACTTGAAATAGTTCTTTGTGAGGGCCAGTTTCGCCAGTTGTAATATGAAATCTGTTGGGATTCTCATAGGGCTCTCTCGCTTGTTCAAAAAAATCTCTAGAACCTCCAAAGCCTGGTCCTGGGGGATTTGGGTGTACAGCGAGACTATGTCCATGCTTACTAATGTGTCTCGATTCTCAATGAATGTCATTTGTTCCAGTTTTGATAAAAAATCCGTTGTATCCAGAATGAAGGATTTTACCGTTAAAATGAAAGGTTTCAGGAAAAAATCAATAAATTTGGAAACTGGTTCGAACAGTGAGTCGCATCCAGAAATGATAGGTCTGCCCGGTGGGTTATCTGCATTTTTGTGCACCTTGGGTAACACATAAAATAATGGAGTCCGTGGGTATTTATTAGACAAGAAATTGAATTCATTCTTCCCGAGAAATCCTTGATCGAGTCCAGTTTTTAATATTGATCCCAATTCATTTTGTAGATCCAATGTTGGATCCTTATTAATTTTCCGATAGCACGTGGAATCCGACAGTTGTCTGACTGCTTCTTGAATGTAGTTTGGTGTTCCCCATACTACTATGGATCCGCCTTTGTCGGCCTGTTTCACTATAATGTTGTCATTCTGTTTAATAGTTTGCAGAGCCGACTTCTGATCTTGAGACAAATTCGGTTTAACATATCCGTTCCTTCGTTTCTCCTGTACAGCTAGGGCTGAGAGTACCGTTTTTTCAAAATATGTGACCTCTTTAGGCACTTTATGTGCTGGAGGGCAGAAGCTTGATTTTCTTTTGAACCCAGTGGTCTCCGTTTGAAGAGAATTCTCCTTATCAGCAAAGAATGTGGTCAGTCGAATTTTTCGGCAAAATTCTATAAATTCAAGTTTTAATCTCACGAAGTCAGTAAATCTTGATGGTACAAATGTGAGTCCCTTTTCAAGGACACTGATTTCCGATGGTGTTAGTGTCGTATTTGAGAGATTGAAGATGGAAGATTTTGTATGAGATGTTAATTCTTGTAATTTTGCCTTCGCGTTGACATTTCCCATGGCTGGTTGTATCTGGTTTTCCCACGTGGTTTTTGTGCGTCCTGTCCTAAAAAAGTCTGTTGTTGCTGCTGATTTTGAAAGTTGGACTGATAATTTTGTTGATATTGTGGCTGATAGTTCCTCTGGTAACCACCTCTTTGATTGAATCGCGGGCGGGGGCCTGCTTGCTCAGAGTCGCTACCTCCAGAGGAGGACGTTTCTGAAAATGTGAGAAACTTGGAGCGAGATCTCCCTTGGTTGTCGTTCAGGAAGCGTCTTGCTTCTGGTCTTGAATAAAATTCTTGTTGTAAGTACGGATATGTTTTTTCGAATGTGAAATTCCGTTTATCTCTTTCAAAATTATTATCTTTCTGTTGGATAGTAAAATCTTTAAATTCCAGTATTTCTTTTTCAACTCAAGTACTTGAAAAAGAAATACTGGAATTTAAAGATTTTACTATCCAACAGAAAGATAATAATTTTGAAAGAGATAAACGGAATTTCACATTCGAAAAAACATATCCGTACTTACAACAAGAATTTTATTCAAGACCAGAAGCAAGACGCTTCCTGAACGACAACCAAGGGAGATCTCGCTCCAAGTTTCTCACATTTTCAGAAACGTCCTCCTCTGGAGGTAGCGACTCTGAGCAAGCAGGCCCCCGCCCGCGATTCAATCAAAGAGGTGGTTACCAGAGGAACTATCAGCCACAATATCAACAAAATTATCAGTCCAACTTTCAAAATCAGCAGCAACAACAGACTTTTTTAGGACAGGACGCACAAAAACCACGTGGGAAAACCAGATACAACCAGCCATGGGAAATGTCAACGCGAAGGCAAAATTACAAGAATTAACATCTCATACAAAATCTTCCATCTTCAATCTCTCAAATACGACACTAACACCATCGGAAATCAGTGTCCTTGAAAAGGGACTCACATTTGTACCATCAAGATTTACTGACTTCGTGAGATTAAAACTTGAATTTATAGAATTTTGCCGAAAAATTCGACTGACCACATTCTTTGCTGATAAGGAGAATTCTCTTCAAACGGAGACCACTGGGTTCAAAAGAAAATCAAGCTTCTGCCCTCCAGCACATAAAGTGCCTAAAGAGGTCACATATTTTGAAAAAACGGTACTCTCAGCCCTAGCTGTACAGGAGAAACGAAGGAACGGATATGTTAAACCGAATTTGTCTCAAGATCAGAAGTCGGCTCTGCAAACTATTAAACAGAATGACAACATTATAGTGAAACAGGCCGACAAAGGCGGATCCATAGTAGTATGGGGAACACCAAACTACATTCAAGAAGCAGTCAGACAACTGTCGGATTCCACGTGCTATCGGAAAATTAATAAGGATCCAACATTGGATCTACAAAATGAATTGGGATCAATATTAAAAACTGGACTCGATCAAGGATTTCTCGGGAAGAATGAATTCAATTTCTTGTCTAATAAATACCCACGGACTCCATTATTTTATGTGTTACCCAAGGTGCACAAAAATGCAGATAACCCACCGGGCAGACCTGTCATTTCTGGATGCGACTCACTGTTCGAACCAGTTTCCAAATTTATTGATTTTTTCCTGAAACCTTTCATTTTAACGGTAAAATCCTTCATTCTGGATACAACGGATTTTTTATCAAAACTGGAACAAATGACATTCATTGAGAATCGAGACACATTAGTAAGCATGGACATAGTCTCGCTGTACACCCAAATCCCCCAGGACCAGGCTTTGGAGGTTCTAGAGATTTTTTTGAACAAGCGAGAGAGCCCTATGAGAATCCCAACAGATTTCATATTACAACTGGCGAAACTGGCCCTCACAAAGAACTATTTCAAGTTTGGTGAAGAATTTTATTTTCAAACAAGAGGAGTAGCCATGGGCTGTCCTTTTGCCCCGGAATTGGCAATTCTTTATATGAGCCAATATGAAGAGATGTTCGTTTATAATAATAACCCATTCCTCCAGTGGATAGGAGGATGGGTAAGATATATAGACGATATTTTTTTCAAATGGTCAGGATCACATGAACAACTGGTTGAATTTCACACCTGGATCAACGACAGGACAAGTGATATCAAATTTACACTACAAACTTCTAAAACAAGAATGTCCTTTCTGGACGTCGAAGTATATTGTGTAGACGGACGACTAGTCACCACCCTTTTCAAGAAGGACACGGATCGCAATAAAGCGCTAGATTTTTCGAGCAATCATCCAAGAAGTCTCAAACAAAACCTTCCGATAGGGCAGTTTCTGCGCATCCGCAGAAACTGCACATTCAAAGATGAATTCATGTATCATGCGAACATCTTGAAAAACAAACTTCAAGACCGGGGATACCCGGTGAAACTATTAAATCAATCCATCAAAAGAGCATGGTGCACACCTAGAGAGGAATTGTTAAAAAGGAGACAGAAACAACAACAGACACGGATTGTCTGCGTGTCAACATATTGTCCTACATCGAATTTCCTCAAAAAACTGATCTACCAGAATTGGCATCTGATTAAAGATCTAGACACTCAATTTTCGCAACATCCTCTATTTGCCTTCAAAAAGGATAAAAGCATTGCGAATTATATTGTCAGAGCAGCGATTCCTAAGACTAAACCAGTGACAGTGAGGGACTATGTAAATTTGCCACCTATTAAAGGTCATCATAAATGTGGCACATGCCTCTGCTGTGCTTCTACTCAGGAAGGGGATCTATTCCAGCACTCAGGAATATCCTGGAAACATGACCAGTTCACCAACTGCAAATCAAAAAATGTGGTGTACGGGATCCTATGTCCCTGCGATAAGCTATACATAGGGAAGACAAATCAAGAAATAAGACAAAGGTTGTCCCAACATAAATCACGGATAAAGAGGAAAGTGGTCACTGCCCCACTAGTTCAACATTGGATGGACCAACTGCACAGTGAACAAGACCTTAAATGGACTGTTATTTCGAAAATTGACCCTGACCCCAGAGGCGGAGACGTAGAGGCCAAATTGCGACAACGTGAGGCTATGTTAATCTTGAAATTTAATACAGCCACACAAGGTTTAAATGAAATGTCGGAATTGTACAGCCTATGAAGATCTGTACATGCCCCCAAAGATGTGACATCACTACACCATGGCACCTTAAAAGCGTTCCCCATACATGACTGCAACAAGAAGCCGGAGGGCTCTCCGGCAGACTGAAAACTACAAATCCCATGAGCCCCTGACCCGTAAACCGGAAATGAATGCGAGTAAATAGAGGCTTTTCCGCCCATTTGGTATCGCGTTTTTTCAAACCGACCGCGACCCATACTGGAGGAGAATCACGCAGCCTCAGGTAAACAGAGCCCGCGATCTAGCAAGTAAACGCGAGCGGAGTTGCACGGTAAACTGGTGCTCTCTGGCTCGCTTATCAGGTCGGTTCATTGACCACAACGGAATAACCACATCCGTTGTTTTTGTATTTTAGATTGATTGCACGAGGCGAATGCGCCCCCTCAATTGGAACTAAAAAATTAACCAATTGGATACGTATTCAAACGGGAGGCTTTACCTTAGGAATCTGTAAGTACCTATACGACCGTCACGGAGTTGTTTTTCAAAATGTTCAACTCACGTGCATAATTTCTGAAACATATTGTTTCGATTCTTTTTCAGTAAACTCATCACGCCTAAAACAGGGTTGAAAGGATGACAGGTAACATATTGAGAGTGGTTGGATGTAGAATGTGACCCGAGAGTCTCTCTTTAGTTTCCACTGACACAGTTTTTTTTCACTTTTTCACAGATTGAGTTGGTTTGGTCCTGAAGAGAATCCTACACAATTAGATAGGATTCGAAACGCGTCGACCTATGAACTATTGACCTATGAACTATTAAGGTGGTAGATGAATGGTGGCGCCACTATAGTGGCTGTTTTGTGAATACTGAGGCCAATTGTAGGCGTTAAAATGATTTGACTCCTTGTCTAAGCTCTATTTAAATTGCTCATTCATTGAGTGACAAGAAAATTATCAATGTTCTTCATACATTTCGATGAACAACTTACATCTAGGAGAATAAAACACAGCTGCTTTGTTGTATATAGTTGTAAATAACGCCATTAACCTCTACCAACCCTAATTTTCATGTACTACTTATATATGTTGTCTAGTGTCTAATTGTATGTCAAGTGTCTAAGTGTTGCCCATAATGTGTTATTGACCCCTCCCCGGCCCTTTCAATTTGGTTCTCCTCCCAACTGACTGTTTATTTTTGTATATATTGTGTGATCTTTTGAATAAGTTGATTTGAAAAAAACAAATAACAAAAAAACATAATCTAAAAAACAGATCTAAATTTATAAGTTGAATTTAATAAACATCTATCCTTAAATTCTTTGTGCTTTGAATTTGTAGCGACTGAAAAAGTGGTCAGCTTGAGAGAGCGATTGATAGCTCTTCAAATGTAATCCATATAATCCAGTTCACAGTACTGGCAAACTGTTTTGTTTATTGCTTAATAGGCGCAGCCTTACTGTGTTGTACGCCAGACCCTACTTGTTTCTTCATCAGTATCAGGCACGCCCGAAACTGTCATTATTTCATGATGATAATCAAAGAAGGACTTGTGCAAGGAAAGTATCAGCACCATCTTGGCGGGGCCTTTAATACCATAAAACTAATCCATTTCATCATGAAGGAAATTAATCTTCAATAGTACAATTCAATTTGTGTTCTAACTGTGATCACTTATTCAGTACAATATTGAACACAGATATAAATATTCATATAATTATATAGATTGGCAGTGACCGTTTTACTGAATCTAGCCATGTATGGGCCTTGTAAGCCTGGAAGAGAAACGTCTTTGGACAACTGCACCCATAAGGCACTGTTTGCACTATTTTGTCATGAATTCGTGTCCAGTGCCATCACCAAGCAGTGTCCTGCATGACAATGCAAGTCCCACAATTGTGCCCTGTATGGGCTACTCTTCCCCAAGTTATCTTTGCACCCGCCTGCATCCATCATAAATCAGTTACAAATTACCAATACTAATCTGTGTAAACAGAAAACCTTTAACACTCAATGATCTTCTTGTATTATCATATTGGCATTCATGGGGGTAACAGAAGAAACAAAAAGAAAAAAGAAAATAAAGAAACAAAAAGAATAGAAAGGAAAAGGAGAGGGTGGATAAAGGGAGGAAAAGTGCGAGAATACACATGAACAATGATCAATTATATGTGAGAAAATAAGTAGAAGAGTAAACGTCATGAACTAGCAACCTTGCCCTAAGTGAACTGCTAACTCTTCGTTACGATTCATTCCTTTCTGAGCCTTGGTGTGCAAATCAATGATATATCATGATTCTAACCTTTTTAATCTTAAAATTCTGTCCCCACCTCTGGTATTGCTCATAACATGATCTAGACAAAAATAAGTCAGAAGGCCCCTGTTGCTATCATGGTGTGTACTAAAATGTCTCGCAACTGGATGCGTTGTGTCCTTCACAATTGCCCTCATGTGCTCCAGTATACAAATTTTCATAGGATGAATGGTACTCCCAATGTATTTGAGACCACAAGGACAATTGAGACAATCGACCATATGAGGTGTGTTGCAAATAAGGAATTTGTTAATCAATTTTGGTTTCGAGTTCAACTGTATTGACCTTACTGTTGTATCTTCTCTTCTTGTACTTCTCTTATGTCCTTGCCCTCCTCTCCTTTGTTTCCTCTTCCTTGGGGTATTTCTCACCCCCTCGTTGTTCGGTGGTCTGTTCTCTGATCTAACTGTAAAAAAAGTAATTTGTTGGTTACTAAAAATTGAGTTGTTCCTCCTTCTTGTCTAATTAGATCTTCTTGTTCTATTTCAGATCCAGTAGCAGAACCTATCTCGCTCTGGGAGTATTCTTGTTGTACTTTATTACTTTCTTAGATTTAAAAAATGTTTCTATCACTTTATAGTGTCAAACCATTTAGTGAACGTGTGGGTGTGTCCTTTCTCGTAATCCAATCCATTTTACACAAATTTGGTGGCTTTCTTATCTTTTATTCTCTGCTGATATTTTATTAATGGGCCTTTCAATTCATTTGTGAATTTCAAATTGTTTCCTTGAACCGCTTCTTTATCTAAGATAGTTGTTAACTCTTTGATTTTCTGGATTACTTCTGTTATTTCAATTTTGGCATATTTTATCAGGATCCAATAGAGCTTTGTTTGTTATGTATTTTAAAAGCTCTGGTTTGGGGTTCTTGTATGTAGGGGTTATCATAATCCTTAATCACCTAGGGATTCAAACAACTTGCACATACCCACCACTGTGAGAACTCCCTCTTTTTTAGTTTCTCCCATAATTCTAGATTTTTTATAGGTCATTGCTGGTACCCACTGTCGCATTGCTCGCACCGGTAATTAGATATTTTGAGCTTGTTTCCATAAATAAATAAAGTACCTCCTGCTCCCTCACAGTACACTCCTAATCGCTCATTTCCTATTCATGTTAATATTCACTTGATTCCACTTCAGCTACTGCAAAATATGTTTTCACCCCACTGGCGATAACCATTAGCATTTTTTGCCGGCTCTCAACTCTGCTGCATCTGTCGCTTACCCCAGAGAAGAGTACTTAGGGGCTCATTATGATGGCGGCCAGACTGGAGTCAGTCCGCCATCGATATGGTGACCGGGACCGTCCTTAATACATGCGGCGGTTCTGCACACCAAATCAGGAAGCAACCATCACCATGGCAGTCCTGCCACTTAATGCAGTGAAATCTAGGGGGGGTACAGTGCACCCACACCACCCCTCAATGCAAGGAGGGCCCGCAACAGAAAATCGCAGTCCAATTGCAGGAGTACTGCAACCGCATGGTTGGCGGTGGCGGTCTTTCTGCAATCGTATTCAGCCCCTTAATCCATTGGGTGTCCTCCGACTCCTGGCCCAAGTCTCCCCTTCTTCCGATCTTCAGGCAATGCCTCTCAGGATCGCGGGGGCATGCCTGCCTCATAGTTTCCTTGTTTTCCAGCGTGGCTGCTGGTGTGCTGCCAAAATGACTGGGGTGCCAGATAGCAGAGGCATCTTTCACGCTAAAAATATTCCACAGCAATCAGACCGTTGTAGCATGAATGTATGACGTTACAACGCATACATTCACAACACATACCATCACAACGCAACTTTTACAACGCAAGATCCATTACAACACATGCCATTACAACGCATGCCATTACAACGCAAGTATAGGTAAGTATATAATTTTATTAATATTAATTTAATTACTATTTTATTTAAATAATTTATTTAAATTAATTTTTAATTTTATTTAATACAATTTTATGTACTATTCTAAATCCGGGGGGGGTGTAAAAGTAGGGTAAGTGCTGGATAGTGTAAGGGTTAAAATTAATATTCTAACTCCAGGGGGGTGTAAAAGTAGGGTAAGTGTTGGATAGTGTAGGGGTTAAAATTACTATTCTAACTCCAGGGGGTTTAATTAAAATAAATTTAATTTAAATAAAATAAAATTAAAATATGAAAATTTATTATAATAAATTAAATGATAATTATTTTAAGAAACGTAATTTAAACATAAAGTAATAGTATTTTTATTAAATAATTAGCCATACTTACGTTGTAATGGCATGCGTTGTAATAGCACCTGCGTTGTAATGGCATGCGTTGCAATGGATCTTGCGATGTAAAAGTTTTGTTGTAATGGTAGTGCGTTGTAAAATTTGCGTTGTTATGGTTGTTTCCCTTGTAGCACTATAAGGTAGGAATTCAAAGGACATATTATATATATATATATATATATATATATATATATATATATATATATATATATATATATATATATATATATATATATATATATGAGAACACAGAATTCCCTCACTTCGGATCTGCGAATGCGGTCAAAGCCTCCACGCCAACCACAGGAAGGAAAAACGGACCACCAGTTCAGCAAGCATATTTTCTTTATTTCATTCACAAGCCATATTTCAGCGACGCGGTTCGAGCACGAGTGCCCTTGTTCACGCTGTAGTGAAAGAATAAAGCAATCACAAGCTATTTTATAATGCAGTGCACCTGTGTGTGTTACCACCCCCTGGTGGTGAAATGCCATATCACATGAGTGTTAGTGGTCAATAAAGTGATGTCATCAGCAGTGCATTACACGCGCAAGTTATAGTGAGTCCAACTAACTATAACGTGGAATTTCATTGGTTTTATGTCAGTAAAATTTCCAGCTAACTATAACTGGTGTCAAACCTATGTTTTTTTCAGTGAATTTCATAGGTTTTTCAAATGCTACTTCCTAACTATAACGTGTGTAAAACCTATGGTTTTTTCAGTGAATTTCATAGTTTTTTTGAATGCTAGTTCCTAAGTATGTAATCACGTTCGTAACTAGATAGTGTCACCGCCTACACGTCCTGAGAAGCGCATGTAAAGTCATGTGACTTCAAAACAAGACTTCCAATTGGTTCTTAGTAGTTTCTGTTCTGGAATTTACACGAAGCACACCACCCACTTTCCTCACAATCTTTTCTACTCTCAAGAGACAACAACGTCGAGCATCTTCCGGAAAACCTTGCTGAAATGGCTGCCCTTCCGCATTCATCTTTCGAATCTGAAGGAAATGAGCGACCACCGTTAAGAAGAAAAAAGGAATCTTTCATTTGGCAATTTTTTACTTATCCTGAAGATCAAAAGAAAGTGAATGCGCCAAAAGTAACCTGCACGATATGCGAATACGGAGCTCTCAAGGGGAAATCCAAATAAAAAATATTCCTTTTCTATACACACCATGCAGCGGCATGTTAAACAAAGGCATCCTGAGCATTATGCAAAAGCATCGACAAGAGCCCTGGCCACGCTATTACCATCAGAGATGGCCAGCCCATCTTCTGGTGGACGACCTGTATCTCCATCGAGTGCTGAGATAGACTTGAGACCATATCTTGCGAAGGTGCACATGAAATGCAACGAGTGTGGAGAAATTCTTTTGTACGGAGAGCAGAGCCTCGTTCTTATTCAACTCAAAATTGAAAGTCATAAATGCCCCAAGAAAAGATAAATTTCTTTACTTCATTTTCATAGTATTACATACTGAAAAATGTAGTAGCAACTTTAAAAAATCGAAAGCATCATAACACTTGTTTCCAAAAAAAAAAAAAAAAAAAAAGTTCTTTTCAGAACTACCTCTTTCTACCAAAACGTGTTCCAAGAGCATATTATGAGATGTTTTTTCGCTGCTTTATTTTAGTGCGAGACCGGGTGCGCGCACCCTCCTATCGCGTACAGGACCTGACACTTGCATGTGAAGTCATGTGACTTCTCAACAACACTTCTAATTGGTTCTTGGTAGTTTCTATTCTGGAATTTACACGCAGCACTCCACCCACTTCCATCACTTTCTTTTCTACTCTCAAGAGAGAACAACGTCGAACATCTTCCCAAAGACTTCGCTACAATGGCTACCGTTCCGCATTCATCTTCCGAATCTGAAGGAAATGAGCGACCACCTTTGACAAGAAAAACGGAGGCCACGCTATTACCATCAGAAGTAATCAGCATATCTTCCGGTGGACGACCTGTATCTCCATCGAGTGCTGAAATGGACTTCAGACCATATCTTGCGAACGTGCACATGAAATGCACGAACTGTGGAGAACTTCTTGTATACGGAGAGCAAAGCTTTACTCTAATTAAACACACAATTGAGAGTCATAAATGCTCCAAGAAAAGTTAAATTTCTTCACTTTATTTGGATAGTATGACATACTGAAAAATGTCGTAGCAACTTTAAGAAATCAAAAGCATCATAACACTTGTTTCCAAAAAAAAAAAAAAAAAAAAGTTCTTTTCAGAACTAACTCTTTCCACCAAAACATGCTCCAAGAGCATATTATAAGATGTTTTTTCGCCGCTTTATTTTAGTGCGAGACCGGGTGCGCGCACCCTCCTATCGCGTACAGGACCTGACACTTGCATGTGAAGTCATGTGACTTCAAAACAACACTTCTAATTGGTTCTTGGTAGTTTCTATTCTGGAATTTACACGCAGCACTCCACCCACTTCCATCACTCTCTTTTCTACTCTCAAGAGAAAACAACGTCGAACATCTTCCCGAAGTCTTCGCTGCAATGGCTACCGTTCCGCATTCATCTTCCGAATCTGAAGGAGATGAGCGACCACCTTTCACAAGAAAAACAGAGGCTACGCTATTACCATCAGAAGTAATCAGCACATCTTCCGGTGGACGACCTGTATCTCCATCGAGTGCTGAAATGGACTTGAAACCATGTCTGGCGAACGTGCACATAAAATGCAACAACTGTGGAGAACTTCTTGTATACGGAGAGCAAAGCTTTACTCTAATTAAACACAAAATTGAGAGTCATAAATGCTCCAAAAAAAGTTAAATTTCTTCACTTTATTTGGATAGTATAACATACTGAAAAATGTCGTAGCAACTTTAAGAAATCAAAAGCATCATAACACTTGTTTCCAAAAAGTTCTTTTCAGAACTAACTCTTTCTACCAAAACGTGCTCCAAGAGCATATTATGAGATGTTTTTTCGCCGCTTTCTTATAGTGCGCGACCGGGTACGCGCACCCACCTATCGCGTACAGGCGTCGAGACACGCATGTGCAGTCATGTGACTTTAAAACAACACTTCCAATTGGTTCTTACTAGTTTCTATTCTGCAATTTACACGGAACACTCCACCCACTTCCCTAGAAAACCAGTTTATCGAAAAACTTTTAAAGCCTCCTCTTATGAAATATTCAACATCAATCACATAGCAGAGTACTAAATAGCACTATATACACTCCGTCCCTTAATTATAAGAGACTTATTGCTATGTAAAAGCAACTTTTGTTTTCACGCGATAATGTGAAATGCTGAGCCTATTACATAATTTTATTTCACATATATGTTACTATTCTCCTTCGAGCACTAACACCGTAGAAAATACCACCAATAGCGGTGATATTTTTTACACCGAGAACGGGCGATTTCTATCGCTTAGAGCCCTTACAATTATAAAGTTTTATTTCCTAAGTCTCTGATCTCCAACTGTGCAACGTAGCTCCCCTGTGTGTCGTAATAAGGTCCATAAACAAAAACTACAGGGCCAGCATTATAAACATGCACAGAACCACAAAACGACAAGAGCCACCATGTTGATATATATCCTTAATATAATAAACCTCTGAGAATAAATACATATTTCCGTGGCACCTCATAACACAAATGTGGCGTCCTCTGACTCTGCTCCATTACCAAACACCGTAACTCCCCGCCCCCCTCACTTTTCACTAAACTCCGCACTCCACCCCACCCGAACGCCCTATTACAAACCCCCAACCTACCCTCCCTGCCCAAACCCACCATGAACCTCAAACCGCCCCTAGAAAACATATAAGACACAGGATTACTAAAACTCAAAGAATACGCAACAGGCAGATAATGTAAATAGTACATAAAGGCACATATTTTTTCCAAAATACTATTTAAAAACATGTTCTATTTTTTATAAATCTATCATGCATCTGACCCTCTAGAACTGCTTTCAAAACGTGAACTATAAACCTCTACTTTTCATTTTCAAACCATACACTTTCATCTGACCCTCTAGAACTGCTTTCAAAACGTGAACTATAAACCTCTACTTTTCATTTTCAAACCATACACTTTCAATTACATTTTTTTTTTTCCACAATTCATGTAATGCTACACACCTTTTCTAAAATACACCAGTCCCTATCATTTATAAGGATTTATTTTCAGTCTTCATCAGTGACACTTTCTTCACATATAATAGAAATCACTATAACTTTTTAAACGACAATGCTAACGCGGTAAAAATAACCCTTCATTTGCTTTCCTTTAAGAATGCACACTATGTACCCCACGCATGCGTTTCTTGATCTTTGTATTTGGCAGCGAATACCGACCTTGAATCGGAAGACATGAACAAGACCGTCATTGTCACATTTAAAACTGAACGTTGCATCTGCTCACACACATATCTTTCACTAAGCTAACATTCACAGAAAACAGCATTGATGTAAAAAAAAAATGACCTAGCTTTACAACTCCCTCAAATCACTCCCTTATTTTTTAACGCATCCTCCAGTTCAAAAAAAGCTACTTTTTTGATAACCACTAAGCAATATATAAGTGACTAGACTCCTAGAAAATGTATCAAGTCATTCTGCTCCTCTCCACTGCATAGCCGGCGACCTAATTCTGTGGAGTTGCTATACAACCAGCGGTGCTGCGCCGTTTCCTTTACCATCTTGGTAAATTCAAAATGGATGTCCCTCCTGCCTTCGCAAACGAGCCGGGCCACTTAGAACTATTTCGACAGAGAATGCTTCTGTACTACGGCACCTTACCACTCTCAACTTTGAATACTTCATATCGATTATCATTTCGATATTCGTATTTCACCTGTGTGCAGCTTGTATTTCATTGCCTGAGCTGTGATCTCACGTGGGCCCTGGATTTATGTCTCTGCAATTTGGTACCTCCTGAACCGAATTACAATCACCTCATGAATCCGTTACTTGATCATGAACAGCTTTGTTACAACGGAGGGTTTATGGCCTTTGCAGCGATACAAGGAGTTCTGGGTCATTGGAATATATTCGCAGCGGCGCAAGATTTCCTAACAGAGAGCTACATCGAAAACCCACCGAGCTGCCCTATGATGTTAAAAGACGCTCCAATAATGACAGATCATGAATGCTCCTTTCATCTTCTCAATTGGATGGCTGACATGTTTTCAGATGATAATAATGATTTCATGTTAGAGGCACTTGCTGCATACTTTACCTACACAATGGACGGTTAACTCTTTCCTAACAGCGAGCTACATCGAAAACCCACCGACCTGCACTCTGATGGTAAAAGAGGCTCCGATTATAACAGATCATGAGTACTGCTTTACTCTTTTCCATTGGATAGCTGACATACTTTCAAATGATAAAACTGATTTCCTGCTACAAGCAGAAGCTACCTATTTTGCCTAAACAATGCTTCAATAACTCTAAAACAAGCCATTGACGTCCTCATTTCCTTTTGGTTTTCTATATTCTTCACGTTCTTTTCCATATTTTCTTTTGAAGAACAGACCTATTTGCTTTACTAACAGTGGACATTATGATTTCGTGTTGTTTGACAGCTGATTCATAAAGTAATGATGTATAACCACTTGCATTTTCATATATCGTTCCTAAACTGAAAGGCCAGAGACCTTCTTCCATTTATTAAAATATAATATACTTCCTTATAAGAGTGTACAATGTTTTTTTCCAACTATATTCATTTTTCTTCAACTATAGCGTTTGTATTCCATGTACTACTGACAATACCAATTACTGTGTTTTTTGCAATTTCTGTACTCATATTACATAATGATTTGCCTTTAAAACAGTACATTTCTAAATCAACATTTCAAATATTCACGGTTTCTCTTTTAATCCATAATCTCAACTGAAATGATTTCATATTGAAAAACTATTCATGGGTTCCACATAACCTTAACTGTAGTCACTGAGGACCTTATTTATGAAGACCTTCCGCCGCCAGTGCCTCATTTTTTAAAATGGGAAAAAGTAACGCACCGGTGGCGCAAGGCCTTCATAAATAAAGTCCTGAATGTTTTCTTTTCTCGACCTCACTTACTGATACTAGAACCTGCAAGCCAATTACGGCTCGTGAACTCTTTCTTAGTAGGTCGCGCACCGTAAAGACAGTTATACCACTGTTAACATTTTTTTTTTACTGTTACTAAGCACCGACACAGTTCCGCTTCACTCAGAGTTAATCACTGCTCCCACGCTTCTACAGGCCAGACGCTATGTCGTATTTCTCTCCTTATCACCCTTTCATCTCCACAATAACAAACAGTTGTCCGCCTGCCACCAGAGAACAGACTCAGATGCAGAGGCACCAAAGAGTGAACCCATCACCAACTGCCATCTCCGGCTGTTTCCATGGTTACACCTCATTCTGCACCTTGCTGAAGGCACAGGTCAAAAGTTCATGTCTTAACGTTCTACAACAAACTAAGAACACTATTTTCCCTCCAGAAACACCTGCCAATACACAGCTCTGTTACATATCTTGTTTTTTCACACCCAATAGTACTTTTCGTTTAACATAAACATTAACATGTTCAATCCCCACTTGTTACAATCAACCAATCATTTTTATTTTTTAAACCACACCCAGCCTCTTCCTTTTTCTTTATTTAGAATTTCAACTTCTAACTACCATTCCACTTCCAGAACCGATCGGAGGACGACTACAAATCCCTTGAAAATGAAGGTCTGGCTAATAGGACACAGTTATATTCACTGGAGTGAAAAATATGCAGTAAGCAGACGAATTTGCAACCTCAGCTTACCAAATGTACACATAACATGGATTTCCAAAAGAGGATTGAAATGTCACCAATTGATTCCATTGGTGAAAACTTTTATGCATCTCCCAGAACCAGACCTTATAATTGTGCACTGTGGTGGGAACGATCTAGGCACAATCACTGGGGTAGGTCTGGAAATGCTTCTAAAAGACACCTTTCGACAATTGAAACCAGTGATAGTGGTGGTGGAACTGCTCTTTTTACCTCCGTGATGGAATAAAGGTGTTTTCTCGTGTTCCCCTGCTGTGGCCTTGCACTTTGTCTTTGGAGGAAGTGGGAATTGGATTTACAGCGCGATTTCCAGTGTCGCGCATACGAGGTCCCCGTTTCTCTAAGCTGGCTCTGGCTCACTGGTTTCTACGTTTGTGGAACTTTGCAGCGGATCCGGGTTACCGGAATGACCAGAGCCCACCTGTCAGCCCGGGACGAGAGGAGGCGGTGTTGAGGCAATTCTGCTTCAAGGTGGGCAAGGAACAATTTGTTTTCCAAGTCCCCGTTTAATCTACACCGGACATTGTCAGGTTGGAACGGTTGGGGAGCTGAGGCGATACTGTGTCCCAGAAGCATGAGGCACGGAGAGTGAACACCTTCGTAACACCAACCCACCCTGCGCAACATCGCGCAGAAGTGCTTTCCAATAACTATGCATGCTGGGACTGGTAGTCACAGAACATGGAGTGACTTTCCAGTGATGGCCACGATAGGCATTCACCATTTGGGGCAGAGCGGTGTACAACCAATCAGCATAGGGCAAGATACTTTATCTGTGATACCCGCCCTACACCTGAAGCAACATACCACTGGCGCTGAGGAAGGCTCAACTAACTGCCGAAATGCATCCGCCGATAGTGGTGGTGGAACTGCTCTTTTTACCTCTGTGATGGAATAAAGGTGTTTCCTCGTGTTCCCTTGCTGTGGCCTCGCACTTTGTCTTTGGAGGAAGTGGGAATTGGATTTACAGCGCGATTTCCAGTGTCGCGCATACGAGGTCCCCGTTTCTCTAAGCTGGCTCTGGCTCACTGGTTTCTACGTTTGTGGAACTTTGCAGCGGATCCGGGTTACCGGAATGACCAGAGCCCACCTGCCAATCCGGGATGAGAGGAGGCGGTGTTGAGGCAATTCTGCTTCACGCTGGGCAAGGAACAATTTGTTTTCCAAGTCCCCGTTTAATCTACACCGGACATTGTCAGGTTGGAACGGTTGAGGAGCTGAGGCGATACCGTGTCCCAGAAGCATGAGGCACGGAGAGTGAACACCTTCATAACACCAACCAGCCCTGCGCAACATCGCCCAGAAGTGCTTTCCAATAACTATGCATGCTGGGACTGGTAGTCACAGAACATGGAGTGACTTTCCAGTGATGGCCACGATAGGCATTCACCATTAGGGGCGGAGCGGTGTACAACCAATTAGCATAGGGCAAGATACTTAATCTGTGATACCCGCCCTACACCTGAAGCAACATACCACTGGCGCTGAGGAAGGCTCAAGTAACTGCCGAAATGCATCCGCCGATAGTGGTGGTAGAACTGCTCTTTTTACCTCTGTGATGGAATAAAGGTGTTTCCTCGTGTTCCCTTGCTGTGGCCTCGCACTTTGTCTTTGGAGGAAGTGGAAATTGGATTTACAGCGCGATTTCCAGTGTCGCGCATACGAGGTCCCCGTTTCTCTAAGCTGGCTCTGGCTCACTGGTGGGCTCTGGTCATTCCGGTAAAATTCCGCTCACGCGCAGCCGCTTGGGTGCGCGCACGTGTGCGCGCCTATAGATATATAATTGACTTTAACTTTAATTTTCTCAACAACTACTGAATGGATTTACACCATTCCAAAAAAGCGTAATCTGCGAACAAGACTCTACAGTTTTGGCAAATTTCTTATAAATCCATTCAGCCGTTCGACCTGTAGCCGAGTCTAAAGGTCCTATGGAAAATAACATGGAGAAAACACGTTTTGAGACCCCCCTTATATCTTAGCCCCCACTTGACCAATCCCCCCCAACCTTTCAGGGAAGGAGCGCAGCGGACCGAGCCATCTTCTTTGAGAAATTCGCAAAGACTCATCCACCAGGGCCAAAGTTATTCCAAATAGAATGTTGAGGATTTCCTATGGAAACTAGGTCCTAACTATAACTACCTACTGGCGACCGCCAGTAGGTAATATATATATATATATATATATATATATATATATATATATATATATATATATATATATATATATATATATATATATATATATATATATATACAATTCCCACTTCCTCCAAAGACAAAGTGCGAGGCCACAGCAGGGGACACGAGGAAACACCTTTATTCCATCACAGAGGTAAAAAGAGCAGTTCCACCACCACTATCGGCGGATGCATTTCGGCAGTTACTTGAGCCTTCCTCAGCGCCAGTGGTATGTTGCTTCAGGTGTAGGGCGGGTATCACAGATAAAGTATCTTGCCCTATGCTGATTGGTTGTACACCGCTCCCCCCCAAATGGTGAATGCCTATCGTGGCCATCCCTGTAAATTCACTCCATGTTCTGTGACTACCAGTCCCAGCATGCATAGTTATTGGAAAGCACTTCTGGGCGATGTTGCGCAGGGCGGGTTGGTGTTACAAAGGTGTTCACTCTCCGTGCCTCATGCTTCTGGGACACGGTATCGCCTCAGCTCCCCAACCGTTCCAACCTAACAATGTCCGGTGTAGATTAAACGGGGACTTGGAAAACAAATTGTTCCTTGCCCAGCGTGAAGCAGAATTGCCTCAACACCGCCTCCTCTCGTCCCGGGCTGACAGGTGGGCTCTGGTCATTCTGGTATCCCGCATCCGCTGCAAAGTTCCACAAACGAAGAAACCAGTGAGCCAGAGCCGGCTTAGAGAAACAGGGACCTCATATGCGCGACACTGGAAATCGCGCTGTAAATCCAATTCCCACTTCCTCCAAAGACAAAGTGTGAGGCCACAGCAGGGGAACACGAGGAAACACCTTTATTCCATCACAGAGGTTAAAAGAGCAGTTCCACCACCACTATCGGCGGATGCATTTCGGCAGTTACTTGAGCCTTCCTCAGCGCCAGTGGTATGTTGCTTCAGGTGTAGGGCAGGTATCACAGATAAAGTATCTTGCCCTATGCTGATTGGTTGTACACCGCTCCGCCCCAAATGGTGAATTCCTATCGTGGCCATCACTGGAAAGTCACTCCATGTTCTGTGACTACCAGTCCCAGCATGCATAGTTATTGGAAAGCACTTCTGGGCGATGTTGCACAGGGCGGGTTGGTGTTACGAAGGTGTTCACTCTCCGTGCCTCATGCTTCTGGGACACGGTATCGCCTCAGCTCCTCAACCGTTCCAACCTGACAATGTCCGGTGTAGATTAAGCGGGGACTTGGAAAACAAATTGTTCCTTGCCCACTGTGAAGCAGAATTGCCTCAACACTGCCTCCTCTTGTCCCGGGCTGACAGGTGGGCTCTGGTCATTCCGGTAACCTCGATCCACTGCAAAGTTCCACAAACGTAGAAACCAGTGAGCCAGAGACAGCTTAGAGAAATGGGGACCTTGTATGCGCGACACTGGAAATCGCGCTGTAAATCCAATTCCCACTTCCTCCAAAGTCAAAGTGCGAGGCCACAGCAGGGGAACACGAGAAAACACCTTTATTCCATCACGGAGGTAAAAAGAGCAGTTCCACCACCACTATCGGCGGATGTATTTCAGCAGTTACTTGAGCCTTCCTCAGCGCCAGTGGTATGTTGCTTCAGGTGTAGGGCGGGTATCACAGATCAAGTATCTTGCCCTATGCTGATTGGTTGTACACCGCTCCGCCCCAAATGGTGAATGCATATCGTGGCCATCACTGGAAAGTCACTTCATGTTCTGTGACTACCAGTCCCAGCATGCAAAGTTATTGGAAAGCACTTCTGGGCGATGTTGCGCAGAGCGGGTTGGTGTTACGAAGGTGTTCACTCTCCGTGCCTCATGCTTCTGGGACACGGTATCGCCTCAGCTCCCCAACCGTTCCAAACTGACAATGTCCGGTGTAGATTAAACGGGACTTGGAATACAAATTGTTCCTTGCCCAGCGTGAAGCAGAATTGCCTCAACGCCGCCTCCTCTCGTCCCGGGCTGACAGGTGGGCTCTGGTCATTCCAGTAACCCGGATCCGCTGCAAAGTTCCACAAACATAGAAACGAGTGAGCCAGAGCCAGCTTAGAGAAACGGGGACTTCGTATGCGCGACACTGGAAATCGCGCTGTAAATCCAATTCCCACTTCCTCCAAAGACAAAGTGCGAGGCCACAGCAGGGGAACACGAGGAAACACCTTTATTCCATCACAGAGGTAAAAAGAGCAGTTCCACCACCACTATCGGCGGATGCATGTCGGCAGTTACTTGAGCCTTCCTCAGCGCCAGTGGTATGTTGCTTCAGGTGTAGGGCGGGTATCACAGATAAAGTATCTTGCCCTATGCTGATTGGTTGTACACCGCTCCGCCCCAAATGGTGAATGCCTATCGTGGCCATCACTGGAAAGTCACTCCATGTTCTGTGACTACCAGTCCCAGCATGCATAGTTATTGGAAAGCACTTCTGGGCGATGTTGCGCAGGGCGGGTTGGTGTTACGAAGGTGTTCACTCTCCGTGCCTCATGCTTCTGGGACACGGTATCGCCTCAGCTCCCCAACCGTTCCAAACTGACAATGTCCGGTGTAGATTAAACGGGACTTGGAATACAAATTGTTCCTTGCCCAGCGTGAAGCAGAATTGCCTCAACGCCGCCTCCTCTCGTCCCGGGCTGACAGGTGGGCTCTGGTCATTCCAGTAACCCGAATCCGCTGCAAAGTACCACAAACATAGAAACGAGTGAGCCAGAGCCAGCTTAGAGAAACGGGGACTTCGTATGCGCGACACTGGAAATCGCGCTGTAAATCCAATTCCCACTTCCTCCAAAGACAAAGTGCGAGGCCACAGCAGGGGAACACGAGGAAACACCTTTATTCCATCACAGAGGTAAAAAGAGCAGTTCCACCACCACTATCGGCGGATGCATGTCGGCAGTTACTTGAGCCTTCCTCAGCGCCAGTGGTATGTTGCTTCAGGTGTAGGGCGGGTATCACAGATAAAGTATCTTGCCCTATGCTGATTGGTTGTACACCGCTCCGCCCCAAATGGTGAATGCCTATCGTGGCCATCACTGGAAAGTCACTCCATGTTCTGTGACTACCAGTCCCAGCATGCATAGTTATTGGAAAGCACTTCTGGGCGATGTTGCGCAGGGCGGGTTGGTGTTACGAAGGTGGTCATTCTCCGTGCCTCATGCTTCTGGGACACGGTATCGCCTCAGCTCCCCAACCGTTCCAACCTGACAATGTCCGGTGTAGATTAAACGGGGACTTGGAAAACAAATTGTTTCTTGCCCAGCGTGAAGCAGAATTGCCTCAACACCGCCTCCTCTCGTCCCGGGCTGACAGGTGGGCTCTGGTCATTCCGGTAACCCGGATCCGCTGCAAAGTTCCACAAACGTAGAAACCAGTGAGCCAGAGCCAGCTTAGAGAAACGGGGACCTCGTATGCGCGACACTGGAAATCGCGCTGTAAATCCAATTTCCACTTCCTCCAAAGACAAAGTGCGAGGCCACAGCAAGGGAACACGAGGAAACACCTTTATTCCATCACAGAGGTAAAAAGAGCAGTTCTACCACCACTATCGGCGGATGCATTTCGGCAGTTACTTGAGCCTTCCTCAGCGCCAGTGGTATGTTGCTTCAGGTGTAGGGCGGGTATCACAGATTAAGTATCTTGCCCTATGCTAATTGGTTGTACACCGCTCCGCCCCTAATGGTGAATGCCTATCGTGGCCATCACTGGAAAGTCACTCCATGTTCTGTGACTACCAGTCCCAGCATGCATAGTTATTGGAAAGCACTTCTGGGCGATGTTGCGCAGGGCTGGTTGGTGTTACGAAGGTGTTCACTCTCCGTGCCTCATGCTTCTGGGACACGGTATCGCCTCAGCTCCTCAACCGTTCCAACCTGACAATGTCCGGTGTAGATTAAACGGGGACTTGGAAAACAAATTGTTCCTTGCCCAGCGTGAAGCAGAATTGCCTCAACACCGCCTCCTCTCATCCCGGATTGGCAGGTGGGCTCTGGTCATTCCGGTCACCCGGATCCGCTGCAAAGTTCCACAAACGTAGAAACCAGTGAGCCAGAGCCAGCTTAGAGAAACGGGGACCTCGTATGCGCGACACTGGAAATCGCGCTGTAAATCCAATTCCCACTTCCTCCAAAGACAAAGTGCGAGGCCACAGCAAGGGAACACGAGGAAACACCTTTATTCCATCACAGAGGTAAAAAGAGCAGTTCCACCACCACTATCGGCGGATGCATTTCGGCAGTTAGTTGAGCCTTCCTCAGCACCAGTGGTATGTTGCTTCAGGTGTAGGGCGGGTATCACAGATAAAGTATCTTGCCCTATGCTGATTGGTTGTACACCGCTCTGCCCCAAATGGTGAATGCCTATCGTGGCCATCACTGGAAAGTCACTCCATGTTCTGTGACTACCAGTCCCAGCATGCATAGTTATTGGAAAGCACTTCTGCGCGATGTTGAGCAGGGCGGGTTGGTGTTACGAAGGTGTTCACTCTCCGTGCCTCATGCTTCTGGGACACAGTATCGCCTCAGCTCCCCAACCGTTCCAACCTGACAATGTCCGGTGTAGATTAAACGGGGACTTGGAAAACAAATTGTTCCTTGCCCACCGTGAAGCAGAATTGCCTCAACACCGCCTCCTCTCGTCCCGGGCTGACAGGTGGGCTCTGGTCATTCCGGTAACCCGGATCCGCTGCAAAGTTCCTCAAACGTAGAAACCAGTGAGCCAGAGCCAGCTTAGAGAAACGGGGACCTCGTATGCGCGACACTGGAAATCGCGCTGTAAATCCAATTCCCACTTCCTCCAAAGACAAAGTGCGAGGCCACAGCAGGGGAACACGAGAAAACACCTTTATTCCATCACGGAGGTAAAAAGAGCAGTTCCACCACCACTATCAGCGGATGCATTTCAGCAGTTACTTGAGCCTTCCTCAGCGCCAATGGTATGTTGCTTCAGGTGTCGGGCGGGTATCACAGATCAAGTATCTTGCCCTATGCTGATTGGTTGTACACCGCTCCGCCCCAAATGGTGAATGCCTATCGTGGCCATCCCTGGAAAGTCACTCCATGTTCTGTGACTACCAGTCCCAGCATGCATAGTTATTGGAAAGCACTTCTGGGCGATGTTGCGCAGGGCGGGTTGGTATTACAAAGGTGTTCACTCTCCGTGCCTCATGCTTCTGGGACATGGTATCGCCTCAGCTCCCCA
This sequence comes from Lissotriton vulgaris, assembly GCF_964263255.1. Lineage (NCBI taxonomy): Eukaryota > Metazoa > Chordata > Amphibia > Caudata > Salamandridae > Lissotriton > Lissotriton vulgaris. The sequence continues at coordinate 905,074,060 of NC_141698.1, forward strand.
ACCGTTCCAACCTAACAATGTCCGGTGTAGATTAAACGGGTACTTGGAAAACAAATTGTTCCTTGCCCAGCGTGAAGCAGAATTGCCTCAACACCGCCTCCTCTCGTCCCGGGCTGACAGGTGGGCTCTGGTCATTCTGGTATACCGCATCCGCTGCAAAGTTCCACAAACGTAGAAACCAGTGAGCCAGAGCCGGCTTAGAGAAACAGGGACCTCATATGCGCGACACTGGAAATCGCGCTGTAAATCCAATTCCCACTTCCTCCAAAGACAAAGTGTGAGGCCACAGCAGGGGAACACGAGGAAACACCTTTATTCCATCACGGAGGTAAAAAGAGCAGTTCCACCACCACTATCAGCGGATGCATTTCAGCAGTTACTTGAGCCTTCCTCAGCGCCAATGGTATGTTGCTTCAGGTGTCGGGCGGGTATCACAGATCAAGTATCTTGCCCTATGCTGATTGGTTGTACACCGCTCCGCCCCAAATGGTGAATGCCTATCGTGGCCATCCCTGGAAAGTCACTCCATGTTCTGTGACTACCAGTCCCAGCATGCATAGTTATTGGAAAGCACTTCTGGGCGATGTTGCGCAGGGCGGGTTGGTGTTACGAAGGTGTTCACTCTCCGTGCCTCATGCTTCCGGGACACGGTATCGCCTCAGCTCCCCAACCGTTCCAAACTGACAATGTCCGGTGTAGATTAAACGGGACTTGGAATACAAATTGTTCCTTGCCCAGCGTGAAGCAGAATTGCCTCAACGCCGCCTCCTCTCGTCCCAGGCTGACAGGTGGGCTCTGGTCATTCCAGTAACCCGGATCCGCTGCAAAGTTCCACAAACATAGAAACGAGTGAGCCAGAGCCAGCTTAGAGAAACGGGGACTTCGTATGCGCGACACTGGAAATCGCGCTGTAAATCCAATTCCCACTTCCTCCAAAGACAAAGTGCGAGGCCACAGCAGGGGAACACGAGGAAACACCTTTATTCCATCACAGAGGTAAAAAGAGCAGTTCCACCACCACTATCGGCTGATGCATGTCGGCAGTTACTTGAGCCTTCCTCAGCGCCAGTGGTATGTTGCTTCAGGTGTAGGGCGGGTATCACAGATAAAGTATCTTGCCCTATGCCGATTGGTTGTACACCGCTCCGCCCCAAATGGTCATCCATGGCAAAAACACAACCAGTATCACAGTACCCTTCCGAAAGCAACCCTACACTCTAAGGGATCACTACACATGCAAAACAGACCATGCTGTATACATGTTAACATGCGTATGTGGCAAAATATATGTAGGGTCGACCATTCACCCAGTGCATGTCAGAGTGTTGCAACACTTAAGGGCAATAACTAATAAGGACCCAGCTTACCCTGTAGCGAGACACATCCACGAAATACATGGTGGAGATGCTAAAGGTTTAAGTTACTGCGTACTAGATAATGTCCCAAAATATGTTAGAGGAGGCAATCGCAAACTTGCATTGCGTCGTCTAGAATCCAGATATATAATTCTACTGAATTCCAAAATTCCCACAGGGCTTAATGCTGATGAAGCCCTAAGTGTACACATCTAGAGCAGCTTCATCTCTTTCCCGAGTACCCGATAACATTGAACTACAATATACGCGAAAATTTATAACCAATCACTTATTTCTGTCACACAGTTATACTGAACCCTGATCACATTTTAAAACACCCCTAATGGCGATTATGGCACGCGTTGGTCTCTGTACGAGAGAGACTTCTTCCACAAGCAGGAGAATAAACGCGCACTAGCGCTAAACGGCTGTTTTCCTCAGCGGTTCTAAATACAATAGGCTCGCGGGAAACAAACAGAGAATTACTCACCGACTGCACGAGGGCGCCTTGACAATTGCAAACTTGTTCTGCCTCTGCCACCAGGCAAGCAAACCGATGTCCAATACAGCAGAGCCCATTTGTGAGAAATTGAGGTCTAGGCAACCAATCACGATCAGTAGGGGAACACACCTCCAATCTGATACGCCTGATCTCCTATGACACCGTAGACATGCAAGGTGTCACGTAATACAGAGGTTTTCTCCCGCCAATGTTAAATAACACTAATCATTTTTATGAACGAATGACATGAATTAGAAAATGTACCAATTATGATTGTAAATATATTACAAATGTGTACTTATTAAATGTAACGCAAGGGAACACAGAAATGTATTAAAAAATGCCAGATTAACGTAAGAACTGGGATAAACACGTAATTGCTTGAGTGTAACTAACAGTCACCATGGTAACAAATCAATGCCAATCAGGGATGACCATTATGACTCATGTGAAAGTTTGAAACATGTATAAAAAGCGTTATTTTGTTTAGTCGGATGTTAGTGAGCAAGGCGGAGGTTGCCGCCGAAACGCGTCTGAGCAGAAGTTGATATGAAATAAATACCCTTGAACAAAGATACACGGAGTCAGCGCCTTCTTGGATGGTGAAGTTTGGTGTGGTAGTAATATATATATATATATATATATATATATATATATATATATATATATATATATATATATATATATATATATATATATATATATATATATATATATATATATATATATATATATATATATATATCCAAACACACAGATGAGCAGATGAGTATGTGTAAAGGAAAAAACATATAACTGTATAAATACTGAATCTCAAATCATTATTCATATTTTAGGAGATTGTTCATCCAACTTGGAATTCTTACTGTTTAAATACAGAAATTCAACTATCACAAAAATATTCCTACCCAAATAATGCCAATGGCTAATGCAAGAAGTACACCGAAACACTGTGCAAAATATACGGAGGTATCAACTCCACTGTGCAAAACTGTGCCAAATATGTGCAAATAAGCTAGGAAAGTGCAAAACCGACAAGAATAAATGTATCTATTGATATTGTTAACAAGAATAAACCATCATTCTGGATATAATTGTTAAAAGCATATAAATAGCAGTCAACCAAAAGCAAGAAGCCCATGATGAAGTGCCTGGAGGTGCAAAAAGCATCGGAGCTGTTACATTGGCAAAAGTACCTTGCTGCTGGTCTCACTGCATCTTTTAATAAATACAAGGCGATACTTACTTCCTTGTCTGCGGCTCCCTCACTACAGGCAAACTGTGTTTGGATATCTCTATCAATATATACATATACTAGCAGCCCGTCCCGACCTTGTCCGGGAGCAATCAGGCTTCAGGGCCCCCTGCACGCCCCGGATTCCGCCCGCCCCGACATTGTCCATGGGTCCCGCGGAGTAGCAGCCCGTCCCAACCTTGGCTTCAGGGCCCCCGCCCGCCCCGACATTGTCCGTGGGTCCCCCGGAGCCTTACCTCATCCGCCGCACCTCTCCACTCTCCTGAGTTCACCGGTCTGCCGCTCCTCGCCACTCCTCGCCACTCCTCGCCACTCCTCCCCGCCAGTCCGCCGCTCCTCTCCGCTCCTCCCAGCCTGTCCGCCGCTCTTCACCGCTCCTCCCCGCGCTCATGTCCGCCGCTCCTCCTTGCTCTCCTGGACGCCGCTTCTCCCCGCACTCCTGATGTCAGCACGCATGTCGCGGACGGCGCTACTTCCATGGGATTACTTCTTTTTTTTCTCGTAAATTTTTTAAATAACTTATATTTTTTTCATTTATATAGCCTATGTCCATCTGCACACCCTGACAATTTCAACGATGTATCGGGTGTGTGGATTGGCGCTGTGGTACCCGAGTTTACCCGCCTCAAAGGTTCAAAGTTCTTCCTTTATAATAGTATATGGATATATCTATATGAACAGACACCTTCCTCCACAAGAACGAAGCAGGAGCCTGAGGGGAACAAGTAAAATGGGTTTTATTGGTAATTAGGCAGTCCCAGTGGCGGCAGATGCATTTCGGCATGGTGCCTTCCTCAGTACCCAACACTCGGAACCCTCATCTGTGTTGTTTCATTCCCACTGCCTCTGATGTAATGCTGGAGTGATCCGCTCCTCCCCCTGGCTGTTAGGCACACCTGTCGTAGTCCATTTTGAATTGGAGGACTACAACTCCCAAAAAGCCAATTGTTTGCGGCAATTTCGGTCAGTGGAATGCGGAAGGTGTGCAGGTAATCGTCACAAAGTAGGAAACGATGACCAAGTCTTCCACTGCCCTAGAGCCAACATGCCCGTCCTCAAGTCCCCTTATGACACCACAGGCTCGCATGCGGAAGATCCAATGTGCAGGGATCAAGTATGCAAATATACATATATATTCACGTGTTTATACTTACCTGTAAAAATACTTATATTTTCAAATGCAACCTTGATCACACCGATGCATTTACCAATCATGCATGTTGTAAAGGTATACGTTGTAGAGGCATATGCATGGTAAAGGTTTGTGTTGTAATGGCAATGCATTGGAACAGCACTTGCTTTGTAATGGCATGCATTGTAATGGCATGCATTGAGCTGTGATACATTCATCTGCACCCATCCATGCCTGGACCATGCCTAATACCATGGACCCTAGCCTTCCTGCTACCCACTGATACACTGCTGCAGAGCTCCGAGGCCTGGGCCCCAGATGCTGCAAAAATAACTGTTGCATCACATCTCCTTGATCAACGGTAGGTCTGTTTATCTGCTGCCACTGATTCTTCTCCTGCAACTCAGGATTCCCACCCTCACTGCACCCACCTCACTGACCACAACCACCCAGGAACTACCCCCTGCCTCCTGTTCAACGCCCAATCACTCTGTATACACACCACTGGAATCAGGGACACCATAACCACCCTCACCCTGATTTTATCTTCATCACAGAGACCTGGCTCAACCCCTCCTCCACCCCCAACATCACCACTGTGAAGCCCAATGGAGACATCACCATCATGTCACAACCAACCGTTGCACTACCACCAAAGATTACACCACGCCAATCATGGAACACCTCAACTTCAAATCCAAACTGATAGCAAAACTACCATCAGAGGTACCATTGCCTACAGATCCCCAGGACCACACCTCAGCTTCTGAAATGCCATCCCCAAATGTATTGCCCCACTCGCCTTTGGCTCCAAGCACTTCATCTTCCTCGTTGACATCAACTTCCAACTCAACAACCCCAAAGACGCAAACTTCACCAACCTCCTGGAAAGCATGAGCAATATCGGCCTTACCTAACTGATCACCAATCCCACACACAGCTTAGGACACACACTTGACCCGATCCTCAGCGAAATAGTCAAGTAAGTCATCCAACACAACTCACTTTGACCAACCACTACATCATCCACTTCACTCTTGCAGGATCCCTGTGCACCAACATCAGTCTCCTTACACCGCAGCTGGAACAAAGTGACAGAGTCCCAATGGATGGACGCTTTCAACCACCAAGCCTGACTCCTCAAACAACCTTGAACAGACCATCCAGAACTTCTCTACCTGGATCACCAACTGCGCCAACAGTCACTTCCATCAAGCCAGCTAAGACCAGCAGATCCACGAAACAAGCCAGATGGTACACATCAGAAATCAGAACAATGAAACACAACTGCAAATGGTTTGAAAGAAGATGGTGCACCAGCAGAGCTCCCACAGACCAAACCACCTTCAAGTCAGCCCTCAACAAATACCACCAATGTCTAAAGACACAAAAAGAGGCACCCTGGCAGATCACATTGAAGCAAGCTTCAACCATACCAAGGAACTCCTCAGCATTATTAGAGAGTTCTCCTGCCTGTCAGCCACTGAGAACACAACCTCCCCATCCCAGGAACTCTGCGACACCCTGGCAGACTACTTCCACATCAAGATATTCACTGTCTGCTATAACTTCAAACCACAACCTACCAACATCTATATCCTCCTCAAACCAACTGACTCCACCCACAATCACCCACTCACTGCATGGGAACAGCTTACCACATGGAGCACCACAGCCATCATGAACTCCATTCACTCTGGAGGACACATGGACCCCTGCTCCTACCACTTCTTCAACCTGCGGAGCAAGGAAATCAGCTGTTAACTCACCTCCATTTTCAAAGCATCCACCACCATGGCCCCCATCCCTGATGGATGGAAACACAAAGAGTTCAGGCCCCTCCTCAAAAAACATTCACTGACCCCAGTGATCCCACAATATGCCACTCTATCTCTCTGCTCTCCTTCCCTGCCAAAATCCCTGAGGACGCCATTAACACCCAACTCACCGAACACCTGGAGGGAAACAACCTGCTGCACGCCTCCGAATCCGGTTTCCATGCCAACCACAGCACAGAGACTGCCCTGATTGCTGCCACCGATGACATCAGAGCCCCCCTCCACTGTGGAGAATCAGCAGCCCAGATCCTCCTCTGCCTCTCAGCAGGGTTCAAAACTGTATCTCACCATACACTCATTAATAGACGGCCTCGGGATCGAGGAAGATATTCTTACATGTATCACAGCTTTCCTCATAGGATAAGCCTAGAGAATCAGGCTGCCACCCTTCACTTCCACAACCAAGAGTAGCATCTGCAGTGTCACTAAAGGTTCATCTCTTAGCCTTACCTTGTTCAACTATTACATAATCCCCCTGGCCAACATCCTCAGAACCCATGGTCTCAACATCATATCCTACACAGATGACACCCAGCACATCCTTTTTCTCTCAGAAGATTCCTCCACCACTAGGACCAACTTCCATACCTGCATGACGAGTGTCATTGGCTGGGTGAGGAACAACTGCCTGAAGCTCAACACGGATAAGACGGAAGTCCTGATTTTCTGGAACAACACCACCCTGTGGAATGACACCTGGTGGCCCTTCAAACTCGGACCTTCACCGACAGAGCATGCTCATAACTTTGGCACCATCCTCAACAGCAAATTTACTATGAAATGCCAGATCAACACAGTCTCCTTGAATTGCTTCCACACCCTCTGCATGCTCCGTAAGATCTACAGATGGCTCCCCGTCAGCACCAGGAATACCATCACTCAAGCCCTCGTCACCAACCAGCTGCACTACGGCAACATGTTCTATGCAGGAATTAAAACCCAACTCCTGAAGAGAGTCCAGACAATACATAACTAAGCTGCCAGACGCATCTTTGACCTTCTCAAACAGACCCACAGCATTCCTCACCTTAGGAACCTCCTTCACTGAATTGACATCCAGAAAAGATGGCAATTGAAGTGGCTGATACATGCCTACAGGGCCCTCTGCGACCAAGGACCAGCATACATCAACTATCACCTGAACTTCCACCAGCCCTCCAGACGTCTGTGCTTCACCTCCCTCACCCTCGCACACACACTCTACATCTGCTGAAGCTACAATGGAAGACAATCCTTCTTCTACCTCGATGCCAAGACCTGGATTGACCTTCCTCCTCACCTCTTAACATCATCCTCTAACCTGCAATTCAGAAAGGGACTCAAACCTGACTTTTTGACTGATCCCAGCAGGAAACTAGCACCTAGATGCCCTCACCTGAATACTCTCATGGGTTATTAACCTTGTTTTACAAATCCGAGCTGATTGATTGATTGGGTCATGTGATCTTTCTGCAAGATAAAAACCCTTCCAATCTGCCATGTATGGCAATTCCCCTGGTAAACCTCTTGCCTCCAAAACTCTATGTATCTCAGACTCACTATCTGTATTGAACTCAACTGGATGTGAAGCAGGATGTGTTTTTGTTCAGCGAAGCTTTAACAAAGATATGACAAAACTGGATGGATCTTCTCAGACTACAGCAGTTTTTCTCACAATTTGCATTATAAATTGCTCCATGAATTTAAGCTGTACTTTAGAGTATCTTTTCAGATGCAGAATCTTTTTAAGCAACCTCACGTTCACCCTATTAAATACTCACATGCACTGCTTCTCTTTGAATCAGCATAACACTTCTAAGTGCCTTTATCTTTTTTCAAAGTCTCTTGTGCTGACTTCTGGATTGCAATTATCTCATAAGGAGCAGACGGTGGCACAGAATCATCCAGAGGATATGTGTGATGCCCTTAAATACAAAAGAAAAATGACACCCCAATAAAAGAATGATTTAAGTTGCTGTATGTTAAATCTTCAAACCACAATGCCTTCCAATCATGCTCTTGTGATAAATTAAGTAATGTTCAATACAATGATTAAATCTTTCAATCTTCCCATCAATGTGAGGATGGTATCTGGGGGACAGACACATCTCCATATCTAACTATTTACACAAGGTGGACCAAAACCTTGAAATTAAGTGGGAAGCTCTTCTTGTAATCAACACCTGTAAAATACCATGTAAAACATCATCAATGTTATGAAAAGGCCTGTGCTAATTCATTGGAGGTAGGGAGAGCACACAAAGTTATAAAATTATCAACCTTAGTTGAATTTTCCATGACTAGAAACATCATTCAACCTTAACTCATGGGCAATTGTACGAAATAATCTATGGACATTGTATGCCAAGGTCAATGGGAAACAGGCAAAACATAAAAAAAAAATTATTTTCCATTTACTTTTTTTAACCAAACCTCTTTATCTGCAAACCTACTGTAACCAAAAAGAGTATACATTAATCAGTGCAACATGATGTTCATTGAGCCCAATTGCATACAAAATCAGTGGTGGATTCTCGGTCACTTGATTTTCCTTATCTAACTGATTATATCTCAATAAGGCATCTGCCTTTCCATTCTGAGAACCTGGTCTATACTTAATCACAAAATCATAGTCAGAGAAAAACAAAGTCCATCTCAGTTGCCTACGAGATAGTGCTCGAGCTGACTGCCGATTTCTGGTGTGTGTGTGTGTAGACTATGTAGTATTTTTGACTGGGATTTCTAAAGTATGTGCACACTTAATATTGATATAATTCCCCAAAGCAGCAGCATATAAAAGTCCAGCCACTGCCTTTTGCTAGTTTTCAGACTAAATAATCTTCAACGGAATAATTATGTGTGCATAGCTGACTGCATAAGATTCTTAACAAATCTGTGAACTGACTTAAGCTCCTCACTCAACATGGCAGTTCCTTTCATTGTGGAGGATTTCAGTTTTGTCTACAAGCTATACCTCTGTCATACATGTCAGTACCACCATCCGATTCTTAATGATTGTAAGAAAGTGCTGTTTTTTGCATGATGACCTCAATTGTTTGGGGCAGATGCTGTTTTCTTTTTTCTCTGTGCACTAGGACTCTGCTCCCTAAAACATGTTGAAATTGGCTATACTTCTAAATGGCAACTTTAACTTACCTATATTTCCCTAATATATGGAACAAAGTGTACCCAGGATGTATAAGTTAAATGTCACAAGTGGACATAGGACCCCCTTGTGCCAATCACTATAGTGACAGTGCAATCATGGCTGCAGGTCTATCATTGTAGACTTGCTGGCCAGTTTTAAAACTGAAAATGCAACCCTTTTAATAGGCCTAATTCATCATTTGAAATATTAATAGGTAACTTCTAGGTGGGCCTTACTGTTCTAAGCCAGGGTTTATAGTATTTAAAAGTAGGGCATGTAAAAGGTTACTGGTAAACATGCCCTCACTATGAAAAAGAGCTAAAGCCATTTTCATTATAGCAGGATTGGCTGTTCCATGGAAAAGTACTGGAATTCAAGAAACATAATATTGCTAGCTCCAACTATAAAATAGCTACAACTTTCAATCATAGACTTAATATTACATGCTCAATTCACTGGTAAAGTTGCCTTTGTAATAAATATTTTTGAAAGTATACTTTTAGAAAGTTGCCTTTTCCTGCCTAAAGCCTCTAAAGCCCATTTACATGAGCTCCAACTGGCACTCAGGAGCTAAATCGCCCCTTTGATGAAGTGTCCTGCTCCTAGAGCTGAGACAAACGCCTTGCATGTGGGAAAGTGTTCTGTTTCTCTGGCAGGCTTGCTATCTTGGCTGTTACCAGGATTGTAATCAACTTTAAAGAGTACTACCCTATCACAGGCAGATGTAGCTAATAGCTGAGCATGCCACGTTCCTTTGTCCCCCTAGGCAGTGGGTGTGGACCTATCCTCAGAACAGATTGGATTGACTACATTGGAAGGACTGCTCAGTTCCTTGGCTTCACCACTAGGGTAGGAAAAGGAGCTCTGCACTTAGGAAGAAAGGTCCTGCATGTTGGTTTTGGGCAGAGATGGGCACAGTGGGATTGTTTTCAGTAGGGCACGCAGGAAGTGCTGCAAAGGTGGGTAGAGTTGCCCTACGGGATTTTAGCCCACTGGTTAGGAAGGGGCCAGGAATGACCCCCACCCACTAAGTGGTAGCAGATATAGATATGGCACCCACAATACTTCCTCAAACCATTTTCTAGATCTGTTCTCACTCTTACACCCATGACAAAAAAGTAGAGCCCAAGGGTCATAAAACTGTTTGGGCTACTGAAACACAACAAGCTCAAATAGGACTATTTGTCTGAAACCCTAGCTGATAAGTTCCAACTGGACCAGCCCTGGAACCTGCTGATGGCCTCTGCTGGAGTGAGTTTCGATTCTCAAGTGCAGTCCCCACGTTCGTGGATCCTTGGCTGATGTCAAAGTGTACTACTTTTAACAAATCCTGTAACCTGGGATTTAGAATTGTTTTCCCAACTTTTTGTTCTATGAGCTGTGGGGGGAACGGGACCATCCTCCCAAACCGATCCAACAAAGGCCAAAGAGCCTACAGCTCTTGTTTCATTCTTTTCTGCAGCAGCAAATAAGATTCAGCTGAAGCACGCAGAGAAAGCATCCCACTTTGTGGAGTCCTCCTTGATTATTCAGAGCTTAAAAAAGGAAACTAAGGTGCATATTTATGAGAATGTGGCACAGCACATCAAGTCACCTTGTTGTGCTATGTCACAGGGAAAGGGCAGGAATGAGCTGTATTTAAAAGAATGTGATGCATCTGTGTCCTTGTTTTTGTCCCTGCACTGGTGCCTTTGTGACTACCTAGCACCATCACGGGCACCCTTGCACCATGGAGCAAGGGTGCCTGTGTTGCATGCAGGGTTGTTTTTGTGCTGGAAGAGACACCTTAAAGGGGGACTTTGTGTGACCATGGAGTCTAAACAGAACAGTTAAAGTAGGGCTAATCTCCTTGGCTTTTGGATAAGACAGAAATAATAAACCAGATGGCGCACTACTTACTTTGATGCAGTTTGATTGAACTGAACTCTGTATCCAGTTTACCATGCCATCCTCCTATTATTATTATTGCATTTATTGAGCACACAGCTACCCGGAGGTTTCCCAGCGCTTGCCTTGGGAACCCGTCCTGGCTTTTATCCCTGTGAGATAGCCCCTACAGGGCATCCCCAAGGTGAAAGCCAGGCATCCCACCGCAGGGGGCCGTTGTGGAGATTAAGCAAGCTTAATGCCCAGAGTTGCAGAGTGAGAACCCATGATTAGAGCAGGCACCGAAGCGAGAATTATCGAGTCCGTGGACATTTGAGCTCAAGACCCTGCCGCGTCGGGAATTGAACCCTGGTCCCGGGTCTGACCTCAGCTTCCGGGTCTGCCTGCTCTACACCGTGAGCCACACTTCTCCTAACATGCCTGCCGTGCATATGTCAAGACAATGTACAAGGGGGACCAAGTTATAATGATAACTTGGACTGGAGAGTACACTGCTATCTGAGACTAAATGTCTCAACTAGTGACCACAATTTTTTGTCTGTGGTTAATCAGATTTTTACATAAATGAGTTTATTACTCAGTTAATTTTACTTTTTTTTTTACTGTGCATAGCATGTCAATTTTACATCACATAAAGAAAATTGTTTTCAACACATAGCAATATTACATCATCGGAGTTACATTATAATGAAACAAAATTAACATAAAGTTTCTATGAGCCCAATGCATTTCGAGATGGTGATCCCTTCTTCAGGGGAAAAACCTGTGAATAAACAAATAATTGAGGATAGAAAGCGAGTCTGTGCTAAATGGGTACTGCGCAGCTAACTTATTGTGATAGTGTTAAAGCACCAAGATTTGGAAATCATGGCCTACTAAGCGTTCTGTGCATGTTGAATACTCAAGTGACAATGACAGTGTAATGTCATATCCAGGTAATATGTAAAGCCTGGTGGAAGGTGACTGTAGTCCATGCTTCTATACACCCTAACTCTGTTTTGGATAAAATAAACACATTTACACAAACTGGCCATTTAGAACACTCATGAGGAGACACTTTACCAGCTTTCTCTTTGCAAAAGGTACCACAATGGGAATGCAAAAGCAAGTTCCTGCACCACTTGAACTGTTTAGTCTATACCGGAACTGGGCATTCATCCACACAAGGGGGCACACCATGATCCCCCTGCATGCATTCCCTGGCTACAGGTGGCAACAGGGGGCCCTGTACAATCTCCTTTGTTTCCCCACCACCAGCCTTTTTATGGCAGGCTCAACACCTAAAAAAGGCTGGTGGTGGGGAACTCAGAATATGCTTGGCAGTACTGTAGCATAACTGGCAAGCATTTCCATGGCAGGCTCACCACCATAAAAAACCATGGCAGAGAGGAATCTTGTAATATGCTTGGTGGTGCTACAGCGGCCGCAAGACTGCTGCAACACTGCCAGGGATGAGATCCCTGGCAGTTGCGGCAGTCCAATGGTGGCCCGACCACCCAATTTCTAATAGGGTGGGAGGACCGCAGGTACGGCAGTGCCTGCACCGTCACCATGTCCATCGGACCACCATAGTCATAATTAGGCCCTGAGTCTTTTTGGCTGCAGTAATTTACACTCATAAATTTTGCTCTAACTCCAGTTTTGGGGCTAGAGACATGTGGCCCACACTTTTTAATAATTGTACACTCATAATTGGTGAATAGTGCATAGTAGTAAAGTTAAATCAATCAATCAGTACATTTGTAGAGCATCTACTCACCCGTGAGGGTCTGAAGGCGCTGAAGGGAGGGGGGGGGGTGCCGCTACTGCTCGAATAACCAGGTCTTGAGGTGTTTCCTGAAGGTGAGATGGTCCTGGGTCAGTCGTAGGTGTGCGGGAGGGAGTTCCATGTCTTGGCTGCCAGGTAGAAGAACGGTCTTCCTCCGGTGGTGGTTCTGCAAATCCATCGGACGGTGGTGAGGGCGAGGCTGGTTGAGCGGAGCTGGCAGGTGGGGGTGTAGAACGAGAGGAGGTTGTTGAGGTATTCGGGGCCCATGTTGTGGAGCGCTTTGTGTGCGTGGGTGAGCAGCCTGAACGTGATCCTCTTGCAGATGGGGAGCCAGTGCAGGTTTCTCAGGTGGGTGGATATGTGGCTATGGCAAGGGATGTCGAGGACGAATCGTCTGTATGTGTTGAAGGCGTTTCTGAAGTTTGGCTGTGGTTCCTACGTATAGGGTGTTCCTGTAGTCCAGTCAGCTGGTGAAGAGGGCCTGGGTAACTGTCTTTCTGGTTTCGGTGGGGATCCACCGGAAGATCTTTCAGAGCATGCGCAGGGTGTTGAAACATGAGGACTAGACTGGAGTCCCAGGCGGATGGGGATTGTCCGAGGATGAGGACCTCCGTCTTGTCCAAGTTGAGCTGTCATAATTTCACATGTTGCAACATCATAGGACTATTTTAAATGATTCATGTTACAATTGGTAAAATCATATGCATGGAATTTAGAGGCATTGTAAAATATTACTTGAATTTAGCCTTTCTCACAGCCCTCTCCAACAGGAACCTTGCTTCGCTTCGTCGAATCCAGTGCCTCAGTGAGTGTTCCTGCATCGAGCTCAAGACCCGCCTGAGTGTCCTGAAGATCCCGCCTTCTTCCCATTCCCTCTACCTACTGGCGACCTGAATCCTCGTCCAGATATCTCGTCCTCCCATCTTCGAGTCTCCTGACCTGCATCATTTCCCCTCAGAAGCTCTTCGGTGTTCGTTCCGTTTCTTGCTCCGATTCTAGCCTTCACGCCGGCGCAGCTTCCCCGCATCGGTTCCTGTCATCGGTTCCAGTCACAGCTTTCTCGAATCGGCTTCCGGTTCCCGTCCTGCATAAAACAAATAAGATTGTTTAAGTTACTAAGCAACAAAGAGAAAACAACAAACATTGGCAACAGCGAGCTTTTGGTTGTTTTATAGGCGCATTGAAATAAACATTGGCAAAGACAATTGGTTGCATTTTTAGGCGCAGTGAAAGAAACATTGGCAAAGACAATTGGTTTCATTGTAAGGCACATGAAAAGAAACATTGGCAAAGACAATCAGAACTTGAGGCAGTGACAGAAAACTGCTATTTACGAACTTGGATGCATAATAGAGACAATTTATTGCGATATGCATTTCTAGTTTTGGGACTACATTATCATATGTACCAAGTTGTATTGCTCTCACAAGTCATTGTATTTGATATTATATTCTGGAAAAGATACAGTGTGTGTATTGGAACTCCTTGAGTTAGGAGTTGGTATGTTCTTTTTCTTTTTCTCTTTTATTTTTTACCAGAACCCCCAATTTAAAGGTCTCATCTTGCATTGACAAGGTAAGATAAATGTGGTAGTGTCAAGTTTAATAACTAATCACTAATAATTAACCCAAGTTCGTGCAATCCTAATATTTCTCCTGACTGATGATATCTTGTGTTTGTTTCAAAGGTTGAAAGCACTTACAAATCCCCTGTCAATTGTAGGAAGTGTCCGAGAGGGCTTATTCTTGAATGGTATGTACTAGATAATCATAACCATTGATGTTTGATGCTTTTTCTTATTGGAAATAAGGTATGTACTGATAATGTGACTACATATAATTCAGTGACACTATAAGAAGTCAGAAAGAAGAAGCCCTGAACACTTCAAGAGAGAGAACATCGCTGACATCTCAAGAAGAGATCCAGTGTGTGCATTGTTTTCTTTGTCCACTTCCCCTCTCCCTTGAGGATTAGTCGGTTGGTGAAGAGTTTATATTCTTGCTAATTTATTAGTCCACGAGGGAGTTGGGAGTTTGCATCACCAAGTAGGAAACAACAGGAACCTCGTGAGCATCGCCTTGACATGAGCTTCAGACGGCAGTGCTTCATCCATTCTGCAACATCTTTCATTCCATCCTGGAAGTTGGCTTTGGCGGTGAGAGGGTCATTTGGTGAGGGAGAGTATCAGTTGGGTGTCGTCGGTGTAGGAGATGATGTTGATGCTGTGTTTGCGTGCGATGGTGGCGAGGGGGCTCATGTAGATATTGAAGAGGGTTGGGCTGGGTGAGGAGCCCTGGTGTACGCCGCAGATGATCTTGGTGGCCTCGGAGCGGAAGGGAGGGAGGCGGACTCTCTGGGTTCTGTCGGAGAGGAACGATGTGATCCAGTCCAGGGCCTTTCCTCGGATCCCGGTGTTGTAGAGGCGGGTATTAGGGTGCGGTGGCAGACGGTATCAAAGGCTGCTTGAGGTCCAGGAGGTTGGGAGCGGCTGTCTCTCCGTTGTCCATCAGGGTCCTGATGTCATTAATGGCTGCGATGAGGGCAATCTTGGTGCTGTGGTTGGCTCGGAATCTGGACTGGGATGGGTCGAGTGAGTTGTTTTCTTTGAGAAATGCAGTCAGCTGTTTATTGGCGGTCTTCTCGATGACTTTAGCCGGGAAGAGGAGAAGAGAGGTGGGGCGGAAGTTCTTTGGGGTCCGCTGTTTGTTTCTTCAGAAGGGCGTTGATTTCTGCGTGTTTCCAGCTTCCTGGGAAGGTGGCTGACGTGAAGGAGCTGTTAATGACTTTCCGGAGGTGGGGTTCGATGATGGTGTCGGCTTTGTTGAAGATATGATGAGGGCATGGGTCGGAGGGGGAGCCGGAGTGGATGGTGTTCATGACGCGGGTGGTGTCTTCAGTGCTGACGGGGGTCCATTCGCTGAGGTGGGTGGTGGGGTTTGTTGGTTTGGTGGTTGGAGGCGGAATTTGGGGCCCGAAGCTGTCGTGTATATTTGCGATCTTGCGGTGTAAGAATGTGGCGAGGGAGTTGCAGAGGTCTTGCGACGGTGTGATGTTGTTGTTGCTGGTGCTGGGGTTGGAGAGCTCTCTGATGATGCTGAAGAGTTCCTTGCTGTTGTGGGCGTTGTTGTCTAGCCGCTCTTTGAACGATGTCCTTTTGGTGGTGTGGATCATCTGGTGGTATTCGCGGGTGGCGTTCTTGAGGGCTGTCATGTTTTCTGATGTCCGTTTGTGGCACCAAGCTTTTTCGATGGTTCGGCATGATTTCTTTGCGGTTTTGAGGGCGTCTGTGAACCATGAGGTTTTTCTGTTGCTTGTCTTGCCTGGGGGTTTCTTCAGAGGAGCGAGGTCGTCGACGCAGTTGGTGATCCACTGTGCGAGGTTGTGTGCTGCATCGTTGGTGTCGGGGGTGTCCACAGGTGGGTTCTATCTCAGCGATGTGGTCAGCTGGTCTGTGGTGACTTTGCTCCAGCATCTGCGGGGGATCCATAGCATCTGGTGGTGGGAGGTGGTCTTCTTGAAGTTGAAGTTGATGCAGCTGTGGTCGGTCCAGTGTGGTCTGGTGGAGTGGCTGGAGGAGACGTGGTTGCTGGCGAAGAAGATGGGGTCGAGAGTGTGGCCGGCGAGGTGGGTGGGCGTGTCCACCAGTTGCTTGAGTCCGAGGTTGGCGAGGTTGTCTAGCAGGGTGGTGGTGTTGTTGTCTTTGTTTTTCTCCAGGTGTAAGTTCAGGTCCCCTAAGAGGATGTACTCTGGTGAGGCTAGGGCGTGCGGGCTGATGAAGTCGGCGGTGGTTTTGGTGAACTGTGTTCGTGGGCCCCGGGGGTCTGTATATGAGGGTTCCTCTGAGGGTGGTCTGGGGGTCGGTGTGGATCTGGAAGTGTAGGTGTTCGGCGTTGGTCGTTACGCTGATGGTGTACCTGTAGATGATGGCGATTCCTCCTCCAGTTTTGTTGATGCGGTTCTTCCGGGTGATTTTGTAGCCTTCCGGAATGGCTATGGCGATGTCGGGGGCCGAGGAGGCGTTCATCCAGGTTTCCGTGAGGAAGGCGAAGTCTGGTGCTGTAGTGTCAAGGAGTTCCCAGAGTTCAACGGGGTGTTTGTGGACGGAGCAGGTGTTGAGGAGGATGCACTTGAGGTGGTTATTGTTGTCGTAGCTGTGTCCGGTGGGTGGGGTGCAGGTTCGGAAGCAGGTGAATTTGCAGGCTTGGCAGGTGAAGGGTCCGTGGGTGCGCCTCGGGGTGGCTCGGAGGCAGGCGGCAGGTCGTCCGGTGTTGAGTGCGATGAGGGTGGCAGTGTTGTATCTCAATCGGGTGCCCTGGCATCGGCTGGGGCCAGGGGCTCTGGCGCTGGGCGTGGTCCAAGCGCGGACGGACGCAGACAGACTTGCCTTTGGCACGCCTACGGCGCGCCAGGGGCGCGCCCGCTGCCTTTCGTCTGCTGCGCTTCCGTGCGGCGCCCTCCATAAGAGGCGAAGTGGGAGGGAGAAGCAGCTGGGAGGCGGGAGCAGGGTGGCCAATGGGTGATTGGCACAGGGCACAGAAGGCAAAAGGGGGCGGGCCGCAAGGGAGCAGTGGCAGGAAGTGGTGAGCGGGGGGGCACAGAGGGCGAGGAACGGCGGAAAACAGAGGGGCAAACAGAGGGGCAAGCTCTTTAAACAAGTGTAAATATAAACGTACATGTTTAGATTTATTTATTTTTAACTTTACCTTTGCAAATAGGCCCCTATTTTCTGTTGTGGGTGCCTTTTATTGACATCATATATACATACACATTTCTCGGAAGAGATCAGAAAAATACATTTGGAAAATTAATCTAACCCTAGAGTGCATTTATAGCTACTATTTGATTTGTTTGTTAATAAATTGTTATGTATAAATTAGGAACATTGAACCGTGATTTATAGGAAACATCTGCCCATCACAAATACCAGGCAAGAAATATCCCTCATGAGAAATTTGTGAGAGTTTAAAGACTTTGACTATCAAAAGGAAGTTGTAGATATTTCTCAGAGATTTTTCCAGAGGGAATATGATGAATATGTGGTTCTAAATTGTGTGCAACTAAAGGGGAAGGAATTTAATTAAAAGATCTTATATACATAAAGTCAACAAAAGAGAAGGATACAATTATTGAATTCAGTAACATTAGATTAATTACGAGGAACATTACTGAAAGCGAATAAACATTGTCATTTACTGATTTGGGATAAAGATATCAGTGAATGTATTTCAACAGGACTAAAACTCACACCATTAAAGAATATACTTTATCTAAGTTATACCGTAAAATATTCAAATGCCTCTATTAGAGATCATAAAATGGTGAACATGGAAGGTTTTTTATAAATACATCAATTTTGCATTTTGTCCATGTAACTGAACAAACAGCACCAGGTTTCGGATGCTAAACATTAGAAAAAAAAATCAGAGATTTTTTTTATTTGGAATAATTCTTATTGTGTCTACTTAGCTTGTGCTCGTTCAAAATTATATTTAGGTTTTACAATCAGACCTGTAAAGGAACGTGGAAAGAACACTTGACATCATTTAAAAACAAGGGGTAAAATACCTTGAGTATATGCATTTAAATGAAATGAGTTGTAAACAACACATCGGGAAGATCAACCTCACAACCATTTGTAAATTCAGGAGTGGGATAAAGAACAACAGTTATATGAAAAAGGAAGTTTTGGGATCATCTAATTATAAACAATCCTCTATGCCTTTAATAAGGATAACATATTTTACTATTTCATGAAGCAAATGTTATGTTCCTAATTTAATGTCAATATAAGTTTATTTCAGTATAGATTAACATTTAGACTATAGCTACTGTGACTCACGTTTGGTTTTGACAATCTAGGTTTCAGACGCCCATAGTCTTTGGGCTTTGCATCTGGTGCCTCCCCTGTGGTCACGGGGTGCCGCAGGATGCCAGAGGACTTGTAGTGGGGCCCCCGTGCTGCCAGTCGCAAGTATGTGGATTCGCCCCTGTGGCGCTGACGCACTAATTGCAGAAGGGACACTGAGGGGACGCATCTTGTTGGCAGCATGTCGTGGGCAGCATGCCTCGTGGGTTAGTTATCCGGTGTGGTCGCAGGCGGAGAGGGCGTCACTGGTTGATACTGCACCCGAGTAGCAGCAGTGCAGAAAGCGTGGGTATTGTGCCATGGACTGAGCCCCTTTGCCTGTGATATGTAATTAGCACAAGGAGTGTTGCTACCTGAGGTCTCTGAAGTCCAGCCCCATACGCCTGTGGCTATGTAGACATTCTGAATTGGCTTGCAGTCTTAGTAGACTTGCGTGGCGCACCACTGTCTGATGTGCCTGCTTCTCCTGGTTGCTGTCAGTGAGCGCCATCTTGTTGCACTCCCACCCTTCTCACATGCATGAAAAGAGAACTTGCACATACCTCTTTCTTTGGTGTACATGGACGCATGGTCAGTGGGCAAAATCTGATATGGGTCGTAAAGACCCGAAGCAGCGTTTAATTCAGTTTGGCCGCTCTGACACCGTTCCAGGAGAGTCAGTGACGATCATGGCGGAGGGGAGTACTGAGAGTGCTACTTCGACTGCGACTGCCCCGGGGTCAGATGTACTCATACAGGAACTTAGGGAGGGATTTAGAGCTCTATATGGGCACTTTGATTCATTGGAAAAGTGGCTAGATACAATAGGGGCCAAGTTGGATACACATGAAAGGAGATTAGATAATGTCGAGGGTAGAGTGTCTGATTTGAAGGATGGAACGGCACAGTCTATGAAAAGAATAGACAGAATGGATTCTAAAGACACTGGCCTTGAAGAACGTAGACTTGTAAGCAGTAGGCGCAACAACATCCGCATTTTAGGGTCCGGGAATCTACAAATGTGGGGCGTATGGACACATTTGTGGAGAAACTGTTCATTGACCTTTTTGGTAAATATGCTTTCACTCCTACCTTTTTAGTAGAAAGGGCCCATTGTTCTCTTGGTCCCAGGCCTAATCCAGGATACCTCCCTAGGCCCATAACTGCCCTCTTACTGAACTTCTGAGATAGGTACACAGCACTCTGATTAACCAGGGAAAATGGGGTGATTGCATGGCAGGGTTATGTTATGTTATGTTATGAGAATTTGTAAAGCGCGCAGCTGCCCCAGCAAAGGGGCGTCCCGGCGCTAATCCTGAGCAAAACACAACAGAGAACAGAGAGGACACCCGAATTTTAAGGGAATAGATGAGTTTTAATGGCTTTCCTAAATTGGTACAGTTCATTTATTTCTCGAATATGGCCTGGTCAAGTGTTCCTTAGCTTTGCTGCTAAAAACCGGAAGGAGCGTCCACCGGCTCTGCTTCGCTTGAACCGGAGGATCTCAACCAGATTCTGGCCAGCTGAGCGTAGGGCCCGCGTAGGCACATACATCTTCAGCAAAGGTTTTAGCATTTTAGGGGTCGACTGTTTTAAAATTTTAAAAGAGATACATAACACCTTAAACTGTATTCGCTGGGCTACTGGAAGCCAGTGGAGTTTGCGAATAGTTTTGGAGGTAGAGCTGAAACGAGGCAGGCCCATTAAAGCTCTTGCAGCTGCATTTTGGATGCGTTGCAGACGGGCAGTTTCCGCTTTATTGGTACCAAGAAGCAGAGAAGAGGCATAGTCCAATCTGGACCACACCGTAGATTGAACAATAACTTGTCTGGTAGCTGGGTCAAAGAATTTCAAAACTGCTTTTAAACTGCGTAGTATGCCAAAGCAAGTAGCGGCAACTTTTTTTGTTTGGGTAATGAAACTTAGTGCTGGGTCTAACCAGATTCCCAGGTTCTTTACATCTGGCTTGGGTGCAGGAGCTTTTCCCAAATTAGAAGGCCACCAGTGGTCTCCCCAAAAGTTCTGGGTTTCTGCCCAACAATAGCACCTCCGTCTTGGCGGCATTAAGTTGTAGACAGTTGGCTGTTAGCCACTCTGCTACAGCAGCCAGGCCTGAATTAAATTTGAGATGATCCATATCATTTCCTTCCGATAGGGCGACCACTAGCTGCTTGTCGTCAGCGTACGACACAATGTTAAGGTCCCACGCTTTGGCGACAGCAGCCAACAGCTGAACATACAAATTGAACAGGGTGGGGCTCAGTGCCGAGCCCTGAGGAACCCCCTGCTCAATAGAGTATGCCTTAGAGAGGAAGGGAGGAGTAGAAACACGAATTGATCTGTTGGTCAGGAAAGACCTAAACCAAGCAAGAGCCATATCAGTGATCCCTGCCTCTTCAAGCTGGCGGAGCAGGATCTGGTGGGAGACAGTGCGAAACGCGGCACTGAGGTCCAGTAGGATCAGTGCCGCCGTTTGGCCCTGGTCAAGAGAGGCCCGAAGATGCTCCGTCATAGCCAGGAGCGCCGTCTCCGTGCTGTGACCGGCACGAAATCCGTGCTGAGTATCATCCAGAGTGTCATTGGAGTTTAGAACATTAGTAAGGATGGAATTTACATGGGCCTCAGCGATCTTAGTGGCCCAGGGAAGCAACGATATGGGTCTAAAATTTTCGGGCTTCCGAGGGTCTAAGGTAGGCTTTTTTAGTATAGGAGAGACCCATGCCTATTAGCCGGCAAAATTGCGGTTGAGAAGGAGGCATTAATAAGGCTATGTGGTGGGGCAAAACAGTACAGGGAAGAGTCTCTAAATTGGGCAGGCTTAACAGGGTCCATCGGGGAACCGGATTTAATGAGCTTAGTTAGCTGATCGAACCTTTCATTAGAGATTTCGGGGATAGCTGATAACCTAGAGACTGGACTAAGTCTCGTGTCTAAGCCGCCGCAGGGCTGGGTCTCAGGAGTGAAGGCTAGGTAGATGCCCCGGATCTTTTCCACAAAGAAGGAGGCTATCTCCTCGCATTGAGCCGCTGAATTGACAATATTGGCAGCCGATTTCTTGGTGTTAAGTTCCTTAAGAATTTTAAAGATCACTTTAGCCGGATTGGAGCTGATTTTTATTTCGGTGGCATAGTATGCTGCCCGAGTCCTACAGATGGCTTTGTGATATAATTTGAGTTGTTTTAGATAGCAGACCTTTTTCTCAGTGAAATAGTCTTTTCTCCAGTCGCATTCATATCTCTTACAGATCTTTTTAAGGCCTGCTAAAGTATCGTTATACCAGGGATTGGCGTCCTGGGTGCGTCTCATACTCCAGGTTACTGGGATAAGTCTATCCAGTGCCCGGGTGAGCCAGGTGCAGAACGAGTCATAACCTGATTCAACGTCAGAGAAGAGGTTCAAAGGATCGATTTCCAAAAGGGCGTGAAAGTCCGCTAAGCGGAGTTTACGCCAGTGCCTTTTGCGTATGGCTCTTTGAGTTGTATATTTGTCAGGGGTGGATATACAAAAAATCAGTACAACCATAGAATGATCTGACCAGGCAATATGTGTAGGAGCAGGGGAGCTGGATGAATCAATATTCGTAAAGATAGGATCCAGCGTATGACCTCCATTGTGTGTGGGACCTTTAACTAATTGGAAGAGCTGGAAGGCTGCTAGATCAGCAATCAGGGTGCAGATCAACGGTTCTTGCTCCAGCTCAAAATGAAGATTGAGGTCACCCAAAATACTGAAGTTGGCTGATCTCATAGCACAGGCTTCCACGATCTCCAAAAGAGATGTATTAAACCCGCACATAGGTCCAGGGGGTCTGTATATTAATAGCCCGGAAAAAGTAAAATGAGCGTTAACAGAGATGTTAAAATGTCCACATTAAGCCCCTTTTAAAATAACCTTCTCAAAAGAGCAGGAATGGACCATTCTAGTAATCACAGCAATGCCACCTCCTCTCGATGCCCTGTTTATCAGAGTAATCGAATATCCAGGCGGAAGTGCTAGGTTAGGAATAGTCGTTAGATCATCACTCATCCAAGTTTTTGTAATGAAAAGGATATCGGGAGATTCGTCCACTATGAGATCGAATATTTCAGGATGGTGCTTTGGTAAAGATCTAACATTTAACTGAAGCACTTTCAGTTGTTGTTGTGCAGAGGAAGTAATAAAGGCTCCTATAGTAGTAGGGACCGGAAGACTAAATTGATCACAAGAGCATGTAACCGGGCCACTCATGGGATAAAAGGGGGCGAGACAGTCCTGAAATATGGAAGGGCGGAAGTTAAGTAGCTCATTTGTAGAGTAAGCTCGCCTACCTGGCCTAATTCACCAGCATCTCTGGTGAGAGGCGCAGGACTGGCGCGGACAGGCGCGGACGGGCGCGGACGGGCGCGGACGGGCGCAGACGGGCTTGCCTTTGGCGTGCCTTCGGCGCGCCACCGGCGCGCCCGCTGCGCGGACGAGGTCCTATACACATTTATCGGGCGCGAGGAGGGTGGGAAGAATAGCAACTAGTCCGCACCCCTCCAATTTCCCCAAGATGGCGGCCTGCCCCTCCACAGTCTGGCGTCAGCAAGCAATCTGCTGCGCGAGGACAGGGGATCGATACCACAGTGGAGCTAGGACAGATCAGCCCTCTGAACAAAATACAAAAGCGCAAAGCACTTTACAAATTAAAATCAGGTAATTTTAAATACGAGGGTTTAAAGCACACAGTCTCCCGGATCCCGCCTCAGGAGCGTTCACAAAGGATCTGCGCGCGGGCGCTACTGGCTGGGTTTTATGTCCCTGGGAGGGCGGGAAGAATAACAACTAGTCCGCACCCCTCCAATTTCCCCAAAGATGGCGGCCCGCCCCTCCACAGTCCGGCGTCAGCAAGCAATCTGCTGCGCGAGGACAGGGGATCGGGACAACAGTGGAGCTAGGGCAGATCAGCCCTCTGAACAAAATACAAAAGCACAGAGCACTTTACAAATTAAAATCAGGTAATTTAAAATATGAGGGTTTAAAGCAGACAGTCTCCCGGCTTCCGCCTCAGTAGCGTTCACAAAGGATCTGCGCGTGGGGCTACTGGCTGGGTTTTAAGTCCCTGGGAGGGCGGGAAGAATAACAACTAGTCCGCACCCCTCCAATTTCCCCCAAGATGGCGGCCCGCCCCTCCACAGTCCGGTGTCAGCAAGCAATCTGCTGCGCGAGGACAGGGGATCGGGACCACAGTGGAGCTAGGGCAGATCAGCCCTCTGAACAAAATACAAAAGCGCAGAGCACTTTACAAATTAAAATCAGGTAATTTAAAATATGAGGGTTTAAAGCACACAGTCTCCCGGCTTCCGCCTCAGGAGCATTCACAAAGGATCGGCGCGCAGGCGCTACTGGCTGGGTTTTAAGTCCCTGGGAGGGCGGGAAGAATAACAACTAGTCCGCACCCCTCCAATTTCCCCCAAGATGGCGGCCCGCCCCTCCACAGTCCGGCGTCAGCGAGGAAAGGGGATCTGCTGAGCGAGGACAGGGGATCCGGACCACAGTGGAGCTAGGGCAGATCAGCCCTCTGAACAAAATACAAAAGCGCAAAGCACTTTTAAAATCAGGTAATTTAAAATACGAGGGTTTAAAGCACACAGTCTCCCGGCTTCCTCCTCAGGAGCGTTCACAAAAGATCTCCAACATTGCACTGTACCCGGACTTCATGGCAATGGTCCAAGAGGCAAGAAGGAAGTATATGGGTGTGAAGGCCACGCTCTGTAATCTGGGCCTGAGATACAGCATCATATACGCAGCTCGACTCCGGGTTGATGTGGATGGCAGATCTAGATTTTTCGATACCCCTGCAGCCATTCAAGCTTTTTGTCAGGACTATAAGACAGGCTTTGGTGATAAGACCAGGGACCAAAGCAGAGACTCTCCTTCACACCGTGGATCAGTGGCCAGTTGTGATCTTTTCTCCACGGAATGATCACATTCAATGCCTCACGTTCACAATGTTTATTAAAAAAAAACAGCTGGTCATTATGTCATGGCTGGTAGGACAAATGTTCTTATTGCAAATGTTATAGATTCTACAAAATTGGGCTTATGGCGTGGCGTTGCCTCGTCCCTAGTGTTGACAAACGTGACATTCAGCAGAGTCGTTAACCGGGATTGTCCCTGCTTGGGTTCAGCCAGGAATGGGCGGGGGAGTGGGCGGGGTGATGCGTTGCTTGGGGTTTTTACTGCGCACAATGTTAAATTTTTACCATGCAGTGATTAGTAAAGGTTGGCAAACACACACATGTTCAGATTTGAGTGTTACTTATGTCTTCCGGGGGTAGGCTTCACACCTTCTCTGACCTTACATTAATCACCTGGAATGTTCGGGTACTTAATAACACCAAAAAAGGGAAACAGGTACTTCAATACCTGCAGCCGCATAAGGTAGATGTCACTTATTTACAAGAAACCCATCTGTCTAAACAATCCTCCAATCATTTTGCAAGCGCCTGGGGCTCCCATCGCTATTTTGCAAGTTATAGTACATACGCAAGAAGGACTGCAGTCTTACTTCACAAGCTCTTGCCCTTACAGATGGTGAGTGTCCATAACGATGAGCAGAGTTGATATACGATGGTCACAAGGAGCTTGGTGAGCTACCGGGTGGCTTTTATATGTATATATGCCCCGAACGACAGCCTAGGCATTTTTCATGAACTTCACACGCAGCTACTACATTTAGAAGCGGATTATATTTATATGTGTGGGGATTTTAACCTGCTGTTGGACCCTACGAAAGATAGCACTTCGGCCTCCTCCGATACTAAACCTCGAGCTCGTGGTGCACTATTGGAGCTCTGTGAATCAATTGGGTTGGTAGATGTTTGGAGACTTTGCCGACCTGGGGAGACTGCCTATACACATTAAGCTGCACAATATAAAAATTGGACTAGGTTGGATTTTTTATTGTTGTCCCGAAAATCTTACCTCTTGTTATTGTGAAACTAAACATCTCGACAGAACACTTCTGGATCACTCACCTGTGCTTCTCACGGTTAGGCTCCACAGACCAGGGGGTTGTGAAAGGCAATGGAGGTTCCCGGGGCAGGTAATGATGGAACACAGAACTTATTCCAAGCATGGGCAGTCTTAAGGGAAGCATTTAAAGCCTATATGTTGGGTATCTGCATTGCGAAACACGCCAGGGTTCTGTGGGATCTTAGGGGCACATTATCACACATTGAACAACAGTTAGAGACTATGGATAAAGAACTCATTGCTGGCAATGCCCAAATTGATTAAAACAGTAGACTGAAACTCCTATTGGAGTTCAGGGATACAGTGGAACGAGAGTCTCTCTTTTTGAGCAAATATGCCACAGCAAGACGATAAGGTGAAGGCGTCGGCCGAGCCGTACCTTGGCACGGCTCCTGCGCCCGGTATCTGGACAAGCTTGTATCCAGGCATTCAAGCTCCAGATGGTAGGTTAGTGTCTAACACTGGAGAGATATGTGATATATTTCTAGAATACTATACGGACACTGCACATGGGGAGGGGGTCCGAAGTGCTTATTTGTCTGAGATAGCTCTAGTTTGGCTGGAAAAAGGGATCCAAGATTTCCTGGCAGAACAGTTTTCCGCAGAAGAAATTGTAAGCGTCACAGATGCGCTGAACAGAACAACCATTCCCGGTCTAGATTGGTTCGCAGGGAACTTTTATGAAAATTATAAGGATCTATTGACCCCACATTTATTAAAAGTACACAATGAAGCCCTGGAGAGTAAAGTTTTTCCGCCCATGCTGCGTGAAGCAGTTATAATATTATTGCCCAAACCTGGAAAAGACCCACTCATGTGTTGTTCTTATAGGCCATTATCTTTACTTAATCCTGATCATACAAATTTGGCCAAGAATATAGCATTAAGATAAGCTCTTTTGTCAAATCGTATTATCTCCCCGGCTCAGTCTGGGTTTGTCCCGGTCAACGGCATTAAACCTCCGCACCCTGTTTACAGTCCTGCATAGGATAACTCCTGAGGTTCCGGCAGCTGCTGTGTTATTAGACACTGAAAAGGCCTTTGATTCCCTGGAATGGCCCTTTTTAGGTTTCGCCTGGCGAACAGCTGCGCAAACAGCTTTTCGCGCAGGCGAAAACTTTTGTTTACCAGTATGGACAAAAGTCCCGCCTCTCTGTTCCATTGGCTAGCTCCATAAATGGAGGCTAGCCATTGGAAGAGAGAGGCGTCCGTCATTCTGCGAGGCGACTCGTGGGCGTTCCTGAGATTTTTTCTCATCCAGTCCCTTTTATCACGTCAGTGCGGCGGTGGGCGGGGTTTATTTTTTTGTTCGTCCAGGTTTCTTTTGGTCATTCTGCGGCCGACCGCTGCCGGAGGAAGTCAAGGTCCAGGTGAGTGCTGGCCGTTCCCGCCGCCCCCCCTCCCGCTGTCCGTGCCTTTCCCGCCCCCCTTCCCGCTGTCTGTGCTTTTCCTGGCCCCCTCACGCTGTCCGTGCCTTTCCCGCCCCCCCTCCCGCTGTCCGTGCTTTTCCCGCCCCCCGTCCCGCTGTCCGTGCCTTCCGCGTTCGTTGTGCTTGTTGTAAATTGTCAACATCCCCTTTCATTGCCCACAACCTACCCTCTTTTGAACCATACTGACGCAATTTAGCAGAACCTGGACTCCTCTCGCCCATCTGTTAAGTTCATCATCCATTTATAAGAACCCACAAGGGCCCCGGGACTTATCTCACCCCCTTTTATCGATCAGAAAGAAACCGGAACGGATGCTTGGAATGATTCCGTTGGGAACAAAAAAACGAATTCCAGTTTCAAACCGTAATCGGTAACCATTGGATTAAACACGGCTCATCCGTGGTCGGAGACGCTGTACAAACCCAATTGCAATGCTCAAAAAGATCAGTGATAGTTTGGGCTGGCTGTTTGTCCACGGTACATCCGGAGTTTAATGAGGACAAGACAGGCGTCGTGGTCTGCTGTGCTTTGTTTGACACTCTGTGTCTGTCCAATCGCTCACGATCCGCGGATTTACCCTGGCATACTCTTGAGGAGTGTGGCGACCCTATGCCTAAACTTCAGACACTTCTATTTTCGTTGTATTTTTTGTTGTTGTTGTTGTTGCAATTTTAAATAGCGCAAGCTCCACCATAAGGGACTGGGGCGCTTTACATGCACTAGGTCACATGCGTTTTTGGCCGGTAGGTAGAGATTAAGTGATTTGCCCGCCACAATCACAGGATGGTGAGCGGACGCCGAGACTCGTACCTGGTTCTCCAGTTGAAAAGTCTGGAGGTCTGGCCGTTAGCCACACCCTCTTTCCTAATAGCGCTTCAAACTCAACTCCAAGCCTGCTAAGCGTCTATTTTCTTTTCTTGAGTGGGGGGGGGGGGGGAAGCTGGTGCTGGATGATAGGTTATGTAGGACCCATCCTGTGATAGACGGCTGAGACCAGCAGAGGAACAGCTGACCTCAGCCTGGGTAAGGCTGGGTGGAGGGGTCGGTGTGACTAACCGGGTGTTTACTGTGCGCGACCTTTGACCCCTGCTTCTGGGCCTGAACTATGGAGTCACGAGTCTGGAGCACCGGATGAAACCATCTGTCTGCACGGGGTGGGGTCAGATGACCTGGATAGACAGGGTGGGTCAGGGGCAGAGTGGCTTTCTAGGGCCCGGTATAGTGCTATTTGGCAAGGCGCTAGTTATTGGAGTACTGATAGCACCTGGGGCCCTGCTGGTAGTACCCTGTCACGTCCCGGCATTCTTTGCTGTGCTCCGTGGGGGGAAGCCGAGAGGCTGCCCCGGACCCCCTCCCCTCGTCCCCTCGTCCCCCCCCCTTTAAGTGGCACTGCAATGTGGGCACTTTCCAATGGCGCTTGCTGTTGTCCTCTTTCTGGCCTCCGATTTTCTCACTTTTCCGGGACGGGGTTTTGCCCTCCTGGTCCGTTTTCCCGGGGGAGACCCTGCCCTTGCTACTTCGTTAGCTCCTCGGGGCAAGGGTCAGAAGGGAGGAGTGGAATTTGGCCATGGGGTTTAATACCACCTTTTTCTTTAAACTCATTTATACTGAGGGTAATAAAATGGATTTTAATTTAATACGAAAAGAGAAGCATACAATGATGTCACATACAGGATTTCCAGCCACTATGGTATGCTCCTATAGCTCCTGCTCTTCTTGACAAGTGCCCCTGTTTATGTGCTCTCTTCCCCATTGCTCACATGGCACGCGTTAATATGTATATAAGATACATTAAGCTAAGAGTCATTTTAAACAAGCATTGGCAAAGACTTAGTGATAGATTTAGAGTTTGGCAGATAGTTACTCCATCACAATGTGACGGATATCCCATCCACCACATGTTTTGTGGCTGTATATTATACTGAGACTTCCTGGTTTGCATATGACATCATGGCAGTAGAACAGTAGTGTCTGGGATGGTATATGTGGACTGTGTCATAGTCCACCATTTAGCATTAACTCAGCACCTTCCAGCTACTGTAATGCAGCAAACAAACCAGCCACTACTCAGGCTCACACCTGCAGACCCTTATCTCTCTTCTGCTCCACACCCTGGCAACCTGAATGCGGCCTCAGTCCAGAAATCAAGTCTACATGTAGGCCCAACGGCATTGCTATTTTGCACAACACGCAGCATGCTATAATAAAATCGCATAAATAAAAAGAGAGGTACTGAGAGGGCTCATAAGAGAGGTCTCTCATGCATTTCCATAAATATAATACACAGAAATGAAAAAGAATAGCTGTCCACGGGGAAACAGAGAGAAAACCTGTGTTTCAAGTCACAGGGGGATCCTATTTTAAATAGATAAGAACCCTCCCTTCTTATGTGGCATTTGTTTTCATTGGGTTGTGCTCTTCATTGGGTAGATCATTAAGTCTATGCCCCCCAACTGGGTGCAAAATATTGGAGCACTTAATCAAGATCCTCTCAAAGGGAATTCTCAACATTGTTTATGAAATGTTTTTCAGATGGAGGACCCAAAACATCTATAACGTTGCCTGAAAGTTAACAACACAGTGTTCCTTACCATAAGGTCAAAAACTAAAGCTGGATATTAAGGGTGTTGATTGTCCCAATGGTCCAATTCTGTGGTCAAAATGTGTTGGCATTTGATTGCCCAAGAGGTCAGGGACATTTGTAGGGAGAAAATAGAGGTCCCTACATGGACCCTAAACTCCTGCACTAATCTAGGATAGCCTGTGTATGTCAGTGATTGTGAAAGATAGTTTAAATTAAGTTTTTCAAACTGAAGGAGTGAGAGCCTAAAGAAATAGCCTAAGAAGCCTGGTAACGTATCTTGCTGACTGCCTGACAGAGGGCTACTATGGCTCTCCCTCTCATGTATATATTATGATTATTCATATTAGAGACTATGGAGTGACCCAGAGAATACCAAGGAATGGTTGAGTAGAACCTTTTTGAAAATGTTCCTTGTGACTACCTTTCACGATCACCTACTCTGCGAGTATTCTGCAAGTACCTACAAGGTGAGGCAGATAAATATCAACTTTACTTTTCCTACTATTTCACACTTCCCTCTTCTCACCCTTGTCTCTGACCCAGCTGCTGCAGCATTACACTTCAATACTAGACCTTTCTTCAACCTACCTGAGTGTGATATAATTTCTGCGCTACTGCTGAAGGCTTTCTCTTCTCACAGATGTGTATTTTGGTTGCTTCGAACAATTGCTCGGATGTTGACCCTGGATCTGTGTGGTAGACGGCTGCAACAGCAGAACCCAACATTCTCTCTGCTTCTAACTAGATTGGGAAATTAACAATAATCATTCGTAAGCGGGGCAGTGGTAACTCCTCTGGCAGCAAATCCTCTGGTAGAAATATTATATGCATGAAATTGGGTTACTCGACTCCTCAGTCAAGCATTGTCCATTACAACTTAGCTTTTATTAGTATAGAATTACTGACAAGCCAGGTAGTCAGTATTGGTTTCTGAGGAGGAATTACATCTTCAAATCCTTTCCACCCACCCAAATGGTGAGACAGGCCCTTAGGTACCTTTCTGCTGGCAGCAGAGTGATTCCTGCTGGCGGGCCAGTTCAGATCTTCAGCAACCACAGGACCTGCTGTGCTTCAGGGCAACCAGCAGGTGCCTCAACAAATCGTCACTGACTTAGTCCAGCAAAATAAATCTGAGAGTTATTTGGGCTCACTGTGCCAGTCGCATAAGAGACCAAAATGCCACGGGAATAAGAGGTCCAATCCCTGTGCCCTCAGAGAAATGAGTCGGCAGAGACCTGACCTCCATAGTGTTAATGTCAATGTACCGCAACCCCTTTAACGTTTAGCTGATAGGACTGTACCAACTAATGCTTAAAAGTGAAGCTGATAATTATCTTGCAACCTTTCTTAGTCACGAGGAACCAGGCTAATTGCCAAAAGGATAAGACCTGCAAAGACAAAACCCGCCTCTGGGTACAATGGCCTGCGCCTGCCTTCACAGCATTAACAAAAAGAAGGAAAACTACATCTAAGACATTTTGTTTCAGAATTTGTCTGAGAGAGAAAAGCGTATTAGTTTACATTCAGGATGTAACTAGGCCACCTCTAGGAGTATCCTTCTGCGGCAGAGCCCCAGCAGCCAATTAACCTGCAATCCTTGGAAGAGAAAGATGAGAAAGAGGAAGAACAACCTCAGGGACCAGAAGGTGCCACAAAGGGTAACATGAACATTATTCTTTTGAGAACACAGAATGGCAGATCAATTTAAAGTCGTTATTTATCGTTTGTTGGAGTGCAGTTAATGCCCGTAAAAGATCAGTGCTGCTTACTGCAGAAGTGATTTAAACAGCATGACAAACCTTGCCATAGCACCATTTTTTAGTCTCTATTTAGCCACTGGAAACCAAGTTCAGAAATAGAAGCTGAATCAGAGAATGGATGACGTGAGTTATTAAGCACCGTATTAACTATTAACTCTTTTATCTTTTGCTCAATACAGCTGTAACTCTTTGGGGCATATTTACAAGCCCCTAGCGCCACCAGGAGCGTAATTTCTTTTGACACTCCAATGGCGCTGTGTGCCGGCCCATATTTACAAGGCCACGCCAAGCCACTTTTTGTGGCTTTACACAGCCTTGTAAATATGGTTCTCTTTCATGCAGTATTCAGCATTAAAGGGGCACGTCATGGGTGTTGCTGTGGGTATTTCCCCTCAATGGCTTTTTGACACTGCCCCAGATTTACAAGGATTGGTAAATCTGAGGCAACGGCAAAAACTAACACCTTTCAAGGGGAGGCATTAAAGTGGCGCTACAAGGAGAAATACTTTTATTTCTCCTCTGTTTTTTTTTGCTTTTCTACTGCACAGTGCAGGAATGCGTTCTTCCCGCACAACAGCAATCATCCCTGCAGCGCAAGCACCCTTGCACCCTGGGGCAAGGGTGCCTTCGCTTCGTTGGCAAACGGCAGCTGTTTTAGTGCCGGCGCACGGGAGAGCACAGAGGTGCCCCGATACTCATGTAAATAGGACGAACCCCGGCATTTTTAAATGACGCAGCTCCAGAATACAAGATCTGTGTTAAGTCTTTCTGATTGGTTACCAGGTTTAGTGACACCAAATTGACCTCATGCAATATGCTGAAATGACTGAAATAATACTCAGGCTTACACAGAAGCACAGATATTAGGAATGTAAAATGAACTCTACATTAAAGAAATTGTTTAAAATATTAAGGATCGGCAGTAGTTCCACTCTACCGTATATTAATTGATACCGAGTCCCAGAGTATTTCATGGGTATGGGTGCAACTTTAACACAATTGTGCATTTTTATTCTATTATTTTTTAATTAGCTGGAGAAGTGGTACTACAACCTCTATTTATACCCATACTCGAGTCTAGGATGAAAAGATAGTAGACAACCATACAGGCATGAGGCTGACAATAGGACAATTACTATTTATTTATTCATTTTTATCAGCATAAGCCTTAACAATATAAATAATAAAAACAGTTCAATTATAAAATACAACCCTTAAAAGAAGCCTCCAGGATACATTACATAATTAATTACATACTATACAACAATATGAAAAATAAAATGATTCCAATAATAAACAATTCTAAATCAAATTCAACCAGTCAATTTAAAAACAAGTAAAAGTTGACATCTTATCCTGGAGTTATTGTAAAACGGTGCAACTATCCTAGAAGATAAAGCGCACTAGTATATCATTGGTATCCAATTGTCCAACTTAAGCGCATGCACCTAAACCTCGATTTTATGTATTCCTATTGTTGTTTATCATAATCCAAGTGAACTATATCTAGAAGGCAACAGCATGACATGTTGTGGAGGTGTCTGTCCTGTAGCACAACATTAGAGCATCAGCTTAATTCATTGCACCATTATCATCAAATAGAGGAATGAGCCATTTCAGGCAAACATTTGAGGTCTTGATAAAGCAATACAAAGTGAAAAATAAATCCACTAACCCCAAGTGCACAATCACACCTTTCATCATGGTGGTGAAACAAATTATTTCACCGCCAAAATTCAGGAGGAAACAAATTCTCCAAAATAACTATTTAAAACTCTGTCTGCTCTGTCAAGGTGTCCTCGTGACACCACGTTCACTCCAGACCAAAAGTTTGTGAACAAACCGGCCGTTTTTTTCCAAAATAAGATTGATCCCGTATATAATGAACTTCTGAAAACAGCCGAGGTGGCTGGGAGTAATCATGTGGAGAAGCAGGAGAACAAGGTCTCTCACTGCAGCTTAATGCTATTTCCAGTTTTGGGAGAAGAAAAATTGGCTGATTTCTATCTGAAGACTAAATCGGGGTCCCCATAGATCCCTGCCCGCCGCATATTCTACAGTTGGTCCCGGAGCAGATTAGCGCCTCGCTGTCTCCAATATTAAATCAAATTGTAAACTCAGGGATCTTTCTGCTGACCTAAAAAAAAGCCTGTATTCGTCCTCTCTTAAAAAACCTAAGCTGGATCAATTAGGGGAGAAAAACTACCGTCCTATCACCTGCCTGCCTCTACCCACCAAGATTTTGGAGCATAACCCCATGGCTGCTAGGCGTTTTCCCGTCCTGCGCTGGGTTTTATTATTTTTCATTGTTTTATGACGAGCTGGCCTTGTCATCCGCGCACGGCAGGTAAGCGCCATGACGAGGCCAGCTC
Organism: Lissotriton vulgaris; assembly: GCF_964263255.1. Lineage (NCBI taxonomy): Eukaryota > Metazoa > Chordata > Amphibia > Caudata > Salamandridae > Lissotriton > Lissotriton vulgaris. The sequence goes on from NC_141698.1 coordinate 905,107,911, forward strand.
GTCATTAGCCTCGAAGGGGTTAATAACATCCTTGACTCTACCCAACATGGTTTTATATTGCTGCATTCTACTGAATCGGTCTTGATCATGGCAACAGAGGAAATTTAGAAGGTGATGGACGGTGGAGGAAGGGCTGCTCTAATCTTGCTTGATCTGATAGCAACCTTCTACACCGTAAACCATGCGGTACTAGTTCGAAGTGTGCACGATGTTGGTATCAGTGGCAAAGCATTAGCCCTTCTTACCTCTTTTCTATCATCCAGGGGACAACTGATCCTCTGGGATGGCTTTCAGTTGGAAGAGTTTACTCTCCCTTGTGGAGTTCCACGGGGCCTGACCTTATCCCTGACGTTGCTTAACATATATGTTGCCCCTTTAGCTCGACTCATACACACACTGGTGTCATACGCAGATGACACTCAGCTTGCAGTATCTGTAGCACATACAATGGACGTAACAGCTGCCCGGTTCTGCAAGTGTCTTTCTGCATTGATGTCCTGGATGAATTCCAATTTCCTAAAATTGAATGCAGAAAAAACAGAGGTGGTGGAGTTTGGACAGAAATCATCGGTCTGGAGCCAATTATGGTGGCTATCTGCAGCCAGCGCCTGCCCTGCACCGGCAAATAAGGCAAGGAACCTAGGCTTTCTGATCGATAAAGACCTCACCCTGGCACCACAGATTACTCAAGTATCCTCAGCTTGCTTTTTTACGCTAAAAGGCTTAAGGAAAATCCTCCCATGGATCCCTTTTTCTTTTAGGAAAACTGTGGTAGGAGCTAAGGTCTTATCTTGAATAGATTATTGCAATGCTCTTTACTTGGGAGCTGGTGCAGCCCAACTCTCTAAACTTCAATCGATTCAAAATGCGGCAGCACAGGTATTGTTCAAACTACCCAAACACCATACCACATCTGCTTGTATAAAGCAACTTCACTGTCTCCCAGTGAGACGTCGGGTTGATTTCAAGGCACTGTACCTAGTACATAAAGCCCTATTTGGTGGTGGGGCTAAGGATGTGCAAACCTTGTTTCCTCGATATACGCGGTTGTGTCTTTTAAGATCCTCTTCTTCTGGACTGGTACACCTTCCAAAAATCAAAAAAGCAAGGTGTGGGGGTGAACGCTTTTTTTTAGCTACTAAATTATGGAACTCCCTTCCTCTACATCTGAGACTTCAGCCCAGCAGGTCTGTGTTTAGGAAGGAAATAAAAACCTGGCTCTTTAGCCATCCCTGAATCTCGTTTGTCGCTGTCCCTGCACACCACCTAGCACCAAGACGCCTTGGCAATAGTGCGCTCTATAAATAAATCATCAATGGGATTATGCTTTCCCCATTTAGCCATAAGGCTTTTCAATGGAAGGGTGCCCAAGTCAAGCTTGGCATACAATGTAGGTCTTGCTTCATGTTAGATATCATCCAGGTATGATTTAAAGACAGATTTTTCTTTATATTTGAGATATCTGTGAATGATGGAACCTCTTAGCACAATCAAATATGCTTCTCTCCTTGTGCTGCCAGCACATCTCTGTCAGTCTCTGAGCTGTATTGCTGCCAATAATGGAAGGGTCTTTGTATATGGTTTCAATGCCAAGCAACTTTAAAACGTCCTGTAAGGGATTTCACCAAGGCAGTTGATTTTCTCAATTAGGAGTAATGACCTCCTTTGGTGAGTGCTGCTACATATCCCAATTGTTGATGTTTATGTAATTGAATTCAGTATAAAACTGGTGCAAGAGCAAAGATATTGGTAATTGGTTTAATACCCAATTCTAAATAGAGAGCATTCAAAGTGACTGGGCCCAAGGACAGCAATGTTCCTAAAAATCCATTCTCTGATTTCTGAAAATTGAAACATCTATGTAGCTCTACAGATCAACTTCATAAATAGGCATAGCTACTTCCTTAGATCTATATGCATACAACAGGGAGCTCCGAGATTGATCTTTGATCATTTGTTTACATCTAATTACAGCACCTGCGGCTTGCCTCACAGTGTCTGCAGCCTTTTCAAAATGTTGGTTCCAAACCAACTTGTTTTTCATGGATGTATCCAGATAATCTGTTTTGCTTACCCACTTTAATTGCTCATTGTTGCCTCGAAAGATATATGGTGGAGTCTACGATTTGCCTTAAGGCACCAGGCTATTGAAGTACCAGACCTATTTTGGAATGACAATTAATGTGCCTCTAACAGTCTGTCTATACTTCCTCCAACAAGCTCATACACGAACTCAGATACACTGAGTGGCCTATTTATGACCCAGTTTGCGTCACGTGCACCATGCAAAATGGTGCAAGAGCGATACAAACCTTAAGTCAGATTTAGGAATTCACACAAGACCCATTTGCATGGTTGAGTGGTTTCATAAATCTTGAATGAAACAACTCTGTGCAAATCGATGCTTTGGGTTAGTCTGCCCTGGAAAGGAGTGCCATGGGAATTGTGTGGGTGTTCCCACAAAACTTCCATGGTTTTTGATGCATTCCCAGATTTACTAGAACTGGTAAACCTGGGAATGCTCAAAAAGGTTACACCTTTACAGGTGTTAGAGCTGTCATCTTTAGGGTGGTCATCCCCAAACATTTTTGCCTGCTTACCTCCTCTTATTGCTATTTTTTCTTGTTGGCCTTAGGACTTTGAGCATGTTACCACTGCTGACCAGTGCTAAAGTGCATGTACTTCTCCCATAAACATGGTAAAATTGGTGTATAAACAATTGGCATATTTAGTTTACTTGTAAGTCCCTTGTAAAGTAGTATACCATATACCCAGGGCATGTAACCTAAATGTTAGTAGTGGGCCTGCAGCAGCGATTGTGCCACCCACATAAGTAGCCTTTCAAATCTGTCCTTAGCTTGCCATTGCAGGCCTGTGTGTGCAGTTTTCTTCTACTTCAACTTGGCATTCAAAACTATTTTCCAAGACTAAAACTCTCCTTTTATTAAATAAGTCACCCCTACGGTAGGCCCTAGGTAACCTTAAGGGCAGAGTGCCGTGTAATTAAAAGGTAGAACATGTACTGTTAAATTTTGCATGTTCTGGTAGTGACAAACACACAAATTCGTGTTTCACTACTATGAGGCCTACTCCTCTCATAGGTTAACATTGAGAATTCCTTAATATAATTTAAAGCTGTAATTCCTGATTAAAAAGGAGTAGCTGCCTCATGTTTTATATCTTTGGAATAGTATTGATAAATCCTCCTTACTGGTGAATTTGGATTTACCATTATTATTTTAGAAATGCCACTTTTAGAAAGTGAACATTTCTCTGCTCTTCCTGCATTGTGTGCCTGCAGCCTGTCTCCAATACACGTCTGAGGTGGGTGACAACTACACTTTGTGCATACCCTCTAGACCAGGGGTCTCCAACCGGTCAATTGCGAGCTACTGGTAGCTTGCTGATTCCTTGTCAGTAGCTTGCAGCCTGACTTTCACTTTAGTACCCTATCCTTGTTATTTTGGTGATATTTTAGGCTATTTCAGCCCTCTTAACTGTGTCTGCCATCATAGGAACCTTCTGCTCCTGATCACTATTGGAGTCTATCTGAGGCGGAGTATGCCCAGCATTAGGAGTGTTAGCCTGCCCACGGAGAACCATGATGCCTGCCTTCTGCTGCCTGCACTGTGCTTTGCCCCTGCTTGACTTGGAGGCTGGAGCAGCAGCCTTGAAGGCACAATTGTCTCTGCATACCACAGTGCAGGAGATACAGCACTTGCCATGTTAGGCACAACCTGACCAGCATCAGGTTTGCAGTGAAGCGGAACCTAATTTTTTTATTATGTTTTTTAAAGGCCTGTGCAATGCTTTTTACAAGGCATCTGAAACAGCAGCGGTTTTCCATACTCAAGAATCTGGCTGAAAAACCACGAGAGGTAGGATTGTATGATGTTCCAGTTCTTGTGGGTAGATCATGTACATCAAATTTTATCTTTAATTTTATTTATTAAAATACTTCAAAATCACGAAATACCCTCCGTCAACATATAGATGTGCTCGGAGACAAATCTTTCAATAACTGCAACTGCATCTGCTACAGTCTGTCATAGATGGAGCACTCTATGCTCGACATCCTTCCAAACATGGCAATGACTAAGATTACATCATTATTTTGTTTACTTGGCAATTTTCTCTTTTGATAGCCATGAGTGCTCGTGTGAAGAAGACCTTGGCTCATGGCTATGCATTGTCTGTTTACAACTTGATTTGTGTGGTAAGGTAGTTGAGGGTGTATAATGCAATGGTAAGCGTACATTTATATGGTATTATTATTATTCTTAAATCCATTTGAAACACTGTTTTCATTTCATCATTAAATTAAAGCAGCATTTCACAGGCATTTTTTATCTTTAAAGAAAAAATATACCTTGCACATTATTCCTGGTCACAAAACGGAACCAGGAACATAATTTTCACATGTCTATTCACTAAATTTAAGTGAAATAATGGGAGAAATGTAAAAATAAGTTCCTGGCTCCGGGTTGTGCACAGATGGAACATCCAAGAGGTGCTTCATTTAAAAAAGAAAACTCCTGTAAAGCAATGTTTTTAGTTAATGGGAGAGATTTAAAATGAAGTGTTAATGTTATGACAAAATGAATATAAGGCTTAACGCTTCACTTAAAATTTATCCCATTTAAAAAAAAGTACCTCATCACTCTAGAGGCCATACTTTTCAGTTGTAAATGGGGCCAATAAATACCAGGGAGAGCTGAGCTTTGGCCAAGCGTAGGATCTGTGGTCCCTTTCTTCCATGAGCAAAGACTTGCAAATAATACAAATAGTGACACAAAAGTCATACAAAAATATGACAGTCTTTTAAAAAATAACTATGTTTCTTCTACATCATTTAGAGGCATTTTTAGAAGTAATAGCTTTTGAACATGAACTGATGGGTTCCCCCTCCATGAGGACAAAGCTATAATAAAAAGCTAAGTGGCAAGTCATGTGCACCATAAATGTGGCATAGATTATTATTACATGGAGCAAATATATAGTCTGGCAGGAGAGATTTTTGTACAGTGCACACCATGAGCATTTCAAGGTCCCGGCATGTGACAATGTAGAAAAGGGAGGTATTATGTAATAAATAATTGTATTGCAGCATTTCTATAGTTCTTACTACCTTTGTGGGGCACTGAAGCACTTGTCCATGTAGGCTGTGTGGTTGAAAAACTGTTGTCTTTATTTTGTGATCCTAAGTGCTAAGTGTTTCCATGATGTGCATGATGACCACTGAGGTGTGGGTACGGAGTTATGGAACATAGTAGTTGGTATGAGGAGGTGAGAGAGAGATGTGAAGTTTATGGTTATAAGGGCGCTGGCAGCTGTAAACAACACTGCAGGTCTGTATGATTTCTTATGACTGTAATCTTCTTAGATGGTTAACGCAGAGGTCAGGAGCACACAATGTGTTGAAGAAGGAAGCCAGGACTCATATCAGGCTCTCTGGTTTCATATTGTGTATTGCAGGCACTAAATGGGTATCTCTTTATCCCTAGTCAGTGAAGCTTGGCATGGGCGGGACTTTGAGAATAATGCGCACAATACGATGATTTTCACAGATCAGGAGAAGCTCTCACTACAGAATAGGTTGGAGACCCCTGCTCTAGACAGCCAATAACACAGGAAGGTCAGGTGTGTATACATACTCATCTGCATTCTGATGGCTCTTCCAGAGCAGGAAGGAGGGGGCGCTGACACACACTTACACCAGAATAAGCAGTGTCCTTTTTCCCACACCAAGGGCTGATTACCCCCTGCTGATAGTCTGGAGCCAGGGCTGTGAAGAAATGACCTGTGTACATTTCACAGACCCTTCTTTGAAGTCACCTCCACTTCAAAGGCACAACAGGGTATACATACTGAGTCCCTGGCCCTACCAAGACAGTGCACTACTGGACCAGAAGAAGGACTGCTGTGCTGTTACAAGGACTGCCACTCTGCTGGGCAGCTGCTCTGAAAGAACTGCTTTTAAGGTCTGATGTACCACCTGTTGCCAGCTGCTTGCTATCCTCTGCCCTGCTGAGGGAAAGGACTGGACCCTAGTCACCTGAACCCAGAATGACTCCATGGGTGTGTAGGCTTGGCCACAGTTCTGATATCTCAGGGGCCATCACACACTTCCTCCAACCCTGCAAAAGTACCTGGACTCTGCCTTTAGTGAGTCCTGCCTTGCCTAGTGATGCCCATCCAGTCTTGGAAGTGCGTGTTTCTGTGCGGACCCATCAGATTTCCAAATCAGTGACTTTGCACTGATCGGAATCAAAGCATCACACTTTGCCACTAATGCAGCTGCTGCCCGACGACATTGCTTCCAATGACTGTATGGCTCGATGGCGATGAACAACGCATGAACTTAGAATTTATCCCGGTCTAGCACAACCAGATGTGTCCGGCAGGCACATTATGACTCCATGCACTATATTGTGATTTCATCTTTTAAAATACATAAGTCCGCTTCAATTGGATTTTTGTTGTTTTGGTCATGTTTTACTCATGAAATTATTATCTATTTTTCTATACCTGTGTGGAGTATTTTTGTGGCATTTTCATTGTGTTACTGTGAGTGTTGTACAAATACTTTACAAATTGCCTCTTTATATAAGTCTGACTGCTCTGCAAGCTACCTCAGGGAGTGCACAGGTTCTCTTTTAGTGTGTATCTATTTTACCCTGACTAGATTGGTGGTCCCTACATGGACAAGGCGCATATCTCTGCCAACTGACACCAGGGGAGGTGCTATTTCTCCTTCCCTGCTTCTTCCTCTTTTTATATATGCTGCATTCTGCAGCACACATAGAAAGAAGAATATGCCTCCAAGGATTGTTTTGGTGCAGAAAGGTATATCTTCCTGCTCAAAAACAACCCTACATGCAATGCACGCACCCTTGCACCATCGTACAAGGGTGCCTGTGTTGGCACTAGGCAGCCCATTAGGCGCCAGCACACGGGAAAGGACAGTAATGTGCTGTATTGCCTTAAATACAACGCATTCCTGGCCTTTCCCTGTCACGCAGTGCAGCTCAGAAAGATGACTTGCTGTGCTGCACTGCATCACAATCTCATAAATGAGCCTACAATTCTCTTGCCTTTAGTGTTTCAGTGGAAACAAGAAGTATTAATTAATTAATTAATGTATTTATTGCATGATTAATTAAAATCTTAAATTTAAGAATCACCAATACTCGATCACTAAAACGTATCTACACAAGAGAGTTCATAAAATATATTAAATACGCAAATTGAATTCATCATTATTACAATTCATTATTACTAATATTAAAATAATTTTTTTTTACAGATATGAGTTCTTTACTTTTGTGCAATTTCTCATGTGCAAATGTTGCTCTAACTGACAGCAACTTCCAATCCTAATATGCTTGAATCATTAACTTCCAACTTCTTTCTTACAAGGGTCATACATTTAGTAAAGTTTGCAATCATTAGTATACACATTGGGTTAAAACAAACTAACAGAGCTTGTCTACATGATCGTATCCCTCTTTCATTAAAACAGGTTTTTAAATACCTCTTTCTTTCAACCTTCAATGATGTAAAAATGCAAATCAAATGTATAATGTTTTCTTCCCATAGGTTACATACTCTACAGGGGTTGGCTTGGTTGGTCTCAGCCAAGGCTTAGCATGCATTCGTACCGGCAGACTACCAAATCTTGCGGTCATACATTTTTTTTCTATCTGGGTTGTCCACGGTATTTCTAGATATGGTTGCACTTTGAGGGTAGTGTATTCATGGGAGACGACCATTACAATGTGGTCTTTACACCGTGCTACCATTACGACATCATCACAATGCAAGTCGTTACAACGACTTGCGCTGGATGGCGCTATATACTAAGGAATAGTATGATTTACTATTCCAACACCTTCCCTACTGTTACGTGGGTTTGGAGTTGAAATAGTAAATCATACTATTCCTAAGTCCAGTGCCACTAGCGCAAGTCGTTGTAACGACTTGCCTTCTGATGACTGCGTTGTAATGGTAGCGTGGTGTAAAGACTGCGTTGTAATGACATACATCCGTTAATCTATTAACTCGTTTTTTAAACGATAATGATATTATTGGCATCTGTTGCATTTCTTTCCAGAGTAGACACCTCATTGAATAAGAATATTTGTTTTAACTTGTTTCCATACCTTTACATACTGGCCCATCCTCACAACTTGCTGATTACAAAACCAAATTCCAGTAGGATCTGGGCCGCTGATGCATTAACCGGCAGTCGAAACAGTATTTTAAATGTTTTTGTTCAAAAGTACAGAATCCATACCACAAAGAACTTCACTTCCATAAGTGAGACTGGGCATAATTTTGCTTTTATAACCTTTATCAGTGGCAGATAAGTTGGACTGCCAAAAGAGCTATGTATTGAACAAAAGGCCATAATCAAGTAGTTACTTCTTTTTTTCAGCTCTGTTTTGTGTTGAAAAAAGGTACCCTTCTTATCAAACCATAAGCCCAAATATTTGTTGTGTTTTACTTGTTCAAGGTGCCGACTTTGTAAGTACCATTTTTGTTTGCTGTGGCTCGATGCCCTATTGCTGCCTGCCAATATTTTTGTTTTTGTTTCATTTATTACCATCTTATTCTTAGTAGAATACATTGATATTTTATTTATAACTCGCTCCAGCCCTATCTTTGTTTGCTGAGTAAAATAACATCATCCATTGAACACGGATCAGGAAAATATCCTTTTCTTATTAATATTGCTAGCAAGAAGGGAAATATGCATTAACTGGGTAAAAGCAACACCACCAGCACACAGCGAATGGCTAAATTCTATACTGAGGGTATATAAGCTGGATAATCCAGGGAAAAAGAGTAAGAAATAAAAATGTTGGAATATTTGGGAAAGGTATATTCAATCGAACAACAGGGTGTCCAATGATTAAGGCAATGGCAACAATGATTTCAAGCTGGGATTTAAATTGAGTAGTCTTCATGACTAGCTCACCTCCCCCAAAAAAATCTTGTGCCTGGAGAAGGACAAAAAGGTGTCTCAGAGGACAAGGCTAGAGCTATCCCTTACAGAACATCGAAAGCGGTAGTGCTTTTGGGACAGAGCGTACAAAGGGACCTCTGACTCCTCCAAACTCCCAAAAATATTGCTTGATGAGGACTAAAAAAATAAATAAAAAAATAACATTGTCAGCATACTATAAATATTAAATTCGTTTTTTTGCCAATTTTGGTGAGGAAGCCAACTTATTGTCCAGTTCTTCCGTAAGGTCCGCTAAAAATAGATTGAAAAAGTACGGAGCTAATACGCATCCTTGCTTCAGACCTTGAGATGTATCTATTCTTCTTGATAACCGTGACCCATCATCTAATCGAACCTTTGTCCAAGTCTTGGCATATAAAAATTGAATTCCTTTAAAAAAGCCAGCGTTAATACCGTAATTTTCCAACTTCCTCCATAAAATTTGTCTATCCACACAGTCAAATGCTGATTTAAAATCAACGAAACATAGATATAGCGGCTGTTTTTTCATTTTGTATTTTTCTGTTAACATTTCAAGTAGTAATATATTCATTGTTGTGCCTTGTTCTTTATAAAACCTGATTGGTTTAGAGGAATTAAATGCTTTTTCACTGCCCATTCTGTTAGTTCTTTTAGAAGAATTGATGCAAAGACCTTAGCTTCGATATCTTGCAGTGTTATTAGTCTATAATTAGCAGGATTTGACCACTCACCGCTCTTATAAATAGGTGAGATTATAGAACCCCTCCAAGAGGAAGGAATGGTTGATGTTTGCACTGCTTTACTAAATCCTAATGTTAAGTATTTGGGCCATAATGAAGCATTCTCTTCATAAAAGGCCGCTGGAATCCCATTTGTACCAGGACCGGCGTCCGATCTCTCTTTCTTTATAAGTTTGGATACTTGACTTGCCGTAATTGAAATATCGGTATTCTTTTTATCCTTCGACCGTCTCAAATTATTTATGCTAGGACTCCAGTCTGTGTTTGTGTTTATGTTGGAGTTTAGGTGTGAATGAAGGAAGTTGACCCTATCTGCCTCTGGGATAACAGACGGTGTAGTTGCTCTACTAGATCTATTTAAATTGTTGATTAAAGACCAAAACTCTCTTGCATTTTTCTTTTTACTAGTATATAATGCCTTAGCCCAAAGTTCTTGTTTTTTTGCATTTTCTCAGTCCAAATTCATTTAGTTACTTCTGCATTTATTTTCTTTAATTTGTCTCCGTAGATTTGATTCCCAGGGTGTTTCTTAACCTATTTCAAGATTTTATTATGCTCTTTTTTTAATAGGTGACTTTCCAAAGACAATTTGACCAGCACCATTGATTTTATGCCCTTCTGGTCTTTATTATTAACCTTTTGTTTCTGACTTAAGACTAATTTATTTGTGAAGAGGGATCATTTTTCAATAGCGTTCAAACCATCATCATCAACACTGATTTCAGCCAATACTTTCGATGTTGCTGTGATCGATTCTTTGGTGCTTTCAGTCCAATAAAGTTTGGTATAATTTACTGTGTTTTTATCTCCCAGAAGAGTCACATTGGGGCTTTGGGGGGGCGGCCGACCAGCGGGAGGCCTGCCTCCCCTGGGGGTTTTTGGGGCCTGGAAGGGGGGGAGAACTGGACGGCAAGCGACAGGGGTTTGGGCTTTTGGGCTGGCAGCAGGCTTTTTTGGGCTGTCCTCGGGCTGGGGTTGTGAAGTAGTGTGGCTCACTGGTTAGAGGCGGCAGACCCGAGAGCAGAGGACGGCCCGGGACCAGGGTTCGATTCCCGGCGCGGCAGGTTTCTGGACCAGGGTCAGCGGACTCGATAATTCTCTCGCCTCGGTGCCCACTCTGATCAGCGATCACACTCGGCAACTCTGGGCATTAGCTTGCCTCATCTTCACTAACGGCCCCACCAGACCGCCGGGGATGCCTGGTCTCACCCTGGAGATACCCATTAAGGGACCATCTCTCAGGGAAGCCAGGAAGGGTTTCGCAGCGGTCGAAGCGCCTTGGGACCCTCCGGGTAAGTAGTGCACTATATAAATGCCTATACATTTACATTTACATTTACATTTGGGCTGGTTGGGCTGGGTGGCCTTTAAGACCGGCCATTTTGTGTCACTTTCCACCATTTCGGTGGCTGTGACACAGCAGCCGGAAGGTGGTAGGCACGAGTTTTTTCCCGCCCTCCTTCCCTGTTTTTGGGGGTCCCGTGGGGTCTTGTTTAGGGGGTTCCAGGGGGTTTGATGGAGAATGTTCAGGGAGGGCTTATAGTGTGCACAGGGTTTTTTGTCTGAGGGGTTTTCTTGGGTGCTGGTGCATCAGTGGACGGTTGTGGATTGGTTTTCGTGTCGCTGGAACAGGTGCTGGTGTGCAATACAGAAGGTTGGCGCTTCTCCTTGGAAAAAGGGGGTAACTGTAGGAGGTCTGGTTTGTTTGGCAGGGGGTGGGGAATATAGATGTCAAGTTATGGTTGGTTAGGTAGTGACGCATGTTGCAGGGGGATGTTATGTTTATGTTGCTATTTGTGGGGAACCATTTAGGGGTGCGGGTGGGGGGTTGTTAGGTATGTTGTATTTAGTGAGGTTTAGGTTTGTGCGGCACAGGCCAAGGTTTGGGTAATTTGTAAGATGCACCTGCTTCCAATAAAGAAGCCTTTGTCACACCTTAAGTCTGTGTCTTTGGTCGTTGCTTCCCCCCTCCCCTCCTGGTGGGCCCCAAATTCTCCGTGCCTTACACAGTTTAATTTTAACTCTATTATTTGTTGATTACGGTCACTTCTGTTCGCTTCACCGATCTGGTAGGTTGAAATCTTTTGAAATAAGTTTAATGACGCTTTGTGTAATCTATTCGCGATTTCTTACCAAAGGCTTGATAAGTCCAGGCAGGTGGTATATCTTGCAGATAATGTCTGTTTAACACCCTTAAACCAAAGGATTCTAGATCTTTTAGAAAATTCTTCCCAATTTTCCCTTTCCTCTCTTCCCTAGTATCCGATGTAAGGCAGGGACATGGAATTGCCCATAAATAGTTCTGTTCTTGTATTTCTTCATCTCTCACGTAAGACCATAACATGTTCATATTAAAGTCACCCATAATGATGACCTCAGGTTGCATGTTCTTTTCCAGTTGCTGACATATTATAGTTGACAAACTGCTAATTATTGTTTTTCTTGAACTGCCATCAGGATGTATATAAACATTTATTAGTAGGAGTGTTTTCTTTGCCCGTTTAGTTTTATATCGTAGTTTTACAAGCAAACAGTCAGTGATATTTGGTATTACCCCTACACTTTCCATTTTTATTTCTGTTGAAGTGAAGGTTGCCAGGCCCCCACAAGATCTGCTGGATTTACTTGTTTTAGTGGTGGATATATATTATCCCTTAAAGCCTTCTAATTTGAAAGGTTAATTTGCCCAGGTCTCTTGTAGGCAGATAATTTTAAAGACTTCTGACCTTTGGTTCAGGTGTTCATTTTGTAATTTAGATTGCATTCCTTTTATGTTCCAGGTGCTTTGTTGTATTGTGTCACTTAGATTTGCTACTTCCTTCTTGGAAACATCATTTGTAAGTCGTCAATCCTCCCTTGCTCCATGGAGTGCTGTCATTAGCCAATCTAGTTGCAACTCCTCCATTGGTTCTCTTTTGATCGCAGTAAAGAATTTTGATGTTTGCCCCATGTTTTGTCCTATTGGATTTTTTAATATGCCTGGTTGTTCTACGACCCACCCGATATTTAGTTGCTTTTCTCTGTGAAATTGACGGGCTTAGGTAGGAAGGTTGGGGTGGTCTCATAACTTTTATTCCCCAAGCCAAAAAAGGTCATATTCTTGTATGATAAGGTCTACAGAGGTTGGTGAGGTCCAAGTTACCAGCGTTGGTTCATGATTGCTGCTTTCTTTTGCAAAAAATTCAATTAATACAATATCAGTACATCTAATTCTTTCTAGAGCCGGTATTGCTTTACACAATCTCAAGATGTTACCACAATTCAGGATGTTGTTGATACCCCAGGATTTATATTCAGGTTTTAAAATCAGTTGCACACCTCCCTCCTTTTGAACTTGCTTTTTTTTTTTTGTTTGGGCTTTTTGCAGTGCATTACAATAATTTGGTAGCTTTTGCTCTTTTGGCTAACCTAGGTGTTTCAGTGGCTCCTGGGTCCATAAAGGTTATTTTACTGATTGATTAACCTGGGATATTGCATTTGGCATATTAAAAATTGTTATTCGTTCTCTGTCACACTCTTGTGCTGTCTTACTTTTTTTGTGATTTTTTATCTTACCTATAATATCTTCAGATATTGTGGATTGGTCAGATTTTATTTTTGTCTTTTCGTTGTGAGATCGTTCGCTTCTCACTTTTGTATCAATATCTTTAGCTTTTGTGCTGTCCGTATGATGTTGCTAACTTTCTAAGGCATACACCAGGTCTTTGATGGTTTTATTCATTACGTCCGGCAATTTTTTTATTAAACAAAGGATAGAGGCGTTTTGTCACTTATGTAACTTTGTTAACTTGTTTCATAGTTACATTTGTTTGTCCTTTTGAGTTCAATAGGCTGTTCCCTGCATTTATTAACTCAATCTCAGGAGAAGAAATAGTTTTTGAAGCTTTTGTAGCTTTGTTCCTTGCTTTCCATAGTTTTTTTCTCAGTTTTTTGATAATTGGTATTCCTGTGGTGTTTCCGATTGTATTGTTTGCGAGGCAAATCAAATTCTTCCTGCTTGGGCTTCGTTTTTTTCGTCAATTGAATCCTTGCTACTATCGTCTTTTACTGTTTTATTAATCGTAATTTTTTCTGTTGCACTCCCTTTTTTGTTTCCGGGGATAAATAAGTTTCCTTTTAGGTCATTAATTATTGTATTTAATACTTCCGGAATTGTGGCTAGTTTGTTAATCAGTGGAGCACAACTACAATCTGTGTATGAGGATATTGGTTGTGACTGAGCTCTTATACCAGGTTTTTTAGCGTGTCTATCTTGTGATCAATTCTGGCTACTGAGGTTGCCATGGTGCTAAGCAGGTCTACCTGCACCTCCATTTTATTTGACTGATAAGTCAGGGCTTCTAGTATTAATTGTGAGGTTCTAAAGAACATATCCCATATTGATCTTTAGTCCCAGTTGACCAGACAATGTGCATCCTGAACTTGGCTGTTTACAGAAGAGTATTGTTTATTTGATTCTTCGTCTTTATTTCCTAATTCGATAAATTCTAGCTTTTTATTATGTTCATCCTTTTGATAAGGTGTACTCCATTGCTGCAGATTATCCGATTTCGTAATGTACTGGTCCATATTATCTTGAGATATATTAGTCTGCTCGAACTTCTCCTGACCCGAATTTTGCTCTACATCCTTTGATGTTGATATAGTGACGGTTTGAAGGGGATTCGATAAATTCACATTGGCCTTTGTTTTTACTTTTCGTCTATCATCCCCTTTTTAAAATTGTCTTGTTGACATTGGTTTGGCTGCACCAGATTCATTGGGTCGCCTGTTATAGTAGCTTTTTTTTCAAAATCTCCATGCTGTGTTCTCATATCGATTGGGTCTTCTTGTTGCAAGTGACCTTTTAGAGGATTTGTTAATATCTCTAGATCAGTTATTTGGTCCCATTGATTGTTAGGTTCCTCATTTATTTTTATAGTTTGATCCTTTCCCAACTGATCAATCTCCAAAATATCTTGTTTTTGGGATATTGCCATTGATTCATTCACTGGTTTGATTGGTGTTTGTGGTCCACTTGAGTCAGTTTGTAATGTTAGCATTGCTCCGGTTGGGTCCTTCATAAAATCAAACTTTGTTGGGAGCTTTGTTTTTTCCCCCAAATATATGTATCATAGCTGCTTTAGAAGCCTGGTTTTCCCCTGCTTGTTTTATTTTTATTTTGTTTACAATTGCTGTCGATTGTAGTTTTTTTTCCTTCTAATGAGGGGGAACGGTGGTGCTTCTTTCCCAACCTCATACCTCCCACTTGGTCGTACAGATATAAAAAAACTACTTTGCATAAGCAGGGCAAAGCAGAGCAACAACAGCTTGCAAGATCACGCGCTTCTCAAAAGCCTCACCTCTCGCAGTTGCAGTTGCAGTTATAGCTGTTCATCGATTACTGTAGATGTATGTGTTCACTGTGAATGTCTCTGTAGTCACTGTAAATATCACAAGGGCCACCTGAACATCAAAATTGTATTGCAATTGTATCCCACCACAGAGAGCCGGGATCAGTATCAGGAGAAACCGGGAGACTCCACTCCGGCTCCACTCCGCTCTGCATGATCTGCCTGCCTGACCCCAAGGCTTGAGGAAGGAGCGCAGGCAGAGTTTGAGGGACTGTTGATGGAAACTTGCAGATCCTTTGGAGTGTCACAGAAAAGGGGCCAATGAGGGCCAAGCAGGGCCAGCGGGGGTACAGGCGGGTACAGGCTGGCTGATTACGGTCGCCCGCTTAACCTCGCTGCCACAGTCGCACTTTGCTGCCTCGGTGTGGATGGAAGTAAAATGCTGCTGCGAGACGTTTAAATCCGTTTGAGGTTACGACGCTCACAGCTCTCACAGCACGCCGCCCCCTGCCCGCTATGAGATGCAAAGATGCGGGAGAGATTGTGGGGGTGAAGCGGGTACCTGCAACCGGCTGGAAGAAGCCTCCTGGCCTCCTGGCTTCCTCACTAGCTCACTAGCTCCTCACTATCCTCCTTGCTGTGGCACAGCACTGCGGGAACAGATAGTCGAACAATCGGGATAGCAGGACTGGATCCAAAAAATCAATGTTTGATCTATATAGGGAGTAGGAAGCCAGATAAGAAGCTGGGTAGAGAGGAGCTGCAGAGCTGCAAGAGGCTAGCGAAAAAAACAGGAAATCCAAGAGACCGCTGGGACCCGGTCTAAGCAGTGCCTGGCGCCTTGGCTGCACTTGGCTCCACCGGCTCCACCGTTTCCCACCGTGGGCCGCCCTGGAAACCAAGTTCTGTGGTTCTATCTGGTTCAACCAGGAATGGAACGCGGCATTGTTTTCGCGTTTTTCTCTGTGGTCTCGGCAGCGACTGTGGCAGTGCCTCTCCACCTCTGACTCCTGCGTCCTCACTCTGCTCTGCGGCGAAATGGCAAATGTGGACTGGACCACTCTCAAAGGGTGCGTGTCATTAGGCCTGGCTTGATAGCAAGAAATATAGTTCATGTGACAAAGAAATAACACTTATTTTGGGAACACTGAGATTCATGTTATAACCCCCTTGGGAGAGAGCAAAGATAAAAAGAAACTTTGGCAATAACTTCTAGTGATGGGTCATAGCTATATATAAGTATCAAACGGGGATTTTCTTTTGATTGGTACCTATGCCATCTACTTCCCCCTTCCTCATTCACTCTCATAGTCACTCACTGTCTCCCCTCTGTCACTCTCTCTCTCTCTTGCTTCCCCACCTTCCTTTCACCCAACCATATCTTATCCGCTCTCCTTCACTCAACTCCTCACTAAGCTAATCACGCTTATCTTCCCTTTCTGCTCATTTCCTTTGCTATATGCTAATTTCTATTGCCCACCATGTCCCACTTACACCCCTACTATACCTTTTCTTTTTTAATTTTTTTTATGAAAGTGAAAATTGCATACAAACAAAATGCCTAGCCAAAAAAAATACAAGAACACAATAATTCATCTTTAGTTGAAACATCAAGTTCATAAATAGGGCAACTAATGAGATATTAATCACCAGTTGAAAAACAAAAATAAATACAGATTCTGATGATCTTTTATTGGAATTGATCCAGTTTTCTGACACATTCCTTTTTCCTAGGTCTCTTTTCTGCCTTAATTTGCATTTCAGTCTCTATAGAGAGATCTCTATGTAACAAAATATACCATATGTCTTGACCACCAGTGCAAAACTGAGAGAGGTTCAGAATTACGGGGATGATTATGATGGTGTGAAACTACCACAGGCAGCCAGCCGGTGGCGGTTTCACCACCATCTCATAGCACTTCTGTGCCTGCCATATCACGATGGCGGGCGGTGGGCTGTCGGGCGTAAAGTCTGTCTGCCACGGGTCCGCCACAGGCAGTTGTTCCGATTGCCTGGTGGACCCATCAATTATCTGTAAAATGGTGGCGGTGCCTAGCAGGCACCATCCACCAAATTACGATGCTGGTCCATGGCAGCCTTTCCATGGCGGTGAAATCGCCATTGAAAGGCTGGTGGGGATTGCATTCAGGGGCCCGTTATGGGCCCTCTTGTGTTGGGGGAGGTGAATGTGCACTTGGGGGGTACTTATGATACCCTCTTGCATTTCCCTGCGCCAAGTGCCTGCCACGTAGATGTATGTGTTCACTGTGAATGTCTCTGTAGTCACTGTAAATATCACAAGGGCCACGTGAACATCAAAATTGTATTGCAATTGTATCCCACCACAGAGAGCCGGGACCAGGATCGGGAGAAACCAGGAGACTCCACTCTGGCTCCACTCCACTCTGCATGCTCTGCCCACCTGACCCCAAGGCTTGAGGAAGGAGAGCAGGCAGAGTTTGAGGGACTGTTGATGGACACTTGCAGATCCCTTGGAGTGTCACACTGTGAGCCAAAAGGGGCAAATGAGGGCCAAGCGGGGCCATCGGGGGTACAGGCGGGAACAGGTGTTACCTCGCTGCCACCGTCGCACTTTGCAGCCTCACCGTGGATAGAAAGATAATGCTGCTGCAAGACGTTTAAAGCCATTTGAGGTCACGGCACTCATAGCTGGGAAATGCACAACATGCTTGTTTAGTATTACGGAGGGTGCTGAATTTAGCAGCACCCGCCGCAATGTTAAACTTGCAGGATGCAACCGCCACAGCGGCAGTCACATCGCGATCAGGGTGCAGGACCGTCGCCTTACAGGTGGGCGGTCCCAGTCACTGCATCGATGGTCATTGTAATCAGCCCCTAAGCTAGGAAGTTGCAATACAGAGTATAGCAGCAACAGTAGCGTCAAATGTTGACTTAAGATTTCCCTTGAAGTAATTTTAATCAAAACCTACTATGATTAATTAACTGAAGAACCAAACTTGCACTTGTAATATTTAGTTTAGCATTTTGGAAATGAGTCTTCAACACTGCTGCAGCCAGAGGAATAAGGCAAACATTTATAACAGAATAGTGCCTTCCTATTAGCACAATGGACATTAGGAGCTACTGTATCAATGCAATTCATATAACCTTTCCAGAGTATAATGTAAACAAAAAAGCTTTATAGTGCTGTGTCTTAAGGCTTGGTGGCAACAATAGTTGATTTTGTCTGTATTAAATAGCATGTCCTATTCCCAATATGTTCTCAGTGTGTTCCCAAGTCATGAAAACAAACATACTTCACCAATGAGATATTAATAGGATAAACTTTGTTTTCTTTTCCTTTTATCATTATTGAAGATATCTTTAATAATTCATCATATAAATATCCAATTATCATATTCTTCCCCAATATATATCATATACTTACAAATACATCTTTTGGTATATAACTTGGTTGTTTAATTTTATTGTCCAATACAGTTTGGTCACTGGAGATATTAGAATTTATTAACTGGTTTTCTATTAATTCTGCATCTACCATGGCTGCCAGTGCCAAAGGCCGTGCAGTGTAGGTGTTGGTATCATATTGCACCCACTGTGCTGCTGGGGATGTCTGCCCATTGAGTGTCGAAAGACTTAGGGCCCGATTCACAGAATGAACTTAAGACTCAATCCTAAACTTACTACTATTTTGGCATTCACAGAATGAACTTACTACTTTTGGTATTCACAGAAGTTAGGATTTTGTCTTAAGTCTGTCTTAAGTCTGTCTTAAGACAAACTTAAGACAAAATCTTAACTTCTGTGAATACCAAAAGTAGTAAGTTCATTCTGTGAATACCAAAATAGTAGTAAGTTTAGGATTGAGTCTTAAGTTCATTCTGTGAATCGGGCCCATATACTTTCCCTGTAAAAAGTGAGCATTTGTTGGACAACTAAAACATCAGATCTGTGCAAGACTGATTTTACGCACACCATGAGGATATGTTGGCCTTAGTCCTGCTAGCTCACAGTGAGTACACAGAACCTGATGAGGTAACAAACGGATTGTGAAACCCCAGAACATGACAACCCTGATGTCCCACGAGTCATGCATACCTAAAGAGATACAATAGAAACTGTTGTATTTTAACCTAGGTTGGGAAAATTCATAAATTATCAGCATGTCATCAAGTTAAAGAAACACTTCATTCCCATTAAGCATGGAGCTAGAAGGGTTCCTATAGCAGCCAGGGCAAAGGTGAAGGAGATCATTCAGCAGCTTCTAGATGATAAAGTGATTGAACCCGTTGAGGCGGCTGCATGGTTATCTCCGGTCGTCATCACGAGTAAAGCTGATGGTTCCCTCAGATTCAGTGTGGATTTGAGGAGTTTAAATGAAAATGTTATAACTGACAAATCTCCTTTGGCAAACATTAATGAACTAATTTTGAACCTTAATGGTGCGAAGGTTTTCACGAAACTTGACATGAGGAGTGCAAGTTGAGCTTAGTGCTGAATCTAAATCTCTCACTTCGTTCATCACTGGTGAGGGCACTTTTCAATTTTGCACGGGTGCCGCATGACAGAGACTCCTTGAGATCTTTTAAGACCGAGCCTTTGAGAGAACTTTTGAGGAGGGGGAAAAGATATGTTTGGGAGAAAATGCAAATGATTCAAGAAACATAATCACTCAAATACGCTGGAAGTATTCTCTCACAGCTCCCCTCAATACACGAGATACACCACCCGACCCATCTCCCTCCCTTGCAACCATACCATGTTCATCAGACCTAGTGACTTCATCAAAGGAGGAAGAAACAACAGGCTGTTCACTAGAAAATTCAGCATCATTCATCAACATCCATGGCGAACAATCCTCAGATTCAGACTTATTCTCTAAATTTTCTACATGTTTGCAATCTCGCCTTTGATACAATGCCACCCTCCTCAAATGCCATGCTTGACCATTTGTCAGTTTGACCCAATTTCTTCCCACAGCCTCAACTTTGAACGGTCCTTTGAATTTGTTCAAGAAGCTGCTATGACCACCAGGTTTTACTTTGACCCAATCCTCCACATCAATGAAACGTCTGTTCTCACCACTCAACTTGCCACAATGCGAGCCTCCCACAACAGGTTTCTGATGCATCCATGAGGGAAGTAATTTAGTGCCTTCCTCCCTCCCACACATTATTGCAAATGGACTCTTTCCCAAAACAGTGTTCACAGTAGTGCGATACGCACAAAGCATTTCACTTACAGAATCATGCACAGGCAAAAATGCACCATTTGCTAATTGCATAGTTCCCTTGACCATGTGATTAATGCGCTCAACTAATCCATTTCCCTGTGGATTGTACAGAGAGCAACAAGAGTGTTTTATACCCACAGAGTCCAAGAAAATCTTCATTTCTGATGAAGTCAGTTGCGTACCATTGTCGGTAGGCAACACAGAAGGAAATCCTTCCCTCTTAAAGATGTCAGACAAAACAGCAATTGTAGAGGATGTGGTAATACTGCTGATGAAGGAAACCTCAACCCACTTTGATTTCGCATCCACCAATACCACAGCATATCTCTCACTGTCCTTTAGAAACGAAAAAGGACCAATGAAGTCTAAGCACACCTTTTCCCAAACTTCATCAGCCAAGAAAACATGCTGGGGCTCATCAGAAGAACCAATACCAACCCTCAACCTTTTCTCAGATTCCTTACATGCTACACACCTTTCCACCCAATCTTTCACCTGCTGATCCATAGAAGGCCACCAATAAACCTCCCTCAATCTCTTCATAGTCATAGTCTGCCCAAATGTCCCTCATGGGTTAAACTAATCAATCTGGGACGCACACTAAAGGGCGGTACAAACTTATCTTGACGCATAATCATTCCATCAGCCGTTATAGATAATTGATCCACAATCTTTAAAAAAGGTCTCACACCCTCTGGAAGGTTACTCTCTCTTCTGATGTTACCTTTTACCAACCTTACAACACCCATCAACGTTGTATCCTCTTCCATCTCCTTAATCCAAGTCTTCCTTGGAATGGCATTGGCAAACCCCTCCAACGCATCATCCACATTTGCTACTACTTCTTCAGTCAAAAAATCAGACACCACTGCCTCTTTATCCGGAAGTCTTGACAAACAGTCAGCAACCCTGTTTTGCCAACCTGGAACATACTCTAACTTGCAATCAAATTCTTGCAGTCTCACAGCAAGTCTCGCCAATCTGCCAGAACAATTGCTTGTACCACCAGGACCCAATACTTTTAACAAAGGTTTATGATCCGTACGCAACCTAAAAGGACAGCCCCACAAGAGCACTCTGAAATGATTGGTAGCCCAAGCCGCTGCTAAAGCCTCCCTTTCAATAACCGAGTAATTACGCTCGGATTCGGACAAGGAACGGGAGGCAAGCGCTACGGTTTTTTCATCTCTCCCATGCACTTGTGCCAGGACAGCCCCAATGCCTACAGCACTGGCATCTACTGTAACAATGTTGTCAAGCCCATTTTGAAAAGGAGTTAAAACCCCTGCATGAGCTATCTCTTCTTTAATTAGATCAAAAGCAGATTGTTGCATTTTTTTTTCAAACAAATCTTTCCCCCTTCTCAAAAGTTCTCCCAAAGGCTCGGTCTTGTCTGAAAAATCTAACACAAACTTTAAATAATATTCTACAAGACCCATAAAAGATCTCAAGGAGTCTCCCATCCTCGTCGCCAGGTATCAGAGAGCCATAGGTCCGTGGTTGGGATCCAGTCCATGGTTTCACCCTGCCTCCGCCTCACTGACGACCGCAGCCAAGCGAGCGAGGGGAAAGACGCTGTGCCACCAGCTCCTGTTTACCGCCTCCGTAGACCTCCGTAGACTTCTGCACAACGCCTCTGTAAAACGCTCTGTAAAATGCTCGGAGGCCGCTTGGAGGCCGCGGGTGGCTGAGGGTGTTTTCAGTGACGCGGCAAGAGCAGGACCGGGAGTGAATGCTTCGAGGGAGTGCTTTGGGGCCACAGAAGGCGGAAGTCACCTTTGTTCTGCTTCCCACTGAGGCTGACTGCCTTCCGCTGCGGGGGACCAGCTCTGGCTCCGGTGCTGGTGCTGGCGCTGGTGCTGGCTGGTGCTGGCTGCTATCTGGCTGGGAGCACCCGGGAGACTGAGAGTTAGTGGTCCGAGTTGGTGCAAGCAGTCGCAAGAAGTAGGCTGCGAGGAGGCATAATACAATGGTAAGAGGAGGCGGCGGCAGTGTGGGAATAAGCCGTGAGAAGTGAAAGCCGCAAAAACTGAAGTGCTGTTGAAATTTTTGAGGAGCTTTGAGGTGGGATTTGTTGTGCAGCGGAGAGAGGTGGCGAGAAGGAGGGCGTGAAAGGGCTGCCTATGCTGCTTTAGTCATACCTGCAGCTACGTGCATTGGGTATTAGCAGGGGCACCTGATCTTGACACCCTCTATTCCCCCTATTCTCCCTATTCCCACTGCACAAACTGAAAACTTATAGCTGGGAGGCTTGGAGGCTGATAAAGGCTTGGGATTATAGGTAAAGCCAATCGATTGAACTGCCACGTCTCTGGGGTGACCATATCTGTGCTGATAATATTGGAGGTGGCGGAATCTTGGGGTTGCTTGTTGAGCGTAAGCACCCCCTTCCGTCCTGCCGTGGAGTTTGGACTAAGGACCAAGGAGCCCGAAGCATGGAGTAGGAGGGATAGCCAGAGAGAAATTGCTTAAAACTGCTGAAAACGGTGGCTAAGTGCTACAAGGTACTACAAGGTGGAGAGTATTACCTTTAGCCTTTTGGAACACTGAATTACTGACTACTGAGCACAGGAATTCGTGAGCTGTTGGTCCGAGTGAGAGAGTGGTGGAAAAATAAAGGTGGATCACGCTAGAAAAGCACGAACAGGGTGCAGTAGTACGGAAAAGAGAGGGGAATTATGCGCTCTGGGAAAGAGAGGACATTAGGAACAACTACACAACGCAAAAAGAAAATACAACAACCGAAGGTGCTAAAAAAGGTTAAAGCAAATACCGAAGGAATGAATCAGACACTAATCTCCCCAATAGCAAGGATGTTCGAGAAATCAGGTAAAATCCCAGACAAATTCCAATTTATGAAGGATCCAACTGGGGCTTTGATGACAATGCAAACAGATGTGGAAAATAAGAAATTACAAACCCCAATTAAACCTATTAGTAGTAAGAAACCGAGTATGCAAGTCACACAAAGTACCCAACAAAAAGGAGAATGTAACCTGCAAATTAGTTCTTATGTGCAAATTGAGAACGAATTCCAAATCACAGACCAGGACATATTAAGTGCAACTACACCTTCTGTGACAAATCAGCAAAATAATCCCATAGAAATGGAGTTATCTGATGAATTATATGTATCAGAGGAAATAACTAAGGACCCTAATGGCTACATAGGCGATTCTGTGTTCAACTGTTCCGATGCCAATCAGGTAATCCAGGGAGATATGAAAGAACTAACATTGACAATAATTCCAATAGAAGTAAATTTAGAAATCAAAAAAAGACCTCAAATAGTTACTGAGGAAAGAACGACCAGACAATTGAGTACTCAAAGTTACAATACAGGAAGCACTATTCATGAAGACGAAGATCCTCATGGAATAAGGTAAGATAATCCAAATGGTAGTAATTATCTACTAGCATCGACAGATGATTTTGCAACTATATCTAAAAATCCCAATAATAATATCAGGGTTCCAGTGCCAAAACATGTATCAACAATTGCAGACAAAGAACTTCTAGAGAGAGAAAATAATCATGAAGATACCCATAACACATTGGATCTCAAAGAAACAAATGGGAACAAAAAAACAAAAGAACAAGAAAAACTGGACGCAGGAACAATATGGGACATACACTACCAAACTTCAGTATTGACTCTTGAGGCACTAGCAGCCCAATCAAGCAAAATTGACATTCAAATAGATATTTTGGGATTCATGGCCAACGCAGTTGCCTGAATTGAGAATAAACTAGCTGAACTAAATAATCTAATAATAAAAGCACAAAGGGCATCAGCACCAAGTTACATCGAGTGCTCATGTGTCCCAATAATCAACAAACTGGTAACTATACCGGAGGTCATGAAAACAATCTTGGAGGACGTCAAAGAAAGTGTCTGCATAAGAAAAAAGGACATATGTAAGGAGGATAGTCATCAATCTAAACTTAGTGAAATTACACCAGTAGAAAAACAGGAGCAAGTACTACTAAAAATGGGTACTGCTAATATATCAAATGGGATCATAAAATCAAATATAAACCGAGAAATAAACACTATTGAAGATGACAAAATACTTTTGAGCTCACAATATGAATCGAATAGGGTAGGAGTAAAGGATGAGGACACGGTAGCCTTTGAACCAACGAAAAGAGAGAGAAAAAAGCTGCGTAAAGCAAGAAACAAGGTAATAAAGGAAAACACTTCACAATTTAATATTGAAATGGCCACATCTAACAAAGAAAGAGGAACAACAATAGATACTAAATCTGACTCATTCCCAACTAGGAATGAAGTAGAAAAAAAACATATACAAATAAAATCAATAGATGGTAACACTAATGGAATGAATAAAACAAAAAGTAACACCAATGGGAAGAACCAAACAAAAGGCTAAAAAACCATTGATGGAGATTATAAATATTACTAGATTTTTTCAAAACCAATAGCTTCCAGTAGTAAACATAAACTGGCTCAAGTTAACACCAGTACACTAACTGAAAATTCCCGTGAGGCCAAATAAAACAAAGCTCAGGAAGAAAGAGTAAAGCTAAAAATTTATGGAATCGGTTGCATAATAAAAGGGCCTATTTATTCTGATATCCGAAGTGACCAAACTAAATGTATGACCAAAGAAAAGGTGTCAGGGACTATACCGGAACCCGGAACATCATCACCTAACGAGAATGACCGACAAAGTCACACAAGTCCATTAATGCCAACAGAACGAGATAACAAATCTTTGCTTGGCATCCTTAGGAATTGTAACCAAAAAGACGATCTGCTGGCAAGGAGCGAAACAGGGATTAAGAGAACAAAGTCAAGATCTTAGAATGAAAAAGAACCAACAGATGATTTGACATACCCAAATATCCAAAATAACTTAGTAATTGAAAGAAGAGGTCAGAATAGGCAGATCATTTATACGGAATACAGAAGAAATGGAGACACCAATGGTGATAACAGTCACCTAAAAAATAGGTCCCCACAACTTGTCCTCAAACCACTTTATGAATCAAAAGGAGCACATGATGTTCTAAATAGAGGAAATATCCTCCGACTGTTGAAATCAATAACAACGCTTGAAATGATAACTTCAGAAGACATTATATGTGTGGGCTTTCAGCCTAACCCCGAAGGAAGCCTACCGTTAATGTTACTAACAGTGGCCACAGGACCAATAGCGGACTCAATCCTGAAATAGCATGGTACCTTTCTTGAATGGGGTATACTAATCAGCCAGCCACTTCCAAAGGTCTATCCAACTCCACTTCTGCACACATAACGTCAATCAAAAAAATCACAGCCTGAAAGAATCAAGAGTGTTTTTTCTATTCTAAAAAACCCCCTTGGCAAACCAACCACTGAAGATAAGAAATGTCCCAATAACCTAAAGAACGATGACAACAATGAGGTAAACGAAAAATGGATTACAGCAGCCTTGCATGGTAACAAGGAATATTGACAACACTCGTCACAAGTACTATTACAAGAGCAGAGTATGGCCACCTCTATAATAAAGATATACTCATGGAACATCAATGGGATTTATAGCAAGTTAATTAATGCTAAAATAGAAGGCCTCTCGGTTCAAAACCAATTAATATTACTGCAGGAAACATGGGAAATGGACCCACCTATGTTAAAAAACTACAAGGGATATTTTGTACCAGCAATTAAATACAAGAAGTTTGCCCACCCCTGCGGAGGTCTAGCAATATATGTTCCGTTAGTATTAGACGCAAAACATGAGCAAATACAGACGAACAACCCAAATCTACACTTAGTAAAATTACGATATAAAACGCTCAGAAGTGGGTCCTTTAAAATTCTAATTTTAGTCAATATATACATACCTCTGAAACAGAAATCAAAGAAAGAGAGGACTACTGCCATAAATAATATGCTTCTGGAGCTAATCTTGGAAGAGCCATTAGCAGACTACATCGTAACAGGTGATTTCAATACAAAATTGTTGACATTTTTGTTCGGGATGACTTCGTCCAATCTCAAAATCAACAATGGGAAATCCCGGATCCAATAATGGATCCTAGAACATCTAATACACAAAACAGAACAGGGAGAAATTTGGTAAAGGACAGGGAAGCGCTAGGTCTCAGGATACTAAATGGACTGTCCCCCGACTTGTTCTTTTAACTCAACTAATGGTAATTCATGTATTGATTACACACTTACATCATTGTGTACTGTCAACAGAGTGATATCCTACTGTCTGAAAAAAAATTTGAACAGCGATCACAGTCAGCAAATTATTGAGATAAAGCTATTCTGCCCAAAATCTGAAAAGTACTTGACACGTCAAGGTCAGATCGGTACCATCAATTATAAGAAACTAACATGGAAGCCTGAAAATATGGATGAGATTACAGCAATGGCAAAAAATCTAGTTAAAGAATGCTTTGATGAACAAATAAAGTCTACTGCCCTCGACCAGTGGGTTGAATTTACACAGAAAGTAGTGACCTACAATACAAAAATAACAGGTGAACACAGGAAAAAGAACAAATTAAAGGAAACCAGAGAAACTAACATCTTTCTTCCATATGCTGTAAGGAAAACTAGAAGCACGAGAAACAGGCTTAGGAAACCGCTAACCAAATCCCCACTCAACGAGGAAATACTGACATCTTTTTTTTTTTTTTTTTTGACAAGCAGGTCAAGGTGATCAACAAATACTTTTTCTACAAAACATATATAATAAAATAACGGTACAGATCAAAATACAAATAAAGTAACGCCAGACTCTTTGCATTACACATACTCCAAATGTGGCCATAAGACAGAACAAAAAGCAAATGAATAAATAATGTATAGTCCTGGATCAACAATGAAGGAGTGGAAAAACACAGATATATTCCCTAAGGCCTACTACTATTAGTGTTTTCTGTAGTCTTCTACTATTCTAAAAAAGTGCCCCAAATTTTAACAAACTTCCCGGTTGCTTTAGTTCCCCGGTTCCTTGCAATTGAGCCCTCCATAGTATATATTTCATTAACTAACGCCCACCATTCCATTGTATGAGGAGGGTTCGGGGAGATCCAAGCTCTCGCAATAACCAATCTAGCACTGGTTAGGAGAATGTTTAACAAATCTGTGTTGGTTGTGTTAGATGGATATATAGCAAGTAAAATTGAGGCTGCTGATAATGCAAAACTAATCACTTTTTGTTTATGTAAAATGTTTTATATTGCCGACCAATACCCTGTTAATGCTGGACATGTATAGATCATATGTACAATATCGGTGGAGGTGAAATAGAGATATTAGATAGTACCATTACCTCGCTGTGGGGAGGTGTGGAGACGAGAGATTTATCATTTTGACTCGATATAGTATGTCCGGTATTATCTTCCCTTAGGTTTACAATTGGCAATATATTCACAGAAGCAGGTGCAAGTGAGGCCGGAGACGCAGGAGGGGTCGCTGTGGTAGGCGGATTATCCAAATTATCCAAGTCTAGTCCTATTAGATCAGAACTCTCGGATAGAGCAACTTGCGATTTTTTTAGATTAGTTTTGAAGCTTTTCCCTGCAAAACTGCTGCGAGCTGCAAGGCAGAGGCGGAGGATCAAGATAGAAGCTGGTGCCTCAGGACTGTGAAACTGAAACTTTTTTGAAAAGACTGTGAACTGAGAGCAGTGAAGTGAGCAGTGAAGTGAAGTGCGAGGTGCAGGACACATTGTGTTTTGCTGCTTGACATTGCCACTGTTACTGTAAAGCAGCGCTGTTGGGGTTTTGGAGAAATTTGGAGAGGTTTTCTTTTGAGTTAGCCTGAGCACAAGTTTTCTTTTTTTTTAAGGTCTGCAAACTCTATATTGAGAATTGTGAAACAGAAAATACAGGCAATACAATTCCAATACTAAACAAACACTACTGTTACTATTACTCTCCATTGTTATACTGCACTACGTTGCATCACGCTGCCATTCCTATTGCAGATTTGATATTTACAAGGCGGAGCCATAGGATAAGACGGAGAGGAAAGTGAGTTGCCCACTGTCAGGAGAAGAGAGCAGGGAGGTAAAACAGTGCTCATGGCGCCTAAGCTTACTAAAGTTAGAGTAGTTAAAGGTACCCCCGTGAAGGGAGGAGCAGACGAGGTGTGTATATCAGCACTTAAACCGATTTCACCAGCAGTAGTAGCAAGGATTCCTCGACTGACGGAGAAACCAATGGGGAAACAACTAGCTGCTCAACCTCCTGCTCAACCTCCTGCTCAACCTCCTCCACTAGTCTTAAATACTCCAAAAGGTAATAACACAGTAACAACAGCAATTACTAAGAAAAAAGACAAACAAAAAGATACAGAAGAAGATGTTGCGACGTCCACTGAAATGTCAGTAGATAGGACTACTGTTAGCAATAATATCAATGATCCTGGATTTAATAAACTGGCTCTAACTGATCAGACTATTCTAGATAACTTAACGGAAACCTCCACACCGGCACTACAAATCACCGAATTGACCCTAGTCGAGGAAAGAGCTGATGAGAGAGCCAATAGTCAGGCTGATAAACACTGTGATGGCAACGATAGAAAGGATGACACTGAGAATGAGATACTCCCAGAGGTTAACATTGATGACGAAGAATATGAGGAGCTAGTGGAGGGAGGGGAAACCGACGATGCAGACAAGGATACAGATTACAACTCAGCTCAATTAAAACCTAACAGATCCTCTGCTTTAAAAAAAAGAGGGAAAGCCAAAACCAAAGCAAAAAGAGGAGGGAGGGACATGAATCCTACCGCATTATTAACTTCCTTGATACCCACTATCAGTGGAGGGAAACTGATTGCTGAGTCAAGCCCGCTGAGTAAATGGGTTCAAATAAAAAAAAAGAGGGCCTAAAAATATGCCATTAGATGGTCCCGAGGACAATAATATTGCAGGAAATACTGGCATCTTTAACAAAAACAAATTGCACTTTAAGGAATTTAATTTGGAATGAAAAATATAAAGCCAAACAAGAGCTCTTGACAAAAATCTTCCATGCAAGCACTTTAACAAACTTGCGAGAATTCTGGAGATTAATTAATGGCCTAGTCAGACCAAATAAAGCCGCTATAGGATCTAGCTTATCTGAAGAAATATGGGTGACGTTCCTTAAAAATCATCTAAATTCGGAATCCACAGCACACAAACAATCGGACAACAATCCGATGTATACAAAAGCTGATCAAGAAGGCAACTGTGAAATCTTAATAACCAAAACTCAAGTGGCCGAACTAATTAAAAGACAAAAGGATGGGGCCCCTGGTCCCAATGGTATCCCATTTGCACTATACAAGGAAGCACCTGATTTCTGGTCTACTTATCTTACAGATGTTTTTAGAGAAATAGTCGAAAGTGGCCAAATCCCTAAATCATGGAAAGGATCGCTGATAACACCAATCCTGAAGAAAAGAAATTGGCAACTACTGGAAAACTATCGCCTAATTACATTGCAGGATACGGACGCAAAGTTGTTTGCTGGAATCCTACTGAAGAATTTAACGGACTGGGCAAAGGAGAAACAGGTACTGCCCTCGAACCAAACAGACTTTATCAAGGGCCTTGGCACATCCACAAATATTTTAATACTATCAATACTAACTGGAAAAGCAATTACACTTAAAGAACCACTATACCTGTATTTCGTAGACTTTCTGCTTTTGACTTTGTCGACAGAGAACTTCTATGGGAAAATTTAACAATCAAGGAATTCCGCATAACCTGTTAAAGATGATTCGGCTCCTGCACATGGAAACTTGGGTAAGGGTGAGATTAGGTGAGGGAAAAACACTAACCAATACAATCCCTACATCGAGTGGTTTGAAACAAGGGTGCGTGCTGGCCCCCTTACTTTTTAATTTATTTTTAGCTGACCTTTCTACAGAGCTAAACGAAACCAATGCACACCCTCCAAGGTTAGCAAACAAACTAATATCTAACCTATTATATGCAGACGACGTTGTACTTTTAAGTCAAACCAAAGTTGGCATGCAACGATTAATCGATGGAGTTTTTAGATATTCACAAGAAAATGGCATGCGAATAAATGAAGCTAAGACCAAGGTAATGGTCATCTAAAAAAATGTGCATCTTAAATCCAAACATAAATGGTTTTTGGATGGAAAAAATTGGAGCAAGTAGCAGATTATAAATACTTGGGAGTTACTTTTAATGACAACGGCAACTTTCAGACACAAAAAACAGATATTACAAGGAGAGCAAACCCCCTTGTAGGGGCATTTAAAATCATTCAGAAATCAACAGCAGATTTGTCTAATCACCCTTTATTAAAAATAATTTCTGCAAAATTATTGACTGCCTTAACTTATGGTAGTGAGGCACTCAATGGTAAAGATGCTGAGAATATTAATGTCACCGTGGCCAAAACGTATAGATCTTTATTCTCTCTCCCGAAGAATGCCTCACAGGCCCAGGTGAGACTGGAGTTTGGGCTAAACAATCAATGCTACGCAAGGAAAGGGCACATACTAAAAGTATGGAACAGAATAAAAAACGATCAGGATAACGAAATGTCCCGTTTATTGTGGCAAGAAGTAAATAATAAAACAAACACAAATGTCAGCTCCTATTTGAATAGTGCAATTAAATACTTTAGTATAACACCCATCTGGAAAACCACAATTACGTCAGAGAGCTTCAAAAAAACAATAAACAAACTCACTAATCATCTCTCCCTGATTAAGGATAAAGATATTTTGGTTAAACTCAGCCATGCATGGTCAATTGTCTCTGGATTTAAGAATAAAAAGGTTCAAACTTACCTGGAAACACCATGGTCTAAGAAAAATAAACACATTTTTATTAATGCTAGATTTGGCTTCTTTCCTGGCACATGTCACTTAGCTCCATGGAAAAAATTACAAGAAAATAACTTATGCAGGCTTTGTAAACTAGGAGAAGACATTTTTTTACATCTATTGTGACTTTGTCAGGATCTGGAAATCGAAAGAAAAACTATGCTTAAAAGAATGTTTAACATACGTGGTATAAGGACATGTAGACAGGATCTGATTGCAAGTCTAAATCCAGAAGTTCTGCCAATGAGTTCTGCACTTGACAAATTCCTTTGTGCTGTACAGAAAAAATTGGAGGCTTTCGTTTGACCAAACAACAGACTATGTGAATATGAATTTTATATAATACAGTTTTTGAAAAATTCATAAAAGACAGACTTTTAGAAAATTAAATGCGTATGATATATATTTAACTGTTTGGAAATTCATTAAAAAACCGATTGTTTTATAATTTTAAATATTGGTGAAGTTTTAGCTGCTTTTGTGTAAGATTTTAATTAATCAAACAAAATAAATAAACTTGAAACTTGAAACTAAGGACCTGAGCCTCCATGGTCAACTTGTTGTTAAACATAATGTCCAAGTTGCGAACCTTCTACACTGGTCTCACTGCATTTGACATGTCACTAGGCCAAAAATTGCTAGGCAGCGCTGAGGGAATTCTGTCAACAGAACAGAAGAGAACCTCCGTCTTACCGGCATCGAATTGTAATGAGTTATCTTTCAGCCACTGAGCCCTGTTAGGCAAGCAGCAATGAAACACTTCAATAGAGGTAGATTGTTCACCCTCCAGTGAGAAGATGAGCTGCGTGTCGTCGGCGTAGTTTGTGATGTTAATCCTATGCTCTATAACGACCGCAATCAAAGGTTTCATATAAATGTTGAAGAGTATCGGGCTAATAGCCGAGCCCTTAGGTACCCCATGAGTGATGTTAATCTGTTTGGACCGATATGGAGGAAGGGTCATAGCCTGCGTTCGACCCGTAAGGAAAAAGTGGAACCATTGCAAGGCGCGACCCTTCATGCAAAATCCTTTGACAGTCCCTGTAAGACTAAAGATTGAATTTCTTGGCAATCTTGTGACTACTTTGATAAGGTATTTTTCCCTTCTATAATGTCTCTTGTACCATCAATTTAGATGAAACTCAATGTCCAACAATGTTCTGTGCTTCCCTTATGGGATGAATAATCAATTCCCCTGGTCTCATAATGAAAAATATGCGGTTGATGGAATATCTGCCTTGGCGTTAATAATATGCATGTCTCCCTAAGAATTGGCACTGCTAAAAAATAGGTTGTTTATGTATGTATTTGGACCTGTTTGTTTCTCCCTCTCAAGCCAGTAGAGCACTCACAGTGAGACAATCATGTTTCATTTGTTTAGAGATAGTATATAAGAGCTTTCTCATTCCTCATTCAAAAGTGGGACAATCTTGTTTCACTTGTTTGAGTAGTTAATACAGGAGCTCCCGCATTCAACAAACTCCAACCACTGCATACAAAGGGATGAGACTTCCCTTCACTGTGTCACCCTTGCAATGACATGCTCAGTGTAATCACAGGAACCCTCATGCACCACAATCACCGCAAATAATAGAAAGAGATCACAGTTCCCATAGCACCCTCATGCTAACACGCTCTGCTGTAGTCATGTTACCCCTCATGTGACACAGAAGTCTGCAAGCCAGTAAAGGAAGCAGGCTGGCTTCATAGGCGGTCACCTTTTCTCCCATCCTTATACCAGAGCAGGCACCGATAGGTTGAAAGGCACGTGTACCTTTTGGAATAGTAAGTGTGTGTCACATCCCCGAGGGGGCGCTTATGTAAATTGATACTTGTATATCGCACTACTCACCCGCAAGGGTCTCAAGGCGCTTGTACGAATACCGCTGTGGAACCCATCCTGGCTTTCCCTGTGAGGCGTCCACTCCTGGGCACCCCCAAGGTGGAGGCCAGGCATCCTTAGCGTTGTGGGGCCATTGTGGAGATTAAGCAAGCTATTGCCCAGAGTTGCAGAGTGGGACTCCATGATTGGAATAGGCACCGAGGCGAGAATTATCAGGTCCGTGGAATTTTTGAGCCCAAGACCCGCCGAGGCGGGGAATTTGTAAATGTAAATGTATAGGCATTTATATAGCGCACTACTTACCCGTAGGGTCCCAAGGCGCTTCGACCGCTGCGAAACCCTTCCTGGCTTCCCTGAGAGATGGTCCCTTAATGGGTATCTCCAGGGTGAGACCAGGCATCCCCGGCGGTCTGGTGGGGCCGTTAGTGAAGATGAGGCAAGCTAATGCCCAGAGTTGCCGAGTGTGATCGCTGGTCAGAGTGGGCACCGAGGCGAGAGAATTATCGAGTCCGCTGACCCTGGTCCAGAAACCTGCCGCGCCGGGAATCGAACCCTGGTCCCGGGCCGTCCTCTGCTCTCGGGTCTGCCGCCTCTAACCAGTGAGCCACACT
The DNA here is from genome assembly GCF_964263255.1 of Lissotriton vulgaris. Taxonomy (NCBI): domain Eukaryota; kingdom Metazoa; phylum Chordata; class Amphibia; order Caudata; family Salamandridae; genus Lissotriton; species Lissotriton vulgaris. The sequence goes on from NC_141698.1 coordinate 905,141,470, forward strand.
ACTTCACTTGAACCCTGGTCCCGGGCTAGACCTCTGTATCAGGGTCTGCCGCTCTAATCATTGAGCCACACTTTTCCACTTGGAATGTTTCTAGAGCTAGATTCAGCTGATGTACTTCTGGGGCATAATGGCGTGTAGTGGTGATGTTGAAATAAGATGAATAGTAGCCTTTCACGCTAATCAGGACATGTGACTGCTGAGTGCGATGTTTGAAGAATTGAGATGGGGGCTCACAAATTCTTCTGACACTCATAAGGTGTAGGTATGGACGTGACATTGGGAAACTAAAAGGGTTTTTACATGAGAATGCCGCCTCTGGTGGGGAGGTCTCCTATGCTCAGTAAACAGGTCTCGTGACAATGTACTGCTCATCAGAGGCTATGTAGTGGCAATTGCATTGAGAACATATATTTTAGTTTTTTATAGTCACGTTACCGGAAATGTGTGCAAATAAATAGAAACTGGCAGTGGCTGATGGCAAAGCATGAGCTGGTTCCTAGCAGGTATCTTGACAAAAAAAAACAATTCCCACCGGAAAACGAGAACATGGGGTTTGGGAGTAATTTTGAGTCATGGTTTTAGCAACTGACTGCCAGGAGGGAAAAAGTAATTACTCATTGTATATCTTCCTTCTGTGCAACCCTGGGAGGCGGATGAAGAGCCTTATATAAAGATGTAGAGGAATCAACTACTACCCACGCTCCCTGACAGTTTGCATATATAGTATAGGATAGGTTAGTAGCTTCTAAAGCAATCGAATGCCGAGGTGTCTTGGCACTGGGTGTGTGAGCAGGGAGAAAACTGCTGTAGACTCAGGGGTTATTGTTTACCGGGAACAGCCAGGTCTTCAACGATTTCCTGAAAAGCATCCGTTTTGGCTGAAGTTGCAGGTTGATCGGTAATTGGTTCCCGAGTTTTGCCGCGCAGCGTGATAGACTCCGGCCACCCCATTTAGCTCTGCGTATTTTCGGAATGTTAACAAGGCCAGAGTTAGAGGATCTAAGGGCTCTAAAAGAGGAGTACCAGGAGAACAGCATTTGGACCTCAGCTGACCCACCTCCATAGAGTGCCTTGTGCACCGTGCAGAGGGCCTTAAATTCGACTTGTTGCTGGACATGGAGACAATGGAGTGACCTCAAGGCAGCCGAGGTGGAGTGACCTTTTGGTATGTTCATCAATGGTCGAGCTGCCCCATGAATTTTCTAACAGACCCTTGAGACTGTATTTTTTTTTAAAAAGGGAACCCATGTATGTACTATACACATGACAACTACACTTTGTATTTCACCTTATTTTTTCACTGACTACTATGTGACTATAAAGGACATTGTCCCCTTCTTTGACCATGAAGCCAGTATCCCCTAAAGTTTAAGGTAAGGAACAATTTCCATCATGCAAAATTCAGGAAGTGGTGGTATTATATCAGGATTTTCTATTACTATTGACATTCGCATAATACTGTGCCCAGTATGCGCATCGTCCTTGCATGTGTCTTTGTCACATATCACATGTGTTAAGTGAGTAGTGGTGTGGTGTGCAGTGCCATTTGTATGCCCACATCACAATTACAGTTTCTTAGTGTATTTACCTAGGGAAGATTTAAATAAGATATTCTTTTTTTTTCACTTTTTTCAATAGGTTAATATATGAATTTTTCCTCTCAGATAGTTATAGTGTATTAGTGTATTAGTATTATTTTTGTCCCCTGTTTTATAATATCACAAGAATTGACAAAGTGGCCGCAAGAAGGTATTTAGGGATTCTTGACCCTGAGGAATGACCCAGACCCAGTAGGGTTTTTTATTAGGGCAGAACAATGTTTGCCTAAATATAGAGACGGTGTGAGTCATTGCTCTCAATAACCATCTCACCTCGTTTTTTTTATCATCTCTGCTGTCTCCACGTAATAAAGGTGTCTTACCAGGGAACTACCCAACTGATCTGGATCCTATGTTTATCCAGCAGTTTTTAGTCTAAGAACGCCTTCCTGCCTTGAGTCCAACAGCAGGTCGAGTCTGCCTTGGTGGCACTGTACTACCAGGGTGGGGAGAGGTTGCTGATAATGGTGCATGACACAATTACATGTGTGAGGCTTCCTCTTCCATAGGAATGATCTTCCCTCCCCCATGCTCTTGGACAGGAATTCTGTGACATCCTAATTGGATTTACATCTGCTTGCCTTCAAGTAGAAACACTGTCACTTGTATTCTACCTACAGCTGCGGAACCTATTTGTGTTAGTTATATGACCAGTGTTATCTTAAGAACGCAGAAGGTTTCATCATCCCTTCTGGATTGAACAAGGAACACAGACAATGCAGTCTGCCATCAACTTTATCCTGAACGATGTCCATCCAGAAGTAAAAGCCAGCATGGTAAAATGTTTGGCTAGAGTGAACAAATATTGTATTGAATTGTAATTATATTCATACAGTGTTTTCTACCCCTGACAAGATGTTGAAGTGTTTTTTGGGGAGTAGCACGCTACTCGGGAGCCCAAATTTAATTAGTGGTGGATTAGTATAGTGAGATATTACATTATTTTTAGGGGTGGACATGTGAGTTTGTTATTTAGATTGAAAAAGGATGGTGAAGTGATGCATAAGGGAAAGGTTTGCATTTAAATAGCACTTGCTACTCCAGATGAGGTGTCAAAGCACTTTTTGGCAGGTAGTATGCTACTCCGGAACCCAAAACTGGATTTTTGGGGAATTAGATTAGGGAAATATGAAATTAATTTTAGCGGTGTACATCTTAGTCTTTTAGTTATATTGAAAAGGATAGTAGAGGAATAGAAGAGGGAAGGTCTAGAAAGTGTTTTTTGTAAGCTCATAGCAGTAGGACGAGGTTTGGGATGAGTAAAGCAGAGGTGGAGGGGAGAGTCAGAGAAAAGGGTTTCGAAAAGCTTGTTCGGGAGATCTGAATAGTAAAAGAGATATGAGATGGTGAAAGGAGGGGTGCATAAGGGCAGAGTCTAGAAAGGATTCTTTTGGGGATCACAGTAGTAGACTGAATAGTAAAAGAGATATGAGATGGTGAAAGGAGTGGTAGATAAGGGAAGAGTCTAGAAAGGGTTATTTTGGGGATCACAGTAGTAGAGTGGGAATTAGGATGAGTCAGAGAGTCACTGAGATATACCGAAAGAAGTATAGAGTGTAAAACAGAGTAGTGCATTGGGGAAAGTAGCAGAATGAGGTTTCAGATGAGTAAGAGTGGAGGTAGAGGATATATTGAGAGAGATATACGTTGTGATACAGGGTACTGCACTGACGATGATGAATAAGAAGTAAAGTAATAAATATAAAGATACATAAGTAAATGGAAGTTATATATGTATAAGAGAGGTGATATATATAGATTTAAGCTGTATTTAAGAAAACTCATACTTTCAGGTGTTGCTGTTAATTTGTATTTTTATATGTATTTATTTGTAATTCAATAGTGAAGCAATTGCAGATAAATCGTTATGATAAAAGATTTACTTATTTATGTAGTCACCTATATACATGTTAAAAATGTAATAGAACCATAAGTAATATGTACATTTGTTTAGTAGAACTAACAATGATCTATATATTTATAAACATAGTTATATTTGTTTATACAAAGCAATACACATATGTAGGTACAGATCTCCAGTCCAAATAACACTTATATACAAAGGGATATACTGTATATTTATGTTTGAGTATGGTGATTATGTGAGGAAGAGCCAACTCTTGAGGAGTCTTCTGACCATAAGATAGTTATCCATGGATCTTATATTTGAGGGTAAAGCATTCCATAGTTGGGCTGCTTGAACAGAGCAGGATGTGACACCTATGGTTTTTGTCTTGTAGGGTGGAATTTTGAGGTGAGATACCGTTCTAGAGTGGAGGTTCCTTTGCTGAATATATTTGGTGATTTTATTCCTGACGAAGAGCGGTTGTGTTCCAAATATCGCTTTGTGGGTGATAGAAGCTTGAATGTGAATCTTCTAGAAACTGGAAACCAATGTGTGCCTTCAAGGCAGGTGGGATGTGGGCTTTTGGCTTTATATGCAAGAGTATTCTGTCAGCAGAGATCTGAATCCAATTTGTAGTCTTTCCATAGTTATTATAGATGATCCATAGTAGAGGTTATTGGCACAACATCCAACCCCTTTAGGGCATTAGGTACATAACCCTGGCATATGTCCAAAGCCACGATAACTGTTAGCATGGTACTTCATGATTTTGCACATTAGAAGATTTATTTGGTCCCTGATCATTTCTTCTTTTTAGAATGCTTGAACAGCAATGAAATGTCACAATGGTTAGCTCTAGAATCCCTAACTCAATAACCTTGTGCCACAATTTTTGGAAGCTACACAAGCTCTTTTGTTTATCCTCTGTTGAATTTTTTGCCTACCCTGTCATTCCAGAAATTTCCGGCCAAGTCACTGATGTTGGAAAAACATTTTTTAGGACAGTAGCTTGCAAACTTTCAGCATTTTTAATAGTAGCACATGCCACTTTATGATTCAGCACTTTAAGCTATTTTTTGACTTTTGATCAATTATTTGCATTTTAGAATGTATAAACAATAAGAAATGTTTTATGCTCAGCTCCAGATCTTTTTAATTGCCAACAATTTGCACCACAACCACCGTTAGACTATCTCAAGATTTCTCATTCCCCAGCTATCCCTATTGGAAACTGTTATGTGGGTATTTAGTAAGACCCACTTGATTTTACCATTTGATGTAAATACAGTGCTAAATGTCTCGATACCCAACAGATGTTTCCGCACAACAGCATGCTAGGTGCCACCGGCATCTTAACTTTTCATGACCTGACTGTGATGTACATGGTGACAATGTTTTTATGCATTGACTTTATTCCTTCATATTATTAGTTTATGTTGTTGTCATTCTAATGGACTTGATTGTCTAGAAAAAGTATTTAAACCCCTGTATCTGGCGGATGAGCACTTATTTAGAGCGAAACTAGTCCTGGGTTGCTTGAGTTCCAGTTAACGGAGGACCTGGCTTGGCAGTTCGGGCTGGACTGTTCCAATTGGAGCAAGGTAAATACTACTTTGAATATAGCTGTGTCCAAACTGAGATGGCATTATGTGCAAAATAATGAAGGATTGGGATGCAGCCCGAGTGATTACCAGTGACCGAGATTAATTCAAGCATTTCATCCAGTCATAAGGAGTAGACATCTCCTTCGCTCCTTGCCAGAAAGAGAATCTTTGCAATCTACTTCTCTAAACCAAGCTCAGGGCCTGTTTTCAGTCCCTCTAACTCCACGAAAAAAAAAGAGAAAGGAGGGAGAGAAGCAAAAACGAAGAGTGAAAAAACAAAAAAAAACATTTACTATATCAAAACCAGCCCCCTCCCTAACATCATACTTTAAAATAATGGAGAAAACAGTATCTAGCTTAGATACAGTTACTAAGCAGATGCTACCCCAGTCGGATTCACAAGTGTCTATTATCACCGGGCTTAGCTCTGATGTGATTTCTCAAAATAGATATGCCCCTTTATTTACAGAGCCAGAAACAGACCTGAGAGATGATCTTTTGAGTACTGCCCACCATAGGATGGTAGGAAGAACTCCAGCCCCTGTACCTCCACTGAGCTCTCTTTAAGTTTAACCCCACAAGCTGCAGCCAGTATAGCTGGCGTCCTTCCTTCTGAGGTAGCTGACTCATCAGCGGTGAACGGCCAAAGAGCAGAACAGCAACAGAAAGCGGGAGGTGAAAATATGGAGAGCTTATTTAAATCCTTACGCAAAGATCTTTTGGCAAAATTGCTACCCAAATTTGATATATCTGAAGGAAATCAGAAGGAAATCACTCAGAAATGTACTATCCTTGAAAGTAAACTTGACGATATCTGTACAAGAACAGAAGCCTTAGAAGGAGAGGTAGCTACTGTGATGAGGGTCTCACAAGCACATTCAAAAACAATATCTGAACTGAAAGCTCAGAATCAGACCCTGCAGCAGGATATGGAACGTTTGGAGATTCATGCGAGACGCAATAATCTGAAATTCTTGAAAATCCCAGAGGGAGTCGAAAATGGAGACGTAAAGACCCTGATCTGTAAACTCTTGAGAGAAGGAGTCCTGAAGGACAGACTTGATATTAATCTTGAGAGTGAAATACAGCGTGCTCATAGAGATCCTTTTCGTCGTCATCCTGATAGGAATGCCCCCAGAAAAATCTTGGTAAATTTCTTATCTTATTCAGTAAAGGAATTAATACTAGGCAGGGCCCTTGTTGATCCCACGCTTCAGATAGACTCCTCCAAGTACCTAATCCGTTCAGATGTTGGCAGAGTGACAGCGCAGAGACAGTGGGAGTTGGGGTCTCGGATGCAGGAATTAAGAGGGTTGGGTGCACAGGTTATGAGGAAGTTCCCAGCCTCATTACGGGTGGTATGGAATAATAAGACATATAACTTCACATCCCCTCATGAAGTAGATAGTTTCATTATTAGCCTGAAGGAGGCTCAGAGATAGCTAGATATTATAGAATTTCGACGGTGAGAATTTAGCGAGCTTAATTATTTGGGCAACAGCATATGTAGATATATGTAGATATATGGACATGCAGGGCTTAAAGAAGCAAAATAAAAGGGAGGGGTGAAGAAGAGAAATATTCACAGATGAAAAGCGGAAAAGGGGAAAAAAAAAATAAAAAAAAATATATATATATATATATGTATATATGTTCACACAAAAAAGCTCCCCTTTTAGAAGAACCACTCTTGCAGGAAGGCAAATATTCCGCGTTTATTTAGCAGGAAACAGCACAGTGAAGGAGAACACAGTCCAAAGAATTCTGTAAGCCTGACGCGTTTCATGCTGTTGAAGCATTTCCTCAGAGGCTTCTATTTACAACACTGCGTGGAGCACCAGCCTGATTATAACCTTTTACACCTGCCCCAGTGGGCGTTGGCTCACCCAGAGCCTTCTGGTAAAGGTAGTGCCTTAATATCGCTCCAGTGAGCTGCTCCTGCACATTGTCCATAATTCAAAAAAGCTTTTTTGTGTGAACATTTAATACGGCCGATTCCCGGTCGTGGAGGAGCCCTGCTACTTATAAGTGGACCTTGCTACAGCTACTCGGCAAGCAATGCAAAGGGCAGGAAGGTCGTGAGGCAGGTGTGAATTATCAGCGCTGAGTTGGTGAGACATTTTCCAGACCCACTGGGGCATTTTATTTTTGAATTATGGACAATGTGCAGGAGCAGCTCACTGGAGCGATATTAAGGCACTACCTTTACCAGAAGGCTCTGGGTGAGCCAACGCCCACTGGGGCAGGTGTAAAAGGTTATAATCAGGCTGGTGCTCCACGCAGTGTTGTAAATAGAAGCCTCTGAGGAAATGCTTCAACAGCATGAAACGCGTCAGGCTTACAGAATTCTTTGGGCTGTGTTCTCCTTCACTGTGCTGTTTCCTGCTAAATAAACGCGGAATATTTGCCTTCCTGCAAGAGTGGTTCTTCTAAAAGGGGAGCTTTTTTGTGTGAACATTTAATACGGCTGATTCCCGGTCGTGGAGGAGCCCTGCTACTTATAAGTGGACCTTGCTACAGCTACTCGGCAAGCAATGCAAAGGGCAGGAAGGTCGTGTGGCAGGTGTGAATTAGCAGCGCTGAGTTGGTGAGACATTTTCCAGACCCACTGGGGCATTTTATTTTTGAATTATGGACAATGTGCAGGAGCAGCTCACTGGAGCGATATTAAGGCACTACCTTTACCAGAAGGCTCTGGGTGAGCCAACGCCCACTGGGGCAGGTGTAAAAGGTTATAATCAGGCTGGTGCTCCACGCAGTGTTGTAAATAGAAGCCTCTGAGGAAATGCTTCAACAGCATGAAACGCGTCAGGCTTACAGAATTCTTTGGACTGTGTTCTCCTTCACTGTGCTGTTTCCTGCTAAATAAACGCGGAATATTTGCCTTCCTGCAAGAGTGGTTCTTCTAAAAGGGGAGCTTTTTTGTGTGAACATATATGTATATATATATATATATATATATATATATATATATATATATATATATATATATATATATATATATATATATACATATATATATATACATATATATATATATATATATATATATATATATATATAAATAAACAAAAAAAACTCTATACAAATAAAAACAAAATTATAACTCAAGGTTATAGATGGCTGTAAGTACATATCTCTTATATAGTGGGCACAGCTAGAACCAGAATCCGGATTGGGAGGATGGGCCCCAAATGGCGATGCAATCGCCAAAGGTAATAAGGGGAGGTTCCTCACGGTGGGAGGAGGGTAGGAGGGGGGGGAAGGGACACTAAAGAGAAAAGAAATTCCTCATATATCCAGAAATGATGAGATAGGCATGAGTCATCCTGTAATTAGAGCAGATACCGGAGCAGATAATGGAACTACCTATATAACCGACTATCTCTTCTCTGTGACAAACATGGAATATGGAGAATAAAATAAAAATAATAAATTGGAATGTTAACGGGTTGAGGGAGGGTAAGAAACTCAGTAGAATCTGTGAATTGTTAAATAAGTCTGGAGTCCATATTCTCCTCTTAGAAGAAACTCACCTGGAACAGCAGGAGTTCAAGATAGCCTTTAAAAATCAAAAATGGATACAGGACCTCCTCTGTTCTCAACAGAATGATAACACCAGAGGAGTGGCGATAAATATTAGAACTAATAGTGGGATAAGAGTTGAGAAATACGAAACTGATCATACAGGTAGGTGGTTGACTGCATCATTAGCCATAAAAAATACAAAGCTGACATGCGCAGTATATTATGGACAAAATCAGGATTCCCCAGAGGCTCTGATTAGCTTGAAAACCAGTTTGCTTGAATTAAATGCTCCCATCAAATTAGGGGGTGATTTTAATCTTGTACTTGATCCAAGACTGGACTGTACTTCTAAGGTTGCGTTGTCCCCCCCACGTAGATCTAAAAGAGAGCTTAGAAATTTGATGAGGGATTTTAATCTATTAGATGTCTGGAGAGTCAAGAATCAGAACAATAGAGACTACTCATTTTATAGCTATAGACACAGACATCATTCACGTATTGACTTTTTCCTCATCGATCAAAGTTTGCTTACTGAGATTCTGTCTACCTCTTATATCCCCGCAATATTATCTGATCATTCCCTGGTAGAATTAACAGCCAAACTTCCACAAAATACTCAAGTAATGCGTTGGACCTTGGATAGATCCTTATTATTACAGGGAGAGCTAAAGAATGATCTATTGAAGCTTGTGGCTGAGTATTTTGAATTTAATAAAGCTACTGCATCTGACCAAACAATATGGGAAGCTTTTAAGTCATTTCTAAGGGGGATATTTACAGCTAAAATAATATGGAGAAATAAAATTAGGAAGAAGGCAGAGGAATATTCCTTATCTAAAATAAAGCAAAAAGAGCAAGAACTACAGAAAGCCTCCCTAGAACAGTAGATTAACCTGATTTCCATACAGAAGGAGCTGGAGAGTTTAAAAACTAAATATCAGGCTAATCTAGATAAAATCATTAAAGAAAGATGGGATACAAGTAGACTACAGAACTTCTCCTATGTGGAGAAATGTGGCCGAATATTGGCCTGGAAGGCTAGATCCGATCGTATTAGGAAGTAGATTAAGGATACAGAGCACTGGCGACATATCATTTGATAATGATGAGATTTTGGGAGAAGTTAAAACATATGTGCAGAATTTATATATGGGGAATAATGAGAAAACATCAACTGAAGGTGCAATTCATTGGTTAGAGGAGGTATGTCTTCCACATCTAACTGAGACAGATAGCTTGTTTTTGAGTTCTCCGATTAAAGATGGGGAGGTTCATGATCAACTGAAGAGAATGGCTAGGGGAAAGGCAGCCGACCCAGACCGCTTCCAGTGGAAGTATTCCAAATGGGGTCTGATATCTTAGTTCCCATTCTTACGGCTCTATTTAACAAAATACATCTAGTAGGAGAGTCTGCTCCCGCTACCTGGTCCGAGGCTATGGTCACTTTAGTCCTGAAGCCAAATAAAGATCCTACAATTGTCGAGTCGTACAGGCCGATCTCGCTGCTAAACACAGACTATAAAATCTTTGCGGGCGTGTTGGCAGCGAGACTGTCCAAAGTAATTAAGTCTGTTGTTCATGAGGACCAGAGGGGCTTCATGCCTGGCAGACAATTGAATGAACTGACCTTCCAGGCAATTGCCGCGATCGATTTTGCCACAGAGGAAAAATCCCCATTAACTATCGTGGCTATCGACGCCGCCAAGGCCTTTGACCAAGTTAGCTGGTTATATTTATGGGAAGCTTTGTCAAAGTTTGGTATATCAACTAATTACATAACATCTGTGAAAGCATTATATCTCCATCCTAGAGCCAAGTTTCTTGTAAATAACTTACTTACAGATTGGGTTCAAATCACACGCGGTACCAGACAGGGATGTCCCCTCTCTCCCCTATTGTTCAACTTATATTTAGAGCCCTTAGTTCTTCAGTTAAGATCGAATGCCCAAATCAAACCTTTCCGCATGAATGAACTAGGTTTAAAATTTGCGTTATACGCTGATGACCTTTTAATGTTTACATCTAATCCCGAAATATCAATACCCCAACTATTCTATCAGGCAGAAGCGTTCGGAGAGGTCTCAGGATATAAAATTAACAAAGAAAAAACTGAGGTCATGCAATGGAATCAGGAGGATCAATTCCCTGGAACAAAGTCTCGGATGAGATATCTAGGCGTACATTTGGCTCAGAACATTTCGTAGACATCCAAAGTAAACCTGGATAGAGTATACAAGGACATCAATGTACTCCTACATCGCTGGTCGGGTCTGCCATTGAACATTTTTGGGAGGGTAAATCTAATAAAAATGGTTATTTTACCAAAGATTACCTTCCTTTTTAATTCGATACCTCTGTCATTCAGTCCCAAGGATATTGCCAAATTGCAGGGATGAATAGGATCTTTTATCTGGAATTCTAAATCACCCAGGATTTCCTTGAAAAAACTAAGAAGGAAAATGAAGACAGGTGGACTTGCTATGCCTGACATTCTCCACTACGGCCATGCTTTTCACTTTAAAAACTTTAGATTAATGGCTGATAAAGCTGATACATCTTGCTTGGGTCGGTTATTTCAGGCACTACTACATAATATCCCTCTAGGACATGAATTTTTTTTATTTAAGTATGGAGACCCAAAATTTTACAAGAAGGTTAGACTAAAAGTCTCGGGCATGGCTCTGAGAAATTGGGTGTTTGTTAGAAAAAGATTAGGTATCCCCTATTATACACCTCTTGCTCCCATATGGGATTCCCCGGGAACACCCGAATGTCTCAGAGATCAATTATCGCTTTTCCTCAAAACAGCTGGTATTATGCAGTGGCAGGATCTTCTTGATGATTCAGAATTATTGGGGTGGGTTCCATTTTCTCGGCTGACAAACGGAACTCTCACCAGGTTCAAATTTTATCAGCTATCCAGCTGGTGTAGTACTATATCTTGGGATCTAATAACTAATCCTAAATTTGAACTTGTAAAGAAAAAAGGGAGCTGGAAAAAGGAGATTTCCTTCTGGTATGAGGCACTAAATGAGAAAGATGAAGTCACAGAACTTGAACTTAATAAACTATGGGGAGAAGCGGCAGCTCTGCAATGGGATAATCTACCAGCTCTTTGGGGAGGCTCTTTTAAATTACTATATTCAGTGGTGAAATCAGCTCCTTTAAAACGAAATCAAATGTTCACCTTGTATAGAGTGTATATATCCCCCAAGAAATTGGTTAAGTAGACAAATCTCGAATATTGTTGCCCACGTTGTAAGCTTGCCGCTGCGGACGATTTGCACATGTTTGTTGAGTGTCCAAGACTATCTCTCTTCTGGTCTAAAATTGAAGAATTTATAACAGAAGTTTTGGGTATACATTATGTTATCACTCCCATGATTATTCTTTTTGGCCTAGAGTTAGGGTACCAGCTTAATGAGATGAGGACCAAATTCATATTTTATGTAATGATTTTAGCTAGACGGGAGATATGTTAGTCCTGGAAGTCAGAGAATGCTCCCATCTTTGCCGACTGCCTAAAATATATCATATATATCAGCAAGTCTGACATTGCATGTGATAGCTCTAGCCTTGTTAAGATCTGGGCGGCCCTAATGGCTTTGCGGAACAGTTGAGAAATATTCCTATGATTTCACCTGGGAACTGTTGGCGCTTGGTCTCCAACCCAACCGAGGGTCGTTCAGAATAAAGGGTATGGAGTGGACATAGCAAACAGCAGAGTCTGGAGGGGGATTCTCTTTCCTCTCCTATTCTGGATTAAATTCCTCGAATTTAATCCTTGAGGTCGGAACATCGTAATTTGGAGAGGAGGAGATACCCTATCCAGAATACCCAATATTGGTATATGAGAAATAATTTTTTTTTTAAAAAAAGCATTTCATCCATCAAAGTTTTGCATACTTATTGTGCTGTTCTAAGTGGGATAGGTATTACTAAACGTGGGTTATGTGCACACAGTGCAACTGGAACCAAGCTGTACCTGGCTGATGAGCCCATAACTAGAGTAAAACCAGTCCTGGGTTGCTTGTGTTGCGGTTCAGGTAGGACCTGGCTTGGCAGTTCGGGCAGGATTGTTCAGATTGGAGCAGGGTCAGGTCTGATTTGCTTATAGCGAAGTCCAAACTGAGGTGGCATGATATGCTAAATAATGATGGATTGGATTGGGGTGTGGTCCAATTGATTAACAGTAGCTGAGATTAATTCAAGTATCCACAGATAGATTCTCACCCCTGTAAATTAGAAGAGGAGATACACAACAAGAGTAGGTGTACACCAGTAGTGGACCTAGGTAGGTGAACAGGATAGAGTATCATGAATTCAGAAGCTGTAGTAAATGGGCAGGTTCAGAAGGTAAACTAAGAAGAAACCAAAGGGAGCATCTAAAAGTAACATGAAGCTTGTTGCTGCTTCAGGACTGCTTGTCTCAGTCACAAAGTCATTCACAACAGCCTATTCTGTGTCCAAACTCACAAAGGCGGGCCAGATGAGTAATCTAAGTAGTCTAAGTGAAGTAGTGTGGCTCACTGGTTAGAGGCGGCAGACCCGAGAGCAGAGGACGGCCCGTGACCAGGGTTCGATTCCCGGCGCGGCAGGTTTCTGGACCAGGGTCAGCGGACTCGATAATTCTCTCGCCTCGGTGCCCACTCTGATCAGCGATCACACTCGGCAACTCTGGGCATTAGCTTGCCTCATCTTCACTAACGGCCCCACCAGACCGCCGGGGATGCCTGGTCTCACCCTGGAGATACCCATTAAGGGACCATCTCTCAGGGAAGCCAGGAAGGGTTTCGCAGCGGTCGAAGCGCCTTGGGACCCTACGGGTAAGTAGTGCGCTATATAAATGCCTATACAATCAACACTCTGCTTCTCATTTTCCCGCAAAAGAATATAAATAAAAAGCCCGAACTCACACTTGCTAGGGTATTGCCCCCACAATCTGGAACCCACACCCAATATATAGCAGGACAACAAACCCCTCCTTCTTGAGCTTTAACAGACATTTAGTAGATCTTCTCCTCAATCAGCAACTTAACCCTTCTGCTGTAACGCTTAGCATACAACTGGAGTTTCTTCCCTGAGTTGTATATGCATGTTTGTTTCTCTTTGATATGACTTTCAACAAGATTTTATTTTGTAATCAATGTTAACTAACACTATCTTTGAAAATGTTGGTAAAACGCTCTGATACCCTCAGGTCTAGCCAGCGCTCTAAAAAACTCTTTAAATAAAAATAAATAAAATGCACATGGAGGTAACACAGGTACACACTTTTATGACAGCATAGAAGCCCAGACAGATGCACCATTAGCAGTCATAGAGATTTTTGTTTTGAGCTGTTACAACCTGTCTCTGATGTTCTCAACCTGGAAGTGTTCACCCTCAAAATCAGCAAAGGCACCATGATGGAACATTAAGGATGTCTACATTCTTGCATGCAATCTTTTAGTGCAGATGTCAGTGTGAGGTTCAAGGCCCTCCCATGATCAAGATATGGATTCCATATTCTCCATATTTTTTGCATCTATTTTAGCATTGACGTCTGTCATTCTGTATTTACATACAATAGTGTGGTCAAACTCCCGCAGGGTAATGACATTGAGAGCCTCCTTCATCCTTCAATCTTGACACTTTGATGCTGGATTTGTAGACTTTCAATAGTGATTAGCCTACATAAACAAAATCTTTATTTCCTTTATTTCCTGACTCAAATGTATCTATCTAATGTATCTATCTTTATTTATCTTAATTTATCCTGTGTAAATGCAAAGACTGAAATAAGGATAGTTTGAAATGCAAATGGCGAATGGAAATATTGAAAGTGGATCTATTATAGGTTTTCCTTGAGAAGAGGGTTGAACCAGCCTTAAGAAGGAGGTTGACATAAATGGACTTCCCTAATTACACTGTCCCTATGTTGCTACCATCTGTGGGTTCATTTGTTGGTTCATTTGTTGGGTCTGATGTGTTTGGGCTCGATCACAGATATTTCTTCCAAGTATATCATATTTAAATATCACTTTTTTGTTTTACTGGAGTTTTGTGACATGTGTATGTTTCCAGTTTTTATCACCTTGTATTGGCTGTACAGATAATATAATTTCTTGACATGTGAGCATGTGGGCAACAAAAACAGGAAGGGCCTTTCTATCCCACCTTTGTGTAATTCCAGTGTTGGATATACCATTAATTAGAATCTTAACTGCAAAGTACTCCAAATGTCCAAGAATCGTGATTAGCTTTGAGAGAAAGTGAAGTAAGAAATGTCACCTAGAAAGAGGTATGCCAAATCAGCAAAACAGCCTAAGATTGCAAGTTAGTGAGAATGTCATCAAATCAAACCATGGTTCGGTTATTGGCTAGGATATATCATATATTATAAAAATGCTCATGAATATGGACCTCACATTCCAGAAAACGCAAAGATGTGCTAAATGTTCAAATGCCAATTTACATTGCGCAGTTACTGCATCCAACTTTGGTTCATCACAAAGATACTGCATACAGCATTTGCACTTTCAAATCAACATTAATTCTAACCTACCTCTTACGTATATGTCCAGCCCTCAGTCCAATGCCTCAAACTGTCTAGGACAGTCTGACCTAAGACCCTCATTACGATGGCGGCAGTGAAAACGCCGACCGTTGTCGCGATGGTCAGGAGACCGCCCAATAAGCATTTGGCGGTCCAATCACAGAATTAGGATGGGGACGCCATGTTGGTGGTTGGAAACTGTTCTTTTACACAGTGGCTTGTGCTGTGGCCAAGGAAAAGGGCTGCAGCACAAGCTGCCATGTAAAAGAGCATTTTGTGCACATCCACGCACCATGTACCCCCAGGGCCAATTTGCAGTGGCTCATAAGAGATGGGGGTCCTGTCTGGTGCCCACAAAGTCCTTTTCTGACAGACTTTTCATGGTAGTTAGACTGCCAAGGAAAGGGCGTTGGGAAGGGCATTGTAATCCTGATGGCGGTTCATGCCTCCGCATCGCAACCATTCAGGTATTGCGATTCCGACTGCCGCACCATCAGGATCTATGATCCCGGCGGAGATGGCGGTCTCCCCTCCGACCGCTTGTGCTGTGACTGCCGATTGAAATTCGGCAGTCAGACTTCAGGGCTGTGTGTAGGTTGTCCCGCCAACAACGGCCAGCCGGTGGCAGTCCAACCAACATTGTAATGAGGGCCAATGCGAAATTTTCTTTGCAACTGGTACTTCACCCTGTAGAATATTTTGGAATATTTTCTGGTAAATAAATGACTGTGGGTTGAGTGCAAATATAATGACCTGTTGATAATATTTTATTTTCATTTCAGGGTTCCAATTATTCTTTTTTCTCACTGCATTAGTTGCAATTAAACTATATTTGATCTCACATTAACTTTCCTAGAATGGCTGGGTCCAACATGCTACCAATACTGACCAACTAAGTAATATACAGAGGACACTTTTAGCCTTTGTTTTGACCATCTGAAACTGATTTGAACTTCAGAGTTGGTTTGAGGAGACCTTCCAGCAATGGCAGTTCACAAAACGGGGCATTCTAGACAGAACCAAAACTGAACAGCAAAAAGGGAAGTGGGAGGGGTGTGTGTGTGTGTGTGCGTGTGTGCCTGGGTACCAAAATAAAAGTGACTACCATTGCTGAATTAAGCAGCTAAAAATGTAGCCCATGTTTAGAAACTGGGGCAGTTTTTAACTTGTAAAGACATGTTTTATAAGTGTTTTCCAAGGTATGCAAGACTGTATGGATTTGAACTTGCTGCAGGAGCTCTTCATTTTAATATCATGAAAATTAACAGCAAAAACTGACCCATCAGACCATAAAACAGTCCCACAAGCTGCCCAAAAAAAAGCTCACTCAGTGACCAGGCAAACTAGCCCATCGGGCATTGCCTGATTTCCCTCTAGGCGAGTCTGACCCTGAGTGGGTGTATCAGTGTGTGCACACACACGTGATAAGCACTATCAAAGTCAATATTTTTGCAAGTGCCATGTGGAATCTGAGCTCAGTCAACATGACCCCATCTCTGCAAAGTTTGTCGAAGTTTGAACAAAGTAAGGAGGAGTTCGAGTCAGGGTGGGTCAGTAATGACAGCAAGGTACCCCCTACTCTCTGAGTGTGTTTTTACTCTTCAAAATGCCTGTCGCCTACTCCTCCTTGTTTGCCCCTCACCTCATAGCATGCCTGCAGACCCTGTCCTATGCACTGCATGATGATGGCCTTCAGGTGAACGTGCTAGGCCTCATTAGGTCTCTGGAGACAGAGAGCTGCTGGCTGTAACTCTCAGTGTCTTAAGACAAAAGTAGTTAGCACTATGTGGATCCTGTTCACACTACCCAGCTGCCACACATACCAGTCAACTGAGAGCTAGCAAACTTCACACAACCAGGAACCATCAGGAGTAAATGAGAAGTTCATGACTGTGTGCATGGGAACACATGTGACCTTTTGTTTATGTGTGTGTCAGTAAGGGGGAAAATGAGTCGGCATGTATGTGTGAGCATGTTAATCCCAGCCCCCTAATATACCTCAGTAAAAGAATTGTTGTCCAGAGAAGTAATTTAGCTTGGGTAGACATTGTTGATCTAGGCCAAAATTTTCTGGACATTTAAAAATGTTTTGCATGTGTTGCAGTGATGATGTATTATTTTATGAATGATGAGACCTATATCCTTATTTTTGTTGTCAAAACATAGGTTTTGGGGATCAAGTAGTCTTATAGAGACAGAAAATAACTCCTTAGATCAACCCTTCCATCATTTTCCAAAACGGCATTTAAAATAGAGGAAGAAGACACATGTACAGACATTAAACAAATAATAATAGTTTTTAATCCTTTTATGTATACACCAATGTGTATGGTCTTCATATGAAAAAAATGAAAAGAACATTGGGCATCTCTGGGTCAAGTTACTTGTTCAGAATATGAAACAGGATTAAGTGTCTTTTCTCACTTGTTTCATAACTTATCCATCACTCTGACAATCTTTGACTTATGAACATTGTAACAAATCAAAGTAGTACAATAATAAGATCTGTGTCATTTGACAGTACAATGGCTTGATTGGGACCTTTGTGAACAGCCCACTCACTATTTAGCACAACACAAAGGTCAGCTTCCTCCAATTTTCTGTTCAGTTCTTAAACAATATGCCCTGTATCTTTGAATATATCTCTGAAGGCACCAGCTCCTCATTGACAATCGTTCCACTTTGAATACTTGGAAATTCTGCGTTTACGGAAGCATCAGCAATGTTTTGGCGAGTTAACATCTCCAAGTGCATCGTGTTTGAAGTTGATGTCAAGACTTTATCAAGTTGCACAGGTATAGGTGTTGAATATTTGATGAAGGCAAGGTCAATTGTTCCATTTGTAGACATTAGTCTGATTCTCTCACATTCTTTAACAGAAAGTGCAAGATTACTTTCAAGCTCTTGTACGAGATTGTGCTTCACTGGTCAGCATTTCCATGAAATAATACATTTGTTGTAAGAAGATAATGCAACAAATGTTCTTGATAAATTCACCCCCTTCTTTTGCTACATCCATCTCTATATGTGCCTCCGAAAGTTGTTTTTTGTAATCTGTTTTGTAATGACTGGTTGGACGAAACTCTTCCCATGGCAATTACATCATAAACGTTTAGCTTTATGATTATAACAGCTTTTTCTCTTTCAATACAAATCTCTTCTGTTTCAGTTATGTGTATAGTTTTGATCCATGTACCAGGACATCTAGTAAACAAGACTTTATATCATTATCCCACATATTGTTTGGTCATGAAGTTGTGTAGTCGACCACACTCAGCCATTTCAAAGATGTTTCCTTGCTGCTGCATGAAATAAAGAAGGCTGCCAACGTGTTTTTTAAAAACGTTCCCCTCTCTTTCCCATAAGATCATGGTGAGGAACAGTTTCACGATGTCCCATTATTTCTTATGTGTCATCTCTCTGAAAACATTGCAAATTAAAAGGACTTTGTGGCAAACTTGCTGCCATTGAGCAACATATTGACTTTTACATGTCTGACCAACATTTGCCTTGGAGCTTTTCTGTGATCTCTGGATCATCTGTTCTAGTTTCATATCTGGAGCCACACTATTAAACCTAACCTGCCTGTCTTTTTTCCCACAAAATGTCTTTGGATGAATTTTCTGGTAGAAGTATGGTTTTTCCACCTCTAGCTTCTTCACTCTTTCCAAATACCAGAACCCATAGCTCAGAAAGTTTATGCAATTGAATTTGCATAGCACAGTAATCAGTGACTCCACAGTCTTCACATGGAGCTCCCAATCACCTTCCTGATCAGCATGGATCAAGATTTTCACTAGAGCTATCATATCTAAAACATATCCCCAGAACTTAGTTTTCAGGATTTCTGATTTTGAACTGAGTGTATTGAACATTGCCTGGCATTGCATTATGTCTTTTGAAGGAAGTGCACCCTGTGCCTTTTTCACTTCCGAGATAACATATGCAAAACCTAATTTGCCATTCTTGTTTCAGAAAGCATTCCAACGCAATGTTTCTATAGTCTCAGATATGATAAGGATACATTGTAATGAACAAAAACAATGAGTTTCACTCAGTACTTACTGGACAGTCTTGCTTCCAAAGCTTTCATCCTCACTAAGTGCATTGTCTGTATAACATCCACTGAGATAACTTCCTACACACTACAACACAACTTTTGTCATGTGGAAAACACCCATCATTGATCATCAAATTCTACTGCATTGCTCTTAAAAATGTTAGCTACAATACTGAAAACACCTTCATCGCAGAAAATTGGTAGGATAGGCTGGTATTTAAGCTGTGCATGCACATTTTTAAAATTTTATAGAGCTGTGTGTACTGTTGCATAATTTGTGACTAGGGATGGTATTATGGTAAAAACCCAACCGTCTTCAGTGGGACAGTATTCTGGGAGATCAGAGCATGAATTCCAGCCCACAGAGAAACTGACTTTTTGTCATCCTTCAGTCTGCACCCAAAAAGCCATATGATCAATTCCATAAAATCAGCAGCATCAGGTAGAAGAAGATCCGTGTCCTCAGACACTTTGAAACTTTCTGGTAGACTGGGATGTGTTGATGGCTTGTAGGGATTTTGCACAGGTTGGTAAGGAAGTTGGGTTATAAGTTTGCAGCTTCATTTATTAATGCCTACAGATGACACAGCTTGTTTCCCAGCAGATGCTTCATTGGTACAGTCTTGAAAAAGCACATTGGTCGTATTGTGTGTGCTAGATGTTCCAGACAAAGAACTATCTTTAAAATCAATATCATCAAGAGCTGCAATTGTAAATCCTTTCCTGGTAAAGTGACATGAAAGTGGTGTGCTGTTGGATTCCCAAGATTTTACAGCATGAGCTGCTAACAAGTTCCTTCTCTGCACTATGTCATTATAACTTGTTGATACACCAATCTTATTCATTCAAGTTATTAGCTCTCAGCTTTTGCACTTGTCATGTATTGCTTGGGTAATCATTGTGTTTAGCGGGTTATTTCTCTTTGCAATGATGTAATTCACAAAACATGACTTGGAAAAGAAAGTACATATGCATAGCATAGGCCTGTCAGTTCATAAAAAATGTCTTCCACTTCTTCGCTTATATCTACAAAGCCATCATCAATGTTGTTGGCTTCTGTTACGAACTCAAGAACTTTAGTTTGTAACAGTTTTCTCTGCTGGTATTAAGCAATTATGTAAAAAATGTTAAGACAACATCAGCTAGTCTTGTTGACTCCCATGACTGGCAGAGCTCTCGGGCAACACAAAACCTGCCATTAAGTCCAAAATCTAAATCGTTCAGGAAGTTCCTTAAAATGGTTACTGCTAATTTTACTGAATACTATGATCTTATTTTGGCAGCAACTAGACTGACAAAAACATATTCTGTCAATGTACGTTCTCAACAGAAAAAATCTTAATGTTATTATAATAAATCAATACAGTTTCATCAATGCTGGCCATTATTTCTCTGTTCTCATAGCCAGCACTGAAGAGTGGCTTTAAAACTTAATTTCGTTTTTCAAAGTGTGCAAACTTAACTGAAAGCTGGCAGTTACGTTGCTGCAGGGAGCTCATTGTACATTCGTATCTTTGAATGTATGCTTGCATGCAGTTCGGGTGGGCATACAATACTGCTGCAAATACATTCACCTCACTGTTTACATCAGCTACTTGGCTGAAAGCTTCATCATGAAAGAACCTAGCTGCAAATAAAAAAATGCTTTGCCCTTTGAGGCTCAAAAGGGGGGGGGGTGCACTGCCTTGTAATCAGTTTAATCTATCTAATCTTATGCTCAATGATTTATGACAAAGGATGCGTACCTACTACCTGTTATTACCCTGAAGGTTATGAACAATTGTATACAGACAGGAATAAATCCCTGTGTGGGTAGCACTGTTCCTTTGGCAATAATGCCCAAAGTATTAAAACAATTAACCAATTGAATCAAAAACTTTTTGAAAATAAATTTGACAAAGAAATATTTTTACTTATATCTGTGTTTACCTCACAGCATTAAATAAATACATATACATGAACTTATGATAAACATTTGAGTGGATTTAAGCTCCACCAGTTTTTTCAAAATTTTTATAAACATTGTACAACACCTGACAAAAATAGCAGAAATCAGTTAATCACAACACAAATCTGAGTCTTCTGAGAAAGCGATAGCAACCAAATGCAGTGCCCATCCACTAAGAATTTGATGGGTACACCTCGTCCAACTCCAACAACTGTCCCATCTTTTTCTAATGATTTGTTGAATTTGTTATGAGCTGTGGAGTATTTTGATACGTATGTTGGAGTTTTGGATTTAGTTGGATTGAGTTTTATAAATAATGACGATCGGTCTTCATCCTCCATTCTGTCCAGATTCTTTTGGACGATTTCTTCTGGGTAACACCTTTCAACGAACCTTTGTTTGAATTATAGTGATTTATCTGTTGCGGTTGTAGGGTCTGAACAAATTCTTCTGAGTAACACCTTTCAACGAACCTTTGTTTGAATTATAGTGATTTATCTGTTGCGGTTGTAGGGTCTGAACAAATTCTTTTAATTCTGATAAATTGAGAATATGGCAAATTGTGTATTAAACTACGCGGATGAAAGCTGTTGAAGTGTAGAAAACTATTTCTGTCCGTGGTTTTGATGTAAACTTCAGTTTGAAAGCCCTTCTGATCCATGTCTCTTTTTACTAGAACATCCAGGTAGTTAATCTGTGGATAACTGATTGTGTAAGTAAACTTTATCCTATGGTCTCGGGTGTTGAGCTGGTCAATGAGTTTTTCTAGTTGTTGTTGTTGTGATTCTGTCCACAGTAAGAAGATATCGTCTATGTACGGTGTATATTGCGCGATGCCGGTGGTCCAATCTGGGTTGTGGAGTATATGGTCATTTTCAAATTTGGCCATAAAGATGTTGGCATTGGCCGGTGCTCCCGAAAATCCCATCGATGTACCTGTTAATTGGGCCTATTATTCAGATTGCCATTGAAAGTAACTACTGTGTAAACAAAAGTACAGGAGTATTTACTTATCTAATGCTACAAAACCACAAATCAGAAGGTATATCAAAGGGCCAGGACAATGTGAGTTGGTGTGATGTGTGCATCTGTGTATGCATGCGCCTTTGTATGTAGATGGTTCACCATCCCAATGAAGGGAGAAAGTGCTATTGGGGGCCATGATTAATGATTAATGATAATTTTGGCATTTTGTGGCTTATTTAAGCTGCCTGTAAACCTCTTAACTATTTGTTAAAGAAATTATGCTTAAAAGCAAACCATTTTGCCACCATATGTTTAAAGTTCTCTTGCGTCCAAAAACACGTGCAGGATCAGTATTACAATATTTTACTTATGTCTCTTTAAAATCTCCTGGAAAACAAGTTACCTTTCAGCCAAGTTATTAAAAATGATTTCTGTAATGCTTGCTCCTCCCAAAACCACTGTAGAGATAGCTGGGCTTACATATTTTGCTCTCTAGTTTGGTGCAGTTTGTGGTAGATTTTGACACCTCAGCACTTTCAGAGCTCACAATCCTCCTCTGCCACCAGTACTTAAGAGCTTCACAGCATAGAAACAGTGAACTTTTGAGCTTTACATATCTGCCCAATGCAGATCATTGTGAATCTCAGAAAATATACTGTAAACCTGCATTATGCCTTGGAAGGCGCAAATAGGAGGATGACGTCAACCAGGCCTAAATTATTTTCCCTTACACAATGAATGTATTAAAGAAAGGAGAAATGTATACTTGTGCAGATTGAAACCTGAAAACCCATTGCTGTTTCATTTTCTCCTTTATCAATTTCATTACTATAAATGCATTAAAAAATCACGGTCTTAGTCTGTTCTAAAAGCGTAATCATTTCTCCTTATATATTTACCCCCTCAGAAATAGGAAGTAATTCAGTTTCATCCACGAGGGATTCATAAACCATAAATAAAACTTGCTAAGGGTTAAAGTAATGACAAGAACAGATGGGTTCAAGAGCCAAGCCTTCACACCATTTAATACGAGATCCCTTGGACTTGTCTAATCATATTTTTAAACATATTTTAATCATTTTATGTCTGGTTAATGCAGACACAACTAAAACGGAATATCGGATTTTGCGAGCTACTTTTCCAAACTGTTCCCAATTTCATAAGGGTGTTTAGGAGTGATTATATTATAATTTATACCTGCAATTGAAGAGGCTTTC
The DNA here is from genome assembly GCF_964263255.1 of Lissotriton vulgaris. Taxonomy (NCBI): domain Eukaryota; kingdom Metazoa; phylum Chordata; class Amphibia; order Caudata; family Salamandridae; genus Lissotriton; species Lissotriton vulgaris. The sequence continues at coordinate 905,164,775 of NC_141698.1, forward strand.
CTACAAGTTAATTAGTTTAATGTTAAACTGGAACTATAATTTAAGTTTTCCGTAAAGCATGAATTTTCTTTTTGCTTCAGTAGTTTACATGACATAAGCAAAACAGTGTGATAAGTATTCTTATTGAATGTAGTATTTCAACTTATGTTCACTTCAGTACACAAACAAGCATTGGCGTAAGAAGCGTTCTGGATTGATTAAAACTCTGGCAAATATTTTCCCAAGCATGGAACAAATAAGCTTAGAATCAGGAAATGTAGAAAATGTTTTAATCCTTTTTATCTCACTTTAAGCTATTTTCCCCTACACTGGTCTTTCTACCTATACCTCAGAAAAAAACTATGGGTATTATAAGCACTTACTGTCGACCTTTTATAATTGTAAATGAACACTGCATAACAATGTGGAAAATACACTAACACCTTTTTGTAAATACCGAAAAGGGTATACCTATGTGTGTGCGTGTTTTTTACAAATATAGGCCGCCCTTTATTTGATTTTGGCGTAGAGCAACGTAACAGGTCACCTTGCTGCGCTGCCCTAATCTCCAGAGAAAGGGCAGGAATGCACCATCTTTATGCAATACAGTGCATTCTTGTCCTTTCTCCCTGCACTGGCATCATTTCAGCAGGCTAGCGCCAACACAGACAACCTTGCACCACGGTGCAAGGGTGCCTCCATTGCATGCAAGATTGTTTTTGGGCAGAATAGGGGCACCCTCTTCCACAGAGACAATCCTAGGAGGCAATAGGAATTTGGTGCTTTCCCAGGTTTACATGATTTTGTAAATCTGGGGCAGCGTCAAAATCCATGGGTGTTGCATGGAAACACCCACTACAATGCGCAAGGAACGGCACCTGAGCGCAGCGTAAGACGAAGCAGCGATTTGTGCTGCCCCCTCATTCTCAAGATTTATGAGGCCACTCAAGGTCACGCAGGTGACTTTCCATGGATTCATACATTTTATTTAGAGCCCTGCGTCATGCATATACGACTTTACGTGGGGCAAAGTTGACCCCTGGCTCTCAGAAATAGCACCAGTATTATCTAGGCATGTTATTTTATTTGTAACACATACATCTCACACAAAAAAGGGTATCCAGGTCCAAAACAGAAAGTTATTGCCCAGAGGTTTAACATTAGCACAGGCATGTTTTAAGTTTCTAGATAAATTCTGAGACAGTACCAGCTGAATGAGCAGGGAGAGAGAGGAAGCTTATTCCAAACATTGGGAGTCAGGTAGGAAAAGGAGCACCCTCCTGCTCTAGTATGCCATGTGTGAAGCTGTCCTGTGAGCAGGTAAGATGTTGAGCAAAGTTGCCTGGGAGAAAAATAGAAGTGTATGTGACTGCAAAAGTAAGGAGAGCCAAGATTGTAGAGGGAATTCTCATGGACCGGAAGCTAATGATATTACTCAATTATGTGGTAATTGTGGTATGAAGAGGCAGATTGAGAACAAAGCTAACTACTGTGCTCCAGACCACTTGATGTCTCTTGATGACACTTAATGCCTCTTGATGAGGCGAGCGAAATGCTAACATAGAGGGCAATTCAATATCCAGTATAATGGTAAAGAGTGCTTGTTTTGCTAATTTCTGAGTGTTCAGTGGAAGTCATTTAAAACACTTTCTGACAATTTTGAAAGTGTTAAAGCAACAACCAGACACATCAGTGACTTGGTTCACTGCAGAAAGTTTATCATCAACAATGCCTGTCTTTACATTCTGATATATTACAACTCATTCTAATGGATCACTATGTAAATGATCTTTACAATGCTTACCATTTCAATACACATTTTTTTACATTGCAATTCTGTTTTTAGTTATTAATAAAAACCTATAAATTAAGCACCTTACTTGTTTTTTAAATATTACAATAACTATATAAGTTAATAAAGTCTTTAAAATTTATTTTTAGAAATACCAGTCTCAACAAAATGGCAGCCACAAGGTAACACAAAATCATGTTTAAAAAAAATAAATGTTAATTTGCGATTACATTTACAAAAAAATTACAAATTGAATAATTATTTCTACAATTTAAATGAACATACTTCAAAAATCCTATTTATACAGCTATCCATCATTTAGGACTAACTCTGCTAATCACGTTTGAAGGGAACGGTGCGAGCCATCTCCAGCTACTGCTAACAATGTCAATAAACAGCACTGACATCTCACGTTTTTAAACAACAGCTGTAATTTGTAATGTAACATTTACATTTGCTGGTGGTGGGAAACTAAACCAGCTGGCTTCCAATGGGCTCAAGGTGCCTGTTGGCCAGTCGGAGACTGGCCCGTAATCCCAAATGGCGGTCTTTCTGCTCTTGGGTTTACAAAGCACGGTTTACAACAGGGATTCCATGCCGGCCTTTCCGACATGGAAACCCTGATGTAAAGCATATTTGGGGTGCCCTAGCAGGGCCCCCTTGCCTCTGCGGCACCTAACATCACCTCCCATTTCCCTATGCGAGCATTTACTAGGACCAGTTTACGGCCATAATACATGCCCACATAGGGAAAAGTCGGAATGTGACCAAACATGGTGTCGGGTGGACGCAAATCCACCCGACATCGTTATAGTCCCCTTGGTGTAATGACAAAATAACCAGTTTTGTACTCCAAATTTAGAAAAGAAATGTAAATTTTGAAGGTGTATTTTTTTAATCTATCGAATCAGAAAGCTATTTTAATAAGAATTTAAAAAATACTTTTAGTTTTATTTTGTTAACCAGCAATTAATCACTTTATGATAATTTTGAGAGTGTTATTTATGTAAATATTTTCAATATTCTTAAATTATGAATTAAGGAGAAAACAAGTGAAGTGAAAAAGTTGTATTTACATTTTGTATTTAATTAGGAAGAATTAAAAAGGGAATATATATATCTATCTATACTACTATTATAAAGAGAGAACAGAAACCTTTTGGCAAGGTAAACTCGGGAACCACAGCGCTAATCCACACACCCAATACATTGTTGGAATCCTCAGGGTGTGTAGATGGACATAGGCGACATAAAATAAAAATAAAACGTAAATAAAAAAAATTAAATTTAAAAACAAAGTAGTCCCCTAAAACTAGCGCGGGCCGCGACGTAGCGCTGACTGCGACCTAGACGTGCGTGATGACGACAGGCGGGGAGGAGCGGTAACGAGCGGCGAGGAGTGGCGGTGAAGTCCGGAGCGGGCAGCTCAGGTAAGGCAAAGGCAAGGCGGGATGCGGGCGGGAGGCGGTCTGGGCAATGTCGGGGCAGGCGGGGGCGGTGAGGCGGGAGGCGGGAGGGAGGCGGGCGGGAGGCGGGAATCGGTCTGGGCAATGTCGGGGCTGTATTTGAATGCTAAACCAATATAAAAGCGATGTGTGCCAATGAAAATGCGAAATCACGGCAAGCCACACCAAGTGCCATGTTCGGGAGGCGGGCGGGAGGCGGGAGGCGGTCTGGGCAATGTCGGGGCTGTAGTTGATTGCTGAACCAATATAAAATGCGATGTGTGCCAATGAAAATGTGAAATCACGGCAAGCCACACCAAGTGCCATGTTAACGACAATGATCCCAGAAATGAAGGACAAGAGACACAAAACTCACACACCGTGAAAAATGTAAGCAGAAGGAAGCACGTAATCTGGGCGGGAACATATCTGATGGACGCTTACAAAACGGTCTGCTATGATGTGCGAGTTAGATTTAGATAGATGCACTTTTATAGAAGCCCTTAGAGGAATACATGGTTGTCTTCAGGCAGATATTAATGTTGACTCAATAATTTCCCTATTATTCAAACTATTTTGGCCCTATATATCTATAAATACTGCCCCCAGCCCCCTTCTGCTTGTATATAAATATATACTAGCAGATATATATATATATATATATATATATATATGTGATGTACTCAACAAATACATCTCCACAATTAAATATAGCAAGTAAATATATGTATATATCTTTTTAAACTGGCATATACTTAACTTCTTTTTCTACAGCAATTAATGCATACATTGGTTTGGAAAAACTGCCTTATTTTTCAATGTTAAGGGAACTAAATTTCATAATAATATTAAAAAATATATAGTTTTCAAGTTTTTATTTTATTTGAATCCCATGAAAATATAAACAAATGTGGTAATTGTAATCCCTCTACATTTTAGGATATTTAGATGATATAACTTATCAAGGTAAGTTAGCTTAAATGTTTTATTTTAGTGAAGTATGCAATAATTAAAACTAAAACTCCAAAATCTTTTTATCTCACCAAATTAACAATATATTTTCTGCTGGAAGGTTAAATTATTTAGGAAGTTATTTTATTGTGCAATATTATTTGTTTTCTTCCACAGACACCTATTCAATAGGTTTAATAAAAAGTAGATCTTTGAAAATTATTATTACCAAATAGTTTTGTTGATATGCACATTATATTTTACAGATACAAAAAGTGTAACTATACCAAAAATTGGCAATATTGTTATGTTTAAAAATGCATTTCTGATCTCAATTTGTATTTATATTTTTTGTAGTATTTCATTATTCAAAATATACAACAAGGACAAAATAGGGAAGGCCAATTACCCTTTGTTGAAAAGGTAAAATAGGCTTCTAAACACAATGGTTCCATTTACTGTATGAAAAGAATAACTGAACCTTGGACTCATTGAAGGTGCTCAAGTTATTATTCCACAGATTGCAAATGTAGAGCTGTTACATACAGCTTGATAAAGCCTTGAAAGAACAAGTGAACATAACAGCTCTGACTCTGCAATGGATTTGGAAGCTAGAGAAAATATATAACAAATTTAATCTGTGGCTTCCACTTCCAATGAGACTTTCGATTCAGTTCTAAGAAAGGTATTAACAAATACTTCTGCTCATGTCATTGGACATATGTCAGCCATACATAAAAGATAATGTAGACCCTATCAAAAGATTAAAAATATTGGTACTCATAAATTTAAAAAACTGTAATATATTTATGGTAGTTTTGAATGTACTCTCCATCCGTTCTTTAAAATGTTTACAATCCATGGTAAAATAAATCACAATACTATGTCTCTCTTCTATTGTTTCATCGAGTTGCATATCCATCCATGGGTATGTCCTCCAGGGCGCAATTCCGACCCTGGATAGGGTTTATCAAATTCTGTGCTTCAAAGTTAACAAATTCATTCACTGTTTGTTCATAGTTCTGTATTATATATTGCTTGTCTTGTGTTCAGACGCGAAACATATCAATATACATCCAAAAATCAAAATTGCCAAATAATTGTAATTCTACAAATGATGTACAGAAATTGAATAAAAAACGGCCGGCCCCTGGGTTGTAGGCCTCAAGCTGTGTAATCTCAGAAATGTAAATAAAGGTCTTTAAAAAAAATTAAAAAATTGCCAAATCATCCACTGCATGTTAATACGACATTCGTGTAGTTTCTGTTTTCTAATGCATCCTTCATCTGGGGACAAATCAACAAAGCAAACAATCATAAAGTGCCATGAGTTGGCCGTCCAAATAAAGCAATGATTGATTTGGCAAATTAGTACTGCATTATCAATTATAAATCATATTGCTAATATAGACAACAATCAGTAAGATCTAGTAATAATTCAACAGTTGAGGTATGCAAAACGATCATCCCACCTTCGCAAGTCCTGTGTGTCGCCCTCGCCACCTTCTTCCATCGCAAGATTGCAGACATCCACGGCAGCTTCAACACGCTCACCACCCCAACAATCACCGAGACCTCCGATCTCACAACCACCATCCTCACCAATCCCCTGCTCACCTGGACCAACATAAAGGGCGATGACACCATCAAAATCAGGAACGCCATTCACTCTGGCTCTCCAGCAGGCCCATGCCCACACAACATCTTCAACAAAGCAAGATCCACCATTGCACCCAATCGCTGCAAGGCATCAACATCTCTTTTGAAACCACGACCTTCCTGGAAAGCTGGAAGCACACCGAGATCAACACCTTATCAGAAAACCCAAGGTGGATCCCAAAGACCTCAAGAACTTCCATCCCATCTCCCTGCTCCCGTTCCTAGCGAAGGTCATCGAGAAGACCGTCAACAGACAACTGACCCGCTACCTCAAGGAGAACAGCATCCTGGAACCGTCCCAGTCCGGGTTCCGCAGCACCCATAGCACTAAAACTTCCCTCATCGCTGCCACTGATGACATCAGGATCCTACTGGACAATGGCAGAACCATGGCCCTCATCCTTCTGGACCTGTCAGCTGCCTTCGACACTGTCTGCCACCGCACCCTATGCACACGCCTCCACAATGCTGGGATCCGAGACAAAGCACTGGACTGAACCACCTCCTTCCTCTCTGGCAGAACCCAGAGCGTCCGCCTCCCCCCTTTCCAATCCGAACCCACCGAGATCATCTGCGGCGTACCCCGAGGATCATCCCTCAGCCCGACATTGTTCAAAATCTACATGGCACCACTCACCCACGTCGCCCGACTGCACAACCTCAACATCATCTCCATCTCCGATGACACCCAGCTGATCCTCTCCCTCACCAAGGACCTGCTCACCGCCAAAACCAACCTTCACGAAGGAATGAAAGCCGTCGCCGAGTGGATAAAGATCAGCTGCCTGAAGCTGAACTCAGACAAAACGGAAGACCTCAGCCTCAGCTCCACTCCCTCAGCATGGGACGACTCCTGGTGGCCGACCGCACTGGGAGCAGCACCAACACCCACCAACCACGCAAGCCACCTAGGGTTCATCCGCAACTCAACACTCTCCATGACCAAGCAAGTCCACACCGTCTCATCCTACTGCTTCAACACCCTCTGCATGCTCCGCAAGATCTACAGGTGGATCCCCACCAAAACAAGAAGTATGGTCACCCAGGCCCTCGTCAGCAGCAGGCTAGACTACAGTAATGCCCTCTACGCAGGACCCTCGGCAAAACTCCTGAAACGACTACAGCGCATACAGAACCTCTCCGCAAGCTTAATCCTCGACATCCCTCGTCGCAGCCACATCACACCCCACCTAAAAGACCTGCACCAGTTTCCCTTCAAGCTCCTCACCCACACACACAAAGCACTCCACATCACGGGACCGACATAACTCAACAGACGACTCACCTTCTACACCCCGAACCGCCAGCTCCGCTCCGCTGACCTCGCCCTTGCCACTGTCCCCTGCATCCAAGAGCGAACACCAGCGACAGATCGTTCTCCCACCTCGCCGTCAAAACCTGGAACACCCTCCCCATCCTCCTACGGTAGACCCAGGACCGACTCACCTTCAGGAGGCTACTCAAGACCTGGCTACTCAAACAGTATCAGCACCCCTCCCCTCAGGGCGTTGAGACCCCCACGGGTGAGTAGTGCACTTTACAAATGTTATGATTGATTGATTGATTGATTGATTGATTGATTGATTGATATAATGGAGAATTATGAACAAGCAGTGGATGAATTTGTTTACTTTGAAGCCCAGAATTTGATAAACCCTATCTAGGCTCAGAATTGTGCCCTGGGGGACATATCCATGGATGGATATGCAACTTGATGATACTTTGATATAAGTTCTGGACCGGAGAATGCTACCCAGTGAGCACATTTAAAATATAGACCACTTCATTAATATTCCACCATAATGGTTGTGCACGTATCACACTTTTGAACATTATATCTCCTCTATTGTTTGCCACTTGACAAGCAATCTTCCATAAATACAGAGATTTAGACTGTAATAAAAGAGAAAATTGGTGGAAAAACATCTGAAAAAATAAATATTCATTTTGAATAGGCCATGATCATAGTATTAAAAGATAACAGTAATAAAAAAATTATACCCCAAAACACAGGAGCAAGGATATTTTTTTCACTTTTAACAATGCAATATAGTGAAACATTAAAAAAATCCTTAGCTGTAAATTCCATGAAAGATAATAAACTGCAGGTTTAAATAAAGAAAATAACAGCCATCAGCCTTTGTCCCAACTAAGGGTGTCATTAGGATTGCGGTTTTTCCGCATCCTCCGGGCCGGCGGAAGTGTCCGTCGGCCCGGAGGATGCAGAAAAACCGCTGCGGAGCCTTGAAAGACCCCCCCACCAGATTAGGATGGCTGGGGGATCAGGAAGACCGTCCGCCGCTTTTCCGCCTCGGTCGCCTTATGACCACGGCAGAAAAGCTCTAATATGGAGGCGGTGTCTAACAGACACCGCCAGCCATATTAGGATGGGGGTGAACAGATGCCTTTCCGCGGCGGCTTCTCCACCGTGGAAAGGCGTACAGTGATTTCTTTGGGGGCCTGTTGCGGGCCCCCAGGGTGATGGGGTAGGGGGGTGCACATGAGGGGTACCTATGGTACCCCCCTGCATTTGCATGCACAAAGCGGCAGGCACCGCGCGGTGCCTGCCGCTTTGTGCATGCAAATGCGAAGCATGGATTTTTAACATTGCGGCGGGTGCTGCTTCAAGCAGCACCCGCCGCAATGTTAAACATACAGGATGTGACCGCTAGGGTGGCGGTCACATCCTAATTTGCATGGAGGGACCACCACTGTGCCTGCGGATGGTCACTCCTCCTCTGGGGTGGCGGACGGACGCAGGTCCGTCCGCCATCCTAATAGGGCCCTATATGTGCTGATGGAGTTTATTATTATTAAATATTCAATCAGATTATTATAATCAAAATGAAGAAAGATCCCCCCTCTAAATTAGTTTGAGGAAATGTGGATTGGCCATCTAACCCAGTTGGGTAGTAGAAGAGCACCAAGCTTTCTGATTGATTGCCTGAACTCCCTACGTCTTGCGTCTTTTAACCTATTCCTTTATTAATTTGATGGCTAATCCGAATCTGTTGACAAATTTTACCAAGTAATTTTTAATGTCATGTGGGCCCAAATGCTCAAAATTACATTTCATTACTATAGGTGCGAGTACTTTATCCAGAACTGACAATTCTATCTATCTGGGGATTCATTTTATCTTCTCTGGCTCGTGGTCCCAGAATATTGCACAGTGTAAAGTTTTCAAGAGAAATTGGGTCATTGCTAAGCTTGCCATCATTAAAGGCTGGGAAGCCTTTGAAACCCTTATTGCAAATACTCTGCCCAGTGTGTTCCTACTGCGACCTACGGTGCTAGAGTATGGGGCCAGGATGACCCTACAAACCTCCAGAGGGAGGAGAATTGCTTTTGTGGAAGGTTAATATCAACCCCTGTTTCCTCCGCTCACTACATTTGTCACAGCGAGTTGGGCATAGGTTACCTGAGGGACTATATTCATCCTGTGGTTATCTATTTGGAGTTCAATAGGTGCCACATTAACAAAGAGTATAATTAATGATTGTTTGGCCTGTGATAGGGATCTGTCCATCGCCTGCCTGACCTATGTTAAAAAATCTATGCAAGGCGTAGGCCAAATAGATATGTTTCTGGATAGAGGGCCACAAACTGGTGCTTGCAGGTAGCAAGCAAAGTATTTATTATTTGGAGAAAGCTGCAACAGACAGACTGCGGGAGGAGAGTAAGAAAACAAGTGTTTTTTACTATTTGCATTTTAATTTAGAGGAGTCTCGTTCAGACTATGTGTGGAATACAAATGGAGTTGGGTACTATATTTACTGTTTAGTTTCAGGGCTGTGCAATAAAATATCTTTTATGCTTCCCATTTGGGCATCAACATGAGCTTGATGTAAGGGCATGCCCATGCAAAAAACAGCCCAAATAAACTATGCTGCACTTTCTCTTTTTGGTGATTTTTATGTGCTATACACAAGAACATTTCTTATGCCCCCTATGAGATCTAGAAAGATATGGTCTTGCACGCAGGGACATTGTTTTTTGCACACCCTGACTGATGACGAATCCTGCTACTGTGTAGCTACTCTTCTTCAAGCTGCTGTATCCCGTAGGAAAACAATGTTAGAGGATTGACTTTTTATTAGGTTTTATATATTTTAATAGTGTATGGCTTATGAAATATGGTGTATTTGCCTGCTTTTGCACAGTGTCTGTATTATATTGTTTGCTTTTATGGCTGCTTTGAAGCTGAATAAAGATGAATTGATTGATTGATTGACTGATAGATTGATTGATTGATTGATTGCTTTAACTGTTACTCAATCTTCTCAGAGGGTGAAGCCCAGACTAATAATGCTGTTGAGGGCTGACATTTGTTTACCACCCTTGATAGGAAAAGCTCATACCTATTTCTATAATTTCCTGCAAACTTTAAGGCTCAATCTTTCACAGGTAGCCTACAACCACAAATTTCTAAAAGAAACAACTAATGAAATTAATAAGAAAGTCCTAACAAAAAGTCAACTGCTCGGCAAGTTTGGTGGAACATATTATCTCGAAAAACATTGCTTATATTTCAAATTACTAACATCGCTTATCACTAACTCTGCACTGATCAATCATCTCTTACTAGGCTTATCCATTTCTTCTTTATAAGAGTAAAGCTAGACATTTGGAAAATGTGATACAATTACTGTTTTTTTATCTGAGATGTCTTCTCTCTTTGAGCTTCCCAAAATGGGAGAGGTACCCTTCCAAACAAAAGGGACATGGTCAATATATAGTAAAAAAGAAAAAGGCCCCTTTCGTGTCACTCACTCTAGTTATCCATTCTGTGAGATAATTCTATAAAGTCTATTTCAGGCTCAATATATCCTTATTCCCAGTCACTCTGCTCTCGAAACACAAAACATAGTTACATGTAAAAATGTCTCATTTATTTAATTTATTTTCTTATACCACATTTTTTCCTTGTAATCCTTGTTATGCGGCAAATGCATAAATCCATATATATCACAAGTAGACTTTATCCAACAATAAAATTAAATATAAACATCATCAAAGTTCAAAACAAATATCATACGATCCTCTAGACTATTACACAATAAAAACATAGGTTGTCGATGCAGCGTTTTAGTGGAAAAGACTTGAAAAACACCACCTTCTTGAGTACAAAGTATTGACAACATAAGTTTATCTTCAGCCATTTGTTTAGGTCCACGGCCTTCTTCAAATTATTCAGGAGGTCTGTAGGCATATTAATTAGAATTCAATTTGAAATTCCACTTATTAGCAAGCGTTAACCTCCTCCAAAGGGTTTTTAGCAGGAAAGTCACTTAGTAAGGCCCTCATATGTCGACAAATATAGAAATACAGAAAGAACACCTAATCAACAGGTCGAGCACGTTGAAAACTTTAGAAAACTTATGAAAAGACAGAAGAATTGCTCCCATAACATTGTGGTGTTTAGAACCTCTGAAAGCGGCTCTGCCCTGACACAACAAATTTAATAGGGAATCCTGAAATGACAAAATACATTTAATATCAGCAATAAAAGCTTGTCTAGTCAAATACTGTCTTTTATAACAAAAGTAGTATTTATATGTGAACACAAAGTGAAATACGGCATTCACAAACAATACAGTCTTAAGTTCCAATCTCCTCTCATTAGCAGTAGCAGATATTCCCCGTTTACTATAGACGATATTCAGGTTAGGCCCCACTAGTCATGTGAGTCCCAGAAGTCCCATTTCGACTTTCTTCAAAATGTCAAAGTGTTACAGCGCAGAAGTGCTATTTGACAGATAAGGTTTTCTGGGCCCTTCTGGATTTTTCGATCAGTCTTACCCACACCAGCAAGGTTTGCAAGACAAGAGACTCTGAGAGCATCTCACTCGCAGTCATGGAGGATGGAGATGCTGCGTTCGGTGAGTAACACTCACGGCTCGGCAGAGACTGGGTGCCCTCGACACTCCTCATATGCAACAGTAGGGTTTGCTTGTTCCTTTCCACAGTTGGGGAGGAACTTGGTGGCTACTAGTTCTGTTCCTCAGCCAGCACTTGGACCCACATAGGTTACCACAATGTCCTCTCATCTTAACTATGGCATCAACCAGGCTATGATTCTTCTCCTTTCTGGTGGCCCCCTCAGGCACACACAGTCACCACTCATACTCCACCGTTGGGCAATGGCTCGATTGACACAGCAGTAAGGTCCTCTTCATGGCAGCCCCCTGTGGCATACAGGGTCACCAGCTCTCCAGCCGCACCTAGGCAACAGCATGATTGGCATGGCTAATTTCACGAGGGCCCCTCTTGAATATGAAGTCATCAATTTATTCAGAGCACAAGGACGGCGACCCTACCAGCATGGTTAGCTTCACTGTGTCCTCCTCTGGGATACTGGGGTCACTGGTCTTGACAAACAGACATGTACTGGTGTTCCAGGCTCCAGGGGCAGGTGGCCTTAGATTTTCTCTGTGTGATGTCCCCTCACCCACCTGGGAGACTGACATGCCCTAATCCCCACTCCTGGTCATAGATGAAAGACTTGCAGAGCTTCTCCTCAAACAGCTTGGCTGGCTGCTTGACAGTTGACAATTTTTGGGACCTTGATCCCCCCTTCTTAAAGTCCATTTCTGGACACCAAATATAATTTGGGGTATGAGTCATTGATGTTTGTGTTCTGCTTCCTTTTGAAGTGCCCTCTCCTTTGCCCTTTCTCCAAATGCATTCTGTCTCAGCAGAAATGACTCCAAATCTGATAACCCCACAACACCGGCCATGGGAGTGCCCTGGATGTGGAGAAGTGTGGCTCAATGATTAGAGCGGCAGACCCTGATGCAGAGGTCTAGCCCGGGACCAGGGTTTAATTCCCCACCTCGGCGGGTCATGGGCTCAAAAATTCCACGGACCTGATAATTCTCGCCTCGGTGCCTATTCCAAACATGGAGTCCCACTCTGCAACTCTGGGCAATAGCTTGCTTAATCTCCACAACGTTCCCCACAACGCTAAGGATACCTGGCCTCGACCTTGGGGGTGCCCTGGAGTGGACACCTCACAGGGAAAGCCAGGATGGGTTCTACAGCGGTATTCGTACAAGCGCCTTGAAACCCTTGCCGGTGAGTAGTGCGCTATACAAGTATCAATTTACATTTACAGTCACAGTAATAAGTGCATCAAAATGTTAACCCATGGCACCTGCCATACTCTTTATGTTTCTATTATTAGCACCATCTCCATCCTGGAATTTGCCCAGGTCCCTTTCCAGAGACCTCTCTCTGAATCAAAAAGCACCCTTTGAAGTGTACTGAGGAAGCTGGCTCTTCTTCCTGTGTGTGTCCCACCCAGATCACAGGAATGCAGAAATCCCTAAATCTCTTCTTCCTCATGTCCTTTCAGTCAGCCCTCTGTATCCCGAAATGGAACCCAGAATCTTCCATGTATTGTGCAATTCACAGGCCCAGATACACCCAGAACATGCATACACTACACATGCACTGCACAGCACTACAGAGTAACTTGATGTAGGCCAAGAGTTAGTTAAACACACAGCAGTAGAGCTTTACATGAGTGAGCTGTTAGTCCTTTCTCCAGTGACACAGGTTAAAAGTTCACTTTGACTGATCACTACAATGTATACTGCCACCACTGCACTATTGCTATTTAACTCCTGCAAAGTTATTAACCAATTACAACTATGAGGGTAGCACTGTGAGCACCACTGCTGGACCAACAAGACGACAATCTCTGAGACGGTATGCAACGGTTATCACGCATATTTTACAACGCGGTACCGTTACAACGCTACTTTTACCACGCAGGTCGTTACAACGAAATGCGCTGGGGGGCGCTCCAGGATAGTAAATACTTTAATTTACTATCCAACTCCTTTCCCTAGAGTCCACGGGGACTGGAGTTGGAATAGTAAATTAAATAATTTACTATCCAGCGCCACTCCACGCAAGTCGTTGTAACGACTTGCGTGGTAAAAGTAGCGTTGTAACGGTACGCGTTGTGAAAGTACGCGTGGTACCGTCATACATCCCTCTGAGACAGGCTAATGTCATGGCCTATATCATGTCTCACATGCATGATCCATGTGAGCCTAGAACAGCAAAATACAGCACCAGGAATCCAGACGTCATTACCACTAGAGCACTCAGGGCAGGTGTACATGTTTATCACCATGTGAGGGCCTTCAGCATCCCAACAACCCATTTTGGGGGTTTTTGTTCTTTTACTTTTTATCTAATAAAGCCATTCACAAAACTATTTATTTTAACTCTCAAATTCCTCTTTTTTAACATATAACACCATTCCCAAAAATACTTTTGGCTTGATTTAGATCTTGGCTGATGGGTTACAACTGTGAAAGATATCCCATCTGCCAAAATATAAATCCTTCAGGGTATGATGGCATTTATTTTTTGGCGGACAGGATATCCATCTCTGTGTCAAATACCACAAACCTGAGACTTGGCTTCCACAGGAGCAGATTGAAATAGCCCTAATCCCACCCTCCACTGTCTAAGGACCTAATTATCCACGCGCAGTGAAGAGGGAGAAAGGGGTTTGGGAATGAGAAAAAAAGAGAGACTGCCATGCCTCCTCCTCACTGGGATTCTAGCGAGGGTCTTCACAGACATCTGAAATTACAAACACAAACATTACTAACTCTTAAACTGGATCCTCCAGTCTCCAAATTATCTCAAAGTCACTTTCTATATCAAAACCTCTACCTGGGCTAAATAGTGGTTTAGCCGCTCCCTCGTATATATATTTATTGGCATAAATGAACTTATAGATTGATTAAATCTTGCAGAAGCTTCCTAAGGTTCTGTTGTTTCTTTTAGGTGCCGATGAAGATTGCTGGTAAAGTTCAATTGATGGTAAGTACACACACATATATATAAAGTAGACTGACAGAATTGAAACAAATAAAAATCTTACTAGAGTCCTTTTGCTCTATTTCTTCAATTACCAACAAGTATTTTACCTTGAACGCTGCAGAACTAAGAATCAGGCTCACAGTACCTGAAGCAAAAAACGAGAGACACCTTACAGGGAAAGGGAAAAAAGGTCTTCGGAAACTTTGCTGACTATCTGTAGACTTCTGCAACTTAGACGCTATACTCGGTGTCAAAATTGCCAGAGGGAAGCTGCGCATGAGGGGAACGCTGCTTCTACCTCTACTGGTTGAAGTGCGCTGAACTCCTAATGCGCAAGCGTGTTGACAGCGCACTTCTCCTTAATATAAAAAACTCTAGAGGGCTGGCCTGCCGATCCTTGATCGGCAAGTCACCATCTTGGAATTCTGTCATCCGCCTCCCTTCGTCTTCCTATTCTGCTTCTGTGGGAGTTCCAACGAAATCGGGAGATTCTACCAGCAAAGTGAGGAATAGGGATATCTCTTAAATATAGTGCTAACACTGGGAAAGTGCTGTTTAAATCTGGCCAGGGGCAGCGCAATTCTGACAGTATTTTCTCTCCTCTTCTTATCCACCTGATTCTTAAATGAAACTTTTGCTTTTACCAAATTATTGATGGTTGACTGATAAGCCCTTTGTAAATCTCTAACTACTACCTGCACTGCTGGTATGTCACTATCTACTTTTCCCACTGACATGTTTGGATGCCTGCCAGAATTCAGAAGGACTAGGGAATATCTAGTGGAAGAGTGAACCGCATTGTTAAAGACAAACCCAACCCCAAGGACCCAAACAACTATCGTCTGATTTCTAGACTTCCTCTGCCAGCGAAAGTACAGGAGAAAGAAATGAATAGACAACTCAGTAATTTCATTTTGGCTAACAACTCTTTAGATCCATCGCAGTTTGGGTTTAGAGCCTATCACAGTACAGAGCTGGACTTAATTAAATCTACAGAGGAAATCAGGGAGGACATGGATAGTGGAGGAAATGCTATCTTAATCCTCTTGGGCCTATCCGCGGCCTTTGATACAGTCCATCATGGGGTCCTGCTGAATCGGCTTTCGGATATTGGAGTCAAGGGCTTAGCATGGAAGTTGCTTCACTCTTTTCTGGCTGATAGGTCCCAGACGGTGGACCTAGATGGGAATGTTTCCGATCCCTTTTCACTCCCCTGCGGGGTGCCACAGGGCTCTTCTTTGAGCCCCACGCTTTTTAATATCTATGTGGCCCCCCTGGGCATCATCATCCGGTCATTTGGGTACCAGCTCACCTCCTATGCAGACGACACTCAGATTGTGTTGTCACTGACGGAGGGAGCGGAAAGAGAAGCAGGGGACAGGTTTCAGAAATGCATGAGCTCCATTTCCATCTGGATGTCATCTAATTGCTTAAAGCTGAATTCAGCAAAAATTGGGTTTTGTGCAAGGTTGGCAACAATCCCCGGGTTTGGACACCCGATTGGTGGCCTAAAGGGTTGGGAGCATGTCCTATACCCTCTAGGAAAGCTAAGAATCTGGGAGTCCTGGTGGATAATAAACTCACAATGGGGGACCAAGTGAATCAGGTAAATTTTCTGCCTGTTTTATGGCCCTCAGGATAAATTAAAAAATCAAGCTCTTCCTCTCAGATAGCAACCTCAGGACAGTCGTCACAGCTTTAATTCTGTTCCGCCTGAAGTATTGCAACAGCCTTTATCTTAATGTACAGAAACAACAATTGTATAAGCTGCAACTAGTCCAGAATGTGGCAGTTGGACTACGGTCGGACACTGCCAGGTTTGCTTCTGTTAGAGGAGAGCTGAGGAAATTACAGTGGCTCCCAATCCTACTTAGATCACGGTTTAAGACTCTCTGTGTGGTCTTTGAGGCAGTGAATGGGATTGGACCGGAGTTTCTTAGACATAGGCTCAGCTGGTATGTCCCCGGAAGAACCCTGCGTTCCTCCGGGTCTAAGCTAGTTCGAACTCCCACGTTTTAGAAAACTAACTAGGGAGGCCGAAGTTTCTTTCACTGCGCCTCCAAAGAATGGAATGAGCTCCCGTTCCATTTCAGAAATGCTCCATATCTTACTTCCTTTAGGAAGAGTTTGAAAACCTGGCTTTTCTCTAAATAATTCAGTTCACTGTTTTCCCCAGGTAACTAGGACTCAGCGCCAGGACACCCCAGGGTAGCAGTGAGCTTTATAAGTTCTAATAACAAAACAACAAGGTGGGCCAGTTACCCTCTTGGTCCATTAGATACAGGAGCATATATTGCTCCAGATCTTGATTCACCCTCTCGGTTTGAATGTCTGTTTCTGGGTGGAAACTGGTAGACAACCGAGAATCTACTCCCAACCTCTTCAAAAAAGCCCTCCAAAAATAGGAGATGTACTGTGGCCCTCGATCGGAAATAACCACCTTCGGAATTCCATGTGCCTTGACAATGTTTTGGGAGAATATTGTAGCCAACTGTCTAGCATTTGGGATGAATTTTAGCGGGAAGAAATGACTCATTTTAGAAAAGTGATCCACTACCATCCAGATGGTGGAATAGCCCTGGCTGGAGGGTAAATCTACAATTAAATCCATGGAGACTGTATGCCAAGGATATGGGGCTACTGGTACTGGCAATAGCAAGCCTTGGGGGGCCTGCCTGATGACCTTCCCTTTGACAGATTGTTCACAAGATGCCACATATTGTCTCACCTGAGCTTCAATCGCTGGTCACCAGAACTCTCGTCTTATCAATTCCAAAGTCTTTTTAACTCCTTTGTGACCAGCCATTGGGGTATTGTGACAAAACTGAATGACCTCTTTGCACAAATCCTCAAATACTTTTGCTTTAAAATAGGGTTTTCCATTCCTTATTTCCCCTTCAGTACCCAGTTTGACCCATTTGATCATCATCATTTGATCATCTCCTCTTCGGAAAAGGCCAACTTGAGTCTGTCCTCCAAGTCGGTGAAGGAGATGGTTCCGATGATATTCTATTCTGGAATAATCAGTTCCTCCTTAGTCGCCTCCTTAGGTTTGTCTATATTTAAGCGAGACAAAGCATCTGCCTTACCATTTGTCGAACCCGGTTTGTAGGTCAAAACAAAATTGTAATCCACGAAAAGTGTGACCACCTCAATTGTTTAGGGTGAGGGTTCATGCTGACTCTAAAAACCTGCCGTTTCCTGTGATCGGTAAAAACTGTTGTTTCATGTCTTGCACCCAAGAGATAGTGTCTCCACTCTTGAAAGGCATCCTTCACTGGCAACAATTCTTTGTCTGTGATGGTATCATTTATTTCTGCAGCTGTTAGTTTTCTAGATCGATAAGCAACTGGATAGAGCTGACCTGTTTGCTTGTGTCTCTGCTACAGGGTATACAACGTTTAGCACGCATTTGTTACAACGCACTACTATTACAACGCAGGCATTACCACGCATACCATTACAACGCATTGCGCTGGGGGGCGCTCTAGGATAGGGAATAAGTTTAATTTTATATCCAACACCTTCCCTAGTGTCCACAGGGACTGGAGTTGGAATATAAAATTATACTTACCACTATCCAGCACCTCAAAGCGCTATGCGTTCTAACGGTATTCGTTGTAAATACCGCGTTGTAAAGGTATGCGTGGTAATAGTATGCGTGCTAACGTCATACATCCCTGCTACAGTATTCCTCTGATAGCTAAATTAGAAGCATCAGAAGTAAAGGTTTCCTTTAGTAACTGAAAAGCCTTCTCAGTGTCTGGACTCCAAATGAAATTTTCCTTCTTCTTCTAGAGTCGAGTAAGTGGGCTTACTTTCTCAGAAAAATTAATCAGAGAAAGCTTTGTATTTGTTTTTTTTAGGAGCCACCCAATCCTTAATCAATCTCACCTTCGCTTCATCCATTGATACTCCTTCGGGAGACAGAACAAAGCCAAAAATTCCACTTTGTCTGTATGGAATTTAGACTTTTCCAACTTCACGTAGAGTTGATGCCTCAACAGTTTCTCAATGATTGCTCGTACATGCAACACATGTTCCTGCATATTGGTATGTCACCAATATACACAACTGCGAAACAATACAAAAATTCCCTAAGACTAATGTTGACAAAATGCTGGAAAGTCGCAGGTGCATTGTACAACCCGAATGGCATTACCTGCTTTTCAAAAAGGCCAAAATTAGTGCGGAATGCCGTATTCCACTCGTCGCCCTCTGCCATTCCCACCAGATGGTAGGCCCCTCTAAAATCTAATTTTGTATCTATTTGGGCATCCTTCACCTGATCCAATAGTTCTGACATCAGAGGCAGAGGGTAACGGTTCTTCTTGGTGACCTGATTTAACTCTCGGTAGTCAATGCAAGTTCGAAGTTTTCCATCCCTCCTAGGGATTAAAAACAGTGGTGAGAAGACAGGGGACTGAGAAGGTCTATTGAACCCGTTGGACAAATACTGGTCCAAGTATTCCATTACATGGAGGTTTTCAGCTTCTAAGAGGGCATAGATTCTACTGCAAGGTAACAAGGCACCGGGTTCCAGTTCTATCTTGCAATCATACTCGCGATGTAGAGGTAAATTCTTGGCCTCTTGCTCATCAAAGACCGATGCCAAATCCCGATATTCTCTGGGAATCTCCTAGACTTCAACTGAACCAATAACATGACACTGCTCAGCCAACATAGAAGAAGACAAGGGTTGATGATCAGGGGCACTCAATCGAAGCAATGATGTTCAGAATATTCGGATTTCAACTCCACCATTCTTTTTGCCCAATCAATCCTTGGGTTGTGTTCGGTTAACCACTGCAAACCAAGAATGAGCTGGAATTTAGGAGCATTAATTAGACAAAATTTTTAAAAACTTCGATGACGACCATGTCTAATTAATAATATCTCCTCAGTGTCATAAGTAATGGGTCCGGAAGATAGATTGGTCCCATCCACAGCTCGGATTGGTTCTGGCCTTTCTTTCCTTAAAAAGTGGATTCCAAGTGACTTTGCAAATTTAATATCGCAAAAATTCCCTGTCGCCCCATAATCTATCATGACAGAGACTTTATCAACTTCTGATTTTCCAAATTTGATTAAGCTGGAAATGATTAAATGTGGGGCCGAGGATTGTAAAGTGTTGGTGACCAACTAAGAATCATGAGTTAACTTATCAGCGGCTCACATCAGAGCAACTCCTCCAACTGGTAAAGCCTGTATTTTACCCAAGATGAGTTCTTTGGCTTCTTAGGACACTCTTTAAGAAAATGAACAGAGTTTCCACAGTACATACTACGCTTCTCATTCCTTTGTTTTTCTCTCTCGTCCTTTGACATAGGCCCTTGTACCTTGTCGATTTGCATCAGTTCTTCACTTGATGTAGTTTCACTGGATTTTACCACGTCAGATTTAACTCTATCGAAACGAGGAAGAAAAGACCTTACATCCTTCCGACGTTTATATTTTCTTTAATTTTGTCAATTTGTAGAACCAGATCAATTAATTCGTAAACATATGTGGGTCTTTTGGGAAACTGGGCCAAAGCATCCTTTAGATCGTCCTTGAGAATTCTATATAAAATGGCCACTCTTTTGGCTTTAGACCAGTTGGTTTCAACAATAATCTTATTAAATTGCACAAGGTACGCAATTAACTCCCCATTCCCCTTGCTTAAGGTAAATAAGCTCATTATCTGTAGTCTGGGAGATGAAGTGTCTCTCCAAAATGTGCAGAAACTCAACCTTAAATCTATTGAAATCATAAAGGATGTTATTGTTACTATTCACCAGAGGCACATTCCAAGCCACTGCATCTCTGCACAGGTCAGACAAAACGAAGGCTATCTTGGATTGATCTTCTTTGAAAATTATGGGTCTACATAAAAAATGCAGAGAGCACTGAGTAAGAAAAAATGTGGCTTTGTGTGTTTCTCCAGTGAATCTTTCTGGGGCTGCAAGAGGAATTGTGGGGGAAATGGCATGTATCACCTGTGTAGTTAACTCAGCAGCTGATGGGGAAGAGGAGAATTGTTGGGATTTTTGTTCCTTGAACTGAGATTGGGGCCCACCCGCCAACTCCTCAACTCTCTGCCTAAGATAGCTGGTTTCCTGACTGGATTTCCTCATCTCACTTCTAAGAGCCTTATTTTCCTCCATGGTTTCACATATCTGTTTTTGTAAACCTTCTAGAACCAACGTTAAAACATTAAGGTCTAACCCTTCAGCCATTCTGCCCGGGTCTAAGTACTTTTGGTAAGGGCACTTAAATCTGTCAAGTACCACAAACCTGGGACTTGGCTTTCACAGGAGCAGATGTAAATAGCCCAAATCCCACCCTCCACTGCCTGCGGACCTAATTATCCACGTGCAGTGAAGCGGGAAAAGGGGTTTGGAATGAGAAAAAAGAGATACTGTCACTGCCACGCCTCCTCCTCACTGGGATTCTAGCAAGGGTCTTCACAGGCATCTGAAATTACAAACACAAACATTACTAACTCTTAAACTGAACCTTCCACCCTCCATATTATCTCAAAGTCACTTTCGATGTCAAAACCTGTACCTGCACTAAACAGTGGTTTAGCCGCTCCCTGAAATACATATTTAATGGCATAAATGGACTTACATATTGATTGATTCTTGCAGAATGTTCCAAATGTTCTGTTCTTTCTTTTAGGTGCCAATGAAGATTGCTGGTAAAGTTCAATTGATGGTAAGTACACATATATATATATTCACTGAAAAAACCATAGGTTTCAGGCACGTTATAGTTAGAAATTAGCATTTAAAAAACCTTAGAAGTTCACTGAAAAAAATAAAGGTTTCAGGCTTGTTATAGTTAGAAATTAGCATTCAAAAAAACCTTTGAAATTCACTGAAAAAAAACAGGTTTCAGCCACGTAATAGTTAGAAATTAGCATTAAAAAAACCTTAGAAATTCACTGAAAAAAACTAAAGTTTCAGGGGCGTTATGATAAGTTGGACATTTCACTCATACAAAAACAGTGAAATTCCCTCCGTTATAGTTAGTTCCAAGATCTACACACACATCACTTATTCACCAAAAGACCTATACAGTCACTCATACATGCACTCACTTATATTTACTCATATACCGCCACTCATCCATAGAGTTACTCACACACATAGTCACACAAGCAAAAAAAGTATCAAACATCCATTTACTTGCATATAAAGTTATTCACACACCACCGCACTTACTTCTACAGAAACTTACACATACTTACTCTCTTAAAGAATCACTTATAGAAACACACAATTATTTATACAGCAACTCTTCCAATCTCTCACTCTCACATATACTCACTTATATGCACCAATACTCACATATACTAGTTTAAAACATATGTAGTTACTCATAAAGACACTATTGAGACAGTCATTCACCCACCAACACACCCTTACACACACTCATCCACCCATACAGTCCTGCGCCACATGCTGTTTTCAACACATACAAACAGTGAGTCACTCATTCATGCATCTCTGCGCTAACTAATACCCCCACTGAACCATACAGACACTCAAATACTCATACTGATACTCTAAATACCACCAAATAGCCCATATAGACACACATACAGCTACTCACCAGCCCATGCAGCCACTTATACACAAAGTGAGAGCCTGATGCAGATATTTACATACTTAAACATTACTCACTAACCCATGTATACAGTAAGATACACTTAATCAGTCAGTTATACAATTCATTTTACACAAACAAAATCATCCATTTAGACACTTATATACCAATTTATTCTTCCATGGACGTTGAGATATATATATCAGCAACAGTTGATAATTGATGTTATTGACGTTTTGTTTCCAACAAATCAAATTTAGAAGAATTGAGAGTTTTTTTTACCTAATATAAATTAGCGCACTATGTGGTAATATTATCTTCTAGGTAAAAATGGACAAACATTGTCTTTTTAACATTTGATACATTTTATTTAATATTTATAAATGTATGGCTGCTAAATGTTGTAATTATAATGACAATTGTGTGTGTGTGTGTGTGTGTGTGTTTGTATTTATATAGCGCCTTCTACCCAGAGGTCTCGTAGCGCTGTATTCATACCGCTGTGGAACCCTTTCTGGCTTTCCTGTGAGATGTCCACTCCTGGGCACCCCCAAGGTGAAGCCAGGCATCCAAGCGCTGCTGGGGCCATTGTGGAGATTAAGCAAGCTATTGCCCAGAGTCACAGAGTGGGACCCATGATTAGACTAGGCACCGAGGCGAGAATTATCAGGTCCGGGGAGATTGAGTCCAAGAGCCGCCGAGGCAGGAATTGAACCCTGGTCCCAGGCCAGACCTCTGCATCAGGGTCTGCCGCTCTAACCATTGAGCCACACTTCTCCACAATTAAGTT
This sequence comes from Lissotriton vulgaris, assembly GCF_964263255.1. Classification (NCBI taxonomy): domain Eukaryota; kingdom Metazoa; phylum Chordata; class Amphibia; order Caudata; family Salamandridae; genus Lissotriton; species Lissotriton vulgaris. The sequence goes on from NC_141698.1 coordinate 905,187,831, forward strand.
TGTAACTTAAAGGTTGCAAGCAAAAACACTGTAAGTCTGCTTTCTAGCTTGACTTCTACTGAACAGATCATGTGATTTGAGCGGGATGCTAATCAGCATTTATGTGCACTGGATGTGAAAGGTTGAAAATAAATCATCTTGCCTACAGAAGTGGTCCGTTTCCTCTGTCTTCGCCGCAGTGCTCTGGTGGAAGTAGCTGGAGTTGCTGTTCAGGATATATATATACATATATAAAACATATTTAATTTTCAGAAAAACACAAATTCACTGGATGATGTCATCAGTAATGTAATTTGAGATGTCATCAGTGATGTCACGAGTGTCAGTGAATTTCAAAGGTTTTTTAAATGCTAATTTCTAACTATAACGTGCCTGAAACCTATGGTTTTTTCAGTGAAGTTCAAAGGTTTTTTAAATGCTCGTTTCTAACTATGCCTACAGAGGTAGAACATGTGAAGAAAGAAGAAAGTACGCACAGAAAGAAGCAAATGAAATACAGAAAGAAGCAACAGAAGTCCACAAAGACAAAGAAAAGTGCAGGAAGAAACAAGACATGTGCAGAAAGAACCAACAGAGCAGCAGAAAGAGGCCTTGTTGCAAAATCATCCTGTGCCCACAACTTTTCAGACGGGTACTGGTTGTAACTGACTCTGACTAACCAGGCCTAGAGCCAGTGCTATGCTAAAAGACACTTAGAATACAATGAAAACACCTACATACACTAGGGAACACTATGCGTTGGGGTACCCCTCTGATTAGCATGACCTTCTCTGAAAGCCCCTAGTACATAATAGGGCAGGGGGTTTAAAATTACCTCTAAGTCAGAGGAGCAGAAATATGCTACTTTAACTTGTAGTCGCGTTTGCAGAGTGGTGGAGAAAGGGTGCTGGGCGTCCAACCAACGCTCAGGAATTCCACTGCGTAGGACTTACAGGAGGTATCAGGAAGGAGTCTTGGCCCCCAATGATTCTGGTGCTGCTAGACCTGTCTGCAGCCTTTGACACTGTGTCACATGAGATTCTTCTCGACCGTTTGCAGCAGGTGGGGATTGGAGGCGTAGCTCTGTCCTGGCTGGAGAGTTTTCTCACAGGCCGCTCACAAAGTGTCAGCTTGGGCTACTATCATTCCATCTCCAGGGAGCTCACTAAGGGGGTTCCGCAGTGCTCATGCCTAAGCCCTACATTATTTAATGTGTATGTGGACCCCCTTGCTGACATTGTGGGACAATATGGGTTTACCCCTGTGCAGTGGCGGTTTCTGGTAAAGGGCGTCGGGGCTCCGCCCCCTTTAATTTCATCCCCCCAGCGTCGACATTCCTAAAGTAAAAGGAACTCTTTATGTGAAGTCTGCTATTAAAAAAAATGTACACACGTTTGATGGGGGCAATGTGCTGACACACTGCCAGCCGCAGCTAGTCCGATTAATTCTTTAACTTTCTGCCTCTGGCGCCTGAGTTTACTGTATTTGCCGGGCGGATGAGCTCACATCCCTGAGGCCTGTGAGGTCATCAGCTCGACAAATACATAGACTTGAGCTCCAGTCTCCACCCCCTGATGACGTGTGAATAGAGTTTGCCCTGGGCGCTTCAGGTTGAAGCCCTGTAGCACCGGGGATCCACGTCAGTCAGGGAGAGGAGATGATGGTCACCCCACCCTTTCCCAATTTGTCACAGGGGGCGGTACCTGCCCTATGACGAGTTGCAAAGGGGTGGGGTAGAGGCTGCAGTCAGGCGGGAAGTGCAAAAGTCGATTGTGCGCAGTTTCCCAAATGGACTCCTGAAGAGACACTTTGCAGCCTCGAGGAGGCATCTGTTTCCTGCGCTGCTAACTTCAGGAACTGTGAGGAGGCCGCCATTTGATGTCCATCACTTCAACTTCGGACTCGGAGACAGGTGGTATTTCGGGCCTGTAGTCACCCCTGGAATCTGGCAGGCGTCACTCGCATTCTAGAACAAGCCCTCAGGAAGGTAAGCGCCATGGGAAAGCTGGGCAGTGAATACATTTGATTTAATTTGGAATAGAAGTATTTTTCTACTTTAGTGCGCGTCGTGATTGTTTTTCAGAACACATATGTTGAAAGGTATTTAAGGGAATGGCATGCTACTGGGACACACATCCTAATTTTGTATTGCAGGATTTGTAAAAGAGGTTAAGTGAAAAGTTTAAAACGGTAGATATGCTTTTTACAACAAAGGGAATGAAAGACTACCTAAATGGTCTCTATTAGAAAATACCAGCATGCTTCATTTAATGATATTCTTTTACCCTCATCGGAATGTAAATTGAAGTGTTTATTGCTGGTATTCGTGCCATGCATGGAATGCTGTTGGCAAAACCTGAAACTCTCGCATCAATCTTGTTTTCCGTTTTGCTAATAAATATTTCCTCTGTTCTGTACAGCAACTTTCTATTTCTCATATAATTATATTTTGTTTGCACAGTAATTTGTGACCGCTGAACGGACCAGATGCACCTGTATGCACTTTGTCCTTAATGGGCATAAGTATAACTATGTGTCGTTGACTGGTTAATAGTAGGGTATTGTGCTGGCGAAAGGCCTGTGCTCTGCAGCTGCCCTCACACAGTCCAGATGCTTCTGGACCTAATGTTTGATAGACAAAGATGAACGCACATTGGAGCAAACACATTTTGCCTAGTATATCACAGAAAAGTTTTTGCACCAGAGTAAAACTGAGAAAATAGACTGTCTACTTGGGACTAAGGATATAAAACGCTCATTTTTGCTTATAAATCATTTAATGTTCTATACATTTTAGTAAAGAAGTCTTACTCTGTATCATGTTCAGGATTTGAGGGGACCCGGGCAAGACATATTTGGGTGACCCTACATAGAACTATTTTTTATTTTATCACCATTTTTCTGATGATTCAAGTCAACATATTTTCAGACAGAACTTAATTATATGTTTGACTTTAACAGTGTCACACAAACATAGTTCCAATAAGTCTTGCACAAGACCACAAGCAATCCTTAAGATGACATAGGGTAGAAAGACAGAGCTAGAGGTAGAGGTAGGAGGAGAAGGAGAGAGGTAAAGTTAGAGCAAAAGGGTCAAATAGAGAAATCACATTCCCTGGGAGGGCCTTGGGAAGATTAAAATGTCTCTCCAAACGGACTCGCGTAGTGTAAAGCCCTGCCTGTCACTCAATGACGCGTGTCCTGGGGTTGTTGGCGTGCGCAGTACAGTACGGCAATTGTTTTACGCCCCCACCACTTTCAAATGTCACCAGCCGCCACTGCCCCTGTGTCGTATGCTGACGGCACCCAGCTCTTGTTCCCTTATCAGACTTTAACCCTAGAAATTAAGAAATCTTTTGCTGAGGGTATGAGAGCGGTATCTAACTGAATGGCTTCTAATTGCCTCCAGTGTAACGTGGGCAAGACAGAAGTCATGCTATTTGGGAAAGCAAATCTCCTGTGGTCACCAGACTGGTGGCCTCTGGAATTGGGACCTATTCCTTGCCCAAAACAATCAGTTAAGAACTTGGGAGTCAGACTAGACCAGAACCTGGTCCTAAAAGAACATCTGAATCTGGTGAATGGATCCTGTTTTCGGTCAATTGGCCTCTTGAGAAGGGTTTTTCCCTTCCTATCAGATGTTTACAGAAAGACCTTAGTCCAGGCGCTTGTAATAAGTCGGTCGGATTACTGCAATGGCCTCCTCATTTCGGCAAATGAACTTGTAATCAACCGACTCCAAATGGCCCAAAACACTGCGGCCAGGCTGGTTCTCAATGTCCTCTCAAGAACTCCATCTAGGTCCCTTCTGGAAGAGCTTCACTGGCTGCCTGTACGCCAGCGAATCAAATTTAAAATTTGTTGTATCATTCATAAAAGTCTCTTTGGATCAGGGCCCCATTACTTGACTCAGAAATTTCAAATTCACAAATCGGAATGCCTTCTGCGTTCCAACAGCCAACTTTTATTAAAAATTCCATTTATTAAGAAGGCAAGGCAGGGTGGCCGTGCTCTCTCTTATGTAGGACCTTCCCTTTGGAATAAACTTCCTGTGGACATGCGTCATAACACCAATCTTCTCTCCTTTAGGAAGGCACTAAAAACCTACCTCTTTAGGGAAGCTTAGACACCCACCGTTCCACACCCAAGGCACTATTTCTCTGACATCTACAGCGAGCAAAGCGCGGAGATACCCCTTCGGGGGTGAGTCTGGCGATATAGAAGCAAATAAATAAATAAATAAAATAAAAGTCCCTCATGACTAAATTGGACTTCATCCCCCACCCCGTAGTCTGTCATGAGGCATGTTTGCAGAGTGGTAGAAAAAGGGGGCCATGGTCTCCAAAGACGTCTTAGCAAACCCACTATGTGGGACTTACTGTAGGCCCCCAAGGATATCCTTGGGGGCCAACTTCCCAAACTATTACCTCCAGTCAGTCCCACACAGCAGCATTGTTAAGTACTCACACCAGGCCATGCCCACTTTGCCCACCACTCTACAAACATACTCCCTGGCATGCTATTGGATGAGGATTGAAATCCCCTTCACTGCTAGGGGTCCTTTAGGGGCCAATTGGACTACCTTTTACCTCTAGTAAGCCCCACGCATGGGCTAGTTGGATCCCAGGGACCCTCAGGATTGTAGGGGAATTAATTCCCAACTTAAAATGCGCCACAGGGTGCGTTTGCATAGAGTTGCTGGGAGGGGGCAAGGCCTCCGGCGCGATGCCGCTTTTTTAAATTTTGTTTTCTAGAAGGGTGCTGTGTGGCTCCCCTTCCATTCCTATATTTTGGGCCCTGGGGACCCCATCCCCAGGCCTCACCCATAATTGATTGATTTACAGATCGTAGCCAAGATGGCCGCCTGGTAGGAGCTCCTGTGAAGAGCTCCCAGTGCTTGGGATCCCTTAACGGGCATTATCCCTGTTAGCACCCACCAGCACGACGGAATGAAAGACGGAACGAAAGACAAAAAAGCAGCACAAGAAACCGGATTGCTCACTGACCGGATTAGCGGTAGCTGGAGCCTGAAAACTCAGACACCACCATCGCTGGAGCCCCGGGAGCCTGCTGAACCTACACCGCGGACCATCCTGCCATAAGACCAGCACTGGACTCAAGTCGGAATAGAAGGCATCCCAGTCGTGCCGCAGGGGCGGCTGAAGCTCCGGATGACTACTGAGACTGCATCACCTGCCCGCTCGAAAGCATCGGAGGGCTGAGAGAGACCCCCCGCCCGCTCAGCAGAGATGTGGGCTGGTGCACCGGAGAGCAGCAAAGGAGCTCCAGAGGCATGGGGGGGCAGAAAGGTCTCACGGCGGTATAGGAGGGCACCCCCTGAGCCACAGAGGCGGCTGAAGCTCCGAGAATCTGACGAACGGACGCCGCCCGCCCGCTCCACAGCAGTGAAGCAGGGAATCATTTGGAGGCTACAGAGTGCAAAAAAGACCGGCCGCGCCACAGCAGAGGAGCCCCAGTGGAGTCTAAAAGGCCCCCCCTCCCGCCCGCACCACAGTGGAGGACGCTGGCCGCTGCGCTGCGCTGCTGACTGCAAAGGTACGTGGCAGCAGCAGACCCCCGGCCCCCCCCTCATCACCCCGCACCGCAGAGACGACGACGGAGGAGTAGAGACTGCCTCCGGCTGCCCCGGACACTGGATTCGACCGGAGGATGTGGCGCCCTGCCCTGAGGAGCGAGTGAAGTGAGCCCCGAGTCCAACAAGAGCTGCAGGGGCGACAGAAGACCGAAGCATGGCCCACTGTCACCGTTGGATACCTGGTAATCGGCTGACCGGCCTCATAGGGTAATACAGACTTGGAGCCCTGATTTGTCATCACGTTCACACAGTGCACACATATCTAGGAAGGAGAAGGGATAATTTCGGACTACAACAAAACATTGCTTCTGCAAAATTCTGCAAAACTCTGCTGGACTACAACAAAACATTGCTTCTGCAAAATTCTGCAAAACTCTGCTGGACTACAACAAAACATTGCTTCTGCAAAATTCTGCAAAACTCTGCTGGCAAACGCAACAGGCACACAGAGTCTTAAGGTATTTATCTCTCCCACTCGCCCACCTAAAAAACTACCTCCTTAGTTCAAAATGGCTGGGGCCATAAAGCTGTAGCAATAAATCCCCCCCCTTCCTACCTACCTCTGATGTCCACGAGGCCCCTCAGCTAACTCCCCCACACAGAGATAAGAATTCCTCCCAGCTAGACTGAGCTTGGCTTGCACAAACAGAAAGAGAAACTCCTACCCTTATGCTCAAAATAATAGCAGCAGACAGAGAACTGTGAAGGGAAACTGCTCCTCCCTGCTATCTATGTAACAGAAACAAACAGAGGACTACTGTCTCTATCTCACCTTTGTGGCGGCCATTTTAGGCTAGTCGCTCTCGTGGGCGACCATCCTGGTCTAGTCATTTTCATCATCATCTATACACACACTAAGAGCTTTTTCATTCCAGACTAATCCCAGCGACAGAGTACTCTGCTCAGTGATCTATCTATCTACACCTTCCTGGGAAAGAATGCCTGCCCACTATTGCAATATTATACTTCTGCCTACATTTTGAACATTTGTAATGCACAGATTGCTACCTCATATTTGAAAGAATGTCTGCCTATTATTACAGTACTATATTGCTACCTGGAGTTTGAACAGCTGTATTGCACAGATTGCTATCTCATATACCTATACCTATTATTGCAGTATTTCCTACTGGTAATGCACAGATCGCTACCTCAATTATTTCTGGCTGCACGCTAATGTCATTTCTGCCTCACGAAGCTTTTTAGTTGCACCGGCACCTAGCTTCAGTATATCATTCTTTGATTTGTTTAGTGTACATTTTGTAAGCTGCACCTATTTCACTTTTCTACCTTACATATACCATCAAGCAACTTGGTGGTTGCACTGGTATCCTGTCTCAGTACATCATTAGTACCATTCTTGTATCTGTTGATTGTCCATTTTTATAAGCTGCACCTATCTCACTTTTTCCTGGAATGCACCGATTGATACCTCATATATTTACGTATATTTTTGTATATTTTTGTACATTGTGTAAACTGTATCCTGCCCCTATATACTATCAGTATTACACCTACACTTACACCTTGTACTTTGTAGTTCACCGTATATACCGTATGCTACCTCATATATATTTTTGTTTCCTGCCCTTATATTATATCAGTATTGTACCTACACTTACACCTTGTACTTTGTAATTTACCGTATGTACTTGCTCTACTGCACATGCTTATACCCTGGATATGCTGGTTCATCACTTGTGACACCTTGGTAATTTATAACTTATTACTGTGTAACCTACTGTACGCATTTGTTTTTCTGCACAGTTGTACCACTATAGTGCATTAGTGCACTCTCCCATCGTACCCTACCCTTATATACTATCAGTATTATGCATACTCTTTCACCTTGTACCCTATAATTTATCGTATGTATTTGCTCTACTGCTCACTCTTATATCCTGGTTATGCTGGTTGATTACTAGTGCCACTTTGGTAATTTACAACTTAATACTGTGTAACCTACTGTATGCACCTGTTTTTCTGCACACTTGTTTTTCTGCACATTTGTACCACTATAGTGCACTAGTGCATCCTCCCATACCCACCTAATCCTTCAACGCAACATGGACCCTATCGGCAAACACACATACAAAATCAATTACCCACCATCACTCACCAAAAAAGCTGCCAAACGCTTTAAACACACCTTCCTTAGGACACACCCGGAAACGCCCTTTGCTGACACCTACTTCTCACCGGTCAATGGATCCCTGAACACTGATATAATCTTCCACACCACACGCAGAGCTCAATGGAGAAAAGCGTTCTTCACCTTACTCACCGTCTCCTCCACCAGAAAATCCGCTCACAGCCTAACTCTCTCCATCACACCATCCCAAGTCTTTCCAGGCAGAGGCACCATCACTATTTACAATAACGGGATGGTCCTATCACAATCCACAGACAGGAACCTGGAACTGCTAGACAACATGTTCCCCACTTTCAAAGAACACCTCTCCAATTCACGGACAAACACCCACATCTCCCCCAGTCCCACCAACCATGACCTCGCAGCTACATACTCCTCAATCAGGGACACACCTACCACCCCGGACCTCCCATCCCCTACCCACAACCCCACTATCCCAATTCAGCACTCAATCACAGACACAGATCGCTCCTCCTCATACACCGCTCTCTCCCCCGCCCCTTCTACAAACTCGCGGATCTCCACACATACCTTCAACACTCCTATCACACCTACAGCGGGCATTAACACCCCGCTCGCCGCTGACAGCACAGCTCCCACCCATAACACACCTAACTTAGTCCAGCACCAGAATAACACGCACAATTCCCCACCTATATCCCCCCCCATTCTCAGTCCTCATTACCCTCTAACCAACTTCGCAGAACATACCCCCTCTCTTAATTTAATTCCCCCTCCCCTCAACAGGACCATCTCCAATCCCACTTCCCCTCCTACTCTCAGCCCCCATTACCCTCCCTACACCCCCACCACGGCTACCAGTCTCCCAGCCTACACCTTGACCCCCCCGCCTACCACCAATGCCCTCACCCATAACACCAACCTCCTCCCTACCTCATCCACACCCCTCCCGCCCAAAACCTCCCGCCTCCCTAACTCCATCCCGCACACCAACACAACGCAGACCTGCTCGAACACCAGCCCTCTCTCCCACCTGCACACGAATTCCCTGGTCAGCCATTCACCCCTGACTGCCACCCCCACCCCCACCACCTACCCTACGATGGAATACATCACGGCCACCCTCACTCAGATCAAAGAAGACATACACGCCATCAAAGAAATAATCTCCACACACCCCATACACCCCCACCCACCTCCACCTCCCCTCCCAACTTGTCCCCTACTCCGCCGGCGGACTCCCACCTTCATCACGCCCCACACCAGGCGTCAATCCCTGCTCATAGGCGCAGCAACTGCCCTCGTCCACCGCATCGCCCCTGCAACCCCTCACGCATCTACACCTCCCTGCCCAACTTGTCCCCCACCCCTCCAACTAACTCTCGCACTCAGCTATCCCCCAATCTGACCTCAATCCCAGCTCTTAATCGCAACAACCGCCCTCGCCGCACCCACAACTCATCTTCTGACCTCAACACACTCACCCTTCTCCGCTCCTATGACCCAGCCCCCCAAATTCACACAACCACCCCACACCGCAGCATTCCCACGATACACCCAAATCCCCTTAGACCACCCACACTAAACAGCAGATTCTCCATCCCCAATAACCTTAGAAAAGTCCCTCTCTCGCTAGAACCATCTAACACCCTCTACACACCCCGTCTCAAATGCACTCTTCTCAACTGCAGATCGGCCACGAAACATTCCGCAGCCATTGCTGACCTCCTCTTATCGCGGGACCTTGACCTAATCATCCTGACTGAAACGTGGGTAACTGAATCTTCGACACCCATAATGGACATTCTGGTTCCTCCCAACTACCACATTATCAGGCTCGACAGAACAGGCCAAATAGGTGGTTGAATCGCATGCATCTACAGGAACAACCTCTCTGTTCAGAAAGTCAATTCCACATCCCTACCATCCCCAACATCCTGGGAATACATCGGCCTTGACATTATTAGTGAGGGCAAACCGATATGCTCTCTTCACAGCATTTACCACCCACCCAGGGACAACCTCACCTTTTCCCAACAAATCATGGATATGATCTCCACCAATTCCGGACGGCAGCTCACCCAAATATACCTTGGTGACTTCAACCTCCACTGGAATGACCGCAACGACGCGGTGGTAAATAGTCTTAAAAATGTCCTCGATGCCCTTAACCTCACCCAAATATGCAACAGCCCGACCCACGAGAAAGGTTCTACCCTCGACCTGATCATCTCCAAAGAGGACTCTATCCAACTCGAATCCATCCAACCTTGTGACTGGTCAGATCATCATATTATCACATTCTTTATCAATGAAAAAGTCAAAGTCAACCATGCTCAAATCTCCAAGCCCAAAGTCTGGAAAAGAGACTCGAAAAAGCTCAACCCAGGCTCTTTGCCCCCTAACAGTTGCAATCTCCTACTCCCACCTACAGGCGCCATGGACGTCCAAACTCTGACTGACCACTATCTCAACGCTATGACCTCTATAATTAATGAGGCTGCACCTATGCAGCTAAAAAGAGTCTCTACTAAAATCTCCAAACCATGGTATGACGGGAGTCTCAACGAGGATAGACGAGACATGCGAATGGCAGAACGGACCTGGAGATCTGCTCCCTCCGCAATGCACCTAAAAGATCTGAAGAAAAAGAGAAACGCCTACTTCAGGAAAATAAAACGCTCAAAATCGGACTTCTTCAGCCTCCAACTCGACCAAGCAAAAAACCGCCTGAGAAAACTGTTTGAACTAATCTAGTCACAATCCAAGGAGCAACCACAACCACTCAACACTGGGCGTGAGGCACCCTCCTGTGAAGACTTCGCTGCTTTCTTTATCCAAAAAACTGACAAAATAAAAAGCGATCTCCTCATTGACGCAAGCCTCTACTCCAAACCCCAATGCCTAGCACCCACTGAACCAAAAAACAATGCTACATGGTCAACCTTCAGCACATACTCGGAAGAAGAAATTGGCAAACTGCTCAGCACCCTGAAACCATCCAATCACCTCACGGACCCCCTCCCTGCCTTCGCAGTAAAAGACTTTACTCCTTTGCTTCTACCTCTCTGGACTAAAATTATCAACAGCTCTCTCCAACAAGGAAACATACCTGACTCCCTCAAAGTTGGTTAGGTCACACCTCTACTATAGAAACCTACAGCCGACCCCTCTGATCTCAACAATTACCGTCCCATCACCAATATCCCCACTCTCGCCAAACTGCTGGAAAAATGCGCACAACTACAATTGACTAAACACATTGAGCAATTCGATCTCCTCAACCCTCACCAGTCAGGCTTCCGAGCAGGACACAGCACAGAAACTGCTATGACTCACATAATTGACGACGCACTTCAAATGCTAGACCAAAACGACACCTGCCTCCTCATACTTCTTGATCTCTCCTCAGCATTCGACACCGTTAAACATGAGAATCTACTAGAACTACTAAACACAAGAATGGGCTTATCTGGAACTGTCCTCAAGTGGTTCACTTCCTTTCTTCACAACAGGTCGCAGAACTTCAAGAGCAACAATCTGATGTCCTCGCCAATACCTGTAACGCTAGGCGTCCCCCAAGGATCCTTTCTATCCCCAACTTTGTTCAACCTAGTCATGGAACCTCTCACCACCCTGCTACAAGCATCCAATGTACACTTTCACATGTACGCCGATGACACCCAACTTTACCTCAAATTACAATCACCCAATGACATCCTGCTCCTGAACTCAACAATCAGATGCACCCAACCCTGGCTTGCCGATAATCACCTCAAACTCAATGCCCTGAAAACAGAGTTCCTCCTGATCTCACCTCCAGCGAAGATATCCACCACTCAACATTGGCTTAAACTCCTAACCGCACTCAATGTCCAACCCACCATCGTGGACTCAGCAAAATCTTTAGGCATAACACTCGACACCAATCTCAACATGCAGCAACATATCAGCAAGGCAACAAAGGGAGCGAACTTCCAGATCAATACTCTGAGGAAACTTAAACCCTTCCTCCCAGCCAAAGACTTCCAAACCGCAGTACAAGCTCTAGTCATCCCACGAATTGAATACGGCAGCACCGCCCTCTGCGGACTCCCCCTAACTACAACCGCACCACTAAAAGCTTCTCTAAATGCTGCAGCGAGACTCATCACTGGGTCAAAAAAGCACTCCCACATTACCCCTGACTTGAAATCCCTGAATTGGCTGCCTTTTGAAGCCAGAATACATCTGAAAATCGCCTGCATGACACACAAGGCGGTACACCTAAACTCACCCGGCTACCTCGCTCAGAAATTGACAATCTCTGGGGGAATTAGAAACACGAGAGGCACAAACAATCTTCTGCTGAAACCTCGAAGATTCCGGAAGGAAAAAACATACAAGCGCTCCTTCTCAGGAATGGTGCTTAGGATTTGGAACTCCCTCCCTCCCGAAACCAGGCTTATCTCCTCCACTACACTCTTTAAAAAAGAAGTAAAAGCTATCCTCATGGCTAAATACACTTGAACTACTATCTCGAACCCTATTAACACCCAGCACCGATCTGTAGTACATGTTTGACACCTTTACGTATTTGTTTGAGTTGTCTTATTACTCACATGATTGGCTTTGCAGTCACTTATTTGTACTATTTGTACTGTGTGATCTATTGATTTACTTGTTTGACTATGTTCCTTCATGTACCCTTCTATGTAAAGCGCTCTGATATCTGCGAAGATCTTGTTCGCGCTATATAAAACTTTAAAAATAAATAAATAAATAAATAAATAAATTTCTTTTTATAAACGGAAGGGGGGCTCCCCTCCCGAGGCAATTTTCGGGTCCCCGGGAAATGACCACTAAATTGTCCCTTTTTTTATATATTTTGATAAGAGGGGGGCTGCATGACCCCCCTCCTGAGGGTTATGGTAGCCAGGGGACCCCATCCCCCGGGACTCTGACTCATTTTATTTATTTTTTAAACATTTTGGGTAGGGGGGCATGTGGGCCACCCTCCCCTGGCCACTTCTGGCCCTGGGGAACCCATCCCCTGGGGCACGGCCATATTATTATTTTTTTTATGGAGTGGCTGGGTTGCCCCCCTCCTGAGGCCTCTTTTGGCTCCCGGGACCCCATCCCCTGGGGTCGGCCTTTATTTATTTTTATGTATTTTTTATAATTTATTTTGAGGAGGGGAGCATCATGGCCCCACTCCCGGGCCACTTCTAGCCCCGGGGACCCCATCCCCCGGGGATGGCCCTTTCCATTGGGGACTGTGGGGGGAGTCCCAATTCTCCCACGGACCCTCCGGCTCCAGCGTCCTGTGGGAGCCGGCATTGCTTTTCCATATGGGAAGCTGCTAACATGCAGCTCCCCTTGTGGAAAAGCAATCTGCTTTGCTTCATTGAAGGGAGAGCATGTTTCCCGGCTCTTGCTTCAATGAAGCAACACAGTTTTCAATGACAGGGTAGGTGCTGCAAGGCTCCCGTCCTGTCATTGCAAACAGCAGTGTCCCGGGGTGGGCACCCCGGGGCACTGCAGGAGCCGGCCCTGGGGTTGGCGGTCCTCAGTGCCATCAGTGGCTCCAGGAGGGGCGCACAGCCCCGGGGAGGTGGTGGTCCTCGGGTCTCGGGGGTCCGTAATGGACGAATTTGAATATTAGTGCCCCCTGGGAGGTGGCGGTCCCCGGGGCGTGTGGGTGGGCTTGAGCTGCTCCATACAGGTAAATAAAAAAAAATCCCAGGGGTGGGAGGCCCCAGGGAGTGGGGGGCCTTGGAGGCCCCCCACCCGCTAAAAAAGTAGCCCCTGGGTGGCGGTCCCTGGGGCTGCGGGGGGCCCACAGGCCCCAGCATTGATTTTTAGCAAATGCCCCCGGGACCTGGCCCACTCGGGGTCTCAATTTAATGAAGCGCGTGAGCCCGTGCTTTATTTAAAAAAAAAAATTCTGCTGCATTCACCAAAATTTAAAAACAAAATGCTTTTTGGGATCCCCTGAGCAGGCCTAGGGGGTTAGGGTGTTTCTATCCTGTCCCCTTTTCTTGTTTTGGGTGTTTGTTTTACTGTTTTCTTGTGCCTCGGTTCCACCGAGGCACAATATGGCTGCCAACACTTCCTGGTTTGGAGTGTTGACTGCCAATTAGCATAAAGCTTGAGGTCAGGAGGATGCACAGATCCTCCATACCTCTAAATATCGAAACATTTTTTTAAACTTTTCGCAGCAACTACTGAACAGATTTACACCATTTAAAAAAAGGATGCTTTCTGAAGCAAGCACTACCTTTTTGCCAAATTTGGTGTATTTCCGTTCAGCAGTTTCGGCTGTAGCCCTGTCTAAAGTTTCCTATGGGAAATGCATTTTTTTACCTCATTTTTTTGAATTTCTTAGGAACTACTGAACCGATTTACACCATTTAACAAAAAAAGAGTTCTTTCTGAAACAAGGGCAAGCTTTTTGCCAAATTTGGTGTAATTCTGTTCTGCAGTTTGGGCTGTAGCCGTGTCTAAAGTTTCTTAAGGGGAATTAACATGGGGTAAACACGTTTTGGGACCTCCTTTTTTTCATGTCCCTGCTTGCCAGATCACCCCGAAACTTTGAAGATAGAAGCTGACCGGAGCAGGCCATAAGTTTTTAGAATGTCGCAAAGATTCGTCAACCGGTGCCAAAGTTATTGGGAAAAGAAAAAATAATTTTTGAATAGAAAGAAGGTCCTAACTATAACTACCTACTGGTGACCGTCAGTGTGTAATATATATATATATATATATATATATATATATATATATATATATATATATATATAGAGAGAGAGAGAGAGATATATATATATATATATATATATATATATATATATTACCTACTGGCGGTCGCCAGTAGGTAGTTATAGTTAGGACTTATTTTCCATCGGAAATCCAAAATATTCTATTTGGAATAACTTAGGCGCTGGTTGATGAATCTTCGCGAAATTTTCAAAACGAATGTCCTGCTCCATTCCGCTCCTTCCCTGAAAGTTTTGGGCTGATTCGTGAAGCGGGGGATGAGAAAAAAGGGGAGTCCTAAACATGTTTTCCCCATGCAATTTCCCAGAGGACCTTTAGACACAGCTACAGCCCGAACTGCTGAAAGGAATTATGCCAAATTTGCCAAAGATGTAGTCCTGAGTTCATACCAGTGCCTTTTGCTTAATTGGTATCAATCTGTTCAGTAGTTCCTGAGAAAATTACAGTTAAAAGCATATATATATCTATGGGCACGGTGGATCCGCAGACTATGAGTGCACCATGAGTGTATCATAAGCGCACCCTTTCGATCACGCAATGTATGCTAATTGGCTGTCAAGTGGTTGTCAACATTCGAAACTAGAAACTTTTGGCAGCCATTTTGTGCCTCGGTAGTAGCAAGGCTGAAGAAGTCAGTGGAACAAGTGTGCAAAACGTAGAAAGGGGGCAGGGTAGAAATACTTTGTAAATGTAAATTGATACTTGTATGGCGCACTACTCACCCGCAGGGGTCTCAAGGCGCTTGTACGAATACCGCTGTGGAACCCATCCTGGCTTTCCCTGTGAGGCGTCCACTCCTGGGCCCCCCCAAGGTGGAGGCCAGGCATCCTTAGCGTTGTGGGGGCCGTTGTGGAGTTTAAGCAAGCTATTGCCCAGAGTTACAGAGTGGGACTCCATGATTGGAATAGGAACCGAGGCGAGAATTATCAGGTCCGTGGAATTTTGAGCCCAAGACCCGCCGAGGCGGGGAATTGAACCCTGATCCCGGGCTAGACCTCTGCATCAGGGTCTGCCGCTCTAACCATTGAGCCACACTTCTCCACTTTAGCCCTCTAGACCTGCTTAGGGGGTCGCAGAAGGACCCCCAGGGCCCACTCATTTTTTATTTTTTATTTTTTAAACAGCAAGTGGCGTAGGGTGTGCGGGCTCTGCCGTAAAAAAAAATTAATAAAATGGAGCTTTTTTCATAATCCCAAATCCCTGGGGCAAAATTATTAAATGTTGGTCCCCCCAGCGGGGAGCGTCACACTGGGGATACAAAGGAAATTAATTGGGGGGGGGCTACAAGGTCCCCAAAGCCCCAGGGACCACCACCCCAAGAGCTTTATGTTTTGTAGGAGGGGGCTGCGTGGCCCCCCTCCTAAAACACTCGAGAGCCTCGTCATCCCCGGGGCTAAACAAAAATGGTTGGGGGCTCCAAGGTCCCCAAAGCCCCAGGGACCACCACTCCCCGGGGCTTTATGTATTGTGGGAGGGCCGGCTCCTGCAGTATCCTGGGTGCCCATCCTGCCCTCCCATAGCAAGGAAATCTGTTCTCTTTTTAAAAATCTAAATCAGATTGCTTTTCCACATCGGGAGAAGCATGTTAGTAGCTCCCCATGTGGAAAAGCAATGCTGGCTCCCAAACGCATAGAACTTGTGCACCAAAGTCGCTGAAGTTGTGCACCCTACAGATTATGAGTCATGCATCCAGCATGTGCACACCACGGGCCGCACTAAGCGCTGCACTGGGTGCGCAACTTCTAATTTTACCGTAAAAAAATAGCCCCTATCAGTAATTTCAAATATCCCCGGGGACCCCATCTCCCGGGTCTTATAAAAAATGTTGGGGACTGTGGGGGGAGCCAAAATGCCCCCACGGCCCTGCCGGCTCTCCGCGTCCTTCGGGAGCCGGCATTGCTTTTCCACATGGGGAGTAGGCCTGGGTGGTAAATTCCGTTCCGCTCGTGGAATTTGCGGAATTTGAGTAATTTTGCGTTCCGCAGAGAACACGAAATTGCCCAAAATTCTGCATTCCGCGACTTCGCGAAATTTTTGGTTCGCGTTCTCAAAATGCGTGTTCGCAATATATTTCCCACCGAGCATGCAAACAGCAATTGCGATCAGGAAAAAAGCATTGCGTGTTCGAGGAATTTCTACGTGTTCGCAGAGATTTTTTACCATTTCGCAGTGATTTGAGAAACGCGATTACGCAAATTCCGCCCACCCCTGCTCTCTCTTTCAAAATCCAAACCAAGTTTGCTATGGGAGGGTCGGAGCTGCGAGACTCCCGCCCTCTCATAGCAAACAGCAGTGTCCCGGGGGTAGGCACCATTTATTTTATAGCCTCAGGGGGTGGCTCTCACTCTTGCATAGCAAACAGCAATGTTGAAAAAACCTTCCGGTAAGATGACAAAGGATTTCAAAGTCCATTTTTGCCGTTTTTGTTGTAGTTTCCTGCCCTTAAAGCAACGCCAATTTTACCGCCGTGTTTGTAAATATGCCCCTAAGTTTTGTAATGTCGACAATCCCATCTCCCATTTAAATAGGCACAAAGCATTTATTGAACTGCATTGAATCGTGACGCAACACTGTCTAATTGTGATTAATAAAGTATTGAAAGAGTTGTGTACTTCTTTTGCTCGTAATGTGCATAGGGGCAGATTTACAAGTTCATTGTGTTACTGTTCCATCATTTTTAAGATGGGAAAAGTGACACAAAAGTTGCGCAAGGGGCTTGTAAATCTGCTACACAGTGTTCTGTCTTATTTTGCTTTCCTTTCTGTTATGTAAAGGATCCTGGGTAAATATAACCGTTTCTGTACAGCCAGTACTTTTCAACCCTACCACCAAACTGCTTACTGCCTGTTATCATAGTAACAGTTCATGGAACAGTTAAGTGAGCACAGAGGTTAGAAGTTCCCCACACAATGTTGGTAATCGAAACAGTTACTGTGCTGGAGTTAAAAATTTTTTCCATAGGAACCGTTAGCCGTAGAAGAAGTCATCGGAAAATATAGTAAAAATAATAGCGGGGGTTCACTGGGGCCCCCACAGTCCTAGGGCTTCACTCATGTTGGGAGGGGGTTGCAGTAGGCTGTGGAAATTATATTGGGAAAACAACAATGCGGTGTATTGTGGCTTTTCTTTAATATAATGTGGAATAATGTTTATTAATTAGGCAGTGTTCACTTTTGTTACGGATAGAGTCACTTTGTTACAGGAAATGTATTAATATATAGAAGGGCGTGTTCTGTATGTGTGCGTTGAACAAATTTAACGTTTAATTGGCTATGGTATTCCAACAACAAGCTTAATGTTCATTGGGTGCGAACTGTTGAAAGTAGAAGTGTTTTCTGCAATTCACTTCTGTTCCGGAGAGTAGCAAGGACATCTAATTGGCTTACATGTTATAAGAAAGACTTTCCTGAGCTTTATGTTGGTTGGTTGCGAACTGCTGCCAGCCATTCACTTCCGCTCTGCGGAGTAAAAGGGACATCTGATTTGCTGACATGCTCCAAGGAGGACTTTCCCAAGCTTACTGTTGATTGGCTGTAAACTGTTGAAAGTAGAAGTGTTGTAAGCGATCCCTTCCCTCTTCGCTGAGTATTAGGGACATTTCGTTGGGTAACGTGTTCCAAGCGGGACCTTACGAAGCTTAATGTTCATTGGCTGTGAAGCATTAAAAGTAGACGTTTTGGCAGTCATTCCTTCCTCCTCTGCGGAACAACATGGACATTTTATTGACTAAAGTGTTCGGAGCACAAGTTTGCTCCTTATGGGATGGGACCAGTTCACTGTTGTCAGTGATTTTATGACACACTTCCAAAGGAGTATGGGAAAAGAAAGTAGTAGAGGGGAGGTTAGGAACACTATTAACTCTGTACAGTGGTCACAAGGTGGTGGACAGGGATTATGGAGGTAAAAATTGTTTTTATATGTTTTAAGGACCATTTATATAATTACTGTGTGGTGTACAAATCACAGCAGAAAAATGACAGTGTCTTGCTGTGTTTTTTTTATCAAGTTTACGGGTGGGATACTTCTCAGGAGCACTATTTACTTATAATGTGGTATTTACTTTTCTGATGGGGAGGTGTGGTTGCGCAGCAAACATTTCAGAAACTGACGCTGTATATATGAAAGGTGTGACAAATAAAAATAGAATTTCATAAAATATCAGTTAGGTATCCTCCTTTTTCTGCTATAGTTTATAAAAGTGTTTCCCCATATTCTTGATAATGTAAGAGGGCATCAGTTACTTTTAGATGAAGTAGAATAAAAGTGCTACAACAAACACTCCTGCACTACATTATCTGAAGTCAGGAGAACAAGTAAAAAACTGTTAAATACAAGTGACTTCATATTACATAGAAATGTATGCATCATTAATTTTCAAATTTGTATTTTGTAGAATTCAGGAACGTTCTGTCGTAGTGCTTAGAGGTTGCACACTGTTCCGCTAACAAATCACATACTCACTTAAGAATATATTGGATAGTACTATTATAATATACAGAACTGGTCTTATATATTCTTTAGGGAGAAGGTGAATAGGAACCGCAAATGAGAAGAATAGAAATTAGAAAATGACATTCAGAAATGTATTTAAAGTAACAAAGTATGTATGAAAGCTATATTTTTTATTCTGCAATTTCGTAAAATATGCTCCCTGAAAAAAATATCTGATCAAGTACGGTCTAATGTTTCGTAAGCTGTATTACAGATGGCGCCGAAAAATCTGTTATTCCTCTTCTGTAACAATGGGACAATCTATTACAGTATAACGATTGATACCATTGTTACAGTAAAAAGAAAAGGAAAATAAAGTTACCTATTTAACAGAAGATCCATAACGAAATACTTTCGAGCAGTAATTATTTTCCGAGCTTCTTTCCTCCGGGACGTCGAAAAGTTTGCTCTTCGTGGCGATGGTTCATAAACTCCTCTGAGATCATTATGACTGTGAACATTGTAATATATATATTCACAGTATATGATCAGGGGGGAACAGACTAAAAACCAGAAGCTGTTGACGTTGCTTATATATCTTTATCCTTTGTGCTGACGGGTCATGAACTCCACTGAGATCAGCATAACTGTTAATATTATAATATACATATTAACAGTATATGATCCCTATGGGAAAACACACTAACAACTGGAAGGTGGTGACGTTGATTGTAAATGTTTAGGGTTTGCGCCGACGGGTCACCAACACCTCTGAAACGAAGTACATTGTCAATATTATAATATATAAAGTCACAATATATAAGCTGAAAGGAGCCAGAAAAGGAGCAATGTTTCTTGTAACCTATCTGTTTCTGAAAACAAGCTGCTGACGTTACAGAAAAAAAGGGAAAAACATGCAATAACACTTTTTTCTAGATATAAATGTTTAAATATTGACAAATAGCCACAAATTATAACTATCTACTATGCCATAATGAAACAACTTACAACTCTGGAATATGTTTGTTGACGCAAAACAAGAATCTGATGCTAGAAATGGGAACCTGCATCACAGATTGGCAACGCAGAAATAACTTGTGAAAATGAAAATAATCGCACAATAGGTGTAGTTTGTATAGATTTTGGTTGTTTAGAAGTCTATGGAAGAAAGATTAGGCTCCGCCTATGTAGATGTCACATTTTACAGTTTACACGTGCTCACGGTTTAACTGTATTACTTGTGCACGTGTTGGGAAAAGTTACAAACTGTGAAGCTGTAAAGGTTTTGATTTCCATAGTAACATGTATAAGGTTCTTATTATCTACATACGTTGGAGAGTTTAAAAAGTGTTACCTGGTAAACTGTGTCCTTTGCATTCTCATGATTAAAAACATCTAAATAGAAGACATAAAAAAAATATTGTTTACAATAGAAGAAAAAAAAGTGTAATAATATTTGTTACAACTATACCGTTAAATTAAAAAAATGCAGCATTCGCAAAGCTTAAAGCTACCCCCGGAAAGGTGTGCCGGCGCTTGGGGAGTTGGGAAGATTAAGCAAGGTGTTACCTGAGATTTTGGTGGGCTAAGATTGCTGATGGACTTTGGAATCGAACTGTGAACGCTGTTGTTCGAAGTCAGGTATTATAGGTGCTGCGTGATACTTTTACCACACTTATATGTTAATTACTGCTAATTACATTGAAAACATTCTTAAATTATAAGTAGGGCTCCTTGTTTTATGTTTTTACTGATTTTTACAGATAAATACAGACAGAAAAGTATGAATTTTCTTCTTTGTATTTATTTTAAAGTGTGGATAAATACAGAAATTGGGTTATTTTTTTAGCGATTCTAAATGCTGTCAATGATGTGTACTAGACCAATAGGTCTGTCGTTTTAAAAGTAAAAGGGTAAAAACAATAAAAGACTTTTAGCAAAGAGCCTTAAAGAGCAATATATATGCTCGTATAAGAAAACATGCGCATTTTAATATGAAAGTTGTGTATACTTTATCATCTAAGAGTGTTTACATGAGTGAAAACGGTCAGTCTTTCAGCCATGATTGCATATTTAGCATTTAAAAAACCTTTAAAATTCCCTGAAAAAAACATAGGTTTCAGACATGTTATAATTAGGAATTATCATTTTAAAAACCTTAGAAATTCACTGAAAAAACCATAGGTTTCAAGGGTGTTATAGTTAGCTGGACATTTCCCTCATACAAAACCATTGAAATTTCTCTGTAATAGTTAGTTGCAATAAGTATCACTCGCGCACCCGCAATCCACTGCTGATGATGTCACATATTACACCATTCATATATATATATATATATATATATATATATATATATATATATATATATATATATATATATATAATATATATATATATATAATATATATATAATATATATATATCTTCACCACAATCCCCTTCGATCAAGAGGACAGAGTACACTCAGGACCCCAGGTAAGCTGCTCACTTGCTTTTATTGTCAAACAGGCATGACGCGTTTCGGTTTTTTCAAAACTTCTTCAGATGCAGCCAGGATTTTGCAAGTGCTGTTCCCGCCTGGCTTTTAATCAGCATGCCCCTCTTTGAAAGGTCAAGACACTGATGATGTTGTAGCTGTTGGGAAAGCACGAAACCAAGGAACTGGATCCGCGCGGAGCAGACTTCAATCGTAAGTACGAAAATAAGTACGCAAAAGTTGACTCCATCGTAATAAGGGAATTCAGCAGCAAAATACTCTTACATAAAGAGTGGGTTCATATATGCAATGATACAAACGATGTTGTAAGAAATTAAAATCAATGAACTTCCACTCGACTCACTTAGAGACTAATCAATAGTGGAGAATCAAGCGCTGCGATCACAACGAAATAAGTTCAGAATAATATCAAATTGGGTGATGGCAAATGCACGTCCTTGTAAATCATGCCAGAGACTATATAACGGCAACCTATGCACTTAAGAATGTCACGTGAAAAGAAAATAACTGAGACTGTGTATCAGGAAAGTAACAAATTTGATTGGGAAATACGACTACCAGACCCATAATGCACCATAACAGTGCGGCTATGACCAACTGGTATAAAAGACTGAAAGTAAAGAAGGACAATTGTTTGTAACCGTGAGCAAGATCGTGAGATTGAAACGCGTAGGTTGAAGTGCTGTGTGCTGTAATGGCACAATGATAAAATAAAACCTACTGAAATTATTTCCTGGAGGAGCGCGATTATAATTTCTTTGTGGTGAATTAATTGTCAGGGGAAGCCCGTCCCTGTAACTCGCACCAGCTATGTGATAGCATGCCTTCTGTATCGGGATTGCCTTGGTGAGCAAATTGGAAATACGGAGGTGCACCCCACTGACTTTTGGCCTTCCTGCCAACTGGGATTACGAGTAGAAACTGCAGCGGTTCCGCCAGCGCGAACACGTGAAAATGGACTTTGCAGGATTCGACGAAGTGAAGTTCCCGGGCTTGAGGAAAGAGACGCTGGCCCAAAAACTTGTTTAGAGACCCTTCACGACAACGACGGCACATACAACAGAGCGTGAACCTGACAACGAGGTGAGAGCGCGCATGCATAATTGTGCAAAATTATTGAAGGGACTTTACATTAGTCGCAGCGAGTGGAGGAAATTAAAGCGACAGTGAGAACGCTAATCTGCGCTTATATGCCCATTGAATAATTAACTATCCAGGAAAAGCAGGCGAGACTGTGGAATATTGACCACGGATTTGACAGCGCTTACTTCAACAATTCATTATCTCCAAAGGGAGAACACACAGTTACGTGGCAAAAAAAACAGTGCAACTAAGATTTAATTATGGAGGAGAGAGCCCTCAAACGTACCCAGAGAGCTGAAGCTATGTTTCAAAAGACCATTCCAAATGAAACCGTCAAGAGCAATATGGAAATACCAAATGTAACGAAAATGTCCTGAAGAAAAAGAACCATATTTGATCATAAATTTGTCTAAGCACGTACTAACCAGAGCAGAAAAAACTCTTTTAAATAAAGGATTGACATTTGGTCCAGATAAACACTGGGATCTGGTAGAAACTAAAATAGATTTATACAAGTACGTGAGAAAAATTAAATTGGGGAAATTTTTCAAAAAACAAGGGAGGCAAATTGTTAAATCAAATATAAACACCACAGATACTAATATCAATGAAGACCAAGGATTAAGCATTCAAGACATACCAGCATTAAGAAAGCCCATGGCTTGGTTAATAAAATAAATGAAGAAAGTATCTCGGACACTCAAATCCTAAATGTATGTATGTATGTATGTATGTAGGTGTACTTATAGAGCACAGACCTGTCACCCAAAGGGCATCCTGGCGCTTAGATTCAGACAGCCATGCTTTCACTGCTCAGGCATTTCTAGGGAAGAGATGCGTTTTTAGCGCCTTCCTAAACGAGAGGTATTCCCTATGGCTTCTCAGCGAGAGTGGCAGGGAGTTCCAAAGGTTGGCCGCTACTACACTAAACAAGCGGCCACCCATCCTAACTCTTTGGAACCTTGGGACCACAAGCAGTTGCGCCGAAGAGGAGCGAAGGAGCCGCGGGGCCGAGTACCAGACGAACATATTCTGTAAGGGCACTGGGCCCTGTTGATTTACCGCCTTAAACACCAGGCACGCCGCTTTGTACAGTACACGCGAATGTACCGGAAACCAATGTAGGTCCATTAGAGCTTGAGTGGAAGAGCTGAAATTAGGGCGAGAAAGAGCCAGCTTGGCAGCCATATTCTGCACCCGTTGTAGCTTCCCCAACAGATTTTTTGGTG
Source organism: Lissotriton vulgaris (assembly GCF_964263255.1). Lineage (NCBI taxonomy): Eukaryota > Metazoa > Chordata > Amphibia > Caudata > Salamandridae > Lissotriton > Lissotriton vulgaris. The sequence goes on from NC_141698.1 coordinate 905,211,518, forward strand.
CTTCCAGAAGCAGCGCATTGCAGTAGTCTATACGACTCAGTATGATCCCGCGAACTACTTCTGGTCTAGCTTGAGTGGGGAGGAGGGGCAGAACTTTCTGCAGCATGCGTAGCAACATCATGCATGAAGCGACGGTCTTATGGACGTGCATGTCAAGTTGTAAATTTGGGCCGAAAATCACCCCCAAATTACGGGCAGACTTCGCAGTTAATACTGGTTCAGGGAAGGTAGCAGGCCAAAAAATTCTCCGGAAGTGTCCGCGGGATCCGATCAATGGAGCAGTAGAGCACCTCGGTCTTAGTGGGAAAAGACCAGCTGGGTGTCATTGGCGTAATTACAGGCCCAGATGCCAAAAGATTTTATAAGCCGGACCAAAGGGCGGAGGTACAGATTAAAGAGTATAGGGCTGATGGCCGAGCCCTGTGGAACCCCCTGCCCTACTTTCCGTGGCTCCGATTGAAATGGAGGAAGCGCAACCAGCTGCTGCCAGTTGCTGAGATAAGATGTCAGCCAGTCTCTAGCCTTCTCTGTGACCCCACACTCCTCAAGTCTCCTAATGAGGGTCCGATGGCACACCGTATCGAACGCGGCCGACATGTCGAGCAGCACCAAAAAGTCTGCCCGACCACTGTCGACACGTGAACGAAGATTGTCCAGTACGGTGACCAGTGCGGACTCCGTCCCATGCCCAGGGCGGAAGCCGAACTGGAACTTATCGAACCAGCCAGTTTCTTCCAGGAAACCAGACAGGGAGCGGGTCACCCATTTTTCCACGATCTTGATAGGAAAAGGGAGTAACGAGATAGGCCTATAGTTGGAAAGACAAGTAGGGTCCAGCGTTGGTTTCTTCAGCAATGGTGACACGACTGCCAGCTTCCAGCACTCGGGAACAGTTGCCAATTCCAAAGATTGGAAGCAGACGGAATACAAAGGCTGGAAGAGTTCCGCCTGACAGGCCTTCCAAAATTTGGGTGGCAGTGGATCGAGCGGAGAGCCCGATGACACTGTATGTGCCATACTGCAGAATTCCTCAAAGGAGGGGCTGGGGAAGAGACTTAGTTGGGGTCGACTGGAAGAAGTATCCGGAGCTCCCAAACTAAGAACTAGAGCACTCGACTGGGGTCGACTGGGTGCCTGGTCCGGAGCTCCCAGACCGGGGCCAAGGGCAGCCGGCCGGGGTCGACTGGACGGGCTAACCGGAGCTCCCAAGTCGAGACTCGGAGGAATTGGGTTTTTTAGACCCTCCAGGATCTTAGCAGTCTTGTCCTCAAAGGCACCTGCCAAAGAGTCACACAGAGCCTGCGACGCAAGGATCGTGTTGGCCATGCACGCAGGATGAGTCAAGTCCCTGACGATTTTGAACAGGGCTTGGGACTTGTTAGGCGCCTGATTCAGAGTGGTTTCTAGAAAGGCCGCCTTGGCCAGCTTAATCTGCGCCTTATAGCCCTGCAGAGCCAGCCTAAACGAGGCCCTTGCTGAGGGCAAGTACTGCTTCCTCCAAGCTCTCTCGGCACGTTTGCAGCTCAGCTTCAGCTGCCGCAGCTCCTCCGTATACCAGGGGCAGGCCCGATTCAGTTTAGCTCGCGACTTGCGAAAGGGCACAACCTTGTCTAACGTGTTGGTGATAGACCGGCTCAAGAGGAGATAGCTTTCCTCCACCGAATCGCTCAGGCAGAAATTATCTGGTAATAAGGAGGGCAGCGGAGCAGACTTAAGTAGCCGGGACCAAGGTCTGCCCAATTTAGCCTGTCCGGCACCAGCATCCCCCGAGGGATAATCCCCTATATAGAGGGCGAAAGCAACCAGTGAGTGGTCCGTCCAGTCTTGACATAGGATATCATTGACCACTACTAGTTGTGCATCGGCAAAGACCAAATCAAGGGCATGACCCCCCCTATGGGTCGCTGATCGGACCAATTGCTGCAGCTGGATGTCGCTGAGAGCCTGGCAGAGAGTCATAAACGCACCTTCCGACGAGCCGCCCTGCCATAGGTTGAAATCACCTAAGACCAGCAGCTTGGAGTGAGCATTAGAGAGGTCATATATCAGGTCAACGAAGACTGATAGGGAGGGTGCCGGGCCCGGCGGGCGATAGCAGAGGACGCCCGTGAGCAGCGTTCTTACCCGGTCCTTGAAGGAGAAGCCCATCAGCTCAAATGAAATGGGACAAGCAACAAGTGGTCATCAAAAAACAGACTTCAAAAAACAATCAAAGTTTTGCCCTGCATTGCATCCAGGGAACAACATTGATATATTTTATGACCTGTTGAATGAGGAATTAGACCGATTAAATAACATCAACACAAGGAAAAAGGAAAACTTGACGAAAGAAGAACGCAAAGCACTGGATACACTGATGGCAAATGAAAATCTGGAAATAAAACCCGCCGACAAAGGCGGAAACATAGTGATCCAGGACAAAGAGGATTATATAAAGGAAGCGATGCGTCAGCTAAGTGACACCAACAATTACAAAAATTTGAGTAAAAATCCAATCAATGACATGATACTAGATCTAGACAATCGTCTTAAAAAGTGGCAAGAATTGGGTTTATTAAGTGACAATGAAGTACAATTCCTCAGTAACTAAAACCCCATTACTCCAACGTTATACTTTCTCCCGAAAGTCCATAAGACATTAAAAAAAAACCCAGGGAGACCCATTATCTCCAGCTGTGGGTCTCTCTATGAGAAAGTCGCAAATTATGTGGAGCACTTCCTAGCCCCTATTGTACCTACCTTACCCTCGTACATAAAGGATACGGGGGACTTCCTCAGACAATTGATGGACATTGGATGGATGGATGGTTACCGGCTGGTAACCATCGATGTAATATCTCTTTACACCTCGATAAATCATGAGCTGGGCCTGACAGCAATACAATATTTCCTGAAACAAAAACCTATTGAACAATTGAAACATTGCAGTATGCTAGTTGAAATGATAGAGATGTGCCTTAGAAATAATGTATTTCTTTTTCATAAAGTGCACTATTCTCAAAGCTGAGGTACAGCAATGGCAGTTTCCTTCTCTCCAAGCTACGCCAACCTAGTGATGGGTTGGTGGGAGAAAATGGTAGCTTGGAGAGAAGGTAATGACCACTACGTAGCCAGAGTGGTTCTCTGGCTGCGTTTTATAGTCAATCTATTCATTATATGGAACGGATCAAATGCTGAGTTCCTGGAGTATATGGAAATCCTCAATAACAACAATGTGGGATTAAAATTTACACACTCTATAAGCACCAGTGAGATAATTTTCCTGGACACGAAAGTCTATGTGAATGATGGCCAGCTGGAAACAACAGTCCACAGAAAAGCTACTGCCACCAATAGTATCCTTCATGGAAAGAGTTTTCATCCGGAAGTGCTGAAAAAGAACATACCCTATGGTGAATTCATCAGGATGAAAAGGAATTGTTCAAATCAAGGAGAAATGAATATCAAGTTCAAAGAAACAGCAGCCAGGTTCAGTAAAAGAGGGTGCAAACAAAGTGACATTCAACGAGGTGAAAAGAAAGCGAGAGAAAAAAGTCGAAATGAAACATTGATCCCAAAAAAAGAATTACAACAAGAACGAACCAGAAGGGAACCAATTAGAATGATACTCACATACAGCAAAGAGAGCCACAAAATACGCAAGATATTAGAAAAATATTGGCATATTTTGCAAAAGGACCCAGATATTGGCAAAGAACTTGGTCAACATCCACAGATGAAATTTAGGAAAGCGCCATCTTTGTCGGACAAATTGGTCAGAAGCCATTTCGAGAAAAAGAAAAAATCAAACAATTGGCTGCACGAAAGACAAAATGGTTTCACAAAATGCAGCCAATGTAAGGCGTGTCAAGTGGGACGCAATCTAACAAAACTAAAGGATCCCAAAGGAAAAATGTTCAATGTGGAAAGCACGATCACCTGCAAAACAATGCATGTGGTGTATTTATTACAATGCTTCTGTGGCAAAAGATACATCGGAAGCACGATTTGCTCATTGAACAAACGAATATTGGAGCATATAAGAGCAAAAAAAAAATCGAGAACAAAGTTATGCAATGGCCAAACACATGCTAACCCATGAAAAAAAGTCATGGAAAAATATAACCTACAGTGGAATGGCAACAGTGCCAATAAAAGAGAGAGGTGGCAACAGACTGATGACACTACGTCGTCTTGAATCTAGATTAATCATTCGCTACAAAACAAAGATCCCGTATGGATTGAACGAGGATGAGGAACTTTATGTGCACCTATGAGTATATCTACCCTCCATACTAAAAATCTGGCTAATATTGACCAACAGACAAGAGAGAACTTACTAGGAACGTGCAACTGCCAGACACCCTGGGCACTAAGTCCCCAAACGAAAATAAGTACGCAAAAGTTGACTCCATCGTAATAAGGGAATTCAGCAGTAAAATACCCTTAAATAAAGAGTGGGTTCATATATGCAATGATACAAACGATGTTGTAAGAAATGAAAATCAATGAACTTCCACTCGACTCACTTAGAGACTAATCAATAGTGGAGAATCAAGCGCAGCGATCACAACGAAATAAGTTGAGAATAATATCAAATTGGGTCATGGCAAATGCACGTCCTTGTAAATCATGCCAGAGACTATATAACGGCAACCTATGCACTTAAGAATGTCACGTGAAAAGAAAATAACTGAGACTGTGTATCAGAAAAGTAACAAATTTGATTGTGAAATACGACTACCAGACCCATAATGCACCATAACAGTGCGGATATGACCAACTGGTATAAAAGACTGAAAGTAAAGAAGGACAAGTGTTTGTAACCGTGAGCAAGATCGTGAGATCGAAACGCGTAGGTTGAAGTGCTGTGTGCAGTAATGGTACAATGATAAAATGAAACCTGCTGAAATTATTTCCTGGAGGAGTGCGAGTATAATTTCTTGGTGGTGAATTAATTGTCAGGGGAAGCCCGTCCCTGTAACTCGCACCAGCTGTGTGATAGCGTGCCTTCTGTATCGGGATTGCCTTGGTGAGCAAAATATATATATATATATATATATAAACATATATATATATATCTTCACCACAATCCCCTTTGATCAAGAGGACAGAGTACACACAGGACCCCAGGTAAGCTGCTCACTTTCTTTTATTGTCAAACAGGCATGAAGCGTTTCGTTTTTTTCAAAACTTCCTCAGATGCAGCCAGGATTTTGCAAGTGCTGTTCCCGTCTGGCTTTTAATCAGCATGCCCCTCTTTGAAAGGTCAAGACACCGATGATGTTGTAGCTGTTGGGAAAGCACGAAACCAAGGAACTGGATCCGCGCGGAGCAGACACCAATCGTAAGTACTTGCCACAGTGGGCGGTGTCTGCTCCCTTCACCCCTACACAGCTTGCCTGGAATATGCTGTCAATATAGATGGTGTGGCAGCTCTCTGTGTCCCTCACCCCACCGCTGGAATCCCGATCATGCGCCTGTGCGCACCAGTTGAGTAACCAGTGCGTCCATGCGAAGTCGCAGTCCATCATTTCATGGCCAGGCAAGTTCCGGGTATTACCTAATGGCGGTCGCCAGTAGGTAGTTTTAGTTAGGACCTAGTTACTATAGGAAAATGGCAACATTCTAATCTATAACTAGGTCCTAACTATAACTACCTACTGGTGACCACCATTAGGTTATATATATATATATATATATATATATATATATATATGAGCAGAACTTCGTCTTCAAAGCACCAAATCTCGACGAAAAGACGAACACGGACCCAGGAAGTTATAAGTGCATGAATTTATTTATTCTCCACAGACATCATGAACCGCCAAGTCGTAGTTCGGCCTCCCAAGAGGCCTTGATCACATGACGCTGACAGTGCAAGCCGCCCTTTTAAAGTGCTAGTGCAAACCATCACATGATCTGTGGAACAAACGATATGGAAGACATACTGTTGGGGTCACGACATAAGAATCGGTTTACAATAAATGCCCCTATTGAATTCCATAATGCAATTTGGCAACATGGATTTAAAAATTCTCCAAAAGATGTGCAAAATAGCAAAATACAGTCCAAGCAAGTGCTTGACAATGCAGACTTGTGCAAAACGTAATAAACCCCATAGTGGGGTAAATAGCACCAACGCATTGAATAAATATGAAGTACAATCAGTCATGTGGTAGGCAACCATGAACAGGCTGAAACTACTGGGATAAAGCATAGTTAATAATAATTCGTGTGCGTTTCAATAAATGTGCAAATTGGCAATTATTGTGAAAACGAATGCAAGTCAGTGCAGATTTGTTCAAAACATGGTGAATCCCTTAATGGTCGAAATTGCACATTTATATTTAGTACATAATCATGCAATCATATATGTGGGTAGGCAACTATCAGTCCCTAGGAACATGTAAATAACGCCTAGTTGTTAGTAATTCATCCCGATTTAGTTAAGCACATCAATACTTTGGGCCAGAATGCTGCCTGGGTGAAAAAATACTGGAGCAATTACAACCTTTGCTGTAAACCTGTAGTTAATCTTACTAATACATGGCCAGCTACCACGGGCATGAAATTATCATAGTGATGCCCTTGCCTGAAAAAACTAAAATATAATGAGTGCAAAAGTCTGCAATGTTAAAAATAGTCTAAAAATAACTCATTCATTCATGTCTACCCCCTGAAAAAATTGGGAGCATATTGCTCAAATGGACCAAAGTCTATGGTGGTTGTGTATGTGTAGTAGAGGAAGTGTATAAAAAATCAATAAAATAATGCTTTTAAAAACAATGTTTTATGCTCACTATCCTCTACATCGACATATACCAAACAAAGAGCATCATGAAGTTGGTCTGTGAAATTTTGTTGCACAAAGAATAAATACAAATATCTATTACATCATAAATATTTTAAAAGCGACATACGTCTTAAAACAAATAAAAACATCCTGAAATATGGGCCACACACCGGCATGGTAGGCTAGTTACCACCATTACAACATGGACAGGCTGCCCAGCAGATCATGGGAAAGATTCTATTGTGTGCATCTTGAGGTGGATAACTGAATCCATGTAAGTCGATGATGCCCAACAAATGAGATTGGTCCACTGAGATCATGCTACTAAGTGTAAAACAAGAGGAGTGAAGTGTGGACAAAGGGGAAAGGTGATTAAAATATGAACACAGGAAAATATCGACTGCTTAAAGAATTAGGTTACAGTAAAGCAGATAGATATTGATGGATTCTAAACTAATGCTGATATAGTTATTGGACCTGGGAGGAAATTTATAAGCAAGCATATAGATCCTCACTCGAGTTCAGACCATTTGAGCTCTTGGTGTCCAGCTCGAGGATATACCTTGTCTCCAGTTTCCTGAGTAAGGCCTCACGGTCCCCACCACGGCGAAGTGGGGGCACCATGTCCACCACAAAGTAGCTGAGATGTTCCAGGCTACTCTTGTGGGTCTCTTTAAAGTGCCTGGCCACTGGATACGTGGCATCATTGTTGCTGATAGCCCTCATGTGCTGGAGTACACGCTTGCGGACCTGCAATTTGGGACTGCCAACATATTGCAGGCCACACGTGCACTCGAGCACATACACTGCAAAGTCAGATTTGCAAGTTATTTTCTTGCCGATCACCCTGGGGACATCACTAAAGGGACTCTTATATGTCATTTTGTTCCTTCCCAGTTACAAGCTTTGCAAGAAGCACATTTGATAAATCCTTTGGTTAACTGTAACCAAGAACTGATAGGAGATACTTCTGAGCTGCTCTTAACTAACATGTCACTCATAGAGCGTGCCCTGCGAAAAGTTAACTCAGGGTTCTTAGGGAGAGTATGACCAATAACTGTATCACTTTGCACAATAGACGAGTTGCTGTTAATGATCTTGCGTAATTTCCTGTGCTGGCTACTGAATTGCATGATTATTCTGGGGAGTCCTAGAATATCACTTTGATTTGTAGGTATCCCCACCAGCTTCGGGTTGAGAGCTGGGGAACGTGGGACATTGTTGGTTTTTTCTGATTGCTATGTCCAACATGTTGGCAGAGTAGCCCCTGTCTAAGAACCTTAGTTTACTCTCGCCCTGTGCTAGCACACATTCAGAGTCAACACTGCAAATGCGTCTAATGCGCAGCATCTCCCCATAGGGGATGCTGTGTATTAGGTGATCAGGGTGGTGGCTAGAGGCATGTAAAACCGTGTTACGGGCGGTGATTTTGCGGTGTAACCGGGTTGCCAGTCCATTATTAGACACATAGACCTCAACATCCAAAAGGTTAACAGACATCTTGCTAACATTGCCGGTGAATTCCAAATTGAGGTTGTTAACATTGATCTCCTCAATGAACATTGATGCTTCTGTCTCTGGCCCCTTCTAGACCAGGAAGAGATCATCAATTTAACGATACCATGCAACAATATGCTGTCTCAAAATATGGTCAAATCCTGTTTTGAGGACTTGGTCCTCCCACAGTCCCATGTGTAAACATGCGTAACTGGGGGAGGAGCAAGCCCCCATCGCCACACTCCTTACCTGCTAAAACACCTGATTCTGAAACAAGAAATGATTGTTATCTAAACAAGTCTGGGTCATGTCAGACAGCATTTTGTTATGTTTGGACTTGTAGCAAGTTTTTTTCCCTAGGAAATAATCAACTGCCTTGACACTATCCCTGTGATGAATGCTGGTGTATAGAGCTGTGACGTCCGGAGTTATCAGTAGGTAATCATCCTGCCATTTAATGGTCTCAATTTTCCTCAAGAAATCTCCTGTGTCTTGCAGGTAAGAAGGAAGATTTTTGACATGTTCTTGAAGAAAAAAATGAATGTATCTGGAGGTAATCTCCAATAAGCTATTCCTAGCGGAGATGATGGGTCTCTCTGGAGGGCATGTGGGATCTTTCTGAATTTTAGGAATCAGATAAAACACTGGAATAGTGGGATGATTAACCTTAAGAAATTTAAACTCATCATTGCTGAGCAGACCGGCACTTTTCCAAGATAGTAATTTCGCATTAAAGTCGCTCCAAGCACTTTTCACAGTTTGCCAATCACTGCGTTTGTAACACTTGCTGTCATTTAGATGAATAAGAGCTTCTTCCATGTACAGAGACCTTGGCCACAAAACAATGTTGCCTCCCTTATCGGATTGGCGTACTATAACATTGTTGTTTTGCAGCTTCTTCATCAGGCTACCATAGCTGTTGTTTTGCCTGCGACATTGCTGTTGTGTGTGCAGGGTAGACATATGGAGCTTTTTGAGTTTCGAAGTGACCAAATCATTATAGATATCAATATTGTCATGGAGCATGATGGGGTTAAGTGTTGACTTGGGTTTGAAATTAATTAACCCCGACAGATTTAATCGTGGCATGTCGATAATAGTGCTGGTGATAGTGTCATCTAGGGAGCCCTCTTTGTTTAAGTCCTGTAAATCACACAACAACTCAAATTCATTAACAGTCATTAGAGGGGGACTGGCCAGACCCCCTACGGCGCCTTCCTGTCTTTTCTGTAATTTGGTTTTATTAAGCAAAAAGAACTTGTGCAATTTGAGCTTGCGTGTATATTTATATACATCAATGTATGTTTGCGCATAATCAAAATCATTCGGAGGGCAATATGTTAAACCTCGTGACAGGATCTTTTTTTCATTGTCAGTGAGATGTAGGTCAGTCAGATTAATGATTGAAAGTGCATCAGCCATATGGTCCTTCATTTCCGATTCCATTTTGTCTGTGCTTTCTTGTAGGTACCTGGTTTCCCGCTGGTACTGTCTTTTGCGGCACTGTCTGAGCTGGTGGCGCTTGATGTTTTCTCTTTGTGTGGATGAGAGTTCGGGGCGTGTGGTCTGAGGGTTTGTCTGCGATCCTGGCGCAGGCAGTCCACCTCCTGCGCCAGGGAGCATTTTGTAAACCCCAATCGTGAGCTAGATGCAACTGATTAATTTTCCGATTCACTCCAGGTAAAGAGCTCACATCAGTTATTGAGGAGGATGATTGCACCATCTCATTTGCGGTCAAAGAAACCTGCTGTGCCTGTGCTGAGAACTTGGCCTTCTTGAGAGAGTCAAATTCTTTGCAAAAGTACAAATTTGCCCATTCTGATAGTCCAACTTGTATCTCTGAAATTTAAAAGCCTAACGTCTTTTTATAATATCCTCCTCCTTCACAAGGCACCCCTGCATCTCATCATGGTACTTTTTCTCCACTTTAGAGATCTTTTCATTGAGCTTGTCTATTTTGATTTGTGTGGAAGCTCGATCGCTCTCTGCATACTTAAAATTTTAACCAGGCGTCAGGATGATTCAAGATTACACTCAGCCAGCATTTTTGTGTCCAGATTCTCATAGCTTGGAGCCAGCATAATGCGGAGGCCACGTGGAATACGCCCCACCTCCAGGTAACGTGAGAGCGACTTGTAAATTAAATCGTAAATCATACGTTCTTATATAGCGCCTTTCACCGTAAGGTCTCAAGGCGCTTGCTTTGGGAACCCGTCCTGGCCGTTCCCTGCGAGATTACCCCTACTGGGCATCCCCAAGGTGAAGACCAGGCATCCCATCGCTTTGGGGCCGTAGTGGAGATTAAGCAAGCTATTGCCCGGAGTTGCAGAGTGTGAACCCACAATTCGAGTAGGCACCAAGGCGAGAATTATCGAGTCCGTGGACATTTTGAGCTCAAGGCCCTGCCGCGTCGGGGATTGAACCCTGGTCCCGGGTCTGACCTCTGCATCAGACACTGCCTCCTCTAACCGGTGAGCCACTCTTCTCCACTTGTGCTCCCACCATTTCGATTGCTCCGTGCGCATCGCTTTTTCTAGCGCCTTAAACATGTATATATATATTACCTAATGGCAGTCACCAGTAGGCAGTTATATTTAGGACCTAGTGACCATAGGAAAATGGCAACGTTCTATTCCCAATAACTTTGGTGCTGATTGATGAATCTTTGCGAAATTTTCAAAACTAATTCTTTGTTGACATCAGCTCCTATGTTGAAAGTTTGGGGGTGATTCATTAAGGGGGCTGAGAAAAAAGCGGGGTCCCAAAACGTGTTTTCTCCATGTTAACTTAATTTCCGTAGGAAACTTTAGACAAGGCTACAGGTCGAACGGGTGAACGGAAGTACCCCAAATTTGGCAGGGAGAAGGGTCATGGTCTAGAAAGCACGCTTTTGTTTATGTGGTGTAAATTTCTTCAGTAGTTTTCGAGAAATATTGAAATTTACAGATATCAATATTTGGGAATTCTGCCATCTGATTGGCTGAGGCATTACAAGCACGAGCTTGCTGCTGATTGGCTGCGAGCGGAGCAAGCGGTTGCAACTAGAAAGTGTTGGCTGCCATTTTGCTATTCCGTTGAATATTACATTATGCCTGCAGGAAAGACGGGCGGCGGGGTGGCGGCCATCATCCGCTCGGAACATAATTTCTCTGAAGTCACCGTGACACCCATTCCCAAAACCGAATGCTTAGCTTTAAAATTTTCTTCTGCTAAGTCATCCTTCATTTGTGTCATCGTATACAGATCCCCAGATAATATGCCTCTCTTTCCCCAACTCTTTAGCGATTCTATCGCTCAACTTGCGATCAATCACGCGAATATCTTGGTGATTGGAGACTTCAATTATTGGCCATCTGACGCCCATGAAAGCAAATCCTCTGCGGAATTCTCTGACTTTTTAATTAGCATGAATTTTTCTCAGCACGTCCACATCCCTACTCACCTCAAAGGTCATATCCTTGACCAAGTCTGGACGTCCAATCTCGACATCTCCCCTCCTGCTGTCCTCCCCTGCTCCTGGTCCGATCATAGTTTTATTTCTTTTTACTTACATTTGCATACCATGTGCCCTCCTTCCCTTGTTAAAAATCTAATGGCTCACAACTGGAAAAGGGCTAATATGCCTGAATTTCATGACTTACTGGCTTCCACTGCACCCAAATCATCGAACTCGCTCGGAGATCAGGCCGACCTTCTCGGTGAATGGCTATGTCAGGCTAGCAACATTGTTGCCCCTTTCAAAAAGATCAATGCTAAGCGCCCCCACAATGCACAACGGTGGTTCTCGGACCAACTTAAAGCAGACAAACTTGCTCTGCGGCAAGCTGAACGCCGTTGGCGCCGAAACTACGACCCGCTGCTCAAACTCGCCTATATCGACTCCTTAAAGTCTTATAAAAATCGATTTTAACAGCTAAGACGGCCTACTTTTCCCAAAAAATATTGGACTCGAACAATAAAACCAAGGAGATCTTTTCAATTGTCAATGAGCTTTCTCTGCCTGATAGGGTTACTCCCCAACCCCAGCCAACTCAAACCCTATGTGATTCGTTAAACACCTACATCATCGAGAAAATCACAACCATAAAAAATAATATCCCTACCCCTGCGTCCCCTTTTCCTCCTTCCCTTCCCCCCAAGAACACCAGTACCCTGACGGAATTTCCTCCCATTTCCCTACAAGATTTTTCCTCTCTTCTTCTCAAAGTCAGTTCGGGGTCTCCCAATGACTGCTGCCCCCCTCAGATTCTGAGAGAAGCTTTTCTTGCTTGTCCGGACCCTCCGCTAGAATTACTTAACAACTCACTTGCTACTGGGGTGGTCCCTCGCTCTTTCAAACAAGCAGCCGTTCTACCCATTCTGAAAAAACCCAATGCGGACCCCACAACCCTTAGCAACTACCGACCAATCTCCCTCCTCCCCTATTTAGGAAAAATTCTGGAGACCTTTGTAACCCGCTGCTTGAGCTCCTTTATAGAGCAATCCTCCTTCTTGGACCCCCAACAAGCTGGATTCAGACCCCTCCATTCTACTGAGGCAGTCATAGTAGCAGTTATGGACGCCCTCAGGAAAGGGGCGGACAAGAACATCTCTCAGGCCCTCGTCCTATTAGACCTCTCGGCGGCTTTCGACACGGTCGATCATACCATCCTGATCGACCGTGTCCACAATGCCGGTATCCAGGGGGTGGCCCTAGACTGGCTTAGATCATTTCTTGACCAGCGCTCACAATCTGTTCACTTGTCCACCTTCTCTGCACCTTACACATCCCTCACTTGTGGTGTCCCACAAGGCTCTGCACTTTCCCCCCTTTTATTTAATTTGTATCTACAACCCCTCTTAGCTTCCCTCCGCAATTCCCCGGTCACAATTTTCAATTACGCGGACGATCTCCAGTTAATTTTCTCCATTGACTCTCTCCCTCCCTCCCGTCTCAACTTTCAGTCTATCATGCTGACCATCGCAGAGTGGATGTATCACAGCCAATTAAAGTTGAACCCCACCAAAACTGAGCTCGTCCTTGTAGGGGGTCCCACTCATCCATGGAACTCCACCTTTTGGCCAACATCCCTGGGGTCAGCACCCACCCCAGTGAGTACAGTCAAAAGTCTGGGGGTGATTATTTCTGAAGACCTTTCTATGCGACCGCAAATCAACTCTGTCACATCATCCTGTTTCTTCCATCTCAGGCGGATCCGCAAAATCAGTAGGTTTCTCACCAGAGATGCCCTGATTCAAGTTATCATCGCTCTTATCACCTCCAGGTTAGACTACGCCAACACGCTGTATGTCGGTATTCCTGCATGCCACCTCCATCGACTGCAGTTGGTGCAGAATCAGGCTGCCCGCCTGATTTTCCGCCAACCCAGACATCAGCATGTCACTCCTCTTCTTCGTAGTCTGCACTGGCTCCCAGTCTCCAAGCGCTGTACCTTCAAGCTGGCATGTTCAGTTTTCAAGGCCCTCTCCGATGCAGCCCCTGCCTTCATCTCTTCTGCCTTGACTCGCCACATCCCCCTGAGAACTCTTCGCTCAGCATCTCTCAACCTCCTTGTGGTTCCCAAATTCAAGTGGAATAAGCACGGTGGCTTGAGTTTTTCTGTTCTTGCCCCCTCCACTTGGAACTCTTTGCCACCTTCCCTTCGTTTATGCCCCAATTATGATTGTTTCCGCAGATTATTAAAAACCTTATTATTCCAATCTGCATACGCATAGCTCCCTCACCTTGATCACTGCACCTGTCAAAGAGCGCCATGAAACCGTTGGTGAAAGTGCGCGGTACAAATAATTTAACGTAACGTTTAACGTAACGAAGCGAGTAAGGGGAAAAAGTGGGAAAAAAGTGGGAAATAGGAGGGTAGGAGCACTGTCACCCCTGTGGGTGTTTAGGGTGTGCTTTAGAGGGGGTGCAAAGTATCTACCCCTACCAGTGTGTAAGTGGTGGGCTACGGAAATTAAGTGAGGTATTACGTAGAGTCTGATGCGGGTAAGGTGAGCTGGTGCGGGACTCGGGGATCAAAGCGTGAGCCCAAATTGTGTGTCTTATGCTGTGAAGTCATGTGCCGTGGCCGCTGCACTGCAGTTGTAGAAGTAGTGTCCGCATGTGTTTATAACTACTAGGACAAACTACTGACCCGCACTGGTATGAAAGTCCTGGGGTACGGAATATATGTGAGGTATTGTCTAGAGTCTCATGCTGCTAACCCGAGCTGCTGCCGGAGTTGGGGATTAAAGCTTGAGCCCAAACTGTGTTTCATATGCTGTGAAGTCATGTGCTCTTACTGCTGTGCCACATCTGTGCAAGTAGTGTCAGCATGTAGTTATAGCTACTTAGATGAACTGTTGTTTATAACATTGTAGTTTGTGTATGGTGCTTAGGTGGTGTTGTACAGGGAGTGCGAAGGTAAATCAATACGGTATTTGTAAAGCGCAAACTACTCACCCCTATGGGTGAGTAAAGCTAGGGATCAAAGCGAGAGGTCTGTGCTGCAAAGTGAGATGGTCTGCCCCCTGTGTTACAGCTGTGTGAAGAATAAATGTTGGTGAGGGTGCAGGAGTTAGCGTTATATGGCCCTAAAATAGCAGGCCTAAGTTGTAAGTTATAGGGTGGCTCTAAAAAGAGCCCTTGTGTTCATTAGGTGGAGCTACATATAAGTGCGGATGCACAGCTTCAAGTTATTCATGAAAACTTGGTTTCCTGATCTGTGAAGTGTACTCCTTCACTTCTGTATATAACTGCCATATCAAAACGTATGTTGTTTTTGTAGATGGAGAAATGGTCTCTGAGGTATACAGATACAGCTTTGTTTACTTTTTTCCAAGATTTTTCAATCTGAGGACAAAATTGTTTGGACCATTTCCACTTCTGTCTTTCGCATATATAAGTATATACAAAGACAGTTTGAGGCAAAAGTAATATCAATTGTCCAAAGGTGTCCTTCATAAGCATTTCCAAACCTACCCCAGTCAATGTGCCTAGGTCGTTTCCACCACAGTGCACAATCATGAGGTCAGGGTGTTGGAGATGCAAACAGGTTTTAACCAAAGGCAACAATTGGTGCCACTTCAATCCTCTCTGTCCAAACCATTTAATGTCCACATTTTGTAAACCTAGGTCTAAGTCAATATGTCTCTGTTCTGAATACCTCTTGCACCAGAAAACATAGCTATGTCCTACGATCCACACTAGCATTTTGAAAGTATGGCTGGATGGTATGGAAAGATGTCTGTAGCTCATGCAGTTCTTTTGTAGCATAAGAGATATGTTTAAAGATTGTGAACTAGTTTCTATTCGCATACAAAACAGCACCTGATTGGGAGATGAAAAGCATTGGTTTTTTTAAAGTAGGGTGCACATTAGTTTTGTGGAAAAGTATCTTTGCGATTGGTTAAAGCAGTTTGCACGTGGAGTACATATTATAGGACAAAATTTGCTCAACCTGCTACTTGCATTTGGAAGGCACTGTTCGAACTTAAAACAATTGTGAACTTTCAACCTGCACGTGCCGTTAAATGTTCGAGAAAATGTGTTGATAGAATGCGTTGCTTTTCGGACTTCGATGTGTATTTGAATACATTTATAAGGAAAAGTAGAAAGACATAATAGTGAGAAGTTTTGAAAGCTAAACGAATCAAAGAACTATTGTAACTTGTTCTAGATTACCTACTGGCGGTCGCCAGTAGGTAGTTATCACTGTTAACGGTCTGAATGTGCAGTGTTGCTCAGAGTGGCATGGTGGTGATATGATAAGGTGCTACCCTCGGGTATGAAACCGAGAGTCTAAACCGTGAGGTCATTGCTGTAAAGTGATGTGGTCTGGTGTTTGTAGCATACATGTGCAAGTAGTGTTAGTAGGCGTTTATACCAGACAGGGAGTGGGAAGCGAACTACTGACCGCCACTGTGAGTTGATAGTATACCGGAAGCGAAGTAGTTACATCTAACGGTGTGAAGACTTGGGGGTGAAACCGAGCTGCTTTCTGTACAGGGATGGGCTCTGGGCGCTGTGGGATATTAGCCGCTGTAGTATAAATGAGTAAGTAGTGTTAGTATGCGTTTATAGTATATAGGGAGTGGGAAGCGAACTACTCACCCCTACTAGTGTAGAGACTCAGAGATTAAACCGTGAGCCTAAATTGTGAGCTCATTGCTGTAAAGTTATGTGCTCTGGGCACTGTAGCATACCTGTGGTAGAAGTGTTAGTTTACTTTTATACAATATAGGGAGTAGGAAGCGAAAGACTTACCCATACCAGTCTCAAGACTTGTTGATGAAACCATGAGCTAATTGCTGTAAAGTCATGTGCTCTGTGTAGTATTACATTGTAAGTCATAGTAGAATGTTAGTATGTAATTCTACTAGATTCTAAGTATATAATGTTAGAATGTAGGGCTGTCATGAGGGGAACCTTGAGGAGTTTGCACACGGTGCTGGATTAGACGGTTGCTTTGCTGTCTGCCCCTTTTGGTGGTTGTTTCAGGTGTCTTGTTTTCTTGTGATAAATCTTTTTTTTAAATGTATTTTATTTCATTTATTTATGATTATTTTCATACAGAAACAGTAGCAGACAACATACAATCATTCAAATTGCGGCATTGATATAGTACGCATGTTACATATACACTTATTACATAACTCATAGTGTGGTACGGTACAGCGTCTAGGGCGTAAGAATCTACAGACATGACACTCATAGAATGTACGTGCAGGGTGAATATATGCAGGGCAGTCTTATGAACAGCTTTCGGGCATCAGATGTCAGTTATTGTCAGCAGATAAGATATGAGCGGTCCCCATACATCCCGTGGTTTGGATTTAGTCAGCAGTTCCTCTGCATAGCATGTGAACTGATCCCAGCAGTAGGTCAGATCTTGCAACCGTAGCTTAGGGGTGGGTACAGCTCTACTTCCCCAGCAGATGGAGATTGTACTCTTAGCCATTAACAGTGCTATGGAAACACATTTTTGGTTGGATGTCTTCACCTTAGCACCCACTCCCATCAGACACACCTTTAGGTTACACTCAACAGATTCCTTAACCATCAGACCAATAATTCTTAAGATTGAGCTCCAGTATTCATATTTTTTGGGACACGCCCACGCCAGGTGATAGAAGTCAGCCCCATGGGCACCACAGCGTTTGCAGGTGTCAGCCTGTTGCAGCCCATATCGATGAAGTTGTGCCAGAGTGTAGTATAGCTGATGTAGGTATTTATAGTGCACTAATCTTAGATTACCATTTGCCGTCAGCTGACCCGTTAACAGCAGCTATCTAACCAATCATTCTCAGAGAGGGGCTCTGGAAGTACGGTATTCCATTTGGTCAATGCAGCTGCATCCCCAGTTGGCATTTCCCCCTGCAATGCTTTCTAAAGTCTAGTGACTAGCTTGGCCCTAGATGTAGTGGTGTATAGTAATTGCAGCGCCTCCAGGGTTGGTGGTTCTGTAGGGAAGTGGGGGTAGAGTGCATGCATAGCAGAGCGTAATCTAGTATATTCCAAAATTGCTTGCCTTGTGCTGAAGACCCGTTTTCTTCGTGAGCTGTTTCTACTCATGCCAGGGTCGTCGGCTCATTGAACTATGTCATCCGACTTCTGGTAGGATTTATACTTTTAGATTTTGCACTTCCTCTGCTTCTTCACTACATTCTGGTCACTATACTACATGTGTGTAAGTAGTGTTAGTATGCGCTTATACTAACAAATGCATCATGGTCCTAGGGAGGGCGACCTCTCAGGCGCAGCTCATACAATGTCCTGGAGTGTGCATTCGCGTGACATTTGTGTTTGCTATTAGAGGGTGGTGTATGGCATCCACCCTATGATAGAAAATACTTGTTCGACTACTTGAAGCGAGAGGAGGAAAACCTCATATCGCTGTAATAGAGGTGATGCGGATGGTAAAAATGGAGGGAAAAGAACAACAACAAAAAAGTGGGGTCTTATCCGTTCTTTTAAATGAGGCCCCTGGTGGGTAATGTTCCGTGGCCAATCCAATTATTATATTGCGGGGTCTCTGTAGGACTGGGGATCTTAATGTCACATGTAAATTAGGCGCGTAAGGGCACAGAGATGTTTTGCAGCCTAGGGGAGCTCCACCTTCCCGGGTATTTTTTACTAATTGTTCGGGGGGTTCGAGGCCAACTGAAGTCCGGGGATCGCCACACTCTGGGTCTTTATTTAAATATGCAGGCTGGGCCTCTGCAGTCCCTGAAGCCTCGGTGGTCCTAGGCAGTGCCTTATTTGTTCTGTAATCACACGGGCAGTACTTATGGTGTTATAAAGTGATACACTCATAGAACTCTTGCAGTAGTACAATTACCCAGGCTTCATATGTCCAATAGTCAGTTAGATTATGTTTGGTAGGTGCACTCTAATATTAAATAATGTTGTCCTTAAGACTCCTATAAACAGATGATTTTCACAATAAATAATAGACAAGTGTTGTCAGAAAAAGAAGGCCTATACACTCAGTTATTTATGTGAAAAAAGTAACCTTTATTAAAACAGAAATAAATAGAAATATAACTTTAATAGAACAGTATATTAAAAAAACGTGGGTTGGACTCCAGTGAAAGCAGCGTAGGAAACCTGCAAGACAAAAATGAAACATAAGTTTGCTTGCTATGTGGAAGAGGTAAAGAAAGGTAGTCCAAATGAAAGGACCATAGTGAGAATGGATTGGAAGGGAGAAGGGGAGGGAGAGTCAAAAGAAGAGAGGGAGGAGGAGACAGAGCATCGGCATATTACACCCAGCTCTTAGTGTTTACCCTCCGTCACCCGTCTGTCTAGGACACTGGGGTCCACAAGAAAGACTGTGGTTCAGCAATTTCTTAAAATAAATACATGAGGCCAGAGATTATGGGCCATATTATCAAGGAAGGGCGATAACATTATCACCGCTTTAGCGGCAGGAAACTGCAGCTAAAGCGGCAATAAGGGGTTGATAATATGCCCTTCTGAATTCCCTTAAAAGCCCAGGTTCTGGTGTGAACCTGGGCTTCTATGGGAATTCACAAGGGCATATTATCAACCCCTTATTGTCGCTTTATCAGCAGTGTCCTGCCGCTAAAGTGGTGATAATGTTATCGCCACTCTTTGATAATATAGTCCTACATTATTAGCTACGGGAAAATCGCTTGCATGCACCTGTGCACCCAGGGTGCTGCACCCCAACGCCTTCCCCCGCAATGTGCTCAATTGTAGGTCTTGCACACCGAGGCTTCACTGTTTACCTGCCACCACTGGTGTGTCCCACAACGTGTTGGTGCAAGTCCTAGTCCGGGGTACGTTTGCATGGTAGACCAGGTCTCCTGTCGGGGACGGTGTCTTGATACGACGATGGAAGGTGTCAGAGTGCCAGGGCATCATTGCGGGGTCAGTTCCTGCTGTGCCCTTCTTGTGGCAATCAATGGAATATCTGAAAAGGGAGAAATAATTTAATGGTGTAAACGTCTAGAGGTAAATAAGGGTTTATTTCAAGCTTGATAGAAAATAGGAGTATTGATGTAAATAATTAATTTACTCTCTTAATTTCTATGCAGGTAAGTACTTAATCAATAATAACTCAATCGAAATGAAGGAAAACAGAGTCCGTGGTGTAAGAGTTTCTAAGGGTTTTATTCCTCATAAAGGAATCAGGATATCATGTTCTGACCACCACACAGGATGTCAGAAGGGATAGATGAGCGCGCCGTCGTTTATTGACAATACATAGCTTATATACTTGATTTACATCATAATGTTCAATGTAAGAGGCGTAACAGCTGAGAGAAGACAAGATAACAGTATACACGTGGTGCTAATACATCATCAAGAGGCGTAAACTAGGCGTGTGTGCTAGAAACGTCACTGATAGGTGACGCAAGTGGGTGGCACCAAGGGGTGGTGCTAACAGAATGTTGCAATGTCAGCAGAAATCGGAAGCTTGGATGCGCGCGCAGCTGCATGACGTGTGATAGACGGGGTGCAGGGGACTTGACATTTACACTGACGGAAAGAGACAGAAGTCTGGCATGTCAGATCAACTTGTGCTTCTATCATATCTGATATCTGATGTTTAGGAACTAAGCTATCTGGGCAGAAAGGTCTCTAGAGCAGAAGCTATTCTATACTTGCTGTGAGTGCGTGTATAAGCGCCTGAGTGTCTGTATGAGAAGCGTGGGGGCATGGGGCCTTCCATGGAAGCATGGCAACAGAGGCTATGAATTACTTGCATAAAGACAGGTCGGCCCTTTAGCCCTGTAGCTGAGGAAGGATGTTTACTGAAGCTAGCAGGCTGGAATGTATCTTCGGAGAGGAAAACAGATAACTCGAAGGTTATAGTCAATCTTGGCAGGCAGCAGGCTGAGCTGAGCACGGAGGGCCGCGCTAGAAGTAAGTCAGAGTTCACGGGTACGGGGGCTGCTTGGGCAGAGGCCCTCGCAGTCAGAAGCCAGAAAAGAGGCTCGGTGGCAGAGATTCAGGGCCTACTTTCAGCCAGGCTGAAAAACGTAGGAGTACACTTCAAAAAGACGTTGGCATAGCATACTTAGGAACGGACCATCAAACCCATTCATGGTGGGTCTGAAAGAGGACAAGTTAACGTTGGACGCAAATGTATTTGCGTCTTCATAGCTGGTACAGGAGGGAAGTTACATGCACTTTTAACTCGTACATGGAGTCGGTGGGGTACTCGCTAGGGAACACAACATGACCATAAAATTTATATTACCTCATTCCCTCCTTGTTCCCTACGGACCCTTCATGATATATCGATCCTCATAAATCGATCAGTTTGTTCTTGTAACATTATATGTTCGTCTTTCTTTCTTTGACTGTTTGAGAGGCAACTGGAATGCTCAATGCAGGATGTGGCACACAGTCCACATATCGCTGGCCCACACTGCAGGCACAGGCAACAACTGAATACTATAACAAGGCCAATGCCTAGGAAGGATAAGATCTTCCATCCCCAAGCTGTTAACGTAGTCCAGAACCAACCGGACCAAGTCCAGGTGCCTGGATTCTGATGTATCTGATTTGCAATTTTATGTAAACGGGTGATAGCTTGATAGACAGATGGTGCGTTTTGTGGAATGAAAACACAGCAACTTGACCCGATGACCTTACAGGCTCCACCTCTATCTGCCAAGATGACGTCAATCACAAGACGATTTTGAAGGACAACAGTCCGTATAGCAGACTGCTCCTCTGTTAAGTTACCTAGAGCGGAGGCAGTTTCGTTCACTACTGCTTCAAGAGTTCTCGTTAATCTGCGTATTAATTTACTGTTTTGGACAGGTCCTAGGAAGAAAAAGAATCCTTTATTGAAATCAGTGTACTGTTCCCATGCCGTTTCTGTGTAGTCGACAAGGGGAATATCTCTTTTGGGTCTATTTGGTGCTAGATTCGTATTTCTATGGTAATCAGGAGGAGCTAGGAAAACAGGTGGCAGAAGGAATGCAATGTAACAGGTACCATCCCAATCTGGGGGCAAACGTATGTATGCGGTATGACCACAAACAAAGTAGGAATGACTGGTAGCTTTAAAAGACGATTTACCATGGTCACTGAACTCGACCACAGTAGTGCATTTACTATGACCTACGTGTACTGAACCTTTCTTGCTAACACATAATTCACCTGTGACTGGTAGTACTAACATATGGGGCAGAACTGGAGCAGTTTCAGATTCAACAGTGAGGATCATAAGGCTAATTGTGTAATTACCTAATCCATATACTTCATTTTCTAGATCAGTTCCTATTCGAGTGGGAAGTCCTTCTTGATCAGGATAACAGACGTTGAGCAGGACTAAGTTCAAGTTTCCCCAAACCCAGCCCCCATCGAAAACAGCAATATCAGGATCTAAAGAATTAATTATTTTAAACCATGCTCCACAGGAGCCATTGTGAGTGAATGGGTACGGAAAGAGGGGCAGAGCTCCCTTGTAATTCTGGTAGGGAGGGAGTCGGCCACATATCCAACAGTCTGTAGCATTATTTGTCTGATGGGAATGGTGTAACATACTAATGAATGTATTGTTGCGCAGCGCAAGTCTGTAAGAGAGTTCATGTGCGGGAAGTTCACTAAAAGTGTGTTCAGCAGAGACATTGTAAGCAGATTGTTCACGCCTGAAAATAGGCCAGTACATAGGAAGCAGAATGCTGGCAATAATAATTAGAATACTCAGAATAAACATGATTATTAGTGTCACTATGCAGTGACTACGAAGTGATTTGCAATATGTTCTTCTCTTTTCCTCTCTCTCTCTAACTCGATCTAGGGGATACATATCAGAAACTATTTAACCGATTCACCTAGGGGAGGACTTAAACAATTAAACTGTCTGACTTGCTAGATCGAAGCTTCATTCGGTAAAGTTCTTGAGGAGTCTTTTCTCTTTTAGGCACAGTAACGTCTTGTGCTTCAACACAGTCTTTGGTGGGGGTGGACGAGTCAGAGTCCTGTTTCAGTCCGTTTTTTAGTTCATTGCATAGCTTGATGTGACTCGTGTGGACCCACCCCTTTCTCCCCTCGATTTTCACGGCGGTCCTGGTGGTAAGCAGAACGGTCTTTGGAGACTTCCAGCGGGGCTCCAGCGGACTTTTCCGGTCGAAATTCCGGACGACTACCAGGTCACCTGGGCGGACCTCATGCGCCTTTACATCGGTGTTGTCAGGGAAGGCTGCGGCAACCTGTGAACGACATGATTGGAGTGCAGACATCAAGGAGGCAAGGTAATCTGTCAACATGTTACAATCAATATCAGTGATCTTTTTCGGAACGGGCGTCCCCCACATATTCGGCGGTCTGCCAAAGACCACTTCGTACGGGGATAGCCCTGATCTCGAGTGGGCGACCATTCTCATGTAGAATAGTGCCACGGGCAGGGCGACTATCCAGTCGACCCCTTTTTCCTGACAGATCTTGGCAAGACGGATTTTTAGTGTCTGATTATGCCTTTCTACAAGGCCAGCTGCTTCGGGATGTCGGACACAGTGGAACCTCCACTGATATCCTAGCAAGAGGGAAACTTGTCTCATCAGCTCGGACGAGAACGGCTGTCCGTTATCTGAATACACGACACGGGGCAAACCGTACCGTGGGAAGAATTCACGAACCAACTGTCTGGCAGTGGTCGGAGCAGTGTAGTCTGGGACTGGGTATGCTTCGGTCCAGCGGGACAGAGCACAAACAATTACAAGGACATACTTAAATCCTCTACAGCTATTCATCTGGATATAATCCATCTGGAGGACTTCAAAAGGGTGATCGGGAGGATGAAATCCACCTTGCTCAACAGGGACGCTTTTACCTGGATTGAACTGACAACAGATCATGCAAGTACGCACTTTCTGTTTTGCTGCTGCTCGTAAGTGTTTGTTGTACCAGAGATTCTGTAAACTGTCTAACATGGCTTTCTCTCCAAGATGGGCAGGACTATGTGCTGTATTTATCATGACTTGAACCATTGAGTCGGGGAGAAACCATATAGATTTTCCCTTCGTTACCCAACCTTGATCTGTCTGAATCCCTCCTAGTTCAGTCCATTTCTTTATCTCCTCTGGAGTAGCATGTGTCTGGATGTCAATTACGTCTAGGGCGGGATCTCTAACTGTCATACACTGTGTTTGTACTATTGTCTTTGTCACATCAGTAGTCTGGGTGTAAGTCAATGCTGTATGTTTTGCTGTCTGGTCTGCCAGGTCGTTACCCTGGGAAACAGAATCTGTGACTTTAGTATGTGTCTTACACTTCATGACTGATATGCCCGAGGGCAAATGTATTGCTTCTAACAGTGCTTGAATGAGGGGGCCATGTTGTATCTTGGCCCCATGAGAAGTCAGAAAACCTCGTTCTTGCCAGAGGACTCCGAAGTCGTGTACAACTCCGAAGGCATAGCGGGAATCTGTGTATATGTTAACATTTCTGTTCTTGGCTAGAATACAAGCTCGGGTCAGAGCGATGAGCTCTGCTGCTTGAGCAGACAGGGTGTCAATACGATGTGTTTCTTTAATTTCAGTTTCAGTGGTCACGGCGTACGCGGCCACTAATTCTCCTGTACTTGTTCTCATGCATGAACCGTCCACATAAAGTGTCAGGTCTGGATTTGTCAATGGGACATCTGTTAAGTCTCGTCTAGGCTTAGTTACTGCATTAATTATTTCTATACAATCATGCGGAGCTGGATCTGTCATAACTGTAGGTAACAGTGTTGCTGGGTTCAGGATGCTGCAACGTCTGATTTCTATGTGTGGCTGGAATAGTGTTAATTCATAACCTGTCAGTCGTGCTATAGTTAAGTGTTGAGTCTGGGTTCTGTTTAACAAAACCTCTACAGAATGTGGTACTTGAACTGTTAACTGATGACCTAAAACAATTGAATCACTTTGTCTTATTGCTAACGCTGTTGCTGCTACTGACTTTAAGCACGCAGGGAGTGCTTGAGCTACTGAATCCAATGTACTAGAAAAATAAGCACAAGGCTTATGTGAACCTGCTTGGTCTTGAGTGAGGACAGACAACGCTGTGCCATCACGTTCTGTAACAAAAAGTGTAAACGGTTTGCTGTAACATGGTGTCGCTAAAACTGGTGCTTGGCATAAAACTTTCTTTAATTCTTCAAAAGCTTGTGTGTGTTCCTGAGTCCAAGGGAGGACAGTCGAAGTCGCTGCCTCCTGTGTCGTTAACTGGATGAGTGGTTTAGCTAGAAATGCATACTGGGGAATCCATTGTCTGCAGTACGAGGTGAGGCCTATGAAGGCCCGCACTTCCTTTTGTGTCTTGGGTTGCGGCATGTTCACAATTAACTGAATGCGATCGGGAGTGAGCTGTCTCCCCACTTTGGACAGCAAGTGACCCAAGTACACAACTTGCTGAACACAGAATTGTAGCTTCGAAGGAGACACCTTGTGTCCCTTGTCGGCCAGGAAATGTAAAACTGTCAGTGATGCTTTTTCACATTCGGGCTCACTTCGTGCGGTGATCAGCAGATCATCGACGTATTGTAGTAAAGCGGTGTTAACTGGCATTTGAATACAATCTAGTTGTCTTTTCAGTGCTTGACTATAGATGCTGGGGCTTTCTGTGAATCCTTGAGGTGCGCGCGAAAATTTGAAACTGCGTCCATTTAAACAGAATCCGAAGAGATATTGGCTCTCTGGATCAATAGGCACGCTGAAGAAGGCGTTCTTGAGATCAATTACAGTAAAGAACGTTGCTTCTGAATCAATAGCAGTCAAGAGAGATGATATATCGGGGACCACAGGATACTGTGGGATAATGCATTTATTCAATTCTCGAAGATCAATCACCAGCCGATATACTGGCGGTGCATTGGGATCAGTACGTTTAAGAATCGGAATGATGGGTGAGTTACAGATATTGGAGTCGGTCTCGACGACCACTCCTTGGGCAATGAGCTCTTCAATGATTTTCAGTAAAGCCGCTACAGCATCGGGTGGTAACTTGTATTGTCTGATTCTGGGTAATACAACACCTGCCTTGAGGGTAACGCGGTATGGTGTAATGTGCATACATCCTACATCAGTCGGGCCTTTTGCCCACAAGTAATCAGGTACATTTTTCAATCTGACGTCAAACTCACGAAGGACGTAATGACCCTTGAAATCCCGCAGAAAGAGTCTAACCCCCTCCGGGGAGCAGCATATTATGGCTCCTAGAGCCTTCAGTGTTTTAATTCCTAACAGATTTTCCGGACATGATTTTGTTAGTAACAGGTCTGTAACGCGTGATAATGGACCCACAGCCAGGGGAACTGGTTCTGAGACTTCATTTACAATAGGTTGTCCTGAAAAACCAAGGGAAACATTTTGTGAGCCTGAGAGGGGTGCCCCTGGAACTTCGTCATGACTTATTGTAGTGCGACTTGCCCCTGTGTCAATTAAAAACTTTCTATCTTTCCCCAATACCTGACTGTGTACATAAGGACCTTCTTGATCTACAGGAATCTCGATAAGAGGCAAGCCACCTTCCCTCTCTAGGCTGTTTCATGTATATCGGGAATATTCGGGGTAAGCTGACTGGGCATACTGGTACATCTGTTGTGAGACTTGCTGAGTTGCAGCAATGGGCTGTGGCTGTGGTACTGCTACGGTCTGTACTGTCTGTGCGGATGCATGCATGGGCTGTGTATTCTGGGTAGACTGATGCTGGTTATGGTCTTGTCTAGGCGGATGCGGTCTCTCTTTAGTTTTACCTGTCGCTATGTTATGTTTCAGAACTGCACATTCGTGTACGTAGTGACCTGGCTGCTTGCAATAATTGCATGTCCCTTTAACAGGAGCTGCAGCGTGACTTGTCTGGGTCGTACCTTTCCTGTGATTGTCGGATGGGACCGTCTGGGCTACTAACATTTTCATTTTCGTGTCTTTCATACGCTTCTGTTCCTGATCTTGTTCTTCCCTAATTCTATTCTGGTGATATTGTAACATTTGTAACATCTGGGATGGCGTATTTGCTTGCCATGTACTCTCGACTTTATACACTCTATTTTTAACTAACGGTAGGGAATTCTCGACTAACTTTGATACAAAAAGATGTGGGTACGACTCGCTACTTGGCTGGAGGCCACTATTGATAATAAAACATTTCTCGAATCTTGAATAAAAGTCGCTAGTATCTTCATCATGTTTCTGTTTACAGGACGAGATTGCATCCCAATCCTCCTTTCTAGTTGTCAATAATCTGGGCAGGACCTGTACTATTAAACCTGGTAATGCTTTAGTTTTGTCCCCAAGGCCTAACCCTGGAACCCGTTTCTTTTCTTCATCCTCTATTTCTGCCCAGGCAATCTTTGCGTCTCCCACCTCCCAGTCCTTTTCCTTTAATTTCTCGAATATACCCGTAGGCAATAATACTTTCAACATTTTCATGATATCATCATATGTGTAGTCCCCCATCAGTAACATGTCTTTGAGCTCTCTATGAAAACCTGCAGGGTCTTTATCATGGCATGGTACTAATTTCTTCATTTCTAACAGTTCTAATTTAGTCAGAGGCGTGTGTACATACACGCGTTTCAAAATTTTATCCTCACCCATGACAGGGTGTACTTCTCGCAAGGGGTTCTGACTTTCAATACCACCCCCGCACTGCATATGGTACATTTTCCTTTCTGGAGGTGGGGCGGGAACATATTCAGGACTTACAAAGGTGTCATATCTGCGTCGTTGTTCTAGAATTATTTGAACTAATTTAGTGCTTAAGCCTCTCCATCTATCCATCAGTAGTGCTTCTAGTGTCTCATGTAAGGGACCTGGATCGGAATAATGTTTTCTGTACTTAATGAGAAGGTGCTGAATCATATATATACCTGCTAATTTCTGTTCGTCGGGGGAGAGGTTCAGAAATGTCTGTGCTACGGTGTCATCATTATATATGTCTGCATTTTCGGCCCATGATACCGCTGATCGGGCTAATTCTTGCTCATCCATAGAATTGAGTACATGGTACCCAACTCGATCTCGAAGCCGTTTATCAGTTTCCTGGAACTGATGTTCAGCAGAATTCGGATTCGTTAAGGCAGAGAAGAAAACTCTCTTGCTTTCCGGACGGACACCTTTCCTAAGATAGTTTCCCCTACCTACATATGCTATAGTACTTGTAGTTGGTTCTGGTTCTTCAGATTCTTCTTCCTCCTCGGAGGGAGCCTTTTCTTTCTCTTTCTCGTGTACTGCTATCACTGCTTTCTTAATCTTTTTATACATGGCCTCTATGCAATTTTGTCTGTCATGTTTTCCATCGGCTATATTTTGACCCCACTTGTTCAATGCATCTAATTCACTCTGATCTGTTCCGGGCCTGTCTCGTTCTCTTATTAGACAATTTATGAAAAATCGTAGTATCAGTGCTTGCATGGTAACTTTCTGTTTCTCCAGGGCATCCTTAATACTGTCGGGGTCCTTTCCCGTTTGAACGAACTCATATATTCTATCTAGGTGCTTGGTATAATCTGTCCATAACTCTAGATACAAGATGGCGTCTATGCCATGCTTATTATACATGAAATTACCTGGAGTGTCCCTAGGGGGGATTGGAATCTCTTCCTCTAACATCCCTTTCCTAGTTCCTATCTGCTTTAATTTGTTAAAAAACGGCATTGTGCCTACTTGATACTGGAATGCTTGATCCTTGATACTTAATGTCAACTGTAACTATTTAAACAAAAAAAACACAATAATGCACAAAAACAATCACATTCATACCACGACATTAATCACATGAAACATTTAAAGACATAGCTAACTTCCCCCTACTCTGAATGTACCGCTCAACGATACAGATACACTGCTGTAACAGTGCAGAAATTCGGAATACTTTATATACTGCTAAACAGTACAGATACACTGCCTAAAAACAGTGCAGACCGGACTTGCGTACCCAAACCCGTCTAGATACGACCCAGCAATGGTACTCACCGGGAAGCACGGAAAACAGAAGGCCTCGGAAAACTCGACTGGACTCGACTCGGAACTTCGGAAAACTTCGGAAAACTTCGGAAAACTTCGGAAAACTTCGGAAAACTTCGGAAAACTGGTGGGCCTCTTCACACCTCGGACCTTGCTTCCTTCGGCTGGGCTCTGGTCGGGATCCTCCGCACTCCTCACCGCCTCGTCTGGGCACTGATCGCAGTCTTCGTCACCTCCGTGTGTCAGAGGGGGATGCAGGAAATCCTGCCAGTACACGTGTTGTCCGTCTAACTGATGGCAGGGGACACGGATTGCAACGCACCTTCCGGCGCGTGAGGTGGGGGAGGGGTCCCTATTCGGGCGCCAAAATGATGTAAATAATTAATTTACTCTCTTAATTTCTATGCAGGTAAGTACTTAATCAATAATAACTCAATCGAAATGAAGGAAAACAGAGTCCGTGGTGTAAGAGTTTCTAAGGGTTTTATTCCTCATAAAGGAATCAGGATATCATGTTCTGACCACCACACAGGATGTCAGAAGGGATAGATGAGCGCGCCGTCGTTTATTGACAATACATAGCTTATATACTTGATTTACATCATAATGTTCAATGTAAGAGGCGTAACAGCTGAGAGAAGACAAGATAACAGTATACACGTGGTGCTAATACATCATCAAGAGGCGTAAACTAGGCGTGTGTGCTAGAAACGTCACTGATAGGTGACGCAAGTGGGTGGCACCAAGGGGTGGTGCTAACAGAATGTTGCAATGTCAGCAGAAATCGGAAGCTTGGATGCGCGCGCAGCTGCATGACGTGTGATAGACGGGGTGCAGGGGACTTGACATTTACACTGACGGAAAGAGACAGAAGTCTGGCATGTCAGATCAACTTGTGCTTCTATCATATCTGATATCTGATGTTTAGGAACTAAGCTATCTGGGCAGAAAGGTCTCTAGAGCAGAAGCTATTCTATACTTGCTGTGAGTGCGTGTATAAGCGCCTGAGTGTCTGTATGAGAAGCGTGGGGGCATGGGGCCTTCCATGGAAGCATGGCAACAGAGGCTATGAATTACTTGCATAAAGACAGGTCGGCCCTTTAGCCCTGTAGCTGAGGAAGGATGTTTACTGAAGCTAGCAGGCTGGAATGTATCTTCGGAGAGGAAAACAGATAACTCGAAGGTTATAGTCAATCTTGGCAGGCAGCAGGCTGAGCTGAGCACGGAGGGCCGCGCTAGAAGTAAGTCAGAGTTCACGGGTACGGGGGCTGCTTGGGCAGAGGCCCTCGCAGTCAGAAGCCAGAAAAGAGGCTCGGTGGCAGAGATTCAGGGCCTACTTTCAGCCAGGCTGAAAAACGTAGGAGTACACTTCAAAAAGACGTTGGCATAGCATACTTAGGAACGGACCATCAAACCCATTCATGGTGGGTCTGAAAGAGGACAAGTTAACGTTGGACGCAAATGTATTTGCGTCTTCATAGCTGGTACAGGAGGGAAGTTACATGCACTTTTAACTCGTACATGGAGTCGGTGGGGTACTCGCTAGGGAACACAACATGACCATAAAATTTATATTACCTCAGTATAGTGCATCCTTCTGTTTTTGAAGTACAATCTGCCAACTGTTAGTGGTAATCATGGTTCAAAGAGGAGTTGGAGTGCATGAGAATACACAAGGTTAAATAATTATATGTTAAGCCAACGTTCACATACAAAGGAACAGAGAGCATGCTAGAAGCATAATGTGTGCATTTAATGCAGTGGTGGGAGCCTTTGTGCATGTACACTAAGTAAGGAGCTCACTATAGTGTCCTAAAAGCCAATGCCACGTGTCTGTAGGGCAGCGCTGCCCGCTGGCTCAGGCTTACAGTACGGTCCAACAGTCCTTAAAATTAGACCGATGTGACTGAATGAGGTCAGAGATCACATCATTACGCGCAGCAACATTGCTTTTTCGCACATGCGCACTCAGGGTGATGCACCCCACCCCTCCCACTGAATGGTGCGAAACAGGTATCTGTAGGGCAGCACTGCCCATAGGCTCGGGCCTACCTTATTGTACAGCAGGTCTTTTAAATGAGACAGAGATGTGACTGAATGAGGTAAAAGATCACATCAGAACACATGGCAATTTTGCTTATTTGCACGTGCGCAGTCTGGTTGATGCATCCCACCCCTCCCGCAGCACCGCACTGAAGAGGTGTCTGTAGTGCAGCACTGCCTGCTGGCTCAGGCCTACGGTACGTTTCAGCAGGTCTTTAAAATGAGACAGAGGTGAGACTGAATGAGGTCAGAGATCACATCATTACGCATGGCAATATTGTTTGTTCGCACCTGCACAGCCAGGCTGAAGCACCCCACCCCTCCCATCGCACTGTGCTGAATTGGAGGCCCTGTGCACCCAGGCCACTCTGCTTACCTGCTGTCATTTTTGTGTGAGCAAACACTACCAGCAGCAGTGCTCATAATTTAGATGGAGTGTTGATTGCAGGAGAGTGTACACCTCATGGATCCCTTTCATAGACGACGGGCAGTAGGGCTCACAATTTAGAGCCTGTGTTGATTGTCAGGATGGTGTACACCTCATGGATCCATTTCTTTTTTTATTGCACATTGTGATATGCGAGGTGGATGCGGCATATAATTTGAGGTAGTGTGGAAGAAGAGGGACATGTGCCATTGTGGTTATCTTATTTATACGTACGCAAAGTGGGCTATGTTTGCATACGCCAGGCCAGTGTAGGGGTGTGAATAATTATTCCGGGGACTTGGGCATTGTTCAGTTCCTGTCTGGCCAGGAAGTGTACTTATGTGTGTTTCTTTTGTAGGTTTGACCTCGCAGAGTGTGCAATTTAGATTAGTTTAGCATGTGTCTGGAGGGCGGAAACTATTGTGAATGAGATGGCATGTGATCTAGGATGTGCAGTCTGCCTGTGGCTGATGATACTCCTTAGAGCCACCAATACCCAGGCCGAAAGGCAGCACAATAATGGGCACACACCCACCGGAGGGGCATCGTGTAACACATATTTGTTTTTTGATGCAACGTTTGAGATGCATGGCAATCACAAGTGGAAGGCTAATGTACAGACATGAATATTGATCAATCAAGATAATCATTGCAAGATGTGTGTAGTATAACATATGTGTCTACAGGAAAACACTTTTCAAAAAAGCTTTCTAAGCAGAAGAGGTGTCTCTCATCAACACTGTAGAGAGAATGAGTAAAATGGGTGGGGTCATCCAACTGTTACAATGGGAAATGTTATGAACCAATCAAATGTTTTTTTTAAGGTCACATGGTAATCACGCACCGAGCACGCAAGGATGCCGCATCTGATGCAATTTTGATCAAATATTTTTATCATAATATAAGTTCGAAATATCTAAATGTTTAAAATAATTTAGATTTTCGCAATGTCTCATATACTGTTTAAAGTTATTTAGATATACGTTTGAGACAAAAAAAAGGGATTGGGGTACCTGGTGCAATATTTTACGACTGTGACGTAACACAGGATCTGGCAGTGTGTATTTGTCGAATACGCAAAGCGCAGCAAGCACGACCCCATACGTACATGACGTAATATGGCCGAGATACCCGCCACCCCCTCTCAACACAACCCCAATGATGGGAACTGGAAACGTTTCTGAGTTTTTGGAAGGCGGTGAGGGAGTGACCCTCACCGGCCGTATTTATTAAAATATGAAACAAAATTAAAACGTTAAAATAACAGTTTCATATTACATGTACAATTTCATATCCGCATTTGATCATTGGCTAACCTTAACATATACGCTAATACAAAGGTTCTCCTAGCCGATCTAACATCATACAAACTTTACATTGAAATTGTACATCCTAACGTTAAGGGCCGACGGCAAGATCATAACCGGTGTCAAGATCCCTAAACCAGACATGTCCCCCTCACTTGTGAGGGGCGACCGCACCGAGGCTTACCTTGAGTGCACTTACCAATTTCCCTTGTCTTGACGGGGGCACTAATAGACTCGGCGCCACTTAAAGGTCGTCGAGAACTCGTGTGAGGCGTCTAGAAGGTAGCGTAGACCCCCTCCCAAACCCCACACAACTTACCGCATCTGCCGTCGCAGATGACCTGGCCCCAGGAAATTACCCAGGAAGGGGCCTTGACCGCCTTTCCTTAACTTACGGCGGCCCATCCTTAGACGGGACCGCCCACCGTTGAGGGGCCGATGGCCACCTCCTTCGAACGCTCCCATCCGTAATGGGTGACGCCCACCAAGGGATCTTCCAATTATTGCTCACCGATCATGACCTTACCGCCTACCAAAAATAAATACGACAGTTCTAACTAAATGACTTAAATCCCTAATTCCTAACGACAGTAATACATGACGATTTATAAACGTCGTGATTACTGGACAACAACTGTTCATTTACCACTTTATTACGAAACGAACATTCAAAAGATATCATCTTTATTGCAAATTCGTAGTTACTTTATTTGAACGAAAAAATCAAAATTCTATCCATCTTTATTGCATAATTCAAAGGCATCACAATACTACTTACAACCTGCAAAAAATAGTGTTAAACTTCGACTTTATTCTAAACCACTTGCTGTCCCCAGGGGCTGGTGGGTGGGTCAAAAATTGGCTCTTCGTTCCGTCTCGAGCTCACGTGTAGCGAGGGGGTGCAACTTCAGAGCACAGGAACAAGAGGATGCTTCCTTGGCTTGTGGCTCCTTTTATCCGTCTTCAGGGCGGGAGTAAACCCGCCCCTGCCCGCCTCCGGGGGCGTGGCCGGCCGCGTCAGTGTCTAGGCCAGCCCACTCTAGGGCGGGAAATAGGCGCGCCCCGGCTACACCGCTTCGGGCATACCAGCCGAGGCCCGCCCTCCCGCCCAAGATGGCTTCCCGGGGGGATCGTGGTACTCCGCCATACGTTCGGGGGGACCGAATGGTCGCCCCTTTCCA
The DNA here is from genome assembly GCF_964263255.1 of Lissotriton vulgaris. Classification (NCBI taxonomy): domain Eukaryota; kingdom Metazoa; phylum Chordata; class Amphibia; order Caudata; family Salamandridae; genus Lissotriton; species Lissotriton vulgaris. The sequence continues at coordinate 905,245,160 of NC_141698.1, forward strand.
TATGGCCGAGATACCCGCCACCCCCTCTCAACACAACCCCAATGATGGGAACTGGAAACGTTTCTGAGTTTTTGGAAGGCGGTGAGGGAGTGACCCTCACCGGCCGTATTTATTAAAATATGAAACAAAATTAAAACGTTAAAATAACAGTTTCATATTACATGTACAATTTCATATCCGCATTTGATCATTGGCTAACCTTAACATATACGCTAATACAAAGGTTCTCCTAGCCGATCTAACATCATACAAACTTTACATTGAAATTGTACATCCTAACGTTAAGGGCCGACGGCAAGATCATAACCGGTGTCAAGATCCCTAAACCAGACATGTCCCCCTCACTTGTGAGGGGCGACCGCACCGAGGCTTACCTCGAGTGCACTTACCAATTTCCCTTGTCTTGACGGGGGCACTAATAGACTCGGCGCCACTTAAAGGTCGTCGAGAACTCGTGTGAGGCGTCTAGAAGGTAGCGTAGACCCCCTCCCAAACCCCACACAACTTACCGCATCTGCCGTCGCAGATGACCTGGCCCCAGGAAATTACCCAGGAAGGGGCCTTGACCGCCTTTCCTTAACTTACGGCGGCCCATCCTTAGACGGGACCGCCCACCGTTGAGGGGCCGATGGCCACCTCCTTCGAACGCTCCCATCCGTAATGGGTGACGCCCACCAAGGGATCTTCCAATTATTGCTCACCGATCATGACCTTACCGCCACAGGCCGGATAGTTGACCGGCTATCCGGACCCCCCACAATACTCCTACCTAAAGGTCATGTCGTAAAGTCCGCAACCAAGCTATCAGGTCTCCTATGAGTAACTCATTTCCCACCCGGGACAAATGAACTCCATCCCCCAAATACATACTGTCCCCATTAATACAACCATGCGGGATCGAATGCAGAGTACTAGAACGGAACAATCTACTCACTTTATTGTTAACTTTTCTAACAGAGTGGTTCAGAGCAGAAACTGAATGAGCATCTCGCCACACTCTTCGTGGGATCATGTGAGACCAAGCTATTGTGCACCCTGGAACTCTTCTCGCTAACCAACTTACGGTGGAAAGCATCGCCTCAAGAAGAAGTCGTCTACCAGTGGTCACTAAATCGTTGCCCCCAAGATGTACTATGACTATAGATGGCGGTGACCTCGTCCGCCCTAACAAACCCTCGAAAAATGATCGAAATTGGTCAATACAGAGTCCGCCCTTACCATAGAAGGACACCCTGTACCCGTATTCCCCGGCAACGTGAATCATATCACCTGCTTTGAATACGTCCGCGGCACGCCTCACGTATGAGTGGCCCACGACCCACACCTCCTTTTTCACAGCCGGTGATGTCTGACCGCTGGCCTCGTGTTGGATCGACTGCACAGTTCGCCCCGCCTCGCAGGCTTGCGTAACTGAAAACCAAAGAAACCAGAAGCATGAGTATCTCATATCACTTCACAACATGTGCAAACGCACATACCTTTTGTAACAATTGGAGGACCAACGCCCCACACGTTTAATCTGTTCAACATTCAGACCCCTGACCGTAGCTTCAGTAGCGGCCCCTATCCGAAAGGAATGGGTCCCAAACTCGCCGGGGTTTAAGCCCGCGGCTGAAATCGACATCGCAAGCACCCGCTGGAACTGAAACCTTGTCAGTGGGGTGGCGTCAGCGTGTCTCAACAAGGTCCCCCCCCATGATGCCACCCTTTGTGCTAAATATTCCTCAACGCACTTCACCGGGCACATGGCTGACTCTGGAATCCTTTGTATCAGGGTGCAGTCCCCTACCGATCCCTGGTCAGTTTTGGACCTAACAAACGAGACAGTCATCGTTTCCCCCCTGACCTGGATGTGATCTCGACACAATCCCCCCAGGGTATCCCGTTTATTCTTTGCCACTAACTCGCTTACGCGCATTGCCCCATAGAATGCTAGCATAAAAGCGGCCCTGAATAAGACTGTTTCATACTGAGATGAACATGTTGCAGGCAGTACAGACAACAATAAGGCCAACCTATCCAGACCTATCGGGCGCCTATCGTCTACTCTGCGACCCTCAAGGCGTTGCCACCCCCGTAACGCTTTTTGAACAATAAAGGTTGCGGTTGGGTCCTGGATCCCATGAGCCCTAGCCATAAAAGAAATGGCGGCCCGATGCCTATGGGCCGTAGCCACTGATTTGCCTGCCCGGTGTAATGACAACAGGAATTCAACTACTAATTCCTCCTGCCCCCAAAGCTCTCCTCTAGCCTCCCCCACAAAGGCCCAGTAGGATCGGAACGCCCCTTGATATGCCTTTCTTGTCCTGGGGGCTAAACTCTCTCCCACGAGGTGCTGTAACTCGGGGCACCGAGCGACCAGAGAGCTTCGGGGAAGGGTGCCGCTATCGGGTCCGCTGTGGGAAGAAAACCCCAGAAAGCCTGCATATGAAAACGAGAAAGTGCATCAGCTGCTTTGTTCATTACCCCTGGCACATGTCGCGCTTTGAACAAGACATTCAACTTCATGCACAATAACACAATTTCCTTGAGTAATCTCAGAACCCATTTGCAGCGTGCTGCCTGGCTGTTGATACACTCGACCACGGTCATGTTGTCGGACCAGAATACAACAGAGTGATCCCTAAACCCCTCGGGCCAAGTTTTCAAGGCTACCAGAATGGGGAATAATTCCAAAAAGGCAATGTTCCTCGTTAAACCGGACTCATGCCACTCTAGAGGCCATCTTTGGGCCGACCATTGTGTGCCAAAAATGGCGCCAAAACCAGTGCTCCCTGCCGAGTCAGTCCACAGTCCCAATTCCTCGGAGGACACCGCCGGTTTACTCCAAACCACTCGACCATTGAAATCCGCCAGGAATGCCAACCAAATGCGCATGTCCTGACGAACCTCAGCCGACAACCTTGTACGGTGATGACCCTCTTTCAGGCCGACCATGGCTTGGGAGATCGAGCGGGAAAAGGGGCGGGCCATCGGCATGATTCTCAGGGCAAAATTCAGCTGTCCAACCAATTGTTGCAACTGATGCAACTTGACCTTGGTTCCCTTAATACATGTTTCTAATGTTCCCCTGAATTTCACCACTTTTTCTTTAGGTAACCTAAAACAACCTTCCACGGAATCGAGCTCGATCCCTAGGAACTCGAGGCAAGTCGAGGGCCCGACAGTCTTACCCGGTGCCAACGGCACACCGAAATGCTTCATTAAGGCACAAAATTCCTTCAAAGCCTGACCACACTCGGGACCCCCAGCCGCCCCCAAGAACAAAAAGTCATCGAGATAATGCATGACATGTTGGAAACCCGTCTTCCTTGTGAAGACCCACTGCAAAAAACAACTAAACATTTCAAAATAAGCACAAGAAATAGAGCACCCCATTGGCATACATCTGTCCATGAAATATTGCCCCTGAAACATAAAACCAAGGAGACGCTGGTCGTCTAGGTGTACCGGGAGCAACCGGAACGCTGACTCGATATCCGACTTTGCCATCAGCGCTCCAGGCCCTAGGCGATTCAACATGGCGACGGCCTCATCGAAAGATGCGTACCGCACCGAACATACTTCCTGGTCTATTGCATCATTCACAGACCGACCATGCGGGGCTGACAAATTATGTATCAGTCTGAACTCACCCGGATCCTTCTTAGGAACCACCCCCAAAGGAGAACAGACAAAATCATCACATGGTAGTTCGACAAATGGCCCGGCCACCCGGCCTCGGGCTACCTCCTTTGCAATCTTTTTCTGTACTACAGTCGTATGTCTCAAGGCTGATACTTGATTATTACAATGTCTTACCCCCCGGAGTTCCCCCACTGGGATGCGGAAACCATATGAGAAACCGTCCCGTAGCACCCCAGCGGAAGCGTGATCCGGGTATTCGCTGAGCCAAGGAATCATTGCCATGGTATCAACCGGGGTAGGTAAAGGCGCCCCTCGGCCAGTTTCAGACCTGTTTGGCGCCTCCTTTACCCCCGTTATCACCCGTTTTGGCTCTGCACATGGACTCTGGATGCGATGCCTGCCCGCATCCCCCACATTCATGGCGGAACTTGCATGTGCCCTGTGGCCTTGGACATTTACCTCTGTTGAAGTTCCAACAAATACCCTTTTTACTTGTGTTGCTTGTGTTGCCAGTCGGCCTCGAGGGGTATTCGTTACCTGAACCTGATCGAAAGGGGGTCCCGGTGTTTTGGCGGGAGGGTTCCCCCCCCCGTTCGCTCCCCACCAATGGCACCTTCAACATGCCAGTACTTTTGATTTTTGACCATGATACGGGGTCGAAACTGTCCCACGTTAAGCTTTTATCCTGTTCTTTTGCTTTCCTAAAGATATTATCGTAACAAAACCACTGGGTGCCTGCATAAGCTACAGAATATTCCATGATCCGTGTCTGATAGATCGGTAATTCGTGCAGCAGTTCTGGTCTACGTTCGCCTAGAATGGCTGTAAAGATCCCCCAGGCCTTACCCCAGTTACCAATATGTTCATCCACTTTAAAGGCGGCCATCTTTGCGCGCCAAACACTCGGATGCATGAGCTCCTTCTGGCTCCTAACATGCTCCAACTCGTAGTGGTCGGTTAGCAGTGAAAAAATGTTAATATACTCGTCTGCCCAGATCTTTTGTTTTATCTCTAAAGGGACATGTTGCCCCACTCTCTCCCTTTGTGAAGGTGCAGACTCATCTCTTGCAATCGGCAAAGGCCGCTTACCTGAACCCGATGCTCCCGGGGGCTTCTCTACTGCCGCCACCGGCACGGCAACTGGCGATGCCTTCGCCGCCTCCCTCGATTCACGCACCTGCCGAGCAAATGCTCGTGCGTCGTCAGCCGTGGTGCCCTCACCATCTTCTCCCAACCACGCTGCTAGTTGGGCTGCCAGCTCAGGAGGCATCTCCTCCGCGGGCACGGGGGTAACTACCACAGGAATCGGAGTACCCTCTGTCGGGACCGGAGTCGTCTCCTCAAGCGGAGGACGGGGAACCGGGACGTCCCCTCCAGCCGCTCCTCTTCTGGGCCTTTTGCCCTTCCCTCCCGGAGCCGCTCCCTCCAAAGGCCGTTTCGGCCCTTCTCCCGCTTCTTTATCGTCCATCCGCTTTTTCATCTCGGCCATTTCTTTCATTAGCTGCCGCAGCATCTGGTCGGTAGTCATTCGCTTCACGACTTTCTTAGGCATTCTCCAGCGGAGTTCCTACAAGACAAAGAGAAAAGATTACCACGTTCAAAAATTGGCTCTTCGTTCCGTCTCGAGCTCACGTGTAGCGAGGGGGTGCAACTTCAGAGCACAGGAACAAGAGGATGCTTCCTTGGCTTGTGGCTCCTTTTATCCGTCTTCAGGGCGGGAGTAAACCCGCCCCTGCCCGCCTCCGGGGGCGTGGCCGGCCGCGTCAGTGTCTAGGCCAGCCCACTCTAGGGCGGGAAATAGGCGCGCCCCGGCTACACCGCTTCGGTCATACCAGCCGAGGCCCGCCCTCCCGCCCAAGATGGCTTCCCGGGGGGATCGTGGTACTCCGCCATACGTTCGGGGGGACCGAATGGTCGCCCCTTTCCATGCATGGCTTGGCTATTGCGTACCCATTGGATACCAAAGTAGCACCTGGGGTGACTTCATGCGTATATGATGTTACGCGGAAAGCAGTGCCACGAACTCGTTGGATACGAAATGCGCATCATTTACGAGTTTAGCAATATGGCGGATAGGATTCGTGTGGTGATGGAGCTTGGTTTGCTACCGGTATGGGAGTGCAGTTCCCCCCCCCCCAAAAAAAATATATACTTTTTTTTGGGGAAGATATAAAACATTACATAATTTTTACAGTTAAAAAAAAGAAGTATAATAACGTTCCAAAATATTAAAAAATATAATAGAAAGAATATAGGTTTTAGAAACATTAAAATATGAAATTAACATTTAAAAAACCTTTGAAATTCACTGAGAAAAACCATAGGTTTCAGGGATGTTATAGTTAGTTGAACATTTGACTCATATGAAACCAGTGAAATTCGCCTGTTAGTTAGTTGAGCTAACTATAACTTGCGCAACCGCAATGCACTGCTGATGATGTCAGATATTACATCACTCATGACATGATCAGTGACATCACTGATGACATCACTGATGATATCTCAAATGACATCACTCATGACATCACTCATGACATCATCCACGCGACAATCTGATGCACATACTGATGCTCTAATATAAACTTTGATACACCATTCTAAAATGCTGACTACTATTTTTGAAACCATACACAGAAGAATGCCATATACTACATAGCACTCACTATTTCCTAGGTTTACACACACATCCAGTCACGTATACATGTAGTTACTCATCAATACATGACTATACTATGCACTCATACATCTATACATGGAGTCACACTCTGCCACTCATCCATAGAGTTACTCGCACACCTAGTCAGTAATTCAAAGAATCAATCACATACCCATTTAATCATGTATACAGTTAAACACACACACTTCGTTATTTTTAGACATACCCCTTCACTTATTTATACAGATACTAACACATATTTACTGTCTTATACAATCACTGATAGAAGTAGACTCTAATTTATACACCCACTCTTGAAATAACTTAGTCTCACGTATACTCATTTATATACTCCAACACTCACATATAGTGGCTTAAAACATATGTAGTTAGTCACAGATATACCACTGAGATATTTATTCACTCATCAACATACCCATAGATAGACGAACTCACCCTTACAGCCCTTCCCTGATGCACTTTTTAATCCATACAACCACTGAATCACCCACTCAGACATGTATGCACAGACTTATACACCCACCCACCCACACAGACGCTCAGGGAGCCATACAGATACTCAGACAACAAATCAATAGCCTATATAGACACTCATGTAGCTATTCAGCAACCCATGCAGTTGCTTACACACCAATGGTGAGACTAATACAGACGTTCACACAGTTTAGTCACTAACTCATGCATTCAGTAAGACATGTTTCAATCACTCACTTATACAGTCAGTCACGCACCAACAACATATTTCCTTTGGCACTTGTAGATGTATTGATTCTTCAATACACCTTGGTGTATATATATATATATATATATATATATATATCCTAACTATATATACCTACTGGCGACCGCCAGTAGGTAATTTATATATATATATATATATATATATATATATATATATATATATATATATATATATTACCTACTGGCGGTCGCCAGTAGGTAGTTATAGTTAGGATTTTTTTCAATGTTAAATCTCAAAATTCTATTTGGAATAACTTTGGTGCCGGTTGACGAATCTGCCTGAAAATTTCCTCAAAATGGCCTCGCGGCGCTCTGGTCCTTCCCTGAAAGTTTGGGGGGGATACGTAAAGCGGGGGCCGAGATAAAAGGGGGGTCCCAAAACGCGTTTTCCCCATGTTAATTTCCATAGGGCGGTCGATTTCACTTTTAGCCCGAACGGCTGAATGGATTTACACCAAACTTGGCAAAATTGTAGGGACTGGTAACCCAATGTGCCTTTGCTATGTCTCAAGATATGTGCTCCAGTGGATTTTGAGTAATTTAGGTTCAAAAAAATATATATATCTAGAGCCGCGTTCCAGTACGCGCACCGGTACGCGCACCGGGCGCGCCACGCGGCTTGCGCGCAGAAAGCTTATTGGCTGCTGGGTGTCTGTAAACATTCTAAACAGTCTGGAGCGGCCGCCATCTTGTGTCTCGGTAGGATCGAGACATGAGAGGTGGTCAAAACAAAGGGGTAAAAGACCATAAGGGGGCAGAGTAGACACCCCCTGTCCCCCTAGGTTTGATGTGGGGGCTATTAAAGGGCCCCGCGGGATCTCGTTTTTTTTTATTTATTTTTTTATTTTCGCGGGGGGAGCGCCCGGTATGCGCACCGGGGAGCGCACCGGGGAGCGCACCGGAGAGCGTACTATGGGAAAAATAATCACCTTAAAAAAATTTAATGTTCATCAATATTTTTTTTTTTTCTTTTATTTAAGTACCTACATGTAGGTACCAATGCAGAGACGTAAATTTAATGTACACCATCTCCACTGTAGATATCTTGCGTGTTGTTACAGAAGTTATTGTGGTATATCAAATCCATAACATAGTCTGTCAGGAAAGCAGAAACAGATCTTTTAAGCACTCCCTGAGAATTTCTAGGGGATCATGGGTAGTCTATCCTGATCCCTTATGATGAAAAAGAGGTGTAAAATATACATAGGTGATAATATAGTGGGAGAAAGGTAGTAACTATGAGTAAACTTAGTTTGTATCAGAAAAAAAGTTGCACAGTATACTATAAGTCTCATTTTATAATGTAATTATTTTGGTAATACTTTATGAATTACATTTAAAAATGAATATTGTCTCAAACAATTTAAAATTATTAAATATAAATGTATTCCTCTGATTCTTTTTCATAATTTAATAAAACTTGTAACATAATATTGTCTGGTATTTCCTCATAATTATAAGTACATGATTCCATTTGTTCCAAAAATTCAATAAACTGTTGATCCAAAGAGTCATCCATGAAATCAACTTCATCTTTTTGCTCTTCTGGTTTTTCCACCTTTACTTCGATAGAAGTAATATTTGCTTGATTTTCTCCTTCCATTTTCTTTCTGAAAATTGCATACAAATTAACTATATTAGTAGAGTTAGGGTACTGTATACCAGAGAAGCGTAACTCAATCCATAACTATTACAGAGAAGTCTATCTCTATCTATAACTATTACAGAGGGATAGTATATAACTAACAGAATATTTTTTCAGAAATTAACTTAAAGTGTACAACATACTTCCAAAATAACAACTTACCTTGGAGAAATGAGTTGAAGTTGTCAGTGTTATTTGTTTTCCAATGTACTTCTGGAAGCAGTAGTCAAAATGGCTGTGTTTCCCTCTCTTCTTTTATATATATTTTTGTACATAACCAATCAAATGTCAGGAAATAATCGTAGAAAACGAAAGAAACTTTTTAATTGGTTATAAATTCTAACATTTCATATGTGTTTTTGTTATGTAATTTACCTCAGGATATTTAGACAGGCCTGTAGCCTAAATGTCTCAATGGAATTCCACCAAATTTGGGAAAATGGTAGGGACTGCTATGTAGTAAGGCTTATTCTATATTTGATGAAAGTGTCTCCAGTGGTTTTTCTGAAAATTACTTTCCCACCTTTTTTTATGGAGCGCTTACCGGTGCGCGCTCCGATACGCGCACCGGCAGCGTAACGGAAGTCCTCTATTTTGTGTTTCGGTACAATCGAGACACAAGATGGAGGGCAAACAATGTTCGGTATGGCTAGAAGGGGGCACGGTAGAGACTTCTTGACCCTCTGGGTTTTCTGAGGGGGGCTTAGGAGGCTCATAAACGTAAAAAAAAAAAAAAATCTTTAATTTTTCGCGGGGGAAGCGCCCGGTACGCGCACCGGGAGCGCACCAACAAAAAAAAACAAAAAAAAAAGAAAATATTATTTTAAAACAAAAATATTATCTTAATATACAATATAGGGTTCATTTTTAGAAAAACATACCTTTCTCAGCTATAGACATTTGCGAAAAAATAAGCTTAGAAATTCACTAAAAAGTACATAGGTATGAAGCCCTATATAAAGTTAGAAATTAGCAGTTAAAAAACCTATGAAATTCACAGAAGAAACCAAAGGTTTCACACCAGTTATAGTTAGGAATTAGCATTTAAAAAACCTTTGAAATTCACTGAAAAAACCAAAGGTTTCATCTCTCCCCTCCCTGCAGCCATTTTGTTGTTGTTTGTTGTACCTACTTGGCCGTAGCTCCACCCCGCGCCCGCCTCCCAGCTGACCCTGCCTCGCCCCCACTTCCCACTATCCATATATGACAGATGCTTTCCCGCGCAGCGGTCATGCGCAGCGATCGCGCCCAACCCGCGCCGAAGGTGCCCCAAAGGTAAGCCCGTCTACGCCCGTCCGCGCCAAGTCCGCGCCCAGCGCCAGACCCCCTGGCCCCCGGTCCTCCCACCCCACCCGCATTACTTATGATGCCACCACCCTCCTAGCCCTTAACCCCGGCCGTTCCCCCAACTGCGTCCAAGCCGCCCCTGGACACACCCATGGACCCTTCTCTTGCAACTCCTGCAAGTTCGACGGCACCAAGAACAACTCCTCATCCACGAACACACAACAGATATCCGACCCCAACCACCTACAATGCATCCTGCTCAACACCCGCTCGGTCCACAGGCACGCCATCGACCTCTGGAATCTTCTAGACACCATCTCTCCGGACGTCGCCTTCCTAACAGAAACATGGATGAACACCACTTCAGCCCCAGACATCACCATTGCCATCCCGGAAGGCTACAAGATCATTCGCAAGGATCGTACCGGCCACACAGGAGGAGGCATCGCTATCGTCCATAAGAAATCCATCCGCATCTCAACCAGCTCAGACGTCAACCTCGCCAACTCTGAACACCTTCACTTCCAGATCCACATCAACCCCAAGACCACACTCAGAGGCACCCTCCTTTACAGGCCACCAGGACCCCGCGCACAATTTAGTGAAGACATCACGGACTTCATCACTCCACACGCGCTCCCCTCCGAGGACTACATCCTTCTGGGAGACCTCAACTTTCACCTTGAAAAGAACAACGACCGCAACACCACCACCCTTTTGGACAACCTCGCAAACCTCGGACTTAAACAACTTGTCACTACCTCCACCCACATCGCAGGTCACACACTCGACCCTATCTTCACCTCCAGCAAACATGTTTCCTTCAGCCACACCACAGCTCTCCTTTGGACTGACCACAGCTGCGTTCACTTCACCTACAACAAGCCCACATCCAACAACCACCCCCAACCCACTCTGCAAAGAAACTGGAACAAAATCACCATCGACCAGATCTCCTCATCGCTTCTTCAAAAGCCCCCCGCCCACTCCTCAAACCCAGACCAAGCAGCCACCAACCTCACCCAATGGTTATCCAACAGCGCCGACATCCTAGCACCACTGAAAAAACGACAAATCAAACTAGGCAGCAAGAAGGCCTCCTGGTTCAACGATGACCTTAAGAAATCCAAGAAACTCTGTCGCTCCCTTGAGAAGGCCTGGAAAAAAGACCCAACCACCAGCACCAAGGACGCCTTCAAAAACGCCACCCGCATACACCACCAACTAATCCGAAATGCCAAGAAAGCAGCCTTCAAGGACCGTCTAGATAACAACGCCCACAACAGCAAGGAATTATTCAACATCGTCAAGGAATTTACCAACCCCTCAGCCAACTCCAACGACATCACCCCCTCTCAAGCCCTCTGCGACTCCCTAGCCTCATTCTTCCACAACAAAATTGCAGACATCCACAACAGCTTCGACAACCAACCCGGGGACCAACCCACCCAATCCCCTGCAGGACCCCCACCCCCCCCTGAACATCCTCAATGACTGGAAGCCAATCTCCACTGAGGACACCATCCGTCTGATGAACTCTATCCACTCAGGATCCCCCACAGACCCTTGCCCTCACCACATCTTTAACAAAGCAGACTCCATTATTGCACCGCACCTCCAAGACGTCATCAACTGCTCCCTCAACTCCGCAACCTTCCCGGAAAGCTGGAAACATGCCGAACTCAGCGCCCTCCTGAAGAAACCCACAGCTGACCCCACCGAACTCAAAAACTACCGCCCTATCTCACTCCTTCCATTCCCGGCCAAAGTCATCGAGAAAGCTGTCAACAACCAGCTCGCCGCATTCCTCGAAACCAACAAATCCCTCGACTCCTCACAGTCCGGCTTCCGAGCCAAGCACAGCACCGAAACCGCCCTCATCGCAGCAACAGACGACATTCAAACTCTACTGGACAATGGAGACACAGTCGCCCTCATCCTCCTCGACCTCTCCGCAGCCTTCGACACAGTCTGCCATAGCACCCTTCTACAGCGCCTCAAAAACATCGGAATCCAAGGAAAAGCACTGGAATGGATCACCTCGTTCCTCTCCGGAAGAACTCAGAGAGTCCGCCTTCCACCATTCAAGTCAGAAGCCACTGAAGTCATCTGCGGCGTACCTCAAGGGTCCTCACTCAGTCCCACCCTCTTCAACGTTTACATGAGCCCCCTCGCGGCCATCGTACGCCAACATAACCTCAACATCATCTCCTACGCCGACGACACTCAACTGATCCTATCACTCACCAGAGACCCTAACACGGCCAAAACCAACCTACACGAAGGAATGAAAGAAGTAGCCGAATGGATGAAGCACAGCCGTCTGAAACTGAACTCAGACAAAACAGAAGTCCTCATCTTAGGTACCTCCCCCTCCGCCTGGGACGACTCTTGGTGGCCAGAGGCCCTTGGAAAAGCACCCATCCCGACGGACCACGCACGGAACCTGGGCGTCATCCTGGATTCCTCACTCTCGATGAACAGACAAGTCAACGCCGTTTCTTCATCTTGCTTCAACATTCTTCGCATGCTCAAAAAAACATTTCGCTGGATCCCTACCGAAACTAGAAAAACAGTCACCCACGCTCTGGTCACGAGCCGACTGGACTACGGAAACATCCTCTACGCCGGCACCACCGCAAAACTCCAGAAAAAACTACAACGCATCCAGAACGCCTCAGCCAGGCTCATATTAGACATCCCGCGTAAAGAACACATCTCTGATCACCTGAAAAACCTCCACTGGCTCCCCGTAAATAAGAGGATCACTTTCCGGCTCTTAACCCACGCACACAAAGCACTCTACGAAATCGGACCCGAATGTCTCAACACACGACTATCCTTCTACACCCCCTCCCGCCAGCTACGATCCTCCAACCAAGCCCTCGCCACTGTACCCCGCATCAACAAAACCACCGTGGGAGGTAGATCCTTCTCCTACCTAGCAGCTAAAACTTGGAATTCAATTCCCACTCACCTTCGCCTTACTCAGAACCACCAAGCATTCAGAAAACAACTCAAAACGTGGATATTCGACAAGTAACTCCCCCCTTCTTCAAGCGCCTTGAGACCCTCTGGGTATGTAGCGCGCTATATAAATCTTTTGACTTGACTTGACTTGACTATTAAATTCACTGAAAAAACCAGAGGTTTCACACCAGTTATAGTTAGCTGGAAATTTTACTGACATAAAACCATTGAAATTCCCACGTTATAGTTAGTCGGACTCACTATAACTTGCGCATGCAATGCACTGCTGATGACATCACATATTACATCACTCATGACATGGTCAGTGACATCACTCATGACATCACTGATGACACCATCCAGTGAATGTGTGTCTTTCTGAAAAAAAAATATGTTTTATATATGTATATGTAAAGGTCGATGGAAGAATAAATGTTTAAATTATTGTCTTAATTAATGTTTTTTTTTAAAAAATTGATTGGTTAACTGGCTTATTAAGTGTATCTTAGTGAATACATATATTGGCGAGTAATATTTAAATATTTAAATATATGTATCAGTCTTTCACTTTGTGTATAAGTGGCTATATGGGTTGGTGAGTAGCTACATGTGTGTGTATATGGGTTATTATATGTTTTTTTAGTATCAGTATGAGTGTCTGTATGGTTTGGTGGGGGTGTTACTTAGCACATAGATGTATCAATGACTGACTCACTGTTTGTATGTTTTTTGAAAACAGCATATGTGCAGGACTGTATGAGTGGATGAGTGTGTATATGTGTGTGTTACTGATTGAATGCCTGTCTCACTAGTGTGTTTATCAGTAACAAGATATATTTTAATCTAGTATATGTGAGTATTGATGTATATAAGTCAGTATATGTGAGAGTGAGAGATTGTAAGAGTTCCTATTTAAATAAGTATGTGTTTCTATAAGTGATTGTTTAAGAGAGTACATATGTGTAAGTTTCCTTAGAAGTAAGGTGGTAGTGTGTGTAAATCTTTATATGCAAATAAATGGATGTTTATTAGTTTATTTGCATGTGTGAGTATATGTGTGAGTAACTTTTTGATGACTGTTGGTGTGTAACAGGATGAATAGGGGTATTACTACATATGATGAGTGAGTATATGTATGAGTGACTATATAAAACTGTTGGTGAATGAGTGGATGTGTATATAGATGGTGAAATTACTGAATTGGTTGTTGTAACTGGTATGAGTATATCCACTTTTTTGAAAATGTTAGTTTCTTTTTTTGAATATGTGTTTCAAAGGTTACTTTACAGTGAAAGGAGGTCTGTCACTGTGTCACAAGGATGGTGTCATCAGTGATGTCATGAGTGATGTCACTGACCATGTCATGAGTGATGTAATATGTGATGTCATCAGCAGTGCATTGCATGCGCAAGTTATAGTGAGTCCAACTAACTATAACGTGGGAATTTCAATGGTTTTATGTCAGTAAAATTTCCAGCTAACTATAACTGGTGTGAAACCTCTGGTTTTTTCAGTGAATATATATATATATATATATATATATATATATATATATATATATATATATATATATATATATATATATATATATATATATATATATATATATATATTACCTACTGGCAGTCGCCACTAGGTATATATAGTTAGGATTTTTTTGAATAGGGATTTCTGAAAATTCTATGTTGAATAACTTTGGCGTTGATGGACGGAATTGGCTGCAATTTTCAGGAAAATGGCACATTTTGTTTCTGAGCGTCCCCTGAAAGTTTGGGGGGGTTTCGTCAAGCGGGGGCTGAGAAAAAAGGGGGGTCCCAAAACGTGTTTTTAACATTGATTTTTCCATAGGGCGGTTGGACTCACTTTTATCTCGAACGGCTGAATGGATTTCTATGAAACTTGGCAAAATTGTAGAGACTGTTTGCCCGATGTGCCTTTGCTAGGTCTCAAGATATGTGCTCCAGTGGATTTTGAGAAATTAACGTTCAAAAAAATATATATATCTGTGACTGCGTCCCGGTTAGCGCCCCGGTTCGCGTACCAGACGCGTAACGGAACTTCGCGAGGAGAAGCGGATTGGCTCTCCGGTGACTGTCAACATTCTAAACAGTCCGGAGCGGCCGCCATCTTGTCTCTCGGTAGGATCGAGAGACAAGAGGTGGAAATAAACGAAGGAGGAAATGAATGAAAGGGGGCAAGGTAGACCCCTCCTGACCCCCTAGGATTGATGTGGGGGCTATTAAAGGGCCCCGCGGGGCAAAAAAATAAAATATTCTTTTTTTCGATTTTTCGCGGTGGAAGCGCTACCCGGTACGCGAACCGGGTAGCTCACCGGTAGCGTAACGGGAGTCCGCCATCTTGTGTTTCAGCAAATTTAGTCACAAGATGGAGGATAAACAATGTTGGGAATTGGTATAAGGGGGCACGGGAGACATATCCTGACCCCCTAGGTTTTCTGAGGGTGGCTGTGGAGGCCCATATATGTAAAAAAAGAAATACTTTTTTTTTCAAATTTTCGCATGGTTAGCGCCCGGTCCGCGCACCGGGTAGCGTTCCGGAAAGCGTAAATGTAAATGTGTGGAAAAGCACTTCATGCTTTAAAGCAATTGTATTTTTGAACTGATTGTTCTTTCCTCTTAGTCCTCCTCTTTGTTTTTTTCCCCACACTCTTCTTCAGCATGATAGTTGATAAATTCGTTGCCTCAAAAAATTTATATACATAAAAAAATTATATTAAATACATATAAAATATATTTTTCCTTTAAAAGAAGAATACATTTTACAGCTTTTGATATTTGCTAATAAAAACCATTGAAATTCACTGAAAAAACCATAGGTTATAGACCATATCTAGTTAGGAATTAGCATTTACAAAACCTTGAAAATTCACTGAAAAAACCATGGGTTATAGACCATATATAGTTAGGAATTAGCATTTACAAAACCTTATTTTACTCACACAAAACCATTGAAATTCGCATATATAGTTAGTTGCACTAACTATATATCGCGCACCCGCAATCCACTGCTGATCATGTCACATATTACATCATTCATGACATGGTCAGTGACATCACTGATGACATCACTGATGACATCTCAAATGACATCACTGATGACATCACTGATGACAAAATCCAGTGACTGTATGTTTCTGTAAAGTTGAAATATGTCTTACATATTGAAGAATGAGTGGATGTATAAGTGTCTGGATGAAGGATTTAGTAGGTGCATGACTGACTGTATGAGTGAGTGATTAAATGTGTCTCACTTTGTGCATGGGTTAGTGACTAAACTGTCTTAATTTGTGCATCATTATGTCTGTTGTTCTGTAAACTGCTGCATGTGTTGATCAGTAGCTATATGAGTAACTATATGGGTTATTGATTGGTTGCCCAAGTATTTGTATGGGAGACTGAGTGTGTGTGTGGGTGGCTGGGAGGTGTATGACTCTGTGCATAGATGTGTGAGCAGTTGATTCACTAGATGTATGGGTTCAAAAGTGCATGTGGAAACAGCTGTATGGGCGGTTGACTGTGTGCATGAGTGTATTGGTGAGTGAATGGATATCTCAGTGCTACATGTCAAAGTAAGTACATATGTAAAAAACAGTACATGTGAGAGTTGACATATATAAATAACTGTGCATAAGAGCCAGTGAATGTGTGAGTGGCTGTATGGATCATTGTGAACTTCAATCAAGGATTGTATAAAAGAGTAAATATGTGTTAGTATATATTTGAATAAGTAAGGTGTGTATAACTGTATAGTAGAGGAAATGGAGGTGTGATTTATTCTTTGCATGACTGACTAGGTGTGTGAGTAACTCCATGGATGAGTTACAGTCTGTGAGTGTCTGTTTACACTGAGTGTATGTAAGGTTATATTAGAGTCTGAAGAGGTTCAACGTATTATCACATGAATGATATCATCGGTGATGTGATCAGTAATGTCAAATGAGATGTCATCAGTGATGTCATCAGTGATGTCATTTGAGATGTCATCA
This sequence comes from Lissotriton vulgaris, assembly GCF_964263255.1. Taxonomy (NCBI): domain Eukaryota; kingdom Metazoa; phylum Chordata; class Amphibia; order Caudata; family Salamandridae; genus Lissotriton; species Lissotriton vulgaris. Next base: position 905,262,113 of record NC_141698.1, read on the forward strand.
GTGATGTCATCAGTGATGTCACTGACCATGTCATGAATGATGCAATATGTGACATCATCAGCAGTGGATTGCGGGTGCGCGATATATAGTTAGTGCAACTAACTATATATGCGAATTTCAATGGTTTTGTGCGAGTAAAATAAGGTTTTGTAAATGCTAATCCCTAACTATATATGGTCTATAACCTATGGTTTTTTCAGTGAATTTTTAAGGTTTTGTAAATGCTAATTCCTAACTATATATGGTCTATAACCTATGGTTTTTTCAGTGAATTTCAATGGTTTTTTAATAGCAAATATCAAAAGCTGTAAAATGTATTCTTATTTTAATGCAAAAATATATTTTATATGTTTTTAATAAATAAAAATTATGCATCTGCCAAACCCTGACCTCTTAATAGTGCACTGTGGTGGAAATGATTTGGGCACTATGACTGGGGTTGGTCTGGAAATGCTTTTAAAGAACACCTTTCATCAATTGATGACACTTTTTCCCCAAACTGCCTTGGTATATTCCAATATATGCCAAAGACAGAAATGGAAGTGGTCCAACCAATTTTTTCCACAATTTGAGAAAGCACAGAAACATGTGAATACATCTGTTTCTGCTTACATGAGAGACTATGGAAAGGGTTAAATATACAACAATAACTTGCGTTACAACATTCAAGACATCTACAGAAGAGATGGTGTGCACTTCTCCGATGAAGGGAATAGAATATTCGTCCTTTATTTAAAACTGTGCATTGGAACCTACTTGTAGGTACCTAAATTAGCCACAGAACCCAACAGCTCTTTTCAGAGCTACCCTACCTCTGATCATTCAAAACGTTTATCTTTTTCTAACTTTTTTTTTTCACCAAAGTACGCTCCCCGGTTCGCTTACCGGTGCGCGTACCGGGCGCTCCCCCCGCGAAATTTTCCAAATTTTTATTTTTTATTTTTGCATATATCAGCATCCTAATCCCCCCTCAGAAAACCTAGAGGGTCACAAAGTGTCTACCGTGCCCCCTTCTACCCATTCCGAACATTGTTTGTCCTCCATCTTGTGTCTCAATTCTACCGACACACAAAATGGAGGACTCCCGTAACGCTGCCGGTTCGCGTACCGGGGAGCGCACCGGTAAGCACTCGATAAAAAAAGGTGGGAAAGTAATTTACAGGAAAACCACTACAGACATTTTCATCAAATATAGAACAGGCCCTACTACATAGCAGTCCCTACCATTTACCCAAATTTGATGGAATTCCATTGAGAAAATTATGCTGTAAGCCTGACTAAATATCCTGAAGTAAATTACCTAACAAAAACACTTATGAAGTGTTAGAATTGACAACCAATCAAAATGCTACTTTCAATATCTTCTATTATTTCATGACATTTGATTGGTTATGTACCTGAATATATATAAAGAAAGAGAGAGAAACACAGCCATTTTGACTACTACTTCCTGAAGTACATATCAAGTGCATTTCAACTGAGAACTTAAACTTCTTTTTGAAAGGTAAGATGTTATTTTAAAAACTGAAGTATGTTCTGCACTTTAAGTTAAATAGGAAAACATTTTCTGATAGTTATATACTATCCCTCTGTAATACTTATAGAATAAGATAGACTTCTCTGTTTTAGTTATGGATGGAGTTAGGCTTGTCTTGTATAATTAAGAATTGACTTAGGCTTTTTCACATACATTTTATTATATTTCTACTTACAGTCTGATACCATACACTGCCCAAAGATAAAATCACTGTTTAAAAAACCAAACTACCTGTCTGTACTTAAACCCAACAGTGCCCTATCTGTACTGATATATTTTTTAAAAATTCAGTTTACAGCACAAAAATGGAAGGAGAGAAAAAAAATACCTTCGAAATTGTTCTAGAAAGCAACAAAGATACAGAAATTGGACCCAATGACTCTGAATTCTTTGATGAATCACGGGACTTTGAACTTCTGCAATGTGTAGAATCAGTAGATTACCTGATTAAAAATGAGAACATTACTGACAATGAATTATTAGAAGTTCTTTTTAATTTTGAAAACGAATCAGAGAAATAAATTTATATTTAATAATTCAAAAATTGTTTGAGACATTATTCATTTTTATATGTATTTTTTAAACTAGTACCAAATTGATTATAATGTAAAATCACACTTTAAATATACTGTGCAACTTTTTTGTGTTACATAGTAAGTTTGCTTATAGTTACTTCCTTTCTCCCACTATTTTATCTCCAATGTGTATTTAACATCTCTTTATCATCTCCTGCCTCTATGGTGTTTCTGCTTTCCTGACAGACTACGCTATGAATTCCATATACCACAATAACTTCTGAAACAACATGCAAGATATCTACAAAGAAAACGGTGTATTTTTATTTTTAGACTCTGCATTGGTACCTACATGTTGGTACTTAAATAAAAAAAAAATTAAAAAAAAAAACAAAAAGAACAATCAATATACGTACTTTATTTGAACATTCTTTCATCCTATTTTCCCTATATTACGCTTCCCGGACCGCTTCCCGGTGCGCGTACCGAGCGCTCCCCCCGCAAAAAAAACAATAATAAAATGTATTTATTTTTTCCCCGCGGGGCCCTTTTAAAGCCCCCTCATCAAACCTAGGGGGTCAGGGAGGATGTACTCTGCCCCCTTATGCTTATTTCCCCCTTTGTTTTTGCCACATCTTGTGTCTCGATCCTACCGAGACACAAGATGGCGGCCGCTCCGGACCGTTTAGAATGTTCACAGTCACCGGGGAGCCAATCCGCTACTCCTAGCGAAGTTCCGTTACGCGTCAGGTACGCGAACCGGGGCGCTAACCGGGACGCTGTCACAGATATATCTGTTTTTTAAAACGTTAATTTCTCAAAATCCACTGGAGCACATATATTGAGACATAGCAAAGGCTACGTCGGGCAAACCATATCTACAATTTTGCCAGGTTTTGTGTAAATCCATTCAGCCGTTCGATCTAAAAGTGACTCCAACCGCCCTATGGAAAAATGAATGGGAAAAACGCGTTTTGGGACCCCCCTTTTTTCTCGGCCCCCCTTGACGAAACCCCCCCGAATTTTTTAGGGGCTGCTCAGAAACAAAACGTGCCATTTTCCTGAAAATTTCAGCCAATTCCATCCACAAACGCCAAAGTTATTCGACATAGAATTTTCAGAAATCCCATAGGAAAAAAATCCTAACTATATATACCTACTGGCGGTCGCCAGTAGGTATATATAGTTAGGATTTTTTTCCTATGGGATTTCTGAAAATTCTATGTCGAATAACTTTAGCGTTTGTGGACGGAATTGGCTGAAATTTTCAGGAAAATGGCACATTTTGTTTCTGAGCAGCCCCTGAAGATTTGGGGGGGTTTCATCAAGCGGGGGCTGAGAAAAAAGGGGGGTCCCAAAACGTGTTTTTAACATTGAGTTTTCCATAGGGCGGTTGGACTCACTTTTAGCTCGAACGGCTGAATGGATTTACACAAAACTTGGCAAAATTGTAGATATGGTTTACCCAACGTGCTTTTGCTATGTCTCAATATATGTGCTCCAGTGGATTTTGAGAAATTAACGTTTTAAAAAACAGATATATCTGTGACAGTGCTCCGGTTAGCGCCCCGGTTCGCGTACCTGACGCGTAACGGAACTTCGCGAAGTGAAGCTGATTGGCTCTCCGGTGTCTGTCAACATTCTAAACAGTCCGGACCGGCCGCCATCTTGTCTCTCGGTAGGATCGAGAGACAAGAGGAGGAGAAAAACGAAGGGGGAATTTAATGAAAGGGGGCAAGGTAGACCCCTCTTGACCCCCAAGGAATGATGTTGGGGTTATTAAAGGGTCCCGTGGGGCAAATTAAAAAAAAATGATTTTTCGCGGTAGAAGCGCTTCCCGGTACGCGAACCGAGTCGCTCACCGGTAGCGTAACGGGAGTTCGCCATTTTGTGTTTCGGTGGAATTTAATCACAAGATGGAGGAAAAACAATGTGGGAAATGGGTATAAGGGGGCACGGGAGACGTATCCTGACCCCCTAGGTTTTCTGAGGGTGGCTGAGGAGGCTCATATATGTTGGAATAAAAATAAAATTGAATTTTTTGCGCGGTTAGCTGCCGGTACGCGAACCGGGTAGCGAACCGGGAAGCGAACATAAGTGAAAATTTGTGAAAAAGGGTACATTCGAAATTTGGAAAGAGTAATTATAGTTAAGGTAGCTCTGAAAAGAGCTTTTGTGTTCTGTGTAAGTTCTAGGTACTTATAAGTAGGTACCAATACACAGTCTTAAATTTTGTATGAAAACTCTGTTTCCCTCATCTGAGAAGTGCACACCATCTCCTCTGTAGATATCTTGCATGTAGTAACGCAAGTTATTGTTGTAGATGGCGCCCATTCCATGGTCTCTCATATAAGCTGAAACAGACTTATTTACATGCTTCCTCGCTTTCTCAATTTGTGGACAAAATTGATTGGACCACCTCCATTTTTGTCTTTGGCATATATTGGAATATACCAAGGCAGTTTGAGGAAAAAGTGCCATTAATTGCTCAAAGGTGTCCTTTAAGAGCATTTCCAGACCTACCCCAGTCAAAGTGCCCAAATCATTTCCTCCACAGTGCACTATTATGAGGTCAGGGTTTGGCAAATGCAAAAAGGTTTTCACCAATGGTATCAATTGGTGACATCTCAATCCTCTTTGCCCAATCCATTTGATATCCACATTTTGTAAATTGAGGTTGTGTAAATGTCTGTTATCAGCATACCTGTGAGCCCAGTGGGTGTAGCTATGTCCAAGAATCCAGACAGAAAACACGGTGAGAGGAGGTTCTGCTGCAGTCAGATGAAGTGTGGGAATGAAATGGCAGTTGAAATAATAGGAGATTGTAAAGAAAAAAAACTGTCGAATTTCAGTGCTAATGGTTCATTAGCAGTGATTGGTGGACTTCCATTGCTGAAAACAGAAAGTTAGGGTGCATGGATGTGTTCTTTGAAAGATGTAATTTGAATGGTTAAGAAAAAATGATTTTAAGAAAGATTGCAGTGGATTAGCAGGTGTACTGAGAGTTCAGAGTTCATTTGAAACATTGTTGTGTGAATTTGTAAACATGAGAGGTCTGTCAGGAGGTAGTTGCTATGGAAAAAGGGCAGAAAGGGCAGAGGGGGGAAGGGTGTTGATTTGAAAAAAGTGAGGGAAGAGTTTTGATTGGGTGACATGAGAGATATGTGTGATGAATATCAGCATTTCTGTGCCTTTCTTGGTTGCAGCCTCTGGAGTGCATACCTTTTGCTCTGCTAAAGAAAAATTGGTGTGTTTCTGAGACTGTTTTGAAATTCACAAAGCATTTGCTAAGGTGAGATATGGTTTCTTTATTTTAGAAAGAGACTAGTATGCTTTTTGGAGAAAATAAGGAAGCCAGCTGTGCATTTAAAATGATGTTTTGTGTCAAGTGTTTGCATTATGTTTTCCAAGAAGCTTTTGCATTGTTTTACAAATTGTAATTGTAGATAATGTGAAGTATTAGTACTGACAAGGTGTGCTTCTACATAGGAGCTGTGCTGTGTTTTCAAATTATGATCAGAAAATCGTTTTTAAGGCAAAGGAATGCTTTTTAAATTTATAAGAATTTCTTTACTTGCGATGTGACTCCTGCAATGCGTCGCTTTTGTTGAATAGATGCATGATGCATCTGTGCTGTTTTTGCCCCATGGTGCTCCACATTGTAAATGTTAAAAGCGATGCATAAGTGGTGCAAGGGCCTTGTAAATACACTCCTGTGTGTGCATGGCCATTTTAAGTCACTTACTCCTGGTGCAAGGGCCTTCTAAATATGCCCTCATGTGTGCTTGGCATTTTTAAATCACTTACCCCTGGTGCAAGTTCCTTCTAAATACGCCGTCATGTGTGCTTGCACATTTCAAATCACTTCCCCCTGGTGCAAGGGCCTTGTAAATATGCCCCCATGCGTGCTTGGCCATTTCAAGTCACTTCCCCCTGGTGCAAGGGCCTCTGAGACTGTTTTGAAATTCAAAAAGCATTTGCTAAGGTGAGATATGGTTCCTTTATTTTAGAAAGAGACTAGTATGCTTTTTGGAGAAAATAAGGAAGCCAGCTGTGCATTTAAAATGATGTTTTGAGTCAAGTGTTTGCATTATGTTTTCCAAGAAGCTTTTGCATTTTTTTACAAATTGTAATTGTAGATAATGTGAAGTATTAGTACTGACAAGGTGTGCTTCTACATAGGAGCTGTGCTGTGTTTTCAAATTATGATCAGAAAATCGTTTTTAAGGCAAAGGAATGCTTTTTAAATTTATAAGAATTTATTTACTTGCGATGTGACTCCTGCAATGCGTCGCTTTTGTTGAATAGATGCATGATGCATCTGTGCTGTTTTTGCCCCATGGTGCTCCACATTGTAAATGTTAAAAGCGATGCATAAGTGGTGCAAGGGCCTTGTACATACACTCCTGTGTGTGCATGGCCATTTTAAGTCACTACCCCTGGTGCAAGGGCCTTCTAAATATGCCCTCATGTGTGCTTGGCATTTTTAAATCACTTACCCCTGGTACAAGTTCCTTGTAAATACGCCGTCATGTGTGCTTGCACATTTCAAATCACTTCCCCCTGGTGCAAGGGCCTTGTAAATACGCCCCCATGTGTGCTTGGCCATTTCAAGTCACTTCCCCCTGGTGCAAGGGCCTTGTAAATACGCCCCCATGTGTGCTTGGCCATTTCAAGTCACTACCCCCTGGTGCAAGGGCCTTGTAAATACGCCCTCATGTGTGCTTGGCCGTCATTTTCCCCTGGTGCATGTGCCTTGTAAATACGCCCCTATGTGTGCTAGACAATTTTAAGTCACTTCTCCCATGAATCTGGGAGACTAATTTGGTAGAGACTAGTATGCTTTTTGGAGAAAATAAGGAAGCCAGCTGTGCATTTAAAATGTTTTTTGTGTCAAGTGTTTGCATTATGTTTTCAAAGAAGATTTTAGATTCTTTTACAAATTGTAATTGTAGATAATATGAAGTATTAGTACTGACAAGGTGTGCGTGTACATAAGAGCTGTGCTGTGTTTTCAAATTATGATCAGAAAATCGTTTTTACGGAAAAGGAATGCTTTCTAAATTTATAAGAATTTATTTACTTGCGATGTGACTCCTGCAATGCATCGCTTTTGTGGAATAGATGCTTGATATATCTGTGCTGTTTTTGCCCCATGGTGCTCCACAGTGTGAATGTTAAAAGCGATGCATAAGTGGTGCAAGGGCCTTCTAAATACGCCTCCATGTGTGCTTGGCAATTTTAAGTCATTTCCCCCTGGTGCAAGTTCCTTGTAAATACGCCGTCACGTGTGCTTGACCATTTCAAGTCACTTTCCCCTGGTGCAAGGGCCTTGTAAATACGCCCCCATGTGTGCTTGGCCATTTCAAGTCACTTCCCCCTGGTGCAAGGGCCTTGTAAATACGCCCCCATGTGTGCTTGGCCATTTCAAGTCACTTCCCCCTGGTGCAAGGGCCTTGTAAATACGCCCCCATGTGTTCTTGGCCATTTCAAGTCACTTCCCCCTGGTGCAAGGGACTTGTAAATACGCCCCCATGTGTGCTTGGCAATTTTAAGTCATTTCCCCCTGGTGCAAGTTCCTTGTAAATACGCCGTCATGTGTGCTTGACCATTTCAAGTCACTTTCCCCTGGTGCAAGGGCTTTGTAAATACGCCCCCATGTGTGCTTGGCCATTTCAAGTCACTTCCCCATGGTGCAAGGGCCGTGTAAATACGCCCCCATGTGTGCTTGGCCATTTCAAGTCACTTCCCCCTGGTGCAAGGGCCTTGTAAATACGCCCTCATGTGTGCTTGGCAATTTTAAGTCACTCCCCCCTGGTGCAAGGGTCTAGTAAATATGCCTTCATGCGTGCTTGGCAATTTTAAGTCAATAACAATAACATCAACAATGTCTGTTCTGGAACAATCTCTAAATAGAAATAGAGTCTCGAAATTAGTTGAGATTAACATATAACAGACCACAGGTCATATGTAGAAGCATTCCATTCCATTGCTATTTTCTACCATCAAGTATGTTGCAAAATCCTTCCATTCAATTGTTTGTTTACTGTTATTGATTTACTGTTTGGTAATAGTATTTAATAACATTTTTTTAATGCATTTTCCACAGATTCAACTCAAGATATTCTTAAAAATTCAAACATGCCCTCAAGGCAAAGAAAAAAAAAAGAAGCAAAGCGACTTACACCCCACCTTAGTAAAAATGGAGATAATGGACCTTTGCAGCAGTCCTCTAGAATCAAAAGTTGTGAAGTCACCCAAAAAATTCCGGGTAAGACAACAAAATCTTTTTTAAGAAACATTTGCAGACGAAAAAGTATCACTAGAGAACATGTTTTAGTTCAGAAGAAGAGAGCCAATTTAAACGGGAAGGAAAGGCCCCTCAAAAATGGCACTGCTAGAGCAGGAGATAACTCTGTGCATGGTAGTAGAAGGAAAAATCTGTTTAGAGACATTCGTAGACGAATGTTCCGCAATAGGATAATTGGCAATTTGTTAAAAAAATTTAAGAAAGGTCAACAGAAAGTGGCTTTTTATAAGAGAAAGAAAAATGTAGAGAAAATTATTGATCAGGCTTTCGAAATTAAGCGAAAGGTATTTATTTTGGTAATCAATAGAATTAGGAAACTAAACAAGGTAATTTATGATTTCAAATCAAATAGTAGATTGAAGAGAGTAGTTAATCGTAGTAATTTTTGTGAAGTTTTCTCAGGAGAATGGATGCATAGTTCAAGTTGTGAGGCATTTTTCAATGAGGAGAGTTACTTCCAGGACAATGATTTGGTGCATGCAGTTGACACCAGTGGTCGAGCATATGAGGTAAAAGATGGTTGTCTGGTTGAAAAAGAAAAACTTGTGTCTGCAGATGCAGAAGAGGTGTTAAGTGATGTGGTTTTAGGGAGACATCCTAAAGGACCAGTGTACATCTGGAAGTGTAGTTCTATTTGCAGTGTGCGACAGGATTCCATCAATTTGCTTTGTGATTTTGTACGGACATTTAACAAGAAAAGTTTAAAACAAAAAATAAAGTTGTTGCAAGAATTAGATCCTTGCAGAGTGAGAGAAGTGACAGGTTTGCGTGGTCATTCACTGGCTTGTCTTTCCAGGAGAGTATGCCAGAGTGTTTTTCATCATTTCAGGATGCTAGCAGTGCATCATAATAAAGTGAGGAAATTAGTGAGAATGTTGTATCATGCTAAGAGTCCAGCAATTATGCTTAAACAATTGAGCAGTGCTCTTTTGCATGGTTCTGAAGTAGATGTGAAGAATATTTGTGAAGAAATTGAGTTCTGTTACTTTGCTGGTGAAGAGAACAATGTTGAAATTGATCCAGTAGAAGAAGGTAATGTGGAAGAGAGTGTACTGATTTCTAATATAGATAAGTTTCACAAGGAAATTTCCATCTTTCAGGAGAAATCAAGTGAGAGGCCTAATTTCACTTGTGTGTGTTGTAGACGGACTTATTATAAGAATCAGACTAAGTTAGTGGATTTATATGCAAAAAGTGGATTGGAAAACAATAGTGAATGGAAGGATTTTTCCACATACTTGATGGTAGAAAATTGTTTTGATTTGGGATCGGACCAACGTATGTGTACTTATTGTTTTAACAAATTAAACCAAAACCGGATGCCTGCTAGAGCGGTTCATAATAATCTGGAATTGGTTGACATTCCTTCTGAATTGAAGGATTTAAATACTTATGAATCTATTTTGATTCAAAGTGTCCATCCCTTTCAGGCTATTGTACGAATGGAGCCAAAGACAGGGAAATTGCCTCCATCAGATTTACAGAGAGGATTAAAGGGAAGAGTTGTTTATTTGCCTTTAGATTTGAAGAAAAACATTAATACAATTGGAGTAGAGAAAGTGGAAGAGGAACCTCTGGTCATCCTAGTTAATGGTGTTCCGACAAAGAGTAAGAAAATCTGGCAAGATTTAGTGGATGTTAGGAAAGTCAAAAAGCCAACATTGTATTTGATAAAGAACAATGAGTACTACAAGAATGTATGTGTTGCAGAAGAGGAAGTAAGTGAAGAAGAAGACAGCGAATTGTGTGCTGGACAAATTGAGAAAGTAGAAGCCTCTAAAAATGAAGAAATATATGAACATTATAGTGTTCATCCTTTGCATTCCAAGGAAGTCTTGGGGAATGCTATTGAGTTATTTCAAATGAAACAAGCCAAAGGGAGTCCCATTAGTGTTTGCGAGGAAAGTTTGGAAGCTCGGTGTTTTCCACAGTTATTTCCCACAGGTCGAGGAGGACGATATGATGAGCGACCTGATCAAATTCCTGCTTCTGAATACCGGACTTTACGATTGTATGCAGAAGATCCTAGGTTTCGTCAATGCATTCCCTATTTGTTTCATCTATTGTTTGAAAGTGATCTGTCTGGACTGTCTTATGCAGTGAAACACATCCTGAAAAGTGGTCTACAACTGCGAAATATCTCAGCAAGGGACTTTATAGATAAAGTCAATGTGCAAGACAGTATTTTGGATTCTCACCTGATTAATCTGATGGCATGTCAGCGTGGTACTAATGAGTATTGGTACCGTCGTCATGGTGACTTAAAATGTATGCTGAGGAACTTAGGAACTCCCACATGGTTCCTCACTCTCAGCTGTGCTGAGTATGGCTGGGAAGACTTACTTGAATTTACAAGAGAGGCAAATGGAAACATTGAAAATATTGAATTCAAGACACCCGGAGAACTGTGCTCTTTGGATCCAGTCAATGTATGCAGGTACTTCAATCATAGATTTGAAGCTATGATGTCTTTCATCACGAACAAGAAAAATCCACCTCTTGGAGAGGTGTTTGATTTCTTCTGGAGAAAGGAGTATCAAGCAAGAGGTGCTCCTCATATACATATGCTGCTATGGATAAAAGATGCACCCAAATTTGGAACACATCCGGATGACTTAGTGATGAGTTTCATAGAACAGTATTCTACGTGTGCTGTTCCAAAGACAAAGGAAGATAAAAGTCTAAGAGAACAAGTTTTACGGTTTCAAAGCCATCGTTGTGGAAAGTACTGTCGTCGTAAATTCAGAAACAAGGACAAGTACTACACCAAATGTCGTTTTGCATTTCCACGATCGGTGATATCTAAAGGAAGAGTGAACAATTTGATGTCTTCGCTGCGACATAATGTGACGAGGAAATCACCCAAAAACACATACAATTTGAAAAGAAACGAAGAGTCCAAGTACATTAACGACTACCACCCAGTGATTTTGTCCATGTGGAATGCTAACATGGATATACAGTTTGTGGCTGACAACTGTATGGCTGTGGCTCGGTATGTGACGTCTTACATCACAAAAAAAGAAAAGACAGAACTGAAGGATATGTGGGAGGATATTTCCCATGAAAAGAGCCTCAGTAAGAAGTTGTACAGTTTCAGTCTGAAGATGTTGTCGCATCGAGAAATTGGAGCTTATGAATGTTCTGACCGGTTATCTTCAGCAAGTCTCTATGCCAAATCTAGGAGTATCATTTGGGCGAGTCTTGGTCTTGCTGCAACGCGTAATCGAGTTCTGAAACCTGTACGGGAAATTGAGTATTTGGCGGAGAAGGAGCCAAGCAGTACAGATATTTTGAAGACCAACATGTTGGATACATATTATCCAAATAGAAGCCGTCACCTGGAGAATGTTTGTCTGTATGAGGTTCTACAAAATTACATTTTCAAGAGGAACATCAAAGAAGATATTGATAAAGGAGTGTATGCTGTAATTGGAAATGAGGGATGTCTGGTCAAGCAAAAAAAATGTCTATTGGTAAATCATCGAAAATTGGATTGCAAATCTCCAGAAAGAAAAGAGTTTTTCTATTTAGCTCTTTTGCAACTTTTCAAGCCTTGGCGTGCAGAAGAGGAACTGCTTGGAGATTTCCTCTGTTATGAAGACTCTTTCAATGCAGCCAAGGAGTCCATAGAATGTCCTGTTTTTCCAAAATATCTAGAAATGTTGAATGCAGAAATCGAGCAGGAAGCAACAATAGCAGCCGAGATTGCTAGAGACAGTTCTCAGGACAGTCAGAGTTCTGTTTCATTGAGTCAGGATCCACTAGGAGGACCAGTTATCGAAAATGAAGCTGCCGCTGCCATGATTGAGGTGGAAAGAGCCATGGCACATGCTCAGGAGGATGTGGTTAACTTAGAAGATTTGGAAAGACAACTCAACGTTGAGCAGAGGAAAATATATGACGAAGTTACCAGCCAAATTGATCATGGATTAAGTCATGAGAAGAAAGAGTGCTCATGTACGTCGTTGAAGCCTGTCCGACTGTACGTGAGTGGAGAAGCAGGAACTGGAAAAAGTTTCCTCATTAAAGCAATTTCATGTTATCTGCAGAAAAGAACTGAGTCATCACTGTCTTGTGTTGTCACTGCTCCAACTGCACTGGCAGCACATAATATTAAAGGTATTACTTTGCATCGGCTACTGATGCTGCCAGTGGAGCATGATAACAAATTACAATACCACAAGTTATCGGGAGATGCTTGTTGTGAAGTATCTAGAGTCCTGAAGAAGATGAAACTTCTTATCATTGACGAAGTAAGCATGGTTTCCAATGTCATGCTTGCCTTTGTGCATTTGAGAATGCAGGAAGTTCTTAAAACAGAGTATGATGTGTTATTTGGTGGCAAACACATCATTGTTTTCGGTGATCTTCTGCAGCTGACACCAGTGAAAGGACAACCAGTGTTTAAACTGCTTACGCATGAAGATACCAGGAAGTGCCTAGGGAGCATTGGCAACGTTAACATATGGTTAAACTTCAGTTATGCTGAGCTGCGTGAAAATATGCGTCAGGCGAAGGATGAAGATTACAAAAATATTCTACAAGATGTTAGAATCGGGAAAGTGACTGAGCGTGGGAAAGAAGCTTTACATGCACGATTACTGTCAAATTTGTATCCAGAAGAAGACGTTCTGCCAGAGGATATTTTTCAGAAAATTACTGAGAAGAAATCTGGAATATGTTTGATGCCAACTCTTGCAGAATGTTCCATCTTCAACAACAAAATGTTGAATTTAGAAAACCAAGAGATTGTGAAACTGGAAGCTATTGACAGAATAGAGCATATGGGAGCAACAATTATTTTGTCTGAGAATTTGAAATCTAAATTGGATTAATTAGAGAAGACTATATCTAAAACTGCTGGTTTTGAAAAGACTCTGAATGTGTGCTTAAATTGCCGATCATTTTGAGAAGGAATTTACATGTTGAAAGAGGTCTGGTAAATGAATCAATGGCTAATATTGTTGATTTTGAGAAATACAGAAATAGAGATGGAATTGAATTTTTAAAAATTAAATTTGATGGCATTGAGGAAGTACAGCTAATTGGTCGTTGCACAGCTAGGTTTTTGCTTGTAAAAGACTTATATGTTCGCCGTAAGCAGTTTCCTGTTTGCTTGGCATATGCGGTGACAATCCATAAATCGCAAGGTTTAAGTGTAGACACTGCTTTAGTGAATATTGGCAGCTCTGTATTCAAAGAGGGTATGGCTTATGTAGCATTGTCACGAGTCAGAACTTTATCGGGATTGTACTTGATTGACTGTGATGTCACAAACATTTGTGCGGATCTAGATTGTGTTAAGGAATACATATGGCCGGGATGCCTGTCACCCCCTCCCAACACCATCCCCAAGGATGGAAAGACGGATGCAGTTCTGAACTTTTGGAAGGCGGGAGGGAGTTACCCTCTCGGCCGTATTTATTAAAATATGAAACAAAATTAAAACATTAAATAAAAAGTTTCATATCATGTACAATTTTCATTTATTACATTTCGATGAAGACATGTTCATTGGCTAACCTTAACAAATCTCTAATACAAAGGTTTTCCTAACCGAGTCTAACATCCTGCAAATGCATACTTTCTAAATTAAAATTGTACCCTAGCATTACGGGCCAACGGCAAGGTCGCAACCGGTGTCAGATCCCTACTACCAAAACTCTCGCCCTCACGGTGTGATTGGCGGCTGCGCAGAGGACTGTACCCTCTGTGCCAACTCCAATTTCCCTTGTCTTGTTGGGGGCCCCCCATTTCAACTCGACGCCATCTTAAAGATCGTCCGAGGACCCGTGTGAGGTGTCTGTAAGAAGGCAGCGTGGACTCCCCCTCCCACCCCACACTGTCTATCACATCCGCCGTCGCGGATATCCGGGCACCGGGAAATTCGAAGGAGGGGCATATAGCCGCCTCCCCCCCTGGAAGGGGCCTATGGCCGTCTTCCCCTAGGCGACCCATAATTAGTGGGTGCCACCTCCCCGTGGGAGGGGCCAATGGCCGCCTCCCCCCGGGCGCTCCCATCCATAGTGGGTGGCGCCCCCCTCTAGGGACCTTGAAATTACTGCTCACCGATCATGACCTTACCGCCCAACCAAAAAATAAATACGACATTTGATTACCTACTAAGGGAGAAAACATCATCCTGTTTATTTGCAATATTTGTCTATACTACAAGAAAAACAGTACTTTTAGACAGAAAAATATCATTAAACTAGACCTTCATATACCGCTAAATAGAGGGAAGAAAATGTTATCACAGAAAAAATTCTTTATTGCAGAACTAACATTGCCATAAGGGGCAGGTGGGTGGGTCAAAATTGCTCCTTGTTCCGTCGAGGGCTCACGTGCAACGAGTGGGTGCAGCTTCCAAGCACAGGAACAAGAGGATGCTTCTTCGGATTCCCGCTCTCTTTATTCCTCTTCGGGAGGGCGTGAACCCTCCGCTGGTACGCCTACTGGGCGTGGCCATCGGTGTAGGTGTCTAGGACAGCCCCTCTTGGGTGGGAAAAAGGCGCGCCCCGGCTACGCCGCTTCGGGCATACCAGTCGTGACACGCCCCCCGCCCAAAATGGCTTCCCGGGAGGATCCGAGCCCCCAACCATACGTTCGGGGGGACCGAGTGGTCGCCCCTTTCCATATGGCCGGGATGCCTGTCACCCCCTCCCAACACCATCCCCAAGGATGGGAAGACGGACGCAGTTCTGAACTTTTGGAAGGCGGGAGGGAGTTACCCTCCCGGCCGTATTTATTAAAATATGAAACAAAATTAAAACATTAAATAAAAAGTTTCATATCATGTACAATTTTCATTTATTACATTTCGATGAAGACATGTTCATTGGCAAACCTTAACAAATCTCTAATACAAAGGTTTTCCTAACCGAGTCTAACATCCTGCAAATGCATACTTTCTAAATTAAAATTGTACCCTAGCATTACGGGCCAACGGTCGCAACCGGTGTCAGATCCCTACTACCAAAACTCTCGCCCTCACGGTGTGATTGGCGGCTGCGCAGAGGACTGTACCCTCTGTGCCAACTCCAATTTCCCTTGTCTTGTTGGGGGCCCCCCATTTCAACTCGACGCCATCTTAAAGGTCGTCCGAGGACCCGTGTGAGGTGTCTGTAAGAAGGCAGCGTGGACTCCCCTCCCACCCCACACTGTCTATCACATCCGCCGTCGCGGATATCCGGGCTCCGGGAAATTCGTAGGAGGGGCATATAGCCGCCTCCCCCCCTGGAAGGGGCCTATGGCTGTCTTCCCCTAGGCGACCCATAATTAGTGGGTGCCGCCTCCCCGTGGGAGGGGCCAATGGCCGCCTCCCCCCGCGCGCTCCCATCCATAGTGGGTGGCGCCCTCCTCTAGGGACCTTGAAATTACTGCTCACCGATCATGACCTTACCGCCACAGGCCGGATAGTTGACCGGCTATCCGGCCCCCCCACAAACTCCTCCTAAAGGTCATGCTTTCTTAAACCCCTTAGCCATGCTATGAAGTCTCCTATGAGTAAGACATTCCCCTTCCGGGACAAGTGAACCCCATCATTGAGATACATTTGATCACCCCGAATACACCCATGCGGAATACTGTGCAACTGCGCCGAGCGAAACAACCTACCAATTTTGTTGTTGACCTTCTTCACTGAATGGTTCAGTGCTGACACCGAGAGGCCCCCCCGCCACACCTTCCTGGGAATCATGTGGGACCATGCAATCGTGCAACCCGGGATTCTTCTCGCCAGCCAGCTAACGGTAGACAAAAGTCGCTCGAGTAATACTCGCCTACCGAGTGTCACCATGTCATTGCCCCCCAGATGTACTATGATTATAGATGGCGGTGACCTCTGCCGCCCTAAGAGCTCCTCGACAAAAGATTCAAACTGGTCAATACAGAGCCCGCCCCTTCTGTGGAAGGTCACTCTGTACCCGTATTCCCTGGCTGCGCGAGTCGCGTCACCTGCTTTGAATACGTCCCCGGCCCGCCTCACGTATGAGTGGCCCACGACCCACACCACTCTCTCCTCAGCCGGTGATCTCTGACCGCTGGTCCCCTGGTGCAGGGTCGACTGCAAATTCCGCCCGGCATAACATGCTCGCGAAACTGTAAATCAAACAGAAGACAAGAAGCGTGAGTGCATGGAACTTGACTTCATAACATGTGCAACCGCACATACCTTTTAAAACAATTCGAGGACCATCGTCCTAACAGTTTCACCTCTTCGGCACTCTGACCCCTGGCTGTAGCCTCGGTAGCCGCCCCTATCCTGAAGGAGTGGGTCCCAAAATCGCACGGGTCCCAGCCCGCCGCTGCGATTGGCAATGTTAGCACCCTCTGAAACTGAAACCTCGTCAGTGGGGTGGCATCGATGTGTCTCAGCAGACTCCCACCCCATGTATCCACCCTCAGTGCCAAATATTCCTCAATGCACTTTACCGGGCACATGGGGGACCCTCGCATGCGCTGGACAACAACACTGTCTCCCATAGCTCTCTGGTCAGTCTTGGACTTAGCTATTTTGACTACCATTGAATCACCCCTAATCAGGATGTGATCCCTACACAGACCTCCCTCCACATCTTTCTTATTCTTTGCGACCAGTTCGCTCACCCGCATAGCCCCATGGAACGCTAATGCGAAAGCGGCCCGGAACAGAACTGCTTCGAATATGGAGGAACATGTCGTGGGTAGAATCGACATAAGCAGGGACAACCTTTCTAACCCAATCGGGCGCCTCTCATCTACTCTACGACCCTCCAGGCGTTGCCAGCCACGAAGGGCTTTCTTTACCAAAAAGGAAGATGTCGGGTCCTTGATGCCATGCGCCATGAATGAAATGGCCGCCCGGTGCCTATTGGCCGTTGCTACTGATCGGCCTTCCCTGTGTAATGTTACCAGAAACTTTAGGAAGCAATCCTCCTGACCCCATTTCTGATCCCCTGCCGGACCGAAAAATGCACAATAGGAACGAAACGCTCCTTCGTATGCCTTCCTCGTCCTGGGGGCTAAGCTTGCTGCCACGAGGTCTTGTAATCCGGGGCACCGAGTAGCCAGAGTACTTCGGGGAATGGTGCCGCCACTAGGCCCGCAGAAGGTAGATAACCCCTGAACGCCTGCATATGTGAACCAGAGAGTGCACCAGCAGCATGATTCAGTACACCCGGCACATGTTTCGCCCTGAACTGCACATTCAATCTCATGCAAAGTAGTACAATTTCCTTCAACAATCTCAATATCCACTTGCAGCGTGCTGCCTGATTATGTATACATTCAACAACAGTCATATTGTCGGACCAAAACACCACAGAGCGATCTCTGAACTCGTCCGGCCATGCCATCAGAGCCACAAAAATAGGGAATAGCTCGAGAAACCCAATGTTATTTGAGAGGCCGCTGGTGTGCCACCACGTCGGCCATGTTTGCGCCGACCATCTATTACCAAAGATGGCGCCAAATCCCACGCTCCCCGCCGAGTCAGTCCACAAACCTAGCTCGCTCGAGGACGCTGGTGGCTTGTTCCATACCACTCGACCGTTGAAGTCCACCAGAAATGCTAACCAGATGCGCATGTCCTGGCGAACCTCTGCAGACAGTCTCGTGCGGTGGTGTCCTTCCTTGAGACCAACCATAGCTTGTGCAATAGAGCGGGAAAAGGGGCGGGCCATTGGTATCAGTCGCAGGGCAAAGTTAAGCTGACCCACTGCTTGTTGTAACTGATGCAGAGTCACTTTCTCCTTACTAAGGCACAGTTCCAGGGAAGCCCTGAATTTCGCCACTTTCCTTACTGGCAAACGGAAACATCCCTCCACAGAATCGAGTTCAATTCCCAGAAACTCCAGTGAAGTGGATAGTCCCACCGTCTTGCCCGGTGCCAATGGCACTCCGAATTCCTTCATGAGGATGCAAAATTCCTGTAACGCCTGCGCACATTTTGTGTCGCCTGCTGCCCCCAAGAACAGAAAATCATCTAAGTAATGCATAACATGGCTATGCCCAGTGGCTTTGGTGAATACCCATTCCAAAAAACAACTGAATTTCTCAAAATAAGCACAAGAGATGGAGCAACCCATTGGCATACATCTATCCATGTACTAACGTCCTTGGAACACAAAGCCTAACAGATACTGATCTCGTGGGTGTACCGGGAGCAACCGGAACGCCGACTCGATATCTGACTTCGCCATCAGCGCTCCGGGCCCCAGGCGATTCAACATGGTGACGGCATCATCGAAGGATGCGTACCGCACCGAACAGACTCCCGGGTCAATCGCATCGTTCACCGAGAGACCCTTTGGAGCCGACAAGTTATGGATCAGCCTAAATTCCCCTGGGTTTTTCTTGGGGACCACTCCTAACGGGAAACAGATGAAATTTGATACTGGCGGGTGCTCATATGGGCCCCCAACCCGGCCCAGGGTAACCTCTTTTGCAATCTTCCTCTCCACCACCGCAGGATTATGCTGAGCCGATAGCCGACAGTTGGTTTCTACAAAGTGGTTCCCCACGAAAATCCCCCGCCGGGATGTGGAAACCATATAAGAATCCATTCCTCAACACCCCAGCGGAGACATGATCAGTGTATTCGTTTAGCCAGGGGGTCATTGCCATGATATCAACGGGGGTAGGTAACGGTACACAGTGGTCCCCCTCAGTCCTGTTTGGACCCTCCTCTACCTCCCGACCCGCCATTCTTGGATCTGCACGAACTCTCCGGGTGCGAGGAATTCCCACAACCCGCACACGCATGTCTGAACTTACATGTCCCTTGTGGTCTGGTGCAGTTGCCCCTGTTAAAGCTCCAACAGACCCCCCTCCTTCCCCCATTCCCACCGGTCCTTGCTTGGTGGTCGCCACCGGCGCCCGCTCGAAAGGGCACCGCGGGCTGTTGGTGGGAAAACCCCCGCCCATTCCCGCCTGGCGAGGGCGCCTTTGTCGCGCCCGGCAGGAGCTGCTTCTGCCAAGAAATTGAGTTGAGACAATCCCACGTCAGAGATGAATCATACTCTTTGGCCTTACGGAACTTCATGTCATAACCCATCCATTCATTCCCCTCATATGTTTCGTAAAAATCCATTATTCGTGCCTGATAGCAAGACAATTCAGGTAAAACCTCGGGCTTACGTTCCCCAATAATTGCAGTAAACATCGCAAAGGCCTTGGCCCAATTTGTTATTGTCTCATCCACCCTGAATCCTGCCATCTTGGCCCGCCAAACACTCGGGTGCCACAAATCTTTCTGTGTCTTAACATACTCCATCTCGCGATGGTCAGTCAACAGAGAAAACATATTAACATACTTATCAGCCCATATTAATTCTTTCGTGGCCAACGGAATATGTTGAACCACCTTCTCCCGTCTTGAGGGCAATGAGCCCTCCCCCGCAATTGGCAGTGCCTGCTTACCAGGTTCTGTTGTCGTTCCCGCTGTTTTTTCGACGCCAGCTGCCGGTCCATCCGGGGTCACCTGTGGGGGGACAAGAGGGAGATTCGCCTTTGCGGCATCTCGCGACTGCCGCAACTGCTGAATTAGTAACCTGGCCTCTTCGGCCGTGTCTCCAGGTGCCGTAGCACCCCCCGTTTTCTTGCCGAGCCATGCGGCCAACTGAGCGGCCAATTCAGGAGGCATGTCCTCCTCCTTGGCGGGCGTAATCACAACCGGAATCGGCTGACCCGCGTCTGGGATCGGCACCGGGGCCTCCACTGGAGTGGCAGGGCTCCCCGGGGGTACTTCGGGAACCGGAACCTCCCCCCCCTGCAGCCCTATTCCTGGCCCGTTTCCCCCTACCCTCAGGGGCGACTCCCGGCAATGCCGGGCCTGTTCATCGCATCCATCTGCTTCTTCATGTTCGCCATATCTCGGCCCAGCGCCGGGACCATACCAACGTTCCGTTCGATCTTCGCCATTCTGCTCACCAACATGCGGAGCACCTGGTCAGTCTCGGACCTCTTTCCTGCCTTCTTGCCAGACATTGTTGTCGAATATTCGCACCAAGTCGATCAACACGGTCCTGGATCCTTTAGCCTCGAAGTCGCTGAAAGAGAAACACAAGAATTACAAGTCCTCAAAATTGCTCCTTGTTCCGTCGAGGGCTCATGTGCAACGAGTGGGTGCAGCTTCCAAGCACAGGAACAAGAGGATGCTTCTTCGGATTCCCGCTCTCTTTATTCCTCTTCGGGAGGGCGTGAACCCTCCGCTGGTACGCCTACTGGGTGTGGCCATCGGTGTAGGTGTCTAGGACAACCCCTCTTGGGCGGGAAAAAGGCGCGCCCCGGCTACCCCGCTTCGGGCATACCAGTCGTGACACGCCCCCCGCCCAAAATGGCTTCCCGGGAGGATCCAAGCCCCCAACCATACGTTCGGGGGGACCGAGTGGTCGCCCCTTTCCAATAGGTTAAGAAGAGAGTATGCACCACATTTGCCTCAATATCCTTTGTTTGAGAAACGTGTGGTAGGCCGGAAACGAAGAAATATCAGTAATACTAGGGAGGTTGTAGCAAAAAGACCAAAAGTCAATGAACCGAAAATTGTAAGCAGAAAGAAAATGAATTCTGTTGAAGATGTTGTTGGTTTTCAATTTGAAAATAGTTCTGGTGTCAACTGCTATGCTAATGTAGTGGTTAATGTTGTCTTTTCACTAGACACTTTAAAAGAACAGATTGTGATCAATTCGGAACAAAGTTTATGCTGTTTGTTGAATTCTGTGTTAGAGAAATGTAGCGCTGATATAACAAGAGTAAAAAGTGTGTCTGAAATTCGTAATCTGTTAGACAAATGTTCAGGTCAAACGCAATTCTCTCAAAATATTCAGCAGGATTGTCAGGAGTTTTTAATGTATATGCTTGATGTATTGCAAGATGAAGGAGTAGATGTAGATTATCTGTTTGGCTTTTCTTATCAATGGCAGAATAATTGCGAGAACTGTAGGCTATCAAGTACTACTAGTGTAGACTCAGAAAGATTTATATATTTAACTTTGCCTGACAGTAAATCAGTATCCTTCAATAAGCTAGTAAAAGCAGCCGATCAAAACATGGAGTGTAGCCAATGTAAGTCTGCAATGCTGTCCACGTTAATTATACGAAGTTATGGCCAGTATGTCATTTTAATGTTCCAACGATGTAGGTCTGATGGAACTAAATTCACAACTTTAATGAAAAATGTTGTGGCTTCGCAGTTGGCAATATCAGGAAGGACTTTTGTAACTACAGCAATTATATATCATGACGGTCCTTCAACAACTTCAGGACATTACACAGCTTATTTAAAATCTGGAAACGGCTGGTCATTCTGCAATAGTTCTGTTTTAACTTTCAAAAAAAGATTGCCTTTCCACCTTAAAAATTCTTACCTGGTGTTCTTACAACCAAAATTTTAGGGAAGGAATCTCGGAATTGTTCAGAGGAATTTCAAGAGGTTCTAATGGCTCCTACTCTATATGGCCTTGTGGATAAGTGTAGTACAGAGCGAAAACTCTTTGTGTTTATAAGCTAATTCAAGCAGCAGATCAAAACAAGGAGTAGAGGAAATGTAAATCTGCAATGCTGTCCACATTTTTTATAGAAACTTATGGGTGAAATGTCATTTTACAATTTCAACTACATAAACTGGATGAAAATAAGTTGTCAAGTCTAATTAAAAATGTTTTGGCTACACAGTCATCGATTTCAGGAAGAACATTTGTAACTGCAGCTATTATATGTTATGATGGTCCTTTGACAACATCAGGATATTACACAACTTATTTGAAATATAAAAAAGGCTGGTCTTTTGGCAATGATTACCATTTGAGTATGAAACAATGTTGCCTTTTGACTTATTTTCAGAAGTGAGAATTTAGGGTAGGTAACTGGACTATAATGATTCTAGGTGTTGTTGTAATTTAGTGTGCTGTTTTAAATTGCTTTGTATGTCTCATTTTTCTTAAAACGATGGAGCTTATCTTTCAGAAAGTGGCGGGCAGAAAATAATAACAGCACAACAGAGTATAAGCTGTTCATAGGAGATCCTTTGACGTCATAGAAAGTAAATTACTTTTGAGGAGTTTTGATTTCTGATTGATAATATTATAAGGGTTTTTTAAACACAATCATTTTGATTGTGTTTTTTTTTCCCCGCTGCTATATAATGATGAATACCTTCAACTCACTGTTTTCAGTGAAATTTGATATATTCTGAGAACAGCGAAAATAAACCATTAAATATGTATAATTAATTTTGTTCTTTGAATTGTGATTTTTTATATGTATTCATTTTGTCTCATGCTCACTCATCTTTTACTACCTTCTATTAATTTTAAAAAGTTTGTTCTTTCTTACACAGATTAAAAGTATAAAAATAACAAGTGACTAAGTTAATGGCAATTATATGGTAAGTGTTTAGTACTCTTTACGTTACATCTCTATCATATTTAACTTTTATTAGTTCCACTGCTTCATTTCTTTAACCCTCAGTTTCCTGCCTTTGCTACTTCCCTCATTTCTTTTTCTATTACTTACTTACACTACTCTTTCCACTCCTTTTCTCAGTCCCTCTTTAAACAGTATCTCTGTGTTACTCCCTCTATTTGTCTTTCTTTTAACATTACTCTCTGTTTACTTACTCTTCTTTTTTTTTTTTAAATTGCTTTTTTAGTTTGCTTCCGGTTCGCGTACCGGAGCGTGAACCGGGAAGCGAATCAAAAGAAATAGAGGTTGCCAGAGTGCTAAACATTCTAGCAATTTCTTATAAAGGGGAGGTAGTTCTGAAAATAACTTTTTTTTTATTATTTTTGTTGTTTTATATTTTTTTATTATTTTTCTGAACATTTTTTTAGTTTTTTTGTATTTTTTGAAGAGTTTTATATTTTTTTTGGTTTTTTTGGGGGGGAACGAAAATGATTCATTATAAAGGGCTCAACAGGAGCAACAAAAAAAAAAGATAATTTATTTTCTGGGGCGTTTTGTATATTGATGATTTTCAAAAGCTGTATTGATTAGAGTTATACTCCTCTCTCCATAGGCAATTAATTTGCCGCAAAAAATACAGGTAAATCTCATGTTCCCAAAGTTCATCTGTATATTTGGGACCGTCTCCCTCGCCTCTGGTCCCGTCACTGCCTCTTGATTGGATGTACTGGCCACAGGTGGGGGTTATTCTGCAGGTCACGTACTTGTGCAGCACTATAGTTTATAGGGTGCCATCTTTCCATATGTCGATGCATGGTATAATTCCTATAGCTATATTTCTTTTCTGTCCCTCTGGACAGTTCATTTTGGCAGATCAGGCAGGTAACGTACCGGGCATTTACCTTTTTTTGTCCTTGGGGAAATTAAAAAAATTGCCAAATATAACTTTCTTTGGCATGGGACCTCCTTGGCTGTTCAGGTAAAAACCTATTGGTCACTTGCTCCTCTTCCTCTTCTTCCTCTTCTTCCTCCTGTTGCTCAAGGAAAACCTGGGGAGGTGGTCCTCTCTTCCTAGGAGGTGGTGGTGGTGGTGGGGGTGCACCAGCTGCAGCAATCAATGAAGCCATTTCTAAGCAATGAAAGTAGGTCTTTCTCTCATAAAAATGAAAGTCAGAGTGAGGAAAAAAGGTGGGGCTTTCATCATTTGGGGAAAAAAAATGTTCTAAACCAATGAAAAGTGTTATTTTTAGGTCATATGACCAAGCCTTACATCATTAGGAAACTAAAAGTAAAATGAACCAATGAAAAGTTTTATGAGCAAGTCACAGGACCTGTTATGCTTACGTTACGCGTCCCGCTACGCACCCGGGGCGCTTCCGGGGCGCTGCGCTTCGCGCCTCGGTTCGTGTTCCGGAGCGCTTCTGGGTGCGCTAACGCGCCGCGTCACAAGACGCATTACGCGGTAACGCGATACGTCGCGCTTACGCGACACGTCACGATGTTGCTTTCTAACGCGATAGTTGCGCTAACGGAACGTTTACCGGTTCGCGGACCGGGTCGCGGACCGAAATGAAGCTAACGGGAAGCTGCCCGGTTCGCGGACCGGTAGCGAAAAATAAAAAAAAAATTAAAAAAAATATAAATAAAAAAATTATATTACAAAAATATAAAATATATTTTTGCATTAGAATAAGAATACATTTTACAGCTTTTGATATTTGCTATTAAAAAAACATTGAAATTCACTGAAAAAACCATAGGTTATAGACCATATATAGTTAGGAATTAGCATTTACAAAACCTTGAAAATTCACTGAAAAAACCATAGGTTATAGACCATATATAGTTAGGGATTAGCATTTACAAAACCTTATTTTACTCGCACAAAACCATTGAAATTCGCATATATAGTTAGTTGCACTAACTATATATCGCGCACCCGCAATCCACTGCTGATGATGTCACATATTACATCATTCAAAATGTATTTTTCTTAAAATCCAAAAATATATTTTATATGTTTATGTTTAATTTTTTTTTAATATTTTTTTTTTCGCTCCCGGTTCGCGAACCAGGAAGCTTTCCGTTAGCTCAATTTGATGCCGCGACCTGGTCCGCTAACCGGTAAACGTTCCGTTTGCGCAACTGCCGCGTTAGAAATGAACATTGTGACGAGTCGCGGAAACGCGACATATCACGTTGCCGCATAATGCGTCTTATGACGCGCCGCGTTAGCGCACCCGGAAGTGCTCCGGACCGCGAACTGAGGTGCGAAACACAGCTTACCGGAAGAGATCCAGAGCGCGGCGCGCAGTGCGTAACATAAGCGTAACTGGTCATGTGACTTATAAATAAAACTTTTTATTGGTTCATTTCACTATTGGTTTCCTAATGATGTAAGTCTAGGTCAGGTGACCTTACAATAACACTTTTCATTGGTTTAGAACTATTTTTTTTCTCAAATGATGAAAGCCCCCACCTTTTTTCTCACTCTGACTTTCAACTTCGAGAAAGGAAGACCTATTTTGCACAGAGGGAAATGGCTTCAGTAGTAGCTTCAGCTAGTGGACCCCCCCCCCCCCCCCCACCACCACCACCTCCTCATAGGAAGAGAGGACCACCTCCACAGTTCCTTGCAAACCCGGAGGAAGAAGAGGATGAAGAAGATGAAGAAGAAGAACAGGCTTCACAATTTATAGAAGAGTTGCCCTGGGTATCTCATTATAAAAATAGTTTTATTTGGCAGTTTTTTTCATTTCCACCAGGAGAGAAAAAAGTTAATGCACGCTATGTGACGTGCCTAATATGCAAGCAGAAGTTATCCAGAGGCACAGAAAAGAAGTATAGTTATGGGAATCATACTATGCACCGTCACATGCAGAGGTGGCATCCTTTAAATTATAGCCGGGCAGAGATGCGTGATCTACAAGACAACCCTCCAACTTCTGTGGCCAGCACATCAGCAGATATATCTCTGTCGGTTCCAGAGGCACAAGAAACAGTGCCAAGCATCCAGAAAAATTTTGTGCATATGAAGATCGTTTGCTTATATTGCGGCGCCTTATTTTCATGTGCCAACATGAGTATTAAGTTAATTAATTTAGCATTTGAAAAACACCAATGCCCTAAACGCGCCAAGAAATAATTTTTTTTTTTTGCTCCTGTTGAGCCCTTTTCAATGCCTGTTTTTTGTTCTTTCCCTTTCAAAAAAACAAAAAAAACATAAAATTGTTCAAAAAATACAACAAAAAAAAATAATGTTCAAAAAAGAAAAAAAATATATAAAACAACAAAAACATAAAAAAAAATTCTTTTCAGAACTACCTCCCCTTTATACAAAAATTGCTAGAAAGTGTAACACTCTGGCAAGCTGTTTTTTTTTAGTTCGATTTCCGGTTCGCTCGCCGGTACGCGAACCGGGAGCTAACCGCAAAATTTTTTTTTTTTTAAAAAAGGAGTAAGTACAAAGGAAGTAAACAGAGAGTAATGTTAAAAGAAAGACAGCTATAGGGACTAAACCAGAGATGCTGTTTAATAGATTTATTTACCGAAGAAAAGATGGAAGACGATATAATTGTGGAAAACAAAATAGATAAGGAAGTGAAAGAATCAAGCATTGAAAATGCAATAGGTTTCACAATAGAAGAGTTTGTCCTTTTGGTTTTGCAAATGGATGAGTGGCGTTGCGTGGATGAGTGGCGTTGCATGGATGATTGGCATTGCGTGGATGAGTGGCGTTGCGTGGATTAGTGGCATTGCGTGAATGAGTTGCGTGTGTGAGTGGTGTTGTGTGTGTGAGTGGCATTGTGTGTGTGAGTGGCGTTGCATGTGTGAGTGGCGTTGCATGTGTGAGTGGCGTTGTGTGTGTGAGTGGCGTTGCGTGTGTGAGTGGCGTTACTGTGGGGAGGGGGGGACGAGAAATGCACACGGCAGACAGGGGAGGGGACAGAGCGGGGAGAGCAGAATGAGGGTGTAAAGCAGCCGGGGCCTTTGAAGTGAAGCTAATCTTCACTTCAAAGGTGTGGGAGGAGTGCGGCTGAGGGAACAGACGGCGATTTGGTAATGTGCACACGCATTTTAGGTCAATGCTCTTGCGCATTGACATAAAAGCCACGGGCACAGCTCCAAATTGCCACATTTAGTTAAACTTTGTTTAAAGCTCTTTAGTCTGAAGCCCTATAGTAGGTGAATGTGATAGAAATGTAACGAAAAGAGTAAAAAACATTTACCTTATAATTGTTGTTAATTTATTCACTTTTTTTCATACTTTCAATCTGTGAAAGAGAGAACAAACATTTGAAAAATATTATAACGTATTTAAAAATTAGAAAAGACAAGGGAAAAGGTGGAAGGACAAACAGTTTTTCAACAACTTTGACATTTAGAGAAGCCTCTGCTTCTCCAGGCCTCCTACACAGTCCTAAATATACATATTTTAAACTAACAGTATCTTGATGCTGATGAAGTGAGGCCTATTTTGGAACATGGTGCATCTTTTGCACTGCTGATGTCTCACAACAGTGATGCAATGGCAGTGCAAAAGAGATGTAAAGCCATCATAAAATTGTCCCTAACATTTTAAATGATTGTTTCAGGATGCAAATAAGATGTATCCTATCCAGAGGTTTGTTTGAGGTGAGGCCTACTCAGGTTTCAAAATAAAACAGTACCCAGAAGTGCAGCACTGTATGCATTAACTTTGACACTTACAGAAGCCTCAGCTTCTCCATGTCTACCTCACATTTCTAAATGTATATCATAAGTACAAAAAGTAGAGAATTAATTATACATGTTAAATGGTTTATTTTTGCTGTTCTCAGAATGTATCAAATTTCACTTAAATCAGTGACTTGAAGGTATTCATCATGTAACAGCGGGGAAAAAAAAACACAATCAAAATGATTGTGTTTAAAAAACCCATACAACATAAAAAATAAGAATTCAAAACTCCTTAAAATTAACTTACTTTCCATGACGTCGAAGGATGTCCTATGAACAGCTTACACTCTGTTGTGCTGTTAATATTTTCAGTCCGCTACTTTCTGAAAGAAAACCTCCATCGTTTTGAAAAATATGTTACATACGATAAAAGACTTCTCGCTTTCTACCACATGTTTCCACAAGGCCAAATCATGTAAGAGCCATTTACAACTCTTGGAATTCTTGTAAGCAAATCCTGTCATTTTCTATTTTCGCAACTTTCAGAAAGAAAACGTTTAAGATTACTTTCACAATCCTGGACTATTAATATCTTACCCTTGTTGCTCACTCATGTTCTACATTTCCTATGACACTGATACTGCTTACTATGAAGCAGAGTTACTTGCATCAGGTTTATATTTTAGAATTTTTAAAATGACATTATGATCCAAAGTTTGGATAAATAATCTAGACAGCATTGCAGACTTACATTCCCTCTACTCCATGAACCTCTAGAAATTGCTCAGAACAAATCCCGAGATTCTGTCCCTAAAATTTTGGTTTTAAAAACACCAGGTAAGAATTTTTAAGGTCAAAAGGCAATTTCTTTTTGAAAGTTAAAGCAGAATCGTTGCAGAATGACCAGCCGTTTCTGGACTTTAAATAAGTTGTGTAATGTCCTGATGTTGTTGTAGGACCGTCATGAAATATAATTGCTGCAGTTACAAAAGTCCTTCCTGATATTGACAACTGCAAAGCAACAACATTTTTTATTAAAGTTGTCAATTTTGTTCCATCAGTCCTACATCGTTGGAACATTAAAATGACATACAGGTCATATCTTCGTAAAAATAATGTTGACATCATTTCAGATTTACATTGGCTACACTCCATGTTGTGATCAGCTGCTTTTACTAGCTTATGAAAGGACACTGATTTACTGTCTGGCAAAGTTAAATATATAAATCTTTCAGAATCTACACTAGTAGTACTTGATAGCCTTCAATTCTCGCAGTCATGCTGCCATTGATAAGAAAGGCCAAATAGATAATCTACATCTACACCCTCATCTTGCAATACATCAAGCATATACATTACAAACTCCTGACAATCCTGCTGAATATTTTCAGAGAATTCTGTTTGACCTGAACATTCGTCTAACAGAAAACGAATTTCAGACACACTTTCTACTCTCGTTTTATCAGCACTACAATCCTCTAACACAGAATTCAACAAACAGCATAAACTTTGTTCCGAATTGATCACAATCTGTTCTTTGAAAGTCTCTAGTGAAAAGAGAACATTAACCACTACATTAGCATAGCAGTTGACACCAGAACTATTTTCAAATTTAAAACCAACAACATCTTCAACAGAATCCATTTTCTTTCTGCTTATAATTTCAGGTTCATCAACTTTTCGTCTTTTTGCTATAACCTCCCTACTATTGGTCACATTTCTTCGTTTTCGGCCTACCACACGTTTCTCAAACAAAGGATATTGAGGCAAATGTGACGCATACTCTCTTCTTAACCTATTGTATTCCTTAACACAATCTAGATCTGCACAAATGTTTGTGACATCACAGTCAATCAAGTACAATCCCGATAAAGTTCTAACTCGTGACAATGCCACATATGCCTTACCCTCCTTGAACACAGAACTGCCAATATTCACTAAAGCACTATCTACACTTAAACCTTGCGATTTATGGATTGTCACCGCATATGCCAAGCAAACAGGAAACTGCTTACGGCGCACATATAAGTCTTTTACAAGCAAAAATCTAGCAGAAGAACGACCAATTAGCTGTACTTCCTCAATGCCATCAAATTTTATTTTTAGAAAATTCAATACCATCTCTATATCTGTATTTTTCAAAATCAACAACATTACCCATTGATCCATTTACCAGACCTCTTTCAACATGTAAATTCCTTCTCAAAATGATTCGGCAATTTAAGCACACATTCAAAGTCTTTTCAAAACCCGCAGTTTTAGATATAGTCTTCTCTAATGAATCCAATTTAGATTTCAAATTCTCAGACAAAATAATTGTTGCTCCCATATGCTCTATTTTGTCAATAGCTTCAAGTTTCACAATCTCTTGTTTTTCTAAATTCAACATTTAGTTGTTGAAGATGGCACATTCTGCAAGAGTTGGCATCAAACATATTCCAGATTTCTTCTCAGTAATTTTCTTAAAAATATTCTCAGGCACAATGTCTTGTTCTGGATATAAATTTGACAGTAATCGTGCATGTAAAGCTTCTTTCGCATGCTCGGTCACTTTTCCAATTCTAACATCTTGTAAAATATTCTTGTAATCTTCATCCTTCGCCTGACGCATATTTTCATGCAGTTCAGCATAATTGAAATTTAACCATATATTGACATTGCCAATGCTCCCTAGGCACTTCCTGGTATCTTCATGCGTGAGTATTTTGAACACAGGTTGTCCTTTCACTGGTGTTAGCTGCAGAAGATCTCCGAAAACAATGATGTGTTTGCCACCAAATAACACATCATACTCTGTTTTAAGAACTTCTTGCATTCTCAAATGCACAAAGGCAAGCATGAGATTTGAAACCATGCTTACTTCGTCAATGATAAGAAGTTTCATTTTCCTCAAGACTCTTGATACTTCACAACAAGCATCTCCAGATAACTTGTGGTATTGTAATTTGTTGTCATGCTCCACTGGCAACATCAGTAGACGATGCAAAGTAATTCCATTAATGTTATGTGCTGCCAATCCAGTTGGAGCGGTGACAACACAAGACAGAGATGACTCAGTCCTTTCCTGCAAATAACAAGAAATTGCTTTAATGAGGAAACTTTTTCCAGTTCCCGCTTCTCCACTCACGTACAATCGGACAGGCTTCAACGACGTACATGAGCACTCTTTCTTCTCATGACTTAATCCATGCTCAATTTGCTTGGTAACTTCGTCATATATTTTCCTCTGCTCAACGTTGAGTTGTCTTTCCAAGTCTTCTAAGTTAACCGCATCCTCCTGAGCATGTGCCATGGCTCTTTCTATTTCATTCATAGCAGTGGTGACTTCATTTTCGATAACAGGTCCTCCTAGTGGATCCTGACTCATTGAAACAGAACTCTGACTGTCCTGAGAACTGTCTCTAGCAATCTCGGCTGCAATCGTTGCTTCCTGCTCGATTTCCAAAGTCAACATTTCTAGATATTTGGGAAAAGCAGAACATTCTATGGTCTCCTTGGCGGCATTGAAAGAGTCTTCGTAACAAAGAAAATCTCCAAGCAGTTCTTCTTCTGCACGCCAAGGCTTGAAAAGTTGCAAGAGTGCTAAATAGAAAAACTCTTTTTTTTCTGGAGATTCGCCACTCAATTTTCGATGGTTTACTAAGTGGCATTTTCTTTGCTTGACCAGACATCCCTCACTTTCAATTACAGCATACACTCCTTTCTCAATATCTTCTTTGATGTTCCTCTTGAATATGTAATTTTGTAGAACCTCATATAGACAAACATTCTCAAGGTGACTGCTTCGATTTGGATAATATGTATCCAACATGTTGGTCTTCAGAATGTCGGTACTGTTTGGCTCCTTTTCCGCCAAATACTCAATTTCCCGGACAGGTTTTAGAACTCGATTTCGCGTTGCAGCAAGACCAAGACTCGCCCAAACGATACTCCTGGATTTGGCATAGAGACTTGCTGAAGACAACCGGTCAGAACATTCGTAAGCTCCGATTTCTCGATGCGACAACATCTTCAAACTGAAACTGTACAACTTCTTGCTGAGGCTCTTTTCCTGGGAAATATCCTCCCACATATCCTTCAATTCTGTCTTTTCTTTTTTGGTGATGTAAGATGTCACATACCGAGCCACAGCCATACAGTTGTCAGCCACAAACTGTATATCCATGTTAGCATTCCACATGGACAAAATCACAGGGTTGTAGTCGTTGATGTATTTGGACTCTTTGTTTCTTTTCAAATTGTATGTGTTTTTGGGTGATTTCCTCGTCACATTATGTCGCAGCAAAGACATCAAACTGTTTACTCTTCCTTTAGAAATCACCGGTCGTGGAAAGTTGAAACGACATTTGGTGTAGAACTTGTCCTTGTTTCTGAATTTACGACGACAGTACTTTCCACAACGATGGCTTTGGAAACATAGAACTTGTTCTCTTAGGCTTTTCTTCTCCTTTGCGTTTGGAACAGCACACGTAGAATACTGTTCTATGAAACTTATCAATAAGTCATCCTGATCTGTTCCAAATTTAGGTGCATCCTTGATCCACAGCAGCATATGTATATGAGGAGCACCTCTTGCTTGGTACTCCTTTCTCCAGAAGAAATCCAACACCTCTCCAAGAGGTGGATTCTTCTTATTCATGATGAAAGACATCATAGCTTCTAATCTATGATTGAAGTACCTGCATACATTGACTGGATCCAAAGAGCACAGTTCTCCGGGTGTCTTGAATTCAATATTTTCAATGTTTCCATTTGTCTCTCGTAGAAATTCAAGTAAGTCTTCCCAGCTATACTCGGCACAGCTCAGAGTGAGGAACCATGTCGGAGTTCCTAAGTTCCTCAGCAAACATTTTAAATCACCATGACGACGGTACCAGTACTCATTAGTACCACGCTGACACGCATGAGATTAATTAGGTGAGAATCCAAAATACTGTCTTGGACATTGACTTTATCCATAAAGTACCTTGCCGAGATGTTTCGCATCTGTATACCACTTTTCAAGATGTGGTTCACTGCATATGACAGTCCTGACAGATCGCTTTCAAACAGGAGATGAAACAAATAGGGAATGCATTGTCGAAACCTAGCATCTTCTGCATACAATCGTAAAGTCCGGTATTCTGAAGCAGGAATTTGAACAGGTCGCTCATCATATCGTCCTCCTCGACCTGTGGGAAATAGCTGTGGGAAACACCGAGCTTCCAAACTTTCGTCCCAAACACTAATGGGACTCCCTTTGGCTTGTTTCATTTGAAACAACTCAATAGCATTCCCCATAGCTTCCTTGGAATGCAAAGGATGAACACTATAATGTTCATAAATTTCTTCCTTTTTAGAGGCTTCTACTTTTTCAATTTGACCATGACACAAATCGCTATCCTCTTCCTCACTTACTTCCTCTTCTGCAACAAATACATTCTTATAGTACTTATTATTTTTTTTTAAATACAATGTTGCCTTTTTGACTTTCCTAACATCCACTAAATCTTGCCATATTTTCTTACTCTTTGTCGGAACACCATTAACTATGATAACTAGAGGTTCCTCTTCCACTTTCTCTACTCCAATTGTGTTAATGTTTTTGTTCAAATCTAGAGGCAAATAAACAACTCTTCCCTTTAATCCTCTCTGTAAATCTGATGGAGGCAACTTCCCTGTCTTTGGCTCCATTCTTACAATAGCCTGAAAGGGATGGATACTTTGAATCAAAATAGATTCATAAGTATTTAAATCCTTCAATTCAGGAGGAATCTCTACCAATTCCAGATTATTATGAACCGCCCTAGCTGGCATCTGGTTTTAGTTTAATTTGTTACAACAATAAGTACACACACGTTGATCCAATCCCAAATCAAAACAATTTTCTACCATCAAGTATGTTGCGAAATCCTTCCATTCACTATTATTTTCCCTTTCACTTTTTGCATATAAATCCACTAACTTAGTCTGATTCTTCTAATAAGTGCGTCGACAACACACACAAGTGAAATTAGGCCTCTCACTTGATTTCACCTGAAACGTGGCAATTTCCTTCTGAAAATTATCTGTACTGGAAACCTGTACATTATCTTCAACATTACCCTCTTCTTCTGGGTCAATTTGAACATTCTCCTCTTTACTTCCAAAGTAACAAAACTCAATTTCTTCACAAATATTCTTCACATCTATTTCAGAACCATGGAAAAGAGCAGCACATAATTGTTTAAGCATAATTGCTGGACTCTTAGCATAATACAACATTCTAATTAATTTCCTCACTTTATTATGATGCACTGCTAGCATCCTAAAATGATGAAAAACACTCTGGCATACTCTCCTGGAAAGACAAGCCAGTGAATGACCATGCAAACCTGTCATTTCTCTCACTCTGCAAGGATCTAATTCTTGCAACAACTTCATTTTCTGCTTCAAACTTTTCTTATTAAATGTCCGTACAAAATCACAAAGCAAATCGATTGAATCCTGTCGCACACTGCAAATACTACTACACTTCCAGGTGTACACAGGACCCTTAGGACGTCTTCCTAAAACCTCATTACCTAACACCTCTTCTGTCTCTGTTGTTACAAGTTTTTCTTTTTCAACTGGACATCCATCTTTCACTTCATAAGCTCGACCACTGGTGTCAACTGCATGCACCAAATCATTATCCTGGAAATAACTCTCCTCATTAAAAAATGCCTCAGAACTTGAACTATGCACCCAGTCTCCTGAGAAAACATCACAAAAATTACTACGATTAATTATTCTCTTCCATCTACTATTTGTTTTGAAATCATAAATTACCTTGTTTACCTTCCTAATTCTGTTGACTATCAAAATAAATAACTTTCGTTTAATTTCAAATGCTTGATCAATAACTTTCTCAACTTTTTTTTTCTCTTATAAAAAAACACTTTCTGTTGACCTTTGTTAATATTTTTTAACAAATTGCCAATAATCCTGTTGCGGAACATTCGTTTACGAATGTCCCTAAACTGTTCTTTCCTTCTGCTATCATGCACAGAGTTATCTCTTGCTCTAGCAGTAACATTTTTGATTGGCCCTTCCTTTCCGTTTAAATTGCTTCTCTTTTTCTGGACTGAAACATTTTCTGTAGAAATACTTTTTTTACTACAAATTTTTCTTATGAATGTTTTCGTGGTCTTACCCGGTGCTTTCTTGGTGACTTGACAAGTTTTTTTTGTAGAGGACTGCTGCAGTAATTGATGGACCTGCTGTCTTTGACGTCTTGTAGCCTTTCTAATTCGATTCTTAGTTGGCATTTTCAAATTTTGAAATAATCTGCAGTTGAATCTGTGCTAAAATATAATAAAAAATGTTATTAATCACTATTACCAAACAGTAAATCAATAACAGTCATCAAAAACTTAACACCCTGCTTGTTATTTTAACATAGAATAATTTTTAGTGCATTGGCAAATTTAGAAATCACAAATAGTAGCAATTGCTAATTGTTTTACCTGTGTTGTTTTATATGTGAATCTGAACTAATTTTACGAGCATATTTGATTATTTTAATAAAGACACTACACACATACTATTTTTGAACTTTTGTTTAATTTTAAATGAAATGGTTTGCATTTTTACTACATAGGCTCAAGCAGATCAGCTTCCCACCCTATATCATACAATTCTGACAAATCAGCATTCTCATCATATTCTTCATCATCCTCAGGATTTAAATGATCTAAAGGATCTACTTCCACTGACGTTTCAATGACAAGTTCAACGATAAGATCGAGATCAACTGATTGCTCATTATCACTTATGCTTGATGTTGTCGTTATCTTTAAAACAAGAGAACAACAATGAGATGTTGGAGACTAAGACACAAATCTCAGAGGCTAGAATAGTAAAATTGTTTAACAAGAGAATCATATTGCAGCTATTATTTAGCCATGTCCAGCGATAATACATGTGAAGGCCTACCAATGAAGTAAGTCATGTCCACTTCACTCTTGAACAAAGGCCAGACCTCTTTTGTGTCCGTGGACAGACCTAAACTTCATCTGCACAATTTTATTCATAAACTTAGGAAACACAGGTGATGTAATTGAAAAATGTGGAGTTTCTTTTCCTCATTGCACAATCACATCACCTGTGTTTCCTCAGTGACTTAAAATGCCCTAAGACACATGAAAGTGTTTTTTTAAAGCCTTTGCACCATTTTTGGATCACTTTTAACATGGCTATGTAAGTCAAATAATCAAAATCTAAATTTGCCAAGCACAGATGGAAGCATATTTACAAGGAGCGTGCACCACGGGGAAAGGTCGTAAATTAAAATGGGAAAAATAACATCAGAGACACTTAAATGCCTTATAAATATGCCCCAAACAACCTATGAAGCTCTAGCAGTACATATCCAGAAATGTAATTGATTTAAAAAAAAACGTTTTTAAACACAACATATAAATCAATTGTATACCTACATTCAAGAGGAAATGACTTAAAATGTCCTTAAGCCACATGAAAGGGGTTTTTGATTGCCCTTGCACCCTTTTTTGGGACACTTTTAACATGGCTATGTAACTCAGAGAATCAAAATCTAAATTTGCCAAGCACAGGTGGGAGCATATTTACAAGGAACAAGCCCCACGGCGAAAGCTCTTCATTTACAATGGAAAAAATAACATCAGAGATACTCAAATGCCTTATAAAGAAACAGACACCATTTTTTCCTTGTGATAAATTTTAAAAGCATTCCTTTTCCTCAAAAACGATTTTCAAGTAATAATTTGAAAACACTGCACAGCTCCTATGTACAAAAACACCCTGGCAGTGCTAATACTTCACATTATTTTCAACTACAATTTCTCAAAGAAACAACATCTATTTGTAAAACACTTTAGACAAAGCAACATTTTAAAAACACAGCTTTCTTCATAATTTTGTCCTTAAAGCATAATATAGTCTATCTAAATTAAATAAATCTTTTCTTACCTTAGCAAATTCTTTACGAGTTTTAAAACAGTCTCAGAAATACACCAAATTGTCTTCAACAGAACAAAGAGTATGCACTCCAGAGGCTGCAGCTATAGAAAGCACAGAAATGCTGATATTCATTACACATATCTCTCATGTTAGCCAATCAAAACTCTTCCCTCACTTTTTTCAAATCAAAACCCTTCCCCCCTCTGCCCTCTCTGCTTTTTTTGCATAGCAACCACCTCCTGAAAGACTTCTGATGTTTGCAAGTTCACACAACAATGTTTCAATTGAACTCTGAACTCTCAGTGCACCTGCGTATCCAGTGCAATCTTTCATTAAATATTTTTTCCTTGACCATTCAAATTACATCTTTCAAAGAACACATCCATGCACCCTAACTTTCTCTTTTCAGAAATAGAAATCCACCAATCACTGCTAGTGAATCATTAGCACTGAAACTCCACAGTTTTTTTTTCTTTACAAACTCCTACTGTTTCAATTGCCATTTCATTACCACACTTCATCTGACTGCAGCAGAAAATTCACTCACCATGTTTACTGTCTGGATTGTTGGACATAGTTACATCTACTGGGCTCAAAGGTATGCTGAGAACAGAAATTTACCTAACCTCAATTTACAAGATGTGGAAATTAAGTGGTTTGGCCACAGAGGATTAAAATGTCACCAATTGATACCATTGGTGAAAACCTTTATGCATTTGCCAAAACCTGACCTGTTAATTGTGCACTGTGGAGGTAATGATTTGGGCACTTTGACTGGGGTAGGTCTAGAAATGCTTTTAAAGGACACCTTTGAGCAATTAATGGCACTTTTTCCTCAAACTGCCTTGGTATATTCAAATATATGCCAAAGACAGAAATGGAGGTGGTCGAACCAATTTTGTCCACAAATTGAGAAGTCGAGGAAGCATGTAAACAAATCTGTTTCAGCTTACATGAAAGACCATGGAATGGGCTCCATGTACAACAATAACTTGCATTTTTGCATGCAAGATATCTACAGAGGAGATGGAGTTCACTTCTCAGATGAGGGCAACAGAATTTTCATTTTGAATTTAAGACTGTGCATTGGTACCTACTTATAAGTACCTAAATGTACCATAAACCCAAAAGCTCTTCTCAGAGCTACCCTACATCTAATCACTCACAATTATTATTTTTCTCTAACTTTTTTCACTAATTTTCAACAAACTACGCTCCCCGGAGCGCTACCCGGTTCGCGAACCGGAAAATAACCGCGCGAAATTTCTTTTAAAATATTTATTTTCCCGCACATATGGGCCTCCTCAGCCACCCTCAGAAAACCTAGGGGCTCAAGATACGTCTACCGTGCCCCCTTCTACCCATTCTGAACATTATTTGCCCTCCATCTTGTATCCTAATTCGACTGAAACACAAAATGGTGGACTCCCGTAACGCTGCTGGTTCGCGTACCGGGGCGCTTTCCGGAAAGCGCTCCATTAAAAAAGGTGGGAAAGTAATTTACAAAAAAATGACTGGAAACACTTTCACCAAATATAGATTAGCTCATACTACATACCAATCCCTACCATTTTCATAAATTTATTTGGAAATCCATTTAGCCATTTAACCTGTGGACCTCTGTAAATACCCTGAGGTAAATTACTTCACAAAACACATATGAAGTGTTGGAATTGACAACCAATGAAAATGTTACTTTCATTTTCATTTTTGTTTACCTGATATTTGATTGGTTATGTACCTGAATATATATAAAGGAAGAGAAGGAAACACAGCCATTTTGACTACTACTTCCTGGTGTACATTTCAATAGGATTTTCACTAATAACTTCAACCTCTTTTTAAAGGTAAGATGTTATTTTATAAATTTGAAAGGAGAAGTATGTTATGCACTTTAAATTAATTTGGAAAAACATTTTCAGATAGTTATATACTGTCCCTCTGTAACAGTTAAACATTGAGAAAGGCTTGTATAATTATGAATTTACTTAGGCTTCTTCACAGGCTCTTTTTAATAGTACTACTTCACGCCTGAAACCATACACTGCCCAAAGATAACTTCTCTGTTATATACTCACAAGTACCTCTCTGAACTTAAACCCAACAGTGCCCTATCTCTACTGATATACTTATTTTTTATGCAATTTACAGCAAGAAAATGGAAGCCCAACCAAAGGAAAATAATATTTCATTTGAAATAAATATGGATAACAATCCTAAGGAAGAAAAAGATGAAATAGACTTTTTGGATGAAACTGTGGACCAAGAATTAATTAAATGTGTTGATGAAATTGAAGAATGGAATGAAAAGGACGACATACCAGATGAAATAATGTTGCAAATACTTTTAGATTTTGAGAAATCGGAGCAATAAATTTAAATTTTATAAGTTAAAATTGTTTCAGACATTATTCTTTTTTATTTGAAAATGCTGAAAAAGTACCCTTCCGGTGGGGAGCGGCTGCCATGATTGCTTGCGGAATGGCCACAACGGAGCTACGAGATGGTGGTGCTCTCATGCTGATGCCAGCTTCAGTCTGAAACATCCAGAACACTGTAGACTACCAATTTGATGACTTCCGGTGGAGCCCCAACGTGACCCGGTAGGGAAGAACTTGCCCTCTCCTCTTTTGACTGATGGTTCTTGTTGCCTGTCCCCTCTGTTGTCATCTAACGGAACCTTTTTGGATTGCCGAGTGAGAAAAAAAAAGGTGGGGCTTTCATCATTTGGGAAAAAAAAATGTTTCAATCCAATGAAAAGTGTTATTTTTAGGTCATATGATCAAGCCTTCCATCATTAGGAAACCAAAAGTAAAATGAACCAATGAAAAGTTTTATAAACAAGTCACATGACCTGTTATGCGGCTTTGGGCTATAAAAAGCCTACAAAATCCGTTGGCCTGTGAGGCGGCGTCAGTAGCGGACCGATGTGCAAATAGGCTGAAGGCAGAACAACGCGCCGAGATCCGGATGGCACCGAGGTGGTGTCCAGCAAGTTGTCGTACTCGTGTGGCCATCCTACAATGCTGCGTCGAAAGACGGCAATTTTCAGGGGCTGCTCAGAAACAAAATGTGCCATTTTCCTGAAAATTTCAGCAAATTCCGTCCACAAACGCCAAAGTTATTAGACATAGAATTTTCAAAAATCCCATAGGGAAAAAATCCTAACTATATATACCTACTGGCGACCCCTGGGGGGGGTTTGTCAAGGGGGGGCCGAGAAAAAAGGGGGGTCCCAAAACGCGTTTTTCCCATTCATTTTTCAATAGGGCCTCACTTTTAGCTCGAACGGCTGAATGGATTTGCACGAAACTTGGCAAAATTGTAGGGACTGTTAGCCCGATGTGCCTTTGCTGGGTCTCAATATATGTGCTCCAGTGGATTTTGAGAAATTAATGTTTTAAAAAACAGATATATCTGTGACAGCGTCCCGGGTAGCGCTCCGGTTCGCGTACTTTTCGCGTTACGGAACTTTGCGAAGCGAAGCTGATTGGCTCTCCGGTGTCTGTCAACATTCTAAACAGTCTGGAACGGCCGCCATCTTGTCTCTCGGTAGGATCGAGAGACAAGAGGAGGGGAAAAATGAAGGGGGAATTTAATGAAAGGGGGCAAGGTAGACCCCTCTTGACCCCCTAGGAATAATGTTGGGGTTATTAAAGGGTCCTGTGGGGCAAATAAAAAAAATTTGATTTTTCGCGGTAGAAGCGATTCCCGGTTCGCGAACCGGTAGCGAAACGGGAATTCGCCATTTTGTGTTTCGTTTTAATTAAATTACAAGATGGAGGAAAAACAATGTGGGAAATGGGTATAAGGGGGTACGGGAGACGTATCCTGACCCCCTATGTTTTCTGAGGGTGGCTGAGGATGCTCATATATGTTGATACATGTCTTCCAGCGGCTGCGCGTGAGCGGATTTTTTTATTTTTTTGCTGCGTGACGTCTGTTAACGTTCGATTCGAAGGAAATCAGGAAGTGTTGACCGCCATTTTGTCACTGCGAGTAAATATATTGTTAAAAATAATTGTTATAAATTAATCCGTATTGATAAACATTGTCTGCGCCATCTTGCCTTTTTTCCAATGCCACACTTTTGTCGTGCACGGCAGCCATTTTAGATGCCTTGACCAGACCCACTCTCTGCACGCCGCCGATCCTCTGCATGGCTCCCCACCCTCGCAAGCATCTCCCCCACGCACTGGTCACCCCCGCTCTCTCTCTCATGCATGGGCCATAAACCTACCCCCATCTGCGCTGCTCTTCCCTGAGAATCACACCCTGTGCCTGCCCGACACCTCCCTTTCACCCTATTCACTACCGCACCCTCTGACACTCCTCTTCTTCTGTGTCCGATTGTCCAGGCCGGTCCCAGGCTATCACATAGCCCTGCGGATGTAGTTTATGGCCCCAACTGTAAAGAATCACCCCTCTTTAAAGGAGTTACAGTAGATCAAGGCCCCCACCCCATGAGATCCGTCACACCACACGCGTTCCTACTATCTGATAACGATCCTGTATTGTGATTGGGGAGGGGATTCTCACTGTAAGGGTGTGTGGGACCGAGCCTGAAGCGGAAGACTCCAGGGATGCCTTTTTGTACATCAAAGTCTTCACAATTATGTGTCACAATAAAAATATATAGCACTCCAACAAAGTAGTAGGATTATAACACTTTAATAACTTATAAATATATACAACGCTCCAACAAAGTAAACACGTTAAAAAAAAAAATTTAAACAACTATTTTCATGGCAGCCTGCTGCAACATCCATCTCAAAGCAACAATGGGCTGCTTTGGTTTGTCTTTTAGTCGGCAAAATCCGTCGGCCTGTGAGGTGGCGTCAGTAGCGGTCCGTTGTGCGAATAGGCCGAAGGCAGCACAACGCGCCGAGATCCGGACGGCACCCAGGTGGTGTCCAGTAAGTTGCCGCACTGGTCTGGCCATCCTACAATGCTGCGCCGAAAAACGGAGGCGGAACGAACGGGCCTCCCCCGCCTCCCCAGGTGGAGGCTCCTCTGCTGCAGTGGGGCGCCCTTTAGCGTTTCAGTCGCCATTCAGCTGTTTAGCGCCCGCTTTTGTGGCACTGTGCCTCATCCGCCATTCAGCTGAGTTGCGCCCACTCTTGCGGTGCAGCGATAGGCGGCTGCCACAGGACTCTTAAAATGGCGGCCGGCTCTTCGGATTTGGGCCTGGTCCACTAAAATGGCCCTGGGACACATTTGAACTCGGACATTTGCCTGCTAGGGCTTGGGCCCCATTCTCGAAAGCATCCCCTCAGCCTTGAAGTTTCTACAAAAGTCATCGGGCCCCCGACTCCCGCAGGCTTCCGGTGGGGAGCGGCTGCCATGATTGCTTGCGGAATGGCCACAACGGAGCTACGAGATGGTGGTGCTCTCATGCTGACGCCAGCTTCAGTCTGAAACATCCAGAAACACTGTAGACTACCAATTTGATGACTTCCGGTGGAGCCCCAACGTGACCCGGTAGGGAAGAACTTGCCCTCTCCTCTTTTGACTGATGGTTCTTGTTGCCTGTCCCCTCTGTTGTCATCTAACGGAACCTTTTTGGATTGCCGAGTGAGAAAAAAAAAGGTGGGGCTTTCATCATTTGGGAAAAAAAATGTTTCAATCAATGAAAAGTGTTATTTTTAGGTCATATGATCAAGCCTTCCATCATTAGGAAACCAAAAGTAAAATGAACCAATGAAAAGTTTTATAAACAAGTCACATGACCTGTTATGCGGCTTTGGGCTATAAAAAGCCTACAAAATCCTTTGGCCTGTGAGGCGGCGTCAGTAGCGGACCGATGTGCAAATAGACTCAAGGCAGCACAACGCGCCGAGATCCGGATGGCACCGAGGTGGTGTCCAGCAAGTTGTCGTAATGGTGTGGCCATCCTA
This sequence comes from Lissotriton vulgaris, assembly GCF_964263255.1. Taxonomy (NCBI): domain Eukaryota; kingdom Metazoa; phylum Chordata; class Amphibia; order Caudata; family Salamandridae; genus Lissotriton; species Lissotriton vulgaris. The sequence continues at coordinate 905,304,356 of NC_141698.1, forward strand.
CAATGCTGCGCCGAAAGACGGCATGGGGTGCCCGGGGGGGGGGGGGAGGCGGCGCAATCGGGCCTCTCCCGCCTCCCCAGGTGGAGGCACCTCATCTGCAGTGGGGCGCCCCTTAGCGTTTCACTCGCCGTCCAGCTGAGTTGCGCCCGCACTTGCTGCTACAGTAGGCCGAAGGCAGCACAACGCGCCGAGATCCGGAGGGCACCCAGGTGGCGTCCAGCAAGTTTCACTGGTGTGGCCATCCTACATTGCTGCGCCGAAAGACGGCGTGCGGTGCCCGAGGGGGGGGGGGGGGGGGGAGGCGGCGCAAACAGCGTCTCGCCCACCATCCAGCTGAATTGCGCCCACTCTTGCGGTGCAGCGAGAGGCGGCTGCAACAGGACTCTCAAAATGGCGGCCGGCTCGTTGGATTTGGGCCTGGTCCACTAAAATGGCCCTGGGACACCTTGGAACTTGGACGCTTGCCTGCTAGGGCATGGGCCCCATTCCCGAAAGCGTCCCCTCGTTTGACTGATGGTTCTTGTTGCCTATCTCTTCTGTTGTCATTTAACGGAACCTTTTTGGACTGCCGAAAGGGGTTCTGGTCCGACCGCTGGTTGGTGGAGACATTTTGACTATATCCTGGACCTGCCCGGCCTCGCCCAAAATGGCGCCGGTATAAATGGGACTCGTAACTCCTTGTTGTGTACTGGTTGCCCAACCTTGATATCACGAGATACGTATGCAGTTTTGAAGAACATGGCGGGCGGGGACGAGTACTGATTGAACATTTGGACATCCCTATTGATATTAAGTTCTGATGTGTTATTGATTACTGTACTATTGAAAGTTCGAATTAACGTCACCCATGGTACTTGGCCGCAAATGTATATCTAGATAATTTTATTGTAACTGGCCCTGTCGTACTTTAATTATAAATTGTACATCCACCGATTCCGCAACTGTTAGACACCTTAGTTCTTGCAACCTAATGGCCCGCCCATTACGTTCTTCTACAGTGTAAATGTCCCCTCATCATATACGATTCCAGTTTGCTCCGTGGCCGGCCCATGTGGTTATAGGCCCGTATTTGTATACTGACATTTTCACAATAAAGGTTTTTAAAACAAAATATGGTAGTAGTACCTAGATTGGTAAAGTTTTGAATAATAGCCACTGTTTTCGAATCAGTAAAAGGCAAGTGAAATAAAGCAGCCCGATTACATGACGGTTAAAAGGTATAATACGCAGGAACGCAGTAAAGATAAATGGTCAAGGGCTGTTGTGTTTTCCACTCCTGCAACATAAAGTGATCGATAAGAATCCGATATTCATGCCTATCAGCGACTAAGACAGCAGGCCGAGCCTCTTTTGTTCAACGGCTCCCTCATGTGACGAAGAAACGCCCTTTTTCTCGAAATAGGAATATTTTACTTGCAGGACAGTTGTAAATTTCCCGGGAAAATACATTAGCCTGGAACATTGTTAGTGATAAACTGTAAATGCATCTGGTTCCTTTGCTTTACAAGTCAGAGTGAGAAAAAAAATAGGTGGGGCTTTCATCATTTGGGAAAAAAAAATGTTCGAAAGCAATGAAAAGTGTTATTTTTAGGTCATATGACCAAGCCTTCCATCATTAGAAAAACAAAAGTAAAATGAACCAATGAAAAGTTTTATTAACAAGTCACATGACCTGTTATGCTTACGTTACGCGCTGCGCGCCGCGCTCTGGATCGCTTCCGGGAAGCTGCGACTCGCGCACCGGAGCACTTCCGGGTGCGCTAACGCGGCGCGTCATATGACGCATTACGCGACAACGCAGGTCCAGAATTTAGTCAAAATGTCTCCACCAACCAGCGGTCGGAACACAACCCCTTTCAGTAGTCCAAAAAGTTCTGTTAAATGACAACAGAAGGGACAGGCAACAAGAACCATCAGTCAAAGAGGGGAGGGCAAGTTCTTCTCTACCGGGTCACGTTGGGGCTCCACCGGAAGTGATCGAATTGGTAGTCTACAGTGTTTCTGGATGTTTCAGACTGACGTTGGCGTCAGCATGAGAGCACCACCATCTCGTGGCTACGTCGTGGCCATTCCGCGAGCAATCATGGCAGTCGCTCCTCACCGGAAGTCTACGGGAGTCGGGGGTCCCGGTGACTGTTGTAGAATCTTCAAGGCTGAGGGGACTCTTTTGGGAATGGGGCCCATGCCCTAGCAATCAAGCGTCCGAGTTCCACGGTTGCCCAGAGCCATCTTTAAAACACGATAATGTTTTTACCTACCACGTACTTGACATTTTAAAGCTTTTGATATTTGCTATTAAAAAACCATTGAAATTCACTGAAAAAACCATAGGTTATAGACCATATATAGTTAGGAATTAGCATTTACAAAACCTTGAAAATTCACTGAAAAAACCATGGGTTATAGACCATATATAGTTAGGAATTAGCATTTACAAAACCTTATTTTACTCACACAAAACCATTGAAATTCGCATATATAATTAGTTGCACTAACTATATATCGCGCACCCCCAATCCACTGCTGATGATGTCACATATTACATCATTCATGACATGGTCAGTGACATCACTGATGACATCACTGATGACATCTCAAATGACATCACTGATGACATCACTGATGACATCTCAAATGACATCACTGATGACATCACTGATGACATCTCAAATGACATCACTGATGATATAATTTATGTGATAATACAATGAACCTCTTCAGACTCTAATATAACCTTAGATACAATCAGTGTAAACAGACACTCAGAGACTGTCACTTGTCATGAATGATGTAATATGTGACATCATCAGCAGTGGATTACGGGTGCGCGATATATAGTTAGTGCAACTAACTATATATGCGAATTTCAATGGTTTTGTGTGATTAAAATAAGGTTTTGTAAATGCTAATTCCTAACTATATATGGTCTATAACCCATGGTTTTTTCAGTGAATTTTCAAGGTTTTGTAAATGCTAATTCCTAACTATATATGGTCTATAACCTATGGTTTTTTCAGTGAATATATATATATATATATATATATATATATATATATATATATATATATAGTCACTGAAAAAACCACAGGTTTCACACCAGTTATAGTTAGGAATTAGCATTTAAAAAACCTATTAAATTCACTGAAAAAACCATAGGTTTCACACCAGTTATAGTTAGCTGGAAATTTTACTGACATAAAACCAATGAAATTCCACGTTATAGTTAGTTGGACTCACTATAACTTGCGCGCCTGCAATGCACTGCTGATGACGTCACATATTACATCACTCATGACATGGTCAGTGACATCACTGATGACACCATCCAGTGAATGTGTGTCTTTCTGAAAAATATATGTTTTATATATGTATTTGTAAAGGACGTTAGAAGAATAAATGGTTAAATAAGTGTGTAAATGGATGTTTGTTTTTAAAAGAATTGATTGGTTAACTGCCTTATTAAGTGTATCTTAGTGAATACATATATTAGCAAGTAACTTTTAAATATTGAAATGTATGTATCAGTGTTTCACTTTGTGTATAAGTGGCTGTCTGGGTTGGTGACTGACTCACTGTTTGTATGTGTTTTGAAGACAGCATATGAACAGGACTGTATGGATGGATGAGTGTGTATATGTGTGTGTTAGTGAGTAAACGACTGTCTCACTATTGTCTTTTTCAGTAACGACATATGTTTTAATCTAGTATATGTGAGTATTGATATATATATAAGTGAGTATATGTGAGAGTGAGAGATTGTAAGAGTTCCTGTTTAAATAAGTATGTGTTTCTATAAGTGATTGTTTAAGAGAGTAAGTATGTGTAAGTTTCCTTAGAAGTAAAGTGGTAGTGTGTGTATAGCTGTATTTGCAAATAAATGGATGTTCAATAGTTTTTTTGCATGTGTGAATGTGTGAGTAACTTTTGGATGACTGTCGGTGTGTAACAGGATGTATAGGTCTATCACTACATATGATGAGTGAATATATATATATGAATGACTATATAGAACTGTTGGTGAATGAGTGGATGTGTATATAAATGGTGGAATTACTGAATTGGTTGTTGTAACTGGTATAGGTATCTCCACTTTTTTGAAAATGTTAGTTTCTATTTTTGAATATGTGTTTCAAGGGTTACTTTACAGTGAAAGGAGGTCTGTCACTCTGTCACAAGGATGGTGTCATCAGTAATGTCATGAGTGATGTCACTGACCATGTCATGAGTGATGGAATATGTGAAATCATCAGCAGTGCATTGCAGGCGCGCAAGTTATAGTGAGTCCAACTAACTATAACGTGGAATTTCATTGGTTTTATGTCAGTAAAATTTCCAGCTAACTATAACTGGTGTGAAACCTATGTTTTTTTCAGTGAATGTAATAGGTTTTTTAAATGCTAATTCCTAACTATAACTGGTGTGAAACCTATGGTTTTTTTCAGTGAATTTCTTAGGTTTTTTAAATGCAAATTCCTAACTATAACTGGTGTGAAACCTATGGTTTTTTCATTGAATTTCAAAGGTTTTTTTATTGCTAATTCCTAACTATAAGTCTCACTTTATAAGTAAGACTGTTAGCGCTCTAGTTGTTCTTTAGAACACTCTGGTACATTTTGTCATTGGGCTACATCTGGCTGATATTTGGGCTACATTTAGTTTTTTTTTTGTCTCTGGTGGCCATCTTTGGGCTACATTGGGCTACATTGGGCTACATCGGGCTACATTTGGGCTACATTTGGGCTCTAACATATATATAGCCCAATGTAGCACAATATATATATTTTTCAAAGTTAATTTTCGTAAAAACCACATGAGCATATATCTTGAGACATAGCAAAGGCACATCGGGCTACCAGTCCCTACAATTTTGCCAATTTTTTTTTTGTATATTGTTTTTTTTAATTATTTTTTTTTGCCTTGGAGCGCTCCCGGTGCGCGCCCCGGTGAGCGTCCCGGAAACCGTAGTTTTATGAAGCGCCCCGGGGCGCGCACCGGGGGGCGTCCCTTATGCACCAATATCGTGAACGAAAACATGATCGTGACGTATCGCGTAGCCGCGTCCGCGTGATACGCACGGCGTAAGCGCACCCTGAAGCACTCGAGCGAATACGATAGCGCAACGTAGGCGTCCGACGCGCTTACGTGACGCACCCCGGGGCGCGTAGCGTAAGCGCGTTGGGTCATGAGACCTGAAAATAACACTTTTCATTGCTTCATAACAGTTTTGGTTTCATAATGATGAAGCCCCTGGTCATGTGACCTAAAAATAACACTTTTCATTGGTTCAATACATTTTTTTTTTCAAAAGGATGAAAGACCCCAACTTTTTTTCTTATTCTGACTTTGTCCTTTGACTTAGGAAGACCTGTTTGTACCTCTCTGTACATTTTTGATCTATATAATGGCTTCAGTAGCAGCAGCAGCTGGTGCATCTGCACCACCACCACAACCACCAAGAGGACCACCTCAAGATATCATTGGTGGTCAACAAGAGGAGGAAGAGGAGGAGGAGGAGGAAGAGGAGAGGAGAACATGGCTTGAAGAACAAAATACCCCATACCAGCCAAGACCACACATTATATGGGAGTTTTTTTCGATCCCAGTGGGGAAGAAAAAAGTAAATGCAGCCAAGGTGACTTGCAAAATCTGTGGCGTGGATCTTTCCAGGGGAAACCCAAACAAGAAATATTCATTTGGAAACAACACGATGATACGCCACATGCAGCGCAAGCATCCAATAAATTATTCTGCTGCAGAGATGAGGGAACTGGCCAGTAACCCTCCCCAATCTCCTGAGGCGGAAGCCGGGAGGTATAGGCAACAAGCACTGCTAAAAATCTGAATTTTAATCTTTGAGAGTCACTTATTGATTTACTTGCTTTTAAAACTGTCACGAGTGTATGGGTGTGTGTTGAATAAAAAACCTCACCATCCACATTTACAGCTTCTGGGCCACAGCCTTGCAGCGGATCTTAGCGCTGCCGAGGACACTCTGTTGGAACACATCTTGCCCCCATTCCCCACCGCACCCCAGGCCACGCCCGTTTTTACGAGGCCACGCCCCCTGGACTACATAAGGCGCACAAGTCTAGCGTCTTGCTAGAGATCGTTCTCCTGAGGCGGAAGCCGGGAGGTATAAGCAACAAGCACTGCTAAAAATCAGAATTTTAATCTTTGAGAGTCACTTATTGATTTACTTGCTTTTAAAACTGTCACGAGTGTATGTGCGTGTGTTGAATAAAAAACCTTACATCCACATTTACAGCTTCTGGGCCACAGCCTCGCAGCGGATCTTAGCGCTGCCGAGGACACTCTGTTGGAACACATCTTGCCGCCATTCCCCGCCGCAACCCAGGCCACGCCCCTTTTTACGAGGCCACGCCCCCTGGACTACATAAGGCGCACAAGTCTAGCATCTTGCTAGAGATCGTTCTCCTGAGGCGGAAGCCGGGAGGTATAGGCAACAAGCACTGCTAAAAATCTGAATTTTAATCTTTGAGAGTCACTTATTGATTTACTTGCTTTTAAAACTGTCACGAGTGTATGGGTGTGTGTTGAATAAAAAACCTCACCATCCACATTTACAGCTTCTGGGCCACAGCCTCGCAGCGGATCTTAGCGCTGCCGAGGACACTCTGTTGGAACACATCTTGCCGCCATTCCCCGCCGCACCCCAGGCCACGCCCCTTTTTACGAGGCCACGCCCCCTGGACTACATAAGGCGCACAAGTCTAGCGTCTTGCTAGAGATCATTCTCCTGAGGCGGAAGCCGGGAGGTATAGGCAACAAGCACTGCTAAAAATCTGAATTTTAATGTTTGAGAGTCACTTATTGATTTACTTGCTTTTAAAACTGTCACGAGTGTATGTGGGTGTGTTGAATAAAAAACCTCACCATCCACATTTACAGCTTCTGGGCCACAGCCTCGCAGCAGATCTTAGCGCTGCCGAGGACACTCTGTTGGAACACATCTTGCCGCCATTCCCCGCCGCACCCCAGGCCACGCCCCTTTTTACGAAGCCACGCCCCCTGGACTACATAAGGCACACAAGTCTAGCATCTTGCTAGAGATCGTTCTCCTGAGGCGGGAGCCGGGAGGTATAGGCAACAAGCACTGCTAAAAATCTGTATTTTAATCTTTGAGAGTCACTTATTGAGTTACTTACTTTTAAAACTGTCACGAGTGTATGTGTGTGTGTTGAATAAAAAACCTCACCATCCACATTTACAGCTTCTGGGCCACAGCCTCGCAGCGGATCTTAGCGCTGCCGAGGACACTCTGTTGGAACACATCTTGCCGCCATTCCCCGCCGCACCCCAGGCCACGCCCCTTTTTACGAGGCCACGCCCCCTGGACTACATAAGGCTCACAAGTCTAGCGTCTTGCTAGAGATCGTTCTCCTGAGGCGGAAGCCGGGAGGTATAGGCAACAAGCACTGCTAAAAATCTGAATTTTAATCTTTGAGAGTCACTTATTGATTTACTTGCTTTTAAAACTGTCACGAGTGTATGGGTGTGTGTTGAATAAAAAACCTCACCATCCACATTTACAGCTTCTGGGCCACAGCCTCGCCGCGGATCTTAGCGCTGCCGAGGACACTCTGTTGGAACACATCTTGCCGCCATTCCCCGCCGCACCCCAGGCCATGCCCTTTTTTATGAGGCCACGCCCCCTGGACTACATAAGGCGCACAAGTCTAGCGTCTTGCTAGAGATCATTCTCCTGAGGCGGAAGCCGGGAGGTATAGGCAACAAGCACTGCTAAAAATCTGAATTTTAATCTTTAAGAGTCACTTATTGATTTACTTGCTTTTAAAACTGTCTCGAGTGTATGTGTGTGTGTTGAATAAAAAGCCTCACCATCCACATTTACAGCTTCTGGGCCACAGCCTCGCAGCGGATCTTAGCGCTGCCGAGGACACTCTGTTGGAACACATCTTGCCGCCGTTCCCCGCCGCACCCCAGGCCACGCCCCTTTTTACGAGGCCACGCCCCCTGGACTACATAAGGCGCACAAGTTTAGCGTCTTGCTAGAGATCGTTCTCCTGAGGCGGAAGCCGGGAGGTATAGGCAACAAGCACTGCTAAAAATCTGAATTTTAATCTTTGAGAGTCACTTATTGATTTACTTGCTTTTAAAACTGTCACGAGTGTATGTGTGTGTGTTGAATAAAAAACCTCACCATCCACATTTACAGCTTCTGGGCCACAGCCTCGCAGCGGATCTTAGCGCTGCCGAGGACACTCTGTTGGAACACATCTTGCCGCCATTCCCCGCCGCACCCCAGGCCACGCCCCTTTTTACGAAGCCACGCCCCCTGGACTACATAAGGCGCACAAGTCTAGCATCTTGCTAGAGATCGTTCTCCTGAGGCGGGAGCCGGGAGGTATAGGCAACAAGCACTGCTAAAAATCTGTATTTTAATCTTTGAGAGTCACTTATTGAGTTACTTACTTTTAAAAACTGTCACGAGTGTATGTGTGTGTGTTGAATAAAAAACCGTCGCACCCCAGGCCACGCCCCTTTTTACAAGGCAACGCCTTCCTCCCACGACTCTCTCGTCCCATAAAATTATGTGTGTCTTTCGGACGCGCAGCGGGCGGGCGCAGCGGGCGCGACGGTTGCGCGCCGTAGTCGCCCCCAAGGCAAGCCCGTCTGCACCCGTCATCGCCAGGACATCGCCTCTGGCCTATCCCCCTGGCCAAATCCCATGAGAACCCCGTCAATATGGTAGGAATACTCTAATTGCCCTGAACTCCGGACAGAGCTGCAAGGAGATATCAGGAACTCTCGGACAAACACATCTACAATGTAAGTCCTGCCATTTCTCCACACCAAGCCCGTGCCTATTAAGGCACCTCTCAGACACATTCAACCTTACCCCCCTTACCATCCTACAACTCAATGTCAGGTCTCTTGTTAAACACCACCTAGAAGTAAACACTCTTCTACTTGAAGAGAACCCTGACATCTTTTTTTTATGCGAAACCTGGCTCCGTGACGATTCGGCCATTATACCGAACCTCACGCTACCAGATAACTACTCCATGAAATCGTTAAATAGAGACGCCAGAGGTGGTGGCATCGCTGTTATTTACAGGAAACAACTCACCTGCTCCTTTACTAAAGAAATTATCTCGAGCTGTGAGAGTGCCCGATTTAATATCACTACAGGCCCCCATTTCTCCCTATCTGGCCTATACATCTACAGGCCTCCTGGTCCGGCTTCTAAATTTATTGATGCTCTCCTCACAGTGACAAGCTCCCTAGTTGTGAGCTCGGCCAACTTTACCATATTAGGAGACCTTAATCTCCACTTCGATCTAACTCAAGACTCCACTATTAAAAACCTCTTGGCGGACCTAGCAGCCCTACAACTCTACCCTTTGATCCAGGCCGCCACTCACTCAGCCGGACATACTCTGGATCGCATTTTCACCAACATCCAGGAGACTACGACAGAAGTTCCCAAACCCATGGGATGGACAGACCACTACCTTACTAAATTCACCATATTGATCACAGAAACATTCAAGATAGCCGAACCAACTGGACACCTAAAAAGACCATGGCATAAACTTTCCACCAGCGACCTACACTCTGTTCTTGTAGAATTCCGGCATAAGGCAGACATAGATATCAACAATACTTATGCTGCATTTCATGATTGGATCACGAAAGGACTAGATGCCCTTATCCCTCTCAAATGGTCCAAGGGACGCTGTTCCCCTTCCAACCCATGGTATAACGACTCCTTAAAATCCATGCGGAAGGAATGCAAGAAAGCTGAAAGAGTCTGGAGAAAAGAATACAATAAAAAGGATAAAATTGTCTACTTGTCTAAACAAAAAAACTACCACAAAGCTATCCGATCCGCACGTGCCACCTTCTACGCGGACGAAATTAACTCCAGCACCAATCCCGCTAAAGTCGTTTTTAAACTATTGGAAGAATTACAGAGCAGTAGATCTTCCTCCTCTAGTATCACCTCTGCTCAACATTGTGAAGATCTTGCTACGTTTTTTGTTGAGAAGGTGCAAAAAATCTATAAATCATTTCCAAAGACCGCCTCTGCTCCACTCAACCCCCTTAACTCCATCAGCAGCGGCACCATTTTGATGTCCATACCCGAAATCTCACAGGAGGATCTTGCGAAAATTTGTAGAAAAATCAAATCTGATTCCCCTGCAGACCCGATGAGACCAGCGCAATTCGTCGAATCACTAGATTTCTTCTTGCCTTACTTGGCGTCCATACTAAATCTCTCTTTCTCCCCAGCCACTGTCCCGACCGCGTGGAAGCAGGCTTGGGTTTTCCCTATTATCAAAAAGCCGACTCTTGACCCCTCCAAGTTAGAGAATTTTAGACCAATTTCATTGCTCCCATGGACATCTAAACTTGCAGAGGCCCACGCTAACATCATCCTGTCTCAGCACATGGATCATAATAACATCCTAGACCCATCCCAAAATGGTTTCCGGCCGGGACACAGCACCGAATCCACCCTCTTGGCCACGTCGGAGCATCTACGAACGATACTGGACGCCGGTCAAAGTGCTGCGCTGATTCTGTTAGACATCAGCGCAGCCTTTGACACGGTCTCTCATAACATCCTTCTAGATCGTTTGGCCAATGTAGGAATCTCAGGTCTTGCCCTGGAGTGGTTTCGCTCCTTCTTGAAAGACAGATCATTCAGGGTGTCTGCCCCTCGTTTTCTCTCCCAGCCACACCCCATTGGACAGGGTGTTCCTCAGGGCTCTGCTCTTATCCCATCCCTTTTTAACCTATATGTACAATCACTCGCTGCAGTAGCTAAAGCATGGGACCTCTCCTTAGTGTCTTACGCAGATGACACGCAGCTTGCCATCACTCTTATTGAAGGCCCTTCCACCACGGCCTCAAGATTTAGAGATGGTCTAGCTGCCGTAGCCCAGTGGATGATGGACAACTGCCTGCAGCTCAATGCAGGAAAGACGGAGGTGCTGCTCCTCGGTAAGAACACCAATTACTGGAACGAGCACTGGTGGCCTTCGTCACTTGGCACTATCCCACCTCCTAAATCCCTGGTTAAAAACCTTGGTGTGTGGATGGACTCCGCACTCAGCTTCCAGACCCACACAAAAAAGTGACAGCTACATCTGTGGGCCTGTTAAAGAATCTCCATCCCATACTTGGATTCTTCGATCCCAAAACTCGCCAGCTGATTATCCAAGCCACTATCCTCTCCCACTTGGACTACGCTAACGTACTGCTACTGGGCGCAAACAAAGCGGAAACTGCACGACTGCAACGTGTGCAGAACACTGCAGCTAGAGCCTTAGTGGGTCTCCCCCGCAGATGCTCAGCCAGAGCCACCATTCGGAAACTGCATTGGCTACCCATTGAATCACGTATCCAGTTTAAAACACTCATTATGATTTTCAAAATACTTAAAACTGGTCGCCAGGAATTACTTCGCCCTCTTTTAACACCTTATGTGCCACAACGTAACCTTCGCTCTTTAGGGCAACATCTTCTGACTGTCCCTCGGACGAGACTTGCCCGCACTGGTGGACGCTCCTTTAAAGTGCTGGGAGCCAAGCACTGGAACACCCTCCCTCTGCACATCCGCTCTCTGGATAACTTGACTGCCTTTTGCAAAGCCGTCAAAACACATCTGTTCCCCTTTCCTTAAAACCCCTAGCTCCTTCCTTTTCTTCTCCCTCAGGTTGCTGACTTGGGTCTCTTAGCGCCGGGACGCCTCTTTGCTGGGGCAGCTGTCGCGCTCTACCAAAAGCTAACATAACATAACATAACAATCCACAAGCACCACCTCAAAAAGGAAGCAACCCACTCCGTCGGCACCAGAGGAAAGTGAGACAATGCCTTGCATTCAGCCACGATTTGCAGATTTCCGAATTATCTGTAAATATTGTGGGAAGACCATCTCCTACGGAGAACAGAGCGTAAAGCTCATCGTCCTTGCTGGGGACAACCACAAATGCCCCAACAAACCCTAATTATTTCTTTTCTTTTTTTTTTGCTCCAGTTGAGCCATTTTCAATTCCCTGTTTTTTCGTTTCTCCCCATGAAAAATACAAAAAAAATATAAAACTGTTCAGAAAACCCCAAAAAAGTACAAAATGTTCAAAAAAACAATAAAAAAAATATAAAACAACAAAAAGAAGAAAAAAAACAGTTCTTTTTAGAACTACCTCCAATTTATAAAAAAAGGCTTCTTTTTTAAAAACTCTGTCATTCTTTTTTCCCCATGGTCCGCTCCCCGGTGCGCTCCCCGGTGCGTGTACCGGGCGCTCCCCCCGCGCAAATCCCCCCAAAAAAATATTTATTTTTTTTGCCCCGCGGGACCCTATCATAGCCCCCACATCAAACCTAGGGGCTCAGGGGGGTCTACCCTGCCCCCTTATGGTAATTTCCCCCTTTTTTTTGCCACCTCTTGTGTCTCGATCCTACCGAGACACAAGATGGCGGCCGCTCCGGACTGTTTCAATTGTTTACAGACACCCAAGAGCCAATCAGCTTTCCGTGCGCACCTCGCGTGGCGCGCCCAGAGCGCTCCCCGGTGCGCGTACCGGGGTGCTGCCATAGATATATATATTTTTTTGAACCTAAATTACTCAAAATCCACTGGAGCACATATCTTGAGACATAGCAAAGGCACATCGGGCTACCAGTCCCTACAATTTTGCCAAGTTTGGTGTTAATCCATTCAGCCGTTCGGGCTAAAAGTGAGTTCAACCACCCTATGGAAATTAACATAGGGAAAACACGTTTTTAGGACCCCCCTTTTATCTCGGCCCCCGCTTGACGAATCCCCCCGAAACTTTCAAGGAAGGACCGGAGCTCCGCGAGGCAAATTTGAGGAAGTTTTCAGGCAGATTCGTCAAACGGCGCCAAAGTTAATCCAAGTAGAATTTTGAGATTTTGCATTGAAAAAAATCCTAACTATAACTACCTACTGGCGACCGCCAGTAGGTAATGTGTATATATATATATATATATATATATATATATATATAAATATATGTATTCACTGAAAAAACCATAGGTTTGACACCAGTTATAGTTAGCTGGAAATTTTACTGACATAAAACCATTGAAATTCCCACGTTATAGTTAGTTGGACTCACTATAACTTGCGCGCCTGCAATGCACTGCTGATGACATCACATATTACATCACTCATGACATGGTCAGTGACATCACTCATGACATCACTGATGACACCATCCAGTGAATGTGTGTCTTTCTGAAAAATAAATATGTTTTATATATGTATATGTAAAGGTCGATGGAAGAATAAATGTTTCAATAAGTGTCTTAATGGATGTTTTAAAAAAAAAATTGATTGGGTAAATGGCCTATTTAGTGTATCTTAGTGAATACATATATTAGCGAGTATTGTTTAAATATTTAAATGTTTGTATCAGTGTTTCACTTTGTGTATAAGTGGCTGCATGGGTTGGTGAGTAGCTACATGTGTGTGTATATGGGTTATTAGATGTTTTTTTTAGTATCAGTATGAGTGTCTGTATGGTCTGGTGGGGGTGTTACTTAGCACATAGATGCATCAATGACTGACTCACTGTTTGTATGTGTTTTGAAGACAGCATATGTGCAGGACTGTATGGGTGGATGAGTGTGTATATGTGTGTGTTAGTGAGTGAATGACTGTCTCACTAGTGTCTTTATCAGTAACTACATATGTTTTAATATGTTTTAATCTAGTATATGTGAGTATTGATGAATATAAGTGAGTATATGTGAGAGTGAGAGATTGAAAGAGTTCTTGTTTAAATAAGTATGTGTTTCTATAAGTGATTGTTTAAGAGAGTAAGTATGTGTAAGTTTCCTTAGAAGTAAGGTGGTAGTGTGTGTATAGCTGTATATGCAAATAAATGGATGTTCAATCATTTATTTGCATGTGTGATTATGTGTGTGAGTAACTTTTGGATGACTGTCGGTGTGTAACAGGATGTATAATGAAGTATGTTTTCACTGTTGATGAAATGAAAAAAACGTGAACTGCACAGCTGTATTGAATTAGGCACTGGCACTTTATAATCCCTCGTTTGTGTCCATTACACGCTATGTGATCAAGCCTCTCTCGAGGTGAAACGCGTCATGGTGGATTGCAGGCTGTAACTCTTGGCACGGAATAAAATGCACTGAGGAAACTGCACTTACTTTGTGGTCTCGCTCTTTTCGTTGTTCTGCATGGGAGGCAGAAGGTGAAACGAAGACTTTTTGGATATTGTGGCGACTGGAAGCTTCCTGGTTGCGAGCGAGATCCCTCTTCACCTGGGCGGTGACACGGCAGGAAGCAGTGGTTTCGTGAACCGGAACCGTTTTTCGATACTCCGGTAGGAGGAAGCCGTGTATGCCCCTGCGAGACAGCACACGCCTGCCGGGAAAGAAGGGAGCCATCGACACCGGAGAAGAACTGAGGTGTTCGGCAGCCCATTCCGGGTAAGGCAGCATTCGACAATCGCAGGGAAGAGTGTGCCACGCGGGGCGCGCAGTAAACTATAACAGCGCTCCCCGTCAGTTTAGTTCCTTCAGTTAAGTGCCTAATAATTATCAGCCACACAACGCAATGTCCGCCGCCGTGTTACGACACAGAGAGCAGGCTGCGGAGTCAGTCTTCGAGAGCCCGGCAGGGGGAGATTCAGTTACGCCCACTCAGCAACCGGATGGGGTAAACACAAACCCAACGGTTAGAGACACTTTCCGCAAACTCGAGAAGCTCTCTAAGAAGGAGCAGGCTAAGTGGTGGGAGAACAAATCCCTCACAAGATATTTGGAGGTGGGGCGGGTCCCTAGGGGTCTCCGGATCACACTGGCCCCTAGATATGATAACCCGGACCCACATATGCTTGAAGAGTGGGCAACAGCCAACTTGGAATCCTCAGCAAGGTTGATGAGGATCCTTGTAAAGTATGCGGAGAGTGATAGATTAAAACTGCAAACTGAAATTGAGCAACTGGAGGCGGAGCTGTCGAAAGTTGAAATTAATGAGGAAGTGAAAAAAATGAGGGAGGATATGGAGAGTCGCCTGGCGAAGGAGGAGGACATCATTAAAAAGCGTAAGGCTTTTAAATTTGAAAGAGACAGACTTGATTATTTGAATGGGAACATCTTTACATTTGCTCGTAGGTTTGATGGAATTAAGGCTCGGATTGGCAACACGGGACGTAAGGCACGAGAAACTGCGTCCGTGTCCATCTCCTCCACAGACCTGAGTTCAGCTGCAGAAAGTGAGGCAGAAGAAGGCCCTTCAAAAAAACAGGGGCAAGGATTGGGGTTTACAAAACTCACCCCGGCACAGGAGGTGAGCTGCCTGTGCGAGAACCGAAGGGACACTCTGCGGAGCTCACAGTCAAAGGCCCCACCAGGAAACAGAGGGCAAACAGGAAACGGGCTGAACGCAGGAAATGCAACAAAAACAGGAGGAGAAAGGAAAGCAAACAGGGGGAGATGGAACAAGAAAAGAGGGCAGACCTCTGCACCCCCTCAGTGATGAATCTTACTGATACAGCCCTAACTGCAAAAGAAACTTCCATCCTGTCTCTGGGACTTTCATACTGTCCCCCGGGGGACTTTAATTACGCTGATACTAGGATGGATATTTTCAGATATGTTAGAAAGCTGAAGCTTAATAAATACCATCGCCTACACCCATACAAAAAATCCAAGGCCATAGTGCCAACAAGTCCCTCTCTATTGACTGCTGGTGAGGGAATGGAAATGCAGGAAATATGGGAATTGCAATGCGAGAGTACAGACACACCGGTGGTCACTGACGAAGCCATCGGCAGGGGAATCAGTACTACTCCATTCAAACCGAAGTCCACCTTCCTCCCAGTATAGACTCATGATAATCTGGACGTATACCATGAACTCATTATTGATGACTTGAAAAAACTATACACTGCCTCAAACAAGAAGGAGAAAGTCATCAACAGACAAAATCAATGCTATTACAATCTGGTCAAGAAATTGAAAAACAATGAAAAAATCATAGTTAAGCCGGCCGACAAAGGAGGCAACATCGTCCTTTGGAAGCGTGAGGAGTACATCAAAGAGGCTGAGCTTCAACTGGGTGATACGGACTGCTACAAGAAGAGCAATTTGCCTACTATCAGAGCTGCCTGGACTGACCAGAATTCAAAGTTAATGGCATGGCGAAGTAGTGGTTTAATTTCATTTGACGAATACAAATACTTGAAGAAAGACTATCCAGTTATCCCCAGCTTCTATCTGCTACCCAAGGTGCACAAGGATGCGCTTGTGCCCCCTGGGAGACCAATAATATCAGCCATAGACAGCTCCACGGAATGTATTTCCCGCTATATTGACTACTTCCTGCAAGAATGGGTAAAGAGTTTGGGGTCTTATGTCAGAGACACCACTGACTTTTTGTGCAAACTGGCATCTATCAACTGGGATGACGAACTACTGCTTATTACCATGGATGTTACTTCATTGTATACATCAATTCGACACTGTGATGGTATCAAAGCGGTCGAGTATTACCTTGATAAACGCCCCATTGAATGTTTACAGCATAACAAGATGATTGTTGGTATGTTGAGGATTTGTTTGGAACAAAACTTTTTCACTTTTAATAATCAAATATACCAGCAACTTAGAGGGGTAGCTATGGGGGCCTGCTTCTCCCCCAGCTTCGCCTGTCTACATATGGGGCTGTGGGAGGAGCGGGTCCTTATGGGTGAGCATAGGGAAACAATGCAAAACAAGGTCATGCTTTACCTAAGGTATATTGATGATCTATTTATGATCTGGAGGGGGACGTATGAAGAGGCTACGGAATTTGTAAAACAACTCAACATGAACAATTTAAACCTTCAATTTACATCACACATTGATAAAGAAAAGGTTACTTTCTTAGATGTGGAGGTTTATATCAGGGACAACACTCTGCAGACTAGGTTGCACAGAAAATCTACGCCGGGTAACACAGTCTTGCACGCCAGCAGCCAGCATCCTCAACACCTTATCCGCAGCATCCCCTACGGGGAGATGCTAAGATTGCGGAGAATCTGTAGCTCTGATCTGGAATGTGACCTGGCACAACAAGCCAGCAAAGCCAGGTTTCTACAAAGGGGTTACAGCAGTACTCTAATAGATGGAGCAATTAGACGTACGAAGAAAATTAAGAGAGAGGAAGCTCTAGTGCCTTGGACCAGATCCAATGCGGAGTGTAGTAACAATGAGCTAATTCAATCTAGGGCCATTGTTACCTATAGTAACCAACATTCCCAGATTAGGAAAATTCTGAATAAAAACTGGAACCTGGTTAGGGGTGACCCTGTAATAGGTAACCTGGTACCAGATAAACCTAGTCTGACTTTCCGTAAATCCCCCAGTCTTGCTAGTGCCTTAGTCAGCAATACTTTAGATCCCACAAAATCCTGGATGGATCACATTACCGGTTTCAAGAAGTGCCTTACATGTAAAGCCTGCCGCCACGGGGTCAACAAAACTCAAGTCCCACGTCCCTTTTCAGATAAACCCTTTGTCATCAGTAGGAGGCTTACATGCAAGACAGAATACGTTGTTTATGTCCTGCAATGCCCTTGTGGTCTACAATATGTGGGGAGTACACGCCCACCCGCCCACAAGCGCATTTTACAACACCTCAGGGCAATTTCTGGAAAGGACCAGGCATATCCGGTGGCCAGGCACTTCGAGACCGTACACAATAGTGACCCCAGTAGTCTTCAGTATTTTCTAGTTGACTCAGTTTTGCCTCTGAAAAGAGGAGGTAACCGAGACGCCAAACTGCGCCTCTTGGAAACCAGGTTTATCCTTGAGTTTAACACGAAAAGCCCTGGAGGTTTAAATAATAGCGAGGATCTTTATACCTGTCTCTAGCCAATATAAATTTGCTGATTACTATTTCTGAATGTATTACGATCTAATGTTTGGTATTATTTTTGGGCATCTGAACAACTCCCCCAAACGGCTCTCGATTTGTTTTTATCTGACTCTGCTACCTGCTGTTAACTGAAGCATGTTTTTAAACTTAGTATAAGCACTTTTCACTTTGAAACAATTTTCGATCTGCAGTAACCATAAGAGGTTGATTGAGTAGTGCACGACTTCATTCTCATTATCAGATTGTGCGGTTCTCTTTGACTATGCCCACTGGGGCGTGATTTTCTTTTCTGTGTGAAATCATGTTTTATTAATTACAAATGATAAATCAGGGTTCTTAATATCATATGCACCTACATGTGAACAAAGGTTGCCCATACTGACCTAATTGTGTATATATATGAAGTATAATACATGAAATGGATATGGTTTAATTTTAACCATATGTGTATATATATGAAATTTATTTATTTATTTATATAAATTTTAAAGAGAATTTTATACTTCACGAAATTATTTGTATACACTAGAACCCGTTGGGCACTAAGCCCTTTATTCTATGTTAACATAATGAAGTATGTTTTCACTGTTGATGAAATGAAAAAAACGTGAACTGCACAGCTGTATTGAATTAGGCACTGGCACTTTATAATCCCTCGTTTGTGTCCATGACACGCTATGTGATCAAGCCTCTCTCGAGGTGAAACGCGTCATGGTGGATTGCAGGCTGTAACTCTTGGCACGGAATAAAATGCACTGAGGAAACTGCACTTACTTTGTGGTCTCGCTCTTTTCGTTGTTCTGCATGGGAGGCAGAAGGTGAAACGACGACTTTTTGGATATATATATATATATATATATATATATAAATATATGTATTCACTGAAAAAACCATAGGTTTGACACCAGTTATAGTTAGCTGGAAATTTTACTGACATAAAACCATTGAAATTCCCACGTTATAGTTAGTTGGACTCACTATAACTTGCGCGCCTGCAATGCACTGCTGATGACATCACATATTACATCACTCATGACATGGTCAGTGACATCACTCATGACATCACTGATGACACCATCCAGTGAATGTGTGTCTTTCTGAAAAATAAATATGTTTTATATATGTATATGTAAAGGTCGATGGAAGAATAAATGTTTCAATAAGTGTCTTAATGGATGTTTTAAAAAAAAAAAATTTGATTGGGTAAATGGCTTATTTAGTGTATCTTAGTGAATACATATATTAGCGAGTATTGTTTAAATATTTAAATGTTTGTATCAGTGTTTCACTTTGTGTATAAGTGGCTGCATGGGTTGGTGAGTAGCTACATGTGTGTGTATATGGGTTATTAGATGTTTTTTTTAGTATCAGTATGAGTGTCTGTATGGTCTGGTGGGGGTGTTACTTAGCACATAGATGCATCAATGACTGACTCACTGTTTGTATGTGTTTTGAAGACAGCATATGTGCAGGACTGTATGGGTGGATGAGTGTGTATATGTGTGTGTTAGTGAGTGAATGACTGTCTCACTAGTGTCTTTATCAGTAACTACATATGTTTTAATCTAGTATATGTGAGTATTGATGAATATAAGTGAGTATATGTGAGAGTGAGAGATTGAAAGAGTTCTTGTTTAAATAAGTATGTGTTTCTATAAGTGATTGTTTAAGAGAGTAAGTATGTGTAAGTTTCCTTAGAAGTAAGGTGGTAGTGTGTGTATAGCTGTATATGCAAATAAATGGATGTTCAATAATTTATTTGCATGTGTGATTATGTGTGTGAGTAACTTTTGGATGACTGTCGGTGTGTAACAGGATGTATAGGTGTTTCACTACATATGATGAGTGAATATATGTATGAGTGACTATATAGAAGTGTTGGTGAATGAGTGGATGTGTATATAGATGGTGGTATTACTGAATTGGTTTTTGTAACTGGTATGGGTATCTATTTTTTTGAAAATTTTTGTTTCTATTTTTGAATATGTGTTTCAAGGGTTACATTACACTGAAAGGAGGTCTGTCACTCTGTCACAAGGATGGTGTCATCAGTGATGTCATGAGTGATGTCACTGACCATGTCATGAGTGATGTAATATGCGACGTCATCAGCAGTGCATTGAAGGCGCGCAAGTTATAGTGAGTCCAACTAACTATAACGTGGGAATTTCAATGGTTTTATGTCAGTAAAATTTCCAGCTAACTATAACTGGTGTCAAACCTATGGTTTTTTCAGTGAATTTAATAGCTTTTTTAAATGCTAATTCCTACCTATCACTGGTGTGAGACCTATGGTTTTTTTCTGTGAATTTCATAGGTTTTGTAAATGCTAATTCCTAACTATATATAGTGCCTCAAACCTATGTTTTTTTCAGTGAATTTCAAAGGTTTTTTAATAGCAAATGTCTATTGCTATCAAATATAACATTTTTTATAATGAATCCTATATTGTATATTTATGTAATACTATTTTTTTATGTATATTCTTCATTTTTTTTTTGTTCTCTTTTTTTTTTGCCCTGGGGCGCTCCCGGTGCGCGTACCCGTGAACGTCCCGTTTGCCCTATTGCCGCCAACGAAAACATCATCGTGACGTATCGCGTAGCCGCGACCTCGTGATACGCACGGCGTAAGCGCACCCGGAAGCACCCGAGCGCATACGATTTAAACGCAAAATATAGTTAGTAAAACTAACTATATAGGAGCAATTCCAATGGTTTTGTATGAGTGAAATGTCCAGCTAACTATAACACCCCTAAAACGTATAGTTTTTTGAGTGAATTTTAAAGGTTTTTAAAATGCTAATTCCTAACTATATAAGGGCTGAAACCTATGGTTTTTTCTGTGAATTTCAAAGGTTTTTTAAATGCTAATTCCTAACTATATAAGGCCTGAAACCTATGGTTTTTTCAGTGAATTTGCAAGGTTTTTTAAATGCTAATTCTTAACTATATAAGGCCTGAAACCTATTTTTTTCAGTGAATTTCAAAAGTTTTTTTAATGCTAATTCCTAACTATATAAGACCTGAAAGCCCACCAGGAATCTCCAGTATGTGCCAAGGGACTGCATTGCAGAGAGGTGTAATGAAGCCACGCCCCTTTTTACACCTCTCTGCAACACAGCCCCCATGCATGTTTGAAGAGGGGGAACTAATTCCCCTTGCATACTGGGGGCCCCTGGGGGCCAACTAGCCCACCTGGAACCTCCAGTATGCGCCAGGGGGCTGCATTGCAGAGGTGTAATGAGGCTATGCCCCTTGTTACACCTCTCTGCCACGCAACCCCTGCCGCGTTTGCAGAGGGGGAACTAATTCCCCTTGCATACTGGGGGTCCCTGGGGGCAAACTAGCCCACCAGGAGCCTCCAGTATGAGCCAGGGGGCTGCATTGCAGAGAGGTGTAATGAGGCCACACCCTTATTTACACCTCCCTACAACGCAGCCCCTGTGCATGTTTGAAGAGGGGGAACTAATTCCCCTTGCATACTAGGGGTCCCTGGGGGCCAACTAGCCCACCTGGAACCTCCAGTATGCGCCAGGGGGCTGCATTGTACAGAGGTGTCATGAGGCTATGCCCCTTTTTACACCTCTCTGCAACGCAGGCCACTGGCGCGTTTGCAGAGGGGGGACTAATTCCCCTTGCATACTGGGGGTCCCTGGGTCATATCTGCCCAAACACCGATATTCCGAACTATTGAAAATGACTTTTCTTGAGAAACATTTGGATTTGGATTATCATGTCCTATACTTTGGAATTTTTGAAAGACTGACTTTGAGGATTCTATAAATTACTCAAGTCTGCCCGAATTGTGTGGGTAAAATTGATACCTAGTCACTTTGAATAAGAATGTACTTACGTCTCGTCTAACATTTGGAAGAAATATCTAGTTATATGACAACAGGATACCGACATAACTTGAAGGAAATAAGAACGCCCTGAAGAAGTTCTGTTGTACAGAACGAAACGTTTCGGCTGGCTGTGGTACATAAACTTAAGGAAAATAAAAGCATTTGAATATACACCAAGATTCAGCGCTTCAATAAGGACTCTAAGTGACATGATTTGATTGGACTTATTGTGCAAGTGGTGCTGTGCCAAACTTTGGAATATTCTCCACTACTCTCTACTACTTACTCTCTCCTACTCCACTACTCTCAAATACTCACTCTCTACTACTCATTCTCTACTACTCTACTACTCTCTACTACTCTCTCTCTACTACTCACTCCCTACTACTCACTATCTACTACTCTCTACTACTCACTCTCTACTACTCTCTCTCTACTACTCACTCTTTACTACTCACTCTCTACTACTCTCTACTACTCACTCTCTACTTCTCACTCTCTACTACTCTCTACTACTCACTCTCTACTACTCTCTCTCTACTACTCACTCTCTACTACTCACTCTACTACTCACTCTCTACTACTCTCTACTACTCACTCTCTACTACACTCTCTCTACTAGTCTCTACTACTCACTCTACTACTCACTTTCTACTACTCTCTACTATTCTCACTCTCTGCTACTCACTCTCTACTACTCTCCACTACTCACTCTCTACTACTTACTCTCTACTACTCTCTACTACTCACTCTTTACTACTCTCTACTACTCACTCTCCACTGCTCTCTACTACTCACTCTACTACTTACTCTCTACTACTCTCTACTACTCACTCTACGATTCATTCTACTACTCTCTACTACTCACTCTCTGCTACTCTCTCTACTTCTCTCTACTACTCTCTACTACTCACTCTCTACTCTCTATTACTCACTCTCTACTCTCTACCTCTCTACCTCTCTCTACCTCTCTCCCTACTAGTCTCTACCTCTCTACCGCTACCTCTCTACCTCTACCTCTCTACCTCTACACCTCTACCTCTCTACCTCTCTCTACACGCACACATATACACATATATATATGCATATATATGATTATGCATTTATATATATATGTATGTGTATGTATATATATATATATATACATACATATATAAACATATATAATCTGTATATCTATATAAATACAAATAAAAATGCATGCATACATATACATATATGCATACAGATGCATGTTATTTACATGAAAGTTTAAAAAACACTAATAAAAGCAAAGCTAAAAAGCCACCTCATTACAAACAGAATGGCTTTAACTTAAACGAGGGCGAGATCTATTGCATCTTCAATGCTTGTTTACTTTGGTTCCATCAAGAAGGCATTCAGATGTGTCACACATTTGCAATAAATTCTGAATGTTAGCACTCTAGTTGCTCATTAGATCACTGTAGTAAAGCTACTGCTCACCAGGGAAGTCTGCTGCTGGTATTCAAAGTGCATGCATCAGTCTGCATGTCAGAATTTTTTTAATGAACTAGAAGAGGATTTGAGAAGTCACTCAAAATGATCCCTAATTTTTCTTTCTGAAGCACTAATCATACTTTCTATGGCGAAAGGAACCCCCTCATTTTGTTCCTGTTTAAATTAAATGTTTTCAGACTTACCACTTCATTCCAATCAAGATGGCTTCTGGTGTGCCATACTTTTGTCATAAGTAAGACTGTTAGCGCTCTAGTTGTTCTTTAGAACACTCTGGGACATTCTGTCATTGGGCTATACTTGGGCTACATCTGGGTGATATTTGGGCTACATTTAGGCTCTTTTGTCTCTGGTGGCCATCTTGGGAGACTGCATGTCAGAATTTTTTAATGAAATAGAAGAGGATTTGAGAAGTCACTCAAAATGTGCCCTAATTTTTCTTTCTGCAGCACTAATGATACTTTCTATGGCATAATATACCCCTCATTTTGTTCCTTTTTAAATTAAATGTTTTAAGAGTTACCACTTCATTCCCATCACGATGGCTTCAGGTGTGCTATACCTTTGTAATAAGTAGGACTGTTAGCGCTCTAGTGTTCTTTAAAACACTCTAGGAGGCTGCAGTAGAACTCAAAGGAATCAACTGATAGTCTCTGTCCTTGTTGGATGTACATGTTTTACTGAGAATGTCAGACTTCATTCTCACATGACTGAGAAAGATAATGTGAATTTCCAGAAAATATGCTTTCAGTTTAGCTTATAGATCCCCTTCCAAACCACTGTGGGAAAATCATGAGATATTAGTTTTCTTTCAAAAATGATTAATGATATCACAGCAGAAGGCTTTTTCACGTGGTAAAATCACCTTAGAACACACCACAATTCCTAAAATGAGTATGGTACCATCAACAAATGATTTATAATGTAACTAATTTCCTAAAACCCTCTATTAACTACAATGTTTTTTAATGAGGTGCTATCATGTATATTGGTCCCAAGATGGCTGCCAACACTTCTTGGATGAAGTGCTGACAGCCAATCAGATCAGATGTGTGGTTAGGCTCCGCCCAGATATATATATATTTTTGAACCTAAATTACTCAAAATCCACTGGAGCACATATCTTGAGACATAGCAAAGGCACATCGGGCTACCAGTCCCTACAATTTTGCCAAGTTTTGTGGAAATCCATTCAGCCGTTCGGGCTAAAAGTGAGTCCAACCGCCCTATGGAAATTAACATGGGGAAAACACGTTTTGGGACCCCCCTTTTATCTCGGCCCCCGCTTTACGAATCCCCCCCAAACTTTCGGGGAAGGAGCGGAGCGCAGCAAGGCAAATTTAAGGAAAATTACAGGTAGATTCCTCAACCGGCACCAAAGTTATTCCCAATAGAATGTTGCGTATTTCCTATGGAAAACAATCCTAACTATAACTACCTACAGGCGACCGCCAGTAGGTGATATATATATATATATATATATATATATATATATATATATATATATATATATATATATATATATATTACCTACTGGCGGTCGCCAGTAGGTATATATAGTTAGGATTTTTTCTCTATGGGATTTTTGAAAATTCTATGTCTAATAACTTTGGCGTTTGTGGACGGAATTGGCTGAGATTTTCAGGAAAATGGAACATTTTGTTTCTGAGCAGCCCCTGACAATTTGGGGGGGTTTCATTAAGGGGGGGCCGAAAAAAAAGGGGGGTCCCAAAACGCGTTTTTCCCATGTTAATTTCCATAGGGCGGTTGGCCTCACTTTTAGCTCGAACGGCTGAATGGATTTGCACGAAACTTGGCAAAATTGTAGGGACTGTTAGCCCGATGTGCCTTTGCTAGGTCTCAATATATGTGCTCCAGTGGATTTTGAGTAATTTAGGTTCAAAAAAAGATATATATCTGGGCGGAGCCTAACCACACATCTGATCTGATTGGCTGTCAGCACTTCATCCAAGAAGTGTTGGCAGCCATCTTGGGACCAATATACATGATAGCAACTCATTAAAAAGCATTGTAGTTAATAGAGGGTTTTAGGACTTTAGTTACATTATAAATCATTTGTTGATGGTACCATACTCGTTTTAGGAATTGTGGTGGGTTCTAAGGTGATTTTACCATGTGAAAAAACCTTCTGCTGTGATATCATGAATATTGTTTGAAAGAAAACTAATATCTCATGATTTTCCCACAGTGGTTTGGAAGGGGATCTATAAGCTAAACTGAAAGCATATTTTCTGTAAATTCACATTATCTTTCTCAGTCATGTGAAAATGAAGTCTGACATTCTCAGTAAAACATGTACATCCAACAAAGACAGAGACTGTCAGTTGATTCCTTTGTGTTCTACTGCAGCCTCCTAGAGTGTTCTAAAGAACAACTAGAGCGCTAACAGTCCTACTTATTACAAAGGTATGGCACACCTGAAGCCATCTTGATTGGAATAAAGTGGTAACTCTTAAAACATTTAATTTAAAAAGAAACAACATGAGGGGGTATATTTTGCCATAGAAAGTATGATTAGTGCTGCAGAATGAAAAATTAGGGCACATTTTGAGTGACTTCTCAAATCCTTTTCTATTTCATTAAAACATTCTGACATGCAGTCTCCCAAAATGGCCACCAGAGACAAAAGAGCCCAAATGTAGCCCAAATATCACCCAGATGTAGCCCAAGTATAGCCCAATGACAGAATGTCCCAGAGTGTTCTAAAGAACCACTAGAGCGCTAACAGTCCTACTTATTACAAAGGTATGGCACACCTGAAGCCATCTTGATTGGAATAAAGTGGTAACTCTTAAAACATTTAATTTAAAAAGAAACAACATGAGGGGGTATATTTTGCCATAGAAAGTATGATTAGTGCTGCAGAATGAAAAATTAGGGCACATTTTGAGTGACTTCTCAAATCCTTTTCTATTTCATTAAAACATTCTGACATGCAGTCTCCCAAAATGGCCACCAGAGACAAAAGAGCCCAAATGTAGCCCAAATATCACCCAGATGTAGCCCAAGTATAGCCCAATGACAGAATGTCCCAGAGTGTTCTAAAGAACAACTAGAGCGCTAACAGTCCTACTTATTACAAAGGTATAGCACACCTGGAGCCATCGTGATGGGAATAAAGTGGTAACTCTTAAGACATTTAATTTAAAAAGGAACAAAATGAGGGGGTATATTATGCAATAGAAGGTATTATTAGTGCTGCAGAAAGAAAAATTAGGGCACATTTTGAGTGACTTTTCAAATCCTCTTCTATTTCATTAAAAAATTCTGACATGCAGTCTCCCAAAATGGCCACCAGAGACAAAAGAGCCCAAATGTAGCCCAAATATCACCCAGATGTAGCCCAAGTATAGCCCAATGACAGAATGTCCCAGAGTGTTCTAAAGAACAACTAGAGCGCTAACAGTCCTACTTATTACAAAGGTATGGCACACCTGAAGCCATCTTGATTGGAATAAAGTGGTAACTCTTAAAACATTTAATTTAAAAAGGAACAAAATGAGGGGGTATATTTTGCCATATGAATTATGATTAGTGCTGCAGAAAGAAAAATTAGGGCACATTTTGAGTGACTTCTCAAACCCTCTTCAATTTCATTAAAAAATTCTGACATAGTCTCCCAAGATGGCCACCAGAGACAAAAGAGCATAAATGTAGCCCAAATATCACCCAGATGTACCCCAAGTATAGCCCAATGACAGAATGTCCCAGAGTGTTCTAAAGAACAACTAGAGCGCTAACAGTCTTACTTATGACAAAAGTATGGCACACCAGAAGCCATCTTGATTGGAATGAAGTGGTAAGTCTGAAAACACTCAATTTAAAAAGGAACAATATGAGGGGGTTAATTTTGCCATAGAAAGTATGATTAGTGCTTCAGAAAGAAAAATTAGGGATCATTTTGAGTGACTTCTCAAATCCTCTTCTATTTCATTAAAAAAATTCTGACATGCAGACTGAAACATGCACTTTGAATACCAGCAGCAGACGTCCCTGGTGAGCAGTAGCTTTACTACAGTGATCTAATGTGCAACTAGAGTGCTAACATTCAGAATTTATGGCAAATGTGTGACACATCTGAATGCCTTCTTGATGGAACCAAAGTAAACAAGCATTGAAAATGCAATAGATCTCGCCCTCGTTTAAGTTAAAGCCATTCTGTTTGTAATGAGGTGGCTTTTTAGCTTTGCTTTTATTAGTGTTTTTTCAACTTTCATGTAAATAACGCACCGTTTTCACCAAATCGACTTTGCCCAAGCACACCCTTCCCTTCGGCCAACAAATCCCAAAAATTCGGCACACCTGCTGATCCACTCTCCCTACAGCTCACCCAAGCCCCGTCCCTCTAGCGCAGCTGGAACACCCCAAATTCACCTTCTCCATGCGCACCAAAAACTCCCGTTGAATAACATGGCAATTCGCTACTCCGCACAAAAATTGCTTTTTAAAGCACTTCCACTGCTCCGATCTGCTTCAAACTTGGCTGGACACTAGTTCCAGCGATTCCCTAACATCTCACCAAAAATCAGCTCAATCCATCCACTGGAACGGGGACGAATTTCAACCCGAATACGCGCCCCCGCAAACACAAACAAGCATTTGCAATGCAATGGTCTCGGCATCATTAAAGGTAGAGCTATTGGCATTGCTCATGACATTTCTTTTTTTTTCTTTAAATCATAAATAAATGGCATTGTCATTTACATTGCCAATACACACCACTCTGCACCTGCACTCACTGCTCTGCACTCACTGCTCTGCACTCACTACTCTGCACTCACTACTCTGCACTCACTACTCTGCACTCACTACTCTGCACTCACTACTCTGCATTCTGCACACTCACTCTGCACTCACTACTCTGCACTCTGCACTCACTACTCACTACTCTGCACTCACTACTCTGCACTCTCTACTCACTACTCTGCACTCTCTACTCACTACTCTGCACTCACTACTCTGCACTCTGCACTCACTACTCTGCACTCACTACTCTGCACTCACT
The DNA here is from genome assembly GCF_964263255.1 of Lissotriton vulgaris. Taxonomy (NCBI): domain Eukaryota; kingdom Metazoa; phylum Chordata; class Amphibia; order Caudata; family Salamandridae; genus Lissotriton; species Lissotriton vulgaris. Next base: position 905,332,607 of record NC_141698.1, read on the forward strand.
ACTCTGCACTCACTACTCTGCACTCACTACTCTGCATTCTGCACACTCACTCTGCACTCACTACTCTGCACTCTGCACTCTGCACTCACTACTCTGCACTCACTACTCACTACCCTGCACTCACTACTCTGCACTCACTACTCACTACTCTGCACTCACTACTCTGCACTCACTACTCTGCACTCACTACTCTGCACTCACTACTCTGCACTCACTATTCTGCACTCACTACTCTGCACTCACTACTCTGCACTCACTACTCTGCACTCACTACTCTGCATTCTGCACACTCACTCTGCACTCACTACTCTGCACTCTGCACTCACTACTCTGCACTCACTACTCACTACTCACTACTCTGCACTCACTACTCACTACTCTGCACTCACTACTCACTACTCTGCACTCACTACTCTGCACTCACTACTCACTACTCTGCACTCACTACTCACTACTCTGCACTCACTACTCTGCACTCACTACTCTGCACTCACTACTCTGCAGTCACTACTCACTATGCACTCACTACTCACTACTCTGCAATCGCTACTCACTACTCTGCACTCACTACTCTGCACTCACTACTCTGCACTTACTACTCACTACTCTGCACTCACTACTCTGCACTCACTAATCTGCACTCACTACTCTGCACTCACTACTCACTACTCTGCACTCACTACTCACTACTCTGCACTCACTACTCTACACTCACTACTCTGCACTCACTACTCTGCACTCACTACTCTGCACTCACTACTCTGCACTCACTACTCTGCACTCACTACTCACTACTCTGCACTCACTACTCACTACTCTGCACTCACTACTCTGCACTCACTACTCTGCACTCACTACTCACTACTCTGCACTCACTAAGTGGTGGTCGTGTATTACATGTATTTAAGAAGTGCATATATGTACATGCATTTGCATTTTTGTGGTCTGTGTGTATGTGCACAAGGGAGATGGCCTGAAAACTCAAGTACTCATATGGAGTGCTTGAAAACAAAGAAAAAATAACCCCACAAACTGGGAGCAGTGTAGGGTGACATGTACTTGGGACATGCGCTAAGAGAAGGCAAACACAAGAAGAGGGCATGACACCTGCATGTCATGACAAATGGCATCAACAAAATGAGTGACGCTAAATGTTACCAATGTTAGGAGATGGGTGTCCTGTAAGCCCACAGGTGGATGCATGCTCTGTCTAGCCGAGACATAACACTGATCAAATACACCATTGCTTGCCAAGGAGATGTCCACATACTGGCCCCTTAACCAGCCAGCATTTTTCACAGGTGGCATCCCTTGTAATTTGTAGTCACAGTCGCTGATTCCCTGTTGGTATATTTATTTTTAAATATTTTCCGATGCTTTTGGTCTGGGCTAGTGGCGGGCACCGCTGGTCGGCCTGCCCATCCCTTCCTGCTCGCCAGGGTCCGACTGTGAGAACTTTCCACTAGAGGAACTGGCAGAGCCAGACAGAATCCGAACAGGAAATCTGTGGAGGTCAGCTTTCCCGGCGCTGCCCATGCCCTGGGGCGTGCCCGCCTCGAGGCCACAACAGATGGACGTGATGGCATGACGGCTCACTGCAGTATACTATAGAATCACGCCTGCGGTGTTGAGGTAGTGGCCAGCTCCTGGTATATGCAGTGTACAGAAGGAGGGACAGCCATCTTGGGTCGCTGGTGGATGAGGGGGGGCAGGATTCCGGAGATAAGTGCAGGCACTACAAGGGAAGTGTCCGTCTGCGATGGGTGGAGATGCTCGATCTTCGGCTTTGTATGGGGCAGTTGGGGGCGTGGGGTGTTTACGCAGGTAAACAAAGGTGCATGTGATTGCGTCTGATCTTTGCCTATCCTAATCCCGGATTCACCAAACGTAATTTTTTTGCATTAATGGAAAGTTGTCACTGAACAATCATTCTTTTATTTAGGCCCCTAGTTTTCAAGTGTAGGGCATGGTCCTGTACAAGGCTTCGGCTTCTAGTCCAACTGAAGCGATTTCCACAGCGCCTCGTTTTTTAAAATCCCTGAACCCTGTGGTCCTGCTGTGCCCGTGGATGTAGGGCAGTATGCCGTCGAAAAAAAAGAGACGGTGGGCAGAGGTGTGAGCAGCGGTAAATTGGCCTTTTTCAAAAGTGAAAGTTTTGTTCACTGTCTGGTCCCTCGGAAGGCTGATACAGCTGGGGCGCGGTGCCTTATCAGCCCTGTCGAGTTTACCTAGTCACTGTCCTAGTCAATTCACGTCTGCTGCTGATAAACGGTCTGCCTCAAGTTAGAATCTGCCCTTCGCCGCTCTAGAAAATGGTGTGGTCTTGGGCTAATCACGTACTCTCTCTTTTCTTCATTGCGCAATCTGCCAGTATGTAAATCCTTGGAAAGCATATTGGATTACTTTTCAGACTGCAATCTTGGAATCTTACAAATGTCTGTCCGCCCGGCATTTCGCGGCCGCCCCGGAAGTCAGGCACGGTCGCCTGTGACGGGGGCGGGGCCACGTTCACACCGGAAGAGGAGGCAGGCGGAGTCGTAGCGTCTCGCGGCCCGGGGCTCCTGTGAGCGGTGTAGAGCCCCGGGGCCGCGCCAGCAGGAGGTTGGGCGCCGCGTGCTGAGGTAAGGTAAGTTCTGGAGCGCGATTGGTGCACTTGTGTGTGTGTATGCTCGTGTGTGTGTGTGTATGTATGTGCGCGACGGTGACGGCGGGGGAGGGGGAGGGGGGGCCTCGGTGCACTTGTGTGTGTGTGCGCGCGTGTGTGTATGAGTCAGGGGTGGTGTCTCTGTATGTATGTATGTGCGTGCGTGCATGGGCGCGTGTGTGTGTGTATGCGCATGCGTGTGTGGTGCTTGCGCTTCCCAGGAGACAGCGCCTGGCCACAGCGCGCGTTCCAGTTACAAATCGCCTGGAAGGATGCGCGTGGCCAGGACTGTCTCCTGGGAATGATACTCGCTGACAAAAGATCTCGGCGGAGACACGCTTACGCGCGTCTTTTAGCCGAGACCTAAAAAAAGCCATAAAACGGCCAAATCTCGACCAAAAACCGCCAAAATCCCTCAAAACCTTGCCAACACCAATACACACGAAACTGAACCGGCCCCTCAGCCCTAGGCTCCGGGAACCCTACTTAATTGACCCAAAAGCCCTAAAAAAGCAACATAATACACACGAAAACGCCCTAACAACCCTAAAATGCATATAAGTATATGTATGCATGCATTTATCTTTGTATTTATATAGATATACAGATGATATATGTTTATATATGTATGTATATATATATATTCACTGAAAAAACCATAGGCTATAGACCATATATAGTTAGGAATTAGCATTTACAAAACCTTGAAAATTCACTGAAAAAACCATAGGTTATAGACCATATATAGTTAGGAATTAGCATTTACAAAACCTTGAAAATTCACTGAAAAAACCATAGGTTATAGACCATATATAGTTAGGAATTCGCATTTACAAAACCTTATTTTACTCACACAAAACCATTGAAATTCCATATATAGTTAGTTGCACTAACTATATATCGCGCACCCGCAATCCACTGCTGATGATGTCACATATTACATCATTCATGACATGGTCAGTGACATCACTGATGACATCACTGATGACATCTCAAATGACATCACTGATGACATCACTGATGACAACATCCAGTGACTGTATGTTTCTGTAAAGTTAAAATATGTCTTACATATTGAAGAATGAGTGGATGTATAAGTGTCTGGATGAAGGATTTAGTAGGTGCATGACTGACTGTATGAGTGAGTGATTAAATGTGTCTCACTGAGTGCATGGGTTAGTGACTAAACTGTCTTAATTTGTGCATCATTATGTCTGTTGTTCTGTAAACTGTTGCATGTGTTGATAAGTAGCTATATGAGTAACTATATGGGTTATTGATTGGTTGCCCAAGTATTTGTATGGGAGACTGAGTGTGTGTGTGGGTGGCTGGGAGGTGTATGACTCTGTGCATAGATGTGTGAGCAGTTGATTCACTAGATGTATGGTTTCAAAAGTGCATGTGGAAACAGCTGTATGGGCGGTTGACTGTGTGCATGAGTGTATTGGTGAGTGAATGGATATCTCAGTGCTACATGTCAAAGTAAGTACATATGTAAAACACAGTACATGTGAGAGTTGACATATATAAATAACTGTGCATAAGAGCCAGTGAATGTGTGAGTGGCTGTATGGATCATTGTGAACTTGTATCAGGGATTGTATAAGAGAGTAAATATGTGTTAGTATATGTTTGAATAAGTAAAGTTTGTATAACTGGATAGTTGAGGAAATGGAGGTGTGATTGATTCTTTGCATGACTGACTAGTTGTGTGAGTAACTCCATGGATGAGTGACAGTCTGTGAGTGTCTGTTTACACTGATTGTATCTAAGGTTATATTAGAGTCTGAAGAGGTTCATCGTATTATCACATGAATGATATCATCAGTGATGTGATCAGTAATGTCAAATGAGATGTCATCAGTGATGTCATCAGTGATGTCATTTGAGATGTCATCAGTGATGTCATCAGTGATGTCACTGACCATGTCATGAATGATGTAATATGTGACATCATCAGCAGTGGATTGCGGGTGCGCGATATATAGTTAGTGCAACTAACTATATATGGAATTTCAATGGTTTTGTGTGAGTAAAATAAGGTTTTGTAAATGCGAATTCCTAACTATATATGGTCTATAACCTATGGTTTTTTCAGTGAATATATATATATATATATATATATCCAAAACACAGTATCCCACCTGGGGCCAGCCGCACTCACGGCGGGTGCAACCGGGAAGCGGTGGTGAAAACCGCTTGTAACACAGCAAAAACAAGGAGTTCATGGTACTCCCAAGGTCCGGTGCACGCTTGGGAGTACCATGAACGCCTTGTTTTTGAAAGAAATGCGGTGAAAATTATATCGCCCTATTTACTAGGCGACGCTAATATGCATTAATGCATGTTAGCAGCCGGTTTGCTAACCGCTCGCCTCGTATCTTCAATGAGTTGCAATGTACGTGTTCCCAGTGACAAGGTAGGTGTTCCTGTGACAATATAACATGGAAGAGGGAGGTATGACAACAGGGTTGTATTTACAAGGCCGCACTGGATTTGCGGACCGATAGCAAAACTCTTGATAATTGCGGTTTATGTCAGATCCTCACATCTGTTCTGAAGTAGACTTAAGCATGCTTAATATTCAAGGTGGATTGATTTGTTAAGTCCACAGTCTTATATTAACAAGCTTTTCACTTGCAAACATGAATTATAGCTGTATTTCTCGCGATATTGGGGGCATATTTACAAGGACAGTGTTAAAATTTTTGTCGCTTTATCGTTAGGAAAGTGCCTTTAAAGCGGCCATAATGGGTTTAATAATAGGCTTTTGAGATTTCGTGAGAATTCCAATAGAAGCTCAGGTTTACACCAGAACATTTTAATCATGTCCTTGTAAATATGCCCATTACAGACTCCTAATTATACCAAACATTTTAGATAAAAAGGAAGATAAGATTGTGCGTCATTTGTTTATCAAAGCAGAGAGGAAGTGAGAGAGTGACTGAAGAGAATATTCGCAGCTCACCTTTCTGTCACCGGTGTCTTCCACCACGTGCCGGGACATAGTGCACTCTGAATAAAAGATGGTGGACATGACGCATTTCTGTGAATATGAATGTTTGTTGTACATTCAGTGGAGTGTTGTAGCTGCAGTAATACAGGGCTATGAAAGCTTTAGGTTGCAGTTTTTGGCACATGAAGAGCAGCTAATATATATATACATATGTGGTCATTCGGGTATACTGTTGAACTTGGTGCTGGAAATCAGTGTTCAAGGCTCGAAGTCGGGCCACATCCTGTTATTGTAGGGAAATGACGTAATCTACGCGTGCCTGAAAATGTACTGTAAATACGGTGCTCATGTAAATTGCTGATTTAGTTTTGGGTCGACTTCGCACTATAGAAATATAGAGGTAAGATGGTTGCATACGCTGTTTACAGCACAATATAATGTGATAGGGCGCAGGAGCAGCATTTTACAAACATAATAAATACACAGACACAGATAGATAGTTGAAGTGGGTACGGGCACGTGTGCTCGACTCCATTTTATTACGTTGCTGTTGGTAACAAGTAGAATAGTAATCATGATATCATACACAGATATTCAATCATAAACGGTTTATGACTTCTGCTGTACAAAGGTAGGAGCACTATATGGGAAATAATACACAGAAGATTCTATCGTAAAGGGTTCATGAGTTGTGGTGCACTAAGGTAGGGTCGGTTTGTGTGGAGGCTGTGAAGATGCGTGGTTCAGGTAGAACGCACCTTTAAGAATGTCTTTTGACTACTGAATTTTGCGTTAATAAGGCCACGTGGCGATTATTTATGGTGCACTGAGTTAGTGATACGTCTGGTGCTCAGCGTGTGCGCCCTCTGCGATGATGCGTGGATCGAGCGGTCTGCACTGGAATCATTGTCAGTTGCCTACTGGACTGCATCATCTGTAATCACAATTGAAATAAAAGATGAAACATGTATGGAATACATTGTTGAAATATGTATGTTTCAGGGACATTATATTTCAAGTTGTGACCTGTGCTGCCCGCCGTGTAGACTGCCATTGAGTGTGACTTTGCACTTGCAGCGTGAATTTTGTTATTCAACTAAACCTAGAACTGATATAAAAGACGTTTTTGAAGGAAGGCTACTAAATGGATATTGTGTAGGTTTGAGGGACGTTATACTTTGTTTGGAGATGAATTATGGTGCACTGAGTTAGTAGTACCTTTGGTACTGAGCGTGTACGTAACCTACGATGATGCGTGGTCTGGACCGGCCACACTGGGAGTAATGTTTTTTGACTACTTAATTTTGCCTTAATAAAGCCATGTGGTGATTATTTATGGTGTACTGAGTTAGTGGTACGACTGGTGTTTAGCGAGTGCTCACCGTGCAATGTTGCTATACAGCATGGACTGCTGCAGTCCATGCCGTGCAGGAACTGACTTTGACGCTCCCATTGCGGTGCCTTTTTCATAGACACTGCCATGGGACTGTCATAGAACCGACCAGCAGTGGCTAAAAAAATGTGTAATCTGGCGGGCTGTGTCAGTACAGCTTTACCAGTCTTGGAGCAGGTCGATGGCATGGTGGCCCCATGCCAAGACCACCAAAGTAGTAATTAGGCCCTTAGTCATGCCTGGAAATTCTTCAATCCTGACAAAAGAGAATATTTCCTTTTTCTCCACCATTCAAAGCTCCCAATCCAGAAAATACTACCTTTTTCTCAGCAAAAACATATCTCAACAGCTACTTTTTGCTGATATTGGGACAATTATGATTTCAGTTCATGTCCAAGTTATTTTTGATCTTGATTTCATACCTTACACATTAGACCCTAGAAGATAGCATCCTATTTTTACTCAAATCTAGTGCAAGATATCATGGAGGTCAAAGTAAGAGTGGTAAATTATTGGCTAATTAGTTGAACATTATATGAAAGAAAGCCAAAATAGATGCCATTTATAACAATTGTAATACACTTTCATTTGTTGGACACTGACCTTTTCGAATCCTTTATTAATTTATACAAATTCTTATATACTCTGGAATAAGTGACATTGTGGGCTCTGTGTTACCAATTAACAAAGATTCATTAGTGAATATTGATTTTTGACTCCTTGGAGAAAGATATTGTCTTAGCTGAAAGTTTAAAAGTTCTCACATTTAAAAAACTTGGGAAGGAACTGGGACCTGAAGGATTCCTTTATTTTACTATAGAGAGACTCCACAAGTTGTGGTTGAGATTTGTTTTATAAAGTTTTCTGAAAATTAAACAAATTTGCATTTAATATATGTTAAATAATAATGTATATTAATTGTATATATTAAATATAAATGTAGGACAAATATAGAAATACTAAAGCACTATTAGCCTAATTTTTAAATAAATATTTAATATATTTGATTATATTGAAATAAATCAAAGATATTTTCCCGAAGTCTAAAATGAGAAATAAATCCACACCTAAATAAAAGATTACATTTTGTATTAATCATTAATATGTATTAAAGATAATGTTTATAATCTTTACATTTAATTAAATTATGTTTTAATACAAAATTGTGTTCTTTAACTTTTACATTAAAGAAGGTTAATAAAATATTTTATAATTAAATAATATTTTTTTTTAGATTTGTACATTAAATTATATTTGTTTATATTTTTTAAAGTTTTTATCTAATGTCATTTATTTATTTTAACATTGTTTCCTCTGGGGTTTTATTTGAAGTCCCTACCGCCATTATTTTCTATAGGAGAGTGTAGCAGTATCAGTGGTTGGCCATCAGAGGTGCTGGACTTACCACTGTTTCTTTCATAGGAGTAGAAGCACTCGTAAATTTGGCTCCACTCCCTTTTTCAGGAGGTGGAGAAAAGTAAGTTGAGCACCTTTACACTCGGATTTTGTGAATAGCCAAAAGTAGTAAAGTTGTTTTATTTTTTGTAAATACAATGAAAATTATGTAAGTGCATGTTACTCCAATGTACGTGCATATATTAATCATTAATCTGAATATCTCCTTTATAAATTAAGCCTATTGAGATTTTATTGTAGTGGTTTTTGATGTCATCCCCAAACCATCCTGGACTTGATCAGGGACCTGCACCCACTTCTGGAGCACCCAACCCATAGGGCGCATGCCATCCCACCCCATGTGCAGGTGCTCTGTAGTCCACACCTGCTTGCATCTGGGAGTTACCAGGGGGTGATTCCTATGGTAGGTGGGGTGTCTCAGAGCTGCCTGTCCCATTTCTTCAGGAAGTTCCTAAAGGCCATAATGCAGAGGATGCATCATTACATCTGCTTCCCTAACACACATGTGGAACTACTGAAGACCAATACTGACTTTTATCAAATTGCACATTTCCCACTCGTCATTGGCTGTATTGATGGCACCCACATCCCTATCTGCCCACCTGCTGCCACAGAGTACATGTACAGAAAAAAGAAGTCAACCCACTCTATCAATGTACAGGTAATCTGTGATGCCAACAACATAATCACAGACATTGTGGCCAAGTTCCCGGGAAGTACCCACGACTCATACATCTTTCAGAACAGTGGGATCTACAAACGCCTGACAGCGGGGGAATTTGGTGAAGGATACCTGCTAGGTAAAACACTGTGACACACCCTGATAGATATAGCAGATGTATGTGTATGTGTGCATGTGAGTAATAGTTTTCACATTTACATATAGGGGACGGTGCATATGCTGTCCACTCATTCATCCTGACAACCTACCGCAACCCTGCAACCCGCAGCCAGAGACGATACAACGTGGCACACAAATCCACTAGGAACGTTGTGGAGCGCACCTTTGGCCTGTTAAAAAGCTGGTTCCGCTGTCTCCACAAAAGTGGAGGGGCACAGCAGTACTCACCAATCATCTGCTGTAAGATAATTGCAACTTGTGCAATGTTACACAACCTTGTTACAAAGAAGGGCACAGAGGTGGAATTGAGCGACTATGAGGACCACGATGATGAACATGCACTGCCTGAACCAAACACATCAGGAGTAGCGCCACCAACAGATGGCAGACAGAGACGGGCAGAGATCACACAGACCTTTTTTTGAGTAAGTAAAGAGACACAGACAGGTGGAGTATGCACCCAACGTAGTTTAATATTTGGCACTGCGCAGTTACTCAAACGTACAAATGTGCAACACAAATGTCATCCATTAAATAATGGTAGTCCTGGCTCACTTCCCCATTTAAGGTCATGGAGTGTGGGCTGTATAAGTCACGCCTACCAGTGCCAGATGAAAGTGGCTAGCTGTCCTCACTGGGTGTTTTAGGTGTTGGCTCACCATGGCGCCTGCTGCTTCTCCGTGTCTCAACAACAGGGGGCTTGTCATGCTGCTCCTACTGGTGCTTTCCTCACTTTCTGGTACATCCAGAGCAGCAGCTTGTGCTGTCTGTGCCTTAAGCAGCACCTCTACAGCACTGTTCACCCTTGCAAGGCCCCTAGACACCTCATTGCTGATGTGTGTTAGTCCTTCTTGCATGTTGATGCATCGTCTGCATAGGAGAGAAGTGGCTGTGGCCAGGCGGTTCATTGCCTTAGTTTGTTGCTGCGCAGGCTGCCTGTCCTTGCGCCTTGCTAACCTGTCCTGGTCCAGTTTAGTGCACAGAAGCTGCACCGATACTGACACGTCCCGCGCACCTGTGGCCATCTCCTTCACCTGCCCTGGTACAGTAGCGATCTCGCACTGCCCTGCGTGAGCCTGCAGAACTTTTGTAATTTAAATCGATTGCCTGCATAATTTTCGGACCTTATTTAATAAGCCTGCATAATTATGCCAGGGTGCGCTAGTCCAACTGTTTATATTGCTGCCTGCTGATTTAACTTTCCTGATTAGCATTAGCCTCGTGCATTTGACTATCGTGCCCCAGTCCGGTTGTAGTATTGGCTTGCAGCCATCTTGTTTGTTGTTGTGAGAGCCTCCCTGACCTGATCTCCACCCCGCTCCCCGCCTCCCAGCTGACCCTCCCTCCCACGGATACTGATCACCACGCTCCACCGCAGCTGCGCTGTGACCGTCCTGCTCCAAGCAGAAGCGGTCGCTCCACAAGCTGATCCACGCCTTCACCTGCCCTGGTACAGTAGCGATCTCGCACCGCACTGCGTGAGCCTGCAGAACTTTTGTAATTTAAATCGATTGCCTGCATAATTTTCGGACCTTATTTAATAAGCCTGCATAATTATTTTGCTCTTCGCCAAGAGATACCTGATAGCAGCGCTTCTTGCCAGGGTGCGCTAGTCCAACTGTTTATATTGCTGCCTGCTGATTTAACTTTCCTGATTAGCATTAGCCTCGTGCATTTGACTATCGTGCCCCAGTCCGGTTGTAGTATTGGCTTGCAGCCATCTTGTTTGTTGTTGTTAGAGCCTCCCTGCCCTGATCTCCACCCCGCTCCCCGCCTCCCAGCTGACCCTCCCTCCCACGGATCCTGATCACCACGCTCCACCACAGCTGCGCTGTGACCGTCCTGCTCCCAGCAGAAGAGGTCGCTCCACAAGCTGATCCACGCCTTCACCTGCCCTGGTACAGTAGCGATCTCGCACTGCACTGCGTGAGCCTGCAGAACTTTTGTAATTTAAATCGATTGCCTGCATCATTTTCGGACCTTATTTAATAAGCCTGCAAAATTACTTTGCTCTTCGCCAAGAGATACCTGATAGCAGCGCTTCTTGCCAGGGTGCGCTAGTCCAACTGTTGATATTGCTGCCTGCTGATTTAACTTTCCTGATTAGCATTAGCCTCGTGCATTTGACTATCGTGCCCCAGCCCGGTTGTAGTATTGGCTTGCAGCCATCTTGTTTGTTGTTGTTAGAGCCTCCCTGCCCTGATCTCCACCCCGCTCCCCGCCTCCCAGCTGACCCTCCCTCCCACGGATACTGATCACCACGCTCCACCGCAGCTGCGCTGTGACTGTCCTGCTCCCAGCAGAAGCGGTCGCTCCACAAGCTGATCTACGCCTTCACCTGCCCTGGTACAGTAGCGATCTCGCACTGCACTGCGTGAGCCTGCAGAACTTTTGTAATTTAAATCGATTGCCTGCATAATTTCCGGACCTTATTTAATAAGCCTGCATCATTATTTTGCTCTTCGCCAAGAGATACCTGATAGCAGCGCTTCTTGCCAGGGTGCGCTAGTCCAACTGTTAATATTGCTGCCTGCTGATTTAACTTTCCTGATTAGCATTAGCCTCGTGCATTTGACTATCGTGCCCCAGTCCGGTTGTAGTATTGGCTTGCAGCCATCTTGTTTGTTGTTGTTATAGCCTCCCTGCCCTGATCTCCACCCCGCTAACTGCCTCCCAACTGACCCTCCCTCCCACGGATACTGATCACCAAGCTCCACCGCAGCTGCGCTGTGGCCGTCCTGCTCCCAGCAGAAGCGGTCGCTCCACAAGCTGATCCACGCCTTCACCTGCCCTGGTACAGTAGCGATCTCGCACTGCACTGCGTAAGCCTGCAGAACTTTTGTAATTTAAATCGATTGCCTGCATAATTTTTGGACCTTATTTAATAAGCCTGCATAATTATTTTGCTCTTCGCCAAGAGATACCTGATAGCAGCGCTTCTTGCCAGGGTGCTCTAGTCCAACTGTTTATATTGCTGCCTGCTGATTTAACTTTCCTGATTAGCATTAGCCTCGTGCATTTGACTATCGTGCCCCAGTCCGGTTGTAGTATTGGCTTGCAGCTATCTTGTTTGTTGTTGTTAGAGCCTCCCTGCCCTGATCTCCACCCCGCTCCCCGCCTCCCAGCTGACCCTCCCTCCCACGGATACTGATCACCACGCTCCACCGCAGCTGCGCTGTGACCGTCCTGCTCCCAGCAGAAGCGGTCGCTCCACAAGCTGATCCACGCCTTCACCTGCCCTGGTACAGTAGCGATCTCGCACTGCACTGCGTGAGCCTGCAGAACTTTTGTAATTTAAATCGATTGCCTGCATACTTTTTGGACCTTATTTAATAAGCCTGCATAATTATTTTGCTCTTCGCCAAGAGATACCTGATAGCAGCGCTTCTTGCCAGGGTGCGCTAGTCCAACTGTTTATATTGCTGCCTGCTGATTTAACTTTCCTGTTTAGCATTAGCCTCGTGCATTTGACTATCGTGCCCCAGGCCGGTTGTAGTATTGGCTTGCAGCCATCTTGTTTGTTGTTGTTAGAGCCTCCCTTCCCTGATCTCCACCCCGCCTCCCAGCTGACCCTCCCTTCCACGGATACTGATCACCACGCTCCACCGCAGCTGCGCTGTGACCGTCCTGCTCCCAGCAGAAGCGGTCGCTCCACAAGCTGATCCACGCCTTCACCTGCCCTGGTACAGTAGCGATCGCGCACAGCACTGCGTGAGCCTGCAGAACTTTTGTAATTTAAATCGATTGCCTGCATAATTTTTGGACCTTATTTAATAAGCCTGCATAATTATTTTGCTCTTCGCCAAGAGATACCTGATAGCAGCGCTTCTTGCCAGGGTGCGCTAGTCCAACTGTTTATATTGCTGCCTGCTGATTTAACTTTCCTGATTAGCATTAGCCTCGTGCATTTGACTATCGTGCCCCAGTCCGGTTGTAGAATTGGCATGCAGCCATCTTGTTCGTTGTTGTTAGAGCCTCCCTGCCCTGATCTCCACCCCGCTCCTTGCCTCCTAGCTGACCCTCCCTCCCATGGATACTGATCACCACGCTCCACCGCAGCTGTGCTGTGACCGTCCTGCTCCCAGCAGAAGCGGTCGCTCCACAAGCTGATCCACGCCTTCACCTGCCCTGGTACAGTAGCGATCTCGCACTGCACTGCGTGAGCCTGCAGAACTTTTGTAATTTAAATCGATTGCCTGCATACTTTTTGGACCTTATTTAATAAGCCTGCATAATTATTTTGCTCTTCGCCAAGAGATACCTGATAGCAGCGCTTCTTGCCAGGGTGCGCTAGTCCAACTGTTTATATTGCTGCCTGCTGATTTAACTTTCCTGTTTAGCATTAGCCTCGTGCATTTGACTATCGTGCCCCAGGCCGGTTGTAGTATTGGCTTGCAGCCATCTTGTTTGTTGTTGTTAGAGCCTCCCTGCCCTGATCTCCACCCCGCTCCCCGCCTCCCAGCTGACCCTCCCTCCCACGGATACTGATCACCACGCTCCACCGCAGCTGCGCTGTGACCGTCCTGCTCCCAGCAGAAGCGGTCGCTCCACAAGCTGATCCACGCCTTCACCTGCCCTGGTACAGTAGCGATCTCGCACTGCACTGCGTGAGCCTGCAGAACTTTTGTAATTTAAATCGATTGCCTGCATCATTTTCGGACCTTATTTAATAAGCCTGCAAAATTACTTTGCTCTTCGCCAAGAGATACCTGATAGCAGCGCTTCTTGCCAGGGTGCGCTAGTCCAACTGTTGATATTGCTGCCTGCTGATTTAACTTTCCTGATTAGCATTAGCCTCGTGCATTTGACTATCGTGCCCCAGCCCGGTTGTAGTATTGGCTTGCAGCCATCTTGTTTGTTGTTGTTAGAGCCTCCCTGCCCTGATCTCCACCCCGCTCCCCGCCTCCCAGCTGACCCTCCCTCCCACGGATACTGATCACCACGCTCCACCGCAGCTGCGCTGTGACTGTCCTGCTCCCAGCAGAAGCGGTCGCTCCACAAGCTGATCTACGCCTTCACCTGCCCTGGTACAGTAGCGATCTCGCACTGCACTGCGTGAGCCTGCAGAACTTTTGTAATTTAAATCGATTGCCTGCATAATTTCCGGACCTTATTTAATAAGCCTGCATCATTATTTTGCTCTTCGCCAAGAGATACCTGATAGCAGCGCTTCTTGCCAGGGTGCGCTAGTCCAACTGTTAATATTGCTGCCTGCTGATTTAACTTTCCTGATTAGCATTAGCCTCGTGCATTTGACTATCGTGCCCCAGTCCGGTTGTAGTATTGGCTTGCAGCCATCTTGTTTGTTGTTGTTATAGCCTCCCTGCCCTGATCTCCACCCCGCTAACTGCCTCCCAACTGACCCTCCCTCCCACGGATACTGATCACCAAGCTCCACCGCAGCTGCGCTGTGGCCGTCCTGCTCCCAGCAGAAGCGGTCGCTCCACAAGCTGATCCACGCCTTCACCTGCCCTGGTACAGTAGCGATCTCGCACTGCACTGCGTAAGCCTGCAGAACTTTTGTAATTTAAATCGATTGCCTGCATAATTTTTGGACCTTATTTAATAAGCCTGCATAATTATTTTGCTCTTCGCCAAGAGATACCTGATAGCAGCGCTTCTTGCCAGGGTGCTCTAGTCCAACTGTTTATATTGCTGCCTGCTGATTTAACTTTCCTGATTAGCATTAGCCTCGTGCATTTGACTATCGTGCCCCAGTCCGGTTGTAGTATTGGCTTGCAGCTATCTTGTTTGTTGTTGTTAGAGCCTCCCTGCCCTGATCTCCACCCCGCTCCCCGCCTCCCAGCTGACCCTCCCTCCCACGGATACTGATCACCACGCTCCACCGCAGCTGCGCTGTGACCGTCCTGCTCCCAGCAGAAGCGGTCGCTCCACAAGCTGATCCACGCCTTCACCTGCCCTGGTACAGTAGCGATCTCGCACTGCACTGCGTGAGCCTGCAGAACTTTTGTAATTTAAATCGATTGCCTGCATACTTTTTGGACCTTATTTAATAAGCCTGCATAATTATTTTGCTCTTCGCCAAGAGATACCTGATAGCAGCGCTTCTTGCCAGGGTGCGCTAGTCCAACTGTTTATATTGCTGCCTGCTGATTTAACTTTCCTGTTTAGCATTAGCCTCGTGCATTTGACTATCGTGCCCCAGGCCGGTTGTAGTATTGGCTTGCAGCCATCTTGTTTGTTGTTGTTAGAGCCTCCCTTCCCTGATCTCCACCCCGCCTCCCAGCTGACCCTCCCTTCCACGGATACTGATCACCACGCTCCACCGCAGCTGCGCTGTGACCGTCCTGCTCCCAGCAGAAGCGGTCGCTCCACAAGCTGATCCACGCCTTCACCTGCCCTGGTACAGTAGCGATCGCGCACAGCACTGCGTGAGCCTGCAGAACTTTTGTAATTTAAATCGATTGCCTGCATAATTTTTGGACCTTATTTAATAAGCCTGCATAATTATTTTGCTCTTCGCCAAGAGATACCTGATAGCAGCGCTTCTTGCCAGGGTGCGCTAGTCCAACTGTTTATATTGCTGCCTGCTGATTTAACTTTCCTGATTAGCATTAGCCTCGTGCATTTGACTATCGTGCCCCAGTCCGGTTGTAGAATTGGCATGCAGCCATCTTGTTCGTTGTTGTTAGAGCCTCCCTGCCCTGATCTCCACCCCGCTCCTTGCCTCCTAGCTGACCCTCCCTCCCATGGATACTGATCACCACGCTCCACCGCAGCTGTGCTGTGACCGTCCTGCTCCCAGCAGAAGCGGTCGCTCCACAAGCTGATCCACGCCTTCACCTGCCCTGGTACAGTAGCGATCTCGCACTGCACTGCGTGAGCCTGCAGAACTTTTGTAATTTAAATCGATTGCCTGCATACTTTTTGGACCTTATTTAATAAGCCTGCATAATTATTTTGCTCTTCGCCAAGAGATACCTGATAGCAGCGCTTCTTGCCAGGGTGCGCTAGTCCAACTGTTTATATTGCTGCCTGCTGATTTAACTTTCCTGTTTAGCATTAGCCTCGTGCATTTGACTATCGTGCCCCAGGCCGGTTGTAGTATTGGCTTGCAGCCATCTTGTTTGTTGTTGTTAGAGCCTCCCTGCCCTGATCTCCACCCCGCTCCCCGCCTCCCAGCTGACCCTCCCTCCCACAGATACTGATCACCACGCTCCACCGCAGCTGCGCTGTGACCGTCCTGCTCCCAGCAGAAGCGGTCGCTCCACAAGCTGATCCACGCCTTCACCTGCCCTGGTACAGTAGCGATCTCGCACTGCACTGCGTGAGCCTGCAGAACTTTTGTAATTTAAATCGATTGCCTGCATACTTTTTGGACCTTATTTAATAAGCCTGCATAATTATTTTGCTCTTCGCCAAGAGATACCTGATAGCAGCGCTTCTTGCCAGGGTGCGCTAGTCCAACTGTTTATATTGCTGCCTGCTGATTTAACTTTCCTGTTTAGCATTAGCCTCGTGCATTTGACTATCGTGCCCCAGGCCGGTTGTAGTATTGGCTTGCAGCCATCTTGTTTGTTGTTGTTAGAGCCTCCCTTCCCTGATCTCCACCCCGCCTCCCAGCTGACCCTCCCTTCCACGGATACTGATCACCACGCTCCACCGCAGCTGCGCTGTGACCGTCCTGCTCCCAGCAGAAGCGGTCGCTCCACAAGCTGATCCACGCCTTCACCTGCCCTGGTACAGTAGCGATCGCGCACAGCACTGCGTGAGCCTGCAGAACTTTTGTAATTTAAATCGATTGCCTGCATAATTTTTGGACCTTATTTAATAAGCCTGCATAATTATTTTGCTCTTCGCCAAGAGATACCTGATAGCAGCGCTTCTTGCCAGGGTGCGCTAGTCCAACTGTTTATATTGCTGCCTGCTGATTTAACTTTCCTGATTAGCATTAGCCTCGTGCATTTGACTATCGTGCCCCAGTCCGGTTGTAGAATTGGCATGCAGCCATCTTGTTCGTTGTTGTTAGAGCCTCCCTGCCCTGATCTCCACCCCGCTCCTTGCCTCCTAGCTGACCCTCCCTCCCACGGATACTGATCACCACGCTCCACCGCAGCTGTGCTGTGACCGTCCTGCTCCCAGCAGAAGCGGGCACTTCACAAGCTGATCCACGCCTTCACCTGCCCTGGTACAGTAGTGATCTCGCACTGCACTGCGTGAGCCTGCAGAACTTTTGTAATTTAAATCGATTGCCTGCATAATTTTCGGACCTTATTTAATAAGCCTGCATAATTATTTTGCTCTTCGCCAAGAGATACCTGATAGCAGCGCTTCTTGCCAGGGTGCGCTAGTCCAACTGTTTATATTGCTGCCTGCTGATTTAACTTTCCTGATTAGCATTAGCCTTGTGCATTTGACTATCGTGCCCCAGTCCGGTTGTAGTATTGGCTTGCAGCCATCTTGTTTGTTGTTGTTAGAGCCTCCCTGCCCTGATCTCCACCCCACTCCCCGCCTCCCAGCTGACCCTCCCTCCCACGGATACTGATCACCACGCTCCACCGCAGCTGCGCTGTGACCGTCCTGCTCCCAGCAGAAGCGGTCGCTCCACAAGCTGATCCACGCCTTCACCTGCCCTGGTACAGTAGCGTTCTCGCACTGCACTGCGTGAGCCTGCAGAACTTTTGTAATTTAAATTGATTGCCTGCATAATTTTCGGACCTTATTTAATAAGCCTGCATAATTATTTTGCTCTTCGCCAAGAGATACCTGATAGCAGCGCTTCTTGCCAGAGTGCTCTAGTCCAACTGTTTATATTGCTGCCTGCTAATTTAACTTTCCTGGTTAGCATTAGCCTCGTGCATTTGACTATTGTGCCCCAGTCCGGTTGTAGTATTGGCTTGCAGCCATCTTGTTTGTTGTTGTTAGAGCCTCCCTGCCCTGATCTCCACCCCGCTCCCCGCCTCCCAGCTGACCCTCCCTCCCACGGATACTGATCACCACGCTCCACCGCAGCTGCGCTGTGACCGTCCTGCTCCCAGAAGAAGCGGTCGCTCCACAAGCTGATCCACGCCTTCACCTGCCCTGGTATAGTAGCCATCTCGCACTGCACTGCGTGAGCCTGCAGAACTTTTGTAATTTAAATCGATTGCCTGCATAATTTTCGGACCTTATTTAATAACCCTGCATAATTATTTTGCTCTTCGCCAAGAGATACCTGATAGCAGCGCTTCTTGCCAGGGTGCGCTAGTCCAACTGTTTATATTGCTGCCTGCTGATTTAACTTTCCTGATTAGCGTTAGCCTCGTGCATTTGACTATCGTGCCCCAGTCCGGTTGTAGTATTGGCTTGCAGCCATCTTGTTTGTTGTTGTTAGAGCCTCCCTGCCCTGTTCTCCACCCCGCTCCCCGCCTCCCAGCTGACCCTCCCTCCCACGGATACAGATCACCACGCTCCACCGCAGCTGCACTGTGACCGTCCTGCTCCCAGCAGAAGCGGTCGCTCCACAAGCTGATCCACGCCTTCACCTGCCCTGGTACAGTAGCGATCTCGCACTGCACTGCGTGAGCCTGCAGAACTTTTATAATTTAAATTGATTGCCTGCATAATTTTCGGACCTTATTTAATAAGCCTGCATAATTATTTTGCTCTTCGCCAAGAGATACCTGATAGCAGCGCTTCTTGCCAGGGTGCGCTAGTCCAACTGTTTATATTGCTGCCTGCTGATTTAACTTTCCTGATTAGCATTAGCCTCGTGCATTTGACTATCGTGCCCCAGTCCGGTTGTAGTATTGGCTTGCAGCCATCTTGTTTGTTGTTGTTAGAGCCTCCCTGCCCTGATCTCCACCCCGCTCCCCGCCTCCCAGCTGACCCTTCCTCCCATGGATACTGATCACCACGCTCCACCGCAGCTGCGCTGTGACTGTCCTGCTTCCAGCAGAAGCGGTCGCTCCACAAGCTAATCCACACCTTCACCTGCCCTGGTACAGTAGCGATCTCGCACTGCACTGTGTGAGCCTGCAGAGCTTTTGTAATTTAAATCGATTGCCTGCATAATTTTCGGACCATATTTAATAAGCCTGCATAATTATTTTGCTCTTCGCCAAGAGATACCTGATAGCAGCGCTTCTTGCCAGGGTGCGCTAGTCCAACTGTTTATATTGCTGCCTGCTGATTTAACTTTCCTGATTAGCATTAGCCTCGTGCATTTGACTATCGTGCCCCAGTCCGGTTGTAGTATTGGCTTGCAGCCATCTTGTTTGTTGTTGTTAGAGCCTCCCTGCCCTGATCTCCACCCACTCCCCGCCTCCCAGCTGACCCTCCCTCCCACGGATACTGATCACCACGCTCCACCGCAGCAGCGCTGTGACCGTCCTGCTCCCAGCAGAAGCGGTCGCTCCACAAGCTGATCCACGCCTTCACCTGCCCTGGTACAGTAGCGGTCTCGCACTGCACTGCGTGAGCCTGCAGAACATTTGTAATTTAAATCGATTGCCTGCATAATTTTCGGACCTTATTTAATAAGCCTGCATAATTATTTTGCTCTTCGCCGAGAGATACCTGATAGCAGCGCTTCTTGCCAGGGTGCGCTAGTCCAACTGTTTATATTGCTGCCTGCTGATTTAACTTTCCTGATTAGCATTAGCCTCGTGCATTTGACTATCGTGCCCCAGTCCGGTTGTAGTATTGGCTTGCAGCCATCTTGTTTGTTGTTGTTAGAGCCTCCCTGCCCTGATCTCCACCCCGCTCCCCGCCTCCCAGCTGACCCTCCCTCCCACGGATACTGATCACCACGCTCCACCGCAGCTGCGCTGTGACCGTCCTGCTCCCAGCAGAAGCGGTCGCTCCACAAGCTGATCCACGCCTTCACCTGCCCTGGTACAGTAGCGATCTCGCACTGCACTGCGTGAGCCTGCAGAACTTTTGTAATTTAAATCGATTGCCTGCATACTTTTCGGACCTTATTTAATAAGCCTGCATAATTATTTTGCTCTTCGCCAAGAGATACCTGATAGCAGCGCTTCTTGCCAGGGTGCGCTAGTCCAACTGTTTATATTGCTGCCTGCTGATTTAACTTTCCTGATTAGCATTAGCCTCGTGCATTTGACTATCGTGCACCAGTCCGGTTGTAGTATTGGCTTGCAGCCATCTTGTTTGTTGTTGTTAGAGCCTCCCTGCCCTGATCTCCACCCCGCTCCCCGCCTCCCAGCTGACCCTCCCTCCCACGGATACTGATCACCACGCTCCATCGCAGCTGCGCTGTGACCGTCCTGCTCCCAGCAGAAGCGGTCGCTCCACAAGCTGATCCACGCCTTCACCTGCCCTGGTACAGTAGCGTTCTCGCACTGCACTGCGTGAGCCTGCAGAACTTTTGTAATTTAAATCGATTGCCTGCATAATTTTCGGACCTTATTTAATAAGCCTGCATAATTATTTTGCTCTTCGCCAAGAGATACCTGATAGCAGCGCTTCTTGCCAGAGTGCTCTAGTCCAACTGTTTATATTGCTGCCTGCTGATTTAACTTTCCTGATTAGCATTAGCCTCGTGCATTTGACTATCGTGCCCCAGTCCGGTTGTAGTATTGGCTTGCAGCCATCTTGTTTGTTGTTGTTAGAGCCTCCCTGCCCTGATCTCCACCCCGCTCCCCGCCTCCCAGCTGACCCTCCCTCCCACGGATACTGATCACCACGCTCCACCGCAGCTGCGCTGTGACCGTCCTGCTCCCAGCAGAAGCGGTCGCTCCACAAGCTGATCCACGCCTTCACCTGCCCTGGTATAGTAGCCATCTCGCACTGCACTGCGTGAGCCTGCAGAACTTTTGTAATTTAAATTGATTGCCTGCATAATTTTCGGACCTCATTTAATAAGCCTGCATAATTATTTTGCTCTTCGCCAAGAGATACCTGATAGCAGCGCTTCTTGCCAGGGTGCGCTAGTCCAACTGTTTATATTTCTGCCTGCTGATTTAACTTTCCTGATTAGCATTAGCCTCGTGCATTTGACTATCGTGCCCCAGTCCGGTTGTAGTATTGGCTTGCAGCCATCTTGTTTGTTGTTGTTAGAGTCTCCCTGCCCTGATCTCCACCCCGCTCCCCGCCTCCCAGCTGACCCTCCCTCCCACGGATACTGATCACCACGCTCCACCGCAGCTGCGCTGTGACCGTCCTGTTAACAGCAGAAGCGGTCACTCCACAAGCTGATCCACGCCTTCACCTGCCCTGGTATAGTAGCGATCTCGCACTGCACTGTGTGAGCCTGCAGAACTTTTGTAATTTAAATCGATTGCCTGCATAATTTTCGGACCTTATTTAATAAGCCTGCATAATTATTTTGCTCTTCGCCAAGAGATACCGGATAGCAGCGCTTCTTGCCAGGGTGCGCTAGTCCAACTGTTTATATTGCTGCCTGCTGATTTCACTTTCCTGATTAGCATTAGCCTCGTGCATTTGACTATCGTGCCCCAGTCCGGTTGTAGTAATGGCATGCAGCCATCTTGTTTGTTGTTGTTAGACCCTCCCTGTCCTGATCTCCACCCCGCTCCCCGCCTCCCAGCTGACCCTCCCTCCCACGGATACTGATCACCACGCTCCACCGCAGCTGCGCAGTGACCGTCCTGCTCCCAGCAGAAGCGGTCACTCCACAAGCTGATCCACGCCTTCACCTGCCCTGGTACACTAGCGATCTCGCACTGCACTGCGTGAGCCTGCAGAACTTTTGTAATTTAAATCGATTGCCTGCATAATTTTCGGACCTTATTTAATAAGCCTGCATAATTATTTTGCTCTTCGCCAAGAGATACCTGATAGCAGCGCTTCTTGCCAGGGTGCGCTAGTCCAACTGTTTATATTGCTGCCTGCGTATTTAACTTTCCTGATTAGCATTAGCCTCGTGCATTTGACTATCGTGCCCCAGTCCGGTTGGAGTATTGACTTGCAACCATCTTGTTTGTTGTTGTAAGAGCCTCCCTGCCCTGATCTCCACCCCGCTCTCCGCCTCCCAGCTGACCCTCCCTCCCACGGATACTGATCACCACGCTCCACCGCAGCTGCGCAATGACCGTCCTGCTCCCAGCAGAAGCGGTTGCTCCACAAGCTGATCCACGCCTTCACCTGCCCTGGTACAGTAGCGATCTCGCACTGCACTGCGTGAGCCTGCAGAACTTTTGTAATTTAAATCGATTGCCTGCATAATTTTCGGACCTTATTTAATAAACCTTCATAATTATTTTGCTCTTCGCCAAGAGATACCTGATAGCAGCGCTTCTTGCCAGGGTGCGCTAGTCCAACTGTTTATATTGCTGCCTGCTGATTTAACTTTCCTGATTAGCATTAGCCTCGTGCATTTGACTATCGTGCCCCAGTCCGGTTGTAGTATTGGCTTGCAGCCATCTTGTTTGTTGTTGTTAGAGCCTCCCTGCCCTGATCTCCACCCCGCTCCCGGCCTCCCAGCTGACCCTCCCTCCCACGGATACTGATCACCACGCTCCACCACAGCTGTGCTGTGACCGTCCTGCTCCCAGCAGAAGCGGTCGCTCCACAAGCTGATCCACGCCTTCACCTGCCCTGGTACAGTAGCGATCTCGCACTGCACTGCGTGAGCCTGCAGAACTTTTGTAATTTAAATCGATTGCCTGCATAATTTTCGGACCTTATTTAATAAGCCTGCATAATTATTTTGCTCTTCGCCAAGAGATATCTGATAGCAGCGCTTCTTGCCAGGGTGCGCTAGTCCAACTGTTTATATTGCTGCCTGCTGATTTACCTTTCCTGATTAGCATTAGCCTCGTGCATTTGACTATCATGCCCCAGTCCAGTTGTAGTATTGGCTTGCAACCATCTTGTTTGTTGTTGTTAGAGCCTCCCTGCCCTGATCTCCACCCCGCTCCCCGCCTCCCAGCTGACCCTCCCTCCCACGGATACTCCGCAGCTGCGCTGTGACCGTCCTGCTCCCAGCAGAAGCGGTCGCTCCACAAGCTGATCCACGCCTTCACCTGCCCTGGTACAGTAGCGATCTCGCACTGCACTGCGTGAGCCTGCAGAACTTTTGTAATTTAAATCGATTGCCTGCATAATTTTCGGACCTTATTTAATAAGCCTGCAAAATTATTTTGCTCTTCGCCAAGAGATACCTGATAGCAGCGCTTCTTGCCAGGGTGCGCTAGTCCAACTGTTTATATTGCTGCCTGCTGACTTAACTTTCCTGATTAGCATCAGCCTCGTGCATTTGACTATTGTGCCCCAGTCCGGTTGTTGTATTGGCTTGCAGCCATCTTGTTTGTTGTTGTTAGAGCCTCCCTGCCCTGATCTCCACCCCGCTCCCCGCCTCCCAGCTGACCCTCCCTCCCACGGATACTGATCACCACGCTCCACCGCAGCTGCGCTGTGACCGTCCTGCTCCCAGCAGAAGCGGTCGCTCCACAAGCTGATCCACGCCTTCACCTGCCCTGGTACAGTAGCAATCTCGCACTGCACTGCGTGAGCCTGCAGAACTTTTGGAATTTAAATCGATTGCCTGCATAATTTTCGGACCTTATTTAATAAGCCTGCATAATTATTTTGCTCTTCACCGAGAGAAACCTGATAGCAGCGCTTCTTGCCGGGGTGCGCTAGTCCAACTGTTTATATTGCTGCTTGCTGATTTAACTTTCCTGATTAGCATTAGCCTCGTGCATTTGACTATCATGCCCCAGTCCGGTTGTAGTATTGGCTTGTAGCCATCTTGTTTGTTGTTGTTAGAGCCTCCCTGCCCTGATCTCCACACCGCTCCCCGCCTCCCAGCTGACCCTCCCTCCCACGGATACTGATCACCACACTCCATTGCAGCTGCGCTGTGACTGTCCTGCTCCTAGCAGAAGCGGTCGCTCCACAAGCTGATCCACGCCTTCACCTGCCCTGGTACAGTAGCGATCTCGCACTGCACTGCGTGAGCCTGCAGAACTTTTGTAATTTAAATCGATTGCCTGCATAATTTTCGGACCTTATTTAATAAGCCTGCATAATTATTTTGCTCTTCGCTGAGAGATACCTGATAGCAGCGCTTCTTGCCAGGGTGCGCTAGTCCAACTGTTTATATTGCTACCTGCTGATTTAACTTTCCTGATTAGCATTAGCCTTGTGCATTTGACTATCATGCCCCAGTCCGGTTGTAGTATTGGCTTGCAGCCATATTGTTTGTTGTTGTTAGAGCCTCCCTGCCCTGATCTCCACCCCGCTCCCCGCCTCCCAGCTGACCCTCCCTCCCACGGATACTGATCACCACGCTCCACCGCAGCTGCGCTGTGACCGTCCTGCTCCCAGCAGAAGCGGTCGCTCCACAAGCTGATCCACGCCTTCACCTGCCCTGGTACAGTAGCGATCTCGCACTGCACTGCGTGAGCCTGCAGAACTTTTGTAATTTAAATCGATTGCCTGCATAATTTTCGGACCTTATTTAATAAGCCTGCATAATTATTTTGCTCTTCGCTAAGAGATACCTGATAGCAGCGCTTCTTGCCAGGGTGCGCTAGTCCAACTGTTTATATTGCTGTCTGCTGATTTAACTTTCCTGATTAGCATTAGCCTCGTGCATTTGACTATCATGCCCCAGTCCGGTTGTAGTATTGGCTTGCAGCCATCTTGTTTATTGTTGTTAGAGCCTCCTTGCCCTGATCTCCACCCCGCTCCCCGCCTCCCAGCTGACCCTCCCTTCCACGGATACTGATCACCACGCTCCACCGCAGCTGTGCTGTGACCGTCCTGCTCCCAGCAGAAGCGGTCGCTCCACAAGCTGATCCACGCCTTCACCTGCCCTGGTACAGTAGCGATCTCGCACTGCACTGCGTGAGCCTGCAGAACCTTTGTAATTTAAATCGATTGCCTGCATAATTTTCGGACCTTATTTAATAAGCCTGC
Organism: Lissotriton vulgaris; assembly: GCF_964263255.1. Lineage (NCBI taxonomy): Eukaryota > Metazoa > Chordata > Amphibia > Caudata > Salamandridae > Lissotriton > Lissotriton vulgaris. Next base: position 905,357,706 of record NC_141698.1, read on the forward strand.
ATAATTATTTTGCTCTTCGCCAAGAGATACCTGATAGCAGCGCTTCTTGCCATGGTGCGCTAGTCCAACTGTTTATATTGCTGCCTGCTGATTTAACTTTCCTGATTAGCATTAGCCTCGTGCATTTGACTATCGTGCCCCAGTCCGATTGTAGTATTGGCTTGCAGCCATCTTGTTTGTTGTTGTTAGAGCCTCCCTGCCCCGATCTCCACCCCGCTCCCCGCCTCTCAGCTGACCCTCCCTCCCACGGATACTGATCACCACGCTCCACCGCAGCTGCGCTGTGACCGTCCTGCACTCACCAGCAGAAGCGGTCGCTCCACAAGCTGATCCACGCCTTCACCTGCCCTGGTACAGTAGCGATCTCGCACTGCACTGCGTGAGCCTGCAGAACTTTTATAATTTAAATCGAATGCCTGCATAATTTTCGGACCTTATTTAATAAGCCTGCATAATTATTTTGCTCTTCGCCAAGAGATACCTGATAGCAGCGCTTCTTGCCAGAGTGCGCTAGTCCAACTGTTTATATTGCTGCCTGCTGATTTAACTTTCCTGATTAGCATTAGCCTCGTGCATTTGACTATCGTGCCCCAGTCCGGTTGTAGTATTGGCTTGTAACCATCTTGTTTGTTGTTGTTGTTAGAGCCTCCCTGCCCTGATCTCCACCCCGCTCCACGCCTCCCAGCTGACCCTCCCTCCCACGGATACTGATCACCACGCGCCACCGCAGCTGTGCTGTGACCGTCCTGCTCCCAGCAGAAGCGGTCGCTCCACAAGCTGATCCACGCCTTCACCTGCCCTGGTACAGTAGCGATCTCGCACTGCACTGCGTGAGCCTGCAGAACTTTTGTAATTTAAATCGATTGCCTGCATAATTTTCGGACCTTATTTAATAAGCCTGCATAATTATTTTGCTCTTCGCCAAGAGATACCTGATAGCAGCGCTTCTTGCCAGGGTGCGCTAGTCCAACTGTTTATATTGCTGCCTGCTGATTTAACTTTCCTGATTAGCATTAGCCTCGTGCATTTGACTATCGTGCCCCAGTCCGGTTGTAGTATTGGCTTGCAGCCATCTTGTTTATTGTTGTTAGAGCCTCCCTGCCCTGATCTCCAACCCGCTCCCCGCCTCCCAGCTGACCCTCCCTCCCACGGATACTGATAACCACGCTCTACCGCAGCTGTGCTGTGACCGTCCTGCTCCCAGCAGAAGCGGATGCTCGACAAGCTGATCCACGCCTTCACCTGCCCTGGTACAGTAGCGATCTCGCACTGCACTGCGTGAGCCTCCAGAACTTTTGTAATTTAAATCGATTGCCTGCATAATTTTCGGACCTTATTTAATAAGCCTGCATAATTATTTTGCTCTTTGCCAAGAGATACCTGATAGCAGCGCTTCTTGCCAGGGTGCGCTAGTCCAACTGTTTATATTGCTGCCTGCTGATTTAACTTTCCTGATTAGCATTAGCCTCGTGCATTTGACTATCGTGCCCCAGTCCGGTTGTAGTATTGGCTTGCAGCCATCTTGTTTGTTGTTGTAAGAGCCTCCCTGCCCTGATCTCCACCCCGCTCCCCGCCTCCCAGCTGACCCTCCCTCCCACTGATACTGATCACCACGCTCCACCGCAGCTGCGCTGTGACCGTCCTGCTCCCAGCAGAAGCGGTCGCTCCACAAGCTGATCCACGCCTTCACGTGCCCTGGTACAGTAGCGATCTAGCACTTCACTGCGTGAGCCTGCAGAACTTTTGTAATTTAAATCGATTGCCGGCATAATTTTCGGACCTTATTTAATAAGCCTGCATAATTATTTTGCTCTTCGCCGAGAGATACCTGATAGCAGCACTTCTTGCCAGGGTGCGCTAGTCCAACTGTTTATATTGCTGCCTGCTGATTTAACTTTCCTGATTAGCATTAGCCTCGTGCATTTGACTATCGTGCCCCAGTCCGGTTGTAGTATTGGCTTGCAGCCATCTTGTTTGTTGTTGTTAGAGCCTCCCTGCCCTGATCTCCACCCCGCTCCCCACCTCCCAGCTGACCCTCCCTCCCACGGATACTGATCACCACGCTCCACCGCAGCTGCGCTGTGACCGTCCTGCTCCCAGCAGAAGCGGTCGCTCCACAAGCTGATCCACGCCTTCACCTGCCCTGGTACAGTAGCGATCTCGCACTTCACTGGGTGAGCCTGCAGAACTTTTGTAATTTAAATCGATTGCCTGCATAATTTTCGGACCTTATTTAATAAGCCTGCATAATTATTTTGCTCTTCACCAAGAGATACCTGATAGCAGTGCTTCTTGCCAGGGTGCGCTAGTCTAACTGTTTATATTGCTGCCTGCTCATTTAACTTTCCTGATTAGCATTAGTCTTGTGCATTTGACTATGGTGCCACAGTCCGGTTGTAGTATTGGCATGCAGCCATCTTGTTTGTTGTTGTTAGAGCCTCCCTGCCCTGATCTCCACCTTGCTCCCCGCCTCCCAGCTGACCCTCCCTCCCACGGATACTGATCACCACGCTCCACCGCAGCTGCGCTGGGACCGTCCTGCTCCCAGCAGAAGCGGTCACTCCACAAGCTGATCCACGCCTTCACCTGCCCTGGTACAGTAGCGATCTCGCACTGCACTGCATGAGCCTGCAGAACTATTGTAGATTAAATCGATTGCCTGCATAATTTTCGGACCTTATTTAATAAGCCTGCATAATTATTTTGCTCTTCGCCAAGAGATACCTGATAGCAGCGCTTCTTGCCAGGGTGCGCTAGTCCAACTGTTTATATTGCTGCCTGCTGATTTAACTTTCCTGATTAGCATTAGCCTCGTGCATTTGACTATCGTGCCCCAGTCCGGTTGTAGTATTGACTTGCAGCCATCTTGTTTGTTGTTGTAAGAACCTCCCTGCCCTGATCTCCACCCCGCTCTCCGCCTCCCAGCTGACCCTCCCTCCCACGGATACTGATCACCACGCTCCACCGCAGCTGCGCTGTGACCGTCCTGCTTCCAGCAGAAGCGGTCGCTCCACAAGCTGATCCACGCCTTCACCTGCCCTGGTACAGTAGCGATCTCGCACTGCACTGCGTGAGCCTGCAGAACTTTTGTAATTTAAATCGATTGCCTGCATAATTTTCGGACCTTATTTAATAAACCTGCATAATTATTTTGCTCTTCGCCAAGAGATACCTGATAGCAGCGCTTCTTGCCAGGGTGCGCTAGTCCAACTGTTTATATTGCTGCCTGCTGATTTAACTTTCCTGATTAGCATTAGCCTCGTGCATTTGACTATCGTGCCCCAGTCCGGTTGTAGTATTGGCTTGCAGCCATCTTGTTTGTTGTTGTTAGAGCCTCCCTGCCCTGATCTCCACCTTGCTCCCCGCCTCCCAGCTGACCCTCCCTCCCACGGATACTGATCACCACGCTCCACCGCAGCTGCGCTGGGACCGTCCTGCTCCCAGCAGAAGTGGTCACTCCACAAGCTGATCCACGCCTTCACCTGCCCTGGTATAGTAGTGATCTCGCACTGCACTGTGTGAGCCTGCAGAACTTTTGTAATTTAAATCGATTGCCTGCATAATTTTCGGACCTTATTTAATAAGCCTGCATAATTATTTTGCTCTTCGCCAAGAGATACCTGATAGCAGCGCTTCTTGCCAGGGTGCGCTAGTCCAACTGTTTATATTGCTGCCTGCTGATTTCACTTTCCTGATTAGCATTAGCCTCGTGCATTTGACTATCGTGCCCCAGTCCGGTTGTAGTATTGGCATGCAGCCATCTTGTTTGTTGTTGTTAGAGCCTCCCTGTCCTGATCTCCACCCCGCTCCCCGCCTCCCAGCTGACCCTCCCTCCCACGGATACTGATCACCACGCTCCACCGCAACTGCGCTGTGACCGTCCTGCTCCCAGCAGAAGCGGTCACTCCACAAGCTGATCCATGCCTTCACCTGCCCTGGTACACTAGCGATCTCGCACTGCACTGCGTGAGCCTGCAGAACTTTTGTAATTTAAATCGATTGCCTGCATAATTTTCGGACCTTATTTAATAAGCCTGCATAATTATTTTGCTCTTCGCCAAGAGATACCTGATAGCAGCGCTTCTTGCCAGGGTGCGCTAGTCCAACTGTTTATATTGCTGCCTGCTGATTTAACTTTCCTGATTAGCATTAGCCTCGTGCATTTGACTATCGTGCCCCAGTCCGGTTGTAGTATTGACTTGCAGCCATCTTGTTTGTTGTTGTAAGAGCCTCCCTGCCCTGATCTCCACCCCGCTCTCCGCCTCCCAGCTGACCCTCCGTCCCACGGATACTGATCACCACCCTCCACCGCAGCTGCGCTGTGACCGTCCTGCTCCCAGCAGAAGCGGTCGCTCCACAAGCTGATCCACGCCTTTACCTGCCCTGGTACAGTAGCGATCTCGCACTGCACTGCGTGAGCCTGCAGAACTTTTGTAATTTAAATCGATTGCCTGCATAATTTTCGGACCTTATTTAATAAACCTGCATAATTATTTTGCTCTTCGCCAAGAGATACCTGATAGCAGCGCTTCTTGCCAGGGTGCGCTAGTCCAACTGTTTATATTGCTGCCTGCTGATTTAACTTTCCTGATTAGCATTAGCCTCGTGCATTTGACTATCGTGCCCTAGTCCGGTTGTAGTATTGGCTTGCAGCCATCTTGTTTGTTGTTGTTAGAGCCTCCCTGCCCTGATCTCCACCCCGCTCCCCGCCTCCCAGCTGACCCTCCCTCCCACGGATACTGATCACCACGCTCCACCACAGCTGTGCTGTGACCGTCCTGCTCCCAGCAGAAGCGGTCGCTCCACAAGCTGATCCACGCCTTCACCTGCCCTGGTACAGTAGCGATCTCGCACTGCACTGCGTGAGCCTGCAGAACTTTTGTAATTTAAATCGATTGCCTGCATAATTTTCGGACCTTATTTAATAAGCCTGCATAATTATTTTGCTCTTCGCCAAGAGATACCTGATAGCAGCGCTTCTTGCCCGGGTGCGCTAGTCCAACTGTTTATATTGCTGCCTGCTGATTTAACTTTCCTGATTAGCATTAGCCTCGTGCATTTGACTATCGTACCCCAGTCCAGTTGTAGTATTGGCTTGCAGCTATCTTGTTTGTTGTTGTTAGAGCCTCCCTGCCCTGATCTCCACCCCGCTCCCCACCTCCCAGCTGACCCTCCCTCCCACGGATACTGATCACCACGCTCCACTGCAGCTGTGCTGTGACCGTCCTGCTCCCAGCAGAAGCGGTCGCTCCACAAGCTGATCCACGCCTTCACCTGCCCTGGTACAGTAGCGATCTCGCACTGCGCTGCGTGAGCCTGCAGAACTTTTGTAATTTAAATCGATTGCCTGCATAATTCTCGGACCTTATTTAATAAGCCTGCATAATTATTTTGATCTTCGCCAAAAGATACCTGATAGCAGCGCTTCTTGCCAGGTTGCGCTAGTCCAACTGTTTATATTGCTGCCTGCTGACTTAACTTTCCTGATTAGCATCAGCCTCGTGCATTTGACTATCGTGCCCAAGTCCGGTTGTAGTATTGGCTTGCAGCCATCTTGTTTGTTGTTGTTAGAGCCTCCCTGCCCTGATCTCCACCCCGCTCCCCGCCTCCCAGCTGACCCTCCCTCCCACGGATACTGATCACCACGCTCCACCGCAGCTGCGCTGTGACCGTCCTGCTCCCAGCAGAAGCGGTCACTTCACAAGCTGATCCACGCCTTCACCTGCCCTGGTACAGTAGCGATCTCGCACTGCACTGCGTGAGCCTGCAGAACTTTTGGAATTTAAATCGATTGCCTGCATAATTTTCGGACCTTATTTAATAAGCCTGCATAATTATTTTGCTCTTCGCCGAGAGATACCTGATAGCAGCGCTTCTTGCCAGGGTGCGCTAGTCCAACTGTTTATATTGCTGCTTGCTGATTTACCTTTCCTGATTAGCATTAGCCTCGTGCATTTGACTATCGTGCCCCAGTCCGGTTGTAGTATTGGCTTGTAGCCATCTTGTTTGTTGTTGTTAGAGCCTCCCTGCCCTGATCTCCACCCCGCTCCCCGCCTCCCAGCTGACCCTCCCTCCCACGGATACAGATCACCACGCTCCACCGCAGCTGCGCTGTGACCGTCCTGCTCCCAGCAGAAGCGGTCACTCCACAAGCTGATCCACGCCTTCACCTGCCCTGCTACAGTAGCGATCTCGCACTGCACTACGTGAGCCTGCAGAACTGTTGTAATTTAAATCGATTGCCTGCATAATTTTCGGACCTTATTTAATAAGCCTGCATAATTATTTTGCTCTTCGCCAAGAGATACCTGATAACAGCGCTTCTTGCCAGGGTGTGCTAGTCCAAATGTTTATATTGCTGCCTGCTGATTTAACTTTCCTGATTAGCATTAGCCTCGTGCATTTGACTATCGTGCCCCAGTCCGGTTGTAGTATTGGCTTGCAGCCATCTTGTTTGTTGTTGTAAGAGCCTCCCTGCCCTGATCTCCACCCCGCTCCCCGCCTCCCAGCTGACCCTCCCTCCCATGGATACTGATCACCACGCTCCACCGCAGCTGCGCTGTGACCGTCCTGCTCCCAGCAGAAGCGGTCGCTCCACAAGCTGATCCACGCCTTCACCTGCCCTGGTACAGTAGCGATCTCTCACTGCACTGAGTGAGCCTGCAGAACTTTTGTAATTTAAATCGATTGCCTGCATAATTTTCGGACCTTATTTAATAAGCCTGCATAATTATTTTGCTCTTCGCCAAGAGATACCTGATAGCAGCGCTTCTTGCCAGGGTGCGCTAGTCCAACTGTTTATATTGCTGCCTGCTGATTTAACTTTCCTGATTAGCATTAGCCTCGTGCATTTGACTATCGTGCCCCAGTCCGGTTGTAGTATTGGCTTGCAGCCATCTTGTTTTTTGTTGTTAGAGCCTCCCTACCCTGATCTCCACCCCGCTCCCCGCCTCCCAGCTGACCCTCCCTCCCACGAATACTGATCACCACGCTCCACCGCAGCTGAGCTGTGACCGTCCTGTTAACAGCAGAAGCGGTCACTCCACAAGCTGATCCACGCCTTCACCTGCCCTGGTACAGTAGCAATCTCGCACTGCACTGTGTGAGCCTGCAGAACTTTTGTAATTTAAATCGATTGCCTGTATAATTTTCGGACCTTATTTAATAAGCCTGCATAATTATTTTGCTCTTCGCCAAGAGATACCTGATAGCAGTGCTTCTTCCCAGGGTGCGCTAGTCCAACTGTTTATATTGCTGCCTGCTGATTTAACTTTCCTGATTAGCATTAGCCTCGTGCATTTGACTATTGTGCCCCAGTCCGGTTGTAGTATTGGCATGCAGCCATCTTGTTTGTTGTTGTTAGAGCCTCCCTGCCCTGATCTCCACCCCGCTCCCCGCCTCCCAGCTGACCCTCCCTCCCACGGATACTGATCACCACGCTCCACCGCAGCTGCGCTGTGACCGTCCTGCTCCCAGCAGAAGCGGTCACTCCACAAGCTGATCCACGCCTTCACCTGCCCTGGTACAGTAGCGATCTCGCACTGCACTGCGTGAGCCTGCAGAAATTTTGTAATTTAAATCGATTGCCTGCATAATTTTCGGACCTTATTTAATAAACCTGCATAATTATTTTGCTCTTCGCCAAGAGATACCTGATAGCAGCGCTTCTTGGCAGGGTGCGCTAGTCCAACTGTTTATATTGCTGCCTGCTGATTTAACTTTCCTGATTAGCATTAGCCTCGTGCATTTGACTATCGTGCCCCAGTCCGGTTGTAGTATTGGCTTGCAGCCATCTTGTTTGTTGTTGTTAGAGCCTCCCTGCCCTGATCTCCACCCCGCTCCCCGCCTCCCAGCTGACCCTCCCTCCCACGGATACTGATCACCACGCTCCACCACAGCTGTGCTGTGACCGTCCTGCTCCCAACAGAAGCGGTCGCTCCACAAGCTGATCCACGCCTTCACCTGCCCTGGTACAGTAGCGATCTCGCACTGCACTGCGTGAGCCTGCAGAACTTTTGTAATTTAAATCGATTGCCTGCATAATTTTCGGACCTTATTTAATAAGCCAGCATAAATATTTTGCTCTTCGCCAAGAGATACCTGATAGCAGCGCTTCTTGGCAGGGTGCGCTAGTCCAACTGTTTATATTGCTGCCTGCTGATTTAACTTTCCTGATTAGCATTAGCCTCGTGCATTTGACTATCGTGCCCCAGTCCGGTTGTAGTATTGGCTTGCAGCCATCTTGTTTGTTGTTGTTAGAGCCTCCCTGCCCTGATCTCCACCCCGCTCCCCGCCTCCCAGCTGACCCTCTCTCCCACGGATACTGATCACCACGCTCCACCGCAGCTGCGCTGTGACCGTCCTGCTCCCAGCAGAAGCGGTCGCTCCACAAGCTGATCCACGCCTTCACCTGCCCTGGTACAGTAGCGATCTCGCACTGCACTGGGTGAGCCTGCAGAACTTTTGTAATTTAAATCGATTGCCTGCATAATTTTCGGACCTTATTTAATAAGCCTGCATAATTATTTTGCTCCTAGCCAAGAGATACCTGATAGCAGTGCTTCTTGCCAGGGTGCGCTAATCCAACTGTTTATATTGCTGACTGCTGATTTAACTTTCCTGATTAGCATTAGCCTCGTGCATTTGACTATCGTGCCCCAGTCCGGTTGTAGTATTGGCTTGCAGCCATCTTGTTTGTTGTTGTTAGAGCCTCCCTGCCCTGATCTCCACCCCGCTCCCCGCCTCCCAGCTGACCCTCCCTCCCATGGATACTGATCACCACGCTCCACCGCAGCTGCGCTGTGACCCTCCTGCTCTCAGCAGAAGCGGTCGCTCCACAAGCTGATCCACGCCTTCACCTGCCCTGGTACAGTAGCGATCTCGCACTGCACTGTGTGAGCCTGCAGAACTTTTGTAATTTAAATCGATTGCCTGTATAATTTTTGGACCTTATTTAATAAGCCTGCATAATTATTTTGCTCTTCGCCAAGAGATACCTGGTAGCAGCGCTTCTTGCCAGGGTGCCCTAGTCCAACTGTTTATATTGCTGCCTGCTGATTTAACTTTCCTGATTAGCATTAGCCTCGTGCATTTGACTATTGTGCCCCAGTCTGGTTGTAGTATTGGCTTGCAGCCATCTTGTTTGTTGTTGTTAGAGCCTCCCTGCCCTGATCTCCACCCCGCTCCCCGCCTCCCAGCTGACCCTCCCTCCCACGGATACTGATCACCACGCTCCACCGCAGCTGCGCTGTGACCGTCCTGCTCCCAACAGAAGCGGTCGCTCCGCAAGCTGATCCACGCCTTCACCTGCCCTGGTACAGTAGCGATCTCGCACTGCACTGCGTGAGCCTGCAGAACTTTTGTAATTTAAATCGATTGCCTGTATAATTTTTGGACCTTATTTAATAAGCCTGCATAATTATTTTGCTCTTCGCCAAGAGATACCTGATAGCAGCGCTTCTTGCCAGGGTGCCCTAGTCCAACTGTTTATATTGCTGCCTGCTGATTTAACTTTCCTGATTAGCATTAGCCTCGTGCATTTGACTATCATGCCCCCGTCCGGTTGTAGTATTGGCTTGCAGCCATCTTGTTTGTTGTTGTTAGAGCCTCCCTGCCCTGATCTCCACCCCGCTCCCCGCCTCCCAGCTGACCCTCCCTCCCACGGATACTGATCACCACGCTCCACCGCAGCTGCGCTGTGACCGTCCTGCTCCCAGCAGAAGCGGTCGCTCCGCAAGCTGATCCACGCCTTCACCTGCCCTGGTACAGTAGCGATCTCGCACTGCACTGCGTGAGCCTGCAGAACTTTTGTAATTTAAATCGATTGCCTGCATAATTTTCGGACCTTATTTAATAAGCCTGCATAATTATTTTGCTCTTCGCTAAGAGATACCTGATAGCAGCGCTTCTTGCCAGGGTGCGCTAGTCCAACTGTTTATATTGCTGTCTGCTGATTTAACTTTCCTGATTAGCATTAGCCTCGTGCATTTGACTATCATGCCCCAGTCCGGTTGTAGTATTGGCTTGCAGCCATCTTGTTTATTGTTGTTAGAGCCTCCCTGCCCTGATCTCCACCCCGCTCCCCGCCTCCCAGCTGACCCTCCCTCCCACGGATAATGATCACCACACTCCACCGCAGCTGTGCTGTGACCGTCCTGCTCCCAGCAGAAGCGGTCGCTCCACAAGCTTATCCACGCCTTCACCTGCCCTGGTACAGTAGCGATCTCGCACTGCACTGGGTGAGCCTGCAGAACTTTTGTAATTTAAATCGATTGCCTGCATATTTTTCGGACCTTATTTAATAAGCCTGCATAATTATTTTGCTCTTCGCCAAGAGATACCTGGTAGCAGCGCTTCTTGCCAGGGTGCGCTAGTCCAACTGTTTATATTTCTGCCTGCTGATTTAACTTTCCTGATTAGCATTAGCCTCGTGCATTTGACTATCGTGCCCCAGTCTGGTTGTAGTATTGGCTTGCAGCCATCTTGTTTGTTGTTGTTAGAGCCTCCCTGCCCTGATCTCCACCCCGCTCCCCGCCTCCCAGCTGACCCTCCCTCCCACGGATACTGATCACCACGCTCCACCGCAGCTGCGCTGTGACCGTCCTGCTCCCAGCAGAAGCGGTTGCTCCACAAGCTGATCCACGCCTTCACCTGCCCTGGTACAGTGGCGATCTCGCACTGCACTGCGTGAGCCTTCAGAACTTTTGTAATTTAAATCGATTGCCTGAATAATTTTTGGACCTTATTTAATAAGCCAGCAAAATTATTTTGCTCTTCGCCAAGAGATACCTGATAGCAGCGCTTCTTGCCAGGGTGCGCTAGTCCAACTGTTTATATTGCTGCCTGCTGATTTAACTTTCCTGATTAGCATTAGCCTCGTGCATTTGACTATCGTGCCCCAGTCCGGTTGTAGTATTGGCTTGCAGCCATCTTGTTTGTTGTTGTTAGAGCCTCCCTGCCCTGATCTCCACCCAGCTCCCCGCCTCCCAGCTGACCCTCCCTCCCACGGATACTGATCACCACGCTCCACCGCAGCTGTGCTGTGACCGTCCTGCTCCCAGCAGAAGCGGTCGCTCCACAAGCTGATCCACGCCTTCACCTGCCCTGGTACAGTAGCGATCTCGCACTGCACTGCGTGAGCCTGCAGAACTTTTGTAATTTAAATCGATTGCCTGCATAATTTTCGGACCTTATTTAATAAGCCTGCATAATTATTTTGCTCTTCGCTAAGAGATACCTGATAGCAGCGCTTCTTGCCAGGGTGCGCTAGTCCAACTGTTTATATTGCTGCCTGCTGACTTAACTTTCCTGATTAGCATAAGCCTCGTGCATTTGACTATCGTGCCCAAGTCCGGTTGTAGTATTGGCTTGCAGCCATCTTGTTTGTTGTTGTTAGAGCCTCCCTGCCCTGATCTCCACCCCGCTCCCCGCCTCCCAGCTGACCCTCCCTCAGACGGATACTGATAACCACACTCAACCGCAGCTGCGCTGTGACCGTCCTGCTCCCAGCAGAAGCGGTCGCTCCACAAGCTGATCCACGCCTTCACCTGCCCTGGTACAGTAGCGATCTCGCACTGCACTGCGTGAGCCTGCAGAACTTTTGGAATTTAAATCGATTGCCTGCATAATTTTCAGACCTTATTTAATAAGCCTGCATAATTATTTTGCTCTTCGCTGAGAGATACCTGATAGCAGCGCTTCTTGCCAGGGTGCGCTAGTCCAACTGTTTATATTGCTACCTGCTGATTTAACTTTCCTGATTAGCATTAGCCTCGTGCATTTGACTATCATGCCCCAGTCCGGTTGTAGTATTGGCTTGCAGCCATCTTGTTTATTGTTGTTAGAGCCTCCCTGCCCTGATCTCCACCTTGCTCCCCGCCTCCCAGCTGACCCTCCCTCCCACGGATACTGATCACCACGCTCCACCGCAGCTGCGCTGGGACCGTCCTGCTCCCAGCAGAAGCGGTCACTCCACAAGCTGATCCACGCCTTCACCTGCCCTGGTACAGTAGCGATCTCGCACTGCACTGCATGAGCCTGCAGAACTATTGTAGATTAAATCGATTGCCTGCATAATTTTCGGACCTTATTTAATAAGCCTGCATAATTATTTTGCTCTTCGCCAAGAGATACCTGATAGCAGCGCTTCTTGCCAGGGTGCGCTAGTCCAACTGTTTATATTGCTGCCTGCTGATTTAACTTTCCTGATTAGCATTAGCCTCGTGCATTTGACTATCGTGCCCCAGTCCGGTTGTAGTATTGACTTGCAGCCATCTTGTTTGTTGTTGTAAGAACCTCCCTGCCCTGATCTCCACCCCGCTCTCCGCCTCCCAGCTGACCCTCCCTCCCACGGATACTGATCACCACGCTCCACCGCAGCTGCGCTGTGACCGTCCTGCTTCCAGCAGAAGCGGTCGCTCCACAAGCTGATCCACGCCTTCACCTGCCCTGGTACAGTAGCGATCTCGCACTGCACTGCGTGAGCCTGCAGAACTTTTGTAATTTAAATCGATTGCCTGCATAATTTTCGGACCTTATTTAATAAACCTGCATAATTATTTTGCTCTTCGCCAAGAGATACCTGATAGCAGCGCTTCTTGCCAGGGTGCGCTAGTCCAACTGTTTATATTGCTGCCTGCTGATTTAACTTTCCTGATTAGCATTAGCCTCGTGCATTTGACTATCGTGCCCCAGTCCGGTTGTAGTATTGGCTTGCAGCCATCTTGTTTGTTGTTGTTAGAGCCTCCCTGCCCTGATCTCCACCTTGCTCCCCGCCTCCCAGCTGACCCTCCCTCCCACGGATACTGATCACCACGCTCCACCGCAGCTGCGCTGGGACCGTCCTGCTCCCAGCAGAAGTGGTCACTCCACAAGCTGATCCACGCCTTCACCTGCCCTGGTATAGTAGTGATCTCGCACTGCACTGTGTGAGCCTGCAGAACTTTTGTAATTTAAATCGATTGCCTGCATAATTTTCGGACCTTATTTAATAAGCCTGCATAATTATTTTGCTCTTCGCCAAGAGATACCTGATAGCAGCGCTTCTTGCCAGGGTGCGCTAGTCCAACTGTTTATATTGCTGCCTGCTGATTTCACTTTCCTGATTAGCATTAGCCTCGTGCATTTGACTATCGTGCCCCAGTCCGGTTGTAGTATTGGCATGCAGCCATCTTGTTTGTTGTTGTTAGAGCCTCCCTGTCCTGATCTCCACCCCGCTCCCCGCCTCCCAGCTGACCCTCCCTCCCACGGATACTGATCACCACGCTCCACCGCAACTGCGCTGTGACCGTCCTGCTCCCAGCAGAAGCGGTCACTCCACAAGCTGATCCATGCCTTCACCTGCCCTGGTACACTAGCGATCTCGCACTGCACTGCGTGAGCCTGCAGAACTTTTGTAATTTAAATCGATTGCCTGCATAATTTTCGGACCTTATTTAATAAGCCTGCATAATTATTTTGCTCTTCGCCAAGAGATACCTGATAGCAGCGCTTCTTGCCAGGGTGCGCTAGTCCAACTGTTTATATTGCTGCCTGCTGATTTAACTTTCCTGATTAGCATTAGCCTCGTGCATTTGACTATCGTGCCCCAGTCCGGTTGTAGTATTGACTTGCAGCCATCTTGTTTGTTGTTGTAAGAGCCTCCCTGCCCTGATCTCCACCCCGCTCTCCGCCTCCCAGCTGACCCTCCGTCCCACGGATACTGATCACCACCCTCCACCGCAGCTGCGCTGTGACCGTCCTGCTCCCAGCAGAAGCGGTCGCTCCACAAGCTGATCCACGCCTTTACCTGCCCTGGTACAGTAGCGATCTCGCACTGCACTGCGTGAGCCTGCAGAACTTTTGTAATTTAAATCGATTGCCTGCATAATTTTCGGACCTTATTTAATAAACCTGCATAATTATTTTGCTCTTCGCCAAGAGATACCTGATAGCAGCGCTTCTTGCCAGGGTGCGCTAGTCCAACTGTTTATATTGCTGCCTGCTGATTTAACTTTCCTGATTAGCATTAGCCTCGTGCATTTGACTATCGTGCCCTAGTCCGGTTGTAGTATTGGCTTGCAGCCATCTTGTTTGTTGTTGTTAGAGCCTCCCTGCCCTGATCTCCACCCCGCTCCCCGCCTCCCAGCTGACCCTCCCTCCCACGGATACTGATCACCACGCTCCACCACAGCTGTGCTGTGACCGTCCTGCTCCCAGCAGAAGCGGTCGCTCCACAAGCTGATCCACGCCTTCACCTGCCCTGGTACAGTAGCGATCTCGCACTGCACTGCGTGAGCCTGCAGAACTTTTGTAATTTAAATCGATTGCCTGCATAATTTTCGGACCTTATTTAATAAGCCTGCATAATTATTTTGCTCTTCGCCAAGAGATACCTGATAGCAGCGCTTCTTGCCCGGGTGCGCTAGTCCAACTGTTTATATTGCTGCCTGCTGATTTAACTTTCCTGATTAGCATTAGCCTCGTGCATTTGACTATCGTACCCCAGTCCAGTTGTAGTATTGGCTTGCAGCTATCTTGTTTGTTGTTGTTAGAGCCTCCCTGCCCTGATCTCCACCCCGCTCCCCACCTCCCAGCTGACCCTCCCTCCCACGGATACTGATCACCACGCTCCACTGCAGCTGTGCTGTGACCGTCCTGCTCCCAGCAGAAGCGGTCGCTCCACAAGCTGATCCACGCCTTCACCTGCCCTGGTACAGTAGCGATCTCGCACTGCGCTGCGTGAGCCTGCAGAACTTTTGTAATTTAAATCGATTGCCTGCATAATTCTCGGACCTTATTTAATAAGCCTGCATAATTATTTTGATCTTCGCCAAAAGATACCTGATAGCAGCGCTTCTTGCCAGGTTGCGCTAGTCCAACTGTTTATATTGCTGCCTGCTGACTTAACTTTCCTGATTAGCATCAGCCTCGTGCATTTGACTATCGTGCCCAAGTCCGGTTGTAGTATTGGCTTGCAGCCATCTTGTTTGTTGTTGTTAGAGCCTCCCTGCCCTGATCTCCACCCCGCTCCCCGCCTCCCAGCTGACCCTCCCTCCCACGGATACTGATCACCACGCTCCACCGCAGCTGCGCTGTGACCGTCCTGCTCCCAGCAGAAGCGGTCACTTCACAAGCTGATCCACGCCTTCACCTGCCCTGGTACAGTAGCGATCTCGCACTGCACTGCGTGAGCCTGCAGAACTTTTGGAATTTAAATCGATTGCCTGCATAATTTTCGGACCTTATTTAATAAGCCTGCATAATTATTTTGCTCTTCGCCGAGAGATACCTGATAGCAGCGCTTCTTGCCAGGGTGCGCTAGTCCAACTGTTTATATTGCTGCTTGCTGATTTACCTTTCCTGATTAGCATTAGCCTCGTGCATTTGACTATCGTGCCCCAGTCCGGTTGTAGTATTGGCTTGTAGCCATCTTGTTTGTTGTTGTTAGAGCCTCCCTGCCCTGATCTCCACCCCGCTCCCCGCCTCCCAGCTGACCCTCCCTCCCACGGATACAGATCACCACGCTCCACCGCAGCTGCGCTGTGACCGTCCTGCTCCCAGCAGAAGCGGTCACTCCACAAGCTGATCCACGCCTTCACCTGCCCTGCTACAGTAGCGATCTCGCACTGCACTACGTGAGCCTGCAGAACTGTTGTAATTTAAATCGATTGCCTGCATAATTTTCGGACCTTATTTAATAAGCCTGCATAATTATTTTGCTCTTCGCCAAGAGATACCTGATAACAGCGCTTCTTGCCAGGGTGTGCTAGTCCAAATGTTTATATTGCTGCCTGCTGATTTAACTTTCCTGATTAGCATTAGCCTCGTGCATTTGACTATCGTGCCCCAGTCCGGTTGTAGTATTGGCTTGCAGCCATCTTGTTTGTTGTTGTAAGAGCCTCCCTGCCCTGATCTCCACCCCGCTCCCCGCCTCCCAGCTGACCCTCCCTCCCATGGATACTGATCACCACGCTCCACCGCAGCTGCGCTGTGACCGTCCTGCTCCCAGCAGAAGCGGTCGCTCCACAAGCTGATCCACGCCTTCACCTGCCCTGGTACAGTAGCGATCTCTCACTGCACTGAGTGAGCCTGCAGAACTTTTGTAATTTAAATCGATTGCCTGCATAATTTTCGGACCTTATTTAATAAGCCTGCATAATTATTTTGCTCTTCGCCAAGAGATACCTGATAGCAGCGCTTCTTGCCAGGGTGCGCTAGTCCAACTGTTTATATTGCTGCCTGCTGATTTAACTTTCCTGATTAGCATTAGCCTCGTGCATTTGACTATCGTGCCCCAGTCCGGTTGTAGTATTGGCTTGCAGCCATCTTGTTTTTTGTTGTTAGAGCCTCCCTACCCTGATCTCCACCCCGCTCCCCGCCTCCCAGCTGACCCTCCCTCCCACGAATACTGATCACCACGCTCCACCGCAGCTGAGCTGTGACCGTCCTGTTAACAGCAGAAGCGGTCACTCCACAAGCTGATCCACGCCTTCACCTGCCCTGGTACAGTAGCAATCTCGCACTGCACTGTGTGAGCCTGCAGAACTTTTGTAATTTAAATCGATTGCCTGTATAATTTTCGGACCTTATTTAATAAGCCTGCATAATTATTTTGCTCTTCGCCAAGAGATACCTGATAGCAGTGCTTCTTCCCAGGGTGCGCTAGTCCAACTGTTTATATTGCTGCCTGCTGATTTAACTTTCCTGATTAGCATTAGCCTCGTGCATTTGACTATTGTGCCCCAGTCCGGTTGTAGTATTGGCATGCAGCCATCTTGTTTGTTGTTGTTAGAGCCTCCCTGCCCTGATCTCCACCCCGCTCCCCGCCTCCCAGCTGACCCTCCCTCCCACGGATACTGATCACCACGCTCCACCGCAGCTGCGCTGTGACCGTCCTGCTCCCAGCAGAAGCGGTCACTCCACAAGCTGATCCACGCCTTCACCTGCCCTGGTACAGTAGCGATCTCGCACTGCACTGCGTGAGCCTGCAGAAATTTTGTAATTTAAATCGATTGCCTGCATAATTTTCGGACCTTATTTAATAAACCTGCATAATTATTTTGCTCTTCGCCAAGAGATACCTGATAGCAGCGCTTCTTGGCAGGGTGCGCTAGTCCAACTGTTTATATTGCTGCCTGCTGATTTAACTTTCCTGATTAGCATTAGCCTCGTGCATTTGACTATCGTGCCCCAGTCCGGTTGTAGTATTGGCTTGCAGCCATCTTGTTTGTTGTTGTTAGAGCCTCCCTGCCCTGATCTCCACCCCGCTCCCCGCCTCCCAGCTGACCCTCCCTCCCACGGATACTGATCACCACGCTCCACCACAGCTGTGCTGTGACCGTCCTGCTCCCAACAGAAGCGGTCGCTCCACAAGCTGATCCACGCCTTCACCTGCCCTGGTACAGTAGCGATCTCGCACTGCACTGCGTGAGCCTGCAGAACTTTTGTAATTTAAATCGATTGCCTGCATAATTTTCGGACCTTATTTAATAAGCCAGCATAAATATTTTGCTCTTCGCCAAGAGATACCTGATAGCAGCGCTTCTTGGCAGGGTGCGCTAGTCCAACTGTTTATATTGCTGCCTGCTGATTTAACTTTCCTGATTAGCATTAGCCTCGTGCATTTGACTATCGTGCCCCAGTCCGGTTGTAGTATTGGCTTGCAGCCATCTTGTTTGTTGTTGTTAGAGCCTCCCTGCCCTGATCTCCACCCCGCTCCCCGCCTCCCAGCTGACCCTCTCTCCCACGGATACTGATCACCACGCTCCACCGCAGCTGCGCTGTGACCGTCCTGCTCCCAGCAGAAGCGGTCGCTCCACAAGCTGATCCACGCCTTCACCTGCCCTGGTACAGTAGCGATCTCGCACTGCACTGGGTGAGCCTGCAGAACTTTTGTAATTTAAATCGATTGCCTGCATAATTTTCGGACCTTATTTAATAAGCCTGCATAATTATTTTGCTCCTAGCCAAGAGATACCTGATAGCAGTGCTTCTTGCCAGGGTGCGCTAATCCAACTGTTTATATTGCTGACTGCTGATTTAACTTTCCTGATTAGCATTAGCCTCGTGCATTTGACTATCGTGCCCCAGTCCGGTTGTAGTATTGGCTTGCAGCCATCTTGTTTGTTGTTGTTAGAGCCTCCCTGCCCTGATCTCCACCCCGCTCCCCGCCTCCCAGCTGACCCTCCCTCCCATGGATACTGATCACCACGCTCCACCGCAGCTGCGCTGTGACCCTCCTGCTCTCAGCAGAAGCGGTCGCTCCACAAGCTGATCCACGCCTTCACCTGCCCTGGTACAGTAGCGATCTCGCACTGCACTGTGTGAGCCTGCAGAACTTTTGTAATTTAAATCGATTGCCTGTATAATTTTTGGACCTTATTTAATAAGCCTGCATAATTATTTTGCTCTTCGCCAAGAGATACCTGGTAGCAGCGCTTCTTGCCAGGGTGCCCTAGTCCAACTGTTTATATTGCTGCCTGCTGATTTAACTTTCCTGATTAGCATTAGCCTCGTGCATTTGACTATTGTGCCCCAGTCTGGTTGTAGTATTGGCTTGCAGCCATCTTGTTTGTTGTTGTTAGAGCCTCCCTGCCCTGATCTCCACCCCGCTCCCCGCCTCCCAGCTGACCCTCCCTCCCACGGATACTGATCACCACGCTCCACCGCAGCTGCGCTGTGACCGTCCTGCTCCCAACAGAAGCGGTCGCTCCGCAAGCTGATCCACGCCTTCACCTGCCCTGGTACAGTAGCGATCTCGCACTGCACTGCGTGAGCCTGCAGAACTTTTGTAATTTAAATCGATTGCCTGTATAATTTTTGGACCTTATTTAATAAGCCTGCATAATTATTTTGCTCTTCGCCAAGAGATACCTGATAGCAGCGCTTCTTGCCAGGGTGCCCTAGTCCAACTGTTTATATTGCTGCCTGCTGATTTAACTTTCCTGATTAGCATTAGCCTCGTGCATTTGACTATCATGCCCCCGTCCGGTTGTAGTATTGGCTTGCAGCCATCTTGTTTGTTGTTGTTAGAGCCTCCCTGCCCTGATCTCCACCCCGCTCCCCGCCTCCCAGCTGACCCTCCCTCCCACGGATACTGATCACCACGCTCCACCGCAGCTGCGCTGTGACCGTCCTGCTCCCAGCAGAAGCGGTCGCTCCGCAAGCTGATCCACGCCTTCACCTGCCCTGGTACAGTAGCGATCTCGCACTGCACTGCGTGAGCCTGCAGAACTTTTGTAATTTAAATCGATTGCCTGCATAATTTTCGGACCTTATTTAATAAGCCTGCATAATTATTTTGCTCTTCGCTAAGAGATACCTGATAGCAGCGCTTCTTGCCAGGGTGCGCTAGTCCAACTGTTTATATTGCTGTCTGCTGATTTAACTTTCCTGATTAGCATTAGCCTCGTGCATTTGACTATCATGCCCCAGTCCGGTTGTAGTATTGGCTTGCAGCCATCTTGTTTATTGTTGTTAGAGCCTCCCTGCCCTGATCTCCACCCCGCTCCCCGCCTCCCAGCTGACCCTCCCTCCCACGGATAATGATCACCACACTCCACCGCAGCTGTGCTGTGACCGTCCTGCTCCCAGCAGAAGCGGTCGCTCCACAAGCTTATCCACGCCTTCACCTGCCCTGGTACAGTAGCGATCTCGCACTGCACTGGGTGAGCCTGCAGAACTTTTGTAATTTAAATCGATTGCCTGCATATTTTTCGGACCTTATTTAATAAGCCTGCATAATTATTTTGCTCTTCGCCAAGAGATACCTGGTAGCAGCGCTTCTTGCCAGGGTGCGCTAGTCCAACTGTTTATATTTCTGCCTGCTGATTTAACTTTCCTGATTAGCATTAGCCTCGTGCATTTGACTATCGTGCCCCAGTCTGGTTGTAGTATTGGCTTGCAGCCATCTTGTTTGTTGTTGTTAGAGCCTCCCTGCCCTGATCTCCACCCCGCTCCCCGCCTCCCAGCTGACCCTCCCTCCCACGGATACTGATCACCACGCTCCACCGCAGCTGCGCTGTGACCGTCCTGCTCCCAGCAGAAGCGGTTGCTCCACAAGCTGATCCACGCCTTCACCTGCCCTGGTACAGTGGCGATCTCGCACTGCACTGCGTGAGCCTTCAGAACTTTTGTAATTTAAATCGATTGCCTGAATAATTTTTGGACCTTATTTAATAAGCCAGCAAAATTATTTTGCTCTTCGCCAAGAGATACCTGATAGCAGCGCTTCTTGCCAGGGTGCGCTAGTCCAACTGTTTATATTGCTGCCTGCTGATTTAACTTTCCTGATTAGCATTAGCCTCGTGCATTTGACTATCGTGCCCCAGTCCGGTTGTAGTATTGGCTTGCAGCCATCTTGTTTGTTGTTGTTAGAGCCTCCCTGCCCTGATCTCCACCCAGCTCCCCGCCTCCCAGCTGACCCTCCCTCCCACGGATACTGATCACCACGCTCCACCGCAGCTGTGCTGTGACCGTCCTGCTCCCAGCAGAAGCGGTCGCTCCACAAGCTGATCCACGCCTTCACCTGCCCTGGTACAGTAGCGATCTCGCACTGCACTGCGTGAGCCTGCAGAACTTTTGTAATTTAAATCGATTGCCTGCATAATTTTCGGACCTTATTTAATAAGCCTGCATAATTATTTTGCTCTTCGCTAAGAGATACCTGATAGCAGCGCTTCTTGCCAGGGTGCGCTAGTCCAACTGTTTATATTGCTGCCTGCTGACTTAACTTTCCTGATTAGCATAAGCCTCGTGCATTTGACTATCGTGCCCAAGTCCGGTTGTAGTATTGGCTTGCAGCCATCTTGTTTGTTGTTGTTAGAGCCTCCCTGCCCTGATCTCCACCCCGCTCCCCGCCTCCCAGCTGACCCTCCCTCAGACGGATACTGATAACCACACTCAACCGCAGCTGCGCTGTGACCGTCCTGCTCCCAGCAGAAGCGGTCGCTCCACAAGCTGATCCACGCCTTCACCTGCCCTGGTACAGTAGCGATCTCGCACTGCACTGCGTGAGCCTGCAGAACTTTTGGAATTTAAATCGATTGCCTGCATAATTTTCAGACCTTATTTAATAAGCCTGCATAATTATTTTGCTCTTCGCTGAGAGATACCTGATAGCAGCGCTTCTTGCCAGGGTGCGCTAGTCCAACTGTTTATATTGCTACCTGCTGATTTAACTTTCCTGATTAGCATTAGCCTCGTGCATTTGACTATCATGCCCCAGTCCGGTTGTAGTATTGGCTTGCAGCCATCTTGTTTATTGTTGTTAGAGCCTCCCTGTCCTGATCTCCACCCCGCTCCCCGCCTCCCAGCTGACCCTCCCTCCCACGGATAATGATCACCACACTCCACCGCAGCTGTGCTGTGACCGTCCTGCTCCCAGCAGAAGCGGTCGCTCCACAAGCTGATCCACGCCTTCACCTGCCCTGGTACAGTAGCGATCTCGCACTGCACTGGGTGAGCCTGCAGAACTTTTGTAATTTAAATCGATTGCCTGCATATTTTCCGGACCTTATTTAATAAGCCTGCATAATTATTTTGCTCTTCGCCAAGAGATACCTGGTAGCAGCGCTTCTTGCCAGGGTGCGCTAGTCCAACTGTTTATATTTCTGCATGCTGATTTAACTTTCCTGATTAGCATTAGCCTCGTGCATTTGACTATCGTGCCCCAGTCTGGTTGTAGTATTGGCTTGCAGCCATCTTGTTTGTTGTTGTTAGAGCCTCCCTGCCCTGATCTCCACCCCGCTCCCCGCCTCCCAGCTGACCCTCCCTCCCACGGATACTGATCACCACGCTCCACCGCAGCTGCGCTGTGACCGTCCTGCTCCCAGCAGAAGCGGTTGCTCCACAAGCTGATCCACGCCTTCACCTGCCCTGGTACAGTGGCGATCTCGCACTGCACTGCGTGAGCCTTCAGAACTTTTGTAATTTAAATCGATTGCCTGAATAATTTTCGGACCTTATTTAATAAGCCAGCATAATTATTTTGCTCTTCGCCAAGAGATACCTGATAGCAGCGCTTCTTGCCAGGGTGCGCTAGTCCAACTGTTTATATTGCTGCCTGCTGATTTAACTTTCCTGATTAGCATTAGCCTCGTGCATTTGACTATCGTGCCCCAGTCCGGTTGTAGTATTGGCTTGCAGCCATCTTGTTTGTTGTTGTTAGAGCCTCCCTGCCCTGATCTCCACCCCGCTCCCCGCCTCCCAGCTGACCCTCCCTCCCACGGATACTGATCACCACGCTCCACCGCAGCTGTGCTGTGACCGTCCTGCTCCCAGCAGAAGCGGTCGCTCCACAAGCTGATCCACGCCTTCACCTGCCCTGGTACAGTAGCGATCTCGCACTGCACTGCGTGAGCCTGCAGAACTTTTGTAATTTAAATCGATTGCCTGCATAATTTTCGGACCTTATTTAATAAGCCTGCATAATTATTTTGCTCTTCGCTAAGAGATACCTGATAGCAGCGCTTCTTGCCAGGGTGCGCTAGTCCAACTGTTTATATTGCTGCCTGCTGACTTAACTTTCCTGATTAGCATCAGCCTCGTGCATTTGACTATCGTGCCCAAGTCCGGTTGTAGTATTGGCTTGCAGCCATCTTGTTTGTTGTTGTTAGAGCCTCCCTGCCCTGATCTCCACCCCGCTCCCCGCCTCCCAGCTGACCCTCCCTCAGACGGATACTGATAACGACACTCCACCGCAGCTGCGCTGTGACCGTCCTGCTCCTAGCAGAAGCGGTCGCTCCACAAGCTGATCCACGCCTTCACCTGCCCTGGTACAGTAGCGATCTCGCACTGCACTGCGTGAGCCAGCAGAACTTTTGTAATTTAAATCGATTGCCTGCATAATTTTTGGACCTTATTTAATAAGCCTGCATAATTATTTTGCTCTTCGCTGAGAGATACCTGATAGCAGCGCTTCTTGCCAGGGTGCGCTAGTCCAACTGTTTATATTGCTACCTGCTTATTTAACTTTCCTGATTAGCATTAGCCTCGTGCATTTGACTATCGTGCCCCAGTCCGGTTGTAGTATTGGCGTGTAGCCATCTTGTTTGTTGTTGTTAGAGCCTCCCAGCCCTGATCTCCACACCTCTCCCCGCCTCCCAGCTGACCCTCCCTCCCCGCGGATACTGATCACCACACTCCACTGCAGCTGCGCTGTGACCGTCCTGCTCCTAGCAGAAGCGGTCGCTCCACAAGCTGATCCATGCCTTCACCCGCCCTGGTACAGTAGCGATCTCGCACTGCACTGCGTGAGCCAGCAGAACTTTTGTAATTTAAATCGATTGCCTGCATAATTTTCGGACCTTATTTAATAAGCCTGCATAATTATTTTGCTCTTCGCCGAGAGAACCCTGATAGCAGCGCTTCTTGCCGGGGTGCGCTAGTCCAACTGTTTATATTGCTGCTTGCTGATTTAACTTTCCTGATTAGCATTAGCCTCGTGCATTTGACTATCATGCCCCAGTCCGGTTGTAGTATTGGCTTGTAGCCATCTTGTTTGTTGTTGTTAGAGCCTCCCTGCCCTGATCTCCACACCGCTCCCCGCCTCCCAGCTGACCCTCCCTCCCACGGATACTGATCACCACACTCCATTGCAGCTGCGCTGTGACTGTCCTGCTCCTAGCAGAAGCGGTCGCTCCACAAGCTGATCCACGCCTTCACCTGCCCTGGTACAGTAGCGATCTCGCACTGCACTGCGTGAGCCTGCAGAACTTTTGTAATTTAAATCGATTGCCTGCATAATTTTCGGACCTTATTTAATAAGCCTGCATAATTATTTTGCTCTTCGCTGAGAGATACCTGATAGCAGCGCTTCTTGCCAGGGTGCGCTAGTCCAACTGTTTATATTGCTACCTGCTTATTTAACTTTCCTGATTAGCATTAGCCTCGTGCATTTGACTATCGTGCCCCAGTCCGGTTGTAGTATTGGCGTGTAGCCATCTTGTTTGTTGTTGTTAGAGCCTCCCAGCCCTGATCTCCACACCTCTCCCCGCCTCCCAGCTGGCCCTCCCTCCCCACGGATACTGATCACCACACTCCACTGCAGCTGCGCTGTGACCGTCCTGCTCCTAGCAGAAGCGGTCGCTCCACAAGCTGATCCATGCCTTCACCTGCCCTGGTACAGTAGCGATCTCGCACTGCACTGCGTGAGCCAGCAGAACTTTTGTAATTTAAATCGATTGCCTGCATAATTTTCGGACCTTATTTAATAAGCCTGCATAATTATTTTGCTCTTCGCCGAGAGAACCCTGATAGCAGCGCTTCTTGCCGGGGTGCGCTAGTCCAACTGTTTATATTGCTGCTTGCTGATTTAACTTTCCTGATTAGCATTAGCCTCGTGCATTTGACTATCATGCCCCAGTCCGGTTGTAGTATTGGCTTGTAGCCATCTTGTTTGTTGTTGTTAGAGCCTCCCTGCCCTGATCTCCACACCGCTCCCCGCCTCCCAGCTGACCCTCCCTCCCACGGATACTGATCACCACACTCCATTGCAGCTGCGCTGTGACTGTCCTGCTCCTAGCAGAAGCGGTCGCTCCACAAGCTGATCCACGCCTTCACCTGCCCTGGTACAGTAGCGATCTCGCACTGCACTGCGTGAGCCTGCAGAACTTTTGTAATTTAAATCGATTGCCTGCATAATTTTCGGACCTTATTTAATAAGCCTGCATAATTATTTTGCTCTTCGCTGAGAGATACCTGATAGCAGCGCTTCTTGCCAGGGTGCGCTAGTCCAACTGTTTATATTGCTACCTGCTGATTTAACTTTCCTGATTAGCATTAGCCTCGTGCATTTGACTATCGTGCCCCAGTCCGGTTGTAGTATTGGCTTGCAGCCATATTGTTTGTTGTTGTTAGAGCCTCCCTGCCCTGATCTCCACCCCGCTCCCCGCCTCCCAGCTGACCCTCCCTCCCACGGATACTGATCACCACGCTCCACCGCAGCTGCGCTGTGACCGTCCTGCTCCCAGCAGAAGCGGTCGCTCCACAAGCTGATCCACGCCTTCACCTGCCCTGGTACAGTAGCGATCTCGCACTGCACTGCGTGAGCCTGCAGAACTTTTGTAATTTAATCGATTGCCTGCATAATTTTCGGACCTTATTTAATAAGCCTGCATAATTATTTTGCTCTTCGCTAAGAGATACCTGATAGCAGCGCTTCTTGCCAGGGTGCGCTAGTCCAACTGTTTATATTGCTGTCTGCTGATTTAACTTTCCTGATTAGCATTAGCCTCGTGCATTTGACTATCATGCCCCAGTCCGGTTGTAGTATTGGCTTGCAGCCATCTTGTTTGATGTTGTTAGAGCCTCCTTGCCCTGATCCCCACCCCGCTCCCCGCCTCCCAGCTGACCCTCCCTCCCACGGATACTGATCACCACGCTCCACCGCAGCTGTGCTGTGACCGTCCTCCTCCCAGCAGAAGCGGTCGCTCCACAAGCTGATCCACGCCTTCACCTGCCCTGGTACAGTAGCGATCTCGCACTGCACTGCGTGAGCCTGCAGAACTTTTGTAATTTAAATCGATTGCCTGCATAATTTTCGGACCTTATTTAATAAGCCTGCATAATTATTTTGCTCTTCGCTAAGAGATACCTGATAGCAGCGCTTCTTGCCAGGGTGCGCTAGTCCAACTGTTTATATTGCTGCCTGCTGACTTAACTTTCCTGATTAGCATAAGCCTCGTGCATTTGACTATCGTGCCCAAGTCCGGTTGTAGTATTGGCTTGCAGCCATCTTGTTTGTTGTTGTTAGAGCCTCCCTGCCCTGATCTCCACCCCGCTCCCCGCCTCCCAGCTGACCCTCCCTCAGACGGATACTGATCACCACGCTCCACCGCAGCTGCGCTGTGACCGTCCTGCTCCCAGCAGAAGCGGTTGCTCCACAAGCTGATCCACGCCTTCACCTGCCCTGGTACAGTGGCGATCTCGCACTGCACTGCGTGAGCCTTCAGAACTTTTGTAATTTAAATCGATTGCCTGAATAATTTTCGGACCTTATTTAATAAGCCAGCATAATTATTTTGCTCTTCGCCAAGAGATACCTGATAGCAGCGCTTCTTGCCAGGGTGCGCTAGTCCAACTGTTTATATTGCTGCCTGCTGATTTAACTTTCCTGATTAGCATTAGCCTCGTGCATTTGACTATCGTGCCCCAGTCCGGTTGTAGTATTGGCTTGCAGCCATCTTGTTTGTTGTTGTTAGAGCCTCCCTGCCCTGATCTCCACCCCGCTCCCCGCCTCCCAGCTGACCCTCCCTCCCACGGATACTGATCACCACGCTCCACCGCAGCTGTGCTGTGACCGTCCTGCTCCCAGCAGAAGCGGTCGCTCCACAAGCTGATCCACGCCTTCACCTGCCCTGGTACAGTAGCGATCTCGCACTGCACTGCGTGAGCCTGCAGAACTTTTGTAATTTAAATCGATTGCCTGCATAATTTTCGGACCTTATTTAATAAGCCTGCATAATTATTTTGCTCTTCGCTAAGAGATACCTGATAGCAGCGCTTCCTGCCAGGGTGGGCTAGTCCAACTGTTTATATTGCTGCCTGCTGACTTAACTTTCCTGATTAGCATCAGCCTCGTGCATTAGACTATCGTGCCCAAGTCCGGTTGTAGTATTGGCTTGCAGCCATCTTGTTTGTTGTTGTTAGAGCCTCCCTGCCCTGATCTCCACCCCGCTCACCGCCTCCCAGCTGACCCTCCCTCAGAGGGATACTGATAACGACACTCCACCGCAGCTGCGCTGTGACCGTCCTGCTCCTAGCAGAAGCGGTCGCTCCACAAGCTGATCCACGCCTTCACCTGCCCTGGTACAGTAGCGATCTCGCACTGCACTGCGTGAGCCAGCAGAACTTTTGTAATTTAAATCGATTGCCTGCATAATTTTTGGACCTTATTTAATAAGCCTGCATAATTATTTTGCTCTTCGCTGAGAGATACCTGATAGCAGCGCTTCTTGCCAGGGTGCGCTAGTCCAACTGTTTATATTGCTACCTGCTTATTTAACTTTCCTGATTAGCATTAGCCTCGTGCATTTGACTATCGTGCCCCAGTCCGGTTGTAGTATTGGCGTGTAGCCATCTTGTTTGTTGTTGTTAGAGCCTCCCAGCCCTGATCTCCACACCTCTCCCCGCCTCCCAGCTGACCCTCCCTCCCCACGGATACTGATCACCACACTCCACTGCAGCTGCGCTGTGACCGTCCTGCTCCTAGCAGAAGCGGTCGCTCCACAAGCTGATCCATGCCTTCACCTGCCCTGGTACAGTAGCGATCTCGCACTGCACTGCGTGAGCCAGCAGAACTTTTGTAATTTAAATCGATTGCCTGCATAATTTTCGGACCTTATTTAATAAGCCTGCATAATTATTTTGCTCTTCGCCGAGAGAACCCTGATAGCAGCGCTTCTTGCCGGGGTGCGCTAGTCCAACTGTTTATATTGCTGCTTGCTGATTTAACTTTCCTGATTAGCATTAGCCTCGTGCATTTGACTATCATGCCCCAGTCCGGTTGTAGTATTGGCTTGTAGCCATCTTGTTTGTTGTTGTTAGAGCCTCCCTGCCCTGATCTCCACACCGCTCCCCGCCTCCCAGCTGACCCTCCCTCCCACGGATACGGATCACTACACTCCATTGCAGCTGCGCTGTGACTGTCCTGCTCCTAGCAGAAGCGGTCGCTCCACAAGCTGATCCACGCCTTCACCTGCCCTGGTACAGTAGCGATCTCGCACTGCACTGCGTGAGCCTGCAGAACTTTTGTAATTTAAATCGATTGCCTGCATAATTTTCGGACCTTATTTAATAAGCCTGCATAATTATTTTGCTCTTCGCTGAGAGATACCTGATAGCAGCGCTTCTTGCCAGGGTGCGCTAGTCCAACTGTTTATATTGCTACCTGCTGATTTAACTTTCCTGATTAGCATTAGCCTCGTGCATTTGACTATCGTGCCCCAGTCCGGTTGTAGTATTGGCTTGCAGCCATATTGTTTGTTGTTGTTAGAGCCTCCCTGCCCTGATCTCCACCCCGCTCCCCGCCTCCCAGCTGACCCTCCCTCCCACGGATACTGATCACCACGCTCCACCGCAGCTGCGCTGTGACCGTCCTGCTCCCAGCAGAAGCGGTCGCTCCACAAGCTGATCCACGCCTTCACCTGCCCTGGTACAGTAGCGATCTCGCACTGCACTGCGTGAGCCTGCAGAACTTTTGTAATTTAATCGATTGCCTGCATAATTTTCGGACCTTATTTAATAAGCCTGCATAATTATTTTGCTCTTCGCTAAGAGATACCTGATAGCAGCGCTTCTTGCCAGGGTGCGCTAGTCCAACTGTTTATATTGCTGTCTGCTGATTTAACTTTCCTGATTAGCATTAGCCTCGTGCATTTGACTATCATGCCCCAGTCCGGTTGTAGTATTGGCTTGCAGCCATCTTGTTTATTGTTGTTAGAGCCTCCTTGCCCTGATCTCCACCCCGCTCCCCGCCTCCCAGCTGACCCTCCCTCCCACGGATACTGATCACCACGCTCCACCGCAGCTGTGCTGTGACCGTCCTGCTCCCAGCAGAAGCGGTCGCTCCACAAGCTGATCCACGCCTTCACCTGCCCTGGTACAGTAGCGATCTCGCACTGCACTGCGTGAGCCTGCAGAACCTTTGTAATTTAAATCGATTGCCTGCATAATTTTCGGACCTTATTTAATAAGCCTGCATAATTATTTTGCTCTTCGCCAAGAGATACCTGATAGCAGCGCTTCTTGCCAGGGTGCGCTAGTCCAACTGTTTATATTGCTGCCTGCTGATTTAACTTTCCTGATTAGCATTAGCCTCGTGCATTTGACTATCGTGCCCCAGTCCGATTGTAGTATTGGCTTGCAGCCATCTTGTTTGTTGTTGTTAGAGCCTCCCTGCCCTGATCTCCACCCCGCTCCCCGCCTCCCAGCTGACCCTCCCTCCCACGGATACTGATCACCACGCTCCACCGCAGCTCCGCTGTGACCGTCCTGCTCCCAGCAGAAGCGGTCGCTCCACAAGCTGATCCACGCCTTCACCTGCCCTGGTACAGTAGCGATCTCGCACTGCACTGCGTGAGCCTGCAGAACTTTTGTAATTTAAATCGAATGCCTGCATAATTTTCGGACCTTATTTAATAAGCCTGCATAATTATTTTGCTCTTCGCCAAGAGATACCTGATAGCAGCGCTTCTTGCCAGAGTGCGCTAGTCCAACTGTTTATATTGCTGCCTGCTGATTTAACTTTCCTGATTAGCATTAGCCTCGTGCATTTGACTATCGTGCCCCAGTCCGGTTGTTGTATTGGCTTGCAACCATCTTGTTTGTTGTTGTTAGAGCCTCCCTGCCCTGATCTCCACCCCGCTCCCCGCCTCCCAGCTGACCCTCCCTCCCACGGATACTGATCACCACGCTCCACCGCAGCTGTGCTGTGACCGTCCTGCTCCCAGCAGAAGCGGTCGCTCCACAAGCTGATCCACGCCTTCACCTGCCCTGTAGAGTAGCGATCTCGCACTGCACTGCGTGAGCCTGCAGAACTTTTGTAATTTAAATCGATTGCCTGCATAATTTTCGGACCTTATTTAATAAGCCTGCATAATTATTTTGCTCTTCGCCAAGAGATACCTGATAGCAGCGCTTCTTGCCAGGGTGCGCTAGTCCAACTGTTTATATTGCTGCCTGCTGATTTAACTTTCCTGATTAGCATTAGCCTCGTGCATTTGACTATCGTGCCCCAGTCCGGTTGTAGTATTGGCTTGCAGCCATCTTGTTTATTGTTGTTAGAGCCTCCCTGCCCTGATCTCCACCCCGCTCCCCGCCTCCCAGCTGACCCTCCCTCCCACGGATACTGATCACCACGCTCCACCGCAGCTGTGCTGTGACCGTCCTGCTCCCAGCAGTAGCGGTCGCTCCACAAGCTGATCCACGCCTTCACCTGCCCTGGTACAGTAGCGATCTCGCACTGCACTGCGTGAGCCTGCAGAACTTTTGTAATTTAAATCGATTGCCTGCATAATTTTCGGACCTTATTTAATAAGCCTGCATAATTATTTTGCTCTTTGCCAAGAGATACCTGATAGCAGCGCTTCTTGCCAGGGTGCGCTAGTCCAACTGTTTATATTGCTGCCTGCTGATTTAACTTTCCTGATTAGCATTAGCCTCGTGCATTTGACTATCGTGCCCCAGTCCGATTGTAGTATTGGCTTGCAGCCATCTTGTTTGTTGTTGTTAGAGCCTCCCTGCCCTGATCTCCACCCCGCTCCCCGCCTCCCAGCTGACCCTCCCTCCCACGGATACTGATCACCACGCTCCACCGCAGCTGCGCTGTGACCGTCCTGCTCCCAGCAGAAGCGGTCGCTCCACAAGCTGATCCACGCCTTCACCTGCCCTGGTACAGTAGCGATCTCACACTGCACTGCGTGAGCCTGCAGAACTTTTGTAATTTAAATCGAATGCCTGCATAATTTTCGGACCTTATTTAATAAGCCTGCATGATTATTTTGCTCTTCGCCAAGAGATACCTGATAGCAGCGCTTCTTGCCAGAGTGCGCTAGTCCAACTGTTTATATTGCTGCCTGCTGATTTAACTTTCCTGATTAGCATTAGCCTCGTGCATTTGACTATCGTGCCCCAGTCCGGTTGTAGTATTGGCTTGCAACCATCTTGTTTGTTGTTGTTAGAGCCTCCTTGCCCTGATCTCCACCCCGCTCCCCGCCTCCCAGCTGACCCTCCCTCCCACGGATACTGATCATCACGCTCCACCGCAGCTGTGCTGTGACCGTCCTGCTCCCAGCAGAAGCGGTCGCTCCACAAGCTGATCCACGCCTTCACCTGCCCTGGTACAGTAGCCATCTCGCACTGCACTGCGTGAGCCTGCAGAACTTTTGTAATTTAAATCTATTGCCTGCATAATTTTCGGACCTTATTTAATAAGCCTGCATAATTATTTTGCTCTTCGCCAAGAGATACCTAATAGCAGCGCTTATTGCCAGGGTGCGCTAGTCCAACTGTTTATATTGCTGCCTGCTGATTTAACTTTCCTGATTAGCATAAGCCTCATGCATTTGACTATCGTGCCCCAGTCCGGTTGTAGTATTGGCTTGCAGCCATCTTGTTTGTTGTTGTAAGAGCCTCCCTGCCCTGATCTCCACCCCGCTCCCCGCCTCCCAGCTGACCCTCCCTTCCACGGATACTGATCATCACGCTCCACCGCAGCTGTGCTGTGACCGTCCTGCTCCCAGCAGAAGCGGTCGCTCCACAAGCTGATCCACGCCTTCACCTGCCCTGGTACAGTAGCCATCTCGCACTGCACTGCGTGAGCCTGCAGAACTTTTGTAATTTAAATCTATTGCCTGCATAATTTTCGGACCTTATTTAATAAGCCTGCATAATTATTTTGCTCTTCGCCAAGAGATACCTAATAGCAGCGCTTATTGCCAGGGTGCGCTAGTCCAACTGTTTATATTGCTGCCTGCTGATTTAACTTTCCTGATTAGCATAAGCCTCATGCATTTGACTATCGTGCCCCAGTCCGGTTGTAGTATTGGCTTGCAGCCATCTTGTTTGTTGTTGTAAGAGCCTCCCTGCCCTGATCTCCACCCCGCTCCCCGCCTCCCAGCTGACCCTCCCTTCCACGGATACTGATCACCACGCTCCACCGCAGCTGCGATGTGACCGTCCTGCTCCCAGCAAAAGCGATCGCTCCACAAGCTGATCCACGCCTTCAACTGCCCTGGTACAGTAGCGATCTCGCACTGCACTGAGTGAGCCTGCAGAACTTTTGTAATTTAAATCGATTGCCTGCTTAATTTTCGGACCTTATTTAATAAGCCTGCATAATTATTTTGCTCTTCGCCAAGAGATACCTGATAGCAGCGCTTCTTGCCAGGGTGCGCTAGTCCAACTGTTTATATTGCTGCCTGCTGATTTAACTTTCCTGATTAGCATTAGCCTCGTGCATTTGACTATCGTGCCCCAGTCCGGTTGTAGTATTGGCTTGCAGCCATCTTGTTTATTGTTGTTAGAGCCTCCCTGCCCTGATCTCCACCCCGCTCCCCGCCTCCCAGCTGACCCTTCCTCCCATGGATACTGATCACCACGCTCCACCGCAGCTGCGCTGTGACCGTCCTGCTCCCAGCAGAAGCGGTCGCTCCATAAGCTGATCCACGCCTTCACCTGCCCTGGTACAGTAGCGATCTTGCACTGCACTGCGTGAGCCTGCAGAACTTTTGTAATTTAAATCGAATGCCTGCATAATTTTCGGACCTTATTTAATAAGCCTGCATGATTATTTTGCTCTTCGCCAAGAGATACCTGATAGCAGTGCTTCTTGCCAGAGTGCGCTAGTGCAACTGTTTATATTGCTGCCTGCTGATTTAACTTTCCTGATTAGCATTACCCTCGTGCATTTGACTATCGTGCCCCAGTCCGGTTGTAGTATTGGCTTGCAACCATCTTGTTTGTTGTTGTTAGAGCCTCCCTGCCCTGATCTCCACCCCGCTCCCCGCCTCCCAGCTGACCCTCCCTCCCACGGATACTGATCATCACGCTCCACCGCAGCTGTGCTGTGACCGTCCTGCTCCCAGCAGAAGCGGTCACTCCACAAGCTGATCCACGCCTTCACCTGCCCTGGTACAGTAGCGATCTCGCACTGCACTGCGTGAGCCTGCAGAACTTTTGTAATTTAAATTGTTTGCCTGCATAATTTTCGGACCTTATTTAATAAGCCTGCATAATTATTTTGCTCTTCGCCAAGAGATACCTGATAGCAGCGCTTCTTGCCAGGGTGCGCTAGTCCAACTGTTTATATTGCTGCCTGCTGATTTAACTTTCCTGATTAGCATTAGCCTCGTGCATTTGACTATCGTGCCCCAGTCCGGTTGTAGTATTGGCTTGCAGCCATCTTGTTTGTTGTTGTTAGAGCCTCCCTGCCCTGATCTCCACCCCGCTCCCCGCCTCCCAGCTGACCCTCCCTCCCACGGATACTGGTCACCACGCTCCACCGCAGCTGTGCTGTGACTGTCCTGCTCCCAGCAGAAGCGGTCGCTCCACAAGCTGATCCACGCCTTCACCTGCCCTGGTACAGTAGCGATCTCGCACTGCACTGCGTGAGCCTGCAGAACTTTTGTAATTTTAATCGATTGCCTGCATAATTTTCGGACCTTATTTAATAAGCCTGCATAATTATTTTGCTCTTCGCCAAGAGATACCTGATAGCAGCGCTTCTTGCCAGGGTGCGCAAGTCCAACTGTTTATATTGCTGCCTGCTGATTTACCTTTCCTGATTAGCATTAGCCTCGTGCATTTGACTATCGTGCCCCAGTCCGGTTGTAGTATTGGCTTGCAGCCATCTTGTTTGTTGTTGTTAGAGCCTCCCTGCCCTGATCTCCACCCCGCTCCCCGCCTCCCAGCTGACCCTCCCTCCCACGGATACTGATCACCACGCTCCACCGCAGCTGCGCTGTGATCGTCCTGCTCTCAGCAGAACGGTCGCTCCACAAGCTGATCCACGCCTTCACCTGCCCTGGTACAGTAGCGATCTCGCACTGCACTGTGTGAGCCTGCAGAACTTTTGTAATTTAAATCGATTGCCTGCATAATTTTTGGACCTTATTTATAAGCCT
The DNA here is from genome assembly GCF_964263255.1 of Lissotriton vulgaris. Lineage (NCBI taxonomy): Eukaryota > Metazoa > Chordata > Amphibia > Caudata > Salamandridae > Lissotriton > Lissotriton vulgaris. The sequence continues at coordinate 905,391,308 of NC_141698.1, forward strand.
GCATAATTATTTTGCTCTTCGCCAAGAGATACCTGGTAGCAGCGCTTCTTGCCAGGGTGCGCTAGTCCAACTGTTTATATTGCTGCCTGCTGATTTAACTTTCCTGATTAGCATTAGCCTCGTGCATTTGACTATTGTGCCCCAGTCTGGTTGTAGTATTGGCTTGCAGCCATCTTGTTTGTTGTTGTTAGAGCCTCCCTGCCCTGATCTCCACCCCGCTCCCCGCCTCCCAACTGACCCTCCCTCCCACGGATACTGATCACCACGCTCCACCGCAGCTGCGCTGTGACCGTCCTGCTCCCAGCAGAAGCGGTTGCTCCACAAGCTGATCCACGCCTTCACCTGCCCTGGTACAGTAGCGATCTCGCACTGCACTGCGTGAGCCTTCAGAACTTTTGTAATTTAAATCGATTGCCTGCATAATTTTCGGACCTTATTTAATAAGCCTGCATAATTATTTTGCTCTTCGCCAAGAGATACCTGATAGCAGCGCTTCTTGCCAGGGTGCGCTAGTCCAACTGTTTATATTGCTGCCTGCTGATTTAACTTTCCTGATTAGCATTAGCCTCGTGCATTTGACTATTGTGCCCCAGTCCGGTTGTAGTATTGGCTTGCAGCCATCTTGTTTGTTGTTGTTAGAGCCTCCCTGCCCTGATCTCCACCCCGCTCCCCGCCTCCCAGCTGACCCTCCCTCCCACGGATACTGATCACCATGCTCCACCGCAGCTGTGCTGTGACCGTCCTGCTCCCAGCAGAAGCGGTCGCTCCACAAGCTGATCCACGCCTTCACCTGCCCTGGTACAGAAGCGATCACACACTGCACTGCGTGAGCCTGCAGAACTTTTGTAATTTAAATCGATTACCTGCATAATTTTCGGACCTTATTTAATAAGCCTGCATAATTTTTTTGCTCTTCACCAAGAGATACCTGATAGCAGCGCTTCTTGCCAGGGTGCGCTAGTCCAACTGTTTATATTGCTGCCTGCTGACTTAACTTTCCTGATTAGCATCAGCCTCGTGCATTTGACTATCGTGTCCCAGTCCGGTTGTAGTATTGGCTTGCAGCCATCTTGTTTGTTGTTGTTAGAGCCTCCCTGCCCTGATCTCCACCCCGCTCCCCGCCTCCCAGCTGACCCTCCCTCCCACGGATACTGATCACCACGCTCCACCGCAGCTGCGCTGTGACCGTCCTGCACCCAGCAGAAGCGGTCGCTCCACAAGCTGATCCACGCCTTCACCTGCCCTGGTACAGTAGCAATCTCGTACTGCACTGCGTGAGCCTGCAGAACTTTTGGAATTTAAATCAATTGCCTGCATAATTTTCGGACCTTATTTAATAAGCCTGCATAATTATTTTGCTCTTCGCCGAGAGATACCTGATAGCAGCACTTCTTGCCAGGGTGCGCTAGTCCAACTGTTTATATTGCTGCTTGCTGATTTAACTTTCCTGATTAGCATTAGCCTCGTGCATTTGACTATCGTGCCCCAGTCGGGTTGTAGTATTGGCTTGTAGCCATCTTGTTTGTTGTTGTTAGAGCCTCCCTGCCCTGATCTCCACACCGCTCCCCGCCTCCCAGCTGACCCTCCCTCCCACGGATACTGATCACCACGCTCCACTGCAGCTGTGCTGTGACCGTCCTGCTCCCAGCAGAAGCGGTCGCTCCACAAGCTGATCCACGCCTTCACCTGCCCTGGTACAGTAGCGATCTCGCACTGCACTGCGTGAGCCTGCAGAACTTTTGTAATTTTAATCGATTGCCTGCATAATTTTCGGACCTTATTTAATAAGCCTGCATAATTATTTTGCTCTTCGCCAAGAGATACCTGATAGCAGCGCTTCTTGCCAGGGTGCGCAAGTCCAACTGTTTATATTGCTGCCTGCTGATTTACCTTTCCTGATTAGCATTAGCCTCGTGCATTTTACTATCGTGCCCCAGTCCGGTTGTAGTATTGGCTTGCAGCCATCTTGTTTGTTGTTGTTAGAGCCTCCCTGCCCTGATCTCCACCCCGCTCCCCGCCTCCCAGCTGACCCTCCCTCCCACGGATACTGATCACCACGCTCCACCGCAGCTGCGCTGTGATCGTCCTGCTCTCAGCAGAACGGTCGCTCCACAAGCTGATCCACGCCTTCACCTGCCCTGGTACAGTAGCGATCTCGCACTGCACTGTGTGAGCCTGCAGAACTTTTGTAATTTAAATCGATTGCCTGCATAATTTTTGGACCTTATTTATAAGCCTGCATAATTATTTTGCTCTTCGCCAAGAGATACCTGGTAGCAGCGCTTCTTGCCAGGGTGCGCAAGTCCAACTGTTTATATTGCTGCCTGCTGATTTAACTTTCCTGATTAGCATTAGCCTCGTGCATTTGACTATTGTGCCCCAGTCTGGTTGTAGTATTGGCTTGCAGCCATCTTGTTTGTTGTTGTTAGAGCCTCCCTGCCCTGATCTCCACCCCGCTCCCCGCCTCCCAACTGACCCTCCCTCCCACGGATACTGATCACCACGCTCCACCGCAGCTGCGCTGTGACCGTCCTGCTCCCAGCAGAAGCGGTTGCTCCACAAGCTGATCCACGCCTTCACCTGCCCTGGTACAGTAGCGATCTCGCACTGCACTGCGTGAGCCTTCAGAACTTTTGTAATTTAAATCGATTGCCTGCATAATTTTCGGACCTTATTTAATAAGCCTGCATAATTATTTTGCTCTTCGCCAAGAGATACCTGATAGCAGCGCTTCTTGCCAGGGTGCGCTAGTCCAACTGTTTATATTTCTGCCTGCTGATTTAACTTTCCTGATTAGCATTAGCCTCGTGCATTTGACTATCGTGCCCCAGTCCGGTTGTAGTATTGGCTTGCAGCCATCTTGTTTGTTGTTGTTAGAGCCTCCCTACCCTGATCTCCACCCCGCTCCCCGCCTCCCAGCTGACCCTCCCTCCCACGGATACTGATCACCATGCTCCACCGCAGCTGTGCTGTGACCGTCCTGCTCCCAGCAGAAGCGGTCGCTCCACAAGCTGATCCACGCCTTCACCTGCCCTGGTACAGAAGCGATCACACACTGCACTGCGTGAGCCTGCAGAACTTTTGTAATTTAAATCGATTACCTGCATAATTTTCGGACCTTATTTAATAAGCCTGCATAATTTTTTTGCTCTTCACCAAGAGATACCTGATAGCAGCGCTTCTTGCCAGGGTGCGCTAGTCCAACTGTTTATATTGCTGCCTGCTGACTTAACTTTCCTGATTAGCATCAGCCTCGTGCATTTGACTATCGTGTCCCAGTCCGGTTGTAGTATTGGCTTGCAGCCATCTTGTTTGTTGTTGTTAGAGCCTCCCTGCCCTGATCTCCACCCCGCTCCCCCCCTCCCAGCTGACCCTCCCTCCCACGGATACTGATCACCACGCTCCACCGCAGCTGCGCTGTGACCGTCCTGCTCCCAGCAGAAGCGGTCGCTCCACAAGCTGATCCACGCCTTCACCTGCCCTGGTACAGTAGCAATCTCGTACTGCACTGCGTGAGCCTGCAGAACTTTTGGAATTTAAATCAATTGCCTGCATAATTTTCGGACCTTATTTAATAAGCCTGCATAATTATTTTGCTCTTCGCCGAGAGATACCTGATAGCAGCACTTCTTGCCAGGGTGCGCTAGTCCAACTGTTTATATTGCTGCTTGCTGATTTAACTTTCCTGATTAGCATTAGCCTCGTGCATTTGACTATCGTGCCCCAGTCCAGTTGTAGTATTGGCTTGTAGCCATCTTGTTTGTTGTTGTTAGAGCCTCCCTGCCCTGATCTCCACACCGCTCCCCGCCTCCCAGCTGACCCTCCCTCCCACGGATACTGATCACCACGCTCCACTGCAGCTGCGCTGTGACTGTCCTGCTCCTAGCAGAAGCGGTCGCTCCACAAGCTGATCCACGCCTTCACCTGCCCTGGTACAGTAGCGATCTCGCACTGCACTGCGTGAGCCTGCAGAACTTTTGTAATTTAAATCGATTGCCTGCATAATTTTTGGACCTTATTTAATAAGCCTGCATAATTATTTTGCTGTTCGCTGAGAGATACCTGATAGCAGCGCTTCTTGCCAGGGTGCGCTAGTCCAACTGTTTATATTGCTACCTGCTGACTTAACTTTCCTGATTAGCATCAGCCTCGTGCATTTGACTATCGTGTCCCAGTCCGGTTGTAGTATTGGCTTGCAGCCATCTTGTTTGTTGTTGTTAGAGCCTCCCTGCCCTGATCTCCACCCCGCTCCCCGCCTCCCAGCTGACCCTCCCTCCCACGGATACTGATCACCACGCTCCACCGCAGCTGCGCTGTGACCGTCCTGCTCCCAGCAGAAGCGGTCGCTCCACAAGCTGATCCACGCCTTCACCTGCCCTGGTACAGTAGCAATCTCGTACTGCACTGCGTGAGCCTGCAGAACTTTTGGAATTTAAATCAATTGCCTGCATAATTTTCGGACCTTATTTAATAAGCCTGCATAATTATTTTGCTCTTCGCCAAGAGATACCTGATAGCATCGCTTCTTGCCAGGGTGCGCTAGTCCAACTGTTTATATTGCTGCCTGCTGATTTAACTTTCCTGATTAGCATTAGCCTAGTGCATTTGACTATTGTGCCCCAGTCTGGTTGTAGTATTGGCTTGCAGCCATCTTGTTTGTTGTTGTTAGAGCCTCCCTGCCCTGATCTCCACCCCGCTCCCCGCCTCCCAACTGACCCTCCCTCCCACGGATACTGATCACCACGCTCCACCGCAGCTGCGCTGTGACCGTCCTGCTCCCAGCAGAAGCGGTTGCTCCACAAGCTGATCCACGCCTTCACCTGCCCTGGTACAGTAGCGATCTCGCACTGCACTGCGTGAGCCTTCAGAACTTTTGTAATTTAAATCGATTGCCTGCATAATTTTCGGACCTTATTTAATAAGCCTGCATAATTATTTTGCTCTTCGCCAAGAGATACCTGATAGCAGCGCTTCTTGCCAGGGTGCGCTAGTCCAACTGTTTATATTGCTGCCTGCTGATTTAACTTTCCTGATTAGCATTAGCCTCGTGCATTTGACTATTGTGCCCCAGTCCGGTTGTAGTATTGGCTTGCAGCCATCTTGTTTGTTGTTGTTAGAGCCTCCCTGCCCTGATCTCCACCCCGCTCCCCGCCTCCCAGCTGACCCTCCCTCCCACGGATACTGATCACCATGCTCCACCGCAGCTGTGCTGTGACCGTCCTGCTCCCAGCAGAAGCGGTCGCTCAACAAGCTGATCCACGCCTTCACCTGCCCTGGTACAGAAGCGATCACACACTGCACTGCGTGAGCCTGCAGAACTTTTGTAATTTAAATCGATTACCTGCATAATTTTCGGACCTTATTTAATAAGCCTGCATAATTTTTTTGCTCTTCACCAAGAGATACCTGATAGCAGCGCTTCTTGCCAGGGTGCGCTAGTCCAACTGTTTATATTGCTGCCTGCTGACTTAACTTTCCTGATTAGCATCAGCCTCGTGCATTTGACTATCGTGTCCCAGTCCGGTTGTAGTATTGGCTTGCAGCCATCTTGTTTGTTGTTGTTAGAGCCTCCCTGCCCTGATCTCCACCCCGCTCCCCGCCTCCCAGCTGACCCTCTCTCCCACGGATACTGATCACCACGCTCCACCGCAGCTGCGCTGTGACCGTCCTGCTCCCAGCAGAAGCGGTCGCTCCACAAGCTGATCCACGCCTTCACCTGCCCTGGTACAGTAGCAATCTCGTACTGCACTGCGTGAGCCTGCAGAACTTTTGGAATTTAAATCAATTGCCTGCATAATTTTCGGACCTTATTTAATAAGCCTGCATAATTATTTTGCTCTTCGCCGAGAGATACCTGATAGCAGCACTTCTTGCCAGGGTGCGCTAGTCCAACTGTTTATATTGCTGCTTGCTGATTTAACTTTCCTGATTAGCATTAGCCTCGTGCATTTGACTATCGTGCCCCAGTCCGGTTGTAGTATTGGCTTGTAGCCATCTTGTTTGTTGTTGTTAGAGCCTCCCTGCCCTGATCTCCACACCGCTCCCCGCCTCCCAGCTGACCCTCCCTCCCACGGATACTGATCACCACGCTCCACTGCAGCTGTGCTGTGACCGTCCTGCTCCCAGCAGAAGCGGTCGCTCCACAAGCTGATCCACGCCTTCACCTGCCCTGGTATAGTAGCCATCTCGCACTGCACTGCGTGAGCCTGCAGAACTTTTGTAATTTAAATCGATTGCCTGCATAATTTTCGGACCTTATTTAATAACCCTGCATAATTATTTTGCTCTTCGCCAAGAGATACCTGATAGCAGCGCTTCTTGCCAGGGTGCGCTAGTCCAACTGTTTATATTGCTGCCTGCTGATTTAACTTTCCTGATTAGCGTTAGCCTCGTGCATTTGACTATCGTGCCCCAGTCCGGTTGTAGTATTGGCTTGCAGCCATCTTGTTTGTTGTTGTTAGAGCCTCCCTGCCCTGTTCTCCACCCCGCTCCCCGCCTCCCAGCTGACCCTCCCTCCCACGGATACAGATCACCACGCTCCACCGCAGCTGCACTGTGACCGTCCTGCTCCCAGCAGAAGCGGTCGCTCCACAAGCTGATCCACGCCTTCACCTGCCCTGGTACAGTAGCGATCTCGCACTGCACTGCGTGAGCCTGCAGAACTTTTATAATTTAAATTGATTGCCTGCATAATTTTCGGACCTTATTTAATAAGCCTGCATAATTATTTTGCTCTTCGCCAAGAGATACCTGATAGCAGCGCTTCTTGCCAGGGTGCGCTAGTCCAACTGTTTATATTGCTGCCTGCTGATTTAACTTTCCTGATTAGCATTAGCCTCGTGCATTTGACTATCGTGCCCCAGTCCGGTTGTAGTATTGGCTTGCAGCCATCTTGTTTGTTGTTGTTAGAGCCTCCCTGCCCTGATCTCCACCCCGCTCCCCGCCTCCCAGCTGACCCTTCCTCCCATGGATACTGATCACCACGCTCCACCGCAGCTGCGCTGTGACTGTCCTGCTTCCAGCAGAAGCGGTCGCTCCACAAGCTAATCCACACCTTCACCTGCCCTGGTACAGTAGCGATCTCGCACTGCACTGTGTGAGCCTGCAGAGCTTTTGTAATTTAAATCGATTGCCTGCATAATTTTCGGACCATATTTAATAAGCCTGCATAATTATTTTGCTCTTCGCCAAGAGATACCTGATAGCAGCGCTTCTTGCCAGGGTGCGCTAGTCCAACTGTTTATATTGCTGCCTGCTGATTTAACTTTCCTGATTAGCATTAGCCTCGTGCATTTGACTATCGTGCCCCAGTCCGGTTGTAGTATTGGCTTGCAGCCATCTTGTTTGTTGTTGTTAGAGCCTCCCTGCCCTGATCTCCACCCACTCCCCGCCTCCCAGCTGACCCTCCCTCCCACGGATACTGATCACCACGCTCCACCGCAGCAGCGCTGTGACCGTCCTGCTCCCAGCAGAAGCGGTCGCTCCACAAGCTGATCCACGCCTTCACCTGCCCTGGTACAGTAGCGGTCTCGCACTGCACTGCGTGAGCCTGCAGAACATTTGTAATTTAAATCGATTGCCTGCATAATTTTCGGACCTTATTTAATAAGCCTGCATAATTATTTTGCTCTTCGCCGAGAGATACCTGATAGCAGCGCTTCTTGCCAGGGTGCGCTAGTCCAACTGTTTATATTGCTGCCTGCTGATTTAACTTTCCTGATTAGCATTAGCCTCGTGCATTTGACTATCGTGCCCCAGTCCGGTTGTAGTATTGGCTTGCAGCCATCTTGTTTGTTGTTGTTAGAGCCTCCCTGCCCTGATCTCCACCCCGCTCCCCGCCTCCCAGCTGACCCTCCCTCCCACGGATACTGATCACCACGCTCCACCGCAGCTGCGCTGTGACCGTCCTGCTCCCAGCAGAAGCGGTCGCTCCACAAGCTGATCCACGCCTTCACCTGCCCTGGTACAGTAGCGATCTCGCACTGCACTGCGTGAGCCTGCAGAACTTTTGTAATTTAAATCGATTGCCTGCATACTTTTCGGACCTTATTTAATAAGCCTGCATAATTATTTTGCTCTTCGCCAAGAGATACCTGATAGCAGCGCTTCTTGCCAGGGTGCGCTAGTCCAACTGTTTATATTGCTGCCTGCTGATTTAACTTTCCTGATTAGCATTAGCCTCGTGCATTTGACTATCGTGCACCAGTCCGGTTGTAGTATTGGCTTGCAGCCATCTTGTTTGTTGTTGTTAGAGCCTCCCTGCCCTGATCTCCACCCCGCTCCCCGCCTCCCAGCTGACCCTCCCTCCCACGGATACTGATCACCACGCTCCATCGCAGCTGCGCTGTGACCGTCCTGCTCCCAGCAGAAGCGGTCGCTCCACAAGCTGATCCACGCCTTCACCTGCCCTGGTACAGTAGCGTTCTCGCACTGCACTGCGTGAGCCTGCAGAACTTTTGTAATTTAAATCGATTGCCTGCATAATTTTCGGACCTTATTTAATAAGCCTGCATAATTATTTTGCTCTTCGCCAAGAGATACCTGATAGCAGCGCTTCTTGCCAGAGTGCTCTAGTCCAACTGTTTATATTGCTGCCTGCTGATTTAACTTTCCTGATTAGCATTAGCCTCGTGCATTTGACTATCGTGCCCCAGTCCGGTTGTAGTATTGGCTTGCAGCCATCTTGTTTGTTGTTGTTAGAGCCTCCCTGCCCTGATCTCCACCCCGCTCCCCGCCTCCCAGCTGACCCTCCCTCCCACGGATACTGATCACCACGCTCCACCGCAGCTGCGCTGTGACCGTCCTGCTCCCAGCAGAAGCGGTCGCTCCACAAGCTGATCCACGCCTTCACCTGCCCTGGTATAGTAGCCATCTCGCACTGCACTGCGTGAGCCTGCAGAACTTTTGTAATTTAAATTGATTGCCTGCATAATTTTCGGACCTCATTTAATAAGCCTGCATAATTATTTTGCTCTTCGCCAAGAGATACCTGATAGCAGCGCTTCTTGCCAGGGTGCGCTAGTCCAACTGTTTATATTTCTGCCTGCTGATTTAACTTTCCTGATTAGCATTAGCCTCGTGCATTTGACTATCGTGCCCCAGTCCGGTTGTAGTATTGGCTTGCAGCCATCTTGTTTGTTGTTGTTAGAGTCTCCCTGCCCTGATCTCCACCCCGCTCCCCGCCTCCCAGCTGACCCTCCCTCCCACGGATACTGATCACCACGCTCCACCGCAGCTGCGCTGTGACCGTCCTGTTAACAGCAGAAGCGGTCACTCCACAAGCTGATCCACGCCTTCACCTGCCCTGGTATAGTAGCGATCTCGCACTGCACTGTGTGAGCCTGCAGAACTTTTGTAATTTAAATCGATTGCCTGCATAATTTTCGGACCTTATTTAATAAGCCTGCATAATTATTTTGCTCTTCGCCAAGAGATACCGGATAGCAGCGCTTCTTGCCAGGGTGCGCTAGTCCAACTGTTTATATTGCTGCCTGCTGATTTCACTTTCCTGATTAGCATTAGCCTCGTGCATTTGACTATCGTGCCCCAGTCCGGTTGTAGTAATGGCATGCAGCCATCTTGTTTGTTGTTGTTAGACCCTCCCTGTCCTGATCTCCACCCCGCTCCCCGCCTCCCAGCTGACCCTCCCTCCCACGGATACTGATCACCACGCTCCACCGCAGCTGCGCAGTGACCGTCCTGCTCCCAGCAGAAGCGGTCACTCCACAAGCTGATCCACGCCTTCACCTGCCCTGGTACACTAGCGATCTCGCACTGCACTGCGTGAGCCTGCAGAACTTTTGTAATTTAAATCGATTGCCTGCATAATTTTCGGACCTTATTTAATAAGCCTGCATAATTATTTTGCTCTTCGCCAAGAGATACCTGATAGCAGCGCTTCTTGCCAGGGTGCGCTAGTCCAACTGTTTATATTGCTGCCTGCGTATTTAACTTTCCTGATTAGCATTAGCCTCGTGCATTTGACTATCGTGCCCCAGTCCGGTTGGAGTATTGACTTGCAACCATCTTGTTTGTTGTTGTAAGAGCCTCCCTGCCCTGATCTCCACCCCGCTCTCCGCCTCCCAGCTGACCCTCCCTCCCACGGATACTGATCACCACGCTCCACCGCAGCTGCGCAATGACCGTCCTGCTCCCAGCAGAAGCGGTTGCTCCACAAGCTGATCCACGCCTTCACCTGCCCTGGTACAGTAGCGATCTCGCACTGCACTGCGTGAGCCTGCAGAACTTTTGTAATTTAAATCGATTGCCTGCATAATTTTCGGACCTTATTTAATAAACCTTCATAATTATTTTGCTCTTCGCCAAGAGATACCTGATAGCAGCGCTTCTTGCCAGGGTGCGCTAGTCCAACTGTTTATATTGCTGCCTGCTGATTTAACTTTCCTGATTAGCATTAGCCTCGTGCATTTGACTATCGTGCCCCAGTCCGGTTGTAGTATTGGCTTGCAGCCATCTTGTTTGTTGTTGTTAGAGCCTCCCTGCCCTGATCTCCACCCCGCTCCCGGCCTCCCAGCTGACCCTCCCTCCCACGGATACTGATCACCACGCTCCACCACAGCTGTGCTGTGACCGTCCTGCTCCCAGCAGAAGCGGTCGCTCCACAAGCTGATCCACGCCTTCACCTGCCCTGGTACAGTAGCGATCTCGCACTGCACTGCGTGAGCCTGCAGAACTTTTGTAATTTAAATCGATTGCCTGCATAATTTTCGGACCTTATTTAATAAGCCTGCATAATTATTTTGCTCTTCGCCAAGAGATATCTGATAGCAGCGCTTCTTGCCAGGGTGCGCTAGTCCAACTGTTTATATTGCTGCCTGCTGATTTACCTTTCCTGATTAGCATTAGCCTCGTGCATTTGACTATCGTGCCCCAGTCCAGTTGTAGTATTGGCTTGCAACCATCTTGTTTGTTGTTGTTAGAGCCTCCCTGCCCTGATCTCCACCCCGCTCCCCGCCTCCCAGCTGACCCTCCCTCCCACGGATACTCCGCAGCTGCGCTGTGACCGTCCTGCTCCCAGCAGAAGCGGTCGCTCCACAAGCTGATCCACGCCTTCACCTGCCCTGGTACAGTAGCGATCTCGCACTGCACTGCGTGAGCCTGCAGAACTTTTGTAATTTAAATCGATTGCCTGCATAATTTTCGGACCTTATTTAATAAGCCTGCAAAATTATTTTGCTCTTCGCCAAGAGATACCTGATAGCAGCGCTTCTTGCCAGGGTGCGCTAGTCCAACTGTTTATATTGCTGCCTGCTGACTTAACTTTCCTGATTAGCATCAGCCTCGTGCATTTGACTATTGTGCCCCAGTCCGGTTGTTGTATTGGCTTGCAGCCATCTTGTTTGTTGTTGTTAGAGCCTCCCTGCCCTGATCTCCACCCCGCTCCCCGCCTCCCAGCTGACCCTCCCTCCCACGGATACTGATCACCACGCTCCACCGCAGCTGCGCTGTGACCGTCCTGCTCCCAGCAGAAGCGGTCGCTCCACAAGCTGATCCACGCCTTCACCTGCCCTGGTACAGTAGCAATCTCGCACTGCACTGCGTGAGCCTGCAGAACTTTTGGAATTTAAATCGATTGCCTGCATAATTTTCGGACCTTATTTAATAAGCCTGCATAATTATTTTGCTCTTCACCGAGAGAAACCTGATAGCAGCGCTTCTTGCCGGGGTGCGCTAGTCCAACTGTTTATATTGCTGCTTGCTGATTTAACTTTCCTGATTAGCATTAGCCTCGTGCATTTGACTATCATGCCCCAGTCCGGTTGTAGTATTGGCTTGTAGCCATCTTGTTTGTTGTTGTTAGAGCCTCCCTGCCCTGATCTCCACACCGCTCCCCGCCTCCCAGCTGACCCTCCCTCCCACGGATACTGATCACCACACTCCATTGCAGCTGCGCTGTGACTGTCCTGCTCCTAGCAGAAGCGGTCGCTCCACAAGCTGATCCACGCCTTCACCTGCCCTGGTACAGTAGCGATCTCGCACTGCACTGCGTGAGCCTGCAGAACTTTTGTAATTTAAATCGATTGCCTGCATAATTTTCGGACCTTATTTAATAAGCCTGCATAATTATTTTGCTCTTCGCTGAGAGATACCTGATAGCAGCGCTTCTTGCCAGGGTGCGCTAGTCCAACTGTTTATATTGCTACCTGCTGATTTAACTTTCCTGATTAGCATTAGCCTTGTGCATTTGACTATCATGCCCCAGTCCGGTTGTAGTATTGGCTTGCAGCCATATTGTTTGTTGTTGTTAGAGCCTCCCTGCCCTGATCTCCACCCCGCTCCCCGCCTCCCAGCTGACCCTCCCTCCCACGGATACTGATCACCACGCTCCACCGCAGCTGCGCTGTGACCGTCCTGCTCCCAGCAGAAGCGGTCGCTCCACAAGCTGATCCACGCCTTCACCTGCCCTGGTACAGTAGCGATCTCGCACTGCACTGCGTGAGCCTGCAGAACTTTTGTAATTTAAATCGATTGCCTGCATAATTTTCGGACCTTATTTAATAAGCCTGCATAATTATTTTGCTCTTCGCTAAGAGATACCTGATAGCAGCGCTTCTTGCCAGGGTGCGCTAGTCCAACTGTTTATATTGCTGTCTGCTGATTTAACTTTCCTGATTAGCATTAGCCTCGTGCATTTGACTATCATGCCCCAGTCCGGTTGTAGTATTGGCTTGCAGCCATCTTGTTTATTGTTGTTAGAGCCTCCTTGCCCTGATCTCCACCCCGCTCCCCGCCTCCCAGCTGACCCTCCCTTCCACGGATACTGATCACCACGCTCCACCGCAGCTGTGCTGTGACCGTCCTGCTCCCAGCAGAAGCGGTCGCTCCACAAGCTGATCCACGCCTTCACCTGCCCTGGTACAGTAGCGATCTCGCACTGCACTGCGTGAGCCTGCAGAACCTTTGTAATTTAAATCGATTGCCTGCATAATTTTCGGACCTTATTTAATAAGCCTGCATAATTATTTTGCTCTTCGCCAAGAGATACCTGATAGCAGCGCTTCTTGCCATGGTGCGCTAGTCCAACTGTTTATATTGCTGCCTGCTGATTTAACTTTCCTGATTAGCATTAGCCTCGTGCATTTGACTATCGTGCCCCAGTCCGATTGTAGTATTGGCTTGCAGCCATCTTGTTTGTTGTTGTTAGAGCCTCCCTGCCCCGATCTCCACCCCGCTCCCCGCCTCTCAGCTGACCCTCCCTCCCACGGATACTGATCACCACGCTCCACCGCAGCTGCGCTGTGACCGTCCTGCACTCACCAGCAGAAGCGGTCGCTCCACAAGCTGATCCACGCCTTCACCTGCCCTGGTACAGTAGCGATCTCGCACTGCACTGCGTGAGCCTGCAGAACTTTTATAATTTAAATCGAATGCCTGCATAATTTTCGGACCTTATTTAATAAGCCTGCATAATTATTTTGCTCTTCGCCAAGAGATACCTGATAGCAGCGCTTCTTGCCAGAGTGCGCTAGTCCAACTGTTTATATTGCTGCCTGCTGATTTAACTTTCCTGATTAGCATTAGCCTCGTGCATTTGACTATCGTGCCCCAGTCCGGTTGTAGTATTGGCTTGTAACCATCTTGTTTGTTGTTGTTGTTAGAGCCTCCCTGCCCTGATCTCCACCCCGCTCCACGCCTCCCAGCTGACCCTCCCTCCCACGGATACTGATCACCACGCGCCACCGCAGCTGTGCTGTGACCGTCCTGCTCCCAGCAGAAGCGGTCGCTCCACAAGCTGATCCACGCCTTCACCTGCCCTGGTACAGTAGCGATCTCGCACTGCACTGCGTGAGCCTGCAGAACTTTTGTAATTTAAATCGATTGCCTGCATAATTTTCGGACCTTATTTAATAAGCCTGCATAATTATTTTGCTCTTCGCCAAGAGATACCTGATAGCAGCGCTTCTTGCCAGGGTGCGCTAGTCCAACTGTTTATATTGCTGCCTGCTGATTTAACTTTCCTGATTAGCATTAGCCTCGTGCATTTGACTATCGTGCCCCAGTCCGGTTGTAGTATTGGCTTGCAGCCATCTTGTTTATTGTTGTTAGAGCCTCCCTGCCCTGATCTCCAACCCGCTCCCCGCCTCCCAGCTGACCCTCCCTCCCACGGATACTGATAACCACGCTCTACCGCAGCTGTGCTGTGACCGTCCTGCTCCCAGCAGAAGCGGATGCTCGACAAGCTGATCCACGCCTTCACCTGCCCTGGTACAGTAGCGATCTCGCACTGCACTGCGTGAGCCTCCAGAACTTTTGTAATTTAAATCGATTGCCTGCATAATTTTCGGACCTTATTTAATAAGCCTGCATAATTATTTTGCTCTTTGCCAAGAGATACCTGATAGCAGCGCTTCTTGCCAGGGTGCGCTAGTCCAACTGTTTATATTGCTGCCTGCTGATTTAACTTTCCTGATTAGCATTAGCCTCGTGCATTTGACTATCGTGCCCCAGTCCGGTTGTAGTATTGGCTTGCAGCCATCTTGTTTGTTGTTGTAAGAGCCTCCCTGCCCTGATCTCCACCCCGCTCCCCGCCTCCCAGCTGACCCTCCCTCCCACTGATACTGATCACCACGCTCCACCGCAGCTGCGCTGTGACCGTCCTGCTCCCAGCAGAAGCGGTCGCTCCACAAGCTGATCCACGCCTTCACGTGCCCTGGTACAGTAGCGATCTAGCACTTCACTGCGTGAGCCTGCAGAACTTTTGTAATTTAAATCGATTGCCGGCATAATTTTCGGACCTTATTTAATAAGCCTGCATAATTATTTTGCTCTTCGCCGAGAGATACCTGATAGCAGCACTTCTTGCCAGGGTGCGCTAGTCCAACTGTTTATATTGCTGCCTGCTGATTTAACTTTCCTGATTAGCATTAGCCTCGTGCATTTGACTATCGTGCCCCAGTCCGGTTGTAGTATTGGCTTGCAGCCATCTTGTTTGTTGTTGTTAGAGCCTCCCTGCCCTGATCTCCACCCCGCTCCCCACCTCCCAGCTGACCCTCCCTCCCACGGATACTGATCACCACGCTCCACCGCAGCTGCGCTGTGACCGTCCTGCTCCCAGCAGAAACGGTCGCTCCACAAGCTGATCCACGCCTTCACCTGCCCTGGTACAGTAGCGATCTCGCACTTCACTGGGTGAGCCTGCAGAACTTTTGTAATTTAAATCGATTGCCTGCATAATTTTCGGACCTTATTTAATAAGCCTGCATAATTATTTTGCTCTTCACCAAGAGATACCTGATAGCAGTGCTTCTTGCCAGGGTGCGCTAGTCTAACTGTTTATATTGCTGCCTGCTCATTTAACTTTCCTGATTAGCATTAGTCTTGTGCATTTGACTATGGTGCCACAGTCCGGTTGTAGTATTGGCATGCAGCCATCTTGTTTGTTGTTGTTAGAGCCTCCCCGCCCTGATCTCCACCTTGCTCCCCGCCTCCCAGCTGACCCTCCCTCCCACGGATACTGATCACCACGCTCCACCGCAGCTGCGCTGGGACCGTCCTGCTCCCAGCAGAAGCGGTCACTCCACAAGCTGATCCACGCCTTCACCTGCCCTGGTACAGTAGCGATCTCGCACTGCACTGCATGAGCCTGCAGAACTATTGTAGATTAAATCGATTGCCTGCATAATTTTCGGACCTTATTTAATAAGCCTGCATAATTATTTTGCTCTTCGCCAAGAGATACCTGATAGCAGCGCTTCTTGCCAGGGTGCGCTAGTCCAACTGTTTATATTGCTGCCTGCTGATTTAACTTTCCTGATTAGCATTAGCCTCGTGCATTTGACTATCGTGCCCCAGTCCGGTTGTAGTATTGACTTGCAGCCATCTTGTTTGTTGTTGTAAGAACCTCCCTGCCCTGATCTCCACCCCGCTCTCCGCCTCCCAGCTGACCCTCCCTCCCACGGATACTGATCACCACGCTCCACCGCAGCTGCGCTGTGACCGTCCTGCTTCCAGCAGAAGCGGTCGCTCCACAAGCTGATCCACGCCTTCACCTGCCCTGGTACAGTAGCGATCTCGCACTGCACTGCGTGAGCCTGCAGAACTTTTGTAATTTAAATCGATTGCCTGCATAATTTTCGGACCTTATTTAATAAACCTGCATAATTATTTTGCTCTTCGCCAAGAGATACCTGATAGCAGCGCTTCTTGCCAGGGTGCGCTAGTCCAACTGTTTATATTGCTGCCTGCTGATTTAACTTTCCTGATTAGCATTAGCCTCGTGCATTTGACTATCGTGCCCCAGTCCGGTTGTAGTATTGGCTTGCAGCCATCTTGTTTGTTGTTGTTAGAGCCTCCCTGCCCTGATCTCCACCTTGCTCCCCGCCTCCCAGCTGACCCTCCCTCCCACGGATACTGATCACCACGCTCCACCGCAGCTGCGCTGGGACCGTCCTGCTCCCAGCAGAAGTGGTCACTCCACAAGCTGATCCACGCCTTCACCTGCCCTGGTATAGTAGTGATCTCGCACTGCACTGTGTGAGCCTGCAGAACTTTTGTAATTTAAATCGATTGCCTGCATAATTTTCGGACCTTATTTAATAAGCCTGCATAATTATTTTGCTCTTCGCCAAGAGATACCTGATAGCAGCGCTTCTTGCCAGGGTGCGCTAGTCCAACTGTTTATATTGCTGCCTGCTGATTTCACTTTCCTGATTAGCATTAGCCTCGTGCATTTGACTATCGTGCCCCAGTCCGGTTGTAGTATTGGCATGCAGCCATCTTGTTTGTTGTTGTTAGAGCCTCCCTGTCCTGATCTCCACCCCGCTCCCCGCCTCCCAGCTGACCCTCCCTCCCACGGATACTGATCACCACGCTCCACCGCAACTGCGCTGTGACCGTCCTGCTCCCAGCAGAAGCGGTCACTCCACAAGCTGATCCATGCCTTCACCTGCCCTGGTACACTAGCGATCTCGCACTGCACTGCGTGAGCCTGCAGAACTTTTGTAATTTAAATCGATTGCCTGCATAATTTTCGGACCTTATTTAATAAGCCTGCATAATTATTTTGCTCTTCGCCAAGAGATACCTGATAGCAGCGCTTCTTGCCAGGGTGCGCTAGTCCAACTGTTTATATTGCTGCCTGCTGATTTAACTTTCCTGATTAGCATTAGCCTCGTGCATTTGACTATCGTGCCCCAGTCCGGTTGTAGTATTGACTTGCAGCCATCTTGTTTGTTGTTGTAAGAGCCTCCCTGCCCTGATCTCCACCCCGCTCTCCGCCTCCCAGCTGACCCTCCGTCCCACGGATACTGATCACCACCCTCCACCGCAGCTGCGCTGTGACCGTCCTGCTCCCAGCAGAAGCGGTCGCTCCACAAGCTGATCCACGCCTTTACCTGCCCTGGTACAGTAGCGATCTCGCACTGCACTGCGTGAGCCTGCAGAACTTTTGTAATTTAAATCGATTGCCTGCATAATTTTCGGACCTTATTTAATAAACCTGCATAATTATTTTGCTCTTCGCCAAGAGATACCTGATAGCAGCGCTTCTTGCCAGGGTGCGCTAGTCCAACTGTTTATATTGCTGCCTGCTGATTTAACTTTCCTGATTAGCATTAGCCTCGTGCATTTGACTATCGTGCCCTAGTCCGGTTGTAGTATTGGCTTGCAGCCATCTTGTTTGTTGTTGTTAGAGCCTCCCTGCCCTGATCTCCACCCCGCTCCCCGCCTCCCAGCTGACCCTCCCTCCCACGGATACTGATCACCACGCTCCACCACAGCTGTGCTGTGACCGTCCTGCTCCCAGCAGAAGCGGTCGCTCCACAAGCTGATCCACGCCTTCACCTGCCCTGGTACAGTAGCGATCTCGCACTGCACTGCGTGAGCCTGCAGAACTTTTGTAATTTAAATCGATTGCCTGCATAATTTTCGGACCTTATTTAATAAGCCTGCATAATTATTTTGCTCTTCGCCAAGAGATACCTGATAGCAGCGCTTCTTGCCCGGGTGCGCTAGTCCAACTGTTTATATTGCTGCCTGCTGATTTAACTTTCCTGATTAGCATTAGCCTCGTGCATTTGACTATCGTACCCCAGTCCAGTTGTAGTATTGGCTTGCAGCTATCTTGTTTGTTGTTGTTAGAGCCTCCCTGCCCTGATCTCCACCCCGCTCCCCACCTCCCAGCTGACCCTCCCTCCCACGGATACTGATCACCACGCTCCACTGCAGCTGTGCTGTGACCGTCCTGCTCCCAGCAGAAGCGGTCGCTCCACAAGCTGATCCACGCCTTCACCTGCCCTGGTACAGTAGCGATCTCGCACTGCGCTGCGTGAGCCTGCAGAACTTTTGTAATTTAAATCGATTGCCTGCATAATTCTCGGACCTTATTTAATAAGCCTGCATAATTATTTTGATCTTCGCCAAAAGATACCTGATAGCAGCGCTTCTTGCCAGGTTGCGCTAGTCCAACTGTTTATATTGCTGCCTGCTGACTTAACTTTCCTGATTAGCATCAGCCTCGTGCATTTGACTATCGTGCCCAAGTCCGGTTGTAGTATTGGCTTGCAGCCATCTTGTTTGTTGTTGTTAGAGCCTCCCTGCCCTGATCTCCACCCCGCTCCCCGCCTCCCAGCTGACCCTCCCTCCCACGGATACTGATCACCACGCTCCACCGCAGCTGCGCTGTGACCGTCCTGCTCCCAGCAGAAGCGGTCACTTCACAAGCTGATCCACGCCTTCACCTGCCCTGGTACAGTAGCGATCTCGCACTGCACTGCGTGAGCCTGCAGAACTTTTGGAATTTAAATCGATTGCCTGCATAATTTTCGGACCTTATTTAATAAGCCTGCATAATTATTTTGCTCTTCGCCGAGAGATACCTGATAGCAGCGCTTCTTGCCAGGGTGCGCTAGTCCAACTGTTTATATTGCTGCTTGCTGATTTACCTTTCCTGATTAGCATTAGCCTCGTGCATTTGACTATCGTGCCCCAGTCCGGTTGTAGTATTGGCTTGTAGCCATCTTGTTTGTTGTTGTTAGAGCCTCCCTGCCCTGATCTCCACCCCGCTCCCCGCCTCCCAGCTGACCCTCCCTCCCACGGATACAGATCACCACGCTCCACCGCAGCTGCGCTGTGACCGTCCTGCTCCCAGCAGAAGCGGTCACTCCACAAGCTGATCCACGCCTTCACCTGCCCTGCTACAGTAGCGATCTCGCACTGCACTACGTGAGCCTGCAGAACTGTTGTAATTTAAATCGATTGCCTGCATAATTTTCGGACCTTATTTAATAAGCCTGCATAATTATTTTGCTCTTCGCCAAGAGATACCTGATAACAGCGCTTCTTGCCAGGGTGTGCTAGTCCAAATGTTTATATTGCTGCCTGCTGATTTAACTTTCCTGATTAGCATTAGCCTCGTGCATTTGACTATCGTGCCCCAGTCCGGTTGTAGTATTGGCTTGCAGCCATCTTGTTTGTTGTTGTAAGAGCCTCCCTGCCCTGATCTCCACCCCGCTCCCCGCCTCCCAGCTGACCCTCCCTCCCATGGATACTGATCACCACGCTCCACCGCAGCTGCGCTGTGACCGTCCTGCTCCCAGCAGAAGCGGTCGCTCCACAAGCTGATCCACGCCTTCACCTGCCCTGGTACAGTAGCGATCTCTCACTGCACTGAGTGAGCCTGCAGAACTTTTGTAATTTAAATCGATTGCCTGCATAATTTTCGGACCTTATTTAATAAGCCTGCATAATTATTTTGCTCTTCGCCAAGAGATACCTGATAGCAGCGCTTCTTGCCAGGGTGCGCTAGTCCAACTGTTTATATTGCTGCCTGCTGATTTAACTTTCCTGATTAGCATTAGCCTCGTGCATTTGACTATCGTGCCCCAGTCCGGTTGTAGTATTGGCTTGCAGCCATCTTGTTTTTTGTTGTTAGAGCCTCCCTACCCTGATCTCCACCCCGCTCCCCGCCTCCCAGCTGACCCTCCCTCCCACGAATACTGATCACCACGCTCCACCGCAGCTGAGCTGTGACCGTCCTGTTAACAGCAGAAGCGGTCACTCCACAAGCTGATCCACGCCTTCACCTGCCCTGGTACAGTAGCAATCTCGCACTGCACTGTGTGAGCCTGCAGAACTTTTGTAATTTAAATCGATTGCCTGTATAATTTTCGGACCTTATTTAATAAGCCTGCATAATTATTTTGCTCTTCGCCAAGAGATACCTGATAGCAGTGCTTCTTCCCAGGGTGCGCTAGTCCAACTGTTTATATTGCTGCCTGCTGATTTAACTTTCCTGATTAGCATTAGCCTCGTGCATTTGACTATTGTGCCCCAGTCCGGTTGTAGTATTGGCATGCAGCCATCTTGTTTGTTGTTGTTAGAGCCTCCCTGCCCTGATCTCCACCCCGCTCCCCGCCTCCCAGCTGACCCTCCCTCCCACGGATACTGATCACCACGCTCCACCGCAGCTGCGCTGTGACCGTCCTGCTCCCAGCAGAAGCGGTCACTCCACAAGCTGATCCACGCCTTCACCTGCCCTGGTACAGTAGCGATCTCGCACTGCACTGCGTGAGCCTGCAGAAATTTTGTAATTTAAATCGATTGCCTGCATAATTTTCGGACCTTATTTAATAAACCTGCATAATTATTTTGCTCTTCGCCAAGAGATACCTGATAGCAGCGCTTCTTGGCAGGGTGCGCTAGTCCAACTGTTTATATTGCTGCCTGCTGATTTAACTTTCCTGATTAGCATTAGCCTCGTGCATTTGACTATCGTGCCCCAGTCCGGTTGTAGTATTGGCTTGCAGCCATCTTGTTTGTTGTTGTTAGAGCCTCCCTGCCCTGATCTCCACCCCGCTCCCCGCCTCCCAGCTGACCCTCCCTCCCACGGATACTGATCACCACGCTCCACCACAGCTGTGCTGTGACCGTCCTGCTCCCAACAGAAGCGGTCGCTCCACAAGCTGATCCACGCCTTCACCTGCCCTGGTACAGTAGCGATCTCGCACTGCACTGCGTGAGCCTGCAGAACTTTTGTAATTTAAATCGATTGCCTGCATAATTTTCGGACCTTATTTAATAAGCCAGCATAAATATTTTGCTCTTCGCCAAGAGATACCTGATAGCAGCGCTTCTTGGCAGGGTGCGCTAGTCCAACTGTTTATATTGCTGCCTGCTGATTTAACTTTCCTGATTAGCATTAGCCTCGTGCATTTGACTATCGTGCCCCAGTCCGGTTGTAGTATTGGCTTGCAGCCATCTTGTTTGTTGTTGTTAGAGCCTCCCTGCCCTGATCTCCACCCCGCTCCCCGCCTCCCAGCTGACCCTCTCTCCCACGGATACTGATCACCACGCTCCACCGCAGCTGCGCTGTGACCGTCCTGCTCCCAGCAGAAGCGGTCGCTCCACAAGCTGATCCACGCCTTCACCTGCCCTGGTACAGTAGCGATCTCGCACTGCACTGGGTGAGCCTGCAGAACTTTTGTAATTTAAATCGATTGCCTGCATAATTTTCGGACCTTATTTAATAAGCCTGCATAATTATTTTGCTCCTAGCCAAGAGATACCTGATAGCAGTGCTTCTTGCCAGGGTGCGCTAATCCAACTGTTTATATTGCTGACTGCTGATTTAACTTTCCTGATTAGCATTAGCCTCGTGCATTTGACTATCGTGCCCCAGTCCGGTTGTAGTATTGGCTTGCAGCCATCTTGTTTGTTGTTGTTAGAGCCTCCCTGCCCTGATCTCCACCCCGCTCCCCGCCTCCCAGCTGACCCTCCCTCCCATGGATACTGATCACCACGCTCCACCGCAGCTGCGCTGTGACCCTCCTGCTCTCAGCAGAAGCGGTCGCTCCACAAGCTGATCCACGCCTTCACCTGCCCTGGTACAGTAGCGATCTCGCACTGCACTGTGTGAGCCTGCAGAACTTTTGTAATTTAAATCGATTGCCTGTATAATTTTTGGACCTTATTTAATAAGCCTGCATAATTATTTTGCTCTTCGCCAAGAGATACCTGGTAGCAGCGCTTCTTGCCAGGGTGCCCTAGTCCAACTGTTTATATTGCTGCCTGCTGATTTAACTTTCCTGATTAGCATTAGCCTCGTGCATTTGACTATTGTGCCCCAGTCTGGTTGTAGTATTGGCTTGCAGCCATCTTGTTTGTTGTTGTTAGAGCCTCCCTGCCCTGATCTCCACCCCGCTCCCCGCCTCCCAGCTGACCCTCCCTCCCACGGATACTGATCACCACGCTCCACCGCAGCTGCGCTGTGACCGTCCTGCTCCCAACAGAAGCGGTCGCTCCGCAAGCTGATCCACGCCTTCACCTGCCCTGGTACAGTAGCGATCTCGCACTGCACTGCGTGAGCCTGCAGAACTTTTGTAATTTAAATCGATTGCCTGTATAATTTTTGGACCTTATTTAATAAGCCTGCATAATTATTTTGCTCTTCGCCAAGAGATACCTGATAGCAGCGCTTCTTGCCAGGGTGCCCTAGTCCAACTGTTTATATTGCTGCCTGCTGATTTAACTTTCCTGATTAGCATTAGCCTCGTGCATTTGACTATCATGCCCCCGTCCGGTTGTAGTATTGGCTTGCAGCCATCTTGTTTGTTGTTGTTAGAGCCTCCCTGCCCTGATCTCCACCCCGCTCCCCGCCTCCCAGCTGACCCTCCCTCCCACGGATACTGATCACCACGCTCCACCGCAGCTGCGCTGTGACCGTCCTGCTCCCAGCAGAAGCGGTCGCTCCGCAAGCTGATCCACGCCTTCACCTGCCCTGGTACAGTAGCGATCTCGCACTGCACTGCGTGAGCCTGCAGAACTTTTGTAATTTAAATCGATTGCCTGCATAATTTTCGGACCTTATTTAATAAGCCTGCATAATTATTTTGCTCTTCGCTAAGAGATACCTGATAGCAGCGCTTCTTGCCAGGGTGCGCTAGTCCAACTGTTTATATTGCTGTCTGCTGATTTAACTTTCCTGATTAGCATTAGCCTCGTGCATTTGACTATCATGCCCCAGTCCGGTTGTAGTATTGGCTTGCAGCCATCTTGTTTATTGTTGTTAGAGCCTCCCTGCCCTGATCTCCACCCCGCTCCCCGCCTCCCAGCTGACCCTCCCTCCCACGGATAATGATCACCACACTCCACCGCAGCTGTGCTGTGACCGTCCTGCTCCCAGCAGAAGCGGTCGCTCCACAAGCTTATCCACGCCTTCACCTGCCCTGGTACAGTAGCGATCTCGCACTGCACTGGGTGAGCCTGCAGAACTTTTGTAATTTAAATCGATTGCCTGCATATTTTTCGGACCTTATTTAATAAGCCTGCATAATTATTTTGCTCTTCGCCAAGAGATACCTGGTAGCAGCGCTTCTTGCCAGGGTGCGCTAGTCCAACTGTTTATATTTCTGCCTGCTGATTTAACTTTCCTGATTAGCATTAGCCTCGTGCATTTGACTATCGTGCCCCAGTCTGGTTGTAGTATTGGCTTGCAGCCATCTTGTTTGTTGTTGTTAGAGCCTCCCTGCCCTGATCTCCACCCCGCTCCCCGCCTCCCAGCTGACCCTCCCTCCCACGGATACTGATCACCACGCTCCACCGCAGCTGCGCTGTGACCGTCCTGCTCCCAGCAGAAGCGGTTGCTCCACAAGCTGATCCACGCCTTCACCTGCCCTGGTACAGTGGCGATCTCGCACTGCACTGCGTGAGCCTTCAGAACTTTTGTAATTTAAATCGATTGCCTGAATAATTTTTGGACCTTATTTAATAAGCCAGCAAAATTATTTTGCTCTTCGCCAAGAGATACCTGATAGCAGCGCTTCTTGCCAGGGTGCGCTAGTCCAACTGTTTATATTGCTGCCTGCTGATTTAACTTTCCTGATTAGCATTAGCCTCGTGCATTTGACTATCGTGCCCCAGTCCGGTTGTAGTATTGGCTTGCAGCCATCTTGTTTGTTGTTGTTAGAGCCTCCCTGCCCTGATCTCCACCCAGCTCCCCGCCTCCCAGCTGACCCTCCCTCCCACGGATACTGATCACCACGCTCCACCGCAGCTGTGCTGTGACCGTCCTGCTCCCAGCAGAAGCGGTCGCTCCACAAGCTGATCCACGCCTTCACCTGCCCTGGTACAGTAGCGATCTCGCACTGCACTGCGTGAGCCTGCAGAACTTTTGTAATTTAAATCGATTGCCTGCATAATTTACGGACCTTATTTAATAAGCCTGCATAATTATTTTGCTCTTCGCTAAGAGATACCTGATAGCAGCGCTTCTTGCCAGGGTGCGCTAGTCCAACTGTTTATATTGCTGCCTGCTGACTTAACTTTCCTGATTAGCATAAGCCTCGTGCATTTGACTATCGTGCCCAAGTCCGGTTGTAGTATTGGCTTGCAGCCATCTTGTTTGTTGTTGTTAGAGCCTCCCTGCCCTGATCTCCACCCCGCTCCCCGCCTCCCAGCTGACCCTCCCTCAGACGGATACTGATAACCACACTCAACCGCAGCTGCGCTGTGACCGTCCTGCTCCCAGCAGAAGCGGTCGCTCCACAAGCTGATCCACGCCTTCACCTGCCCTGGTACAGTAGCGATCTCGCACTGCACTGCGTGAGCCTGCAGAACTTTTGGAATTTAAATCGATTGCCTGCATAATTTTCAGACCTTATTTAATAAGCCTGCATAATTATTTTGCTCTTCGCTGAGAGATACCTGATAGCAGCGCTTCTTGCCAGGGTGCGCTAGTCCAACTGTTTATATTGCTACCTGCTGATTTAACTTTCCTGATTAGCATTAGCCTCGTGCATTTGACTATCATGCCCCAGTCCGGTTGTAGTATTGGCTTGCAGCCATCTTGTTTATTGTTGTTAGAGCCTCCCTGTCCTGATCTCCACCCCGCTCCCCGCCTCCCAGCTGACCCTCCCTCCCACGGATAATGATCACCACACTCCACCGCAGCTGTGCTGTGACCGTCCTGCTCCCAGCAGAAGCGGTCGCTCCACAAGCTGATCCACGCCTTCACCTGCCCTGGTACAGTAGCGATCTCGCACTGCACTGGGTGAGCCTGCAGAACTTTTGTAATTTAAATCGATTGCCTGCATATTTTCCGGACCTTATTTAATAAGCCTGCATAATTATTTTGCTCTTCGCCAAGAGATACCTGGTAGCAGCGCTTCTTGCCAGGGTGCGCTAGTCCAACTGTTTATATTTCTGCATGCTGATTTAACTTTCCTGATTAGCATTAGCCTCGTGCATTTGACTATCGTGCCCCAGTCTGGTTGTAGTATTGGCTTGCAGCCATCTTGTTTGTTGTTGTTAGAGCCTCCCTGCCCTGATCTCCACCCCGCTCCCCGCCTCCCAGCTGACCCTCCCTCCCACGGATACTGATCACCACGCTCCACCGCAGCTGCGCTGTGACCGTCCTGCTCCCAGCAGAAGCGGTTGCTCCACAAGCTGATCCACGCCTTCACCTGCCCTGGTACAGTGGCGATCTCGCACTGCACTGCGTGAGCCTTCAGAACTTTTGTAATTTAAATCGATTGCCTGAATAATTTTCGGACCTTATTTAATAAGCCAGCATAATTATTTTGCTCTTCGCCAAGAGATACCTGATAGCAGCGCTTCTTGCCAGGGTGCGCTAGTCCAACTGTTTATATTGCTGCCTGCTGATTTAACTTTCCTGATTAGCATTAGCCTCGTGCATTTGACTATCGTGCCCCAGTCCGGTTGTAGTATTGGCTTGCAGCCATCTTGTTTGTTGTTGTTAGAGCCTCCCTGCCCTGATCTCCACCCCGCTCCCCGCCTCCCAGCTGACCCTCCCTCCCACGGATACTGATCACCACGCTCCACCGCAGCTGTGCTGTGACCGTCCTGCTCCCAGCAGAAGCGGTCGCTCCACAAGCTGATCCACGCCTTCACCTGCCCTGGTACAGTAGCGATCTCGCACTGCACTGCGTGAGCCTGCAGAACTTTTGTAATTTAAATCGATTGCCTGCATAATTTTCGGACCTTATTTAATAAGCCTGCATAATTATTTTGCTCTTCGCTAAGAGATACCTGATAGCAGCGCTTCTTGCCAGGGTGCGCTAGTCCAACTGTTTATATTGCTGCCTGCTGACTTAACTTTCCTGATTAGCATCAGCCTCGTGCATTTGACTATCGTGCCCAAGTCCGGTTGTAGTATTGGCTTGCAGCCATCTTGTTTGTTGTTGTTAGAGCCTCCCTGCCCTGATCTCCACCCCGCTCCCCGCCTCCCAGCTGACCCTCCCTCAGACGGATACTGATAACGACACTCCACCGCAGCTGCGCTGTGACCGTCCTGCTCCTAGCAGAAGCGGTCGCTCCACAAGCTGATCCACGCCTTCACCTGCCCTGGTACAGTAGCGATCTCGCACTGCACTGCGTGAGCCAGCAGAACTTTTGTAATTTAAATCGATTGCCTGCATAATTTTTGGACCTTATTTAATAAGCCTGCATAATTATTTTGCTCTTCGCCGAGAGAACCCTGATAGCAGCGCTTCTTGCCGGGGTGCGCTAGTCCAACTGTTTATATTGCTGCTTGCTGATTTAACTTTCCTGATTAGCATTAGCCTCGTGCATTTGACTATCATGCCCCAGTCCGGTTGTAGTATTGGCTTGTAGCCATCTTGTTTGTTGTTGTTAGAGCCTCCCTGCCCTGATCTCCACACCGCTCCCCGCCTCCCAGCTGACCCTCCCTCCCACGGATACTGATCACCACACTCCATTGCAGCTGCGCTGTGACTGTCCTGCTCCTAGCAGAAGCGGTCGCTCCACAAGCTGATCCACGCCTTCACCTGCCCTGGTACAGTAGCGATCTCGCACTGCACTGCGTGAGCCTGCAGAACTTTTGTAATTTAAATCGATTGCCTGCATAATTTTCGGACCTTATTTAATAAGCCTGCATAATTATTTTGCTCTTCGCTGAGAGATACCTGATAGCAGCGCTTCTTGCCAGGGTGCGCTAGTCCAACTGTTTATATTGCTACCTGCTTATTTAACTTTCCTGATTAGCATTAGCCTCGTGCATTTGACTATCGTGCCCCAGTCCGGTTGTAGTATTGGCGTGTAGCCATCTTGTTTGTTGTTGTTAGAGCCTCCCAGCCCTGATCTCCACACCTCTCCCCGCCTCCCAGCTGGCCCTCCCTCCCCACGGATACTGATCACCACACTCCACTGCAGCTGCGCTGTGACCGTCCTGCTCCTAGCAGAAGCGGTCGCTCCACAAGCTGATCCATGCCTTCACCTGCCCTGGTACAGTAGCGATCTCGCACTGCACTGCGTGAGCCAGCAGAACTTTTGTAATTTAAATCGATTGCCTGCATAATTTTCGGACCTTATTTAATAAGCCTGCATAATTATTTTGCTCTTCGCCGAGAGAACCCTGATAGCAGCGCTTCTTGCCGGGGTGCGCTAGTCCAACTGTTTATATTGCTGCTTGCTGATTTAACTTTCCTGATTAGCATTAGCCTCGTGCATTTGACTATCATGCCCCAGTCCGGTTGTAGTATTGGCTTGTAGCCATCTTGTTTGTTGTTGTTAGAGCCTCCCTGCCCTGATCTCCACACCGCTCCCCGCCTCCCAGCTGACCCTCCCTCCCACGGATACTGATCACCACACTCCATTGCAGCTGCGCTGTGACTGTCCTGCTCCTAGCAGAAGCGGTCGCTCCACAAGCTGATCCACGCCTTCACCTGCCCTGGTACAGTAGCGATCTCGCACTGCACTGCGTGAGCCTGCAGAACTTTTGTAATTTAAATCGATTGCCTGCATAATTTTCGGACCTTATTTAATAAGCCTGCATAATTATTTTGCTCTTCGCTGAGAGATACCTGATAGCAGCGCTTCTTGCCAGGGTGCGCTAGTCCAACTGTTTATATTGCTACCTGCTGATTTAACTTTCCTGATTAGCATTAGCCTCGTGCATTTGACTATCGTGCCCCAGTCCGGTTGTAGTATTGGCTTGCAGCCATATTGTTTGTTGTTGTTAGAGCCTCCCTGCCCTGATCTCCACCCCGCTCCCCGCCTCCCAGCTGACCCTCCCTCCCACGGATACTGATCACCACGCTCCACCGCAGCTGCGCTGTGACCGTCCTGCTCCCAGCAGAAGCGGTCGCTCCACAAGCTGATCCACGCCTTCACCTGCCCTGGTACAGTAGCGATCTCGCACTGCACTGCGTGAGCCTGCAGAACTTTTGTAATTTAATCGATTGCCTGCATAATTTTCGGACCTTATTTAATAAGCCTGCATAATTATTTTGCTCTTCGCTAAGAGATACCTGATAGCAGCGCTTCTTGCCAGGGTGCGCTAGTCCAACTGTTTATATTGCTGTCTGCTGATTTAACTTTCCTGATTAGCATTAGCCTCGTGCATTTGACTATCATGCCCCAGTCCGGTTGTAGTATTGGCTTGCAGCCATCTTGTTTGATGTTGTTAGAGCCTCCTTGCCCTGATCCCCACCCCGCTCCCCGCCTCCCAGCTGACCCTCCCTCCCACGGATACTGATCACCACGCTCCACCGCAGCTGTGCTGTGACCGTCCTCCTCCCAGCAGAAGCGGTCGCTCCACAAGCTGATCCACGCCTTCACCTGCCCTGGTACAGTAGCGATCTCGCACTGCACTGCGTGAGCCTGCAGAACTTTTGTAATTTAAATCGATTGCCTGCATAATTTTCGGACCTTATTTAATAAGCCTGCATAATTATTTTGCTCTTCGCTAAGAGATACCTGATAGCAGCGCTTCTTGCCAGGGTGCGCTAGTCCAACTGTTTATATTGCTGCCTGCTGACTTAACTTTCCTGATTAGCATAAGCCTCGTGCATTTGACTATCGTGCCCAAGTCCGGTTGTAGTATTGGCTTGCAGCCATCTTGTTTGTTGTTGTTAGAGCCTCCCTGCCCTGATCTCCACCCCGCTCCCCGCCTCCCAGCTGACCCTCCCTCAGACGGATACTGATCACCACGCTCCACCGCAGCTGCGCTGTGACCGTCCTGCTCCCAGCAGAAGCGGTTGCTCCACAAGCTGATCCACGCCTTCACCTGCCCTGGTACAGTGGCGATCTCGCACTGCACTGCGTGAGCCTTCAGAACTTTTGTAATTTAAATCGATTGCCTGAATAATTTTCGGACCTTATTTAATAAGCCAGCATAATTATTTTGCTCTTCGCCAAGAGATACCTGATAGCAGCGCTTCTTGCCAGGGTGCGCTAGTCCAACTGTTTATATTGCTGCCTGCTGATTTAACTTTCCTGATTAGCATTAGCCTCGTGCATTTGACTATCGTGCCCCAGTCCGGTTGTAGTATTGGCTTGCAGCCATCTTGTTTGTTGTTGTTAGAGCCTCCCTGCCCTGATCTCCACCCCGCTCCCCGCCTCCCAGCTGACCCTCCCTCCCACGGATACTGATCACCACGCTCCACCGCAGCTGTGCTGTGACCGTCCTGCTCCCAGCAGAAGCGGTCGCTCCACAAGCTGATCCACGCCTTCACCTGCCCTGGTACAGTAGCGATCTCGCACTGCACTGCGTGAGCCTGCAGAACTTTTGTAATTTAAATCGATTGCCTGCATAATTTTCGGACCTTATTTAATAAGCCTGCATAATTATTTTGCTCTTCGCTAAGAGATACCTGATAGCAGCGCTTCCTGCCAGGGTGCGCTAGTCCAACTGTTTATATTGCTGCCTGCTGACTTAACTTTCCTGATTAGCATCAGCCTCGTGCATTAGACTATCGTGCCCAAGTCCGGTTGTAGTATTGGCTTGCAGCCATCTTGTTTGTTGTTGTTAGAGCCTCCCTGCCCTGATCTCCACCCCGCTCACCGCCTCCCAGCTGACCCTCCCTCAGAGGGATACTGATAACGACACTCCACCGCAGCTGCGCTGTGACCGTCCTGCTCCTAGCAGAAGCGGTCGCTCCACAAGCTGATCCACGCCTTCACCTGCCCTGGTACAGTAGCGATCTCGCACTGCACTGCGTGAGCCAGCAGAACTTTTGTAATTTAAATCGATTGCCTGCATAATTTTTGGACCTTATTTAATAAGCCTGCATAATTATTTTGCTCTTCGCTGAGAGATACCTGATAGCAGCGCTTCTTGCCAGGGTGCGCTAGTCCAACTGTTTATATTGCTACCTGCTTATTTAACTTTCCTGATTAGCATTAGCCTCGTGCATTTGACTATCGTGCCCCAGTCCGGTTGTAGTATTGGCGTGTAGCCATCTTGTTTGTTGTTGTTAGAGCCTCCCAGCCCTGATCTCCACACCTCTCCCCGCCTCCCAGCTGACCCTCCCTCCCCACGGATACTGATCACCACACTCCACTGCAGCTGCGCTGTGACCGTCCTGCTCCTAGCAGAAGCGGTCGCTCCACAAGCTGATCCATGCCTTCACCTGCCCTGGTACAGTAGCGATCTCGCACTGCACTGCGTGAGCCAGCAGAACTTTTGTAATTTAAATCGATTGCCTGCATAATTTTCGGACCTTATTTAATAAGCCTGCATAATTATTTTGCTCTTCGCCGAGAGAACCCTGATAGCAGCGCTTCTTGCCGGGGTGCGCTAGTCCAACTGTTTATATTGCTGCTTGCTGATTTAACTTTCCTGATTAGCATTAGCCTCGTGCATTTGACTATCATGCCCCAGTCCGGTTGTAGTATTGGCTTGTAGCCATCTTGTTTGTTGTTGTTAGAGCCTCCCTGCCCTGATCTCCACACCGCTCCCCGCCTCCCAGCTGACCCTCCCTCCCACGGATACGGATCACCACACTCCATTGCAGCTGCGCTGTGACTGTCCTGCTCCTAGCAGAAGCGGTCGCTCCACAAGCTGATCCACGCCTTCACCTGCCCTGGTACAGTAGCGATCTCGCACTGCACTGCGTGAGCCTGCAGAACTTTTGTAATTTAAATCGATTGCCTGCATAATTTTCGGACCTTATTTAATAAGCCTGCATAATTATTTTGCTCTTCGCTGAGAGATACCTGATAGCAGCGCTTCTTGCCAGGGTGCGCTAGTCCAACTGTTTATATTGCTACCTGCTGATTTAACTTTCCTGATTAGCATTAGCCTCGTGCATTTGACTATCGTGCCCCAGTCCGGTTGTAGTATTGGCTTGCAGCCATATTGTTTGTTGTTGTTAGAGCCTCCCTGCCCTGATCTCCACCCCGCTCCCCGCCTCCCAGCTGACCCTCCCTCCCACGGATACTGATCACCACGCTCCACCGCAGCTGCGCTGTGACCGTCCTGCTCCCAGCAGAAGCGGTCGCTCCACAAGCTGATCCACGCCTTCACCTGCCCTGGTACAGTAGCGATCTCGCACTGCACTGCGTGAGCCTGCAGAACTTTTGTAATTTAATCGATTGCCTGCATAATTTTCGGACCTTATTTAATAAGCCTGCATAATTATTTTGCTCTTCGCTAAGAGATACCTGATAGCAGCGCTTCTTGCCAGGGTGCGCTAGTCCAACTGTTTATATTGCTGTCTGCTGATTTAACTTTCCTGATTAGCATTAGCCTCGTGCATTTGACTATCATGCCCCAGTCCGGTTGTAGTATTGGCTTGCAGCCATCTTGTTTATTGTTGTTAGAGCCTCCTTGCCCTGATCTCCACCCCGCTCCCCGCCTCCCAGCTGACCCTCCCTCCCACGGATACTGATCACCACGCTCCACCGCAGCTGTGCTGTGACCGTCCTGCTCCCAGCAGAAGCGGTCGCTCCACAAGCTGATCCACGCCTTCACCTGCCCTGGTACAGTAGCGATCTCGCACTGCACTGCGTGAGCCTGCAGAACCTTTGTAATTTAAATCGATTGCCTGCATAATTTTCGGACCTTATTTAATAAGCCTGCATAATTATTTTGCTCTTCGCCAAGAGATACCTGATAGCAGCGCTTCTTGCCAGGGTGCGCTAGTCCAACTGTTTATATTGCTGCCTGCTGATTTAACTTTCCTGATTAGCATTAGCCTCGTGCATTTGACTATCGTGCCCCAGTCCGATTGTAGTATTGGCTTGCAGCCATCTTGTTTGTTGTTGTTAGAGCCTCCCTGCCCTGATCTCCACCCCGCTCCCCGCCTCCCAGCTGACCCTCCCTCCCACGGATACTGATCACCACGCTCCACCGCAGCTCCGCTGTGACCGTCCTGCTCCCAGCAGAAGCGGTCGCTCCACAAGCTGATCCACGCCTTCACCTGCCCTGGTACAGTAGCGATCTCGCACTGCACTGCGTGAGCCTGCAGAACTTTTGTAATTTAAATCGAATGCCTGCATAATTTTCGGACCTTATTTAATAAGCCTGCATAATTATTTTGCTCTTCGCCAAGAGATACCTGATAGCAGCGCTTCTTGCCAGAGTGCGCTAGTCCAACTGTTTATATTGCTGCCTGCTGATTTAACTTTCCTGATTAGCATTAGCCTCGTGCATTTGACTATCGTGCCCCAGTCCGGTTGTTGTATTGGCTTGCAACCATCTTGTTTGTTGTTGTTAGAGCCTCCCTGCCCTGATCTCCACCCCGCTCCCCGCCTCCCAGCTGACCCTCCCTCCCACGGATACTGATCACCACGCTCCACCGCAGCTGTGCTGTGACCGTCCTGCTCCCAGCAGAAGCGGTCGCTCCACAAGCTGATCCACGCCTTCACCTGCCCTGTAGAGTAGCGATCTCGCACTGCACTGCGTGAGCCTGCAGAACTTTTGTAATTTAAATCGATTGCCTGCATAATTTTCGGACCTTATTTAATAAGCCTGCATAATTATTTTGCTCTTCGCCAAGAGATACCTGATAGCAGCGCTTCTTGCCAGGGTGCGCTAGTCCAACTGTTTATATTGCTGCCTGCTGATTTAACTTTCCTGATTAGCATTAGCCTCGTGCATTTGACTATCGTGCCCCAGTCCGGTTGTAGTATTGGCTTGCAGCCATCTTGTTTATTGTTGTTAGAGCCTCCCTGCCCTGATCTCCACCCCGCTCCCCGCCTCCCAGCTGACCCTCCCTCCCACGGATACTGATCACCACGCTCCACCGCAGCTGTGCTGTGACCGTCCTGCTCCCAGCAGTAGCGGTCGCTCCACAAGCTGATCCACGCCTTCACCTGCCCTGGTACAGTAGCGATCTCGCACTGCACTGCGTGAGCCTGCAGAACTTTTGTAATTTAAATCGATTGCCTGCATAATTTTCGGACCTTATTTAATAAGCCTGCATAATTATTTTGCTCTTTGCCAAGAGATACCTGATAGCAGCGCTTCTTGCCAGGGTGCGCTAGTCCAACTGTTTATATTGCTGCCTGCTGATTTAACTTTCCTGATTAGCATTAGCCTCGTGCATTTGACTATCGTGCCCCAGTCCGATTGTAG
The DNA here is from genome assembly GCF_964263255.1 of Lissotriton vulgaris. NCBI lineage: Eukaryota > Metazoa > Chordata > Amphibia > Caudata > Salamandridae > Lissotriton > Lissotriton vulgaris. The sequence goes on from NC_141698.1 coordinate 905,424,603, forward strand.
TATTGGCTTGCAGCCATCTTGTTTGTTGTTGTTAGAGCCTCCCTGCCCTGATCTCCACCCCGCTCCCCGCCTCCCAGCTGACCCTCCCTCCCACGGATACTGATCACCACGCTCCACCGCAGCTGCGCTGTGACCGTCCTGCTCCCAGCAGAAGCGGTCGCTCCACAAGCTGATCCACGCCTTCACCTGCCCTGGTACAGTAGCGATCTCACACTGCACTGCGTGAGCCTGCAGAACTTTTGTAATTTAAATCGAATGCCTGCATAATTTTCGGACCTTATTTAATAAGCCTGCATGATTATTTTGCTCTTCGCCAAGAGATACCTGATAGCAGCGCTTCTTGCCAGAGTGCGCTAGTCCAACTGTTTATATTGCTGCCTGCTGATTTAACTTTCCTGATTAGCATTAGCCTCGTGCATTTGACTATCGTGCCCCAGTCCGGTTGTAGTATTGGCTTGCAACCATCTTGTTTGTTGTTGTTAGAGCCTCCTTGCCCTGATCTCCACCCCGCTCCCCGCCTCCCAGCTGACCCTCCCTCCCACGGATACTGATCATCACGCTCCACCGCAGCTGTGCTGTGACCGTCCTGCTCCCAGCAGAAGCGGTCGCTCCACAAGCTGATCCACGCCTTCACCTGCCCTGGTACAGTAGCCATCTCGCACTGCACTGCGTGAGCCTGCAGAACTTTTGTAATTTAAATCTATTGCCTGCATAATTTTCGGACCTTATTTAATAAGCCTGCATAATTATTTTGCTCTTCGCCAAGAGATACCTAATAGCAGCGCTTATTGCCAGGGTGCGCTAGTCCAACTGTTTATATTGCTGCCTGCTGATTTAACTTTCCTGATTAGCATAAGCCTCATGCATTTGACTATCGTGCCCCAGTCCGGTTGTAGTATTGGCTTGCAGCCATCTTGTTTGTTGTTGTAAGAGCCTCCCTGCCCTGATCTCCACCCCGCTCCCCGCCTCCCAGCTGACCCTCCCTTCCACGGATACTGATCACCACGCTCCACCGCAGCTGCGATGTGACCGTCCTGCTCCCAGCAAAAGCGATCGCTCCACAAGCTGATCCACGCCTTCAACTGCCCTGGTACAGTAGCGATCTCGCACTGCACTGAGTGAGCCTGCAGAACTTTTGTAATTTAAATCGATTGCCTGCTTAATTTTCGGACCTTATTTAATAAGCCTGCATAATTATTTTGCTCTTCGCCAAGAGATACCTGATAGCAGCGCTTCTTGCCAGGGTGCGCTAGTCCAACTGTTTATATTGCTGCCTGCTGATTTAACTTTCCTGATTAGCATTAGCCTCGTGCATTTGACTATCGTGCCCCAGTCCGGTTGTAGTATTGGCTTGCAGCCATCTTGTTTATTGTTGTTAGAGCCTCCCTGCCCTGATCTCCACCCCGCTCCCCGCCTCCCAGCTGACCCTTCCTCCCATGGATACTGATCACCACGCTCCACCGCAGCTGCGCTGTGACCGTCCTGCTCCCAGCAGAAGCGGTCGCTCCATAAGCTGATCCACGCCTTCACCTGCCCTGGTACAGTAGCGATCTTGCACTGCACTGCGTGAGCCTGCAGAACTTTTGTAATTTAAATCGAATGCCTGCATAATTTTCGGACCTTATTTAATAAGCCTGCATGATTATTTTGCTCTTCGCCAAGAGATACCTGATAGCAGTGCTTCTTGCCAGAGTGCGCTAGTGCAACTGTTTATATTGCTGCCTGCTGATTTAACTTTCCTGATTAGCATTACCCTCGTGCATTTGACTATCGTGCCCCAGTCCGGTTGTAGTATTGGCTTGCAACCATCTTGTTTGTTGTTGTTAGAGCCTCCCTGCCCTGATCTCCACCCCGCTCCCCGCCTCCCAGCTGACCCTCCCTCCCACGGATACTGATCATCACGCTCCACCGCAGCTGTGCTGTGACCGTCCTGCTCCCAGCAGAAGCGGTCACTCCACAAGCTGATCCACGCCTTCACCTGCCCTGGTACAGTAGCGATCTCGCACTGCACTGCGTGAGCCTGCAGAACTTTTGTAATTTAAATTGTTTGCCTGCATAATTTTCGGACCTTATTTAATAAGCCTGCATAATTATTTTGCTCTTCGCCAAGAGATACCTGATAGCAGCGCTTCTTGCCAGGGTGCGCTAGTCCAACTGTTTATATTGCTGCCTGCTGATTTAACTTTCCTGATTAGCATTAGCCTCGTGCATTTGACTATCGTGCCCCAGTCCGGTTGTAGTATTGGCTTGCAGCCATCTTGTTTGTTGTTGTTAGAGCCTCCCTGCCCTGATCTCCACCCCGCTCCCCGCCTCCCAGCTGACCCTCCCTCCCACGGATACTGGTCACCACGCTCCACCGCAGCTGTGCTGTGACTGTCCTGCTCCCAGCAGAAGCGGTCGCTCCACAAGCTGATCCACGCCTTCACCTGCCCTGGTACAGTAGCGATCTCGCACTGCACTGCGTGAGCCTGCAGAACTTTTGTAATTTTAATCGATTGCCTGCATAATTTTCGGACCTTATTTAATAAGCCTGCATAATTATTTTGCTCTTCGCCAAGAGATACCTGATAGCAGCGCTTCTTGCCAGGGTGCGCAAGTCCAACTGTTTATATTGCTGCCTGCTGATTTACCTTTCCTGATTAGCATTAGCCTCGTGCATTTGACTATCGTGCCCCAGTCCGGTTGTAGTATTGGCTTGCAGCCATCTTGTTTGTTGTTGTTAGAGCCTCCCTGCCCTGATCTCCACCCCGCTCCCCGCCTCCCAGCTGACCCTCCCTCCCACGGATACTGATCACCACGCTCCACCGCAGCTGCGCTGTGATCGTCCTGCTCTCAGCAGAACGGTCGCTCCACAAGCTGATCCACGCCTTCACCTGCCCTGGTACAGTAGCGATCTCGCACTGCACTGTGTGAGCCTGCAGAACTTTTGTAATTTAAATCGATTGCCTGCATAATTTTTGGACCTTATTTATAAGCCTGCATAATTATTTTGCTCTTCGCCAAGAGATACCTGGTAGCAGCGCTTCTTGCCAGGGTGCGCTAGTCCAACTGTTTATATTGCTGCCTGCTGATTTAACTTTCCTGATTAGCATTAGCCTCGTGCATTTGACTATTGTGCCCCAGTCTGGTTGTAGTATTGGCTTGCAGCCATCTTGTTTGTTGTTGTTAGAGCCTCCCTGCCCTGATCTCCACCCCGCTCCCCGCCTCCCAACTGACCCTCCCTCCCACGGATACTGATCACCACGCTCCACCGCAGCTGCGCTGTGACCGTCCTGCTCCCAGCAGAAGCGGTTGCTCCACAAGCTGATCCACGCCTTCACCTGCCCTGGTACAGTAGCGATCTCGCACTGCACTGCGTGAGCCTTCAGAACTTTTGTAATTTAAATCGATTGCCTGCATAATTTTCGGACCTTATTTAATAAGCCTGCATAATTATTTTGCTCTTCGCCAAGAGATACCTGATAGCAGCGCTTCTTGCCAGGGTGCGCTAGTCCAACTGTTTATATTGCTGCCTGCTGATTTAACTTTCCTGATTAGCATTAGCCTCGTGCATTTGACTATTGTGCCCCAGTCCGGTTGTAGTATTGGCTTGCAGCCATCTTGTTTGTTGTTGTTAGAGCCTCCCTGCCCTGATCTCCACCCCGCTCCCCGCCTCCCAGCTGACCCTCCCTCCCACGGATACTGATCACCATGCTCCACCGCAGCTGTGCTGTGACCGTCCTGCTCCCAGCAGAAGCGGTCGCTCCACAAGCTGATCCACGCCTTCACCTGCCCTGGTACAGAAGCGATCACACACTGCACTGCGTGAGCCTGCAGAACTTTTGTAATTTAAATCGATTACCTGCATAATTTTCGGACCTTATTTAATAAGCCTGCATAATTTTTTTGCTCTTCACCAAGAGATACCTGATAGCAGCGCTTCTTGCCAGGGTGCGCTAGTCCAACTGTTTATATTGCTGCCTGCTGACTTAACTTTCCTGATTAGCATCAGCCTCGTGCATTTGACTATCGTGTCCCAGTCCGGTTGTAGTATTGGCTTGCAGCCATCTTGTTTGTTGTTGTTAGAGCCTCCCTGCCCTGATCTCCACCCCGCTCCCCGCCTCCCAGCTGACCCTCCCTCCCACGGATACTGATCACCACGCTCCACCGCAGCTGCGCTGTGACCGTCCTGCACCCAGCAGAAGCGGTCGCTCCACAAGCTGATCCACGCCTTCACCTGCCCTGGTACAGTAGCAATCTCGTACTGCACTGCGTGAGCCTGCAGAACTTTTGGAATTTAAATCAATTGCCTGCATAATTTTCGGACCTTATTTAATAAGCCTGCATAATTATTTTGCTCTTCGCCGAGAGATACCTGATAGCAGCACTTCTTGCCAGGGTGCGCTAGTCCAACTGTTTATATTGCTGCTTGCTGATTTAACTTTCCTGATTAGCATTAGCCTCGTGCATTTGACTATCGTGCCCCAGTCGGGTTGTAGTATTGGCTTGTAGCCATCTTGTTTGTTGTTGTTAGAGCCTCCCTGCCCTGATCTCCACACCGCTCCCCGCCTCCCAGCTGACCCTCCCTCCCACGGATACTGATCACCACGCTCCACTGCAGCTGTGCTGTGACCGTCCTGCTCCCAGCAGAAGCGGTCGCTCCACAAGCTGATCCACGCCTTCACCTGCCCTGGTACAGTAGCGATCTCGCACTGCACTGCGTGAGCCTGCAGAACTTTTGTAATTTTAATCGATTGCCTGCATAATTTTCGGACCTTATTTAATAAGCCTGCATAATTATTTTGCTCTTCGCCAAGAGATACCTGATAGCAGCGCTTCTTGCCAGGGTGCGCAAGTCCAACTGTTTATATTGCTGCCTGCTGATTTACCTTTCCTGATTAGCATTAGCCTCGTGCATTTTACTATCGTGCCCCAGTCCGGTTGTAGTATTGGCTTGCAGCCATCTTGTTTGTTGTTGTTAGAGCCTCCCTGCCCTGATCTCCACCCCGCTCCCCGCCTCCCAGCTGACCCTCCCTCCCACGGATACTGATCACCACGCTCCACCGCAGCTGCGCTGTGATCGTCCTGCTCTCAGCAGAACGGTCGCTCCACAAGCTGATCCACGCCTTCACCTGCCCTGGTACAGTAGCGATCTCGCACTGCACTGTGTGAGCCTGCAGAACTTTTGTAATTTAAATCGATTGCCTGCATAATTTTTGGACCTTATTTATAAGCCTGCATAATTATTTTGCTCTTCGCCAAGAGATACCTGGTAGCAGCGCTTCTTGCCAGGGTGCGCAAGTCCAACTGTTTATATTGCTGCCTGCTGATTTAACTTTCCTGATTAGCATTAGCCTCGTGCATTTGACTATTGTGCCCCAGTCTGGTTGTAGTATTGGCTTGCAGCCATCTTGTTTGTTGTTGTTAGAGCCTCCCTGCCCTGATCTCCACCCCGCTCCCCGCCTCCCAACTGACCCTCCCTCCCACGGATACTGATCACCACGCTCCACCGCAGCTGCGCTGTGACCGTCCTGCTCCCAGCAGAAGCGGTTGCTCCACAAGCTGATCCACGCCTTCACCTGCCCTGGTACAGTAGCGATCTCGCACTGCACTGCGTGAGCCTTCAGAACTTTTGTAATTTAAATCGATTGCCTGCATAATTTTCGGACCTTATTTAATAAGCCTGCATAATTATTTTGCTCTTCGCCAAGAGATACCTGATAGCAGCGCTTCTTGCCAGGGTGCGCTAGTCCAACTGTTTATATTTCTGCCTGCTGATTTAACTTTCCTGATTAGCATTAGCCTCGTGCATTTGACTATCGTGCCCCAGTCCGGTTGTAGTATTGGCTTGCAGCCATCTTGTTTGTTGTTGTTAGAGCCTCCCTACCCTGATCTCCACCCCGCTCCCCGCCTCCCAGCTGACCCTCCCTCCCACGGATACTGATCACCATGCTCCACCGCAGCTGTGCTGTGACCGTCCTGCTCCCAGCAGAAGCGGTCGCTCCACAAGCTGATCCACGCCTTCACCTGCCCTGGTACAGAAGCGATCACACACTGCACTGCGTGAGCCTGCAGAACTTTTGTAATTTAAATCGATTACCTGCATAATTTTCGGACCTTATTTAATAAGCCTGCATAATTTTTTTGCTCTTCACCAAGAGATACCTGATAGCAGCGCTTCTTGCCAGGGTGCGCTAGTCCAACTGTTTATATTGCTGCCTGCTGACTTAACTTTCCTGATTAGCATCAGCCTCGTGCATTTGACTATCGTGTCCCAGTCCGGTTGTAGTATTGGCTTGCAGCCATCTTGTTTGTTGTTGTTAGAGCCTCCCTGCCCTGATCTCCACCCCGCTCCCCCCCTCCCAGCTGACCCTCCCTCCCACGGATACTGATCACCACGCTCCACCGCAGCTGCGCTGTGACCGTCCTGCTCCCAGCAGAAGCGGTCGCTCCACAAGCTGATCCACGCCTTCACCTGCCCTGGTACAGTAGCAATCTCGTACTGCACTGCGTGAGCCTGCAGAACTTTTGGAATTTAAATCAATTGCCTGCATAATTTTCGGACCTTATTTAATAAGCCTGCATAATTATTTTGCTCTTCGCCGAGAGATACCTGATAGCAGCACTTCTTGCCAGGGTGCGCTAGTCCAACTGTTTATATTGCTGCTTGCTGATTTAACTTTCCTGATTAGCATTAGCCTCGTGCATTTGACTATCGTGCCCCAGTCCAGTTGTAGTATTGGCTTGTAGCCATCTTGTTTGTTGTTGTTAGAGCCTCCCTGCCCTGATCTCCACACCGCTCCCCGCCTCCCAGCTGACCCTCCCTCCCACGGATACTGATCACCACGCTCCACTGCAGCTGCGCTGTGACTGTCCTGCTCCTAGCAGAAGCGGTCGCTCCACAAGCTGATCCACGCCTTCACCTGCCCTGGTACAGTAGCGATCTCGCACTGCACTGCGTGAGCCTGCAGAACTTTTGTAATTTAAATCGATTGCCTGCATAATTTTTGGACCTTATTTAATAAGCCTGCATAATTATTTTGCTGTTCGCTGAGAGATACCTGATAGCAGCGCTTCTTGCCAGGGTGCGCTAGTCCAACTGTTTATATTGCTACCTGCTGACTTAACTTTCCTGATTAGCATCAGCCTCGTGCATTTGACTATCGTGTCCCAGTCCGGTTGTAGTATTGGCTTGCAGCCATCTTGTTTGTTGTTGTTAGAGCCTCCCTGCCCTGATCTCCACCCCGCTCCCCGCCTCCCAGCTGACCCTCCCTCCCACGGATACTGATCACCACGCTCCACCGCAGCTGCGCTGTGACCGTCCTGCTCCCAGCAGAAGCGGTCGCTCCACAAGCTGATCCACGCCTTCACCTGCCCTGGTACAGTAGCAATCTCGTACTGCACTGCGTGAGCCTGCAGAACTTTTGGAATTTAAATCAATTGCCTGCATAATTTTCGGACCTTATTTAATAAGCCTGCATAATTATTTTGCTCTTCGCCAAGAGATACCTGATAGCATCGCTTCTTGCCAGGGTGCGCTAGTCCAACTGTTTATATTGCTGCCTGCTGATTTAACTTTCCTGATTAGCATTAGCCTAGTGCATTTGACTATTGTGCCCCAGTCTGGTTGTAGTATTGGCTTGCAGCCATCTTGTTTGTTGTTGTTAGAGCCTCCCTGCCCTGATCTCCACCCCGCTCCCCGCCTCCCAACTGACCCTCCCTCCCACGGATACTGATCACCACGCTCCACCGCAGCTGCGCTGTGACCGTCCTGCTCCCAGCAGAAGCGGTTGCTCCACAAGCTGATCCACGCCTTCACCTGCCCTGGTACAGTAGCGATCTCGCACTGCACTGCGTGAGCCTTCAGAACTTTTGTAATTTAAATCGATTGCCTGCATAATTTTCGGACCTTATTTAATAAGCCTGCATAATTATTTTGCTCTTCGCCAAGAGATACCTGATAGCAGCGCTTCTTGCCAGGGTGCGCTAGTCCAACTGTTTATATTGCTGCCTGCTGATTTAACTTTCCTGATTAGCATTAGCCTCGTGCATTTGACTATTGTGCCCCAGTCCGGTTGTAGTATTGGCTTGCAGCCATCTTGTTTGTTGTTGTTAGAGCCTCCCTGCCCTGATCTCCACCCCGCTCCCCGCCTCCCAGCTGACCCTCCCTCCCACGGATACTGATCACCATGCTCCACCGCAGCTGTGCTGTGACCGTCCTGCTCCCAGCAGAAGCGGTCGCTCAACAAGCTGATCCACGCCTTCACCTGCCCTGGTACAGAAGCGATCACACACTGCACTGCGTGAGCCTGCAGAACTTTTGTAATTTAAATCGATTACCTGCATAATTTTCGGACCTTATTTAATAAGCCTGCATAATTTTTTTGCTCTTCACCAAGAGATACCTGATAGCAGCGCTTCTTGCCAGGGTGCGCTAGTCCAACTGTTTATATTGCTGCCTGCTGACTTAACTTTCCTGATTAGCATCAGCCTCGTGCATTTGACTATCGTGTCCCAGTCCGGTTGTAGTATTGGCTTGCAGCCATCTTGTTTGTTGTTGTTAGAGCCTCCCTGCCCTGATCTCCACCCCGCTCCCCGCCTCCCAGCTGACCCTCTCTCCCACGGATACTGATCACCACGCTCCACCGCAGCTGCGCTGTGACCGTCCTGCTCCCAGCAGAAGCGGTCGCTCCACAAGCTGATCCACGCCTTCACCTGCCCTGGTACAGTAGCAATCTCGTACTGCACTGCGTGAGCCTGCAGAACTTTTGGAATTTAAATCAATTGCCTGCATAATTTTCGGACCTTATTTAATAAGCCTGCATAATTATTTTGCTCTTCGCCGAGAGATACCTGATAGCAGCACTTCTTGCCAGGGTGCGCTAGTCCAACTGTTTATATTGCTGCTTGCTGATTTAACTTTCCTGATTAGCATTAGCCTCGTGCATTTGACTATCGTGCCCCAGTCCGGTTGTAGTATTGGCTTGTAGCCATCTTGTTTGTTGTTGTTAGAGCCTCCCTGCCCTGATCTCCACACCGCTCCCCGCCTCCCAGCTGACCCTCCCTCCCACGGATACTGATCACCACGCTCCACTGCAGCTGTGCTGTGACCGTCCTGCTCCCAGCAGAAGCGGTCGCTCCACAAGCTGATCCACGCCTTCACCTGCCCTGGTACAGTAGCGATCTCGCACTGCACTGTGTGAGCCTGCAGAACTTTTGTAATTTAAATCGATTGCCTGCATAATTTTTGGACCTTATTTATAAGCCTGCATAATTATTTTGCTCTTCGCCAAGAGATACCTGGTAGCAGCGCTTCTTGCCAGGGTGCGCAAGTCCAACTGTTTATATTGCTGCCTGCTGATTTAACTTTCCTGATTAGCATTAGCCTCGTGCATTTGACTATTGTGCCCCAGTCTGGTTGTAGTATTGGCTTGCAGCCATCTTGTTTGTTGTTGTTAGAGCCTCCCTGCCCTGATCTCCACCCCGCTCCCCGCCTCCCAACTGACCCTCCCTCCCACGGATACTGATCACCACGCTCCACCGCAGCTGCGCTGTGACCGTCCTGCTCCCAGCAGAAGCGGTTGCTCCACAAGCTGATCCACGCCTTCACCTGCCCTGGTACAGTAGCGATCTCGCACTGCACTGCGTGAGCCTTCAGAACTTTTGTAATTTAAATCGATTGCCTGCATAATTTTCGGACCTTATTTAATAAGCCTGCATAATTATTTTGCTCTTCGCCAAGAGATACCTGATAGCAGCGCTTCTTGCCAGGGTGCGCTAGTCCAACTGTTTATATTTCTGCCTGCTGATTTAACTTTCCTGATTAGCATTAGCCTCGTGCATTTGACTATCGTGCCCCAGTCCGGTTGTAGTATTGGCTTGCAGCCATCTTGTTTGTTGTTGTTAGAGCCTCCCTGCCCTGATCTCCACCCCGCTCCCCGCCTCCCAGCTGACCCTCCCTCCCACGGATACTGATCACCATGCTCCACCGCAGCTGTGCTGTGACCGTCCTGCTCCCAGCAGAAGCGGTCGCTCCACAAGCTGATCCACGCCTTCACCTGCCCTGGTACAGAAGCGATCACACACTGCACTGCGTGAGCCTGCAGAACTTTTGTAATTTAAATTGATTACCTGCATAATTTTCGGACCTTATTTAATAAGCCTGCATAATTTTTTTGCTCTTCACCAAGAGATACCTGATAGCAGCGCTTCTTGCCAGGGTGCGCTAGTCCAACTGTTCATATTGCTGCCTGCTGACTTAACTTTCCTGATTAGCATCAGCCTCGTGCATTTGACTATCGTGTCCCAGTCCGGTTGTAGTATTGGCTTGCAGCCATCTTGTTTGTTGTTGTTAGAGCCTCCCTGCCCTGATCTCCACCCCGCTCCCCGCCTCCCAGCTGACCCTCCCTCCCACGGATACTGATCACCACGCTCCACCGCAGCTGCGCTGTGACCGTCCTGCTCCCAGCAGAAGCGGTCGCTCCACAAGCTGATCCACGCCTTCACCTGCCCTGGTACAGTAGCAATCTCGTACTGCACTGCGTGAGCCTGCAGAACTTTTGGAATTTAAATCAATTGCCTGCATAATTTTCGGACCTTATTTAATAAGCCTGCATAATTATTTTGCTCTTCGCCGAGAGATACCTGATAGCAGCACTTCTTGCCAGGGTGCGCTAGTCCAACTGTTTATATTGCTGCTTGCTGATTTAACTTTCCTGATTAGCATTAGCCTCGTGCATTTGACTATCGTGCCCCAGTCCGGTTGTAGTATTGGCTTGTAGCCATCTTGTTTGTTGTTGTTAGAGCCTCCCTGCCCTGATCTCCACACCGCTCCCCGCCTCCCAGCTGACCCTCCCTCCCACGGATACTGATCACCACGCTCCACTGCAGCTGCGCTGTGACTGTCCTGCTCCTAGCAGAAGCGGTCGCTCCACAAGCTGATCCACGCCTTCACCTGCCCTGGTACAGTAGCGATCTCGCACTGCACTGCGTGAGCCTGCAGAACTTTTGTAATTTAAATCGATTGCCTGCATAATTTTTGGACCTTATTTAATAAGCCTGCATAATTATTTTGCTCTTCGCTGAGAGATACCTGATAGCAGCGCTTCTTGCCAGGGTGCGCTAGTCCAACTGTTTATATTGCTACCTGCTGATTTAACTTTCCTGATTAGCATTAGCCTCGTGCATTTGACTATCGTGCCCCAGTCCGGTTGTAGTATTGGCTTGCAGCCATCTTGTTTGTTGTTGTTAGAGCCTCCCTGCCCTGTTCTCCACCCCGCTCCCTGCCTCCCAGCTGACCCTCCCTCCCACTGATACTGATCACCACGCTCCACCGCAGCTGCGCTGTGACCGTCCTGCTACCAGCAGAAGCGGTCGCTCCACAAGCTGATCCACGCCTTCACCTGCCCTGGTACAGTAGCGATCTCGCACTGCACTGCGTGAACCTGCAGAACTTTTGTAATTTAAATTGTTTGCCTGCATAATTTTCGGACCTTATTTAATAAGCCTGCATAATTATTTTGCTCTTCGCCAAGAGATACCTGATAGCAGCACTTCTTGCCAGGGTGCGCTAGTCCAACTGTTTATATTGCTGCCTGCTGATTTAACTTTCCTGATTAGCATTAGCCTCGTGCATTTTACTATCGTGCCCCAGTCCGGTTGTAGTATTGGCTTGCAGCCATCTTGTTTGTTGTTGTTAGAGCCTCCCTGCCCTGATCTCCACCCCGCTCCCCGTCTCCCAGCTGACCCTCCCTTCCACGGATACTGATCACCACGCTCCACCGCAGCTGCGCTGTGACCGTCCTGCTCCCAGCAGAAGCGGTCGCTCCACAAGCTGATCCACGCCTTCACCTGCCCTGGTACAGTAGCGATCTTGCACTGCACTGCGTGAGCCTGCAGAACTTTTGTAATTTAAATCGATTGCCTGCATAATTTTCGGACCTTATTTAATAAGCCTGCATAATTATTTTGCTCTTCGCTAAGAGATACCTGATAGCAGCGCTTCTTGCCAGGGTGCGCTAGTCCAACTGTTTATATTGCTGAAAGCTGATTTAACTTTCCTGATTAGCATTAGCCTCGTTCATTTGACTATCGTGCCCCAGTCCGGTTGTAGTATTGGCTTGCAGCCATCTTGTTTGTTGTTGTTAGAGCCTCCCTGCCCTGATCTCCACCCCGCTCCCCGCCTCCCAGCTGACCCTCCCTCCCACGGATACTGATCACCACGCTCCACCGCAGCTGCGCTGTGACCATCCTTCTCCCAGCAGAAGCGGTCGCTCCACAAGCTGATCCACGCCTTCACCTTCCCTGGTACAGTAGCGATCTCGCACTGCACTGCGTGAGCCTGTAGAACTTTTGTAATTTAAATTGTTTGCCTGCATAATTTTCGGACCTTATTTAATAAGCCTGCATAATTATTTTGCTCTTCCCCAAGAGATACCTGATAGCAGCACTTCTTGCCAGGGTGCGCTAGTCCAACTGTTTATATTGCTGCCTGCTGATTTAACTTTCCTGATTAGCATTAGCCTCGTGCACTTGACTATCGTGCCCCAGTCCGGTTGTAGTATTGGCTTGCAGCCATCTTGTTTGTTGTTGTTAGAGCCTCCCTGCCCTGATCTCCACCCTGCTCCCCGTCTCCCAGCTGACCCTCCCTCCCACGGATACTGATCACCACGCTCCACCGCAGCTGCGCTGTGACCGTCCTGCTCCCAGCAGAAGCGGTCACTCCACAAGCTGATCCACGCCTTCACCTGGCCTGGTACAGTAGCGATCTCGCACTGCACTGCGTGAGCCTGCGGAACTTTTGTAATTTAAATCGATTGCCTGCATAATTTTCGGACCTTATTTAATAAGCCTGCATAATTATTTTGCTCTTCGTTAAGAGATACCTGATAGCAGCGCTTCGTGCCAGGGTGCGCTAGTCCAACTGTTTATATTGCTGCCTGCTGATTTAACTTTCCTGATTAGCATAAGCCTCGTGCATTTGACTATTGTGCCCCAGTCCGGTTGTAGTATTGGCTTGCAGCCATCTTGTTTGTTGTTGTTAGAGCCTCCCTGCCCTGATCTCCACCCCGCTCCCCGCCTCCCAGCTGACCCTCCCTCCCACGGATACTGATCACCACGCTCCACCGCAGCTGCGCTGTGACCGTCCTGCTCCCAGCAGAAGCGGTCGCTCCGCAAGCTTATCCACGCCTTCACCTGCCCTGGTACAGTACCGATCTCGCACTGCACTGCGTGAGCCTGCAGAACTTTTGTAATTTAAATCGATTGCTTGCATAATTTTCGGACCTTATTTAATAAGCCTGCATAATTATTTTGCTCTTCACCAAGAGATACCTGATAGCAGCGCTTCTTGCCAGGGTGCGCTAGTCCAACTATTTATATTGCTGTCTGCTGATTTAACTTTCCTGATTAGCATTAGCCTCGTGCATTTGACTATCGTGCCCCAGTCCGGTTGTAGTATTGGCTTGCAGCCATCTTGTTTGTTGTTGTTAGAGCCTCCCTGCCCTGATCGCCACCCCGCTCCCCGCTTCCCAGCTGACCCTCCCTCCCACGGATACTGATTACCACGCTTCACCACAGCGGCGCTGTGACCGTCCTGCTCCCAGCAGAAGCGGTCACTCCACAAGCTGATCCACGCCTTAACCTGCCCTGGTACAGTAGCGATCTCGTACTGCACTGCGTGAGCCTGCAGAACTTTTGTAATTTAAATCGATTGCCTGCATAATTTTCGGACCTTATTTAATAAACCTGCATAATTATTTTGCTCTTCGCCAAGAGATACCTGATAGCAGCGCTTCTTGCCAGGGTGCGCTAGTCCAACTGTTTATATTGCTGCCTGCTGATTTAACTTTCCTGATTAGCATTCGCCTCGTGCATTTGACTATCGTGCCCCAGTCCTGTTGTAGTATTGGCTTGCAGCCATCTTGTTTGTTGTTGTTAGAGCCTCCCTGCCCTGATCTCCACCCCGCTCCCCGCCTCCCAGCTGACCCTCCTTCCCATGGATACTGATCACCATGCTCCACCGCAGCTGCGCTGTGACCGTCCTGCTCCCAGCAGAAGCGGTTGCTCCACAAGCTGATCCACGCCTTCACCTTACCTGTACAGTAGCGATCTTGCACTGCACTGCGTTAGCCTGCAGAACTTTTGGAATTTAAATCGATTGCCTGCATAATTTTCGGACCTTATTTAATAAGCTTGCATAATTATTTTACTCTTCGCCAAGAGATACCAGATAGCAGCGCTTCTTGCCATGGTGCGCTAGTCCAACTGTTTATATTGCTGCCTGCTGATTTACCTTTCCTGATTAGCATTAGCCTCGTGCATTTGACTATCGTGCCCCAGTCCAGTTGTAGTATTGGCTTGCAGCCATTTTGTTTGTTGTTGTTAGAGCCTCCCTGCCCTGATCTCCACCCCGCTCCCCGCCTCCCAGCTGACCCCCCCTCCCACGGAAACTGATCACCACGCTGCACCGCAGCTGCGCTGTGACCGTCCTGCTCCCAGCAGAAGCGGTCGCTCCACAAGCTGATCCACGCCTTCACCTGCCCTGGTACAGTAGCGATCTCCCACTGCACTGCGTGAGCCTGCAGAACTTTTGTAATTTAAATCGATTGCCTGCATAATTTTCGGACCTTATTTAATAAGCCTGCATAATTATTTTGCTCTTCGCCAGGAGATACCTGATAGCAGCGCTTCTTGCCAGGGTGCGCTAGTCCAACTGTTTATATTGCTGCCTGCTGATTTATCTTTCCTGATTAGCATTAGCCTTGTGCATTTGACTATCGTGCCCCAGTCCGGTTGTAGTATTGGCTTGCAGCCATCTTGTTTGTTGTTGATAGAGCCTTCCTGCCCTGATCTCCACCCCGCTCCCCGCCTCCCAGCTGACCCTCCCTCCCACGGATACTGATCACCACGCTCCACCGCAGCTGCGCTGTGACCGTCCTGCTCCCAGCAGAAGCAGTTGCTCCACAAGCTGATCCACGCCTTCACCTGCCCTGGTACAGTAGCGATCTCGCACTGCACTGCGTGAGCCTGCAGGACTTTTTTAATTTAAATCGATTGCTTGCATAATTTTCGGACCTTATTTAATAAGCCTGCATAATTATTTTGCTCTTCGCCAAGAGATACCTGATAGCAGCGCTTCTTGCTAGGGTGCGCTAGTCCAACTGTTTATATTGCTGTCTGCTGATTTAACTTTCCTGATTAGCATTAGCCTCGTGCAATTGACTATCGTGCCCCAGTCCGGTTGTAGTATTGGCTTGCAGCCATCTTGTTTGTTGTTGTTAGAGTCTCCCTGCCCTGATCTCCACCCCGCTCCCCGCCTCCCAGCTGACCCTCCCTCCCACGGATACTGATCACCACGCTCCACCGCAGCTGCGCTGTGACCGTCCTGCTCCCAGCAGAAGCGGTCGCTCCACAAGCTGATCCACGCCTTCACCTGCCCTCGTACAGTAGCGATCTCGCACTGCACTGGGTGAGCCTGCAGAACTTTTGTAATTTAAATCGATTGCCTGCATAATTTTCGGACCTTATTTATTAAACCTGCATAATTATTTTGCTCTTCGCCAAGAGATACCTGATAGCAGCGCTTCTTGCCAGGGTGCGCTAGTCCAACTGTTTATATTGCTGCCTGCTGATTTAACTTTCCTGATTAGCATTAGCCTCGTGCATTTGACTATCATGCCCCAGTCCGGTTGTAGTATTGGCTTGCAGCCATCTTGTTTGTTGTTGTTAGAGCCTCCCTGCCCTGATCTCCACCCCGCTCCCCGCCTCCCAGCTGACCCTCCCTCCCATGGATACTGATCACCACGCTCCACCGCAGCTGCGCTGTGACCGTCCTGCTCCCAGCAGAAGCGGTTGCTCCACAAGCTGATCCACGCCTTCACCTTACCTGTACAGTAGCGATCTTGCACTGCACTGCGTGAGCCTGCAGAACTTTTGGAATTTAAATCGATTGCCTGCATAATTTTCGGACCTTATTTAATAAGCTTGCATAATTATTTTGCTCTTCGCCAAGAGATACCTGATAGCAGCGCTTCTTGCCAGGGTGCGCTAGTCCAACTGTTTATATTGCTGCCTGCTGATTTACCTTTCCTGATTAGCATTAGCCTCGTGCATTTGACTATCGTGCCCCAGTCCAGTTGTAGTATTGGCTTGCAGCCATCTTGTTTGTTGTTGTTAGAGCCTCCCTGCCCTGATCTCCACCCCGCTCCCCGCCTCCCAGCTGACCCCCCCTCCCACGGAAACTGATCACCACGCTCCACCGCAGCTGCGCTGTGACCGTCCTGCTCCCAGCAGAAGCGGTCGCTCCACCAGCTGATCCACGCCTTCACCTGCCCTGGTACAGTAGCGATCTCGCACTGCACTGCGTGAGCCTGCAGAACTTTTGTAATTTAAATCGATTGCCTGCATAATTTTCGGACCTTATTTAATAAGCCTGCATAATTATTTTGCTCTTCGCCAGGAGATACCTGATAGCAGCGCTTCTTGCCAGGATGCGCTAGTCCAACTGTTTATATTGCTGCCTGCTGATTTATCTTTCCTGATTAGCATTAGCCTCGTGCATTTGACTATCGTGCCCCAGTCCGGTTGTAGTATTGGCTAGCAGCCATCTTGTTTGTTGTTGATAGAGACTCCCTGCCCTGATCTCCACCCCGCTCCCCGCCTCCCAGCTGACCCTCCCTCCCACGGATACTGATCACCACGCTCCACCGCAGCTGCGCTGTGACCGTCCTGCTCCCAGCAGAAGCGGTCGCTCCACAACCTGATCCACGCCTTCACCTGCCCTGGTACAGTAGCGATCTCGCACTGCACTGCGTGAGCCTGCAGAACTTTTTTAATTTAAATCGATTGCTTGCATAATTTTCGAACCTTATTTAATAAGCCTGCATAATTATTTTGCTCTTCACCAAGAGATACCTGATAGCAGCGCTTCTTGCTAGGGTGCGCTAGTCCAACTGTTTATATTGCTGTCTGCTGATTTAACTTTCCTGATTAGCATTAGCCTCGTGCAATTGACTATCGTGCCCCAGTCCGGTTGTAGTATTGGCTTGCAGCCATCTTGTTTGTTGTTTTAGAGCCTCCCTGCCCTGATCTCCACCCCGATCCCTGCCTCCCAGCTGACCCTCCCTCCCACGGATACTGATCACCACGCTCCACGGCAGCTGCGCTGTGACGGTCCTGCTCCCAGCAGAAGCGGTCGCTCCACAAGCTGATCCACGCCTTCACCTGCCCTGGTAGAGTAGCGATCTCGCACTGCACTGCGTGAGCCTGCAGAACTTTTGTAATTTAAATCGATTGCCTGCATAATTTTCGGACCTTATTTATTAAACCTGCATAATTATTTTGCTCTTCGCCAAGAGATACCTGATAGCAGCGCTTCTTGCCAGGGTGCGCTAGTCCAACTGTTTATATTGCTGCCTGCTGATTTACCTTTCCTGATTAGCATTAGCCTCGTACATTTGACTATCGTGCCCCAGTCCGGTTGTAGTATTGGCTTGCAGCCATCTTGTTTGTTGTTGTTAGAGCCTCCCTGCCCTGATCTCCACCCCGCTCCCCGCCTCCCAGCTGACACTTCCTCCCACGGATACTGATCACCGCGCTCCACCGCAGCTGCGCTGTGACCGTCCTGCTCCCAGCAGAAGCGGTCGCTCCACAAGCTGATCCACGCCTTCACCTGCCCTGGTACAGTAGCGATCTCGCACTGCACTGCGTGAGCCTGCAGAACTTTTGTAATTTAAATCGATTGCCTGCATAATTTTCGGACCTTATTTAATAAACCTGCAGAAATATTTTGCTCTTCGCCAAAAGATACCTGATAGCAGCGCTTCTTGCCAGGGTGCGCTAGTCCAACTGTTTATATTGCTGCCTGCTGATTTAACTTTCCTGATTAGCATTAGGCTTGTGCATTTGACTATCGTGCCCTAGTCCGGTTGTAGTATTGGCTTGCAGCCATCCTGTTTGTTGTTGTTAGAGCCTCCCTGCCCTGATCCCTACCCCGCTCCTCGCCTCCCAGCTGACCCTCCCTCCCACGGATACTGATCACCACGCTCCACCGCAGCTGCGCTGTGACCGTCCTGCTCCCAGCAGAAGCGGTCGCTCCACAAGCTGATCCACGCCTTCACCTGACCTGGTACAGTAGCGATCTCGCACTGCACTGCGTGAGCCTGCAGAACTTTTGTAATTTAAATCGATTGCCTGCATAATTTTCAGACCTTATTTAATAAGCCTGCATAATTATTTTGCTCTTCGCCAAGAGATACCTGATAGCATCGCTTCTTGCCAGGGTGCGCTAGTCCAACTGTTTATATTGCTGCCTGCTGATTTAACTTTCCTGATTAGCATTAGCCTTGTGCATTTGACTATCGTGCCCCTGTCCGGTTGTAGTATTGGCTTGCAGCCATCTTGTTTGTTGTTGTTAGAGCCTCCCTGCCCTGATCTCCACCCCGCTCCCCGCCTCGCTGCTGACCCTCCCTCCCACGGATACTGATCACCACGCTCCACCGCAGCTGCGCTGTGACCGTCCTGCTCCCAGCAGAAGCGGTTGCTCCACAAGCTGATCCACGCCTTCACCTGCCCTGGTATAGTAGCGATCTCGCACTGCACTGCGTGAGCCTGCAGAACTTTTGTAATTTAAATCGATTGCCTGCATAATTTTCGGACCTTATTTAATAAAACTGCATAATTATTTTGCTCTTCGCCAAGAGATACCTGATAGCAGCGCTTCTTGCCAGGGTGCGCTAGTCCAACTGTTTATATTGCTGCCTGCTGATTTAACTTTCCTGATTAGCATTAGCCTCGTGCATTTGACTATCGTGCCCCAGTCCGGTTGTAGTATTGGCTTGCAGCCATCTTGTTTGTTGTTGTTAGAGCCTCCCTGCCCTGATCTCCACCCCGCTCCCCGCCTCCCAGCTGACCCTCCCTCGCCCCTCCCCCTCCACTTCTCCACATATGACAGATGCTTTTGCGCACAGCGTTCACGCGCAGCGGTCGCACCCCATGCGCGCCGAAAGTGCGCCAAAGGAAAGCCTGTCTATGCCCGTCCGCGCCTGGACTGCGCCCAGTGCCAGACCCCCTGGTCCTCGCAAAACCCACTCCGCCTGCATAACGTATGACATCTCCACCCTCCTAGCCCTCAACCCCGGACGCACCCCACAATGCTGCGCAGCCACCCCAGGACACACCCACGGACCTTTCGCTTGCCACTCCTGCAAATTTACCAGCATCAAAATCCATACCATATCCAATATCCCCAAACACAGCTCCGACTCTAACCACCTTAAGTGCATCCTGCTGAACACCCGCTCGGTCCACAGACACGCCACCGAACTCTGGGACCTACTCGACACTGCTTCACCTGACGTCGCCTTCCTTACAGAAACCTGGATGAACGCATCATCAACACCCCACATCGCCATAGCTATCCCGGACACTCACAAGATCATCCGAAAAGACCGCACCAATCCAACAGGAGGAGGCATCGCCATCGTCCATAAGAACACCATCAAAGTCACGACCAGCTTCTTCGACAACCTTACTTCCGCCGAACACCTCCACTTCCAGATCCACACCGACCCTAGAACCACTCTCAGAGGCACCCTCATCTACAGACCCCCAGGTACCCGTAAACAATTCAGCGAAGACATCATTGACTTCAGCAGTCCACATGCCCTCGCCTCCGATAACTACATCCTACTGGGAGACCTCAACTTCCACCTGGAAAAGATAAAAGACAGCAACACCTTCACCCTTCTCGACAACCTGGCCAACCTCGGTCTCAAACAACTTGTTGACACCCCCTCCCATATAGCCGGACATACGCTCGATCCAATCTTCACCTCCAGCAAACACATCTCCTTCGATCGCACCTCAACTCTCCACTGGACGGACCACAGTTGTGTTCACTTCAGCTACAAAACCACCTCGATCCACAACCCCCCACAACCTATTCCTCGAAGAAACTGGAACAAAATCACCACCGACCAACTCCTCACATCGCTCAACCAAAACCCACCCACCTCCTCATCGGACCCAAACCAAGCTGCCACCAAATTCAAACAATGGATCACTCACAGCGCTCATGAATTAGCACCCTTGAAAAACCATCGCACCAAACAGAACAGCAATAAGGCCCCCTGGTTCAACGATGACCTTAAAAAATCCAAGAAGCTATGCCGTACTCTCGAGAAAACATGGAGAAAAAACCCAACAACTGACAACATGACCACCCTCAAGGCAGCCACCCACAAACACCACCAACTGATTCGATCCACCAAGAAATCAGCATTCAAGAATCGACTCGACAACAACGCCCATTTCAGCAAGGAACTATTCAACATCGTCAAAGAATTCACCAACCCCACCACAGCCTCAAACAACATCACTTCCTCCCAAGACCTCTGCAATTCGTTATCCTCCTTCTTCTACAACAAAATTGCCGACATACACAACAGCTTCAAAAACATTTCCAACAAACAACCCTCTCCACCCCCCTCCAAACTTAAACCGCCCTCTAACAACCTCAGCACCTGGAACCCAATCACCACTGAAGACACCATCCGCCTAATGAACTCCATCCACTCTGGCTCGCCAACCGACCCCTGTCCCCACCACATCTTCAACAAAGCAGTCTCCATCATCGCACCCCATCTCCGTGATGTCATCAACTGCTCCTTCGACTCTGCTACCTTCCCAGAAAGCTGGAAACACGCCGAAGTCAGCGCCCTCCTGAAGAAACCCACAGCAGACCCCTCTGAACTTAAAAACTATTGCCCCATATCCCTCCTCCCATTCCCTGCCAAAGTCATTGAGAAAGCCGTCAATAACCAGCTCGCTGCCTTCCTTGAATCCAACAATTCCCTCGATCCCTCACAGTCAGGCTTTCGAGCCAAACACAGCACCGAGACCGCCCTCATCGCAGCCACAGACGACATCCGAACACTACTGGACAACGGAGAAACAGTGGCCCTCATTCTACTTGACCTCTCCGCCGCCTTCGACACTGTCTGTCACAGCACCCTCATACAACGCCTCAACAACATCGGCATACAAGGAAAAGCCTTGGACTGAATCATCTCGTTCCGAACTGGGAGAACTCAAAGAGTCCGACTTCCCCCATTCAAATCAGAGGCCACCGAAGTCATCTGCGGCGTACCACAAGGATCTTCACTCAGCCCCACCCTCTTCAACGTCTACATGAGTCCACTCGCATCCATCGCACGTCAACACAACCTTAACATCATCTCCTACGCTGACGACACCCAGCTGATCCTTTCCCTCACCAAAGACCCTAACACCGCCAAAACCAATCTTCACGAAGGCATGAAAGAAGTAGCCGTATGGATGAAAACAGCCGCCTAAAACTTAACTCAGACAAAACAGAAGTGCTCATCCTAGGATCATCCCCCTCTGCCTGGGACGACTCATGGTGGCCTTCGGCTCTGGGCACAGCACCCATACCCACAGACCACGCACGTAACCTTGGCGTCATCCTAGACTCCGCACTCTCAATGACCAGACAAGTCAACGCCGTCTCTTCCTCCTGCTTCAACGTACTTCGTATGCTCAAAAAAATCTTCCGCTGGATCCCCTCCGAGACAAGAAAGACTGTCACCCACGCACTGGTCACGAGTTGACTAGATTACGGAAACACCCTCTATGCCGGAATCACAGCCAAATTACTAAAAAAACTCCAATGCATCCAAAACGCATCAGCGAGACTCATTTTAGACATCCCTCGCCAAGATCACATTACCGGCCACCTGAAAGACCTCCACTGGCTTCCCGTCAACAAGAGAATAACGTTCTGACTCTTCACCCATGCACACAAGGCCCTCTACAAACTAGGTCCCTAATGCCTCAACACTCGACTATCCTTCTACACACCCACCCGCCAACTGAGATCCTCCAATCAAGCCCTCGCCACAGTTCCGCGTATCCAAAGATCCACCATGGGAGGTAGATCCTTCTCCTACTTGGCGGCCAAGACCTGGAACTCGCTCCCCATTCACCTCCGCCTTACACAGAACCACATCTCCTTCAGAAAAAAACTCAAAACCTGGCTATTCGATATTTAATGAACCCCCCCCAGCGCCTTGAGACCTTCTGGGTGAGTAGTGCCCTATATAAATTTTTGAACTTGAACTTGAACTATCAACCAGTGCACTGATTCCCTTCCCGATATTTTCCATGTTTGCATTCAGGTTCCTCATCTGCTGTTGCACAGACTGGATGGCCTTCCCTTGCATTCTTTGTATCTTCACCATACTACCCTCCAGCCCACGGAAGACACTTGGAGCCTCAACATGTTGTGCAGCACTGCTATTTCTGGACCTGTGGCGTCTGGTACCTGTACGGGCACCCTCTGCGCTGGACTGCTGTGTGGCAGTGCTTCCTTCCCCAGCCAGGGTTTGAGTGTCATCCCCCTCCATTTCACCTGCTGATGTTTCCATCTCAAGCAGTGGAGGAACAACATGCCTCCTGCTCTTTTGGGGTGCAGGTGTTGTTTGCGGCAGTGATGCAGGCAGTTCAGGGGAGGACAGTAGCAGAGGGGATCCTGAACGCTCTGGGGACGCATGCAGATGTGGAGACATTTCAATGTCTTGTGATTGTGGCAGTAGTGTTGGTGCAGCAGTTTCCTCTGTGACATTTTCTGCACTTGTGCCTGCCTCCTGGCTGTCATCCCTCTGTGCTTTGTGGTGCAGTGCCTTCCTTCTCCCTGGTATGCCTGCGAGATGTCTCGCCTGTGGACATAAAAGTGTACATTAACTCTGTGATACTGCCTCACTGCTTCTACAATTAAATTAATCTCAAAGTAACACTGTACATATTGCCTCAGATTGATTATGACTGATATGTTTTGCCTAACTTGTTGCTTGGTGTGCTTTACGACATGGTAGGCCTTTCACTGACTAGATGTCCCATGATGCTTTGCTCATGTCTAGTGCTACCCCTACAGGAGTGGAGTTAGCTTTGCCGCATGGAGAAAATGGAAGGGGGGGGGGTGGGTGTTTGGTGTGCATGCGTCTTACCTTTTCTGATGGCAGCTCTGGCTGAGCTGTCTGCATCTCCCAGTCCACAGACGCTCTCTGGTTCAATGGTGGACCCCACCAGCTCCTCCTGCTCAGTCAGGGGAGGTGCACGGTTCCACCCTCCTCCAGTTTTGTTTGCCTCTTTGTGTAGCTCTGCAATTTATTTATTTGTAATACTCTTGAGGTCGTACCACCTCTTTTTCAGGTCATCTATGTCCCTTGGAGTCACTCCTACAGCATTCACCTTCGTCTGTATTTCAATCCAAATTTTATCTTTTGGCAGATTCAGCCACAGTCAGGGACTGCTTGCCAAACAATTTGTGGTGTTCCTTAACCACCTCCTCCACTAGGACCTGCAGCTCCATGGTGCTAAATTTTATTTTTCTCTTCCTCTCCTTTTCACTGCTGCTTGCCATTTTACAAATTTAAAAGCATAAAAGTTTTCCTGTGGCTCGGGGACTCAGCTCTGCTTGCACCTCCTCTCCAGAACCTTCTAATTACTTGCAGCTGCCTGGGAGTAGCCACTTCCTGGTTGGGAGGGGTGGGTGGTACCACCTGATAGGCTAACTCCTATGTTTCACTTTTCTTTGCTTTCCGATTTGGTATTTACTGAATCTGTATTTACCGATTCGGTATTTACCGAATCAGTGTTTTTCCCATTCATTCCTATGGGCCAAAAGGCCCATAGGAATGAATGGGTAATACCGATTCAGTAAATACCGAATCGGTAAATACCGATTCGGTGAATTCCGAATGGCAGATACCGAATTTTACCGGTTCGGTAAAAAATACCGAATAATAACCTACATAGGATTTACCGATTCTAAAATACCGAATCGGTAAAATTAGGTATTTTAGAATCGGTAAAACCTATTTACCTACATCTAGCCCCAAGTTTCAAGAGTGAGTCCAAAGCTCTAAATTTGGAATCTATAAATTAATATAATTTAAATACAATATATGAAAGCCTGCCAGGATTAACTTTCCAGTTGTTTCTTAGCTTATTCCTGTATGGAAAACATTCAATAATATCTCAACTGAAATAATGTTCACCCCACAGTGATCTGTGTATCCCTGACACCCTCTGGAACATATACTATACAACGCCATCTCTTGGCCTTATGCATATGTAATGATTACATGGCAACAAAGAAACCCACAGATGCTAAGCCAACTCATTCATCTTGGGAGATTACCCTCATTCCCAGTCAGTTTTTCCTTGGTGTTGACCTTGAGTTGTCACTTGAGACAAAACCAGGTGGTGGATTGCCTAATAAGTGTCTTATGGTGTCCGTGCCTCAATTGGGTGCCTATAGAGATGCCCCCAAGCCTTGGTATGGCACTAGAAGTTTAAAAGATGATCGCTAGGTGTACAAAAAAATGGCTGCAGGCGTATAGAGAGTACCATACCAAAATCTGAAGAATCTAGTTGTGGTAAATGAGGGCCTTTGAGTGACTACCCTTGCAAGAACTACTTGAACATCATCAAATATCTTTATTTGGTTTCTTTTCAAATCATAAAGGTAAACAAAAGAATAAATAAAACATGAGTGTATATATTCACAATACTGACCAGATAAAATACATTGTGGCAAAATGCAATTAGAATTTCAGAAAACTCCTAAGATTCATAATAGCTTTTTAAAAACTTTCTACACTAAAAATTATAAATTCATCAGACAGCATCTGTAAAAATACAAGTGCAGGTTATACTTGACAGAATCCCTTGTTCTTCAATAGCAGATGATAAAAGCACCGCTGGGCTCAATAAAAAATAAACAAAACATCACAAAATTGAGTATATCCTGGGGAAACACATTGTAACAGCCGCAGGGACCCAAGAACCCAAAGATCAAAATATCCACTGGGGAGAGCTAACAACAGGAGCAAAAAATGTAGGGCCTGATTACAAGTTTGGCAGTCTTCCCGGAGAGTGCCACACCAGCTCTCCAAAGAAGGACTGCCAAATCTGTAATGAGACCACCTGCTGGATTCTGACTGGAATCCAGGTTGGGCAGATGGTGCTGTTGTGGTGCCTTTCTAAGGCTTAAATGTTGTGCATTTCTTCCTGTGCAGGGACTCGGGGTGCAATACCAGGAGGGCATACCATATATCTCCCTGTATGCACCCCCAGGCCCAGAGGCAGCAGGGAATTGACCCATAAGGGCCCCCTGAATTGCCTCCCCACCACCCTGAGTCCGACATGGAAAGGCTGGCAAAAAGGCAACTCGAAATATGCTTGGTGGGGCCGTAGCTGCACCGCCAGCATATTACTCTGCCTGACCACTGTGCCACCGCCATGGGATCACAGGTCCCTGGCAGCCGTGGCCGGCAGTTGGAGTACCAGCAGGGCGGTGACGTGGGGAGGGGGAGGGGCATGGTGGGTCGTAGTAATGTATGGATTACGGAGCTTCCCAGGTAAGTAAACATTTAAATAAATAAAACGAATTTCGTTGAGTGCACTGCATCCCCAAATGTGATTCAGTGCGCGCAACGAAATTCGTTTTATTTATTTAAATGTTTACTTACCTGTAAAACTCCGTAATCAATACATTACTACCCCCCACTGCCGGCCGTGGCTGGTCCCTGGCAGTTGCAGCAGTCCTGTGTTGGTCGAGTTACTCTTCCATGTGCCTGCTTGCGCTTGATCATCCCGGGGCATTTGTGCATCTTTTGACTTCAGACTTAATTAGAGCAACAAGTTGCAACAAGCTCTCTATCTCTGAGGCTAGTTTTTAGTGCACCCTTTACGGTCTATAAGACCTTTGAACCTCTAGGATCAAACCATCTAGGGGCAGGAGGAGTTAGGTTAGTCTTTATATTCCAGAATGGTTGCCCAGAAAACCTGTGTTTGGTCTGGAGAGTTTCCCCACGACTTCTTCAGGGCTTCTGGCAAAACAAGATGTGAAGCGATTCTCTCTGCCGGTTGTACTTCCATCCCCGCTGGTGAAGGGAGGTCGATAAACCTAAAATGTTGGCAGTCCTGTGTAGGGACCTCGAGACGAGCTTACTGTAGAGGCTTCAGCGCGTGTACAACTGTCCAATGGGGGAAAGTGAGGTGCGGGTTTAAATGTGGGGCTCAGCTGTTTGAGGTCAGCAAAATTAATTTAAAAACACCAACTCCAGCCCGAGTAAGAGATATCAAGAGTGGATATCCGAGACAGCGAGTCACCGATACTCCGGCACGACAGATACAGCGTGCTCGCTGTCCCGGATATTCACTCTTGATTGGGTAGTTGTACTCGCGCTGAGGCCTCTACAGTCAGCTCGGGCAACCATTGCGGAAAGAATGAAAAAGGAAAAATACAGCTCTTGATTATTCATCTTTACAGTTATCGTATCCATGTGATGTTATACTTTCAATCTGTGACCAGACACGACAAAGAAATCTGATCTTTAGATACTGTTTATGTGTGCACTGGATTGTTGTTGTCTTGCATGACCTTGGGTCAATTAGTTTGGAGGTTCTGGGTTATCCCCTACGAGTAGCACCGTCCTATGTAGAATCAAGAATACTACACGCACACTCGATGTCGGCGCCATATGCTCAAACCCCTTTCTCTTGGAGTTAAATTAGTTATTGGAAGGTGTAAGAGTGCTACTACCTTATTGGAAATGTTCCCAAAGGTCGCTTTGATCACTATCAGACAATTCTAAGCAGTTAGCAAAGTCCGGCACACAGCTATAAAATAAAGTTTGTTTAAAGCAAGACGGAAATCCTGCCATTCGGCAATCAAAATCTGTTTTCCCCAAAACACTGGTGGCCTGATGATGCTGAAGCCCCCCCCCCAATACCATCTCGTATGCCCGAAATCTGGGCATCAAATTTGACGACCAACTGTCTTTTAAACAGCAAGCAGTGGCCGTAGCTGGTATGTGTTTTCACTTAATCAAATCTTTGAGGAAGTTTTTTGATCTTCTTCCTCTGTCAGCCAGGAAAACGGTTGCAGTCGCTTTAATAACCTCAAAGCTAGATTACTGTAATGGCCTATATGCTGGAGCTAATAAGTCCGTACTCCACAGGCTACAGATGGTCCAGCTTGCAACTGCCCGGCTGGTGCTACGTTGGCCCCGCAAGTCATCTGCTTCGGCCGCGCTGAATGCGCTTCATTGGTTACCAATTGGAAAAAGGATCCTATTTAAGATTCTTTTGATTACCTTTAGAGCCTTTCAACAGCAAGGGCCCAAATATCTGTCCAATGGCTTTAAACGGTACCATCCCACCCGTTGTCTGAGGTCTGCCAGTCAGAACCTACTAATAATTCCAAGATTTAGTCTTGCAACTAAAGGAGGGAAATCCCTTTTTGTTCTGGGCGCTAAGGCTTGGAACAAGCTTCCGCCTTATCTTTGGTCATTGTCCCATGAAAATCAGTTTAGGAAAGCCCTAAAAACCAGGGTGTTTTCCCTCACAGATGCCGCCTGCAGAGCACTAGTGTAAAGTTTATTCCACCGAGCTGCTTTCTTCCCTCCAATCTATTTCATCTGGGTTGGTTAAAGCGCCAAGATACTCCTTGGAGTGATAGGAGCGCTATAAAAGTGTCCATTACATTTACATTTACATTTACAGGCTTCACCATTGCCCTCCTTAGGCATCACCCCGGTTAGTTGGGGAATAGGCTCCTAATGGCAACTCGGCTCTAGTTAAAATGGGCCGACACACACTCAGGGTAAGGGAAACAGGATTGTGATCACTAAAAACATTATGTGATATGTTAAAGCTAAATATCAGTAAAAGAAAGGGGTGGAAACAAAAATAATATCTAGAATGGTGGAACAGCCCCTGCCATTAAGAGTAGGGAGAATTTGTAATGCTGGAGAGAAAGCCAACTTGTCCAAAGGGAAGACTACATTGTTTTTGTGTAAGACATTATTTAGCTCTATATCTTCTGAGAGGTAAACATCACTTACAACGCAGGCATTACAACGCACTACCATTACATCGCAACCATTACAACGCAAACCATTACAACGCATTGCGCTGGGGGGCGCTCTAGGATAGGGAATATATTTAATTTACTATCCAACACCTTCCCTACTATCCACGGGGACTGGAGTTGGAATAGTAAATTAAATAATTCACTATCCAGCGCCTAAAAGCACTATGCGTTGGAATGGTATGCGATGTAAAAACCGCGTTGTAACAGCAGGCGTTGTAATAGCCTGCGTTGTAACGTCATAGATCCCTTCTGAGAAGATGCTGTGTTTGGTGATCTGCCACCATGTCAGAGCTATCTCGCAGATACGTGTTCTTCATGCGAGCTTTATGATCAGCTATCTTTGCTTTGGCTTGTGTCCGTGTTTGGAGGAAACCAAACGTGTTAACCCTCCACATTCACCACAACGCTGTTAAAAGAGTTGTTTTAAATTTGCCGCCTAACTTATTGAAGGTTTTTCCGTCAAAGTTGCAAGCTTTGTGAAGTTCAGTTGTTTGTGAGGTTCAGTCAAACCTAAAAAACACCTCCAGCATGTTTTACTCTGGAAAAGCAGCAAAGCCAATTACTAGCAAGAGTATTCTTTATGGCAAAAATGTCTTTGTTGGAAATCTCTTCTTCCAAAACTTTTCTACTGTGTAATTAAATACTCAGTCCTAAGTTTGCTACACCAGACTCACCAGATATGGTAATTTAGTGCATGAGCATGAACAACTGAGAAGCATTGTGGCTGACATTACTTCTCGGAGATTCGTGCTCATACGCAAAATACCCATATCCCTATATCGCCATATCTGATGAGGTTGGTGTGGCAAATTTAGGATTTAATATTTTATTGAACCTGAATGAAGTGTTTCCTCCATTGAAACTAGCTACCCACATTCTATGAAAAGGAAGGGCAGAGGGAATGCTCTTATCTTCACAACATTGCAAAAGCTTGTTTTGCTGCTTGGAACAGCTCAGTTCTAAATTTTCCAGTGTATGATTTGTAGATTACCTTGGCCTGGTATATTCCATAGAGGTAGCCCAATTTAGGCTCAGGTAACATCATAACTTTTCTTCAATACTCTCCTCTACATTACACACATATTGATTCTTGGGGACTGGCATTTTACCTAGATACGACACTGCACACCAAACACAAGATTTTCCATGGTAAAAGCCTCATACATTATGCTTGAGGATTATTAGAAACTCAGCAGGACTACCATCTCCTGTATAATAACTATGTATAAAGTTAATTCCCGACACCATCCTAAGTCCGACAAGTGGCACAGCAAGGTAGAACCCCCAGGGAGACCTTTGGGTATATAAACATCACATCTTGCTGAGATAGAGAGAGAAGATCAGGATTTCTCTGTCGACACACATTGATGCGAGACGCTGAGGTTCCTGCATGCAGATACTCCAGCTCACTGTGGTCTAACATCCCTTGCAGGGTACCCAACTCAAGACCAAGACGGGATCTCACACTCTCTCACTTCAGGTAATGGGGTTGACTTTATCCTAGAGGGATTCATGGCTTAACACCTACATACATGCTATGTACACTTAGGTACATTTAGTTATGGTAGAATTGTAGGAGTACTAATTTTATTGTCATGTATTTTATAATGTTAATGTTAATGTTATTGGAATTTGTATAGCGCTCGGCTGCCCCAGCCAAGGGGCAGCCTGCATGTATTCATGGTTATAGCAAAATGGTAGAAATCTACCATCCTTTTGCTCTCTTAGTGCTTCTAATCATTTTTTTTCTTTTACTGACTCATGGTTGTTTCAGCACACTATTTTTACACTAGAATAATGACTGTTCAATAAATACTGATTGAGAAACATCCATATCGTTTTTTCTGTGTATCTCTCTGAGACTAAATGAGCACAAGTGACTGAGCGAAAAGTAGTACACTGTTTCCACGGTCCTGAGGGATCAGGGTTGTCATGTTCGATAGATGCCATGAACTATTCTTTCCTTGGTGATAGAAGTTTCTAGTGGCACTCTTAACAAGCTGGTAGACAGACTAACATACCTGGTGGGGGTTGTCTAGAATCAGTCTGACACAGATCCTACAGTGTATGTTAACTAAACACGCAGATCCTATATAGGGTTGTTAGGAACTTCACAACATGGTACCCAACGTTGGTTGGGTACTTATTTAACAGTCAATTCTGAGTAGTTCATTTGTGCTATTCTCAAAGACCCCTACTCACATTTCCCCAGAGACGTCAGGAGGGGGAGGGTACAAAAATCTGCCGCATCTGAGAAGGCAAACATCCTATTTATCGTCTCTTGGTTACTCAAGCTTGAAGGGCATATTGTTCCTATTTGTGCATAACACCTTATTTGTTCCCTTGGAAAACACTTCTTATTTAAACAATTACTGAATTACTTGAAAACGCTGTACATGAGCTAAATCTCTCACCAGAAGAAGACGATGCAGACGCAATAGAAATTACAGAATATGTTAGAAATGCTATCACCCTAAAACTAGCTGCATATGGTTAACAGCTAGAGGTGGGCCAATAATTTCTGTGATTGAGGCACACAAATTTAGAACAGATGTATTCTATTCCTGGATTACACAGGCAAATGCACTAACAAAGACATTTCATTACCATACAGAAGTTGTCGTACCAAATATTGTCCGTACAAGGACATTGAAGTTACGCCCACTTACCAGGGGCACTTATACTTATTTAAAGGTGCCCACCCCAAATACAAGAAATAAAGTAAGGCTTGGGCCGTTCGGAAGAGACGGGGCAACATGGCCAGTACTAGAGACCTACACACTGCATCCTGATATTGAAACAATGCCAGCAGGACACTTATGTATACTTCATAAAGAATTAATAAAACTTTACAGAAATATGAAACAATTTGTGCTGTGGACACTCACAGTTCAGCCAGCAACGGCTACACCAATAGGTCCGACTCAAACATCAACAACTAAAATTACACCACAAACATTACACGCAGTAATGGGTAAAATGCTCACTAAACGTGAACAAATGCCATTCTTGGTGGCTCAAAAAAGAGTTAGAGGTGGTACTTCAAAACACAAGCCACATGAAAAACACAGAATGTGAACAATTTGCTTGCCCATGGGGATAAGCCCCAAGATAGAGGATTGTACCTCTTGGGGTACAGTTTTCCCTGCCATACATACCAGGACTTATGGTATCCATTCAATAGCTGTAATACCATGTGTATTAAGACAAATACAGAACGAGTATGGAGCGGAACTTGCTCTAAACTTAGGGATGCAATTATTAGGTAACTTTGCCCATGTATCAGCTATAATATTAGCAAATATTAAAAGAGAAGCAGCATCTGTGGCAATACGCCAAGGCATGAGGGAGTTCACTCCTCTACAACAGGAGCATGAATTACCAAAAAGAATTGAAACTGCTTATGCAGAATTAGGTAGAGACAGTTTGGGGGCCAGAGCAGTAAAACCTCAACTTATGGGTGATCCTGAGAAGGATAACACTAAGCACACACTTGCTTCTTCCAAGTAGAAATGGGATAATAACAAATAACAAAAGAATAAAGACAATATATCTCAATCAAGAGGTAGGTCTCCTCAACAGGAGCCCTCCAAAAGGAGGTATAACCTTAGGAATAGGGACAACATTAGAAAACCTGGCAGGTATCAGGACACTGATATATATTCCTCTTGTTTCTCTCAGGGTTCATCGAAAAACTCAGAGAGGGAAGGACAGTTAGAACACAGAGAAGAAGAGCATACAAAGTCCAGAGACGCACAACGCACTTCACTACACTTCTAAAAAAGAAGAAAATCCTTATTCAAAACCTCAATTAAAAAAGAAGAAAGTAGGAGGTCTCAAAGTTAGACATGCCCAGAATTCTGAGAACTCAACCACCAAACGGGGCTCTGATGATGCTAGACAGCGCAGCAGAAGTAACAATAGCTCGCCAGAACCTGATGGAATTTCTGATGACAGAGGAGTTGAGTGAACATATCACATTGGAAACACCTGATACTAGGATAAGTGTCCCACATACATTACATGAAATAACACTCCAAATGGAGGGGGACAAGCCCAGCAATATTGATGTTCTCTTTTGGGAGAACCTAACTTTTGGCTACAACATTCTTTTAGCTGAAAGAGATTGGCTGCCTACTATTGTTATGGATTGCCCAAAGGAAGAAACAATATTTATGCCAGCTTTTTCCAATGTCGTTCCCCAATAATATAAAACACACATACACACTGGAGTGGGCAGTAGCCTTTGCTTCAGCATTATATTGCAACCATAATGGATGGGATGAAGAGTCAACCCACCACGTGATATCATCAAAATCTACTCCACAGAGACAGTATCCAATTAAACAAGATGCTAAAAAACAGATCAGGGAGATCTTGGATCAACTTGAATACCAGGGGGTAATTGAAACATGCACATCTTCAATGAATAATCCTTTTTTTCCCGTTATGAAACCAGACAACTCATATCGTCTAGTTTTAGATTACAGAGATCTTAACTCATGCACGAAAATATTTGCAGTACAAAACACATATAGTGCTACAAAAATGAATTAAATTGTGCAGAAAAAATACAAAACAACACTGTATATCTCAAATTGATATTGATATTGATATTGAGAGATGTATTTATAAAGCGCTCGTTCGCCCGGGGGCTTCATGGCGCTATAGACAGGGACACAACGCATCAGTCACAGGAAGCAAAGAGGAACTCATCAAAACGCTTGAGAAAAGAGCCATGTTTTGAGGGAGTGTCTGAAACTAAGGATGTTTTCGCACATTTTAAGGTAAAGAGGAAGGGAGTTCCAGAAGGCAGCTGCAAGGTGGTCAAAGCAGCTGCCTCCAAGACGCTTCCTTTTATAAGTAGGGACAGTCAGAAGATGTTTATGCATGGAGCGAAGATTCCTAGGGGGGTCATATTTTTTAAACAGATCTCTGATGAATAGGGGGCCTGATTGTTGTAAGGACTTAAATAAAATACAACCAGTCTTAAAAGCCACCCGTTGCTCAACAGGCAGCCAATGTAGTTGTTTTAAGCCCAGTCTGACAGACTGCCTCTTAGGTAGATTCAGAATGAGTCTAGCTGCCTGATTCTGAATCAGCTGGAGGCGCTTTAACTCGCCGACCGGGAGGCCAAGATAGAGACTGTTGGAGAAATCCAATCTAGACAGAACCAGGGAGATAACAATCTGTGTGAGCGCCTCCAAAGAGAAGAAACGAGCAATTTTCTTAATTTTCTTCAGCTGAAATAGACTGGAGGACACCACTGCGCTGACCTGCCTTTTCAGAGACAGATCTTCGCTAAGGAAGATTCCTAGGCTCTTAACCGAGGACGATTTAAGTGGGGGGGCTCCCATGCTGGACGGCCAAAAGCCAGGGTTCCAGCTGAGTACACTCTGCCCAGGCAAGACCAACTCAGTCTTGCCTGGGTTGAGCTTCAGGTGATTGCAGCTCATCCAACTCAGGATGTGAGACATGGTGTTTTGAAACACTACCACTGAGTCCTCGGTGTTTAAGGGAAAGATGAGCTGCAAATCATCTGCGTAATTGAAGATGGTGACTCTGGTATCCCTGAGGGAGTACAGCAGGGGGCGTAGGTAAAGATTAAAAAGCAAAGGTGACAGGGAGGAGCCCTGAGGGACTCCACAGGTAGTAGGGATAGTGGGGGCCGTGAAGGGGCCCAGTCTCACGGATTGGGTGCGGCCAGTAATAAATGAGCGAATCCAGCTCAGCGCAGGACCCCTAAGGCCGGCCTGTTCGACACGGTTGACCAAGATGGTATAGTCAACCGTGTCGAATGCCGCTGATAGGTCTAATAAAACCAGCGCCTGATGGATCCCCTTGTCCAAAAAATGGATTTTCTGCCAAAATATAGCATCTGAAAGCAGATATTTGACAGCATTCTTGGTGTTAGGGTCAGAGTGTCAATTTTGTTGACTCCCCCAAGGGTATAAGAACAGCCCATGGTTGTTTTCTGCTAGAGTAACTGAGTTACTCCCGAATCTGGATGAAGAGGCATTGTCCTATGTAGATGATAT
The DNA here is from genome assembly GCF_964263255.1 of Lissotriton vulgaris. NCBI lineage: Eukaryota > Metazoa > Chordata > Amphibia > Caudata > Salamandridae > Lissotriton > Lissotriton vulgaris. The sequence goes on from NC_141698.1 coordinate 905,458,581, forward strand.
TTATCTGACAGATGATGACCTAGAGGAACACTTGAGCAGGTTGAGCACCATCATTTTGGGATTCTCTCCTGAGTGCTACAAATTTAACTTTAAAAAATCAAAAATAGCCCACCTCAATGTCCTATTTTTGGAATATGAGTTTGCAAGTGAAGGAAAAAGCTTGGCAGCCAACTTTTTAGAAAGGTGCGTTCTGCTACAACCTCCAAAATCATTGAAAAATTTACAATCAATACAGGGATTCCTGAACTTTAGTAGAACACACATTTTGGATTACGCAGAAAGGGTTAAACATTTATATGACCTCATAAGACCTGCTTTTTCAGTTAGATAATGGAAACAAGGACACAGAGACACCCTTTTGTTCCCTACAAGCTGACATGATAGCTTCAGAACACTTACAGTCACGCGTAACTGTCCGCAACCTCGTGATCCGTATAGTTGCGGGTCAATCTGGGTACACCTACCTAACACCTACCTAACATACAATGAAGGTGAAACAGTACCCATAGCATACAAATCACACTTATATACGAACACTGAGATGTGTTTTGCCAACACAGAAAAAATGCTGTAGTGAGAAAAAGAGCACTGGCTCTTGGAAGCAAATAATTGTTGTGACTCAAGTACCAGCCTTGGAGGCTCCTACAAAAGCAAGCGTCCCAAATGCTAAAGCCTTACATCTGATATGGATACAATGGGCTAATTCTCTCACTGAATCAGACGTAGAATACAGAGACCACTCAAATCTAAAAACATAAGCATTTCTGCAATATGAATAAGAATATCCTCTCCTGAATGAAATAATGCCACTAGATCAGTATGAATATATTATTTACACTGACGGATCTGCCCAGCTGGCCATTGGAAGTAAACAACAATACAACGCCGCATATGAAGTTGTAAAAGGTCGTATGCAGGGAGAAAAATTCCATCAAAGCTGTACAAAAACACAGTCTCTGGCAGAATTAAAAGCTCTATTACTGGCACTGATAAATACAGATCAAGAATTCCCCACACTAATTGTGTGTGATTCCTTTCACTTTGTACAGTCATACAATGAATATCTTCACTACTGCGGTCAGAATGGGTTTAAAGACTCAAAAGGTGGCACAATTAAGCACTAAATGCTATGGGAACCGGTAGCAGAGTTAAAAACTAACTACCAAGAGGTCCCCTGATACACACACTGAGTTATCAACGTGATGGAATTGACGTTGAAGGGAGTTCATTGGCTGATGCAGCCGCAAAAGGGGCTGTACGGATTCCGAAGCTGCAATCACTGGTTCAAAAACGAGAATAGACAGAGACATTGTGGTTGCTGTCATTGCTGCACGCAATAACTCAGCTCTACCGAAAGAATTTCCACTCAAGTACTCCTACAAGTTAGATGAAAACAACGTCCCGTTTGCTTAGATTCCAGGAGTAGGGGATCGAGTAATTCCAAACATGAGTCTGGGTTCTGCACACACAGGCGTTACAGCAACAGTTTCTTCACTGAAACAACGCTATTGGTGGCCAGGGTTAACAAAACAGACCACAGACTATGTCTTAAAATGCGACATCTCTCATCAGATGAAGGGCTCCACCATAACACGCCCAGCGCAGACATCATTGCTATTATCAGACAGACCACTCATGTGTGTCTATTTGGACCACTGCAGCCCCTTACAACCTGATGTGGTTTAAAAATACATTATGATTGCAGTGGCTCCCTGCTCGAGATTCCTATGGGTATGGCCTCAACGCTCGGCTGACGCTCGAACTGTCAAAGATTTGTGAGTCTTCATAGGGACATACGCAGTTGGCACATTACATTCTGGCAGTGGCCCTGCGTTTAGCTCTAGGGCTTACAAAGAAGCCATGGGACATTTGGGTGTTGCACTATGGTACTCCTCTTGGTACCATCCCGAGGGAAATTCAGTTGTGGAGAGGAAGAACCGGGACGTAAAGCAATCATTAACAGCTACAGCATTAGGCACGGGTGGTAGTTGGGTCAATCATTTATATGGGGTATAGAGGGCCTTGAAAAACATCTCCAGGGGGTGTCACTCCTTATGAGGTCCTTTTTGGGACGAGAATGTGGGCACTTGATCTCAATTGTGATGGCACAGTGGCAGATGAAAAATCTTTTGACATCAATAAACGTTTGGCTGTTCTACAGGATCTGAATGAATCCAGGTTACTACAAAGCAATATGCAGATAAAGGGGACAACCACTGGGAAAGCAAGCCAGTAACGGCAAGACATGTCTGGGTCCCTAAAGTCGAGATCGGGTCAGAGAAAAGATAGTGGACAAAAAAGAATTGGGGCCATCATACAGAAAGCCTGTACCTGTCCTGGCAGTCGAAGGAACAAGAACTGTACTTCTGCCACCCCATGCTGGAAAGAATGAGAAACGATTTGTCTCCATTGATCTGATAAAACCACACTGTGTGGCCGATAGTAAATAGTAGGTCTTCTGGGCACCTGAGTAGCCGACGTACTCCTCTTGCTACCATACGTGAACTTCAAACAGAAAGGCTCATCACGTTTGAAGAGTCACCTATACGGAATGATGGACTGTGTAACAATGCCATGGAACTTTTACCTCTAGATACAGAAATGCAAAATCAAACCGAAAGACACATTTTTATTCGACCTAACACTGATGTCTACATAAATATGCCTCAACAAGAGCCATCTACAAGTTCAACAAAATCTGCTGAGCTACCTAAGATAGATGGAACTGCATCTAGCTATTTCATCGACTTTGATACCTTTTCATTGGATCCAAGTAAACCCAATATCTCATCATAAACAAATCAAAGACATCTTTATTTTTCTTAAAACCTGGTGTCACCTTGGCTAGAACTTTCGATAACCACTGGTATACTGTTCTTTCTTTTCTGGATAGGCTTAGTAACTGTTTTCTGCTTACTTATCTGTGCCAAAGCTTTGTAGGATTGAAAGTGAATATGATCAATTACAATTTACAATTTTATTAATAAACTGCATGATTACTTTATATCTTTACAGTATAAGATCAAAAAAAGAAGCTTTATGAACGTCCCGACTCCCCCCCTCACAAGTCCCATCCACACATAAAAGTGAAAGTCACTTTAAGTTAAATATTAACATATGAGTCCTGATTAGCTGTCCAAAACAGAGTTCTTTTAAAAGGACTGATGTATAGGTTGTACCAGTGTTTCCCAACTGATAAGGGGAGGCACATGAAAGTTCGGTAGAGTCAATTCATGTACCAAGGGCTGTTGACGAAAGATGGATTCTTCGTGGGTCTTTAAACCAGCCCAGGTTGGATAACTGGGGCGGAAGGCTTCCAGTTACTTTGCAGACAATGCCGTTAAGTGGGAGTTGAGTGCCATATTTACCTGGTGTATAAATTTCCCAACTCTGGCTATCAAACAGGTCGTGGAGACTGAGAGGCACCAGTCCGAAGCCTCTCTGCAAGTTCTATAGTCCGTGTTCCATAAAATCGGAAGCAGCAAGCGATGGCGATCATTGGCCAGCTTTGTGCAACAGCACAGCAAGTGTAGCCAGGATTCTCTACGGTAATTGCATAGACGACAGGCCAGTGTGTCATCCGTACGGGCCCATTTGGGGTTGAAGTCCATGATCCTGAGGGCCAAAAGTCGAAAGTACAAAATTTTCTTTCTCGCGTAAGAGGATACTGGATCTTGCAGGTAAGGTTGGGGTTTACCTGGAATATATGGTTTGTCCAGGGCCTGAGTTAGTGGATTTTGCCGAAGAGATGCAAGGTCAAGTCCAAAGGAGATGATCCGGACTTGGCGCTTAACTGCTTGGGCCCAGGCTGAGAAAGGAATTTCGTGCAGGGACAAACTCCTTCTTTCGATTTTCAATGCTGTAATAGCTTGTCCTACCTTTGAGTACCAGGGGGAGCCACCTCATCAAAGATTGATTTTAGGTAGTGCTTTAGCGAATGTTCTGGTGCTTTCAATACTCTAATATAGAGTTTTAAAAGGTCCCCCAGTAATACCAGCTCAGGTCGCTTAAGACCTATTTCTAGCCTTAATCTAGTGTTCCTTGCGTATCTAGGGGCCTGTAGCACCATCTTATAGGCTTTCGCCTGGGCCGCGTTTACCACTTTGTCAAATGCACCAGGGTAGGCTATGTGCCCATATGCAATGGCAGGGATCAGTTTTGCCCAAAGCACTGTCAACATTGGTTCTGCTGAGGGACTGTCCAAGCGGTGGCATAAGCGTCTTAGCGACAGAATGGTTTTGTCAACTATAGGTTTAAGCTCCTTCAGATGTTTGACTGCAGAGGCACTCTCAGAGACCCAGGTGCCCAGATAGTTGTAGGATGGGGCAGTGACGATACGGTGCTCCCCCAGAGACCATGAAGCTTCTTTTTTGAGGGGGTATTTGCCAAAAATGACGATTTTGGTTTTTCTCACGTTGATCCATAAGTCATTTGACTTATTGTATAAGGCCAAACTGCTTAAGGCTCTTTGGAGCCCCACCCTAGTGTGGTCCATGATCACCGTGTCGTCTGCATACTGGAGTGTTCCCAAGACGAGCCTCCCCAGTTTTGGAGGTGCCAAGTTGGCATCTTTCAGAGCTGTCCCCATGTCCGCAGTATACAAGTTAAAAAGCATGGGGGCCAAGACGCACCCCTGCTTGAGGCCCGAGTTGGTTTCAATTCTTGCAGTTGTTATTGTAGGGTTTAGCTTCACCTTCACCCAGGTGCCCTCATAGAGCGCTTTGATAGCTTTTAGCAGAGCCTTTGGTAGCCCCCACGAGTCAAGTTTTGCCCAGAGCCGGCCCCTGTTCACTCGGTCAAAGGCTGTGGAGTAGTCTATGAAACAGCAGAACAGGGGCGGTTTGTTCCTCGTATTGGCCTTCTTCGCAAGGTAGGAAAGGGCTAAGATGTTGTCAAGAGTGGAGCTATGGGCCCTAAAGCCGGTCTGTGTGGGCGGAAGAATGCCGTTCTTGTCCACCCAATCCTCCAGATCCCTGAGAAGAAGGCGGGCGTATATCTTTGCTTCTACGTCTAGGAGAGCTATAAGCCTATAATTGGCCGGGTTCGTGTGGTCCCCCTTTTTATGGATGGGGAATAGAATAGAACCTTTCCGAGAGGATGGCAACATTGCCGTGGCAAAAGAATGGTTAAATAAAGGGGGGAGTCTGGATGCAAAAAAGGCTGAGGCAGTTTTCAGAACCTGGGCCGGAATCCCATTTGGGACTGGAGCGCCATCAGCTCTTATGGCCTTGATGCACTTTAGTACCTCTTTTTCTGTGAACGATCCGGTGCAGGTCGAGTGTACGCCTTCTGACGTAGCTCTTTCGGGTTCGATAATTTCCGCCGCCACCTTGGACCACGCACGGCTTCCTGCAGTGGCCTGATTTGACTCACAGGTATACAGCCCCTTGGCATACTGTTCCCACACTTTCCCTGCAACACTATTTTCCTTTTGCTCTCCTCTGGGGGTCAGACTGTTAATGAAACGCCAAAGCTTGCTATTGTCATTTCCTTTAATTAAGGAGAACACAGTCAACCAATTCTGTTCAGTCTGCAGTTTTTTTTGGGCCCAGACTTTCTTTTTATAGTCTGTTCGTAGAGCAGCAATGGAGTATCTCCCTGACAAATGAGTGCCTTTCTTTTCTGCCCTGATTGCCTTATTTAGAGCACGCTTACACTGTGACAGGCACCACGATGTTGCACGGCGAGGATCAGAGTGGAATTGGCGACTTCTTGGATGATGGTTATTGCCCAGACGTTCCAATAAGTCGGAGGTCAGAGTTTCCCAGAGGTGGATGATGTTCTTAGTTTGAACTGGGTTAGGTTCTTCCTCCCTTCTAGCTACATAGTCTAGCAGGCTATGACTGAGATTGGTTGACCATTTTATTCTTTTAAGCACATTGTGATGTTCCTCCCCCGTGGTAGTTCCAATAACTACTTGTAATTCTGCTTGTACCCGCGCCAGATTGAATGTGGCGTGGAGGGGCCTATGATCGCTTTCCTCTCTGTCGTCCACTGTGAAGTTGCAAAGATTGTGGGCAAGCCCTTCATTGATAAAGATGTAGTCTATAGTAGGGGTGGGCGGCCAGCTACGCTCCGTGCACGGAGTGTGCGTAGTGCCGCCTACTCCGCATTTTGCCCCGCCACCCGCCTCCCTCCCGCCCTCCCTAAATACTTTCAATTAAACGAGTAAAATAATTAAAACGCACTTACCTTGCCCGCCGCTGCCCGCCGCGTCCCTGGGGCTCGCTATCTGCAGTCTTCCGTCTTGTTTACTAATGCGCATGCGCGGGCGGCCGCGCATGCGCATTTTCTCGTGAGAGATAGCGAGCCCCGGGGACGCGGCGGACAGCGGCGGGCAAGGTAAGTGCGTTTTAATTATTTTACTCGTTTAATTGAAAGTATTTAGGGAGGGCGGGAGGGAGGCGTGTGGCGGGGCTGGCGGCCAGTGGTGTTTGCGTAGTGGGGCTACGCGGAGTGCGGAGGTGGGCGTAGTTTCTCGCCCACTTCGCGTAGCTCCGCGAATCCCCACTACGCCCACTACGCCCAGGGCTAGTCTATAGTAGAGACATTTCTAAAGGTCGGGATGGTGGTCCATTCAGGTTGGGTCTTTTTTTGTATTCTATGGGTGTAGTGCAGCTTAAAATATGCGAGAAATTCAGTCAGTGGGGCCGACTTCTTGCTTGATGGAGCCTCCGAAATTAAACCCAAGCCTCTGTGATTGAAGTCGCCCGCGATTATTACGTGTTGGTCCTTCCAATTTATTAAAAGATCTTCCAAAATTGAAATAAGTGATTCCATGGCCTGGGAGGATTGATACTTAATTGGGTTGAAATAACAATTAATTAGTAGAAGGGGGCAAGATTTTTGACCCGATGACAACCCACTGATTAGGATGGCTTGAAGATCAGGAGACCCCAACTTTAATTCAGTTGTGTTAATTTTGCACGCATGACTTACGTAGATAGAGAGACCCCCTTCTCTAGTTTGGTCTGGTCTGCCCTGTTCCCATGATGCACTGGGCCAGGGTCAGACTAATTTGCATATAGCCAAGTTCTGAGCTGGGATGGTGCAGTGAGCTGAAAAACGGTGATGGATCAAGCCCTGATCTTTGGACTGGGTAAGAGTGGTCTGCTTAATTCAGACACTCTGTTCATCACCACCCCCTTTTCTGAATCATTTTTGTCCACCATGAGCGTGGAAGGGTATACTCAGATGTGAGTCCCTAGCTCATTGCACCATCAGGATTCAAGCAAGCCGGGCCGAAGACGGCTGAAATGCCAGAAACCGGTCCCCGGTAGCTTGTTTCCTTCCCAGTATAAGAATTGGCTTGGTAGTTTGGTCTGCCCTGTTCCCATGATGCACTGGGCCAGGGTCAGACTAATTTGCATATAGCCAAGTTCTGAGCTGGGATGGTGCAGTGAGCTGAAAAACGGTGATGGATCAAGCCCTGATCTTTGGACTGGGTAAGAGTGGTCTGCTTAATTCAGACACTCTGTTCATCACCACCCCCTTTTCTGAATCGTTATATCACTACAGCAGCCAGAACAGGAACAGGAGCCAAGCCGCCTTTTCAGCTTTTTCTGTGTACCTGTGTGCCTGGACCGCAGAACCTGGAAGTCCGGGTGAGCATCTCAGGGCTACTAAGAGGGGAGGGGGATTTTGGGGTGAGCTGGGGAGGGCTCTGGGGCTCCAGTGTATGTTAACTAAACACGCAGATCCTATATAGGGTTTATAGGAACTACACAACATGGTACCCAACGTTGGTTGGGTACTTATTTAACAGTCAATTCTGAGTAGTTCATTTGTGCTATTCTCAGAGACCCCTACTCACATTTCCCCAGAGACGTCAGGAGGGGGAGGGTACAAAAATCTGCCGCATCTGAGTAGTCAAACATCCTATTTATCGTCTCTTGGTTACTCAAGTTTGAAGGGCATATTGTTCCTATTTGTGCATATCACCTTATTTGTTCCCTTGGAAAACACTTCTTATTTAAACAATTACTGAATTACTTGAAAACGCTGTACATGAGCTAAATCTCTCACCAGAAGAAGACGATGCAGACGCAATAGAAATTACAGAATATGTTAGAAATGCTATCACCCTAAAACTAGCTGCATATGGTTAACAGCTAGAGGTGGGCCAATAATTTCTGTGATTGAGGCACACAAATTTAGAACAGATGTATTCTATTCCTGGATTACACAGGCAAATGCACTAACAAAGGCATTTCATTACCATACAGAAGTTGTCGTACCAAATATTGTCCGTACAAGGACATTGAAGTTCCGCCCACTTACCAGGGGCACTTATACTTATTTAAAGGTGCCCACCCCAAATACAAGAAATAAAGTAAGGCTTGGGCCGCTCGGAAGAGACGGGGCAACATGGCCAGTACTAGAGACCTACACACTGCATCCTGATATTGAAACAATGCCAGCAGGACACTTATGTATACTTCATAAAGAATTAATAAAACTTTACAGAAATATGAAACAATTCGTGCTGTGGACACTCACAGTTCAGCCAGCAACGGCTACACCAATAGGTCCGACTCAAACATCAACAACTAAAATTACACCACAAACATTACACGCAGTAATGGGTAAAATGCTCACTAAACGTGAACAAATGCCATTCTTGGTGGCTCAAAAAAGAGTTAGAGGTGGTACTTCAAAACACAAGCCACATGAAAAACACAGAATGTTAACAATTTGCTTGCCCATGGGGATAAGCCCCCAGATAGAGGATTGTACCTCTTGGGGTACAGTTTTCCCTGCCATACATACCAGGACTTATGGTATCCATTCAATAGCTGTAATACCATGTGTATTAAGACAAATACAGAACGAGTATGGAGCGGAACTTGCTCTAAACTTAGGGATGCAATTATTAGGTAACTTTGCCCATGTATCAGCTATAATATTAGCAAATATTAAAAGAGAAGCAGCATCTGTGGCAATACGCCAAGGCATGAGGGAGTTCACTCCTCTACAACAGGAGCATGAATTACCAAAAAGAATTGAAACTGCTTATGCAGAATTAGGTAGAGACAGTTTGGGGGCCAGAGCAGTAAAACCTCAACTTATGGGTGATCCTGAGAAGGATAACACTAAGCACACACTTGCTTCTTCCAAGTAGAAATGGGATAATAACAAATAACAAAAGAATAAAGACAATATATCTCAATCAAGAGGTAGGTCTCCTCAACAGGAGCCCTCCAAAAGGAGGTATAAACTTAGGAATAGGGACAACATTAGAAAACCTGGCAGGTATCAGGACACTGATATATATTCCTCTTGTTTCTCTCAGGGTTCATCGAAAAACTCAGAGAGGGAAGGACAGTTAGAACACTGAGAAGAAGAGCATACAAAGTCCAGAGACGCACAACGCACTTCACTACACTTCTAAAAAAGAAGACAATCCTTATTCAAAACCTCAATTAAAAAAGAAGAAAGTAGGAGGTCTCAAAGTTAGACATGCCCAGAATTCTGAGAACTCAACCACCAAACGGGGCTCTGATGATGCTAGACAGCGCAGCAGAAGTAACAATAGCTCGCCAGAACCTGATGGAATTTCTGATGACAGAGGAGTTGAGTGAACATATCACATTGGAAACACCTGATACTAGGATAAGTGTCCCACATACATTACATGAAATAACACTCCAAATGGAGGAGGACAAGCCCAGCAATATTGATGTTCTCTTTTGGGAGAACCTGACTTTTGGCTACAACATTCTTTTAGCTGAAAGAGATTGGCTGCCTACTATTGTTATGGATTGCCCAAAGGAAGAAACAATATTTATGCCAGCTTTTTCCAATGTCGTTCCCCAATAATATAAAACACACATACACACTGGAGTGGGCAGTAGCCTTTGCTTCAGCATTATATTGCAACCATAATGGATGGGATGAAGAGTCAACCCACCACGTGATATCATCAAAATCTACTCCACAGAGACAGTATCCAATTAAACAAGATGCTAAAAAACAGATCAGGGAGATCTTGGATCAACTTGAATACCAGGGGGTAATTGAAACATGCACATCTTCAATGAATAATCCTTTTTTTCCCGTTATGAAACCAGACAACTCATATCGTCTAGTTTTAGATTACAGAGATCTTAACTCATGCACAAAAATATTTGCAGTACAAAACACATATAGTGCTACAAAAATGAATTAAATTGTGCAGAAAAAATACAAAACAACACTGTATATCTCAAATGGATTTTCTGCCAAAATATAGCATCTGAAAGCAGATATTTGACAGCATTCTTGGTGTTAGGGTCAGAGTGTCAATTTTGTTGACTCCCCCAAGGGTATAAGAACAGCCCATGGTTGTTTTCTGCTAGAGTAACTGAGTTACTCCCGAATCTGGATGAAGAGGCATTGTCCTATGTAGATGATATTTATCTGACAGATGATGACCTAGAGGAACACTTGAGCAGGTTGAGCACCATCATTTTGGGATTCTCTCCTGAGTGCTACAAATTTAACTTTAAAAAATCAAAAATAGCCTACCTCAATGTCCTATTTTTGGAATATGAGTTTTCAAGTGAAGGAAAAAGCTTGGCAGCCAACTTTTTAGAAAGGTGCGTTCTGCTCCAACCTCCAAAATCATTGAAAAATTTACAATCAATACAGGGATTCCTGAACTTTAGTAGAACACGCATTTTGGATTACGCAGAAAGGGTTAAACATTTATATGACCTCATAAGACCTGCTTTTTCAGTTAGATAATGGAAACAAGGACACAGAGACACCCTTTCGTTCCCTACAAGCTGACATGATAGCTTCAGAACACTTACAGTCACGCGTAACTGTCCGCAACCTCGTGATCCGTATAGTTGCGGGTCAATCTGGGTACACCTACCTAACACCTACCTAACATACAATGAAGGTGAAACAGTACCCATAGCATACAAATCACACTTATATACGAACACTGAGATGTGTTTTGCCAACACAGAAAAAATTCTGACAGCAGTACAGATTGCTGTAGTGAGAAAAAGAGCACTGGCTCTTGGAAGCAAATAATTGTTGTGACTCAAGTACCAGCCTTGGAGGCTCCTACAAAGGCAAGCGTCCCAAATGCTAAAGCCTTACATCTGATGTGGATACAATGGGCTAATTCTCTCACTGAATCAGACGTGGAATACAGAGACCACTCAAATCTAAAAACATAAGCATTTCTGCAATATGAATAAGAATATCCTCTCCTGAATGAAATAATGCCACTAGATCAGTATGAATATATTATTTACACTGACGGATCTGCCCAGCTGGCCATTGGAAGTAAACAACAATACAACGCCGCATATGCAGTTGTAAAAGGTCGTATGCAGGGAGAAAAATTCCATCAAAGCTGTACAAAAACACAGTCTCTGGCAGAATTAAAAGCTCTATTACTGGCACTGATAAATACAGATCAAGAATTCCCCACACTAATTGTGTGTGATTCCTTTTACTGTGTACAGTCATACAATGAATATCTTCACTTCTGCGGTCAGAATGGGTTTAAAGACTCAAAAGGTGGCACAATTAAGCACTAAATGCTATGGGAACAGGTAGCAGAGTTAAAAACGAACTACCAAGAGGTCCCCCGATACACACACTGAGTTATCAACGTGATGGAATTGACGTTGAAGGGAGTTCATTGGCTGATGCAGCCGCAAAAGGGGCTGTACGGATTCCGAAGCTGCAATCACTGGTTCAAAAACGAGAATAGACAGAGACATTGTGGTTGCTGTCATTGCTGCACGCAATAACTCAGCTCTACCGAAAAAATTTCCACTCAAGTACTCCTACAAGTTAGATGAAAACAACGTCCCGTTTGCTTAGATTCCAGGAGTAGGGGATCGAGTAATTCCAAACATGAGTCTGGGTTCTGCACACACAGGCGTTACAGCAACAGTTTCTTCACTGAAACAACGCTATTGGTGGCCAGGGTTAACAAAACAGACCACAGACTATGTCTTAAAATGCGACATCTCTCATCACATGAAGGGCTCCACCATAACACGCCCAGCGCAGACATCATTGTTATTATCAGACAGACCACTCATGTGTGTCTATTTGGACCACTGTAGCCCCTTACAACCTGATGTGGTTTAAAAATACATTATGATTGCAGTGGCTCCCTGCTCGAGATTCCTATGGGTATGGCCTCAACGCTCGGCTGACGCTCGAACTGTCAAAGATTTGTGAGTCTTCATAGGGACATACGCAGTTGGCACATTACATTCTGGCAGTGGCCCTGCGTTTAGCTCTAGGGCTTACAAAGAAGCCATGGGACATTTGGGTGTTGCACTATGGTACTCCTCTTGGTACCATCCCGAGGGAAATTCAGTTGTGGAGAGGAAGAACCGGGACGTAAAGCAATCATTAACAGCTACAGCATTAGGCACGGGTGGTAGTTGGGTCAATCATTTATATGGGGTATAGAGGGCCTTGAAAAACATCTCCAGGGGGTGTCACTCCTTATGAGGTCCTTTTTGGGACGAGAATGTGGGCACTTGATCTCGATTGTGATGGCACAGTGGCAGATGAAAAATCTTTTGACATCATTAAACGTTTGGCTGTTCTACAGGATCTGAATGAATCCAGGTTACTACAAAGCAATATGCAGATAAAGGGGACAACCACTGGGAAAGCAAGCCAGTCACGGCAAGACATGTCTGGGTCCCTAAAGTCGGGATCGGGTCAGAGAAAAGATAGTGGACAAAAAAGAATTGGGGCCATCATACAGAAAACCTGTACCTGTCCTGGCAGTCGAAGGAACAAGAACTGTACTTCTGCCACCCCATGCTGGAAAGAATGAGAAACGATTTGTCTCCATTGATCTGATAAAACCACACTGTGTGGCCGATAGTAAATAGTAGGTCTTCTGGGCACCTGAGTAGCCGACGTACTCCTCTTGCTACCATACATGAACTTCAAACAGAAAGGCTCATCACGTTTGAAGAGTCACCTATACGGAATGATGGACTGTGTAACAATGCCATGGAACTTTTACCTCTAGATACAGAAATGCAAAATCAAACCGAAAGACACATTTTTATTCGACCTAACACTGATGTCGACATAAATATGCCTCAACAAGAGCCATCTACAAGTTCAACAAAATCTGCTGAGCTACCTAAGATAGATGGAACTGCATCTAGCTATTTCATCGACTTTGATACCTTTTCATTGGATCCAAGTAAACCCAATATCTCATCATAAACAAATCAAAGACATCTTTATTTTTCTTAAAACCTGGTGTCACCTTGGCTAGAACTTTCGATAACCACTGGTATACTGTTCTTTCTTTTCTGGATAGGCTTAGTAACTGTTTTCTGCTTACTTATCTGTGCCAAAGCTTTGTAGGATTGAAAGTGAATATGATCAATTACAAATTACAATTTTATTAATAAACTGCATGATTACTTAAAATCTTTACAGTATAAGATAAAAAAAAGAAGCTTTATGAACGTCCCGACTCCCCCCCTCACAAGTCCCATCCACACATAAAAGTGAAAGTCACTTTAAGTTAAATATTAACATATGAGTCCTGATTAGCTGTCCAAAACAGAGTTCTTTTAAAAGGAGTGATGTATAGGTTGTACCAGTGTTTCCCAACTGATAAGGGGAGGCACATGAAAGTTCGGTAGAGTCAATTCATGTACCAAGGGCTGTTGACGAAAGATGGATTCTTTGTGGGTCTTTAAACCAGCCCAGGTTGGATAACTGGGGTGGAAGGCTTCCAGTTACTTTGCAGACAATGCCGTTAAGTGGGAGTCGAGTGCCATATTTACCTAGTGTATAAATTTCCCAACTCTGGCTATCAAACAGGTCGTGGAGACTGAGAGGCACCAGTCCGAAGCCTCTCTGCAAGTTCTATAGTCCGTGTTCCATAAAATCGGAAGCAGCAAGCGATGGCGATCATTGGCCAGCTTTGTGCAGCAGCACAGCAAGTGTAGCCAGGATTCTCTACGGTAATTGCATAGACGACAGGCCAGGGTGCCATCCGTACGGGCCCATTTGGGGTTGAAGTCCATGATCCTGAGGGCCAAAAGTCAAAGGTACAAAATTTTCTTTCTCGCGTAAGAGGATACTGGATCTTGCAGGTAAGGTTGGGGTTTACCTGGAATATATGATTTGTCCAGGGCCTGAGTTAGTGGATTTTGCCGAAGAGATGCAAGGTCAAGTCCAAAGGAGATGATCCGGACTTGGCGCTTAACTGCTTGGGCCCAGGCTGAGAAAGGAATTTCGTGCAGGGACAAACTCCTTCTTTCGATTTTCAATGCTGCAATAGCTTGTCCTACCTTTGAGTACCAGGGGGAGCCCACCTCATCAAAGATTGATTTTAGGTAGTGCTTTAGCGAATGTTCTGGTGCTTTCAATACTCTAATATAGAGTTTTAAAAGGTCCCCCAGTAATACCAGCTCAGGTCGCTTAAGACCTATTTCTAGCCTTAATCTAGTGTTCCCTGCGTATCTAGGGGCCTGTAGCACCATCTTATAGGCTTTCGCCTGGGCCGCGTTTACCACTTTGTCAAATGCACCAGGGTAGGCTATGTGCCCATATGCAATGGCAGGGATCAGTTTTGCCCAAAGCACTGTCAACATTGGTTCTGCTGAGGGACTGTCCAAGCGGTGGCATAAGCGTCTTAGCGACAGAATGGTTTTGTCAACTTTAGGTTTAAGCTCCTTCAGATGTTTGACTGCAGAGGCACTCTCAGAGACCCAGGTGCCCAGATAGTTGTAGGATGGGGCAGTGACGATACGGTGCTCCCCCAGAGACCATGAAGCTTCTTTTTTGAGGGGGTATTTGCCAAAAATGACGATTTTGGTCTTTCTCACGTTGATCCATAAGTCATTTGACTTATTGTATAAGGCCAAACTGCTTAAGGCTCTTTGGAGCCCCACCCTAGTGTGGTCCATGATCACCGTGTCGTCTGCATACTGGAGTGTTCCCAAGACGAGCCTCCCCAGTTTTGGAGGTGCCAAGTTGGCATCTTTCAGAGCTGTCCCCATGTCCGCAGTATACAAGTTGAAAAGCATGGGGGCCAAGACGCACCCCTGCTTGAGGCCCGAGTTTGTTTTAATTCTTGCAGTTGTTATTGTAGGGTTTAGCTTCACCTTGACCGAGGTGCCCTCATAGAGCGCTTTGATAGCTTTTAGAAGAGCCTTTGGTAGCCCCCACGAGTCAAGTTTTGCCCAGAGCCGGCCCCTGTTCACTCGGTCAAAGGCTGTGGAGTAGTCTATGAAACAGCAGAACAGGGGCGGTTTGTTCCTCGTATTGGCCTTCTTCGCAAGGTAGGAAAGGGCTAAGATGTTGTCAAGAGTGGAGCTATGGGCCCTAAAGCCGGTCTGTGTGGGCGGAAGAATGCCGTTCTTGTCCACCCAATCCTCCAGATCCCTGAGAAGAAGGCGGGCGTATATCTTTGCTTCTACGTCGAGGAGAGCTATAAGCCTATAATTGGCCGGGTTCGTGTGGTCCCCCTTTTTATGGATGGGGAATAGAATAGAACCTTTCCGAGAGGATGGCAACATTGCCGTGGCAAAAGAATGGTTAAATAAAGGGGGGAGTCTGGATGCAAAAAAGGCTGAGGCAGTTTTCAGAACCTGGGCCGGAATCCCATTTGGGCCTGGAGCGCCATCAGTTCTTATGGCCTTGATGCACTTTAGTACCTCTTTTTCTGTGAACGATCCGGTGCAGGTCGAGTGTACGCCTTCTGACGTAGCTCTTTCGGGTTCGATAATTTCCGCCGCCACCTTGGACCACGCACGGCTTCCTGCAGTGGCCTGATTTGACTCACAGGTATACAGCCCCTTGGCATACTGTTCCCACACTTTCCCTGCAACACTATTTTCCTTTTGCTCTCCTCTGGGGGTCAGACTGTTAATGAAACGCCAAAGCTTGCTATTGTCATTTCCTTTAATTAAGGAGAACACAGTCAACCAATTCTGTTCAGTCTGCAGTTTTTTGTGGGCCCAGACTTTCTTTTTATAGTCTGTTCGTAGAGCAGCAATGGAGTATCTCCCTGACAAATGAGTGCCTTTCTTTTCTGCCCTGATTGCCTTATTTAGAGCACGCTTACACTGTGACAGGCACCACGATGTTGCACGGCGAGGATCAGAGTGGAATTGGCGACTTCTTGGATGATGGTTATTGCCCAGACGTTCCAATAAGTCGGAGGTCAGAGTTTCCCAGAGGTGGATGATGTTCTTAGTTTAAACTGGGTTAGGTTCTTCCTCCCTTCTAGCTACATAGTCTAGCAGGCTATGACTGAGATTGGTTGACCATTTTATTCTTTTAAGCACATTGTGATGTTCCTCCCCCGTGGTAGTTCCAATAACTACTTGTAATTCTGCTTGTACCCGCGCCAGATTGAATGTGGCGCGGAGGGGCCTATGATCGCTTTCCTCTCTGTCGTCCACTGTGAAGTTGCAAAGATTGTGGGCAAGCCCTCCATTGATAAAGATGTAGTCTATAGTAGGGGTGGGCGGCCAGCTACGCTCCGTGCACGGAGTGTGCGTAGTGCCGCCTACTCCGCATTTTGCCCCGCCACCCGCCTCCCTCCCGCCCTCCCTAAATACTTTCAATTAAACGAGTAAAATAATTAAAACGCACTTACCTTGCCCGCCGCTTCCCGCCGCGTCCCCGGGGCTCGCTATCTGCAGTCTTCCGTCTTGTTTACTAATGCGCATGCGCGGGCGGCCGCGCATGCGCATTTTCTCGTGAGAGATAGCGAGCCCCGGGGACGCGGCGGGCAGCGGCGGGCAAGGTAAGTGCGTTTTAATTATTTTACTCGTTTAATTGAAAGTATTTAGGGAGGGCGGGAGGGAGGCGGGTGGCGGGGCTGGCGGCCAGTGGTGTTTGCGTAGTGGGGCTACGCGGAGTGCGGAGGTGGGCGTAGTTTCTCGCCCACTTCGCGTAGCTCCGCGAAGCCCCACTACGCCCACTACGCCCAGGGCTAGTCTATAGTAGAGACATTTGGTGGTCCATTCAGGTTGGGTCTTTTTTTGTATTCTATGAGTGTAGTGCAGCTTAAAATTTGCGAGAAATTCAGTCAGTGGGGCCGACTTCTTGCTTGATGGAACCTCCGAAATTAAACCCAAGCCTCTGTGATTGAAGTCGCCCGCGATTATTACGTGTTGGTCCTTCCAATTTATTAAAAGATCTTCCAAAATTGAAATAAGTGATTCCATGGCCTGGGAGGATTGATACTTAATTGGGTTGAAATAACAATTAATTAGTAGAAGGGGGCGAGATTTTTGACCTGATGACAACCCACTGATTAGGATGGCTTGAAGATCAGGAGACCCCAACTTTAATTCAGTTGTGTTAATTTTGCACGCATGACTTACGTAGATAGAGAGACCCCCTTCTCTAGTTTGGTCTGGTCTGCTCTGTTCCCATGATGCACTGGGCCAGGGTCAGACTAATTTGCATATAGCCAAGTTCTGAGCTGGGATGGTGCAGTGAGCTGAAAAACGGTGATGGATCAAGCCCTGATCTTTGGACTGGGTAAGAGTGGTCTGCTTAATTCAGACACTCTGTTCATCACCACCCCCTTTTCTGAATCATTTTTGTCCACCATAAGCGTGGAAGGGTATACTCAGATGTGAGTCCCTAGCTCATTGCACCATCAGGATTCAAGCAAGCCGGGCCGAAGACGGCTGAAATGCCAGAAACCGGTCCCCGGTAGCTTGTTTCCTTCCCAGTATAAGAATTGGCTTGGTAGTTTGGTCTGCCCTGTTCCCATGATGCACTGGGCCAGGGTCAGACTAATTTGCATATAGCCAAGTTCTGAGCTGGGATGGTGCAGTGAGCTGAAAAACGGTGATGGATCAAGCCCTGATCTTTGGACTGGGTAAGAGTGGTCTGCTTAATTCAGACACTCTGTTCATCACCACCCCCTTTTCTGAATCATTTTTGTCCACCATAAGCATGGAAGGGTATACTCAGATGTGAGTCCCTAGCTCATTGCACCATCAGGATTCAAGCAAGCCGGGCCGAAGATGGCTGAAATGCCAGAAACCGGTCCCCGGTAGCTTGTTTCCTTCCCAGTATAAGAATTGGCTTGGTAGTTTGGTCTGCCCTGTTCCCATGATGCACTGGGCCAGGGTCAGACTAATTTGCATATAGCCAAGTTCTGAGCTGGGATGGTGCAGTGAGCTGAAAAACGGTGATGGATCAAGCCCTGATCTTTGGACTGGGTAAGAGTGGTCTGCCTAATTCAGACACTCTGTTCATCACCACCCCCTTTTCTGAATCATTTTTGTCCACCATAAGCGTGGAAGGGTATACTCAGATGTGAGTCCCTAGCTCATTGCACCATCAGGATTCAAGCAAGCCGGGCCAAAGACGGCTGAAATGCCAGAAACCGGTCCCCGGTAGCTTGTTTCCTTCCCAGTATAAGAATTGGCTTGGTAGTTTGGTCTGCCCTGTTCCCATGATGCACTGGGCCAGGGTCAGACTAATTTGCATATAGCCAAGTTCTGAGCTGGGATGGTGCAGTGAGCTGAAAAACGGTGATGGATCAAGCCCTGATCTTTGGACTGGGTAAGAGTGGTCTGCTTAATTCAGACACTCTGTTCATCACCACCCCCTTTTCGGAATCGTTATATCACTACAGCAGCCAGAACAGGAACAGGAGCCAAGCCGCCTTTTCAGCTTTTTCTGTGTACCTGTGTGCCTGGACCGCAGAACCTGGAAGTCCGGGGGAGCATCTCAGGGCTACTAAGAGGGGAGGGGGATTTTGGGGTGAGCTGGGGAGGGCTCTGGGGCTCCGGAGTTCTCCTTTTATTTCCCGCCCGCCTCCTCCACTCCCCACACCGGCCACTTCTTGCCACGGACTGGGGAGTCATGCTGGCACCGGCCCTGCTAGCCCGGGACAATCCGGCAAGCCAGGTTAATCCAGCTGTGGCTTGTGGCTCTCTTGGCCCTCTCTAGGCCCTCCCTCCAGCCAATAGAACCACCCGGTCTTTATTTTCAACAGGCTCAACCTGGCCCGCTCTCAGGTCTGCTTTCAGCTGTCCCCCCACTTACTCTAAAATAGTACGAATTACATACTGCTTCCTTTAGTCACTCTTTGCACCCTAGAGTACATTATCAGGAAGACGGTAGTCACAGAGGGTGGTTCAGCATTCCTAATTAGCGGTACTTTTCAACAATGAGATCTGGGAGAGTCAGGAAAGTCCCAGCTAAGCACTCTAAGAAAAGTATAAAGAAGAGGGCCGCCCACGCATCCTTGTACGCTGCAGCAATGCCCTAACTTTATCAGTAACACAAGCAAAATCACAATCCGGCTCAGACGCAGGCTTAGACTCAGGGCATTAGCCATAACTTTGGCAATCTTCAACCCAAGCCCGGTCTCCCCAAGACTCCAAGCAACACGGGGCATAGTTGCACTCCAGGAAAGCTCTACTCATGAAGAGCCAACATCGAGACCTTTAGCAATTGCAACATCTTCACTAAAAAAGATGTCATTGAGGGACTATTTTAGGCACTCAGTAACAGTTCCGAGGCTAAGACTAAGCTCACTTGATACACCCCCGGTCCCTTCCTCAAACATCCCAGTTTCAGTCCTCCATCATGGTGAACACCCTAAATATCGATTCCAAAATATCGAATGGACAGAATATCGAATCAAAAATATAGAATGGACAAAATATCAAATTATTAAAACATAGATAGGACAGAATATTGAAATTGGGGTAGAAAATTTAAGGGGAAATGTGTATAGAGATAAGCTGCTCCCATGTGCATATTTATTTATTTGTCCTGCCATGAATTTTTAAGAACTATCTGCCTTTTAATATGTGTTATTTATTGTTGTTAATGTATTCATTCTGATTGTGTAATTGTATTATATATGTGCTGATTCTCGCTTTATACCTCATTCATTGTAACATCTCAATAAAGATATTTAAAAAAAAAAAAAAAAGAAATTGGGGTAGGAAATATCGAATTCCACAATATTGAATTTTATAATATAGATTCCCATAATATCGAGAAAAAAAATTTGTGTTAAGTATGGTAGTATATGTGTTAAAATTATGTATTATTTTTCTAATGTATTTTTTTAAGTAATGAATGTCATGTACTTTAATTTTTGCATAATTTAATTCCATAGCGGGTTGTGGGTTTATAGGGGAATAGGGTGGGAAGTAATTTAATTATATAAAATTAAATATTAATTTGTATTTATATGTATTGATAATTAATTGATTGATAATTAATTATTAATTGGTAATTACATTTTATAAATTGGTAATTAATTTTTATAAATTGATTAATTGATAATTCTGTTAATTGTAATTGGTAATTTTTATTTATTATTAGGAGCGGGTTGTGGGTTTATAGGGATATAGGGTGGGAAGTAATTTAATTATAGTAAATTAAATATTACATGTTATTTATATATATATTGATCATTAATTGATTGATCATTAATTATTAATTGGTAATTAATGTTTATTTCTTGGTAATTATTTTTTTTAATTGGTAATTAATTTTTATTAATTGATTAGTTGATAATTATGTTAATCATATTTTTTAATATTAGGCACAGGCTGTGGACTTATAGGGGAATTATAATAATAATAATAATAATAATAATAATAAGGCAGTTTATAAAGCGCCTGGTGACGCCATCCCGGCGTGTCCTCGCGCTGAAGAGAGCAAGTTATCAGAGACATAGAGATCTCCCAACACCCACCACCTGTCCCACTCCTTATAGTTTATATAAGTACGTTTTTAGCATTGTTCTAAATTTTGTTTCAGATTCTTCCAGCCTTAGGGATGTGGGGAGAGCATTCCAGTTTTTTGTAACTACATATCTAAAAGAGCGACCACCTAGTTTTGCTCTTTTTACACGGGGAATCGTCAACAAACCCATCCCCTCTGATCGTAGGGCTCTGGTTGGCTCATACCTAAGTACTAGATCAAGCAAATAGGGAGGGGCTTTACGTTGGAGTATCCTGTGGCACATTAAGAGGGCTTTGAACATCACTCTTTTCTTGATCGATAGCCAGTGTAGAGCCGCTAATGCTGGTTTAGATGCTGCTCTTCTGGGGAGTCGTAATACAAGACGAGCTGCTGTATTTTGGAGGACCTGTAGGCGCTTTAAACTGTGTTCTGTAGCACCCAGGAACAAGACATTCCCGTAGTCCATACGGGAGGTCACCAACGCCTGGGTCATAGTGCCTCTGGCCTCCAACGGGAGTAAATCCAGGGTGCGATTTAATGTTTTCAGGACTCCAAAACATTTTCCAACGAGGCGACGAATGTGGCTTCGTAGGATAGAGTGTGGTCCATCCATATACCCAGGTTTTTGGCTTCTTTACAGGGAACAGGTGTGGGACCCAGACACGTCGGCCACCAATCTGGAGACCAACTCAAGTTGTTTCCTCCCACCACCATTACCTCTGTTTTAGATCCATTTAGCTTTAGGCAACGTGCGTCCATCCATTCAGCTAGTGCTTGCATGCAAGCCTTAAAATTAGATGCTGCCATTGCTGGTGCTTGAGACAGCGAGATCAGCAGTTGGGTGTCGTCAGCGTAGGAAACCAACTCTACTCTGTACGCGCGCACCACTTCGGCCAAGGGGGTCATATAAAGATTGAAAAGAGTTGGACTGAGGGCCGAGCCCTGAGGAACCCCCTGTTCCAAGGCCATCTCTGCTGATCTACAAGAGCCTCGTTGCACCATAAAGCTTCTACCTGTGAGGAAGGATTTCAACCACCCCAGTGCAGGGCTGATGACACCCGCTTTGACTAGACACTGTAGTAAGATGGAATGGGCTACAGTGTCGAATTCCACACTGAGGTCAAGCATCACCAAGGCCATGGTGTTGCCGGCATCCGCCCCCCGTCTAAGGAACTCAGTCGCTCTCAGGAGAGCTGTCTCCATGGAGAAGCCCGCCCGGAAGCCAGATTGCGAGGGGTGCAGGGAATTAGTTTTTTCTAAATGTGTCATTATTTGACCATTTGCCACTTTCTCCGCAACTTTTGCTAAATAGGGGAGCAGAGAAATAGGTCTTAAATTTTCCAGTATATCTTGGGTAATGTTGGTTTTTTTCTTTATGGGGAGCACAATCGCTTTTTTCCAAACTTCTGGGAGATGTTCCGTGGAAAAAGAGACCTGGAGTATGTGCCTAATGTACGGCTCCAGTGTCGTGAGGCTTTCTCCCATTACCCTAGGAGGGGCCGGATCACGAGGGGAACCCGATTTAATTCCCTGACAGAGGCTACAGAGCATCTCTGGGGGAGGAACCGAGAAGGATTTTAGCCCCCCTTCTGTGTTATCTACTGTCCTAGTTACTACAAATTTCGTACCGGCTACAGGTTTGTTGGAAAAGGTAGCATATATTTTCCTCACCTTTCCTGCAAAGTACTCGGCAATTTTGTTTGACTCTGCTATTGAGTCAGTGTCCTGGGTGGTTGGGGCACGTATCATCGAGATCTCCTTGAAGATTTTAAAAAGCTCTTTTGATGAGTTTTCTGCTTCCCCAATACGAGTCTTATAATGGGTAGCTTTTGCTCCACGTACCATCGTTTGATATTTTTTCTGCACCTCTTTGTAGTTTAACTTACTTAGAGGGCAGAAGTCTATTCGCCATCTCGGTTCCATTTTTTTACATGCCGATTTAGCCTCTTGTAGCTCAGGAGTAAACCATGGTGCTGATTTCCCATTTCTGCACCCTGTTCTGGCGAGATATATCGGGGCTGTCTTATCAAGGGCTTCGAGAATGCGCTGTTCTAGCCTTTTGAGTGCGAGTTCACAGTCGTCACCCCCCGGTGGACCCCCTTCTAGCAGCAGTTCATTGAACATCTCTTGTGAAAATTGTTTCCATTTGCGGCGGGGGTATCTTTTATTCTCCACTAAGTGAGAGTCAGGGGTTGAAGTTAGAATTTTAAATGGGACCAAGTAGTGGTCTGACCACGGGATCGGAAGTTATTACTCTGTCCCAGCTACCAAATACCGGATCTAATAAGTGGCCATGTTTGTGAGTGGGAGTGTGATTTTTTAGATCCATTTGTAGTGCCTCTAGGTCTAATATAAGATTAGTGGCTTCCTTATCCTGTTCATCATCAAAATGGATGTTGAGGTCTCCTAACATCAGAAGTCTGCTCTTTCTAGTTGCCAGGTGAGCAATGCCCTCCAACAAGCTAGATTTAAAGTTCTTTAATCCACCTTGGGGTCTATAAACAAGAATCCCCGATACAGAGAATTGGGGCCCCAGTTTTAGCGAGAAGCATCCTGCCTCACAATTGTCTATACTTATGGCTTCTAGGGTACATTCCATCGGCGATTTAATAACAATGGCGATTCCCCCACCTCTTCCTTCACTCCTGTCTAATCTGACCAGTGAGTAGGATGGTGGGATTGCTTCTATTATCTCTGGATCAGAGTGTTCCCCTAACCAGGTTTCCGTTAAGAAGAGAAAGTCCAGTTTTCCATCCAAAAGGAAATCCCAGATCTGACTGCTGTGCTTACTGAGCGACCTACAGTTTAGCAGGGCTCCCTGAACGATTCTGTTACTTGTCCCGCTAGACGATTCTCTTTTACCTCTAAAGGAACATTGTAAACAGTTGCGTAAAGTAAGAGCTTCCATAGAGTGCCAGCAAGGCTCCTCTTTTGGTGGTCGTAGTTTTAACAGTTCCTGTTTATCATATTGAATGAGGGTTTGCCCAGTCTGCGCAGAGATCTTGGCCCCGGGCCCCGTGGGAAGTAATTTAATTGTAATGAAGTTAATATTTATTTTTATTTATATGAATGATAATTAATTGATAATTAATTATTTATTGGTAATGAATTTATTAAATGGTAATAATGTTTTAAATTGGTAATTAACTGTTATTAATTGGTCATTATTTTTAATTATTTTTTTATTGGTATTGATAATTAATGTATGCTTATTTCAATATTAAATCATTTATTTCCCTACTGTTGCACTCTCTGGAGTGGGAATAGTAATTTTTACCCTTAGGCTATCCAACGTTTTCCCTACTGTTGCACTCTATGGAGTGGTAATAGTAATTTTTACCCCTACGCTATCCAACGATTTCCCTACTGTTGCACACTCTGGAGTGGGAATAGTAATTTTTACCCCTACGATATCCAACGCTTTCTCTACTGTTGCACTCTCTGGAGTGGGAATAGTAATTTTTACCCCTACGCTATCCAACGTTTTCCCTACTGTTGCACTCTCTGGAGTGGGAATAGTAATTTTTACCCTCCCGCTATCCAATGCTTTCCTACTGTTGCATTCTTTGGAGTGGGAATAGTAATTTTTACCCATACGCTATCTAATGTTTTCCCTACTGTTGTAGTCTCTGGACTGGGAATAGTAATTTTTACCCCTACGCTGCCCGTTTTCACTACTGTTGCACTCATTATTAATTACCATAAAAAATATTTTTTTAATTAATTTAATTATAATATTTTATTTATTTTTATATTTATATAATATGTTTATTTATAGATTTATGTCAATATATTTTTATTAATGTTCTAAATATTTTATAATTATGATTATTAATTACTTTATAATATTATTAAGTACATTTCTATTTTTAAAAAAATTAATTTCATTTATTATTTTTATATTTTAAGCTTTTTAATTATTTTTTATATAATTATGTTCATCATTTAATTACATTTCCAGTATTTTTAATACATTTAAAAAATTCAATATTTTAAGTTAGCTGTATTTTAACATTTTATATTTTGGAATCGATATTTTAGTACTTACCTGTTTGTAGATAGGCATTCTATAGTCTGTCCCTCGATATTTTGGCGTCGATATTTTGATAATTCGATATTTTGTCCCTCGATATTTCAATACTGATCCCTCCATCATATCAGTTCAGCCTATGATTCATGCAGCTGCTGGCGGGTCAGACAGCTTATCCTTATATTCTCGAACAAGGGTTCCATCTCATCCTAAAGAAGTCCCCGAAAGCCTTCCGCCCACTTCAGGTCCCTGATCGGTCATACTTTGACCCACCGGTCACCTACCCTTCCGTTGCACTGGCTTCTTCATCTGCCTCTATCACAAGCGAGGTCTTCTTGTCAACTTCTCAGCTTGCTCAGAATCCAAGTCAGTTTTCTCCCATAGCTATCAAGTCTCCAATCCTAACTGATCATCTAGCAGGGAGCACCAAAGTTCTGATTCCACAAGTTACGACCCTGGCAAGGACCCATTCCAGTATTTTCAAAATGGCGTCTTCAATAAGCTCAGCAATCATTGTCAACCAAAGCCACCAAAAGGCTCAGTCAGAAGGGGACCATGACAGTAAAAACAACACATCTCTAAGCTTGTCCTTTTTTTACCAACACCCTTAAAAGGTCCACAGCCAAAGCAAAACTGCCATTGCTCGACTCAAATGAGCTATGGTTACAACTACTTCAAACCCTTTAATCCAGGGTATCAGCATTGACCTATCATTCAGAAAAAGTGGGCCTTCTAAACACTCTTGCAATGTATACCGCAGGGATTGACCAAAAATTGGAGGCACTCAACTCATTGGTAACTGAAGCCCAATCCCAAGTTCAACTAGTTCAATCAATATGTTGCTGTTCTCCTATTATTGATTCCTTATCCTCACTACCTCAATTTCCTTCATTTTCAGTATTATTAGAAATCAAGAAGCTACCAACACCGGGGCACTCTGATTTTCTGCCCCAGGGACCTTGTTTGGGCGAGGCCATGGGGCCTGCCCTTGTGCTCGATCAAACCTGAGTCCCCTCTTTTTCAACCAAGGTGTCAGCTGATTCTAATGTATCCACCGATGAAACATCCCTCCAATGTCACACTCATCGGCTGTCGAAACGTGAAAAAATAGACAGCAGAAATAAGTACACAGCCGAAATAAAAAACACTATTAGTAGTTATTTCTCAAAGGACAACCCAGAGACACCACGGGGATGCCCGTAGTGCCCGGAGTCAACACCAGTTCAGATTCAGCACCTCAATCTTTAATGCCCCTAATAACATCTCCTGAACTGAATAGCTTACCAGAAGCAGAGTTGCCTCAAGCCCCTAGGCATTTTTAGCATCCAACCGCCCAAGTTTCACTTGGAACCAACCAATTGCAACTTACAGAGGAGCCAGCAATTGTCAACATGTTAGCCATGACTACGTCTCTTCAAATGTCATCCCACACCATCAGAGCCCCTTTTCCAAATCAAGCCGGGATCAACAGATCATGCTTGCAACATGCAGTCAAAGGTCCCCTCGACTTGCACTCATCAACTTCACCCTGTCAACAATCCCTGGTGCCTTTTTGCGTGATACAGCCTCCATCTCATTAACAACTAAGCACCTTAGTGAGCAGACACTCCCTCTGCTCTCTATATCCACTCCTCAACAGAAATCCGTAGTAAACTTTAAACAAATTGAGCCTTCTCAACAGGCACCCAAAGTAAACTTTAAACAAATTGAGCCTCAAATAACAGTGGAAGCGCATAGCCCAGTAATTAACAGCTCTGAGACCAAATTGCTGTTAACTCAAGAATATGTCTCCCGTGGCCCGCATGACATTTTAAATCGCTGGAATATTCTTAGACTTTTGAAATTCATACCCATTAAGGTGAACCTAGCAGGTGAATCAACCCAAATTAAATTAGCGCCCTCTATCACCCGGGAGCTTCTTCAATCAAAAGCAGACCAATTAAAAAACTGGGGTATTTATTTATTTATTTATTTTATTAAACTTGTATTGCGCACAGCTACCCTCAATGGGTTTCCCGGCGCCAGAAATAGATTAAAGAAAGAAACAAGCAAAAGGCTCAGACAGAAACTGGGAGTGCCAGGGAATTAATTAAACAGGAGGGTCTTCAATTTTTTGCGAAAGGAAAGAAGATTGGTCTCAGCTTTCAAAGCCGTCGGAAGAGCATTCCACATCTTTGGGCCAAGATAAGAAAATGAGCGGCCGCCTATTTTGGCTAGTTTAATTCTGGGAACAAAAAAGTCACCACTAGTGGAAGATCTTAAAGTCCGACCAGGCTTATAGATTTGAACCAGGTTCTGCAGGTATATGGGGGCAGAACCCTGCCTCATTTTAACAAGCATTGGAAATGCAATAGGTCTCGCAGCATTAGAGTTAGTGCTTTTAGAATTGTTTATGGGTTTTTTTTGTAAATCTTTAGCATTTTTGTTTCCTGTAGCCAACGCTAAAGAATTACAAATAAAAAAAGCCATAAACAATTCTAAAAGCGCTAACTCAAATGCTCCGAGACCTATTGCACTGTGTGAGGGTGAGGGGTTGAGGGTGAGTGAGGGTGAGGGTGGGTGAGGGTGAGTGAGGGTGAGTGAGTGAGGGTGAGTGAGGGGTTGAGGGTGAGTGAGGGGTTGAGGGTGAGTGAGAGTGAGGGTGAGTGAGGGTGAGTGAGGGTGAGGGTGAGTGAGGGTGAGTGTGAGTTAGGGTGAGGGTGAGGGTGAGTGAGGGTGAGTGAGGGTGAGTGAGGGTGAGTGAGGGTGAGTGAGGGTGAGGGGGTGAGGGTGAGGGGTTGAGGGTGAGGGGTTGAGGGTGCCTACTGTTATATGTTACATATTTATTATGTGTACATCCTGCTAGAAAGTGCTCTATTGTATTTTTGTGGGGAGCTACATATTAATGTCAATAAATAAAGATAAGTAGCAGAATTCTCAATATACTTTCATCAAGCTGCAAAGGTAACGAGAAGAAAAAACAGCAAATCCGCATAGTGCAAACAGTCATAAATAATAAAGCCCCCATCATAGAACACCCTTCATTCCTACATGTCGTATGAAGCGAAGATAATGAGAGGGCCACCCGTCACGGCAAGAAGCAAAAAAACCGACAGAATGAACTAGCCTAAAAGTCAGCTTGCCAACGTAAGACTTACCGAGATAAGACTGTTGCGGTTAGCTGGAGCGCTGGTGCACGTAACAGCAACAGAGAGCCGGGCAGGAAACCGCAATGGTATTGGGTTTGTTTAAATAACGCGGCGAGCCTAGAGAAACCGGAACACCTGCGTCAATTGGAGGGGGCGTGCCCATCGCGGGTCATATAGTTCGCTCTTTTCATAGCGGCCATATTGTGGCGATAGTCATTATGTCCAAACCTAATTATTGTTAGGATATTTTAAAGATCAAAAGCGTAAGATGGGCATAATTTTCATCTATGCCCAATATGCAATGATGCCAAAAGAAGTCTCAGTAATTATCAGCGCAATGACGAAAAAGGTTGCACCTTCTATAAATAAAGCCCATAGGTTGCATATGCGGCGCGAGCGACTAACAAAAGATACATTGCATCAGGGAGCACTGTGTGTTAGGAGGGCATTGCTGTGGGGAGGGGGGAGGAGAAATGCGACATGGGGCTACGTTTTTTATCCGGACGATAAACACAAATTTGATATTGTGCTCTACTTTAGTGCTACGCGCTTTCCAAAATGTGTTGGTGACCCCAAACAAAGATCTATATTGTTTCACAAATTTAAAAATATTTGCAAGTTGGCCAAGTTTATGTCCATTTTGTGTTCCTTCTCTATCCCTTTTTAGAAAAGAAAGATACATTAGAGACTATTTGGTATATAATTCATTAGGTTTATGGCCATCAGAAGTTTAAACAGAATCATCTATGACTTTCGCTGAGCTTCTGGGAACTCAAACATTTAGAGTATGAACAGTAAGTAGAGTGGGGTTGGGGAAGCTACATTGTACTTCTAAAAATGTTCTGATATGTGCAATGCAACTGTTGCTATGTGAAGTGCTCTGTTACCCGATACAGAGTCAAGTTTGCGCTATATAAAACTCAGTAAAAAAAAAAACTATGTAGAATTGCTGCTGGTTTTTTTTTTCTTCTGTAAAATTATGAATATGTAAATGTGGTTAGTGCAGATCCTGAGTTGCTGAATGTTTGCACAGAACGAACATCCTATTTGCGTTCTTTATATCTGTGTTCGAAATGTCGCTCGGGCTGCTTGTCTTGGGAGGGAGGCTGCATCTGTTATGACAGGTAATAATTGGAATTCCTGCAGCTTGCATTGCTTTTGCCAGGGTCAGATGATTGGCAATTATCAAGGAGCAGCTGGACTGCGCACCTGTCTCACGTTATTGAATGCAGCGCTAATCTTCCTGGCAAAGGACAGCGACCCTGTCGCTCATAACGAGAGACGGCACCCAAGACTATATTTGAATTTAGAGGAAGACACAACGCCTACCTGAGAGAATATTTTAATTTAGAGGAAGAGTTAAGGCGGACCTGACAGAATATTTGAATTTAGAGGAAGATAGAATGCGTACATGAGAGAATATTTACATGTATAGGGAGGCTGAGGACACAACGTGTGCGGCAAACCTGCGACATGGCGGGAAGGGGGCGGAGCGGGGGAGAGGGTGTGTGTGTTGTTAGGAGGGCATTGCGTGACTGGGCACACGCACGATGCACCTTCTTAGACGCCACTGTGCTCGTGAAGGTGCTGTGACATTTGTCCAAGTTTTATCTTGCTGTGAATATTGTTACAAAAAATATGCGAGGCTTTGAGGTAGGTCCCGCCTGCTTCCCGTGCTACAGGCTCCAGTTATGGCTCATGCTCGGGGTGAGATCAGGAGGGAGCAAACATCTTCCACCTTCAAAGACTCGTTCGTACGCATCCCACCTCGTCAAGTCCTGTGATGAATTGTGCGTGGGCCTAATTAGTTTACGTATAGTTCAATCAGGAAGGCGGGCCGGAGGTGGGCTTCTGTGTGTTAGGAGGGCATTGCTGTGGGGAGGGGGGAGGAGAAATGCGACATGGCGGGGAGGGGGCGGAGCGGGGGAGAGGGTGTGTGTGTTGTTAGGAGGGCATTGCTGTGGGGAGGGGGGAGGAGAAATGCGACATGGCGGGGAGGGGGCGGAGCGGGGGAGAGGGTGTTAAGCAGCAGGGTACAGACGGCTGAGGGAACAGACGGCGGGCAGGGGAGGGGGCGGGGAGGGGGTGTGAAAGCAGCAGGGGCCTGTAGTGCGGCTGAGGGAACTGATGTGCACGCGCTTTTAAGCTCAATGCGCATGCGCATTGAGCTTAAAAGTCACGGGCACTGCAAGGAATCGCCACGATTCCTTGCAAGTTGGGGAAAGAGTGGATAAGTCCCAATACTCTCGCTTGCTCGATGCGCATGCGCATCGACAGGCGAGACCTAAAAAGGAGGCATAAGGTTTTGAATTTTACGCGGTTCGGGACTCTGAGCCAGTGAAGGTCACGCAAAGCCTGAGCTGCAGAAGATCTCCGAGGTACATTGCACAATAAGCGGGCTGCCGAGTTTTGCACCACTTGAAGTTTATTCATAGTGGCCTTATCGGCACCAACATATAGCACATTCCCGTAATCAATACGGGAAAGTACGAGAGCCTGGACAACAGTTCTCCGAGTGGAGCAGGGCAGCATCCACATGATCTTCTGCAACCATCTTAAGGTGTAAAAACAGATTGCAGCGACCTTTGTTACCTGCTGTCGCATAGAGAGCCTATCATCAATGAGAAAACCAAGGTTTCGGGCAATGGGGGCTGGCTTCGGCAGAGGACCCATATCACTGGGCCAGTGTCGAGGGCCCCACAGATCTTTGTTCTTGCCCAGGATGACCACCTCGGTCTTGTCACCGTTGAGCTTGAGCAGATGGTTGTGCATCCAAGCAGCAACGCGTGACAGGCCAGATTTCAAGGCCGAGATCTCATGGCCCTCACTGCTGGAGAGAGAGAACACAATCTCCGTGTCATCAGCATACAAATAGATTGTCAACCCGGCGTCCTCCGCGATGGTAGCAAGGGGTCTGATGTAGATAATAAACAGCAAAGGGCTGAGAATCGACCCCTGGGGGACGCCGTATGCCGATGAATGAACAGCAGATTCAGCTTCTGTCGAGAACACCTGAAAGGTACGCTCACCTAAAAAGGAGGTAATCCAGGCCAGCGCAGATCCAGCCACACCAAGGGAGCGGAGAGAGTCAAGAAGGATGGAATGGGACACGGTATCAAACGCTGCACTCAAATCCAAAAGGATCAGTGCAAAGGTCTCCCCGCGATCGATACCGTGCCGAAGCCTCTCCGTCACCCCGAGGAGAACGGACTCAGTAGAATAGTGTGCGCGGAACCCGGATTGGGACAGATGAAGATATCCCACGTTCTCGACAAATGAATTAAGCTGAGTGTTCACGTGCCGTTCCAAAATTTTGGAGCATGCAGGCAACAGGGATATGGGCCTGAAATTAGCTAAGTTGGAGATGTCCGCACCGGTCTTTTTTACCAAGGGTACAACCATGGCATGCTTCCACTCCTTCGCCACCAGAGACTTTGTGAGAGATGAATTTAAGAGTCTCATTAAAACTCTACGAGGTTCGAGGTCCAACAGTTTTAAGATTTTCATAGGAACAGGGTCCCGGGGGGAGCCTGACCTGATACTGTTCAGACACGAAAGGAAAGTGGTGTCGTCAAACAAAAGCCATTCGTGAATATACATAGAAGGGGGAGGAAGAGGACTGCTAAGAATAGCCGCCGGTTGGGAATCAACAGAAGACAGGGAGGTATTCAAGGTTTCATAGATACGCTCCACTTTAGAGATGACAAAATCTGCGATGGCATCACACTGAGATTTATCCAATGCCGGAGTAGAAGGTACTGTGTCTGCTCCCGTTAGCTTCTTCACCACAGCAAAAAGAGTCCGTGGACAATTCTGTGCCTGGGTGATCGTAGATGTAGTAAAGGCGGCTTTGGCCAATTTACAATTAGCATGGTAGCTTTTTAATGCGTTTTTATAGACCAACTTACTAGAGGTAGAATAAGAAAGTCTCCATTTCCTTTCCAACGCCTTGCACTTTGCTCGTTGTAGTTTTAAATCTTCTGTGAACCAAGGTGCAGGAGGATGAAGGGATCTATGATTATTAGATAGAGGAGGGGAGGATGCAATCACAGCATCCATCAACCACTGAGAAACTGCAGCGTTAGATTCTGCACCAGAGCTTTCCAGGATCTGAATAGATTCAGTGAGATGTTGATTGAATGCCACCATATTAAGCTTGTCCCACCGATAAGAAGGCTTACTCTTACCAATACAAGGCCTAGAGTTAATTAGTGGGAAAGGTAACATAAAATGTACCGCAAAATGGTCAGACCATTCTAAAGGGCGAGCACTTTGGGAGCAATCATAAGGTAAGTTGGAAATGATTGGATCAAGCAGATGACCGGCCGAGTGGGTAGCCCCAGAATTACAAAGTAGAAGATTAAAAACTTCAAGGTCAGACAACAACGACTGACTGGGAATACCTTCCACATCATCAAGATGGATATTTAGATCGCCAAGAATGGTGAAATTAGCCGATTTGAGTAGCACAGGAGATATAGTGTCAGCCAGAGATGATATCCAAGGGCCAGCATTGCCCGGAGGGCGATATATCAAAAGACCGGAGAGTGTTAGTTGAGGGCCAATCATTAGTTTAAAAAGTGCAGCCTCACTTCCAGGAAGGGGGAACAACTCCAATTTACATTGGTAGATGGTTTTAAAGATGATATCAATACCCTCTCCCTTCCCGGAGACCCTATCCTGGCGTACCATCACATAGTTGTTGGGAACGGCTATAGCAATGTCAGGTCCGGGGCTTTCGTGGAGCCAGGTCTCAGTCAGAAACAGCGCATCTGGCGACTCATCATTTATAAAATCAAATAAATGAAATTTATTTTTAGGAAGCGATCTACAATTTATGCTCCAAAATTGGAGAGGGAGGGAAGCAGGAAGTTTCTTAGTGGGCTTCCTTTTACCCCGGTGGTGCGCCTTAGTGGTTTGAGTCTTAGAAAGCAGCATCTTACCGGTGGAAAAATCACAGCCAGCACAAGTGAAGTAGTGGGTGGGCAAAATACAAGACGTACAAGAGGCAGAAATGTGGGGTCGCAAAGATCGTAAAATAGAAGCAGAGTACGTAAAACGATTGACAGTAAGAATGTGAGGTGGCTGACCTGGGCTAACGTACAAGGTGTCAATGTACAGCCCGTCCTGCAGCCCGTCCTCAGCGTGGACGGGCGCAGACGGGCTGAACTCAGGCGTAACTCCGGCGTCATTCCGGCGATCCCACTGTGCGTTACCGCTGCGCGTCAACATGGCTTGCTTTTATGCTGGTCTAGCCTCCTAGCGACGACTAGACCGCTGGGAGCATGGTATGATAATAACAACACCCAGCGTCCCCCGTTATCCTTCAATATTAACAAACACCCAGGTCCAGGCTTCCAGCACAAGTTCTGCTCCTTTCTCTGTATTAAAGTCAGCCAGAAGCCATTCGCAAGCTGCTACCTTTGAGCAAAAAATCATCCAGCAAGTTACTTCAAGAGCAGACTGGTCATGGCAACCAGCAGCCTTATCTCGGCGCCGGAATGACTGAAATACAACCAATTACGGCGTAACAATATGCTCCTGGAGCATTAACGGATTTGTGACGAAATCTCAATCTCCAGACACTCTTGGCTTTATTAAAAAAATATGATGTAAAACTATTACAGGAAACCTGGGCAGCATCTAGCATCCCTATAGAAGGCTATCTGGAATTTATGTCCCCTGCCTCAAGACAGTGTAAATATGGCAGGTTGCGTGGTGGACTTTCGATATACGCTGCTAGCAAACTGTCCCAATGCATCAAACAGCTAAAATTCTAAGTAGAGTGGATCGCTGGTATTGTGGTCGATAGTCCTACTTCAGATAACCAGCTACTTCTGCTCAATGTCTACATCTCTCCGCGTCCCAACGAGAAAAAATCTAAAATGGATTATCTAACTGATGTTGTTTGCAACATATTAAGTGATCACGGTAGTATACCCTGTTTAATTTCTGGAGACGTCAATACAAACCTTTTTTATAATTTACCCGAAGATCTTGGGATAGTTTCCCCAGCAGTTCCCCCGCCTCTCATATCTCAATCAACACCAGCAGGGCAGAGACCCTCGCAACTGGGCGAATATACAGTCCTACAGCTTGGTAGAGCGGGGTACACCGTGCTGATTCGGCGCTTCTCTATGGATACACCTCCTGTTTAGACCAGAACTAACGGTTGAACCTACTCAATTCTGGACTTCACATTAGGGAGCAGCTAAATACTCCCCCTGATCGAGAGCTACTTCATCGCACCACAAGGGGAGAGTGACCACCGACGGGCAAATATATTTCTATCGTTTAACATTCAACACCATCAGGTAATTGCGCACACGCTTTCAGGCTGCTATTCAGAGAACTTAAGGAGAATGAAATGGTCGGCCAGTGCTTTCTCTTCCATAATGGGAAAATGTAAAGCTCTCCTATGCTCATTGAGTTATGAAGACCCTTACGTAAATTGATGTCTGAGAAACCAGCGTAACTCAATTACTTAACGAATTTCCATCCAAGAGCCGCACCTGGCAACACCCAATGCATCCACGCATCCTATGAGCGAAAAAAAAGGTTAAAAGCTCAACAAAATCTGGCCCTTCGCCTGGCTAGGAAAAGCCCCGGATATTCAATCCTATTTAACAACTACAAGCAAGCGCAGAAAGCTTTTAAGTCATCTTTATAAAGGGACAAGCAAGCAGTGTCCGATCAGTTTTGGCAGAAACTAGTCCGCGCAATTAAGAATTCGAATGTAAAGTTATTTTGGTCTCGAATGAACAGGGGCCCACTAGGTGGATGCAGACAAGGCAGTGTAAACATAAGTCAGAAGAATGAACCCTCAGCGTCGAAGCCAAATATTATGCCAGCATTCTACTGGAAGATCTGTCAGCCTGGTCAGAAACAACAAAGCACCTTCCGTTTGACCAGATTTGTGGCTAACTCCGAAACAAAAAGCTATTTACTAACATTGTCCATCTTGAGAGAGAAAGCGACAGTTCAATGTAACCAACTTCACTGCTGCTTTGTCGATTTCAAGGCAGCTTTTGACCGGGTGACTCAGGCCGTTTATGGCAAAAACTAGAGTACTGGGGAATACCCGCGACCCTTTTAAAAGCCATAATCCAACTCCATTAGAATACTTGGATCAGAATAAAGTTGAGAGAAGTCTCCCATGTCTCTAGGAAGATCCAGACTGAAAGTGGTGTCAAACAAGGCTGCGTGTTGGCCCCACTCCTTTTTAATTTGTTCATCTTGTATCTTTCCCCTATACTTGATAATGTTAAATACCATCCCCCCAAATAGATGGAACCTGTATTAGTAATTTATTAGTAGTCACAAAAAAGGTAGACCTACAGAGCCCAGCTGCTCCCCTATACAACAAAATACTCCCTTGAGTTGAACTTGTCAAAAACAAAAAAATTTTATTTTGGGAAGCGAAAGCAGCAGAGAGGAGGGTGGTTTTTCGATAACAAAAACATTGAATCAGTCTACCCCTACACATACTTGGGAATCTTTCTTAACACTAGCTGCTCTTTTGTAAAGCAGAAAGAGACATTAAGGGCAAAAGCTCTGTCACTGGAGGTTGCCTCAGCGAAACTCTCAAAACAACTACTTGGTCCTAGCCTAATTCCATTGCTAAAGGTGATGAAGGCAAAGATCACTTACTCCTTGTCATACGGGCCTGAGATCATGATGGGTGCAATATGTAGTTCATTAAACAAGTTAACCCCCAAAATCTTTAAACAAGCTTTCTGCCTGCAAAGATCAGCATCGCCTGGCCAAGTCAGACTAGAACTTGGCTTATTAGATCACCATGGGGTTGCAGGTGCGTTTATAAAACTCTGTAATAGATAACTCAACGCCCTGGAGGGCAGCCTGGATGCCAGACTTTGGAACAAAATACTGACCTGCCAATCCAGTCAAAAATATCGGCATCATCTGGATTATTCTCTGCAGCTGCTTGGTGTCAAGGAATATTGGGGAACATATCCATTTCAGCTGACGCCTAAGGCAGTCATCACAGAAGCGTCCGGCTGTGGTATTTCCATTCTGATAGGGCAATACAGTCCAGAAGGAAACACGCCTGGGCGGTTATCTCTGATTTCAAACTAGGGGCCGAATGATCTCATTTATCAAGTATGCTTGCACTTTTTTGGAAGCTAAATTTGATGGCCCTGAGGATGGGTGAATGGCCTTTTTTAAAGAACTTGGCCAAATGGCGCCGTTCCAGTACCAGTATCAAACGCAGGGAGTGCGGCTACCATTCTGAGGCAATGGAGCACATAGCCTGTGTATGTACCGCTTTGCTTATTGACAAAAGGTCGTTATTGCAAGATGAATGGCTCAAACTAGGAGTTGGCACATGTCGACAGGCTATAATAGCAGCCTTGAGCTCAGAAAATTCGAAGTTGAACATTCGCTTTACCAAATGTGTTACCAGAGCAGCCAAATTGCTGGGAAAAATTTGGACCGCAAATCACCCTCAATCTGGCAGGACCGTCATGTCACCCTAGGTTCAACACACGAACCTATGACCATTTGGTGTTGTCCACCGGAACACTGCTTCTTGCCTAATATCAACTGTTTATATTTTTTGCCATGTCTGTTCTAAATTGTAAGTCTAGTTGTTCCACCCCAGAAATCTTTGAAATGGCATTTCTCAAATAAAAACCAGACTGGGTTGACCACTTGAATTGCTTTTCGAAAAATCTAGAATGAAACCAATCATATGTAAATTATTGTTGAACCCCAAAACTGGTAGGTGCAAAGTCCTTTCTAGACATCATTACAGATATTTGAACACAATACTTACACCAAGGGGTCGATTCCGATTCGGGAAAAAGCGCACTGATTAGAACTACGGAGCATTTCTCCCGTACGATTCGTACACCTACAATGTCCCCGTACGAATGAGCAAGTACGATCCGAACCCAAAGCGCCACTCCGTACGAGGCGTACCAAACACCATACAACTAGAAAGTACATAGGGATTGTATCCGGCTGACGCGGTTCGCTACGTTCGAACGTAAATAGGCCGCTCTTTCCGGACCAGGAAGTACAATCTGTGTCGATGACACTCCGTACGGCCCTTTTGCTACGAGAGCTGAAAACTGCTGTAAAAGCATAGTCCGGCCCGAACCGCACCCCGGTACGCGCCATACACAACATGAACCCCATGGTCCGTGTCATCCCAGTCCTGTACGCCTTACGACCGCGAACATCGAAACCAACGACGGCGCAGATGGTGAGTACAACGTACCACAACAACCTAAGTATACCTGTACGGTGTGCCACACGCCCACATAGCTATTGCAATAGCGAAACGTGCTTCATATATGCCATTAATGTTGGGGTATGTTGCACCACACGAACACGCATATCACCATTGCAATAGTGATACGTGCCGCACATACGCCATTAATGTCGGGGTACGGTGCCCCACACGCACGCGCATATCACCATTGCAATAGTGATACGTGCCGCACATACGCCATTAATGTCGGGGTACAGTGCGCCACACGCTAGCGCATATGACCATTGCAATAGTGATAAGTTCCGCACACACGTCTATAATGTATGTGTACGGTGCGTCACATCTGAGTGGTGGATGCACAGGACTCCCAGCAGTGCCCAGACATAGGAGGGGGTGTAGATAGGACTCCCAGCAGTGCCCAGACAGTATCGGCGGCGGGTGCAAAGGACTCCCAGCAGTGCCCAGACATAGGGGGTGGGTGCACAGGCCTCCCAGCAGTGCCCAAACATAGGAGGGGTGGCTGGATAGGACTCCCAGCAGTTCCCAGACATAGGAGGGGGTGTAGATAGGACTCCCAGCAGTGCCCAGAGAGTATAGGGGGTGGGTGCACAGGACTCCCAGCAGTGCCTAGACATAGGAGGGGTGGCTGGATAGGACTCCCGTCAGCGCCCAGAGAGTAAAGGGGGTGGGTGCACAGGACTCCCAGCAGTGCCCAGACATAGGAGGGTGGATTGGACTCCCAGCAGTGCCCAGACAAAGGAGGGGTTGCTGGATAGGACTCCCAGCAGTGCCCAGACATAGGAGGGAGGTGTAGATAGGACTCCCAGCAGTGCCCAGACATAGGAGGGGCGGCTGGATAGGCCTCCCAGCAGTGCCTAGACATAGGAGGGGGTGTAGATAGGACTCCCAGCAGTGCCCAGACATAGGAGGGGTGGCTGGATAGGACTCCCAGCAGTGCCCAGACATAGGAGGGGGTGTAGATAGGACTCTCAGCAGCAGTGCCCAGACATAGGAGGGGGTGTAGATAGGACTCCAAGCAGTGCCCAGAAATAGGAGGGGTGGCTGGAAAGGACTCCCAGCAGTGCCCAAACAGTATAGGGGGTGGGTGCACAGGACTCCCAGCAGTGCAGGGACATAGGAGGGGGGTGTAGATAGGTCTCCCAGCAGTGCCCAGATATAGGAGGGGTGACTGGATAGGACTCCCAGCAGTGCCCAGACTTAGGAGGGGTTGCGGGATAGGACTCCCAGCAGTGCCCAGACGTAGGAGGGGGTGTAGATA
Source organism: Lissotriton vulgaris (assembly GCF_964263255.1). NCBI lineage: Eukaryota > Metazoa > Chordata > Amphibia > Caudata > Salamandridae > Lissotriton > Lissotriton vulgaris. The sequence continues at coordinate 905,496,941 of NC_141698.1, forward strand.
GCACTCCCAGCAGTGCCCAGAGAGTACAGGGGGTGGGTACACAGGACTCCCAGCAGTGCCCAGACATAGGAGGAGTGGCTGGATAGGACTTCCAGCAGTGCCCAGACGTAGGAGGGGTGGCTGGATAGGACTCCCAGCAGTGCCCAGACATAGGAGGGGGGTGTAGATAGGACACCCATCAGTGCCCAGACATAGTAGGGGTGGCTGGATAGGACTCCCAGCAGTGCCCAGACAGTATAGGGGGTGGGTGCACAGGACTCCCAGCAGTGCCCAAACATAGGAGGGGGTACAGATAGGACTCCCAGCAGTGCCCAGACATAGGAGGGGGGTGTAGATAGTACTCTCAGCAGTGCCCAGACAGTATAGGGGGTGGGTGAACGGGACTCCCAGCAGTGCCCAGACATAGGAGGGGGGTGTAGATAGGACTCCCAGCAGTGCCCAGACATAGGAGGAGGGTGTAGGTAGGACTCCCAGCAGTGCCCAGACATAGGAGTGCGGTGTGGATAGGACTCCCAGCAGTGCCCAGACATAGGAGGGCTGGCTGGATAGGACACCCAGCAGTGTCCAGACATAGGAGGGGGGTGTAGATAGGACTCCCAGCAGTGCCCAGACATAGGAGGGGTAGCTGGATAGGACTCCCGGCAGTGCCCAGACAGTATAGGGGGTGGGTGCACAGGACTCCCAGAAGTGCCCAGACATAGGAGGGGGGTGGATAGGACTCCCAGCAGTGCCCAGACATAGAAGGGGGGTGTAGATAGGACTCCCAGCAGTGCCCAGACATAGGAGGGGGTGTAGATAGGTGTGGTATCTCCCACCCTGAGCTGCTGTCACCCCCCTGCCCTTCCCTCGCCCTGGTGTACTCCGTGGTGACATCACATAGAATGTCACCACCGCGAGCGTTCTGAGGTGAACGCCGATTGGAGCAGGGCGGAAGAGACGTCGCAGCCAGACCGTCACCCGTGGCTGGGGTCGTTTGTCAGTATCTACTGATTTGCTGTGATACTAATAAATCCTGTGTTGTACCCAACTTGGCTGCTGGTTCGTATCCTTTTCACACTGGAGACGAGGACCGGGAGCAGGCATACGCGACCCCAACACGGAAGGCTGGCGAGGAATATAGAGGACGGCGCGACTTGCGAGAAGGAAAACAGTCGGGAGGTGAATCGAATACCCGGTCTGTGAGTAACGTTATGTGAATACCAAGCAGAAGAAATGGTGTCTGTGTAGGTGCACCTCAGCGGGTAATGTATATGTAGGAGGAGAAGCGCAGAGCGACTGCTGGTCCGAAAGGTGGCGAGTCGATGAAGGATCTTCAATCACTGCTCAACCTGCTATAAGTGTGGCATTCGTTGTGAGTTCTGAGAAGAAGTCTGCCTGGCAACGCACACTCTAACGAGGAACATTAACAAACTAAACGTGCGGCTAAAGTAAAGTTTTGTTGAACGTGGTTAGCACAACCCTGATAATATAAGTAGCATTACCTGTTTGCTAGTGATATAAGGGAAGGATAATGCAGAATGTAACGCCTCCCCCAATGTTTTTTAGTAAACCCAGGGGAACTTGCAATACAATGGAAGAAGTGGAAGAAAATGTTTTTGAACTATGCTGTTGTGTGCGGGCCAAATCTGGGGTTGGAGAGGAAAGTGGCCTTGTTAGCATACTATTTGGGAGCAGAAGGGGAAGAAGTTTTAGAGCACCTCCCAGAACTTAGTACTCAAGAGGCGAGAGGGCTGAACGAGTTCGAGATAAGCATTAAAAAACTGGACCTACACTACCTCCCTAAGACTAGCACCATCATGGAAAGGTATCATTTTGGGAAGAGAGGTCAGAAGGAAGGGGAATCCATGGAAGACTTTGTGTTTGACCTACGTAAACTTGCTGCGACATGCAAATTTGGGGGCTCTTGTGAAGAGAGGATCAGGGACCACTTTGTGTTAGCATGTAGAACGGAACGGGTACCGGAGGAGTTGTGGCTGAAGGATGACCCTCCACTAAGAGAAGTACTTATTGTAGCCAAGCAGGTGGAGCACATGATGCAGTGTGTGAGCGAGATAAAGCAAGACAGTGAGGGCAAAGATAGCGAGGGGAAGGTTAAGGTGAGCAAAGTAGTGACAGAAGACGACAAGGTATTGGAAGTCAAAGGACAGAAATTGGGTCGCAAAGAGCAGAAGGAAGGGAAGGCAGGCTGGTCCTTTAAAGGGAATTGTTATAGGTGTGGCAAACAAGGCCATATGGCAAATGACAAGGACTGCCCCGCACTCCGGTTCACATGCAAGAAGTGTGGCAGAAAGGGACATTTCTGACAATTTTGCAGGAGTGGTCTAGGGGTCAAGAAGCAGTCTGGGGAAAATGTAAACACAGTGTGTGATGAGATTGTCCTTCAAATCAGGAATGGTCAGGTCAAAAGTCCAAAAGAAAACATTGAGATTGAGGGTACAAGCATTGAGGCCATGTTTGACTTGTGCTCAAAAATCACGATAATCAATGCTAAAGAGTTTGAAAGTGTGGCAAAGGGCAAGATTAGGTTGAGCAGAATGGACCTTAGACCAGGGGGATACAGTGGTCAATCCATTAGCATGAAGGGTTTTTTCTGGAGCACAATAGAATACAAAGGTAGACTCACTGCAGAGAAGGTGTATGTATCCTCCAAGGGAGACAACATCCTGGGGTGGAAAGCACAAAAGGAGTTAGGCATATACCTTGACCCTAACAAAATCCCACAGATCTTGATCCATGAAGTACAGGGGACCAGGGGCGACATTGAGACAGAATACAAGGAAGTGTTCAACGACGAGTTAGGGTGCCTGAAGAACTATTCACACAGGATAAAGCTGAAGGAAAATGCAGTGCCTATGGTAGCCAAGGTGAGGAACCTACCACTGGCTATTCAAGAAGCGGTCAAAGATGAACTGGAGAAGCTGTGCAACCTGGGGGTCATGGAGCCAGTGGAGGCAACGGAGTGGCTCGCGCCGATCATCGCAGCAAGAAAAAAAGATGGATCTGTCCTCCTATGCATCGACCTCAGGGCATTGAATAAGGAGGTGGTCATGGATACATTTCCCCTGCCCAACATCATGCAGATGATGAGCATGCTGGAAGGTGGGAAGGTATTTTCAACATTGGATCTAACCTCAGCCTACTTCCAGATTAGGCTCCATGAAGACTCACAGGACCTAACTTCGTTTGTGACGCCCATGGGTGCTTTTAAATTCAAGAGAATGCCGTTTGGGCTGGTCTCCGCTGCAGCGGTGTTCCAGAGAATCATGGGGAGCATACTTAGGGGTATCCCCGGAGTCTTATGCTACCAGGACGACGTACTCGTGTTTGGCAGAGACAACGAATAACATGATGGAAGGTTGAGGCAAGTGTTGGAGAGATTTAAGGACCAGGGCCTCACAGTAAGAAAGGAAAAGTGCAAGATCAGGTGCAACGAGCTAGACTTCCTGGGGCACAAGGTGACCCAGGATGGTATCCGGCCTAAAGCTGAGCTACAGAACACCATAGCGAATTTGATGCCGCCAAAGAGTAAAGAGGAGATAAAGTCTTTCCTGGGAATGCTAGAATTCTACAGTAAATTTGTAAGGAACTTCGCTGGCAGAACCTTTACCATTCAACGCCTGCTCAAGAAAGACGCAGTGTTCAATTGGGACGAAGAATGCCTGAAGGAGTTTGAGGAGGTAAAGAAAGCACTGGCAGAAGCCCCCAGCCTGAAAGCTTTCGTTCCCAACAGGAAGACCGTGGTAACTACTGATGTGAGCTCGAAGGGACTAGGGGCGGTCCTTTCCCAAGTTGGTGCGGAGGGATAAGAAACCAAAGTCTTTGCATCCAGGTCACTACAGAAGTCGGAAACCAACTACTCAGGGATTGAGAAGGAAGCATTAGCGGCACACTGGGCCATGAGCAAGTTCAGAGACTTCATCTGGGGTACCAAGTTTACCCTGCGTACCGACCACAAGCCCCTAGTAGAAGTGTTTACCAAGAAGGGACTCGATGCGATATCGAGCCGAATCAGGCGTTGGGTTGTAAGCCTACAAGAATACACGTTCTGCGTTGAATACGTACCCAGAACGAAAAATCTTGCTGCAGACTGCCTTTCGCGACGGGTAAATGATGAGGCAGAAGACGAACCCGAAGACTTCAAAAATGAAGAAAATGAAGACTTCCAAACAGAAAACGTATGCGTGATCACCCAAGGGGCCATAAGTGAGGAAGTGTGGAAGGAGGACTCGGAGGCAGACGACCTATTGAGAAGAGTGAGTGAAAGAGCAAGAGAAAGGTGGAGACATGAAGACAAGCAAAGCGAAACGCTACGCTCATACTGGATGGTCAGGGAAGAGATATCTGAGAATGACGGATGTCTGTTCAGGGGTACAAGGTTGATCCCACCCAGAGCGGTGAGAGAACAACTGGTGGATTTGGCCCACGATGGACATTTAGGCATCACCAAAACAAAGCAGAGAATGCAAGAGGATTACTGGTGGCCGTGCATGGACCATGACATCGAAAGGAAAGTGAGGACTGTATCCCGTCACGTGCACAGTTAGCGACAAGGTCTTGAAACAACATACTCCGCCAATGGTCTGCAGGCTACCTCCCTCGGGACCGTGGGATGAGGTGACGCTAGATATAATAGGCCCGTTAACTGGAGAAACAAGCACACCATACATCTTAGTCCTGGTGGATTTGTATTCAAGATGGCCAGAGGTGAAGATCGTGCCAGAAATCACCACAAATGCTGTTGTCGAGTTCTTACGGGAGCTATTCCTCAGAGAAGGAGCACCAAGCAGTCTACTGACAGACAATGAAGTACAGCTATGCTCAAAGGAGATGAAGGAGTTCCTCAAGAGTTATGGGATCGTACACAAGCGATGTGCACTGTACCACCCCGAAACTAATGGAATGGTAGAATGTTTCAATAAGACCCTGAAGGATAGCATCCAACTAGCCAAGTCTAACGGTTTGAACTGGAAGGGAGAAATCATGAAACATCTGGAAGCCTATCGCCTAACTCCACACCAGACGACCGGTGTAACCCGGTTTGAACTACTCAAAGCGAGAAGACCTAACACCAAATTTTCACCAGGGTAGATGGGTTGGCAGAAAGGTTGGACTGATCACTCTAGAGAGGCTACAGCACTTGATAGACAGGAGAAAGCCATGCTAGAGATCAAGGGAAGATTCGATAGGCTGCACTCCACTCGAGAAGTAAGTTTCAGGGTGGGTGACAACATAAAAATCAGAGCACCTACATGGAGGGCGAGTTGGTCGGTGTTCAGCAGACCCACCAAGGTTGTAGAGGTATTCAGGAACGCAGACCGAGGAAGGGAAAATGTGGAACTTGGGAAGAGTAGTGAGGTACCACCTCCCGAAGAAAGTTTCTGTAGAAGGGGAAGCGAGGAGAGAAAAGCCCCTAGTGCAAGGTGAACAGCCCTCTAGGAAGCGTGAAGAATTAACCCTTCTAGTCAACCGTACTAGTCAAAGGGTGGTCAGACTGCCCAGGCATCTGGAACAATACGTGACTTAGTTTGCAGAATTTTGTCAGTCACCGACATGATGTTTTACTGTTATAATGTTGTTGTGAAGGGAAGGGGAATGTGTGGTATCTCCCACCCTGAGCTGCTGTCACCCCCCTGCTCTTCCCTCGCCCTGGTGTACTCCATGGTGACATCACATAGAATGTCGCCACCGCGAGCATTCTGAGGTGAGCGCCGATCGGAGCAGGGCGGAAGAGACGTCGCAGCCAGACCTTCACCCGTGGCTGGGGTCGTTTGTCAGTATCTACTGATTTGCTGTGATACTAATAAATCCTGTGTTGTAGCAACTTGGCTGCTGGTTCGTATCCTTTTCACAATAGGACTCCCAGCAGTGCCCAGACATAGGAGGGGTGGCTGGATAGGACTCCCAGCAGTGCACAAACATAGGAGGGGTGTATATATGACTCCCAGCAGTGCCCAGACATAGGAGGGGGTGTAGATAGGACTCCCAGCAGTGCCCAGACATAGGAGGGGTGGCTGGATAGGACTCCCAGCACTGTCCAGACAGTATAGGGGGTGATGCACAGGACTCCCAGCAGTGCCCATACATAGGAGGGGGGTGTAGATAGGACTCCCAGCAGTGCCCAGACATAGGAGGGGTGGCTGGATAGGACTCCCAGCAGTGCCCAGACATAGGAGGGGGGTGTAGATAGGACTCCCAGCAGTGCCAAGACATAGGAAGGGTGAGGAGGGGTGGCTGGATAGGACTCCCAGCAGTGCCCAGACAGTATAGGGGGTGCGTACACCGGACTCCCAGCAGTGCCCAGACATAGGAGGGGGGTGGAAATAGGACTCCCAGCAGTGCCCAGACATAGGAGGGGTGGCTGTATAGGACTCCCAGCAGTGCCAAGACATAGGAGGGGGTGTAGATAGGACTCCCAGCAGTGCCCAGACATAGGAGGGGTGGCTGGATAGGACTCCCAGCAGTGCCCAGCCAATATAGGGGGTGGGTGCACAGGACTCCCAGCAGTGCACAGATATAGGAGGGGTTGTAGATAGGACTCCCAGCAGTGCCCAGACAGTATAGGAGGTGGGTGCTGTATAGGACTCCCAGCAGTGCCCAGACATAGGAGGGGGTGTAGATAGGACTCCCAGCAGTGCCCAGACATAGGAGGGGTGGCTGGATAGGACTCCCAGCAGTGCCCAGCCAATATAGGGGGTGGGTGCACAGGACTCCCAGCAGTGCCCAGATATAGGAGGGGTTGTAGATAGGACTCCCAGCAGTGCCCAGACAGTATAGGAGGTGGGTGCACAGGACTCCCAGCAGTGCCCAGACATAGGAAGGGGTGTAGATAGGACTCCCAGCAGTGCTCAGTCATAGGGGTGTGCATTTCCAACAGCATACAACAACTACATGCCTGTATGTGTACATCCCTAACCTGTAACACTCATGATAGTTGCATATCAACACATCGCTCACAGCAGTTGTTGGGATTGTAAGCAGCGCAAGAACTAACACGCGCCACTAACCTTAGGTAAATGACCAGCAGAGACGATAGGATGAGAGTCCCCTCGACTTGTCTAAACACAACACCCAGTAGTGATGTACTAGCCACTTTCTGAGCGTGTATTGCGAGAAGCCAGGAGGTGATAAGGTGTAGAAGAGTCGGGGTAGCGGCACTGCCTTCTGGGTCTGGTCTGAGTTATCCACGAGATCTTGGTTGAGGGACGTACGGATGTAACACTGTATCGTCGTACAGCGTAATCGTGTAGTTCCTAAATCCGAGATAACCAGATACTTTTGAAAGGAAAGTTATCGTCACTTTCCTCAATAGAGTAGAGATATATTCCAGAGAGACTCTTCTACCCTCCCGTACTGAAAAGTGCTTTTTGTTTGCGGGCGTTTTGCTCTCAATGATTCTTGGGAACAAACAAGATGTCTAATGGTTCAAAGAAAAGTATATACTGTAAGAACTATTTCTTACTAAGTCAGGAAACTCTGGTGCGATAAAGAAACAAAGAACGCGTAACACGCGGGATAGTATCAAGAAAGTAAATAAAGTTTGGAAAGAAGAACGAGCCCGTTCTTCTTTAGTATACTTGCGACTTGCAGCAGGAAAACCTCTTCTCCTCTGACCTTGCAGGCTTTTCGTCGGCGCTGGGCTTGAATCCTCTGACCTCGCAGGCTCTTCGTCGGCGCTGTGCTTGAATCCTCTGACCTCGCAGGCTTTTCGTCGGCGCTGGGTTTCTAGGTCATACATCCGGCGGGGACAACACCTTCCGCCATAACCAAAACTGCAAAAACAATTGTCAAGCAACTACCTGCTGCAGGGGAGGAGCTTATATAGGCTCAGCCCTTTTTCCGGCCTTCCAAAGCCGCTTAGCCTTCTGGGACATGTAGTCCGTCTGGAGAGAACGCGCTATTCTATGTCTGTCCCTTCTGGCCGTGGCGGCAAGAGCGATTGCGACAGTACCCCCTCTCGAGGACAGCCGTCCCGGCGGTCAACCCGGCTTACCAGGGAACCGCTCGTGGAATTCAGCGACCAGTTCCGGGCAATGCAAATGGTCCACAGGTTCCCATGTCCGATCCTCGGGTCCGTACCCTTTCCAATCGACCAGATACTGGACCCTGCCACGCACCATACGAGAATCCAGAACTCGTTGTACCTCATACTCATCCTGCCCTTCTACCTCCAGAGCTTGTGGACGCTCCTGCAACCGCATACTCATCGGACAGGGTCGGAGGAGGGGCACATGGAACACCGGATGGATAGACCATGAAACAGGTAGGGACAGCTTCATTGCTATGGAATTCACTACTTCACAGATCCCATAAGGACCGATAAACTTAGGCTTAAGTTTGTTAACCCCTTTCAGATGTATGTTACGTGTGGAAAGCCACACCTTGTCCCCTACTTTATAAGCCGGCTCCTCAGATCTCTTCCTGTCAGCAAAAAGTTTATGAGCAGCTTGTGCAGTCTCCAAACAGTTCCGAACGTCGATCAGGATGGCCCTCAAATGAGCATGATGCTCATGTATGGTGGGAACCAAGGATTCCGCAGGCCAGTCGAATGGAAGCATGTTCGGATGGAAACCGTAGAGGCAGAAGAAGGGAGAACACCCAAAAGTGGTATGAACAGCATTGTTATAGGCGAACTCCGCCAACCACAAAAGGGTGGTCCAATCCGTGGCATTCTGCATGGTAAAACAGCGGAGGTATTGTTCCAGTGTCTGATTCAGACGTTCGGTTTTACCATCTGTTTGGGGATGGTAGCTAGATGATAATCTTGCGTCAATTTGCAAGATGGCACAGAGAGCCTTCCAAAAGTGGGATGTGAATTGCGTACCTCGATCAGTTATCAGCACACTCGGCAATCCATGTGCCCGCACAATGTGTTGGAGGAATACCGTAGCTAACTCCACAGACGTAGGTAGACCTGGTAATGAGATGAAATGTCCCATCTTTGTGAGGGGGTCTACTACCACCAAAATGACCGTCTGATTGACGCAGGGAGGCATCTCCACAATAAAATCCATAGATAGTGTATGCCAAGGTTTAGGAGGAATGGGCAATGGATGGAGTAAGCCCGATGGTTTAGTGTGGACCGATTTACCCTGAGCACAAATCGCACAGTTCTTTACATATTCCTTTACATCAGCTCGTACACTCTTCCACCAAAAGGAACGTTCCACATTTGCTGTGGTTTTGTATATGCCCATGTGTCCTCCTAATACAGAATCATGTGCCCACATCAATACCTGTTGTTGCAACGCAATCTGGGGTATATACAACGCATGATAATGGTATGCTAGGTCGTTTTCCGTATGTCGGTGTTCTGGCTCCTCTTGTATCCAGGAGGGGATATCAATATCAGTTAGCGCCACTCTAACATCTTCCAGAAAGTCCTCAGAAGTAATCAGGGCAATTGATGTTGTGGAACATTCAGCTTCTTGAAGGATAAAAGGGGGTTCCTCAGGTTCAACCGTCTCCTCTTCTCCTAGACGGGATAAGGCGTCCGCTTTTCCATTGCGTGACCCAGGTCTGTATTTGATCACGAAATCAAAGTCGGAGAAAAACAAGGTCCATCTAAGCTGTCGTGGAGTCAAAGCTTTAGCCAATTTTAGGAACAACAAGTTCCGATGATCCGTGATGATTTCAACAGTATGCAGAGCCCCTAGGAGGTAGTGTCGCCACTCTTCACACGCTCTTTTAATGGCAAGGAGTTCTTTATCTGTGATGGTGTCGTTTGTCTCACAGGGTGTAAGTTTCCTCGAATAGTAGGCCACCGGGTGAAGCTGCCCTGTGGTGGGATGCCGTTGGGATAAGATCCCTCCGAGGGTGAATTGGGATGCGTCGGTCTCTAGGATAAATGGCAGTTGAGGATCTGGATGTCCGAGAATGGGGGCTTGAGTGAACCTGTCCTTCAGGAGTCGAAAGGATATGTCTGCTTCTGTTCCCCATACGAAGGGTACGTTCTTTCGTAAGAGGGCTGTGATGGGGTGGATGGTCTTGGAAAAGTCCCGAATAAAGCGCCGATAATAGTTGGCAAAGCCAAGAAAACTTTGCACAGCCTTAACATTCTGCGGAGTCTTCCAGTTAAGAATCGCCTCAACCTTGCTCATGTCCATCCTGAACCCTTGGGCGTCTATGATGTACCACAAGAAGGCGACTTCTTGAACATGGAAAAGGCACTTTTCCAGCTTAGCGTACAACGAATTTTGTTGTAGCTTCCTCAACACAGTCTTAACATGGACGATATGATCTGACATAGTTGACGAATAAATCAAAATATCGTCGATGTAGACCACGCAGTAGGACTACAAACACCCTCTGAGCACTTCGTCCATGAAGAATTGAAAAGCGGCCGGGGCATTGCAGAGACCAAAGGGCATTACCCGATATTCGAAAAGACCGAATTTGGTCCTGAACGCCGTCTTCCACTCGTCTCCTTTTTGTACTCGAACAAGGTGGTATGCTCCCCGAAGATCGAGCTTGGTGAAATAACGTGCTCCCTTCAATTGATCCATCAGGACCGGAATCAGGGGAAGGGGATAACAGTTTTTTATCGTCACCTTGTTAATGGCGTGGTAATCTATGCAGGGTCTTAGCTCATCACAGTCCTTCTTGGCAATGAAAAACATCGGCGAGGAAGCTGGGGAGGTTGAGTGTCTGATAAACCCGGTTGCCAAGTTGTCCTCAATATAGGTTTTCAAATATTGGGTTTCCTTTTCCGTCAGTGCATACACCCTGCTGCAGGGGATATCCGCCCCCGGGACCAGGTCAACACGGCAGTCGTAGACCCTATGGGGTGGTAAATGGGCTGCCTTTTGTTTGTCAAATAAGGCTTGGTACTCCTGGTATTCAGCGGGAAGCGCGGTGGCACAACAGAACTTTTCTAGGGTGCAGGCATTCGCCAAATAGGTGGCAGGTGAGGGTTCAGTGATTGAAGGAAGGAGTTCATGATTCTTACAATGTTCCTTACAATAGAGAGAGTTCATACTGACAGTACGGGATGACCAACTCACAAAAGGATCATGTAGGGTAAGCCATGGCATACCCAGGATGAGACGAAATTGCGGGGCGTCAATCAGGTCGAATTGTATATGTTCTTGATGGTCCACCCCGAACTCCATCAACAGTGAAAGGGTGTTATATACCACCGGGCCTGATGAAAGGACTGTGCCGTCCACTGCCTTCACGGTTTTGGGTCGTAGCTTCTTTTCGCAAGGGATGCCCATCTGTAACGCAAAGTCTTGGTCGATGTAATTACCAGTGGCCCCAGAGTCAAGGAGGACATCGATCTGTAGTTTGTCTCGAGAGGAAATCCAGAGAGACACACTAACGTTCATGTGGGCCACTGCGGGATGCAGGGTGTTAGCAAGAATGGGGGAAATCATGGAAGGCTGGCATATCAAGTCAGAGACCTCAGTCTGATTTGATATCTTCAGTTTTCCGACTGTTCTTCGTCCTTCATCATAGCTTGGACTCGAGGAAGGGTAACGCGTCCTGGAACGTAGTTCCGGGCTCGGCATTCCTTGATGAAATGCCCTCCTTTACCACAATAAAGACAAAGCTTAAGTCGTCTCCGTTTATCCTTTTCTTCTGTGGTAAGGGGGCCTCTAATCCCTCCGATCTGCATAGGTTCCGACTCCTCTGGTGCCTTAGTTTTTTCATCTCCTCCTGTTCTTGGTCGTGCCAGAGGATAGTAGACTCGATTTTCTCCCCTAGGTCTTTCTCCTTTTCTTTCTAGCAAGCGGTGATCTAGCTGGACGGTCAGATCAATGAGTTCTGTTACCGTTGTCGGTAACTGTACTACTTGGGCTAACCTGTCCTTCAATTCTCCTCTTCTACCCTCCGGTACTGAAAAGTGCTTTTTGTTTGAGGGCGTTTTGCTCTCAATGATTCTTGGGAACAAACAAGATGTCTAATGGTTCAAAGAAAAGTATATACTGTAAGAACTATTTCTTACTAAGTCAGGAAACTCTGGTGCGATAAAGAAACAAAGAACGCGTAACACGCGGGATAGTATCAAGAAAGTAAATAAAGTTTGGAAAGAAGAACGAGCCCGTTCTTTATTAGTATACTTGCGACTTGCAGTAGGAAAACCTCTTCTCCTCTGACCTCGCAGGCTTTTCGTCGGCGCTGGGCTTGAATCCTCTGACCTCGCAGGCTCTTCGTTGGCGCTGGGCTTGAATCCTCTGACCTCGCAGGCTTTTCGTCGGCGCTGGGTTTCTAGGTCATACATCCGGCGGGGACAACACCTTCCGCCATAACCAAAACTGCAAAAACAATTGTCAAGCAACTACCTGCTGCAGGGGAGGAGCTTATATAGGCTCAGCCCTTTTTCCGGCCTTCCAAAGCCGCTTAGCCTTCTGGGACATGTAGTCCGTCTGGAGAGAACGCGCTATTCCACGTCTCTCCCTTCTGGCCGTGGCGGCGAGAGCGATCGCGACAGCAGTGACCTACTCCACGTCGAATGGTATCCTGTCACACACTGGGTGACACACCACATGTGGTTTTTCTTGTCAGATCCCACAGCATATCCACCCATGTATTTTGCTGCCACCCCCCCTCCATCATGACTCAATAGTGTGTAGTCATGTAACAGACCAACAAACAAATGAAGCACAAATGGACTAATAAATTGTCATGTACATCCCGGACATGATGTGAATGTCCAGGTGGTGAAACATGTACTCCCTCATGGAAGGAAGAGGCTACAAAACCCGTAGATACAAAGCACCCAAATGTGTTTTGTGTGCACAAATTTCTAAGTTCACAATCTGAATCATGAGGTCAAGGCAGATAACATTGTCATGCATAGTGTGAAAAATTATGATGGACCCCCTGAAGGCAGTACTACACATTACAAACCCAAGCACAAGGAGTAGCATGGATGGCACTGACCAATTATCTGATTTCATTTGTGAGCACGCATGGCCATTGCCAAAGGGAATGTACAATCCTAGGGGAAATCCATACAAAAGTCACCACAACAATTGTGCAACTGTCTGTAGTGAAGATCTCATGTGACACTGAGGAAGGGACACACTTTTGGATAATGTCTGTATGCAAATTGCACACACACCAATCTAGATAATGTGCTGCTACATTGGGATAGCACAGAGATGCCATGGTCCACCTCGTTCCCATCAGAAAAATAGACATCTTTCACAATACCAAAACATTAACATTACACCACCTCGTAGGCACACAGCACCTAAAGCAATTCCCTGTAATGCAATAGTTCGGAATGAAAAATAAAATGCTTTATTCAGCACCATCATGTAAATGAATAAATAAATTAGTCCCGGCTCACAGAAGGCCAATGGCGAGTCCAAAATACTGTCCACAACAGTGGTGACTTTGTGGAGGTTGTCACCCTAAAACTTGCCTGCACATGGTGGAGTTAGAGGTCTGTGGACACATGAGGGGCATCATCGGAGTCAGTGTCCGGCACCGCGGGGACAGGAGAGGAAAGGGTATGTGTAGTGGGTGCAGGTGGGGAGGATTCCTCCACAGTGGCAGGTGCAGCGCAAAAGGATGCAACATATTCGGCGCTGCACACTGCTGCCAGTTCTGACAGGCTACCACCTGAACCCGGGGACACAATGGGAGTGGAGGTAGAGGGTTGTGAGTTGGGTGTAGTGTGTCTGTGGGTGGGTATGTGATGTCTGTCCCCTGTCCCTGTGGGTGTGCGTACATCCCCCTGAGATTGGGTGCCTGGAGGTCTGCATTTCGACATACGTCTGGGTGTGCTGGGTGTTCCTATTGGGGTGTGTGATCTAGTGCGTCTGCGTGTATGGTGGACAGGTATGGGAGAGGGGTATGTGGATGGGTCGGAAGGAGTGGGGGGGTTGACGCTGCAGGATGGCAAGTGCTGCCGTAAGTGTTGAGTCTATGGACGACAAACTCTGACGTTGGTCAGACATGTCAGATGACATGCCCTCCATTAATGACAACAACTGTGTCATGATTTTGGTTTGTCCATGGAGGACAGTCAGCACTGACACCTGACCAACTTGAATCAGCCGGAATATATCCACGGACTCAGCACTGAGGGCAGCAGAGGAGACAGGGGCAGGGGCTGCGGTGCCAGGGATGAAGGAGACACGGGGCAGCACGGATGAAAGGGGCCCTAGCAGCTGGGAGGGTGAAGATGGGTCTGAAGGAGGAGGGGACAGACATAGTGGGTGCAGATGCTGTTGCTGCATATTCCTCCTCCTCCTGGGAGTCCAAAGCCGAGCCGTCTGCATGGTATGAGGTGTCTTGCTCATGACGTCCGGCCGCCTGACTCCCTTCACCCTCTGTGCCACTGCCTCCTTCCGACACCTCAAAGCTGGTGGCACTGTGGCTAGGTCCCTCTGCCTGGTCCGTGCTTGTGTCTCCTCCACTTTCAGGGGATGATGCTGTTGGCAAGGAGAAAGAAAAAATATATATCAGTCACCTGTACACATCAGACATATGATCAACAAATCATTTAATCATTTAGGGACATTTCTAATCATGGCATGCATCATGAGTCACATGCCACATAACTCAGCACATATTTGAATCCAGTACTGCACAATTGTAATAGACACAACGCTCCTTGTATACAAAGATACAAGTAACAGACCAGGCCACAACTTGAATGAGAGTCACCATGTAATGTAATGTAAGGAGGTTTTTATATAGCGCAGCTATCACTCCACGGAGCATCTTGGCGCTACGAGACAGCCAGGCAGAATGGAAACAGCACTGGATCAACTGGTCATCAGGGGGGGAACCTGTCATTTTAGATTAGACTTTTGCATAGAGTGTCTGGCAGGGTGTAGACCCAGGTTTTTAACGACTTCCTAAAGACCAATTCAGAGGTGATTTGGCGAAGAGGAAGGGGTAGTTTGTTCCAGGCCTTTGAGCCCAGGACCGCCAATGCCTTACCACCCCTAGTTTAAGCCTGAAAGGGTGGATGGTAAGCAGGTTAGCGTTAGAGGATCTCAGATTACGTGAGGGTTTGTAGCGTTCAAACATCCTCTGAAGGTACCTGGGCCCGCTTGAGTGATAGGCCATGAACGTGATCAGTAGAACTTTGAACAATACCCTCTTATGGATCAGTAGCCAATGGGGGGCTTCCGTAGCTGCTGTGGCCGATGTTCTCCTATGCCATCTCAACACCAATCTAGCAGCTGCATGCTGGACCATCTGCAGCTTGTGAACAACCACCCTATTAGTCCCAGCATTTAAGCTGTTACTTTAGTCTAGGCGTGATGTTACGAGTGCAACCGCCACCATTTTTCGAACTGAGAGAGGTACTAGATCGAAAATTTTACTCAGGCCCTTTATAATATTGAAACAAGTTCCAGCCACGGCCAGGGCCTGTTGTTTAAAGGATAGAGTAGCATTGAATTTGATCCCTAGGTTTCTGACTGCCTTAATAGTATTTGGGGGAACGGTGGCATCTTCTGGCCACCATTGTATGCGACTGAAAAGATTGTTATGACCATATGGCAAAATTTCAGTTTTTCCTGAGTTGCACCTCAGATGGTTCTTGCTCATCCATTCAAATGTGGCTTTGAGTGAGTTTTAAAGGTTTTCATCAGCCTCTGTGGTATCATCATCCAGCACCAGGATGAGCTGCGTATCATCCGCATACGATATGGTGTTGATCTTAAAGGATGATATCAGCGCAATCAGGGGTGCCATATATACATTGAAAAGCGTAGGGCTCAAACAGGAGCCCTGCGGTACCCCTGACGTAAGATGTTTTTCCCCTGAGCTGAACTGGCCTAAGGTGATCACTTGCCGCCTGTTTACCTGGAAGTTTTTGATCCAGCCCAGTGCATTTCCTGCTATACCAGCCGCGGCTAGATGGTCTACAAGGATGGTATGTGAGACCATGTCAAAAGCCGCGGACAGGTCCAATAGTACCAGGATGGCCTTTTTTCCCTGGTCCACTGCGGCTTGCAGGGTTTCCGTGGTAAAAAGGAGGGCTGACTCTGTGGAGTGCTGTGCCCTAAAACCTGCCTGATTTGGGTGCCAGGCGTTATTTTCCTCCAGAAAGGTTGTTAACTGTTTGTTTACAAACTTCTCAGTCAATTTACAGAGAGCTGGAAGCAGCGAGATTGGTCGTAGGTTTGAAAGAGTTGTAGGGTCCGGTAGCTGCTTTTTTTGCAGGGGTTTTACTGCTGCTAATTTCCATTCTGCAGGAATTGAGGCCTGGTCAAGTGAGGAGTTTATTATGCTGTTTATGGTGGGGTTGACAATATCCACCATAGGCTGTAGGACCAGGGGCGGGCAGGGGTCAAAGGGGGAGCCTGATTTAATGGCCAGTATGGCTCTCCGGGTTTCATCTAAGTTAATCGGAGAAAATATATTCATGCTGGCGGAAACTGTCCCTATCCCAGTAGCCCCTTTTTCATTTGGTGACATCGGGGGGGGGGGGGCGGGGGAGGGGAAGTCTTTGGAAAGGGTGTGGATTTTTTCTTCAAAAAAGTCGGCAATAGTATTACAAAGATTTTGAGAAGGGGGAATGTCTTTCTGCATAGTTTTGGGGTTCATAAAAGTGTTTACTATCTTAAAAATGTCTTTTTGTTTGTTGTTATTAGTGTATATGGCTTCTGTGTAGTAGTTGGTTTTCGCGGTTTTGATCAGGGTGTGATACTGTGGTTGTGCAGCTTTGTACGTGTTCTGATCATTCTTTTCATACTTAAGGCGCCATCTTCACTCTAGTGCTCTCACTTCCCCTTGCTTTTCTTTTAGGGTCAAAGAGAACTAGGGCGTGGATGTTTTCTTATTTCGTACTTCCTTTCTAGGGGCTTTCCTGAAGGGAAATCGCCTTCCTTACAGACCGGATATCGCCTTCCTTACAGAAACCTGGATGAACGCATCATCAGCACCCGACATCACCATAGCCATCCCGGACGCTTACAAGATCATCCGAAAAGACCGCACCAATCAAACAGGAGGAGGCATCGCCATCGTCCATAAGAACACCATCAAAATCACGTCCAGCTCCGACGATAACCTTGCAACCGCCGAACACCTCCACTTCCAGATCCACACCGAGACCCCAGGACCACACTTAGAGGCACCCTCATCTACAGGCCTCCAGGAACCCGTAAACAATTCAGCGATGACATCACTGACTTCATCAGCCCACATGCCCTCGCCTCCGAGAACTACATTCTACTAGGAGACCTCAACTTCCACCTGGAAAACAAAAACGACAGCAACACCACCACCCTTCTGGACAACCTGGCCAATCTCGGACTTAAACAACTTGTTGACTCCCCCACCCATGTAGCCGGACACACGCTCGACCCTATCTTCACCTCCAGCAAACACATTTCCTTCGATCGCACCACAGCTCTCCATTGGACGGACCACAGTTGTGTTCACTTCAGCTACAAAACCACCTTGACCCACAACCCCCCACAACCTATTCCTCGAAGAAACTGGAACAAAATCACCACCGACCAACTCCTCACTTCACTTAACCAAAACCCTCCCACCCTCTCACTGGACCCAAACCAAGCTGCGACCAAACTCAAGCAATGGATCACTCACAGCGCTGACGAATTAGCACCCCTGAAAAACCACCAGATCAAATCAGGTAACAAAAAGGCTCCCTGGTTCAATGATGACCTTAAGAAATCCAAGAAGCTATGGCGTACCCTAGAGAAACATGGAGAAAAAACCCAACCACCGACAACATGACCACCCTCAAAGCAGCCACCCGCAAACACCACCAACTGATTCGATCCACCAAGAAATCAGCATTCAAGGATCGACTCGACAACAACGCCCACAACAGCAAGGAACTTTTCAACATCGTCAAAGAATTCACCAACCCCACCGCAGCCTCTAACGACATTACTCCCTCCCAAGACCTCTGCGATGCGTTATCCTCCTTCTTCTACAACAAAATTGCCGACATTCACAACAGCTTCGAGAACATTTCCTACGAACAATCCTCCCCACCCCCCTCAGAACCTACACCGCCATCTAACAACCTCAGCGCCTGGAACCCAATTACCACTGAAGACACCATCCGCCTAATGAACTCAATCCACTCTGGCTCGCCAACCGACCCCTGTCCCCACCACGTCTTTAACAAAGCAGACTCCATCATCGCACCCCATCTCCGTGATGTCATCAACTGCTCATTCAACTCTGCCACCTTCCCAGAAAGCTGGAAACACGCCGAACTCAGCGCCCTCCTGAAGAAACCCACAGCAGACCCCTCTGAACTTAAAAACTACCGCCCCATATCCCTCCTCCCATTCCCTGCCAAAGTCATTGAGAAAGCCATCAACAGCCAGCTCGCCGCCTTCCTTGAATCCAACAACTCCCTCGATCCCTCTTAGTCCGGATTTCGAGCAAAACACAGCACCGAAACAGCCCTCATCGCAGCGACAGACGACATCCGAACACTACTGGACAATGGAGAAACAGTGGCCCTCATTCTACTCGACCTCTCCGCCGCCTTTGACACAGTCTGTCACAGCACCCTTATACAACGCCTCAGCAACATCGGCATACAAGGAAAAGCCTTGGACTGGATCATCTCGTTCCTCGCTGGGAGAACTCAATGAGTCCGACTTCCCCCATTCAAATCAGAGGCCACTGAAGTCATCTGCGGCGTACCACAAGGATCATCACTCAGTCCCACCCTCTTCAACGTTTACATGAGCCCACTCGCATCCATCGCGCGCCAACACAACCTTAACATCATCTCCTACGCTGACGACACCCAGTTAATCCTTTCCCTCACCAAAGACCCTAACACCGCCAAAACCAATCTTCACGAAGGCATGAAAGAAGTAGCCGAATGGATGAAACACAGCCGCCTAAAACTTAACTCAGACAAAACGGAGGTGCTCATCCTAGGATCTTCCCCCTCTGCCTGGGACGACTCCTGGTGGCCTTCCGCTCTGGGCACAGCACTCATACCCACAGACCACACACGTAACCTTGGCTTCATCCTAGACTCCTCACTCTCGATGTCCAGACAAGTCAACGCAGTCTCATCCTCCTGCTTCAACGTACTTCGTATGCTCAAAAAAATCTTCTGTTGGATCCCCCCCGAGACAAGAAAGACTGTCACCCACGCACTGGTCACGAGTCGACTGGACTATGGAAACACACTATACGCTGGAATCACAGCCAAATTACAGAAAAAACTCCAACGCATCCAAAACGCATCAGCGAGACTCATTTTGGACATCCCTCGCTAAGATCACATTACCAGACACATAAAAGACCTCCACTGGCTTCCCGTCAACAAGAGAATAACGTTCCGTCTCCTCACCCACGCACACAAGGCCCTTTACAAACTGGGACCCGAATGCCTCAACACTCGACTGTCCTTTTACACACCCACCCGCCAACTAAGATCCTCCAATCAAGCCCTCGCCGCTGTTCCGCGTATCCAAAGATCCACCATGGGTGGTAGATCCTTCTCCTTCCTGGCGGCCAAGACCTGGAACTCACTCCCCACTCACCTCCGCCTTACTCAGAACCACATCGCCTTCAGAAAAGAACTTAAAACCTGGCGATTCGGGAATTCTGGAATGCTGGTAGGAGGATTCTTTGCAATCCTTTTCCTGGTTGGCAAGATGGCCGCTGAGACGCTGTAGAGGAAAGTCACGCCTGGCTCTCCTCCTGATGGTGGTGTAATCGGTCTATACGGTGCTCACCCCTTGACTTGCTTTTTCATCTTATCAGCTCCATCTACCACAGTCAGCGCTCTAATGGATTATTAGACTAAATTGAGCTGAGCCGACATTGGGACAACACCGGAGAAAATACACAGGAGAGCCGACAGCTGTTGGACATCGGCTGCAGAACGTGATGTTTGGAGTGTCCACCTTTTGGCCTGTACAAGTAGGGAATTTTACTCAGCCAAAGGAAAAGACCCTATTTAAGATCATCTCCTCCTTAATAGTACGGTCTCTGCGGTCTGGGCGGGTTCATTGGAGGAATCTGTCGAGGGTAATGGCTCCTAAACTCTTGCGGTCCCCTAAGAAAACTTGCGAACGTGATGGATGGGGTAATGAAGAGAAGGAAGCACCCACAGACGATCCGGTGCCCCAGCCTCTAACCTGAGAGGCAAAGCGAGATCGAAAGCACAGCAGAGACGGGAGGCTGAAAAGGAGATTAAAATGCGGAAGATTCGTGAAAAAGATGCGGAGAAGAAAAAGACGGCGGCTTTGGTAAAGAAAAGTAATGAGGTGCAGACTGTTGCTGGCGAGGTGGCAGGGAGAGAGATAGCACTTCGACAAACCACAATAGTGGAGACATTCTCACCTGTACCGAGTGCCCAGCCAGCTCCGCATCGAGTGTTCTTGGTTCCAACACTGGTATCCTTGCGCGGAGAGAAGAGGCGTGGTACACTCACAGAAGCGGCTGAACCAACTGGAGTAACTGAGGGAGTGAACCGCGTGGTGGAGGTCGTCAATCAAAATGAAGTTACAGAGCTCTCGGGATCACCAGGCTTTTCTACAGTCATGGTAGGGGGCGGGGCTGAGCAATTAAAGGAGAAAGAAGTATTTAACAATGAATTCGTAGTTAAAGAGACAAACGCACCCTTTGAACTAGCCAGTGCCTGCGCTGACACAGACGGGAGTGATCTGAATGGGCATTCTAATGTAAGATCAGCGCCAGAACTGATTCAAAAGAACGTAGTTGATGAAGAGACAGCCCTCGACCTAGTGAAATCAGGAGTCAAGAATCCTGTAAATGCAAATGCAAACGCAAATCATAAAACTGGCAAGAAAGTACCAACTGTCTCAGGATCTATTCTGGCTTCCCCCAGCGAGGATTTTTTTTTCACAGGCAATGATGAGGCAGATGACGAGGATGAGAGCGAGAATAGTAGCTTGGACCTGGAGTCAGCCTCAGACTCAGAATTAGGAACATCAGTAGGCTCTGCAGTGGATACTGATTCAGAAATTAATGTGTCTGAATCCGATAGTACTTCAATTTCTTCGGATAGCGACACAGAGCCTATTGAGTCGGCGCAGGAGACAGTCCAAAAGGTCACAAAAACAAGACTAAAGACCGCTGCCATAGAGATGAATAAAACAGTGTTGAACAGCAGACCCAAATGTAAGAGCAAAGTTAAAAATAATCCTAGACGTAAGAACCTGGCTAGAGCATCTCGGGGATCTCCTGTGAAATCAGTTGTAAAGAAGCTTGACTGGGACAATACACTGGAGAGCTGTGCACCGTCTATGGGGGGGCCTGAGAACACAGATACGGGTACCCACGAGGCTAACTCTTAGGGGCCTGAGGGGGGTGCCTCTAACTTTGAAGTCCTATTCTCTACCGTAAAGCAAATACAGGGTGAGGCTCGCGCTGAGAGTCAAAGGGCAAGCAGGCGAGCCAGACATGCAAATAAAAACATACAATCTTCTTTGCATAAAGTTAATAAAATGTACGAAGAAATGGTCGGGAGAGTATCTGAGGTGGAGGTCAGAACGGGAAAATTTGAGGACGATTTCATCAAAATGCAGGACGCTAGGAGAGACCAGGATAAGACGACGGCGGACTTGCTCTGGAAACTGGAGGATTTTGAAAACAGACAAAGGCGTAATAATGTCAGGCTACTTGGGATACAGGAAGGAAAGGAGGGGGGCGACGTACGGGGGTATGTTGTTGAGTTACTAAAGGGTGCTTTCCCAGAGATGTCTTCATGGGATTGGGAGCATGAGGTACAAAGAGCACACCGGTTCCCGATGACGCGGAAGGAGACACAGGGTAAGCCCCGCGCAATATTATTCTATGTTGGGAATTTCTTATTGAGTGAAGAGATAATCAGCAAGGCAAAACCCCAGGCAAAGCGTACCTATAAGGATGTTGTTTTCTTTGCCCGCCCTGACTTCTGCCACACCACCATGGAAAGGCGGTGGCGGATGAGGCAGCTGATCACCCCCTTCCAGAATATAGGTTGTGAGGCTTATCTCATGTTTCCAGCACGACTGAAGATTGGTCTAAATGGAAACTTCAAAGTTTTCTATTCTGAAATCATGGCACAAGAGAACCTTAGCTTTCTGCGTGAAACTAGAGGTCAACATAAGACACATCATAAGGAGCCTGTGGAGCATGACGCGCAAACAGTTGCTATCAGAGACATTCCCCGCAAGAAGTAATAAAAAAGAGAGAGACTAATAACATTATACAACAGTAGAACTCTATTGTATGTTTATATATTTGGTTCCTGAGTTAAGATTGTATATTCCTCTTTCTGGGTCAGGGAGAGGGGTAGGCCTTTATTGACGTTTTGGTGGGTATCATTAGCTCTAGATTGGTAGTTGGGGTTTAACATTATCTTGGGGGGAGCACCATGAGTGGCATTTATGGTTTAAGAGAATCAGGGGAGGGAGGGCGTGACATCCTGTAGGCATTGTCGGTCAGACATAGGTCCTTCGGACCTATTTGCCTGTAGGGGGGTGGGTCTCTGTGGGAGGGTTGTCTGGGGTGGGGGAGGGAGGGAACAAGGGCAGGGCACATGGGCATTGGAATCTGTCGGGATTATGAAGAACATGATTTGAAATGGAAGCATGAGTATGGTTACAGAATTGAAGGGATTGAGAATATAAAAATGGGAATCTGTGAAATAGATGCAGCGAATAACGAGTCTGGAAGTTTGGTAAATAAAAGTGAGCAGTCAGCCGGTAGTCCCTTAAAAACCAGATATGTCTCTTAGATTTGTAACGTGGAATGTATGTGGCTTAAACGACGTCCAAAAAAGACAAAAGATAGGAATCCGATTGCGGCAAATGAATGTAGATTATGTATTTCTGCAAGAGACCCATATAATGAGCACCTAAGAGTTCTGCCTCAATCAGTTGGGGTTCCACTTAATAGCAAGGTTCAAACAAGGGACAAAAAACAGAGGGGTAGCTATTTTTTCAAGGAGTAAAAATGTGGTAATCGGGAAAAAACTAGAAGATCAATGGGGTAGGTGGGCTATGGATGAGATCTTGATAGAGGGAGTATGGACAACATTGGTGGCGGTGTACGGTTCAACCCAGGATGATCCAGAAATCTTACAGTTCTTAGATTCTGAGTTAGCAGCTTGGCCCCCTCAGGTTATTATAGGTGGTGACTTAAACATTAATGGGGCGGAGGGGCTGGGGGTAGGCTTGACTAGAAATTATAAAGGTAGGAAGAAAAGAGTACATAAAGCTTTGGTTGATCTTTTAGAGAATAATACTCTGCAAGATGTCTGGGGCACAATCAGATCGGATCAAACAGGCTTTACATATTACTCCGCACCACATCGTATATGTATCCGATTAGATTATTTCCTGATATCTAACGATTTAATGACCAGAGTAGAAATCGATAGGCTTCCACGAATCTTTAGCGATCACAACCCCCTAATATTAACAATGAAGCTAGAAGGGAGAATAAGATTAAGTAGGGTTTGGACATTTGAAAGAGGGCTCCTTTTGGACAATAACTATATATCGCATATGTCCAAATGGATCAGTGAGTTTTTTGAGAATAATAGAGGGAGTGCCCGGTGGGAGTTATATGGGATGCCTTTAAGGCGGGTGCTCGTGGAGAGACATGCAGCTTTAGCGCTTATAAACGGAAAGTAGAACGACTCAGGCATAGTGATATAGAGAGGGCCGTCTCAGAGGCAGAGGAACAGCTTAATAAGTGTGTCATAATGGGTGAACCAACTGAACAATCAATTATAGAATTAATGAAAGCAAAAAGTGAAGCTGAGGATGACTTGGCGAATAAGGCAGCCCAATACTATACTATTAGAAGGGAGAGGTGCTACGAGTTTAGCGAAAAAGTTGGACATGTACTTGCCATGCGCACTAGACAGATAGCGGCAGACGGGACTGTCAGGGAGATTAGGGACGAAAACGGAAGGTTACACTCAGACTCTGAGGAAATTAGGGAAGTGTTTAGGAAATTTTATCAGACACTATATGACGACCAACACCCCAGTAATGCTGAAGAGATAAGCGAATACCTTCAGAATATCTCAGTCGAGAGAGTCTCTACTGAAGACGCAGAAGGGTTAGAGAAATTGCTGGATTATACTGAAATTAAAGAAGCTATGGGCAACCTCCCCTCAGGAACGGCCGCTGGCCCGGACCAGCTGCCTTTAGAGTTTTATAAGACTTTTTGGGGAAGCTTAGGGCAGGATTTAAGTAGAACGATTCAAGCTGCCCAGATGGGGGAGTCTATCCCAAAATCTTGGGGGGGGTGCAGATATCGTTTTAATACAAAAAAAAGGGAAGCCGGCGACTGAGCCAGGGTCCTACAGACCAATTACGTTGATGAACAACAATACCAAAATATACTCGAAAGCTCTTGCAACGAGATTCGCAGGAGTAATAAGCACCCTAGTCAGTAGTAATCAACACGGTTTTATCTCCGGAAGAGGGACGACACACCACACCCGGAAAGTTATAACCATGTTTGATGCCACTGAGGTCACAGGAGACCCGATGGCAGTAATGCTGCTAGATGCTGAAAAGGCATTCGATCGGGTCTCCTGGGACTACTTGTGGCACACCCTAATAAGAGCTGGGATCAAGGGTGGTTTCGTGAAAGCTCTACAGACCCTGTATAGGGAACCGGTTGCGGCCTTAAGAGTAAACGGGGGCATCACGGGACAATTTATGATTAAGAGAGGTACACGGCAGGGGTGCCCATGCTCCCCGCTGCTATTTGCCATGTATATGGACCCATTAATCTGCAGGATAGAGTCATGTGCAGATATCACCCTGTTAAATACATTATTGGGACCTTGTAAGATACTTGCCTACGCTGATGTTGTGGCGGTGATAACACCAAACCCCAAGGAAGCGACCGAGCTGATAGAGGCAGAGGCTCGCAGATTTGGGCAAGTTTCGGACTATGCCCTGAACGCCTCAAAGACTCAGATTATCAAAAACTCAATTACTTTTTGCGATGATAATCGAGTGGTCCAGGCAGGGATGTATCTAGGAATCAATATCTCAGCTGACCTTAATACTCTGGTGGAAAAAAATATTGTCCCAATAATAGATAAAGTAAAGAAAGACTTGGATCGATATGAGAATCTCCACTTGTCGCTAGTAGGACGAGTTAATATTATTAAAATGCTGGTTTTGCCAAAATTTTTGTATATCTTTAGGGCAATACCACTCTTAGTTGATAATAAGTGGTTCAAAATTTGTGAACAGATGATTAATCGTTTTATTTGGGCTAAAGGTAAGACGCGGAGGGCATTGAGATACATGTCGCTCCCGCGGGAAAGAGGGGGCTGGTCACTACCGGATTTAAAGCTCTATTATTGGGCTGCGGCATTGCAAGGTATGATGGGCCTGATCGGAGGGGCTGAGGTGGATGGTTGGGACAAGATTGGCTCGCTCGCTATCTAAGGTTTGGTTTTGGGTACAAATGCTGAAAATGTATTTCTGAGACTCACGGAGGAAAGTTACTTCAAAAGAACACGATTTAAGACAGTAATGGCTGCATATAATATATGGAAAGGATTTGTCAAAAAGGTGGGAATTGGGAAGTATAATGCATATACTAGACTAAAAAATAACCCTTCCTTACCTAGTGAGGTTTTCTCAGGAGCTGTATTTCAAGAATGGGAGAGGCGGGGGATAAGAAAGTTTGGAGATATGTTGGGCGGTTATGGTATATTACAATTTACGGAACTGCAAAATAGGCATACCTTGGACACAAAACATTTCTTTAAATACCTCCAAATAAGAAGCTGTATATTGAATAAAAAAGGGGGATCATTGGGCTTTGAAAGAACTATAATGATGGACCTTATAGAAGGTGGCTCTGATTGTACTATCAAGAGGTTCTATTTAGAAATGACAAAACTAAAGAAAGATGATCTGGAGAAATGGATAGATAAATGGTCTATCGGTTTAGATATAGCCAGGGAACTCTTTACTGAGTCACTAGAAATGGGGAGCAAAATGTTGTGTTCATCGTCTCTTCAGGCCCAACATTATAAGATATTATACCATCTATACTATACACCTGCGAAAATCGCTCAGTGGGGGGGGGGGCGTATCTGGCACTACCTGTTTTAGATGTGGCAGCACAGATGCGGATCTGATACATATCTTTTTGGTCTGTCCCCATCTGGATAAGACTAAACAGGATATCGTGAATTTTTTCCAGAATGCATTATTAACAACAATAGAGTTAACCCCAGCTGTTATGTTAGTGGGGGTTAGTCTTGACGGACAGTCAAACTGTAAAAACTTTATATTTGTAGCAATGGCGATACTCAGATTGTTAGTGGCTTCGGCTTGGCTTGATCCAAATCCTCCATCATACCATCAATGGCTGGGTAAAGTATTATCAATTCAAAAACTGGAAACTGCCATATATGCTAGGAAGGGAAAAAAGGGTAAGATTTGGGTATGCAAATTTGGGGTCCTTTTATTCGATGGAAGTCAGGAACCGAATGTTGAAAGATGAAGAACTTGTCTAGTTGAATATCGGAATATGTATGTATGATTTTATGTTCTATGGTTTTGTATTTTACTGTGCCCTGCTCATGTTATAAAGAAAATGGGGGAAAAAATTTTCAATAAAAATATTTAAAAAAAAAAAAAAGATAATGAAATTATGAACCGATTGATAAATATGTGTATATTAGCATTTAGTAAAAAAAAAATGGACATAAAAAAAAACAAAAAAAAACTTGGCTATTCGACAAAAAATGACCCCCCCCCCCCCCCCGCCCCAAGCGCCTTGAGACCCTCCTCTGGGTGAGTAGTGCGCTATATAAATCCCTGAACTTGAACTTGAACTTGAACTTGTCTCCATGCTAAGTTCGGTTATCCAATCCCTAAATGACTGGTTGTCTCCGATCGGGTCTCCTGTCAGGGAAGGTCTCTTCTCTAGGGCTTTATTCAAAAAGTCAGGCTGTCCTATGATGCTCACCCAACAGGATTTCCCCTGTGGCAGCACTGTCGCCTTTACTGTACTCTTGCCCACTGGGCAGTTCTTAACTGGGAGTTCAAAAGGGGTGAAATCATGGTCAGTCCATGTTTGTATCAGGGGCCTTTTTACATTACGTATATCTAGGTTAGAGCAGAAACAATCCAAGAAGCGACCTGCCCTATGTGTGGTATCTGCTGGGATAGGCCTAGGACACTCATTATGTCCTTAAAACAGGTTGCCGCTGGGTCTGTGGGAGAGTCCAGGTGCACGTTAATGTCTCCTAGAAGCGTAAAATTAGCAGACCTGAGAGCTAGGTTATTGAGTACTTCACCAATACTCTCCAAGAACTTTTTATACAGCCCTGGGGTCGGTACAGTAATGCTCCAGCAAAGGTGAACAAGTCATGGACCTTTATCGAAGAGCCCATACTCTCTGCCCCTTTGAGGTCCGGAAGATCGTATGTTAGACACTTCAGGGTATCCCGATAGATTATTGCAAGGCCTCCTCCACGTTGGTCTGGTCTATCTGCCCTTGAAATAAGGTAACCAGGGGTGAGAGCGTTTGCAATATCCGGGTTACACCAGGATTTCAACCATGTCTCAGTTATAAAGAGGCAGTCTAGGTCCTCCTCCGTTATTAGATCAAAGAAATGTAGAGCATGTTTGCTCATTGATCTTGCGTTAATGAGCCCGCCATGTAGTCATTTCGACTGACTGTCTTCCGGTGCCAGTTTGCAGGCCCCAAACATTTTCTTACATTGGTTGCAACTCAGAGGACCCTCCCAATTTGCCATGTTCAGGGTCTGAGTGCATGTTTTGGGGCCAGTGTTGAGTGACAGTATGTAATCCTTCATGAGCTGTTGAGTTGGATCTAGTGGGGCAGAGTACTCGGCCCTAGGCCCGGTCGTGGCGCGGACGGGCGCAGATGGGCTTACCTTTGGCTTACCTTTGGCGCGCCATCGGTGCGCCCGCTGCGCGCGCCCGCTGCGCGCGTCCGCTGCGCGTCCGCTGCGCGTCCACGGCATCTGAGCTTTATTTGGGGAGGGGGAGATACGGTCATAGCCCGAAAGACTAGACCGTAACCTCGCCCAAAGAGGGCCTCCAATGATGTGCCCCCGGAAGTGTGTCTGATTCACTCCCTGTGTGGCGCGCTTGTAGCCTCCCTCCACGCAAACAGCACAAGCTGCGGTGGACCGGGGAGAGGAAGCGGCGATTATAAAAGTAAGTGCCAGTAATTCTTGCACCAAAACACTATCTCACATGTGATTTAAATTTTAAAAAATATCCACTAATGCGATTGTAGTCATCCAAACAGTGCGCCCTACTGGTAGTTTAAAAATGCTCTACTAAATAGTCACTACCTCAATATGCATACACAAAGTTAGAAATTCGTGTGTCAGGCTTTCCGCAATGAGCCGGTGTACCTCTGCGTGTAGTCGATTGTCTCCAATGATGAGCCACTGTATGTCAACAGCTCAGGTGTTGATCCATCACCGTTCTGTTGCCCACTCTGCCACCCCAGTCCAGACATGGTCATGTTCAAATCTGTCTGACCCTGTGCCACATGGGAACAGTCCTGCCCAAACTGCCATGTAATGCCATCCCTAGACCTGAAACAAGCTTTCTATCACCTCTCACTGGCATCACAGCCGTGTACATCCAGGCTTGCGTGAAACACAGATGTGTGCACAAACAAGCATGGCTGAAGACGGCTGTAATGCCAGAAAGTGGTCCCTTGAACCTTGTATCCAGTCCAGGGAAGGCATGGCTTGACATTTTTGACTGGACTGTTCCCATTAGGCACATGGACAGACAGATTTGCACATTACCATGTTTGAACTTGGGGGGCAGAGTGTGCAACAGAAAGGTGATGGATAAAACCCTGACCTGTTGCCTGTGTGTGAGTATATGATTGGTGCAGAGGCACCCTCCATCACCACACACTATTGTGACACTCCTCACAGGGGCATCTATCACCAGATCATACAGTTCCTAGCACATAACGCACACTTGCTGTCAAGTGAAGTGGCCCACATGTCCAAAATCCTGAAAATGCCTAAGCTAATCTGCCTGCAATTGTGAATATTAAAAACATCGCTGCATTGTTGACACACCCTCAACCACATGGGAAATGTGAATACAGTAGTGTGCACACCAAGACAAAACTGCGTTGCACCACTAATACATACATGTTGCACAAATCTATGTGGAACAATCATCTCTGTGAGCCATCAACATAGCCTCTAAATCCAACAATGACAGCATTTTCCAGCATCACAGGGTAAGTGCATAGTGATGAGTTCACATCAGAAATTGCATACACAGCTCACCATTGACAAGGCAAAACAGGCTTGACCATCACACCTCCCCTGCGCAACACCCCCATCACCCCGTCAATGTGAGTGATACAGCTCAAGTAGTGAAAAGTCAGTATCAGAGTATCAATAACTGAGCAGCGATTTAAATTCACCCAAGGTCACCTCGTGTGGCAGCCTATCCATATTAGTCTCAAACAACCAGCAACATATTCTTCTGATCATGCACACACGCACTGCCCAGTGTGAGTATGCACAAGCCAAACATTGTATACATGGACAGTGTGCACATGTAGCTAACACATGAGAAATACAAAGTATACCAGGTCCAAAGGCCACTGAGGCAACCCGTGCTGAACTCCATATAGAGACTCATAATAAGTGCCAAAAAGTCATGAAGGGCAAACGCAGTGCACAGGTCGTGGAACAGGTAAGGTACCAACATGTGTCACAGACCTCCCTCCAACATGATGATGTGCTAAGCAATATGCATACTAATACATTGCACCCTAGGAGTACATGCGCAAAAATGAAATTCCCAAAGCAGGTGACACATGTGGAGGAGGGGAAGGGATGTAAAAGAGCATCAGCTGAATATGGGTCATCGAAATGACAATGCATAAATTGCCTGTCTGACCAGACCACCCCAACTGTGGGAGTGTTACCAGGCTTCTGAGCACTGCAGGAGCATGTGACACACATGACAACAAACAGACATGTACCTACCCCCTCCTTGCTGCTGTCTCTCCTGCAACTGCCTATGGAGGTCTGGAAAAACCACTTCCATGACCCGGAGCATGTGGGGGGTGAGGTGATGGGTGCCGCCATGCCGGCGTGGAGCTTCAAGCTTCAGCTGGACCCGGGCGATACGGTGGGTCCAGCACCGGATGTCCTGCCACCTCTTCCTGATGTTACGGATCCTTCGACGAGGGCCCCCCTCAGACCTGACAGCCTTGGCTATGTCCAGCCAGATCTCCCCCTTCTCATAGGCAGATACCTGTCAGGAAGATAAAGTGAAACAACGTCAGTACACCTGGTCCATGTCCCAAAGACACACACTTGCACCACATTGACAATGACAACAGGGCATAGAATGCTGACCAGACTTGCATCATTGTCCATGTGAATGTGGCCTGTGAGCAAACACCAATGCACTACATGCCTTTGAAAGGCAGCAGATGCCATAAGGGGTGCAAACCACTCACTGAGCATGGCACACACTGAACAAGATATGCTACTTCAGGGTAGTGTACAGCACGTGACATGCTGTCACATATCCCACTACACCTAAGAACCCTCAGCAGACCACACATGCACACCCTGGCACAGATAATTTGCTTGTCATTGTCAACAGTGTATACAACATCACTTTGCACATGTCACACTTTAGAAAGATGTGACACAGGCGTCATGCTAACTGTCCAAGTCATGCACACGGCACTGAATACTTGTCACATCAGATGGCTACAGCTGTGGCATACGTCATGCATCAGTGTTGCAAAACATCACATACACAATTAGCCAGGTGACAAAGAACATTCATACTCTTCAATGTCCATGACTTCAAAGCATTCATTTGTCCAACATCCACACAGGTCATGAAAAACAATCATCAACAGTGAGTACATTCATCTGTCACTCTGGGGGGAACACTGTTACACCTCAGTAAATCTTGCCAAAAAAACATGCAAGGTGTGGCACAGCCGAAGTGTGATTCACATTCCATTGAATGTCACAGTTAGCACAATGCAGGTAAGCAGTAAACACTATTTAACCACATCATTCACTGCATGGGAGATACCACAATGCACTCACTCCAAACAACATTGCATCTCTGTTCCATAAATACACAATGGCTGTAGTGTCACTCACACATTCATCACTCACCTGATCCCCTGGTTTCCCATACAGCTTGCTGTAGTTTGGCAGGAGGGCATCCAGCAGGGCCTTGTTCTCCTCCTCACTGAATGCAGGTGCCCTCTCCATGGTCAGCAAAATCAGGGTCCAGGGAATGCAGAGACAGCAGCAGTGTTGTCCACTCCAATGTTGTGCAGGCAAGTGCCCTCTCACAGACACATGCAGCCTTAAATTAGTGCTGGAGAGGGGCTGTCAGTCTAAGGAGTACAGTGTGATAGGCCAGATTTGTTTGCAACCTATGCTTCATCCAATCCCATTACACATAAGGCCATGACACACATTTGCATGGTTTAAAAATTAAGCTTGAGCACCACAACAAATTTTGCAACATTGTATTGTTTTGGCCAACTGAATTTTTCAGAACACCTGTAGAACACACTCAAATCTCTGTTTCCTTGACAACTAGCCTGCATTCTGGGCATTCTACTCGTCCCCTAGATGTTCCCTATGTAATTTCTGGGATCCCCACACAAGTATGGTGCGTTTTCCGTCGCAAATGCAACTTATTCAAAAGTGAAACGTCCCGCACATACACACGCAATGGCGAGGTACGGTCCACTCGCGTATGACTCGAATGCAATAGAGAAACCACCCGTACACATGCACGTACTATTGGGGAAGGGTCCGCTCGAGTATGGCTCGAATGCAATAGTGAAACGACCCATACACACGCACGTACTATTGGGGTAGGGTCTGCTCACGTATTGCTCGAATGCAATAGTGAAATGACCCGTACACACGTACTATTGGGGTAGGGTCCGCTCCCGTATGGCTCGAATGCAATAGTGAAATGACCCGTACAAACGCACGTACTATTGGGGTAGGGTCCGCTCGCGTATGGCTCGAATGCAATAGTGAAACAACCCGTACACATGGACGCACTATTGGGGTAGGGTCCACTCGCGTATGGCTCGAATGCAATAGTGAAACGACCCGTACACACGCATGAACTATTGGGGTAGGGTACGCTCGCGTATGGCTCGAATGCAATAGTGAAATGACCCGTACACACACACACGTACTATTGGGGTAGGGTCCTCTCGCATATGGCTCGAATGCAATAGTGAAACGACCCGTATACACGCATGTACTATAGGGGTAGGGTCCACTCGCGTATGGCTCGAATGCAATAGTGAAACGACCCGTACACAGGCACGTATTATTGGGGTAGGGTCCGCTCCCGTATGGCTCAAATGCAATAGTGAAACGACCCGTACACACGCACGTACTATTGGGGTACTTGGCGTTTGACACGTTCTAGTGCATGCATGTGTACGGTGCGTTTTATGAGCTCACACATGGCACCATTACAATAGTGATACCAGGAAAACACATGGCAGGGATGTAGGTGTAAGGTCATAATGAGGATGTTGCTGTATATATTGGCATGGCATCCTTACATCAGCAGGCCCTAGGTGTGGCAGACAGTGATATAGCACAGGGAATGTGATCATGTGGCACAGTTGATGTGTGATGAGCTGTTGAGACATGTCATTTGTGATGAGGCACTATGTGGTTCACTTAACCTCTACACTGGTCACATAAGTAACCTCATAAACATGTTGTGATGCACATCAACACTGGGATGGCACACTATTCAGTATGGGGATCTGTCACATGATGCCAGGGACAGAGGCACTGTCTCACTTGTAAAATTGACGCCCAGCATGACCCTGTGTGACAATGTAATGTGTGTGCCATGTGAAAGATTAGGCATGCTGTTTGTATCCCGTAAACTTAATCTGCTGTAGGTGCACCTATGATGGGTCTGTGCCGTGATTGCAAGGCTTTCCCATGTACGTACACCATGCCACAGGGCCATTTCAACTGCTCATGTGTATGATGGCATCATAGAACTTTTGTCCACAAACATACACGTCTGCATTCTGATAATGGCTTTGGTGTAGTTTAGTCAAATGCACACCTCATTCACAATATTACAGATTTGTGCAATCAATAGCAAATGTGACGTGGGTGTGTGCCTTGCAGTCAGCTGTCTGGATGTGTTGACAACCTTCTCATGCAGGTCACGTGACGTGTGTCACGGATGTGATACATTGTTCTGCTCACTCAGACCAGCCCAGCAGATTATTTGTGTGCATGTCATGTCCATTTCACAGACCAGACAACAGGTGTATAAGTTCTAATGGAGGAGTGCCAGCCAGCTGGCATATGTGTCCTTGATGTACAGCCCATGCCAGAATCAATGGTGATTTGATGTGTTGAAGCATTGTTGCTTGTGCTATGTACATTGTAATAGTTGTGGCTGACAGTTGTACACCTTTTTCCACAAACATGTTGTGCAGGGCACCCCCTCTGCCAAGGCCGTTACCAGACTTGTATGCCATGAGGAACGTGATTGCATCCGCCGTTACAGATTCACTCAACAGTTGATTCAGGACTTGACGGACAGGCTGGAACCACATCTCCTACCACGACATAGGTATCCAACTGCGCTGACACCCAAGGTAAAGGTGATGGCAGCCCTACATTTCTTTGCCACAGGTACGTTCCAATTTACCATAGCCGATGTGGGGGATGTCACAGACCATGTTCAGCCGTGTACTACGTGAGGTGTTAGCTGCTATGTTGAGTCACATTGATGAATTAATCAAATTCCCTACTCCAGAAGAGTTGACAGGTGGCAAGGGTGATTTCTATGCCCTGGGTGGGATGTCACATGTAATTGGGTCCATTGATGGAACACATGTTTCTTTGGTGCCACCACAAGCTCAGGAGCAGGCCTACCGCAACAGGAAACATTACCACTCCATAAATGCCCTGGTGGTGTGTCTTGCTAATATGCTGATTTCACATGTTTGTGCACGTTTTCCAGGATCGTGCCACAATGTATTCATCATGAGGCGTAGCAGGGTACCACAGATGATGCTGCAGCTGCACAACCATCGGGCATGTCTTGTTGGTGGGTAAACTCTGTTTCTCATGTATGTCTCAATTTTATGTTTATCTCTCTCACTGCATCACATTACACACTCATTGCCATGATGACAATTTGTAGGAGACGCAGGATATCCCAACATGCCGTGGCTCATGACTCCGCTCCGCAACCCCAGAATAGCTGCAGACCAGCAGTACAATAATGCACACGGGCAGACCAGGCGAGTGATAGGGAGAACGTTTGGACTCCTGAAGAGCCGGTTCAGGTGCCTCGACAAGACTGGTGGATCCCTCCCATACGCCCCGCTCACGGTGTGTAACATCTTCATTGTGTGCTGTGTGCTGCATGCTGCACAACATGGCAGTTGAGAAGGCCGTGCCACTCATCCTGGAACCTGATGAGCTGGAACATCCACCCGTTGAGGATGAAGGCCTTGGCCAGGATGCAAGCAATGAGGAGGAGGAGGAGGATGATATCCGGAGTCAGCTCATACGCGACTTCTTCTCATGATGGTGAGTCCTAGTAAAATATTGTGCAAACTTGTACCATAGAGTGGCATGTTCAGCATACTGTGCGTCCAGCTGACTGTATGCAATGTCACTTTGTTGTTTGTTGTCCAGTGTCACACAAGTGCTGATATAATGCTACACACATACGTGCAATGTGTGAACATGGAATGCACAAGTGTACTACATTCTTAGTATATTATAAATGACCATGTCTGAATGGAATTGTTCTGAACGTGACCCCTTGTGTTACTGTCATTCCCAGGTCGCCCTGCCTGTTGTCCGTTGGTGTCATCTTAGTCCTCCTGCTATTGCTCATGAAGATAGCAACATCAGCCGAATCAGCGGTACATGCACAGACATGTTGAAATGTCAGTTTGGGTAAGGATTACAAACAGGCTGTTTTGTGTTGGTATGGTTTCAAATGTGTGGTAAATGTTCATGCACATGTTGTCGGACCATACATACATGTAACATTACCATGTCTCAAATTTCATGTTGCCCCACTCCCATGACAGGACAGTCACCCTTCTTGACAATCATCTGTAGTTGAGGTTTGACTCTGGTGAATGCATCAATGTGTGTAAACCTTGACCCTGACACATTGCAAATACCACGGGTTGACATTGTGTGGGACATCAGAACCACAGCCTCTGTGGGGAATTGCAACCTCACTGTGTGCAGCAGGATGTGTCTGGATCATCCACTCAACCTTGTAGCCCAGTACAGTTTGATTTACCAAACACCATGTTGTGTAGGTGTGGGTCAGTGTATGTCCCACATGTTCATTCAACTGCCCTGTAAGTCTGTTTGCATGGCTGCATTGCCCCTTGTGCCAGTATGTCATGTCACTGTCATGTCGTTACCTCAGTGCCGGTGGAGAACCCTGCTTCGGTAGCCTTCTCTGTGAGTTGATGTTACCTTTCCATTCCCATGATGCCAGGTATGTTGCGCTGATGTCATCACAACGTTGGGCTGTAGCAAATCTTAAATCTCCGTGGCACCAGTGGAGTGAGGTTATTCACAGGATTATCTTGTGCCGTGCAGCAACTCATGGTCACGGTAGGCTTATTTTTGTGGCTTTGTTCCTCATTACTCGCTGTTGAGTTTGGTCCCACCTGCTTGTCATGTTTAGCATAGTGGGGTACAGTTGCAAGAGCCAATGACTGGCTCCTGTGGGGCTTCCTTGTGTTTAGGTCAATTTCAATTTTCAATTTCAAAGATGCTTTATTCGGTTTGTAAAAAAAATACAACCATATAGCAACAGACAAAAAAGTTTACACAATACTAAAGCAAGCTACCTTAAAAACAATGTAACAAGATAGCGCTCAAAATAAAAACATTTAGCAGCATTAGTACTACATAATCATTAGGCCATTCGGAAAATGCATTTAACTGTAATATTGACAATTATACGACCTTTAATTGTGTGCAAATATGCAGTTAAAGTGCTAAGTATTGTCTCTATATTGGTATATGTGCAAATTGGCAATTCCAAAGAAAAGTTCTGCAGCATCCTTCCTAAAGTGCAATATGCAATTAGCAGCACCTAGTCTGGCTATTCACAGGAAATAATGATAAGTGTAACAAAGTGCAAGTGCTAGGCCATTCCAACGATGAATATTATACAATAGCAGCAATTAATCCAACAAACATATGTGTGCAAATTAGCATAAGAATACATGGTGTCAATAGCATCTTGTTTTAAAGTGCATAGTACATTTAGCAGCTGGGAAAATTCATGTAATAATTGATTTTCTTGCAGAAATACATTTTAAAATATAAGTGGCCACATAAAAGCAAACATCTGGGGACTCTAGATTAAACACTAGTTTCATTGCTGTTTGTAAATAATGCGTATTATATTTTAAAAAGATGGTTTCAAATAATATTTCCTAAAAGAGGTATAAAAAGTACAAGATAACATAAAGTGACACGTGCTCTGTTTTGATTTGCCATCACATGGGCACAAACAAGTTCCAGGTTTTTTAGGCACAGGGAAGGCCACAAGGTGATGCACACTTCCTAGGCGGAGATGGGTTAACACAAATCGATGGGAGGGAATACTAGCTGTTACAAGATAAAATTGGAAGCCTACGTTGATGTTATATTGTTGATAGAGATTGAATGTACTCTGTTTATTATATTTTTCTATCCTAGTCTCTGCTGTATATTTCATAAACGAGACCTTCAACTCCCGCTTTGATAATATAGGATCCATTATTAAATCATTAAAAATGTCCAGACCATACAATGTTTTATACCAATGATGTATATGGTTCAGCCAAGGAATATTCGATCGGCGATCAAGTTTAATACAATCAGTTATTACGTCCTGCGTAAACTTTGTCTCCTCCTTTGCCCATATTGAACGCCATAAAGACAGGGGACGGAGGGCAATTAGATCATTAACATAATACAAATCTAGTTCCTTATGTATTAACTCCATTGAAGCCGTAGCTGGGGCACTGATTAATCTTTTTAAAAACACATTCTCCTTCCCCTGGACAGATTTGGCACTCTGTGCATCGTACCCCCATACTCTGGCCCCATATATAGCTGAAGAAATGCATCTGGCGTTAAAAAGGGTAAGCATTTCACGAATTCTGCGATCCCCTAATTTAGCAGCAAATCTAAATAAACAATTTGTATTCCTGGCCATTTTAAAAAGAACACTTTTTTGTTCATTTATCCATTTCCCATCTCCTGAAAAGGTGATGCCTAAATAACAGAATCTGTTAACAGATTCTAATCTCCCCCCTTCTAAAAAAAAGGGCTTGTGTTTTCTTGGTTTCTTACCACAAACCATGGTAACCGTCTTCCCTTTATTAATTTTCAATTTCCTGTTTTCAATAAATACGTGGAATTGATTAATTAAATGTTGCAGTCCATTATGGGTCCTAGAGAGGAGGACCACGTCGTCCGCGTATAAAAGGACTGGGATAGGGTTACCATTTATAGTTGGTGCATCTGCATTAATCATTCTTAAAGTTGTATCAACATGATTAATGAAAAGAGAGAATAGTAGGGGGGCGAGTACGCATCCTTGACGGATGCCTCTCTTAACTTCAAAGAAAGGGGTGCACTCACCATCTGTTCCAAACCTTAATTTGCTTGATAGATTATTATACAAACGGGCAAGCAGATGGATAATTTCAGTGGGGGCGCCCATTGCCAGTAATGTGGGCCAGAGCAGTGCGTGTTCCACCAGATCGAACGCGGAACTCAAGTCGGCAAAGCATAGGTAAAGATTACCAGATTTAGCTTTAGTATACTTGCCAACTATGAGTTCCAGGTTCACGCACTGCTCCATTGTTCCTATTCCCCTACGGAACCCATACTGCACTGGGGACAGGATGTTTTTCTCCTCGGCCCAGGCTTCCAGTCTCACTAATAGGGCTCAACTAAGGATTTTAACTGTCGAGTCCAAAAGTGAGATTGGACGATAATTCCTTGCCTCTGACCTGGATCCTTTTTTGTAGAGGGGTATAATGATTGATTGGCCCCATGTCAGTGGTAAATTATCTTCCACCGCTGCATTAAAATAACGAGTTAAGATTGGGGCCCATAATAATATTTCATGTTTATAAAAGTCCATGGGTACCCCATCGGGCCCGGGTGCTTTACCCCCCTTACTGTTTTTAATTGCCTCTGTCACTTCATTTAAAGTTAAAAACAACTGCATTTTCTTCCATTTAAAACATAAGGTAGACCCATCTGGATTAAAATCAGAATTAAAAATCTCAGAGAAATGTGCAATCCATGCAAGACAACTGACGTGGGAAGTGACCTCAGGAATATTTTCATTCTTTAAGAATGGGCCATTTATAGTTTCCCAAAAGAGTTTATGGTTTTTAGTTGCAACGGCCATATCAAGTTTATTCCAGGCATCGTTCTGTAACTCCCTTTTCCTAGTTGAGAGGGCCAATTTATAATTAATACGTTCTTCTCTGACTCTTTCTTTATCTCTGGGTTTAACATCAAGTACATTTTTTAACCTTTTCAGAGTCTTGGCACAATGTTTGTCAAACCACACAGTTTTATTTCTTTTAATCTTTCTGTTTCTTTTTTACAAGGAATTTTCAACTGTGCATGTAATTTTCATAAAATTAGAGAGAACGGCAGACGCTATCACATTAGGTGCAAGGCAGTATTCAACCTCTTTGGTACATTTACAAATAATATCCTTCGTTAATTTGTTAGGGTAAATTTTAGTCCATTTAATTCTCGTACCATTTGGTCTCACAGCAGAAATCCCGTGGACAGATCTACCGTGCACAACGGTTTTTGGGCCCCAGCCCATTAACTCCACTGAAATGCTGTTGTGATCACTCACAGGCTGCTCTATTACCCAAACATTGGAGAAAACCGAACCATTAGACACCAAAATATGGTCAATATTAGAATGGGCATCTCTTCCCCTAAATGTTGGGCATATTTCATTATTTTTATTTTTTGTACATTCAAGCAGTTCCAGATTAAATTTGGCTATTAAGTTATTCAGTGCGCTGCCATAATTACTGTGCGGGAAATGATTAACGTAAACGCTGTCACCCCCTGCATGATCCTCGTGGTGACCACAAATCCCCTTCCGAGCATGTGTACAAGCTTGAATGTTAAAATCGCCTGTCCACAATATTGCAAAATTGTTCTTTGAAAGAACAATTGCAGCTTCGATAGCGCATTCAACGTCGGGGACAGTCTTATCACGTTTAGGGCCCACAATATTATTATAAAAGTTTACAATAATTAAGTCCCTGCCATGACTGTGTGTTAGTCGCAATACAGACGCATGCTGACAAACTACAGAGTGTCCCCCCAACATTAAATTCCGTTAATTCAGTTGAAACCAGAGTCAGTAGGCCTCCCTTAGCTCTACCAGCTTTGGAAGCTACTGCTGCCACGCTGTAGGAAGTATGTTATGTTATTTTTATTTGTTGAGCGCAAACAGCTGCCCCAGCAACGGAGCGTCCCGGCGCTGAACCTAACCAGTACCTGAGGGGGGGGGGAGCCAGCAGAGGGATTAGATGACAGTGAAAAGATGGGTTTTGAGTGCTTTTCGGAAAGCAATCAGATTGCTATAACCTTCAACTTCTATTTGTTCTGTATGCCATGTCTCTTGTAAGCATATAATATCATAACCACATGTGATGAAATTATCCCAAAACGGGGTGCATAATTTCGAAGCAATTCCCGCTATATTCCAAGTACTAATTATAAGGGAGTCAGCATAACTGGTTCCTGTACTTTCAGGGTGGTTAGACAAGAGTGAGGCTTCAAAACCTACAATCGGAATAACGTTAACATTAACATTTGTTACAGTTATATTATTATCTATATCATTATCTATAACATTGCCTGTACATAGCACAATATTTGGCAAAATTAATTGTGGCTCAGTTATAGTTTTTACACAACTTTCATCACCCAACTCTTTTTCCAAAGTTAATGTATCACCTATTTCAATGCTTTCAGAATGCGGGGTCAAGGCTAAAACATTCAGTCAGTCATTCTCCTCAAGTGAGTTGAGCAACTGGAATCTATTAGAAGTTGGGACCAAAAAGTTGTCATATAGATTAGGGAGTAAAGGGGGACAGATGGGTACAACATTAGGATACTTGATAAAGGCCGCTCTTGGATGCTGGAGGTTATGTGTAGTGATTTGTCTTCCTGACTGTTTCCTGTAAAAGTAGTCAAGTGGGAACAGCGTGATGTTATATTCGTGGTTCGATGGCATAGGTGCGTGTAGGATCGAATCTCTCACCCATTCTGTAGTCCTAAAATTTATAATTATACAGTCCCCATCTATCTCCTTTTTATTTGGTCCCACCCAACCTACCCTCTGTGTAGTTATAATCTCTTCTGCACCTCGTATTGGGAAACCACAATTTTTCACCAACCAATGCAGGGTTTTATTTTTTAGGGTTTCTTGATTTTCAAATTGGTTGGGCAACAACTTGGGGACATTAGCGAGTATCGCTACAAATGGTCTACAATCAGGTGGCAAATTAATAGTGGCTGGAATGACATTATTAATATGGCGCCTCGGTACGGGTAGGCTCTTATTATTATAGGCGGGGTCGTTGATGTTTCTTTGGCCCCCAACTACTTTTTGCCCACCTACTATCTTGGGGGTGATGGTTGTTGGCCTCTGCCTTCCACTTGTAGAAGGTACCGGGTTTGCCGCCGGAGTGGGCCCACTTGGAGTACGATTTACTGTGCTTAATTTGTTTTTGCTCTGGTTCCCAGAATCTACATTAGTTGTGTGGGATCTGGCTTGCGTGCCCAGGTGTTCTAGGACATCCAAGTTGGCTATGCCCAGTTTCTCTAGGTTTTCTATTTTTTTACTTAGAGTTTCTAGAGATACCATCACTGGTGCAATATAAGTTTTTACCATTTTCTTGAGGCATGCTGTAAGTGCCTCGACATTGGTTGGAGTTAGTATTTCCAGTAATTGTGTATCCTTTACATCTCTCCCTCCACTGTTCTGCTGTATCTCACCCTCTCTTTCGTTGGTTTCTAAAATTTGTATAGCCCTCTTCTTTTTTCTTCTATATGTTTTAGCCTGTTTGTTAATTATTAACCTTTTTCGACTTTGGGTAAATTTCATTTTAGAAGGTACAGGCTCACAGTCAGTTTCACTACTTGACAGACTGATATCACTAATTTGTACAGTTGAAATGACAACATTAGTATCACGACCATCCAATTCCCCATTGTTTACAGGCACATCACTATATGTTAGGGGCTGTGGCAATATGCTAGCAGACAGGTCAGGTGTTATAGACAGTCTACTCTCCCTAGTACAAGAAACAGTAGGTTCTAAAGGTTGTGGTACATCTGGTTGGATTAAGTCATACCTTGGCAAACCGGCAAATGATGTTTAGGTCATTCCCTTCCTCATTGGAGGAGCTGCTAACGGCTCTTACGGGTGATGTCTACTTTCTCGTCATGGTCCTTACGGATTCACAGGGCTAAATACGGATTGTTGGCTTTGTGTCAGTAGCACTGCTATACATTACAGATTAGGACCCTCAATCATACACTGTGAAATATTTGATGGCCGCATGTATCTAATTGCATAGTAGCAGCCTTGTGAGCGTTACACTAGCTTTGTTTAGGTGAGAAACTGTACTACCTATTTATGTGTCGGTGTTCAAGCATCTGATCTAGTCTCATTGCTAAATCTGTGATCACACATAGGGTACAGTGGCAGTGGTTACACTTCACAGGTGTGACTGGTACAGTTTAGGTCCCAAGGTATTCAGTGATTCTGTGACAAAAGTATTGAATCCTTATGCTTGTTTTCCTTTGTTTCAGATCTCCCTCAATGCAGTTCCCATCCTCTCCTTCCCTCGCCTGATCTCCCTTTTGTGTCTGTCATTTGTACTCAGACCAAGGGGCTATTTGGAGATGGAACCCTTTCAGCATCGCACCACTCTGATGATCAAAGGTACGGACAGGCCCTGGCAGTTGTTGTGTAGTTCCTATATTCCCAATAGGCTCTGCGCATTGGAATAACATAAACGGTAGTTTAGACGTAGGACTATGGTCGACTAGGTCTCTACTGAATATGTTAGACTTAATTAGGTATGCCAGCTAGCTCAGAGTTCACTAGAAACTTTCTCGAGTGAACAGGAATGAGTTAACTTTCCTCAATAGACAAGAAGGGATTAGCTTCTGACAACCGCATAAACATTGATCCACGAGGTCCGGTAGTAGGAGACGCTAGGTACTGAACGGGTGACAGGTGTTGCGGGCGGTGTGCCATTGTCGCCTCCACCCCCTCCCAAGACCTATGGGGTGTGGATCTTTTAAATCACAAACTATACAGGTACCTCCTAATTGAGGGTAACCCACTACTTGATGGTTTGTTTTTTGCACCTTAAATTTTTCCACACTTGCTTTTAACTTTCACGTCCTCTGGTAAGGGTGGGCCTTAGCGCGCCCACACCGAGGAGGTACACAATCGTACGGTCCTGATGAAAGCCCAGTAAATAACACATACATGGGCAGAAACATGTTGACCCCACTTTAAGTGGAAACAACCAAACCACTATTTGGTAGATTTCCCACACATATTTTATCTATGTCAAACTGATCATTTAATAAACTTTTTGTATGGTGCAGTTTTGACATTTTTAAATTACATTTCTTTTTGACACTCTTGCCACGAAGAACCAGCTCCGCAGTAATCTGGCGTTGTAGCACACCAGGGAGGCATTCGGCTTCTCCTGGTGGGCCCGATGATGAAGCATGTCACCACCCAGGGTGGTGAGTGAGGGCTTCCTGAAAAATCCCTACTGATTTCCAATGTGACTTATCTAGGTTGATTTTTCCTTCTCTGCGTTCAGTGCTCATACACTTTTTTCTTTTACGACACTCTTCTGTTGTTTAATAAGATTGACCAGGGGGACCAAGAGTACTCTTTACCCTCTCTCTCAATTTGTTGTTACCAACTGCATAAACATGACTACTTTGCTCCCTCCAGAATAAGGAGTATATCTCCAGAGTTGTGTGAAAACAATAGAAAGCTATTTAACTCAGTCGATCATGCATGCTTAGTTTCACCAGAGTGCAGAGAAATAGAGAGACCGGCGTTTTCAATAAAAGTTGTTATTTATTGAGCAGTCTTCTTTCTCATGCAAGAGAAGTGAATTGCCACAATTGCAATACTTGTCATAAAGTAAAGTGCGTACAGTAAAAGGAGTATTATGAAATAATACTGTA
Organism: Lissotriton vulgaris; assembly: GCF_964263255.1. NCBI lineage: Eukaryota > Metazoa > Chordata > Amphibia > Caudata > Salamandridae > Lissotriton > Lissotriton vulgaris. The sequence goes on from NC_141698.1 coordinate 905,540,196, forward strand.
AAAGCATTTATATGGTTTCTGAGCCATATGATACTTAAAACGGATAAAATGCATACAATACATACAATGATAAAAGATGACTAAACGTACTCAACTGGTGCTTCTAAAATACACCTACCCCGGTGTACCTAACCTAAGCCTAGTACGTGGGAAGGAGTAAGTGAGCTGCAGTTTCAGTTAAGTTAGTTTTGCCAAGAATCTGAATCAAGAATTCCCTAAGGATCTAATCAGCTCCGTACCTCGGTTTTAGAATGAAGAAGGTCTTATATCTCTTTCTAAGGACTCGATCTCCCAGCAACCCGCAGGGTGACTGGAAACACTGGAGCTGGATTTCTCGGCAGGAGAAAAGACAGCATCTTTCTCAGTGCGTCAAATGGGAGGGTCGGCTTCCTTCGGCACTCGCATCAGCTGGGCTTTGGGTAAATAGATAGCCGCTCTGCTCCAAACCACCGTGTGTTGCTTAAGGCAAATGCTGGTATATTTATACCTGGAAGGTGCCGTGTTTGACGTAAGGTTGGACATAAGACGTCACTAAGAACTGTCACTAAGAACTGGCAGTTCTTTCAGGACTCTCAGGAGTTCTAGGACAAATCAAAACAGAAGCAGGGGGAATTTCAGGGCTGCTGGAGACTTGGTTTGTTTAAAGAACGCGTTGTACTTTCTAGGAGTCTAGGGAAGTAGCCTTGCCGTATTTGGACTGCATTTGCTATGACTAAATATGGATATGATTCTTATGCCTTTCTAAGGATATGATTTGTTATAACCACATAAGGGCATGAATCGGTAATATTTATTTAGGGTCCTAGATACGTTCACAACACCCATTCCATGTATAATGTCCATCATTACTAACTACTAAGCAATATATAAACATATAAGTATGCATGTGTTTCCCAGCCCACCCCAAAATACATCAAATGCATTTGAAATGGTATAGATACACGAAAATGAGTATTATACTGTACGTTTTTAAAGCAGTGGTATCATTCAGATAAAATTTCTGTCGTGCATTATAATCTTCAATGAATGAATCACGAAATTTACATTCATGACTTGGCTCTTAATACAGAAGAGAAGGTCCAGACCATTTCATCACATATTTATACAAGATTGTAAATGTGCTAGAGGCTGATTCAAAATATTGTCTCTAGAGTCTCTAAATAGAAGGTCTGTTCTCTAAGAATAGTTCTACTTTAAGCAGAGTACCATGTGCCAAAAAAAGGTAAATATTTTGGAAATTGGAAAAAATTGTTTCGCTTTCATTGGGGAAAAATAGTTCGAAATGTTTTCAGTAGTGTTGTTTATAGAAAACTGAAGGCCGAATTCAGAGTTAGGGGAACGCTGTGTGCTTGCTATTTCAAATAATATTCCCGTTGTTAGGAGAGAACATTACTTCAGATAGGCCGGCAAAAAATTTGTCTACAACAGTAGGTGAAAGTTGGGCCAACTCCGAAAAATCGGAAATAGTGCATATATGCGATGCATTACCATCATCGGTGTTTAGATCAGCAATGGTCACAGAAGGTTGTACCTGTGTGGTACCGCTTTCATCTCGTACTTCACCGCCACCTAATCGTAATGGTGAAGTCTCCACGAATGCCGTCATCAGAATAGGTAGCCGCTGGGGACAACACGTTGCATAAGTCGTTACCGAACCAAGCAAAGCATCGATATCCATTGGTACTGCTGATGGTAGTGTAATACAGACGTCCAACACGCATTCTTTTCCGCATAGCAGACATCGAAGCACAGGTAAGATGCAATCTTGCCAGATTGGTCTAAATGAAAGAAACCAGGTAGTATTCAGATCTCTTAGCCGGGCCAATCCGAGGACTTTAGTGATACGTTCTCGGTATCGTATTGCTAGGATAGTTTCTTCCATCGTAGCCTGAGTTTTATCTGTGTCTTGGCTTGCCATATCGGAGCAGAAGGAACAAAAATAAAATTCCTGCTACGAGTCCCAAAATAAGAGGCAGGCCACCGAAAAAAGAATGCGCAAAATTCGGGAAGATGCCCAGAACTGTTTCAAAGGGTGCTAACAGTCCCGAAAAAAATTGTCTACGAAATGCACGGGGCAATTTGTCGATAACAGGTTATGTATCTCTGCCGCTGTCCTTGCAACTTGCAGGTCATACGTCTCTTTGGACGAGGTTAAAGGCACAGTTGTCTGCTCCATGTCTGGATTGCTATTTGAATACAATACTTGCATACAACAAATGACCCTGGAAGTAACGTTCACGAGATTGGCTTTTCCTGGCATCATGCCACAACAGCTGTGTTCACTTATTATAACGTAGCTACCGTTGGAAAGTTGTCTGAAAAAGGGCTCTATCTGTGTAGCAGGGGTGCCGTGCAGATGACATGAAAGGTTGTTTGATGAACCTTCGCAGGCTCCATGCAAGTTAATTCCTTGACACAGAAGGGTACCGCTTAGTGATTCTTTACAATTGTTACCACTAAGAAATACCTCTTTTTTCCCTTCACTATAACATCTATGTGTATAAGGTAAATTCCAGGTTGACTTGATGTATCCTTTACCCAACCTTTCATACAGGCCTGCTGGTATATACTTTTGGCGCTATTGAAACTGAAAAGTTGTTATCGGGATTGTAATGGTGCCATGTATTATCCATTCAATGACAGGTCTTTCTGACATTGTCAATGGTAATCTTTCTAGTTTTTCAATGCTCAGCACCGTATAGTTTGCTCCTTTTTGTGCCAATGAGATTTGTCTATCAGTACGGTTAAAAATAGAAAATAATGACGTTGTGTTGATTAGACGCTATGGCATGTAGCCTGAACGGAGGTTTTGTAACGTCCAGCCTAGCTGTACAATAGAACATAATTGGGACTGGCCTTGTTGTAACATTAGCATATCCTGTTTTATTATATCAATAGCAGATGATACAATGCTGTCCAGTGAATAAATTCTGGAGGACAGAGTCGTTAGACCATTGTCCACTACAGAAAGTGATTTTTCCAAATTAATATAATCAATTTTTCGTATTTTTTCTGCAGTTTCAATTTGTGTTATTTTCCAAGCTTCATTGTAAGCTGCGTCTATACCAGCGTATATGAAACGTTTTTGACGCTGTTTGCGAGGTCCCATTATGAAATCTCGCAAGTCAGCACCTTCTTTAAGTAAAGTCAAGTGTTGCTTAATTTCGAGTAGTGTGGATTTCTGTAGCCATTCTAGACATAGTTTTCTACACTGTATGTTATAATTATCCCTGGATTTTGTCTCTGGGAATATCTTGGATCTGGCCTATTCTGTTTGAACCCCTGTATTTTGTTCAGGAATCTATCTTGACAGTTATTAGTGTCTGTGGGCCAGATCAACCATTTGTTCCAATCAGGAATAGTTCTGTTTTGTTTTAAAATATAGGACATGTCTAACCCCTCATCTGTAGTGGTGTTTCTATGAGGCATAGGCTCTGGTATAGACTGGTTGTTTAAATCTTTTCTCTTGGCTAGCCCAAGACAGGTTGTTTGTTGAATGGTGTCATTCAGGAGCATTATTTGTTCTGGGATCATGCAGGCTCTAAATAATGATTCTAAACCTTGTACCTGCCACTCTTTTGTACCCCAGATGGTTTTTGTCTCAATGTTGTTTTTCCAAAATTCAAAACCAAATGTAGACATTTTTTCATAACATTTTTCAGAATAAATCAGTTTAGTATTTGTCAACATGTTTTTCATTCCTGTCTTATTTAACATTTTGAAATAAAACGTTTCTGGATTAGTGATATTAAACCCTGAGAATAATGTGAATTTCTCATAAAATGTTTTTGAACTGCCTTTTGGCGGAGTTGGACAATGTTCCCACTGATTATAACTGAAAACATTTCTAGGATTAGCAGATTTATGCAGATAATGATGCCCAAAGTGATTGAAGCAATACATTTCTTCATAATTCGAAGAACCCTGTAAATAATCATGTTCTATTAATTTTGCTGACATTTCTAAATCTGACATCATATTATTAAAATGTTCAAAGTCCCAATCATCAGAGAAAGTACTAGTTGATACAAAGTCACTTAAAGAGATCTTGAATTGATGTGGATATTTCAAGAGCTCAACCGGGCCATAGATTTCATAGTCAGTTTTGTCCCATGCTATACCACCAGGTATAGGGATGGCTGTGATGTTCTCTTTTTTCGATGTGAGAAGATCTGTGTGGTTTCAGGACCAAGTTGATGTTCTGACTTGCTGTGTCCATTGTACTATATTTTCCATCAATAAAACTACCCAAACTTAAAACCAAGATGAGCCATAGAAGGAGGAAAAGTACACCTAACACAATCCATAACTCAATCCATGAGTTGATGAAAGAGCTCTGTAATTTTCTTTTTGAAAGTTATTTTTGCTGGCGTTTCTTCATGTTCACTTGGATCATCAGAAAAGTCATCAAAGTTGATAAAGTAGCCAGATGCAGTTCTGTCAATTGGTGGAATTGCTTCCGGATTTCCATTGATCTTTGGATTATCTTCTTCCTTTTTCAAGTTAGTATAGTCCGAGGCTACTTCATTGTAGACAGGTGTTTCTTGACAAACTGTTGCAATTTGGGTTTCAAGAGGCACAAGTTCCATGGCTTTGTTGCATAGTCCTTTTTTATTCGCTGAAGGTTTATCAAATGTGATTAGTCTCTCAGTTTGAACCTCTTGGATTGTAGCCGGGTTTGGTCTTCTGCTACTTCTTGGGAGTTCACTGGGTCTACTACTTATTATTGGCCACATGGTTGTGGTTTTACCAGGTCGATTGATACAACTCGGTTCTCCTTTTTACCAGCAAGGGGCGTTAGTACTACTGAACTTGTTCCACTGACAGCTAAGACAGGTACTGCTTTTCTGTAAGAAGGCCCAAATTCCTTCTTCACTGCGATCTTTTCACTGACCAGATCCCCAATCTTTGGAATCCAGACAGGTCTTGCTGGGACAGGTGGTTTTCCTTCAGTGGTCGTTGGCTTTAGCTTTTCGTTACTTTGACTTTTTCTTGTTTCATTCAAGTCCTGTAAAACAGCCAAACGATCTTTGATGTCAAAGGTTTTTTGTTTCACCACTGAAGTGTGACAATCGAGATAATGAATGATCATTCTTGTACCAAAAAAAAGTTTGTGAGGAGTGATACCTCCTAGAGAAATCCTTGGCAGATTATTAAGACTACGTTGGACACCTATTAGATGTTTGAACCACCCGTCACCCTAACCTAATACCCTTGCTGTTATAGATTGTTTTATGTCACGGTTTTTTCTCTCCACTACCGCATTTCCCTCGGAATGTAATGGACTAGAATACCGCAATGCAATGCCCATGCTGGCCATGGCCTACTTGTAAGCCCGAGAGCTAAACGCAGGACCCTGGTCAGAATGTAGCATGCCAAATGCGTACATGCCGATAAAGACTCGCAAATCTTTTATAACAGTTCTGGCATCAGCCGAGCGCTGGGGCCACATACAAATGAATCTTGTCTTAATATTTATGGGATCGCATTTGTCCGGTCAGACGCCTGTATGTAGAGAGTCTAATGCGGTCTAATAGAGGTGTAATTCTACTGGAGATTTCAGGATCTCCTGGTGCCTCAGACCCAATCCCATGTGTGCTTCTTCAATCAAGAAGACTCTCCAGTTCGTGTTTGGAATTACTCTATCCCCCACTCCAGGGATTTGAGCAAAAGGAACGGAGTTTGCATCAATTATGTATGTATTTCCGAGTGGATAGTTTAGAAATAACGCCACATAATTGCCTTCCATTGAGGCTTTTACTGCTAGTAGCGTTTCACCGTCTATTTGTTTTTCCGTACGCTTTTTTGTAGCTACGGAAGCTGATTGACCCGCTGCCGCTGTGGCTCTGTCAGCCAATGAATTCCCTGCAACGTGAATGCCATCACGTTGAAGACTCTGCGTATGTATCACGTGAGTCTTTTGTAGTTCTTTCTGCAAAAGAACTACTTGTTCCCATAGTTTTTTATATGTTATTGTGCCACCTGTTTCATTTTTCTAACCGTTTTCTATCCAGGTCTGCATGGAATTATTGTAAGATTCGACGCAGTAATGCGAATCGCACACTATTAGTGTGGGGAAATCGCGATCGGCATTTTCAAGCGCCATCTTCAAAGTTAGTAGTTCAGCTCGCTGAGCTGTACATTTTCTGATGGATTCAGTTTTAGTGTCCATCGGTCTGAATTTACCTAAGCGCCAGCGACCTTTAACAATCTTGCACGCAGCATTGTAAATTTGTTTTTCCACAACGTAGTGTTGTACAAATCTGTCCATGTAGATTACACAGGTGTACTGTTCGAGAGGCAGAATTTCAATTGACAGAGGACATTCTTTTTGGTATTCTAGATATTCTATTTTTTTCATTTTCGGATCAAATGCGTGTTCCACGTCTTCTATTGCAAGAGAATTTTCCCATTGTATCCATTTTGGATCTAGAGCTTTAGCATTTAGAATGCCTGGTCTTGTTACTGCCTCAAGGGCTGATACTGCTGTTAGAACAGATATTCTCTTTCCTTGGGCTAGGGCTCTTTCTTTTGCTACAGCAGTTTGAACCGCAGTTAGAATTTTTTCAGTAGAACTGAATTTCATTTCAGCTTGTGTGTACAAGTGTGATTTATAAGCTATTGGTACCGTTTCTCCCTCATTAGAGGTCAGGTATGTGAATCCGCATCTTCCTGGGATGACTCGGATTACAAGGTTGCGTTCGTTTGCGCGTTTTTGCAGTTTTGTTTTAGTTAACATGTCTGTTTGTAATGATCGTAAAATTTCTGTAAGTTTCTGAGTCCAATTAATTGGTTTAAAATTAGGTTTTATTAGTTCGCAGAGGTTTTATTAGTTTGTAGAGAGGTTTAACCCTCTCTGCATAATTTAGAATGTATGTTCTTCCGAAATTCAGGAAACCTAAAATTGATTGTAAGTTTTTCAGCGTTTTTGGAGCTTGGAGTACTGCACACTTCTCTAAGAAGTTGTTTGCTAGGCTTTTGCCTTCACTTGATAATTCATATCCTAAAAATAGGACAGTTAGATGGGCAATTCGTGATTTTTTAAAGTTAAATTTGTACCCTTCAGATGTGAACCCAAGTATGATGGTGTTCACTCTTTTCAAGTGAGTTTCCAGGTCATCGTCTGTAAGATAGATGTCATCGACATAAGATAATGCCTCATCATCATATATTTGTAGTAACTCTGTTACCCTGGCTGAAAATAATCCTGGGCTATTCTTGAATCCCTGTGGGAGACAACAACATTGTTTTTGGGTCCCCATGCTGGAGAAAGCAGTCAAATATCTGCTTTCTGGTGCTATGTTTTGACAGAAGAAACCATTTGAAATATCTAATGTCGTTTTATATTTCTTGCAAACGATATTATTCATTAGTGCTGCACTGTGTGAGTTTTGTACTGCAAAGGTTTTACAGCAGGAGTTTAGGTGTCTGTAGTCCAAAACTAGATGATATGAATCGTCTGGCTTGAAGACAGGAAACAAAGGATTGTTCATTTGTGAGGTGCATGTGTCAATCACCCCCTGATATTCAAGTTGATCTAAGATTTCTCCTACTTGTTTTTTAGCTTCTTGCTTAACAGGATACTGCCTCTGTGCAGTTGGTTGATTTTTTAACTGGATTTTATGGTGAGGAGAATCCTCATCCCATCCTACATGATTTTATATAATGCAGGGGCTTGGGCCACTGCCCATTTTCTAGCAAATGTGTATTTTTTATGAATTGGAATGTGATTTGAGAAGGCAGGCATAATCATTTCTTCGCCATGTGGGCACTCCCTGACAAACTCTGGTGGCCAGTCTTTCTCTGCTAGAAGGATATCATAGCCTTTAGATAGATTCTCCCAAAAGAGTCCTCTTATTTTCCTAGTTTTGTCTCCCTCTATACGTAATGTTATTTCATATAGTTTATGGGGCATGCTAACTCGGGTGTCTGCAGTTTCCATTTGAATGTATTCATTCGTGTCCACTGTCTTCAGAAGATTCATCAGGATCCTGCGAGCTATGGTCACTTCTGCTAGCATTGTCTGGGACCACTCTCCATTTTTCAGTTGTGTCCTCAGAATTCTCGGCATGTTTTATTTTAATACTGGCTACCTTCTTGCTGGGAAATTGTAATTTTTTACTTTGATGAGCAGGTTCCTTGTCTTTGGACTTGACGTGCTCTTCTTTATGTTCTGACCGTCCTCTTCTTTCCGATTTCTGTGAGGAAGTCTGAAAAGATCGAGAGGGACGTGTATCAATATCTTGATATCTGTCATGTTTTCTCAAATTGTCCCTATTTCTAAAGTTGTATCTTTTTTCAGAGGGCTCCCTTTGGGGAGACTTGCCTCCTCCTTCTAGAGATCTATCCCTTTGTTGAGGAAACCTTCCTCTGGACTTAAACTGTTTTTCTTTGGGAGTGGTTTGTTTATTACCCTCCCATTTCTTCTTTTGAGAGTTGAGATTATTTTTAATGAAAGTTTTTTCAGGATTTTCAGTTAGTGTATTTAGTCGGTAGGTTGTACCGTCAATTGTTAATTGAACTAAATCTCTATATGCTTTTGTTAATTTTTTTATTTTAACTAAGAGTTCTTCACTTGACATTTTTTCAATGTCGGGATGTGGTGTGTGACTCATGGTCTACCTAGTGGACCGAGCCTGGTAATGTGATTTTGATGTTTTAGGGCGTCATTTAACCAGAGCAGGTGCTCTTGGTATGTTAGTGGAATTTCAACTTCCTCGAAAGGAGAGTATTCTTCTGGAGATTCCTCTATTTTGTAGTAGTGGAACTCACGTGTCACAGCATGTGCTGCTGAAAAATGTATCCAGAAATAGAATACCTCTGTCTGCCGATATTCATGGGCCTCTACCACAAATACAACTGTACCACCTCTTGATGATACTCCATTTTCTATAAGTTTTATAGTTATAGTTTTTCTTATATTGACCGGGATGATTATAGCATTCGGGTCTTCTTTATTAAACCCTGTAACGTCTGAACCCAGTTGATTCGCATTTACTGTGGCTCCACCGGTCTCGTTGCTGTCGCCGTTAGTTGACATTGTTTAATGAAAGTTTGCAGAGCAAGTTTCAAGGAAACAAAGATTAGGTGCACAATATTTTGGAACACTGTATCCTTCAACGTTGACTAAACCAAAAACAAATACATAGGAATCTCTTCCTACTAAGTTCTGGCGGATATTAACCTTTTACCCACTCCAGACGTCTATTGGAGTTTTTAAGGGAAAAGGGGTCTGCGTGAAAAGCACAACTAAGTTACTCTAGTATCTTGCGTTAGATTATTGCCTTACCAAACGTTGGGCGCCATGCAGTGTAGTTCCTATATTCCTAATAGGTTCTGCGCATTGGAATAACATAAACGGTAGTTTAGACGTAGGACTGAGGTCGACTAGGTCTCTACTGATTATGTTAGACTTAATTAGGTATGCCAGCTAGCTCAGAGGTCACTAGAAACGTTCTCGAGTGAACAGGAATGAGTTAACTTTACTGAATAGACAAGAAGGGATTAGCTTCTAACAACCGCATAAACATGACTACTTTTCTCCCTTCAGAATAAGGAGTATATCTCCAGAGTCGTGTGAAAACAGTAGATAGCTATTTCACTCAGTCAATCGTGCATGCTTAGTTTCACCAGAGTGCAGAGAAATAGAGAGACAGGCGTTTTGAATAAAAGTTGTTACTTATTGAGCAGTCTTCTTTCTCATGCAAGAGAAGTGAATTGCCACAATTGCAATGCTTGTCATAAAGTAAAGTGCGTACAGTAAAAGGAGTATTATGAAATAATACTGTAAAAGCATTTATATGGTTTCTGAGCCATATGATACTTAAAACGGATAAAATATATACAATACATACAATGATAAAAGATGACTAAACGTACTTAACTGGTGCTTCTAAAATACGCCTATCCCGGTGTACCTAACCTAAGACTAGTACGTGGGAAGGAGTAAGTGAGCTGCAGTTTAAGTTAAGTTAGTTTTGCCAAGAATCTGAATCAAGAATTCTCTAAGGATCTAATCAGCTCCGTACCTTGGTTTTAGAATGAAGGAGGTCTTGTATCTCTTTCTCAGGACTCGATCTCCCAGCAACCCGCAAGGGTGACTGGAAACACTGGAGCTGGATTTCTCGGCAGGAGAAAAGACAGCGTCTTTCTCAGTGCGTCAAATGGGAGGGTCGGCTTCCTTTGGCGCTCGCATCAGCTGGGCTTTGGGTAAGTAGATAGCCGCTCTGCTCCAAACCACAGTGTGTTGCTTAAGTCAAATGGTGGTATATTTATACCTGGAAGGTGCCGTGTTTGACGTAAGGTTGGACATAAGACGTCACTAAGAACTGTCACTAAGAACTGGCAGTTCTTTCAGGACTCTCAGGAGTTATAGGACAAATCAAAATAGAAGCAGGGGGTATTCCCGTATGTGTTTACGTGTACAGTGACAACATGCATGCTGTTGGTAATGGCAAATGTACCCTATTGTGCCTGACGTACATAGTAGTGTATGTGTTGTTTAGCTTGCTACACATGACGTGCAGGCTACACCTGCTGACACTGTGTGTCCTGTGCCCAGCTTGGCCTTAGGCTGCCTAATCCTGCGCCCAATGATCTTTGGCGACTGTTCACACATTTTGCTCGCGGTGACCCATGGGTAACCAGACATTCCAGCCTTCACATACACATGTCACTTGGTGCCCTGCTAGAATCCTTGGTTTTGTGTGCTTGTTTAGCATGTTGTCTCACCCCTTCTGCTGTCATGTGTTCACTCATTCCTGCTGCTGCATCCCCAGCCACAACGCAGCACCCAGTGGCCAGATCCTGCACCACACATGCCTACAAGATACTCCTCCATCCATCTATTCTTAAAGCATGCCGCAGCTTGTCTATGCCACTGTTGCACAACCTCCATGACAAAGGCAGATCCGTCAGCACCGGCAACAAGCACACTGCAATACACTCAGCTCATTTCCTGACTCATGTGTCACAACAGACTCTTGCTCCAGCCACCCTCCACACAGAGAACACCAGACAATCATCCACCTGGTATCATGCTACCACAAACACACCCATGACAGCTTCTCAGCCTGTGTGCAACTCATACTGGCAACACCATGCAGCCCCACATAACAGTGCGTCTACGTACAACCAGATCATGTGCCTCGTAATGCACACACACAACTTCCAGCAGCACCACATTGTACTGCGTACCTCGTCAACACAACAGCACCACACATCGCCTTCATTACTGTAACGTGGTAGTACGCAACATCAGCAAACCACTTCTACATAGCCATCACAGACGGATAGTCCAAAACCCACAGGGACCACACACCAAAACCAGGATTATGATTGGTCCAACTTAACGAGGTACACCCTCAGAGTAACATACAACACCAAGGACACACTCCACATTGTCAAACATCTGCACATCCGGTATCACACCAACAGCCTGACCACCCTCATTGAAACTATCATCTACAGCTCTCCAATCCTACACACACAATTTGGCTACGCCATCTATCAAACAATCAATCTATTCATTTTTTGAGCGCCCTACCTACCAGTGAGTGTCTCAATGCGCTGGGGGGGCTGCTACAGATCGAAAATCCAGGTCTTGAGAAGTCATCTGAAGGCCTGCAGGTCCTGGGTCTGTTGTAGCCTTGTAGGGAGGGTGTTCCAGGTCTTTGAGGCAAGGTAGGAGAAGGATCTGTCACTGACGGTGGTTTTCAAGAAGTGAGGGACTGTGGCAAGTGCGAGGTTTATAGAGCGGAGGCTGCGGTGGGTGTGTAGAAGCTGAGTCGGTTGTATTGGTATCCTGGTCCAGCGTGGTTAGGAGCTTTGTGTGCGTGAATGATGAGTTTGGAGGTGATCCTGTTGTTGACAGGGAGCCAGTGCAGGCCTCTCAGGTGTGGTGTGATGTGGCCGTGTTGGGGAAATCGAGGATCATACGTGATGAGGCGTTCTGGATGCGTTGCAGCCGTCTCATGAGTTTGGTTGTTGTAGCTGCATAGGGGGCGTTCCCGTAATCCAGTGAGCTTGTGGAGAGGGCCCAGATGACTGTTTCTCACATGCTTGAGGTGATCCATTTGAAGATCCTGCGGGGCATTCAGAGGGTGTTGAAGCAGGAAGCTGAGATGGCGTTGTCCTGCTTGGTCATGGTGAGGGATGATTTGAGGATGACCCACAGGTTCCGTGCATGGTTGGTGAGTTCTGGGGCTGTTCCTAGCGATGTTGACCAACAGGAGTCGTCACAGGCTGAGGTGGTGGGGCCGGGGATGAGGTCCTCCATTTAGTCAGAATTGTGCTTCAGCCTGCTGTCCTTCATCCATTTGGCAACGGCCTTCATTCCTCTGTGGAGGTTTCCTTTAGAAGTGTTTGCTTCTCTGGTGAGGGATATGATCAGCTGTGTGTAATTGGCATAGGAGATGATGTTGAGACTATATTGTAGTGCAACATGGGTGAGTGGTGCCATGTGGATATTGATCAACGTTGAGCTTAGGGATGATCCCTGTGGGACGCTGCGGATGGTCTCAGTGGAATGGAAGTGGAATGGAAGTGTGGGAGGCAGACGCTCTGGGCTCTGCCAGAGAGGAAGGATGTGGCCCAGGCTAGGGCAATCTCTTGGATTCCGGCGTCATGGATGCGTGCTGTTGAAAGGTCCAGAAGGATGAGGGCGGCTGTTTCTCCTTTGTCCATGAGGATGCCATGTCGTTGGCGGTGATGAGGGCGGTGTCCGTGCTGTGGCTGCTGCGGAATCCAGAATGAGATGGCCCCATGATGTTGTTGTCTTCGAGGTAGCGGGTCAGCAGTCGGTTGACGATCTTCTATGTGACCTTTTCTGTGAAGGGGAGATGGCCCTGAAGTTCTTGAGATATTTGTGGTCCGCATTTTGTATATTCACTAAGACGTTGATCTCAGCATTCTTCTAGCTCCCACTGAAGGTAGCTGTCTCGAAGGAGATGTTGATTGTTTTTGGGAGAAGGGGTGCGCTGGCTTAGCTGGATTTGTTGAAAATGTTGAGAAGACATGTGTCAGATGGGGATCCGGAGTGGATGAAGTCCATGCTCCTGATGGTGTCTTCGTCGCTGACGTTGTACCAGGTGGTCAGGTCATTTTTGTGGGTGTTGGTCTAAGGGGGGGTGGACTCGTTTGTGTGTAGGGGTAGCGGAGTGGAAGCTGTTGTGGATGTTGATGATCTTACGGTGTAAGAAGGTGGTCAGTGAGTCACACAGGTCTTGTGATGGTGCTATGTCATTGGTGATGTAGGTGGGAGTTGCGAGTTCAATCACGATGTTGATGTGCTGTTTGCTGTTGTGTGCGCTGCTGTCTAGGCTGTCCTGTTGGCGGTCCTGATGAGTTGGTGGTGTCTGTGTGTGGCGCTCTTGTGTGTGGTGTAGCTGTATGGTGTTCGATTGCGGAGGCAGCTCCTCTACAGTTTCCGACAGGTGCACTTGGAGGTCCTGAGGTCTTTGGTGGCTATCTTGTGGCTATCTTGTTGTTGTGATAGGTGGCGGAGGTCTTGAGTGTGGCGAGGGTGTCGGCGCAGTCGTAGTTCCACTGTTTGAGGTTGATGGCAGCCGAGTCGGGGTAGGTGTGGTCGGCGGGTGGTCCCAGGGCAAGGGTGGTGGTCAGTTAGTCCACGGTGGACTTGCACCAGCAGCGGCGTGGCATGTGCTGTGTGCGGGGTGGTGTGGTGGGTTTACTGAAGATGAAGTGGAGGCATCTGTGGTCTGTCCAGTGGTGTTCGGTGGTGTGGTTGAAGGAGACGTGTGGAGTTGCGGAGAAGATGGGGTCCTGTGTGTGTCCAGCGATGTGGGTGGGTCATGTCATGAGTAGTTTTAATCCGAGGTTGACGAGGTTGTTGATCATGGCAGTGGAGTTTGCGTTGTTGTTGTTCTCAAGCTGGAAGTTCATGTCCCCAAGGAGTATGTAATCCATGTAGCCGAGGGCGTGCGTGCTGATGAGGTCAGGAATGGAGTTGATGAATTGTGGTCGGTGTCCAGGTGGTCTGTCGAAGAGTGTTCCTCTGAGGGTGTTGTTGGCGTCAGTGTGGATCTGTAAGTGCATGTGCTAGGCGGTGTGGAGGGTGTTGTTGGTGTTGGTAGTGACTTTGGGAGTGTTCATGTGGATGATGGCGATTCCTCATCCCACTCTGTTGGTGCGTTGTCTGCGGGAGTTCTTATAGCCTTCTGGGATGGCTATGGCGATGTCTGTTGATGAGGTGGTGTTCAGCCTGGTTGCCGTCAATGACACCAGCCAGCCCAACTACAGCAAGAACCTCTACACAGGTACAAGTACCAGACTCCAGGAGTACTTGTGCAACTCCAGGGTGCATGCACACACCTCATCCTCAACATTCCCTGCTACTGCCACATGACTGTCCACCTGAGATACCAACAATAGTCCCAAAGTCAACTGCAGGTTCACCTTCATACTCCTCAGCCACACTCAGTAGGCCCCACAGCCCCAGGCCAATAAACTAATTTGGTCGTCTACCATCCAACACCCCGTTGCCCGTAGTCCGTCCTGCCACCCTTGGTCTGGGCACCATTCATGACATCCACAGTACAACTGCATGCGGCTGATAGTTCTCATACCTCTGAACACAGATCCTGGTACTCTCTCCGTGGACACCTACATATTACCCATGATCTGTACACCTCCAAGTGACTCTTCTCTACCTGTCTGAAATTGCAGTATTGCAAGCCAACCCCCTTCTGCATTTTGTAACCATCACAGGTGTGTATTGCCATCCATGTATGTAGTTGTTGGAATATTGTGACCTATGTGTGTTCTCAACTGGACTCAGAGCCCAGTGTGTGGATGGCTGCAGTTTGTTCAACAATCTGGCATTTTTTACATGTCCCCACACATATGTTTTTGCATCTGGGTACAAAATGTCTCCACCACTGCGTATTATGTTATTAATATTTATTTTCTGATCTTGTGCGTGAAATGTGAGTAGGTGCTGTACAAAAAGGGGGCGAATCCAAAGTTCACAGCTGGAGATTTGATGCCTTACAGTTTGAGTCAACAGAGTCCAGGCCACAGTGCTTGGCATCATTGGGCACACTGCGATCAGCAAGTCCATGTGGGAGAGTCAATAAGGTGATGCTGTTGCACACAAAGGCAAGATGCCAGACCAGGTGACCTCGGAGTTGTGCATAGCCCACTGCCTCCCAACGTCTTAGCCATGGACGACCCACCTTCCTAGGGGGACCTTCACGTGTAGGCCTTGACGATGTTTAGGACACTCCGTCAGACAATTCTTCCTCCTCCTCCTCCCTCCCTGTGTCTGGTGTTGGTCTTTGCCTTAATGTTTCGGGCCTGGTGACACAGGGAGGGTGCTGCATGTTGACAGCAATCTGACGCATTGATTGGCTTATATCCCTATGCACCGTCAAGAGCTCATCCAGTCTTGCCTCCCTCTGTCCCTGGTGTCGTTGTTGACTGGCATGTTGCTCGACCTGATTATTTTTCATTTTGTTAAGGGTCTCCACTACCTGGCTGAACTTCCTGGTGTCCCGCCGGTACGTTTCCATGATGTTTTGGAGTTCAGACATACCGGGCCCTGCAGTTTGCTGGTCAGGTTATCACCTCTGCTTCGCGCCACTCCCACCACCCCTGCCAAAACGAGCCTGGCCTGCGCTTGTGGGCACATCGGATCAACGGGACCCATGAGTGATGGCAGTGGTGGTATTGTCTGCCAGCTCCTGGGTGCCTGGCGAACCTTGTCCCTCATTATCAGACTGGCTCTGTTGTGGATTATGGTCAGGGCTCCGAGCTGTCTGCTGGGATGTGGCGGGAATAGGTGTGGTGGTTGGCACAGATGTGTCTGATCCAGCTGCTGCATTGGTTTGGGATCCAGAGGGGCCAGGTTGGTTGGGGTCAACCACGGTGTGTTGAGAGGCATCGCTGTCAGTGGGGTCAGGGTCCTGCTGAGTCTGGGACTAGGATCCATCTCAGGGTAGTTTCCACACGTTGCCCTGTGGGTGTGAGAGACAGACACTCTTAATGCACTATCATGCAACATCCAATTTTGTTATCCATTTTTGTTAGCACTGTTCCACCTGCTTTGGATTGTGGTCATGGTTCACTTGTGTATGGATATGTTGTGGAATCAGATTGACATGTGCTCAGGGGTCATTGACATGTTCGGTACTGTTTACGATGACTGCCACAGCCATTGCTGTGGCTTGTGTCGCTAGCACGACACAGATCCAGCTGCGCTCTGTGTTCCCCAATCTGCACAATGCAGCGTCAAACCTTATGCCTGGTTCAAGCATGCACAGGGTTTAAATGCAGCATGTTTATGATAGAGACAGAGGGGAAGCTTTTCTGATTTCAATAAGCAACTTTTGTGAGCTGTTGCTGTGGCGTGATGGCCACCCACTGCCAACCCCCCTGGACCACTACACCTACTTGTGGCACAGGGCTTTAGAACGTGGCACTTCTCCAAAATGCATCACCTTCTCAATGCACAGGTCCATGGTGCTACTTAAGTGCATCCACAGTGTCCAAAAGCTGTGGCTACAGCATTGTGTGAGAGGCACAATGGACTTGTGATTCAGCACCGTGCATTTTTAGTTTGGACGCGTCATCAGATCAGTATTTGTTTTGTTGTGTTACATGACGATTGTGACAGTGGTGCACTCCATTGCCTGTGCCCAGAGGCTCTGTTTCTGTAAGGGGTGTATGTGACAGGCCATGCTAGTAATTTGAGTGTGATTTGCAAGTGGACGTCCCTCGTGGTGTGTCTGTCCCCCCATGAAGCATGCTGCCATGACGGTGGTTGTGAGTTCCTGTCCAGGATATCTGACCTTGTCCTGGTGTTAGTGTTTGCACTGGTCACAGGAGGGCCTTGTGCTGCCTACACCAGGGCCCAGTGTCAGCTATCTTGTCAGTACTTTCACACTACCTGTGCATTGGCATGGTGCATGGGTGTGTACCTGGGCCATATGGGATGAGTGCAGCCTCTTAGCCTACACCTTGCATCCTCTCACCCTCCTCCTTCCAGCCTTCTGGTACTCCCCTTGCACCCGCGCCATACTGTTAGGCACTGCTGGAAGTCTTTTGCACCCACCCACATACGACACCCATACTGTTAGGCACTGCTGGGAGTCCTCTGCACCCACCCACTTACCACCCCCATACTGTTAGGCACTGCTGGGAGTCATGTTAAACAAACAACACCGCTGCCAGCGCTGGAAAAATCAACTTGCCCTACTAATTTGAATTATTGAGGTTCGAAACGCGTCGACCGATCTGGTTTTGGGTCATATAGAAATTCAGATTAAACTATAAATAGTGAAAGGATTCTTTTCCTGCAACAGATCATCTAAACAATTTGTATTACACTGTAAAAACTGTTTGTCTGTATTTATTACTTTTGCATCAGCATTTTTTGACACTGGAACATTTTTATGTTTGGATGTGGTTAGTGGTGATGTATGAATGTTTGGCCAAGAATGAGTGAAATGTACAGCGTGTTGTAAATATTTTTCCTGTTATAGTCACATTTTTTCCTTTGATGTATGTTTTTTATGTATATAATCGATATTGTCTCATTTATATTTCCACGCACAAAAAATATTGCGAAAATGTTCTGAGATGTGTAAAAAAGAGCAATAAAATTGTATGTTTTGCAAAGGCAATAGTAGGTTTTTTGTTTTGTTCATAACAACCATTGTTCTTCCCTTAAAATTAGTAGGGCAAGTTGATTTTTCCAGCGCTGGCAGCGGTGTTGTTTGTTTAAGTTAGGCTGGCTCAGCCTCGCTGTGTAAAGAGCCAAGACCCTTAGTGTTGTCTTGCTGGGAGTCATGTTAGGCACTGCTGGAAGTCCTCTGCACCCACCCACATACCACCCCCATACTGTTAGGCACTGCTGGGTGTCATGCCCACCCACCCTCATACTGTAAGGCACTGCTGGGAGTCCTCTGCACCCACCCACTTACCACCCCCATACTGTTAGGCACTGCTGGGAGTCATGTCCACCCACCCCATACTGTTAGGCACTGCTGGGAGTCCTCTGCACCCATCCACACACCACCCCATACTGTTAGGCACTGCTGGGAGTCATCGTAGGCACTGATGGAAGTCCTTTTCACCCACCCACATACCACCCCATACTGTTAGGCACTGCTGGAAGTCCTTTGCACCCACCCACATACCACCCCCATACTGTTAGGCACTGCTGGGAGTCATGCCCACCCACCCCCATACTGTTAGGCACTGCTGGAAGTCATGTTAGGCACTAATGGAAGTCCTCTGCACCCACCCCCTTACCACCCCCATACTGTTAGGCACTGCTGGGAGTCATGTCCACCCACCCCCATACTGTTAGGCACTGCTGGGAGTCCTATGCACCCACCCACATACCACCCCTATACTGTTAGGCACTGCTGGGAGTCATCTTAGGCACTGATGGAAGTCCTTTGTACCCACCCACATACCACCCCCATACTGTTAGGCACTGCTGGGAGTCATGTTAGGCACTGCTGGAAGTCCTTTGCACCCACCCACATACCACCCCAAAACTGTTAGGCACTGCTGGGAGTCATGCCCATCCACCCCCATACTGTTAGGCACTGCTGGGAGTCCTCTGCACCCACCCACATACCACACCCATACTGTTAGGCACTGCTGGGAGTCATGTTAGGCACTGCTTGTAGTCCTCTGAACCCACCCACATACCACCCCCATACTGTTAGGCACTGCTTGGAGTCATGCCCACCCACCCACTTACTACCCCCATACTGTTAGGCACTGCTGGGAGTCATGTTAGGCACTGCTGGAAGTCCTCTGCACCCACCCACATACCAACCCCATACTGTTAGGCACTACTGGGAGTCATGCCCACCCACCCCCATACTGTTAGGCACTGCTGGGAGTCCTCTGCACCCACCCACATACCACCCCCACACTGTTAGGCACTGCTGGGAGTACTCTGCACCCACCCACTTACCACCCCCATACTGTTAGGCACTTCTGGGAGTCATGCCCACCCACCCCCATACTAATAGGCACTGCTGGAAGTCCTTTGAATCCACCCACATACCACCCCCATACTGCTAGGCACTGCTGGGAGTCATGTTAGGCACTGATGGAAGTCCTTTGCACCTACCCACATACCACCCCCATACTGTTAGGCACTGCTTGGAGTCCTCTGCACCCACCCACTTACCACCCCCATACTGTTAGGCACTGCTAGGAGTCATGTTAGGCACTGCTGGAAGTCCTCTGCACCCACCCACATACCACCCCCATTCTGTTAGGCACTGCTGGGAGTCATGCCTACCTACCCACATACCACCCCCATACTGTTAGGCACTGCTGGGAGTCATGCGCACCCACCCACATACCACCCCCATACTGTTAGTCACTGCTGGGAGTCATGCCCACCCACCCCCATACTGTTAGGCACTGCTGGGAGTCCTCTGCACCCACCCACATACCACACCCATACTGTTAGGCACTGCTGGGAGTCATGTTAGGCACTGCTGGAAGTCTTCTGCACCCACCCACATACCACCCCCATACTGTTAGGCACTGCTGGGAGTCATGCCCACCCACCCACTTACTACCCCCATACTGTTAGGCACTGCTGAGAGCCATGTTAGGCAATGCTGGAAGTCCTCTGCACCTACCCACATACCAAACCCATACGGTTAGGCACTGCTGGGGTTATGCCCACCCACCCCCATACTGTTAGGCACTGCTGGGAGTCCTCTGCACCCACCCACATACCACCCCCATACTGTTACTGCTGAGAGTACTCTGAACCCACCCACTTACCACCCCCATACTGTTAGGCACTGCTCGGAGTCATGCCCACCCACCCCCATACCATAAGTTACATGAGTTGTTTGGATACTCACCAGGCTCCACGGCTCCTTCGATTCCGTGAACTCCCACCGGTGGTAGCAGGGCCATGACTTTCTCCTCCCAGGGATGGTATTGGGCAGGTCTGCGGGGACCACCACCTCCAGTGTGGTGTGCATTGGCGTAGTTTTCGTCCATCTTCCTCTTGGCAATTCTCCGCAGATCGTACCACCTGCCCTGGCAATCCCTCCTGGTGCGCCTGATGGGTGCAACAGCATTGACCTTATCGACGACCTTCTCCCACAGGTGGGTTTTTCTGCAATGCTGGTCTGTCTGACCAATGCACCAAACAGCTGTGGCTCAACTCTGATGACTTCATCTGTAAGGATCTCCATCTCCGGGTTAGTGAACTTTGGATTCTTTGGTGTGGTCATGCTGTGGGGTGTATGTGATTGAGGGGGTGATGGCGTGTATGGATGAGGGTGTGTGGGTCTGATTGTGTAGGGGTGGTGTGAGTGTGAATGAGATAGGGTGTATGTGTGAAGGTGTATGGGTGCAGTTGTTGGTGTCCTCTCAGTGTCTTTGCGCAAATAGGTATGTTGCAATGGATGATGGGTTGTATGTGTGGCCCCTTTTATTGGTCCATTTGTGGGTGTGTTTTTTTAAAAAATTGTGGTGGGTGTGTTATAAGGGGTGGGTGTGACTTGGGCCCTCTGTTTGGCTGTTTGGATGTGGCCAGGACATTGTTTTAAAATGGTGTGTACACAGGAGACATGTTTTATGGTGTTGTGCGACTCTTTTGCACCATCCTGGTGCTGGTTTAGGGGTTTGCATGCTTTATTAGTGGCGGGTGTGCGTTTCGTATTTGTTGGCGGTGCTGGCTCATACGGGACGTTTTTGGGGTGTTCGCGTAAGCTTCATTGAGTGGTGTGCGGTTCGTATTTGTTGGTGCCGCTGGCTGATACGTGATGTTTTCGGGGTGGGGGTTCGCGTACGCTTTATTGAGTGGTGTTCGGGTCGTATTTGTTGGTGCGGCTCGCTCATACGTGCCGTTTTTGGGGTGGGGGTTCGTGTACGCTCTATTGATTGGTGTGTGGTTCGTATTTGTTGGTGTGGCTCGCTCATACGTGCCATTTTCGGGGTGGGGGTTATTGATTGGTGTGAGGTTCGTATTTGTTGGTGCGGCTCTCTCATACGTGCCATTTTCAGGGTGGGGGTTCGTGTACGCTTTATTGATATGTGTGCGGTTCGTATTTGTTGGTGCGGCTGGCTGATACGTGACGTTTTCGGGGTGGGGGTTCGTGTAAGCTTTATTGATTGGTGTGCGGTTCGTATTTGTTGGTGCGGCTCGCTCATACGTGCCTTTTTGGGGTGGGGGTTCGTGTACCCTTTATTGATTGGTGTGCGGTTCGTATTTGTTGGTGCGGCTCGCTCATACGTGCGGTTTTTGAGGTGGGGGTTCGTGTACGCTTTATTGATTGGTGTGCGGTTCGCAACTGTTGGTGCGGCTCGCTCATGCGCAATGTTTTCAATACGAATCATGCTTCAGGTGCGACTACGTTTGCCCGTACAAATCGCGTACTCGGTCCCCGGTCTGGATCGTACTTGTTTGGTCGTACGGCATGTTTACAAATCGTACGGTTTGGGTTCCAACGCCATTTCGTACGGGTCTTTCATTATGGTTCATACTGTTCGCTGATATTCGGACGTATTTTCGGGATACGGATCGTACTACGAAGTTCGGACAGTCTTTTTCCATTCGTATGGAGACGGCTACGAACACGAGTCCTACAACGGTTTTTTTTCCCGAATCGGAATCGGCCCCCAAATGTGATGTAGCACAAAACCTTACAGTCTTAAAATTGGCATAAAGTCCAATGTCTACCATGCAATGCACATCAGATACTTCAGGCTTATTTAGTAAGTTGACAAGTTCCAATTACACGCTTTACACAGTTCACCACTAACTCGTACACATTGCTTCAAAATTGGAAATTACATTATTGAACACTGTATAAACAAATGTTATTGTGAACATTAGAATTTAATTATGTCGTCCAGTCAGATGAGGAGAGGGTGTTATATTCCATGTAGGTACCCCGATATTGACTCAGGTAACATCGTAACCTTTCACCTACACTCTCCCCTACATTACAGACATAATGATTCTTAGGGACTGACCTTTTACCTATATACGACACTGCACACCAAATGCGGAATTTTCCCTGGTAAAAGTCTCATACATTATGCATGAGGATTATTGGAAACTCAGCAGGAGTACCATCTCCTGTATAATAACTGTGTATAAAGATCATTCCAGATGTCTTCCTAAGTCCGACAAGTGGCACAGCAAGGTAGAACCCCCAGGGAGACCTTTGGGTATGTAAACATCACATCTTGTTGGGACAGAGAGAGGAGATCAGGATTTCCCTGCAAAAACACACTGATGCAAGACGTTGAGTTTCCTGCATTCAGATACACCAGTTCACAGTGGTCTAACATCCCTTGTGGGGTGTCCAACTCGAGACAAAGATAGGGTCCTACATTCTCTCACTTGAGGTAATGGGGTTGACTTTATCCTAGAGGGATTCTTGGATTAATACCTACATACATGCTAGGTACACTTAGGTACATCTAGTTAGGACAGCATTATAGGAGTATGCATTTTATCACCATGTATTTTATATACTTGCCTGTATTCATGGTTATAGCAAAATGGTAGAAATCTACCATTCTTTAACTCTCCTAGTGTTACTAATAATTTATATCTTTTACTGCCTTATGGTTGTTTCAGCGTACCTATTTGACACTAGAATAACAACTGTTCAATAAATACTTATTGAGAGACGCCCATACCGTTTATTCTGTGTATCTCTCTGAGACTAATTGAGCACAAGTGACTGAGCGAAAAGTAGTACACTGTTTCCACGGTCCTGAGGGATCAGGCTTGTCGTGTTCGATAGTTGCCAAGAACTATTCTCTCCTTGGTAAGAGGAGATTCTAGTGGCACTGTGAGATAGCTGGTATACAGACTAACATACCCTGTGGGGGTGTCTTGAATCAGTCAGACACCAATCCTACAGTGTATGTTGTCTATACGTGCAGATCCTATATAGGGTTTATAGGAAATATACGACAGGCCTATTTAGCTGTAAACAGATGTTTGATGAATTCTCCTGTTTCGGTCTGTTTCCCAGGCAGCGTGTGTCCTGTACATAGGTGATTTGAACCATTGCTTTAAGTATTAGCCCCCCACCCCCGAAATTTGGCTCTAGTTGTGCCCCTGCCTAGATGCCACTTCAAACTCCTGTATTAATTATTCTTCTTTTGGCCATTCTTAAAACCTCGAATAGTAAAAATAGTTATACTTGTAATAAGAAAGAAGAGAAAAAAGTAAATATCGCTCTTTACAGACATGAGGCATGGCCAAGGTAAATTCTCTATTCATATATTATTGCATTGATTCACATGCTTAAACAATCCATACAGCAATGTTAAATGAGTTACCCACTCTGGTGGTTAAACATTCCTGACAAGGAGCAAAACAAGCGAAAATAAAAATTTTAAAAAACAAATAACGAAGTGGGGTAAGAGGCAGACTTTAAGTTTATGAGGCCAAAATAAAACGAGCTTTGTCAAAGCAATACATCTGGCCTTAGTAAGCCTGAAGCGCTGTTTTCTTGTTTTCGTTTTTTTTTGTAAACGTGCAATCGTTATTACACGTTTAGCAGTACAAAAAAGTAACCTGTTTTCGTACCAAGAGGCCATTTCGAACACGATAGTTACGCTCCATGTAACACCTCATCAAGCGGCTGTCGACTGGTACTTGAGCTCTACTGCTTGACACTCCCTCCAAGTGCCGTAGTGGTTTCCTCGGAACCGCTTTGCCTCTTGGTCTGAAGAGCAGGCATTCCATCTTGGAAACAGATAAGGTCATTGCACAATCAACGCATGCGCTATTGAAATGTAAACGTTTCAAGTAAGTGCTCTTTTGTTGTGACTGCCCACACAAAAGTTCCTTTTACATTTAAAAATATATATATTATTTATGATGCTGTTGTACTGTACCGGTTTTGTGTGTAAAGCATCTATTGTTATTTTATCACCATAAACGTCATTTTTCTTCCCATCAATAACACAGTGCTTATACAAAATTAAATAAAAATGTGTATGTAGGTCCTTAAATCGAGATTTGAACCTACTTTTACAAACTTCCAGGTTTGAATAATCGAATTGGGCAGTCCTACAACAAGATTTACACAGGAGCAAAACTACTCCCAGCTCATTTTTGGCACCTCATAAAGAGGGCCAAAGTGGTGTATACAGAGGTTCAATTAAATGTCGAGCCTCCCAACAACCATGACACTAAAGAAAGGAGGCTAAGATTTACTTTTGACAAAGCAATATAAAGAAATCTTTGAAATGGCATTTCTCAAATGAAAACCAGACTGGGTTGACCACTTGAATTGCTTTTCGAAAAATCTAGAATGAAACCTATCATATTTAAATTATTGTTGAACCCCAAAACTGATAGGTACAATGTCCTTTCTAGACATCATTACAGATATTTGAACACAATACTTACACAAAATGTGATGTAGCACACAACCTTATAGTCTCAAGATTGACATAAAGTCCAATGTCTACCATGCAATGCACATCAGATACATCAGGCTTATTTAGTAAGTTGACAAGTTCCAATTACACGCTTTACACAGTTCACCACTAACTCGTACACAGTGCTACACAATTGGAAATTCCATTATTGAACACAGTATAAACAAATGTTATTGTGAACCCTTTATCGTTGCTATCCTGTGGCAATTACATGGAGAACTTTGTCTCTTATTCTATGATATTTTGTTTGTACCTGTACAAAGTTGACTATTTGTGCCTAAGGCAGGAATCGGTTGGGGGGATTGTGAAAGTAGCATAGCCTTCCAGACAGAGGACATGCCCAAGATTGGGTGACTTCAAGAGTGTTACAAATAAATAAATTGCCCAAGAAAATAGATGCACATGTAAATAGACAGCATGAGGGTTAAAGCTCTTCCAAAACCACCAACATTAGTTTTACACTTTCTGCCTATACAGTACACGCTCTTGGTGTGAGGGGAGGGTGTGCAGTTGCTATCTTTTCAGATCTGGCCTAGAGCCAGCTATAGATGTTATTCCAGTCTCCTGTTTTACCCCAAACCAATCATATGTATATGCTTATATAGATGGGCTTTTGATCAGCCTTACTTATCCATCTGTTCAGGTGTTATGCTCTTTATAATACATGAGATTCTGCAATCCTTGTATAAACGACAATCTCTAATGTTGTTTGTTGGAATTGGTGACTTATTTATCAGGGAGGAAACAGGCTGTGACTATGTCGCCGTTCGTGTCCAGTAAGTCTCCAGTACATCACGGGGTCCCGCAGGGGTCTGCGATAAGCCCCATTCTTTTTAGTATCTACTTGCGTCCTCTACTATCCCTAATCAAGTCTTACGGAATCGACCTGGTTAATTACGCGGATGACACCCAATTGGTGTTTTCCCTGGAAGGGAAACAGGCGGTGTCCATAGATACGTTCCAGGAGTGTATGCACCAGACAGTAGGCTGGCTCAGACAAAATTCCCTGAAATTTAATGGGGGGAAAACAGAGGTGATATTTTGCTCGCCCACCAGCCTGTCTCAACATCCGACGCTGGAGTTTAAGCTTACCCCAGAGGGTGATCTCCTGGTCCCTGCCAAAACAGTGCGCAACTTGGGGTGTTTGTGGATGGCAGTCACCAAATGGAGTCCCATGCAAATAAAACTGCTTACTTCTGCTTCTCTCTGCTGTGGCTGTTATGGCAGATCCTCCCGCTCCTGCCCAAAGATGCCAGATCGCTTGTAGTAAGGAGCGTAATTCTTAGCAGACTGGACTACTGCAATGCCCTGAATTTGGGAGCACCACAGTACATCTTACAGAGACTGCAGAGAGTCCAGTCTAGGCAGCAAACCTGGCACTGAATAGGTAACGCAGGTTGCCCATCAAAGAGAGAATCTCCTTTAAATCTCTTTGTATTGTGTACAGAGCGGCATTTGATTCGGGACCTATTCCACTACAGGAGAGGTTTACCTGGTATAATCCGAAAAGGCAGCTCCGCTCCTCTAATGCAAATCTGATAAGGACCAACAGATTCAAGAAAACCAGGATGGGGGGCAGAGCCTTTGGCGAGGCCGCCGCACGACTATGGAATGACTTGCCCCTGACCATCAGATAGGCAAATTCGCTGACCTGCTTCAGAAAGAAGCTGAAAACCAGTTTTTTTCCAAGGGCAGAAAACTAGATCTTCCATTGCCAATTTAGGTTTGTGTATGTACTGATTACTCCTTAGTCTAAGCGCCAGGAAACCCGTAGGGTGTCAGTTTTGCGCTGTATAAATGCACAATACAATACAATACAATACAAAAATTATCGAATTGCACAAAAATGGTGGTAAAAATATTGTGGGTCAGGAATGTCGATAGAGAAAATCTTGTGGTCAAGAATATCGATTTTAGGTAAGCATTATCAATTAAAAAATTATTAAAGTGTTTACTATTGTTTGCAAAAATATAGTTGTTAAAAATATTGATTCTTTTATTAATGTTGTGTATTGCAGTATATATTTTATATGTGTGTGATGTTTGTTTTTTGTATAAGAATTGTTTTATTTTTATTATATGTGTTAACATTTTAGTAGTTGTTAATTTTTTTTATTTGAATTTTGCATTTTTAGTTCCGTAGCGGGTCTTGGGTTTATAGGGGAATAGGTTGGGAAGTCGTTTAATTAAAGCAAATGTATGGAATAATTTTTATTCATTAATATTTGTTTAATTGTGATGTTATAGTGTTTAATGTATAAATTCATTTATTATTCATTATTTAAAAATTAGTTGTTAATTAATTAAAATTAATGAATTAGGTGTAAATGATGGAAAGGGTGGGAAGTCATTTATTTTTTATTGATGATTATTAATTAGTTGATAATGAATTTAAATTAATTAATTTGTAATTAATTATGGTAATTGTGTAATAAATTGTATGTGTGTGTTGTGGTGTTTATATGTGTTAATGGTGGAAAGGGGGAAATATTTTATGTTTTGATAAATTATTAATTAGTTGTTAATTAATTTATAATCATTAATTAGTAATTAATGATGGTAATTGTGTAATTAATTTTAGGTGTGTGTTGTGGTGTTTATCATTGTAAATGGTGGGAAGAGTGGGAAGTAATTTATTTTTTATTGATGAATTATTAATTCATTGTTAATTTATGTAAATGAATGAATTATTAATTGATTATGGTAATTGTGTAATTATTTTAAGTGTGTGTTGTGGTGTTCAAAGGTGAAAACGGTGGGAAGTAATTTATTTATTATTGATGAATTAAGAATTAGTTGGTAGGGGGCGTGGCTTAGGAGCCTCAGGAAATGGCCACATTCTGCCGAAGCTCCGCCGGGACGTGAGGAATCGGGTGGCTTCTAGGACTTCGAATTATTTTTCGGACCGGAATTTTTGGCATTTCCTGCTGTCGGAAGACATGCTGCTCAACATGCCTAAAAGACGACTCTCTCCAGTAAGTATAACATCCTTTTTCTGAAGTTTTCGTTTCTGCGCTACGCCACATCATCGCGGCTGCCATTTTGTTTTTGACGCGTCCGCATTTCCCCGTCTGCACGGATACATTTTCAATGCTATTTCCTCATGAATTTCCTCCATTTGTTGGTCATTACTGGTTTCCTTCTTAATCTACCTGCCTATGTTATTCCTGCGCTCCGTTTAGCTGTGCTGCAGTGATTTTCACGACTGACAATACCGACTCTCCTACTTGTGTACAGTTGGTTTCTGTGAGGTATTTTCCACCATTTTTTATAACAGGAATTGTGTTCCTCCAGACTTCTAAATATGGCAAAAGCGTGCAACACTCGCAATGGATCCATTCCTCAGAGCGATTCTACGTTGGAGGATTTTAATCCATGTAATGCATTACAGGATTCTAAGGAGGACTCCCACATGGATTCCACTAGTTCCAAGGGGTCTGCTACCTCAACGACACGCACCAATACTAAACAAAATACTAAAGCGACCCCAGTGGCATCAGGTTCTCCCTCTCTACCTGGGAAGCGTGCCAAGGTTCATCCTCCATCTCCTCCTCCGGCGTCTTCCTCTTTACACTCCTCAGACCTTATTCTTGAGGAATTACACGCGCTTAAACCTCACAAGGAGGAAACCAATCGTCGTTTGCTTAATGTGGAAACCAACTGGTCTGTCACCGAACAAAAAGTTGAAATGTTGGAGAGCCGCGTTGGTCTTATTCAGGATCTTGCGGATCAAGTCCCTTCCATCTCCAAAGAGATAATATCACTCAAACAGCAAGTTGAGAATTTGGAAAATCAAAACAGGCGTAATAATTTACGCATTTATGGCCTTGTTGAAAATTTGGAGGGTCCAACACCTATCTCCTTTTTTCAGACTTTTTTACCAACGTTGCTTGGCCTTCCTGAATCGCCAGTTCTGAATATTCAACGTGTACATCGTCTTGGTCCAAGTCGTTCTTCTGCAGCATCCTCGTCCAAACCTAGAGGAGTTATTCTATACTTCCTTGACTATACTGACTTACTTCGTGTTCTTCAGGATGCTAAACAGCGTGGGAAGATTGTTTGGAATGGTTCTACTCTCTTTTTTGCCCAGGATTATGCTAAATCCACTGCTGAAAGACGTAAGAAATTTCTGGACATGAGGCCGGCACTGTGCAACTTGAATGCAAGATATGGTTTATTCCATCCTTGCCTTTTTAAAGTGACATACAACAATAAGACCACCTCTTACGAAGATCCTGCTCTTTTTCAACGGTTCATGAATAGTTGCAGGGTGGATTCCATGGATATCCCGCAGCCATAGCCATGAAGACTTGACTTCTTCTCATTAAGACATGTTGTGTTTTCCGTTTCTATTTGTAATCTATTTTTGTCTTCTGTTTTTGTCTCTGTTTTATTGGTGAATCTTATTCTTCCACCATGCTAATTATATGTTTCAACTAGAATTTTATTTGTATAATCTCTGTACCTTTGTTGTTGTAATTACCATATGGTCCTACGTGTTTTTCTCTAATATCATTTTTTCTCCCCTTTTCACGCCCTTATAGGTACTTTAAATATGGTCCCTTATCGTGTTTTTGCCTTCATTGTTACTTCCTGAAGTTGTCTCCCTTCCTGCTGTTTCGTTCAGGAGTCTTTGCATTTCATCGTTCCATCTCCGTCATGTGGCTCCACCATCCCCGTTTTTCTTATCTCTCTGTGGTATGTTTTACATATCGGTTGCTTCTCAGATTTTTGCTCTACATTTTTCTTTTCCTTTCGCTTACTTTCTTTTCTTCTTTTGTTCCCCTTCTCACTTGTCAGCTTCTTTTTCTTCCTTTACTGTTCAATCAAAATTTTCCTTCTCTTACATTTCTCTCTCAGTTACCTTCATACTTTCTGTCATTACTTCTCGATTCCTTATCAGTACTGTTTTCTCTTTGGTTGGGTCATGTACTTTGCTGGTTGTTCATGCTATTACTGTTTAAATCTTTCACTCCTAACCTTTTTTATTGCAAATTTAGATGACCGTTAATATAATTTCTTGGAATGTTAAAGGTTTGGGGTCCCCAATTAAGCGACAACGTGTGCTATCCCATTTAGCTCACTTGAAGACTGATATAGCCTTGTTACAAGAAATTCATGTCCAAGATGCTGAGTTAGCTAAGTTACGACGTAATTGGGTGGGTCATGTTTTTGCCTCCCCGGGTTCAGGGAAACGTAATGGAGTGGCAATTTTGTGTCATAAACGTTTATCCATACAACTTCTTTCTCAAGAGAATGATACCGAAGGTAAATGGGTGGTTGTTTCATTACTGGTTAACAAGATCCCGTTAACTATTTTTAATGTTTATGCCCCTACTGTTCCTGATAAATTGTTTTGGCCCCACATTCTTCAATCCTCCATGAAGTATACAGATGATTATTTTGTGCTTGGTGGGGATTGTAATATGATTATGGATCCATTTCTAGATAGGAAATTCAACTCTCATTTTTCCCCCTCTCCTGCACATACACAATTTACATCTACTATCTCTCAGAGGTCCCTTGTCGATTTTTGGAGGCTTTCCAATCCTTCTCTGCAAGAATATAAATTTTTCTCACCCGTTCACTTTTCCCAGTCCAGAATTGATTATCTCTTTGTCTCTAAGGCATTGGTACAACACATCACTCAATCTGACATTGGCTCTATTCTAATTTCCGATCATGCCCCTGTTTCCTTAGGCCTGGAATTACTCCCACCTGTCAAAGGTTCTGGCGTTTTAATAATGCCCTCCTTTTAGACGCCTCTTTCAATTCTGCTTTTCTTGATTTTGCACCATGCTTTTTTGCTGAAAATGAAACACCTCTCTCTTCTCCTCAGTTAATTTGGGACACGTTCAAGGCTGCTTCTAGAGACTTCATTGTTTCCTATGTTGCCAAGAAACGTCGCTGTTCACAAAAGTCATTATCCTCTCTAACTTCTCAAATTAAACAACTGGAACAGTCCTATTATTCGACCAAATCCCAATCGACCCTTAATCAACTCATTAAAGCTAAACTTTCCTTTAATAAGCTCTC
This sequence comes from Lissotriton vulgaris, assembly GCF_964263255.1. Taxonomy (NCBI): domain Eukaryota; kingdom Metazoa; phylum Chordata; class Amphibia; order Caudata; family Salamandridae; genus Lissotriton; species Lissotriton vulgaris. Next base: position 905,570,658 of record NC_141698.1, read on the forward strand.
CACAAATTCAGCCAATTTGATCTTACTCAAATCTAGCGCCAAATTCTACTCTGCTCGCGACAAAGCTGGTAATATTCTTGCCAATTATCTTAAAGTTAAAAAAGAACGAACAAAAATTGATTCAATTGTCTCTTCTTCTAATGTTACTCTCCATAAAGATGAAGCTATCTTAAATGAATTTGCTACCTTTTATCAAAATCTCTATACTCCGGAATCCGCTCCCTTAACCTCAGATATTGATCAATACTTATCCTCCCTCCCACCTCCCCAAACATCTGATGTGGATTTTTCTCCTTTAGATAAAGATATTTTGCCCAAAGACATTTTGGATGCCATTAAGGTCTTAAAAAAGGTAAGGCTCCAGGCCCGGATGGTTTCTCTATAGAATTCTACTCCCATTTTTCTTCTTCTTTTCTTGTTCCCAAGCTTCATCAATTGTTTTCCTTTTTTATATCCTCCCAGAAATCTGAAGGCTCATTCCAAGAAGTTTTGATTTGTCTCCTCCCCAAGGAAAATAAGGATCACACTTTATGTAAAAATTATAGGCCTATTTCATTAATTAATTTAGATTACATGATTTTTGCAAAAATTTTAGCTTTACTTTTAGATAAAATTCTTCCACTTCTCATAGGTAGAGAACAATGTGGTTTCATCAAGGGACGTCTACTTTCGGATAACACCCGTCTCTTCTTTAATGTTCTTAGCAAATACCATACTTTCAATCATTCGTTGGCTGCGATTGCTTTGGATGCGGAGAAAGCTTTCGATAGTTAATTGATCTTTTATGCTTTCTACTTTATCCTGGTTTGGTTTTGGTTCTAAATTTATTTCCTATATCTCTCTTCTATATTCCTTTCCTAGATCTTTTATTTTTGCTAATGGTCTTGTGTCTTCTTCTTTTCCTCTCTTCCGTGGTGTTCGTCAGGGATGTCCCCTTCCCCCTTTACTTTTTATCTTAGCATTGGAACCGTTTTTGTCAAAAATACGATTAGATAATGATATTACTGGCTTCCCTTATGGGCCTCATCAGTTGAAACTCTCTGCTTATGCGGATGATATTCTTTTATTTATCTCCCATCCACAAACCTCTATTCCTGCCTTTCTATCTGAAGTTTCTGCTAGTGCTACAGTTTCAGGCTATAAACTCAATGTTGACAAATGCTCTCAATAAGTATTGTTTTCATGCTGACTTTTTGGTTTCTTCTTTTCACTGAAGCCCTTCTAAAATTAAATATTTGGGACTAGAATTTACTCCTTCTATTAAAGATACAGTGGCCTTAAATATTAAAAACTTACTTGGTACTCTAACTGCGTCCACAGCTAGATGGCATCCTCTTTTCCTGTCCCGGTGGGGTAGATTAGATTCTATTAAAATGATGTTGGTTCCAATAATTTTATTTTTTCTCTCTAATCTTCCCGTTACTCTTCCTAAGTCTTGCTATAAAAGTATTTACTCTATTCTTTCACAATTTCTATGGCAACATAAGAAAGCTAGGATGTCTTTTGCCAAACTCCAGCACCCTAAATCTCTAGGTGGAGTTAATTTTCTGGATTTTGCTGCTTATCACACTTCATTTTTCCTTTCCCATTCAGTTTCGTTTCTCTTAGTTTTGTCTCCGGACTCCTCCTCACTGCCAATATGGGTTTCAATTGAATCCTTCTTCTTCCAGCATTTTTCTTTTAAGGAATTTGTTACCTTATCACGCGTTCCCTCTAAGATGTCTCTCCCTATTCTTAACAATGCTAGGAGACTTTTCCATTCATTTTTCTTTAATGGTCTTGATGACCAGGAAAGATTCTTACAATCTCCCATTTGGTATAATCCCCTTGTTAAAATTAAGAACAGAACTCTTTTCTGGAAGGATTGGCACTCTCATGGTCTTATTTGGGTTTCTCAACTTTTCCAGGATAATCTTTTCCTTTCCTTCACGTCTCTCCAATCTCTGTTCTCTCTTCCTCAATCCTTTCTTACAAGTATAATCTATTGCAAGATACTATCCTTGCCGCTTCTGCTTCTCTGTCTGTTCCTTCTTCTCCTCCTGTAGCTTCTCCTCTCTCTATTCCTTTTCTCTTGTCCTCGCCTTCGGCTTCACAAGTTTAAAAAAAATTACAAGTGGTACCTTTACTTAGAGTCCAAGATAGAACAGGATTGGGAATCGGTTTTGGAGGATACTTTCTCTATCGAATTATGGCAAGATATATGGAATAAAATACGAAGATCCTCTAGAGCAGCCAACACTACTCAAACTCTTTTCTTTATTTATAACAGACTCCTGATCACTCCTAAAAAACTTCATGCTATTGACTCCTCTATCCCTTCTACTTGTTGGTCATGTTCCCATTCTCATGCAGATCTCAAACATATGCTTTTTACCTGTCCCTTATTTCACTTATTTTGGTCTAAAGTTTGGCGTCAAATTAATTATATTTTTTCCACTCATTTTCCTTTTTCTCTCACACATATTTTTCTGGGTAGCTTATCTGACAGATGGTCCTCCCTGAATGCCAATGTATCCATTATTGATCTACTCTTGGCAGTGGCTTTCCAACAGATCACTAAATTGTGGAAGACTGCGTCTAATGTCTCTTTTCAAGCTAGGTGGTATGGGGTTTGTTACAATCACAGGTTGGATAGAGCATATGTTTCTCCTGTCACTTTGGCTATTAAACGTGATATTTTGTGGTTACCAATTACTAATTTTCTGGATGCATCTACTCAATCTCGTCCTCAACATGCCCCCTCCATTGAAGGTTCCCAAACCTCCATGAGATAATCTTTTACATAGTTTCCATTCATGTATTTCATAATTGTTATTTCCTCTTTTTTGATGCATGATATCTTTTATATAAGCAGTACAGATTTTTTGCATGTTGCATATGATATATAAAGGATTATTATTGTTTTTCCCCTCTTCAGTCCTCCTACCTTCTTCTTTCTTTTTCTCTCCCCCCCTTTTTTCTCTCTTTTCCTTCCTCCCCTCCCCCTTCTTGGTATTGCATATATACTATTGTTATATTTGATTGCTTTTTTCTTTATGTATTACACTTATGTTGTATGCGGTTTTATTGCAATCTTCTTCTTTTAATAAAGTCCTTTCAAACTTAAAAAAAAGAATTAGTTGGTAATTCATTTTAATTAATTATTCAGTAATTAATTATGGTAATTGTGCAAATTGTTGTAGGTGTTTGTTGTGGATATTTTAGTGTTAAATAATGTAATGTCAATGAATGTTTATTATCTTTTTTTATTAATAATAATTTTTAAATTGATTATTAATTATGTTAATTATGGAAATACATTTAACGCTCCCAGAGTGTTAATCTTGGCTCGTATCGTTCGACTCCGATGGAATTGACCAAGGGAGTACCTCAGGGCTCATGTTTGAGCCCAACATTATTCAACATCTATGTTGCTTCCTTGGCCAATCTCCTGAGGACATGTGGGTTCATCCTCATATCATATGCCCACGATACGCAGCTTCTTTTCCCATTTAACAAATGTATGGCTGCAGTCCAGTCGGCCTTCTCCAATGGGATGAGGGCCATATCACAATGGATGGTAAATAATTTCCTACAATGCAACGTGGAAAAGACAGAGTTAATGCTCTTTGGAGAGGCCCTCCTCTTACGGACTCCAGACTGGTGGCCATCTGATTTGGGCTCCTATCCTGCTACTAAGCTCACAGTTAAAAACCTGGGCATTTGCCTAGACCTGGCCTTCAGCCTGAAGGAGCATGTTGCCCAAACAGCTGGCTCCTGTTTTCATGTGATAGGCCTACTGCACCAAGTTTTTCCTCTTCTTCCTGATTCTACCCGTAAAACTCAAGTCCAGGCGTTGGTATTAAGCCTCCTGGACTATTGTAATGGCTTGCTGATCTTGGCCAATGATACCTTACTCAGCAGTCTGCAGGTAGTTCAGAACACGGCAGCACGGCCGGTCCTTAATGTTCCACACAGGACCCCCTCCTTGTTAAGCTTAATTGGTTCCTATCCACCAATAGATTAAATTTAAAACTTGCTGCACTATCCACAAGGAATTGCAGAATTTGGCACCCTCCTATCTCTCGGAGAAATTTCTACCCTATGCACCCTCAAGATCTCTCTGTTCCAGCAGTAAACACCTTCTGGAGGTACCTTGTGTAAGAAAGGCTAGATTAGGAGGAAAAACCCTCTCCTACCTTGGCCCTCGCCTCTGGAATGAGCTCCCTGTCTTGCTAAGACAGTGCTCGGAACATCTGAAATTCAGAAAAGTGTTTAAAACCTTCTTATTCTGTGTTTGCTAAACCTGCTAGGAACCACTGCTTCTCCTCACAGTCTGCTTAAGCGCAGAGATACCCCATCGGGGGTCGATTCTAGCGCTATACAAACAAATAAATAAATAAATAAAAATGTGATGTCTTTTTTTATTGGTGTGGTGTTATAGGGTAGGAAATTAAATAAATACATTTATGTTTTAAATAATTTGTTTGTTTGTTAATATTTGCTCCTTTTAAATAAATATTGTTTATAAATGTATTTATTAATTTATTTTATATAATATTTGTAGTTTTTTTATATGTAATTAGCATTATAATATGTGATCTTTTTATATGTTTAATATATTTAATTGTACATTTTTAAAATATTGTTTATTTATTTGTAAGATTATTTAAGTTATTTTCAATTGTTTAAATGTTATTAGTAAATTGTGTTTCTCCGCTATCCAATACTTTCCTTACTGTTGCACTCACTGTAGTGTGAATAGTAATTTTTATCCATTCGCTATCCAAAACTTTCCCTACTATTGCATTCTTTGGAGTGGGAAGTGTAATTTTTACCCCTCCACTATCTAGCATTTTCCCTACTGTTGCACTCACTGGAGTGGGAATAGTAATTTTTATGTCTTCACTATCCAATACCTTCCCTACTGTTGCACTCACTGGAGTGGGAATAGTAATTTTTACCCCTCCGCTATCCAAAACTTTCCCACCTGTTGTACTCACTGAAGTGGGAATAGTAATTTTTACCCCTACGCTATCCAGGACTTTCCCTATTGTTGCACTCACTGGTGTAGGAATAGAAATGTTTATCCCTCCACTATCCAGCACGTTCCTTACTGTTAAACTCACTGGAGTTGGAATAATACATTTAATTCTTCACCTACCAACTTTTACCCTACTTTTGCACTCACTGGAGTGGTAATAGTAAATGTTACCCCTCCTTTATACAACACTTTCCCTACTGTTGCACTCTTTGGAGTGTGAATAGTAATTTGTATTCCTCCGCTATCCAACACTTTCCCTACGGTCGCACTCATTGCAATTGGAATAGTAAATTTAATTATTTCGCTATCCAACATTTTCTCTACTGTTGCATTCATTGTATTGCTAAATGTACATTTTAATTTAGTTTAATGTTTTAATTAATTATAGATTGGCTTTTTTTTAATTATTGATATATGTATATTTTATTTTTATCTAATTTAAAAGGTTGAAAATGAAATAAAGATAATAATAAATATATTATTTTAAAGTAAATATATAAATATGGATACATTATTATGTTTGTGTGTTTTTTATTATGTTTATTTTTTATATTTAGTTAAAATGTATATTCAATGTAATTTATTTTGTTAAAGATAATATTAATATTTTATATATTTGATATATATTATTTTATTTTATTTATATTTTTAAATCGATATTTTGTACATCAATATTTCTAACTTCGATATTTTTGATTCAATATTTTTGTACTTATGTCTTTAAGTATAGGGGACAATATTTTGTGTTGATATTTTTTTTGCATCGATATTTTATCAGTGAACCAGAGGGGGCGAAAGGCGTTACTAATTGGGGGAACAATTGTATAGTTTTGGGAAAGAGATCTGGCACTGGGGACCTAGTTAGTAGGAACCCAGTGCACTTCCAGTTAAAATCACATAATGTACAAGGCAAAAAGTGGAGGTGACCATGTCTAAAAGGAGTACTTTCCTACAGCAACCATATAAAAGTAGGCAAGGCTTGCCGTGGGAATCCCCACAGGAGAACAATGAATATCTTAACTGCCATGTGGAAAATGTTCAAGTAGGAACTGTGTGCTCAGACGTCATTAATTCACTGGAATATTTAAAGGTAGAGCTAAGGTGCTGACTAGGCTACTACTTTTCTACCTAACTACACATTCACAAGACATCACACTATGAATCTTAGGAACTACCCCTCTCACCAATGGATGTGGCAAAACCTTTGCTAAAAAAAAAGCTGGTAAAGCCCAACTAGCACCTAGAAGGTATTACTCCTGCATACATAGGATCCTAGTGAATCATATGCCGGACCATAAGGATGTAGTTTGATGATGCTTTCCTTTTAGGACCACACATGCACAGACTGTCAGTACTTACGATTTACACTTGTGGATATACGGCTTATGGTGGAGGAGAAACGTCTATTGCTGCTGACCATGCATTGAATGCTGGTAGAAGTACAGGTGCTTCTAATAATATGAGGTACGATTGAGCATTGACTTTAGGGCACACTGGGGTGCTCCTGTTATTTGAGAACCTGATCGCTCCCTCCAGAAGCACTGTTGCTTAGCATGAACCATTTGCCACACTTCTTATTCGTTTACGTCTTTTTATTCAAGATATTCCAATGTTTTTAAAGTTTCAATCCATTTCATCACATGAAATCCTTTCAATGTATAACAAGTCTGATGCTGAAGGTATGCCCGTCCAGGCCTTTTCACGACAGCAGGACCAATACATGTTTCATCCTCAGTAGTATTATTAATTCCCAATGCATTTCGAGCGTCATCTTCGCTCTTCGTCAGAGGTTAACTACAAAATAAACAATGACTTTAATCTAAAAGTTTCAACTTTGTAAAAAAACAATTGACATTGTACTTGTTGCATCCCGCTCACCATTTCAGTATCTTCAAACATGCTTCCCTCAGTGCTTTCCCGCTAAATGTCCAACATATTCTAAAAACCTCCTGCTCTGTTGTCCCAGCCACTGCTCAATTGGACTATTTAACCCGCTATGTGAAATTGTTCCACCCGCTGTTTGGATTCGCAGTTAGCCTTACGTTAAACCAAAACCCGTTAGACCCCCTCGCATACCTGTGGTACATGACCTTTTCATGCTCCTCATTTTTCAAAAAGCCTACTCCGGGCTTACTCTCAGCTGTTACCATTTATGCAAGCTCACTCTCCCCTCCCATGTATACTCGTGCCTCCTATACTGCGAGCCCCACAATGCTCTACTTTGGTGAACCAAATCCACTGTCCCACAAAAGACATTGCTGCTTTTTACATAACAATACTCTCACATATTTTCCCAGCCCACCCTTACGATGTTACATCCTGCACCTCAATTCAGATGTTTAAATGAAAACATGTTTCTAACGTCATTAATTATGAACCATAGCAACAGTAAATTAAGTCAGCTCCGTTGCATAAAGCAAAAAATCGCACAGTTAGGTAAACTAATTTCTTTGCTCGTAATGTTCCAAAGTGTTTATCCTCAAGATGAAACAAATAGAATCCGTCATGATTTTAGATGCGTGAACAGTTCGAATATGCTCCCAAATTCGAGGAGTGTGCGTATTCCATGTGATCACCATTCCTTTTTCACTTTCTTGTTATACATTGAATGGATTTCATGTGATGAAATGGATTGAAACTTTAAAAACATTGGAATATCTTGAATAAAAAGACGTAAACGAATAAGAAGTGTGGCAAATGGTTCATGCCAAGCAACAGTGCTTCTGGAGGGAGCGATCAGGTTCTCAAATAACAGGATTTTCATATTCACGCGGCCGTAGGGCGGACCGTGATTCCAGGATGCACGCATTTTGAGGGTATTAAGCATATTAAGAATGAGAAATACAGGTGTGCACTTCATACCATTGACTCAGTATTTATCACACTGGGGTGCTGCCACATTCTTGTCATCACTTCCAATGTCAACAAGCTTCTGCCAAACACAACATTGGCTACTGTTCGTGGCAGTAGGGAACCCTGATACTGCCTTTTCACTTTTTTGTTTTCCTCTGGGCAAAAAGCTAATTGTGACAGATATGCCCAGACATGAATCCTATGCTCAATGTGCCATAGGAATCATGCTATACCTCAATGACAAGGCCTAAAAAGGTTGAAACAGTCTGGGGTTGCTTCTGCTTCCATTCAGAGGGAACCTGATGTGGCAATATGGACTGGGCTGCTAGGAGCAGCTGCCGGCTAATTTGCATGCAACTGGTTCCTCCCTGATGTGGCATGGTAGACAAAGAAAAAATGGATTGGGATGTGGCTCCGAGAAATTACCATTGGAAAAGGTTAATTCAAGAATTCCATCCATCAATTGTTCCTTAATGAAACGCCTTTTCAAAGACAGCACTGTTATTATGAAACAATGTCGTCCATGCAATATTACCCCACAACTCGTATAGCTTGTGATTCTTCCTCCACCCTCCTGTTCCTGTTTGCCACTTTGCTGATTCCTGATCATGGCCTACCCCAGACCTGTCTTTGCCTAATTGCCCTACTGAGTGAACGTTTGCCTGGCTATAATCTGTCTCTGCCTGATGTGGTATTAGCCCTGACTTTCCTCTGCTTTGAACATACTTTCTGGAAGATACTTTTGACTCTGAAGACTGGCTTGCAATGGAACTCTTTTCTCATCTGTCTAGGAGTTACATGAATTATCAACTGGTATGTTATTTATACTCAATTTGGGATTGTGGATGTAATGGAAACTATTGTCATGTAGCAATTGTTTCTTACCCTATCTCAGCGCTCTATGGTTGCCTGTGGTAGTGTACAATTAAGCCCAGTCAGTGATTATGTTGGCTTATTTTGTAATTATTTATGAGATAACTTTTCCTGTGGTAGATATTCGGCCCAATACAATGTCAAAACGCATTACATACACGGTTTCCAGTCATTCTGTCACCACAGGAGATGTAATTATGAAAAAGAGCAGGAAAGAGAGAAAAAAGGGACTCAGGCACAGCAGCAGTATTACATGTATCATGTAGTAAACTATGAAGGGAGATTTATTAACACTTTGCATTTTCACACAAAGTGTGCCACATTAGTGCTAAATTATTTACTTTCCAGCACAAACCTTTTTCCGCTGGATAGTTGCCCTTAAAATAGTACTAAAAGTGCTTTCTACTACTTTATGCTTCTTTGCACTAAGGAGGTATTCCATGGGTGATGTTTGAGAAGTCCAGTACCACACCAATGGTTTTTTATATAGAGCGAAATCTACAAAGATTGTCAGATATATACAAAAACAAACATTGGCATAGCCAATAGGTCTCGCTTTTGGGACCTTATAAGTATTTAGTTATGCAGCACAATATCCTTGGTGCAACATCAACTGTTGCATGGATAAAAAATTATAAGGCCCCAAAGGTGAGACCTATTGGCTATTGCAATGCTTGTTGTAATTTGGTGTAAGGCCAAACTACTTCTTACTGTCCACAGAACGTTTACTCTGACTGCCAAACACATATCTACTAGCCTGATGCAGACAGCCTCATACCATTTCTTGAAGGCAGTTGATCCTAGACCTGGAGTAAAATCTCTAAAAAAAACTGTAAAAACTGTAGACACTATTGGTGACTGATATTCACTGAAAAAAGACAAAGGTTACAGGGACATCATAGTGAATCTCAGATTTCACTCGTACAAAACCAGTGAAATTCAGCAGTTACTTGAGCTAACTATAACTTACGCCCCAGCAATGCACTGCTTACGACCTCATATGTTACATCCCTCATGACATGGACAGTGACATCACTGATGACATCTCAATATACATCACTGATGACATTACCCACAGAACCACTCCCATACACTCCTGTAGCTCTCATACACCCACTCCCACCCAACCCCTCACATACCCATTCACAGACCCATACCAGTATTCACACAACCAATCCATCCATTGAGCCACTCAGATATCCGCTCACTTAAACTGCCACTCACCCACCCACTAACTCACCCATGCAGCCACTCATGTGCCCATTCACTCACCAATACAGCCAATCACACATCCAGTCATACAGAGACGTGCATGCCGACTCATACACCCTTACAGCCACTAACACACCCACACAATCACCCACACAGAAACTAACACAGCCACTCCCAATCCAGGTACTCACACACCCACTCACTTACCCATACAGCCCACTGACACAGCTACACAATCATCCATACAACCACTCACACACCCACCCACAGAACCACTTACATACCTATTCACACATCCAAACAACCACTTGCACACCCATTCAATCACCTTTACAGCCACACATACAGACATTTACTCCCCAATACAGCTACTCAGCCCAACTCACTTGCCTACACACCAATTCAAACAGCTACTTACTCATATATATATATATATATAGTCCAAAGTTTGGAACACCACACAGATATTGGGTTAGGAGGTGGAGAGGAGCAGGGGTATGGTAGCTCCTATGTGTGAGCAATTTTGAGTCTTGTTGCAAGAAACGTTTATCAGAAGATTCCAGTCAGTGGTGACAATTAATGTGTGTGTTTGCGCTATACACAGCTCCAGTTGTTTGTCAGGAGACAACACTGTATACAACTCTTCACAGAGCTAATCCAGGACTAGATAGTTTACGTGTCAATCTTAGTTGCCTTGCTCCTATTTGTTGCTTTCAACTGTTATGGTGTTTGACCCGCCAACAGGTGCTTTTTGGATTTACTATTGGTAGAGTAGTCATTCCTCAATCTCCATACGCAGATATTTAAACCAAGCATTGAAAATGCATTATGTCTCGCCCTCGTTTAAGTTAAAGAAATTCTGTTTGTAATTAGGTGGCTTTTTAGCTTTGCTTTTATTAGTGGTTTTCAAATTTTCATGTACATAACATGCATATGTATGCATATATGTATATGTATGCATGCATTTGTATTTGTATTTAAATAGATATGCGGATGTATATATATGTTTATGTATGTACATATATACACATACATATATATATATAAATGCATATGCATATATGTATATATAAATGTGTATTTGTGTGTACGCAGAGAGAGGTAGATAAGTAGAGGTAGAGAGGTGGAGGTAGAGGTAGAGGGGTAGAATGGTAGAATCGTAGAGAGGCAGAGGTAGAGAGGTATGTGGAGAGTAGAGAGAGGTATGTAGAGAGGAGAGTGGTAGAGAGTGAGTAGTAGAGAGTGAGTAGTAGAGAGTAGAGTGAGTGTTGGAGAGTAGAGTGAGTAGCAGAGAGTAGAGAGTGAGTAGTAGAGAGTAGAATGAGTAGTAGAGTGTAGAGATAGAGAGTAGTAGAGAGTGAGTCGTAGAGAGTGAGTCGTAGAGAGTGAGTTGTAGAGAGTGAGTCGTAGACAGTAGTAGAGAGTGAGTAGTAGTGAGTGAGTAGTAGTGAGTGAGTAGTAGTGAGTAGTAGAGAGAGTAGCAGAGAGTGAGTAGTAGAGAGTAGTTGAGTTGTAGAGAGAGAGTAGTAGAGAGAGAGTAGTAGAGAGTGAGTAGTAGAGAGTGAGTTGTAGAGAGTGAGTTGTAGAGAGTGAGTAGTAGAGAGTGAGAAGTAGAGAGTGAGTAGTAGGGAGTGAGTAGTAGAGAGTAGTAGAGTGAGTAGTAGAGAGTGAGTAGTAGTGAGTGAGTAGTAGAGAGTGAGTAGTAGAGAGTTGTCGAGAGAGAGAGTAGTAGAGAGTAGTAGAGAGTGAGTAGTAGTGAGTAGTAGAGAGTAGGAGAGAGGGAGTATTAGAGAGTGAGTAGTAGAGAGTGAGTAGTAGAGAGTAGTAGAGTGAGTAGTAGAGAGTGAGTAGTAGTGAGTGAGTAGTAGAGAGTGAGTAGCAGAGAGTGAGTAGTAGAGAGTTGTCGAGAGAGAGTATTAGTAGAGAGTAGTAGAGAGTAGTAGAGAGTGAGTAGTAGTGAGTAGTAGAGAGTAGGAGAGAGTGAGTATTAGAGAGTGAGTATTAGAGAGTGAGTAGTAGAGAGTGAGTAGTAGAGAGTGAGTAGTAGAGAGTGAGTCATGGAGAGTAGAGAGTAGGAGATAGTGAGTAGTAGAGAGTGAGTAGAGAGAGTGTAGTAGAGAGAGAGTAGTAGGGAGAGAGTAGTAGAGTTGTAGGGAGAGTAGCAAGTGAGTAGTAGAGTAGTAGAGGGTGAGTAGTAGAGTGAGTAGTAGAGAGTAGTAGAGAGAGTAGTAGAGAGAGTAGTAGAGAGTGGGCAGTAGATAGTGAGTAGTAGAGAGTGAGTCTTAGAGAGTAGTAGAGAGTGAGTAGTAGAGAGTGAGTCTTAGAGAGTATTAGAGAGTGAGTAGTAGAGAGTGATAAGTAGAGAGTGAGTAGTAGAGAGTGATTAGTAGTGAGTAGTAGAGAGTGAGTAGTAGAGAGTGATAAGTAGAGAGTGAGTAGTAGAGAGTGAGTCTTAGAGAGTAGTAGAGAGTGAGTAGTAGAGAGTGATAAGTAGAGAGTGAGTAGTAGAGAGTGAGTAGTAGAGAGTGAGTCTTAGAGAGTAGTAGAGAGTGAGTAGTAGAGAGTGATAAGTAGAGAGTGAGTAGTAGAGAGTGATTAGTAGTGAGTAGTAGAGAGTGAGTAGTAGTGAGTGAGTAGTAGAGACTAGAGAGAAATTGAAGAATTGAAACAACTCCACAGAACTATACCACCTTCTCCATGATTACTAGACATGGTTCAGACACAGTAGGGATAAAAAATCTGCCTTAGCATCAGTTAAGAGCTCCTCCCTTACTTGGGAAATGCATAATTTCCCTAACTCTGTGACACCTACATTAAGATAGGCTGTAGAATTCTTTGAAAAATGCTTGAAAATTGGGCAGGTGAGGTGGAATCCTTACTTTTCAACCATAGATAAAAGTTAAGGATGGACTCAGTGCATTTAAAATATCTTTTTACTTACCTCAGCTGCCAGGGAGGTTGATATTCTAGCAAATTGCAATTCATTCTTTATTAGACTAATGATGAATAGTAATATTATTCACTATTAGTGGAATGAAGAATTGAATGAAATTAAGGAAAGTGGAGCTGCCCTTGTGTGCTTGGCACTGATTTTGCCAGCTGTGAGGCATGGAGCCACAAAGGCAGTGCCAGGGGTTGCAAGGGGAAAGCCAGGGGTCGCAACTGCGACCCCATGGCCACACCTCTAAGACGTCCATGGTGCAAGTGCTGTTTAACATATCTAGGCTACTGAAGATTTATATAGATGAAACAATTTATCTAACCCGTTTATCTCCCTCATCGCTGCCTTTTTCTAATAGGTTTGTGAAGGCAATATGAAATCCGTTCCTACAGTTCTGGAAAGGTTTCCCACGCATATTTCACTGATCGTGTTAAAAAACAATAACTTGTAGATGTAAACTATAACTCTCAGTTGCGGTTTCTCCTTTCAAACTTTCTCGAGTATAGATTTCGTTAGGGCGTTGAGCATTTTCATCACACATTCAATGCTTTCAGTCTGCTGGGAGCTGAGCGTCATCATATCCCAACATCAGCAATATTATCTGCAGTGATTCTGTGCTGGCAGCTTTATTGCTTTCAAAATTGACTTTACAGTGTCTCTTCGTGCTATGCCCCCGGCATTCTCTTGTCACTCGCTTTTTCCTGTCATACTTTCCTTGAAGGTCTGCGTATGCATAGAAATGAAAAAGTGCACGCTTCAACGCTGTGCTGGCATAGAAAATATTGCAAAAAGAGTGTTTAGGTCAACAAATCCGGCCTAGGTTTCATAAGTGAAAATCTTTTTAAAGGTTTTTATTCATGTGGTGTAACTATATTAAGAGGCCATGGCTGGCACGGCAGGTCGGAATAGTTGCTATTCAGACATGAGTGTCATATCTTTCTTCTGGTGTCAGCCGCATTCCAGCAATGATTGTTGGCTTTCTAGTAGATATGACAGAGGGAAATTACAATGTCAACTGGGGACACAGAAAGGGGCATATTATCAAGAACTGTGGTAAAATTATCGCCGTTTATGCAGCTGGAAACTACCGCTAAAGCGTTGATAATGGGCTTGATCATATGCCCTTGTGAATTCCCATAGAAGCCCAGGTTCTGGTGTGAACCTGGACTGCTATGGGAATTCACAAGGGCATATGATCAAGATCATTATCGTTGCTTTAGCAGCAGTTTTGTGCCGCTAAAGCGGCGATAATTTTAACGCTGTCCTTGATAATATGCCCCTTAATTCTTTCATTCAAAGTGCATTAATGTACATTTTTAAATAAGAAATGACCATCCCCACGCCTATTAGAGTGCAGTAAACAGGCAGATTGTGTGACAGGGTTAGGCCCAACTAAAGACTTTAAAGAACTATTTTCCAAAGCATAGTCTAGCACTGTCAGGGTCACCCAGAACAATCACATAAGAACGGGGGGGGGGGGGAGGGGGGGGGGGGGACAAAACCACCCAAGTGCAAATGACGTCCTCTGGACTAGGGGCCTCATTTTTGAGGAACTGGCATAGGGCAGCGCTGCAAGTCTTCTTTCTGTGGTGCCCTATGCCAGTGTGAAAGGGCAGGAATGAAGCGTATTTATGAAATATGGTGCATTACCGTCCTTTTTCCTGCGCTGGCGCACAATTTGCTGCCTAGTGCCAACGTTGGCACACTTGCAGAAAGGAGCAGCTTCCTTCACGAAAACAATCTTGAGAGGCATTTTCCTCTTTCTATGTGGAAAGAGGAAAAAACTAGAAGAAATAAAATAAAAATATTTCTCCTCGTTACTCCTGCTCTGGGGAGGCATAATGTTTTGGTGGTGGCCCAGGATCACGTGATTAAGTAAATCTGGGGCAGCATCAAATCCATGGTCTTTGAATGGGAACACCTACTACAAACGCCCATGAAACTCCTACTTGACGCAGAGTAAGGCAACGCAGAGAGTTGTGCAGCTTTATCTTACTCCATCTCTATCAGGATATGCAAAGCCCCTCAGGGTGGTTCGCGTCACCTCATTGATCTGAATTAGATATCTATTCAAAAACCTGGTGCGCCGGCAGCACAAGCCTCTCATAAAAAGCCCGATTGTATGTTTCTACACCTGATTGGGGCTTTGAGGGGAAATATTCGAGAATACAATTGTGCACTTATGCCTATGTTGTTTATCCTTTCAACACTGTTTTCCATGAACAATGATCACCAAATTCAAGTTGTAGTAACTACCTGTGCAATTTGCATTCAGCTTCTTATAAGATCATGTGCTAAAGTGGGTACCAGTGCCATGCAGGGTAATTTATGCACGTAGGGCATGATTCGCAAAGTGCCTCTGCCGTCATGGCAGAGGCTTCGCATTCGTGGCGGAATTTCCGCACTCCTGGCGGAATCTCTGCCATGACAATGACACAAGTGCGGAGACTCTGCCACAGTTGCAGAGACTCTGCCACAACTGCAGAGGCTCTTCGTGAATCGGTAAAGTTTTGAAAAATGCAAAAGAGAAAGCAGCTATGCAATTAGCAACACCGTCAGCAGCACTGTCGGCTGCATCCACTCACGAAATGGCTAACACTGTTCTGCATGAGACACATACTTGATCCAGGGCTGTAAGGCAAGCCAGAGATGTTGTATGTAGGGTGTGTACTAATGGAACACCATTCTGGTAAGATATTAATGCAAAATAACCACATAAGGGCAAGCTCTGCTACATAAGAAAAGTCCATATGTAAGTCATATGTGCGTATGCAAGCCACCACTTACCCCTCATTTGTACCTGGCATCAGTTAGAGTCAGGTTTTGACACAAAGCCAAGTTACATTATCGTAGTTGATTGGACTTTGTGCCAAAACCTTGGAATGTTCGCACTGTTACACCACAGACATTACTATTGTCTGTAAATCACCAGTCCGTTGACCTTTGCAGATGCAATATTGTTGGTTTTCTCTCTCCTCAGTGATTGTATTGGCTTTTGGCCCACAGCTTGGGTGGGACTACATCCCCCAGCTTCCCGTGGGCCAAGGAGGGGCCGCATTGTGCTTTTTAGCACCATACACTCTCACAGTGCAGGACATGATATTGTTGGTTTTCCCTACCTGCACTGATTGCGTTGACTTTCGACCCACGGATGGAGTGGGATCTTCTCTTGGGCCAAGGAGGAGACGCCTTGCGCATTTAAGCATGGGACACTCCTGCAGCACATGACGCAATATTGTTGGTTTTTCCTGCCTGCACTGATTGCATTAGCTGTCGGCCCGTGATTGGGGTAAGACTACGTCCCCCAGCTTCCCTTAGGCCAAGAAGGAGTTGCATTTCAGCACCAAACACTCCTGCATTGTGGTACGCATCCAGGTGCACGCCCAGGCCAAGAACGGGCCTGTCTGCGCCAGTCTGCAGCCAGCCAAGGCTGGGATGGGACACCTCTCTTGGTTCCTTCACTCACTAATTTTTCTTAACACTCAATGCTGGTGATATTACCTGTCTTTGAAGGTAAAACTTGATGGGGAAACATCCAATGCACTTAAAGGGTTAAGGGAACACCATGACATGTTATTATTTTTTTTAAACATCAAAGAATGCAAAATACCATTTTTTAAATTCAAATAAGTGCTTCTACAAGATATCATTGCCTCTCAGTTTTAGGGCCAACTCCTCTGAATGTAATTGTTGAAATGATGTGCTTCAACCTCTGTGATGGGGCATTTGTTTTTAGCAACTCCTTTATCAGGACAGATGGTCTTTGTATATAGGTTCTTCATACTGAAACACAAAAGTCTTCCCATCATAATATTTAACACTTTAAATCGCAGAACTGTGTGTAGTTGGATGGGGGTGCTGAATCAGTATACCAGATGATCGAGTTCTTAAATGACCTTTTACTTGGCAGTCCTTTTACTCTGCTGCGAATCACTTCAAGTAACTGCTTGCACCGCGTTCATTCATTCCTGGCAAGAGATCAGCTGATAGCTTACTAAGAGCTGTGTGGGTAAAACCTTGGGTACTTTATTTGTAAAAGTTATGGTGAACTCTTTAAACAACTCATTGTGTCTTTTTGGGGACCATTTAGGTTATAAACCTAAACAATTTACACCCACTACTCCTCCATCTGATTCTTTATATCCATTTAAAAGAACAGTGCGTATCCTAATTATGTTATGCCTGTATTATTTGTAACACAGTAGCATACCTATGAGGGGATTTCTTAGCAGGGCTAGGCTCCGTACTACATTGAAAGGCATTCTTTGTTTCATGTTTAAATACCGGTATTCATCAGGGTCTCATAGCAGGATTACTTTTTTGTCAATGCACATTCCTCAGCGTCATTATGACTGGTAATGTGGACTCTTAATTTCTTTTTTATTCCAAAATCTTTTTATTGATTTTAAATAGCAACACAGTAAAGGTAACTGCTTTGAGCACAGTTTGTAAGCCAAGAGTTACAGATCTCGCAAGAAATACACAGCATATTCACAAGGTCTCAGCATGACTTGGTTCCCTTCAATCTTATCCCTACTATGTTAATCCAGATAATGCGAGGCCAACAATACAGGGTTTGCATATTTTCAGGATGTGCCAATGATTAGTGCTCAAGCCTCCTTTTAGGCCGTATAACTTCAAGACAAATCAAAACATGAATATTAAAACCATATCATGGTGACATATACTAAGAACATTTTTGTTGAGGACTGGGGGTAGTCAGGTCGGCCATCGCCTCACGGGACCTGCATGCCCCCGGACCTCACATATTGCGCCCTGTATAGCAGTGTGGAAACCCTGTAAGATGTATCATGGGGTGCAGGAGATCCAACTGCACGTACTATCAAAGATGATTTCCGGCCTATCATACCTGAAAGAAGTGGAGGGCTCTCAGTCTGGGGGCACAAGCAAACAGGGGTAGATCCTCCAACAAGTATCCCACCAAAGGGATCCAGATATAGTCATAACCCTTCCTTGTGTCTTCTACTATGTCTGTCATTTCTTCGCGGGCCAGCGCCCGCCATAGCCTAGCGCGCCACTGCATGAGGGAAGGGGCCTCCGGTCTTTTTCAAGCTGTAGCTATTGCCATTTTGGCTGCTCCCAGGCAAAGCCTCCTCATGGAGCGCTCCCCTTGTGTTTGATATTTCAGACTGGTATCCAATATCCCGAGGAAGGTGTGCTCTATGATGTCTGGAATTGGGTAGCCTAGAATCAATTTTATTTGAGAGCGTATTTCTTTCCAAAATGGTTGAATAGAGGGGCAGTCCCACCATATATGACGGAAATCTCCCAGCAGTCCACAGCCCCTCCAACATTTATCCGAAGTGTTAGGCAATTATTTGTGTAGTTTCCGGGACTGGAGATACCATTCATACATAATTTTAAAGTGAATTTCTCTTACAAACATAGAGCGATTGTATTTAGCAATATCTCTATACAGGGAACCCCATTGCTTCTCCTCCACGGGGGTGGTAAGGATAGTGGCCAAAAATGTCCTAGCCCTAGTGAGGCTGTCCCATACTTGAAGGGTAGTGGCCATGGGGGTACTAAGGTAAACATTAGGCAACCTGTCCCATTTCTGTTCCCATGGAATGACCCATATATTGTTCTGCCCGCTATTTGCCGGTCCATATGTAGACAATGCTTCTCTGAGGCTTTAAGAGACCACTCGGTCAGCACCCGTAGTTGGGCAGCTCTGTAATACCCAAGGCTTAATTACTTTTTATAATTGTTGGCTGCAGGTGGGCTTGAAATGGAAATTGTGTTATGTTTCAGAAGTAGCATGGGTAACTTTGTTTCTTTTTTAACCATTGCTTATTCTCCTTCAGCCGTTCCCGTTGTATAAAACACATATGCGCTTCAACTTGATATTGTTGCCTTCTCAAGCTCCTATTTTGCATAATTCCGAGTCTTAAATGGATATAATTTCCTAGTTTCCTATACCTTAACCAGCGTTTAAACAGCATTCTGATCGACTGTGGGCCTGGGCTTTTAGAGGCCCCTCCTTTTTTTATTTTTGTCATTTTTTATATGTTTAGCACAAACTTTACCAGAAGGTATTAGGAACGTGTTACACAAACACTAGTTACATTGTACAAGAACACATTCATATTTATATTTTTAGACACCAGGATATTAAGTGAATTTCCCAGCATCACAGGATGTTGGGCCAACGCCTAGACTCGAGTCAGGGGCGACTTTAGCACTGGACGCACCTGGTACGACAATCTTCTTTGGCACCCCCTCTCCCCATAACTCCCTTCTCGAATTTTCTCACTACCACCTAGCAAAAGTGCTCCTCATATCTTCTTAGCCCCTCTATCACATACATTTTGTTTGCTTTAAAGCACTGGTAAAGTCTGGCATTACTAATCCACTCAGCTATCCTCTTTGAAGCAGGCATATTAACCTTCTTCACTACTTTATGGCAACAAAACTGTCCCAAGACAAAACCTATTGCTAAACCACCTCGCCCCTCCCTAAAATGAGTACCCCCTCAGGTTAGCGCAACTGCGGTCACACCAGTCACACCACCCTAAGGGCCTGACTCGAGCCTGGTTTGCCTTTTCCAAAGTCAGCAGCGGGACACTACACTCATTACGCCACATCCTCTCCCTTTTGATATACTCCTTGCACCCCTACTGCTTTCTGCAGCTCTCCAATGTGAGTTGCTGCTGGCAGAGTGAGCTCTTTTATAAAAGAGAGAGGAAAGTGTAGTGTCCTGCTGGACAGGTTTTAGTGTCTCAACAGACACCAATTTTACCAGCCGCTCACTTGAGGGCTGGCCGCACTCACACCCCACACGTCACCCATCCAACACAGGCGTCACAAGTGATGTGGGCCTGCTAATTAACGGGCCCAAGTGCACGTGCTACAATGGCAACGAGGATTCAAGACCTCATGCGCCATTCTGCCTGCAGCCATCTGCTGTAAAGGAGGAGAGGGGGGTGACTGTCTGTCTCCCACATCGTGCTGTCCACCTGCAGAGTGATGGTGTGAGGCAGGCAGCGCTATCTGCAGGGTGCCAAGGGTAACTTCGATGAGACCCCTCCAGGTCTGACAGGGATCATGGCATGCAACGCTCCATTCCGGAGAAGCGTTCGTAACCTGCCCGAGTCTGTCGCCATCTAGTATAGAGAAGTAAAAGCAGCGCCCTCCCAACGATGTGCATTCAGGCCCCCTTTGGGGCCTAGGCAAGAGAAGCTGCCTTCCGCTGTACTGAGCGGCCCCCGTGTGGTGCTCGATTGCCGCGCATGAGGCCCCTGCATGCTGCTGCAGCTGTCCAGCGTGAAAATTGCAAAAAACACAGTTGATGGACAGAATGTAGAACAA
Source organism: Lissotriton vulgaris (assembly GCF_964263255.1). Taxonomy (NCBI): domain Eukaryota; kingdom Metazoa; phylum Chordata; class Amphibia; order Caudata; family Salamandridae; genus Lissotriton; species Lissotriton vulgaris. The sequence goes on from NC_141698.1 coordinate 905,590,892, forward strand.
TGTCATACATTCACCCCAGTACAAGGATCTGGGTCTAAATCCATTGTTTTTTTGCACTCCACACCACCCTGGGTTAGACACTGGCTATATGCAAATCAGCTCTGACCCTGTGCCTCATGGGAACAGTCCAGTCCGAACTACCAAGCCATGTCTTTCCCAGACCGGAATCAAGCATCCAAGGACCGGTTTCTGGCTATCAGCCTTCATCAGCCTGGATAGCTTGACTCCAGTGGTGTGGAGAGCCTGAGACTCACGTCTGAGTATACCCGGCACACTCAGGGTGAAAATTGCAAAAAACACAGTTGATGGACAGAATGTAGAACAATGTCATACATTCACCCCAGTACAAGGATCTGGGCCTAAATCCATCTTTTTTTGCACTCCACACCACCCTGGGTTAGACACTGGCTATATGCAAATCAGCTCTGACCCTGTGCCTCATGGGAACAGTCCAGTCCGATCTACCAAGCCATGTCTTTCCCAGGCCGGAATCAAGCATCCAAGGACCGGTTTCTGGCTATCAGCGAGCCTACTGGGACCCAAGCAATAGTGAAGAAGATCGAGACCAGAGCTTGTGGCCTGGAAAGGACCTCTCACAATGCAGGCCCCAACGAGGCGCACTAGAGGCTGCCCCACCTCTGTCAGCATATGTGTTCTTAATCTTACCAATACCTGCCGATGAGCAGCCCCTGACGCTCCCAGCAGGGCCTGCGTGCCTCTCACTCACACATGATTCTCCAGCATCGGTACGGCTCATGGCACCAGCAGGGATGCCTCTGCCTCTGGAAGCAGCTGCAGTGCCACCTAGTGGTGGCTTATCGCACCTCACCTGACGAAAGCCCTGCACCGGCATCTCTAGTGTCGTGAGGCCGGCACCATCAGCAAATCTGCCACGGCCTCCTGAATTTTCTACAGCGCTACCTTGTGGGCACTCAATGCATGGCAACTGGCACTCTGTGCTCAGAGTACAGGGCTCGCAAACTGGCAACTTCAAAGAAGTAGCAAAAATCATTTAGGTACAAGACAAAGCTTCTCTGCTGCCCGGCACCAATAAATGTCCCACAGTGCCCCTGCATACATTCCTCGCTGCAGTGCCGTGGCCACAAGAAGCACGCCCATCAGCGCACTGGCTTCAACATGGCTGAGGGATGCTACGCACCCTCTGGTGGTGAGTTGCCACCACTACAAGCAAAGTAGAAAGAGAAGTGTTTGGTGCAGCATTGGAGGATGAAAAGCTGCTTGCCCAAGCTGACCTGCAAGGAGTTAAGAGACTGACCCAGTTAGTGGCATACACACCTAAGTGGGCTACCCACCTTTTGAAGGGCAAGAAACTGTAATTCCCATGCAACAAACAGCAGAAAGCTACCCCAGCCAAGAGAAGCGTCAGATAGCCAAGCAAAGTCCAGTAAATATAATGGGACTGAAGGCACCAAGCAAAATCCCTCTAGTGCCTGGAAAGAGCAGCCCCCAAGGACACTGACAATGGTCCAGCTATAGCTAAAGTAGTGGAAACAAGACAGAGCCCCAGAGGAAGAAAAGGTGTTCAGCAGCCAAGCCACAAAGAGGAAAGCATAAAGAGAGGCAGTGCCTGGGAGGAACAGCACAGCCCACAGCATCAGGAAGGCTGCCCCGCCACACAGAGGGCCCAAGAATGAGTGCCCGGACTGTCAACCCCAGCAAGTGCAGCATTGACCAGAGAACCGGGGGACTGCCTATCTCCCTGAAGGGGGAGGAGAGCATCATGCAACCCCTAGTGGAAAGCCACAACAGAGACAGGTGTGCATGTAGAACACACACTCAGGAAATGCCTAGCCGGGCCCGGATGCAGGAGGGAGAGTCTCTACATCTCCACTACACTAGCACCACCCCACAGTGGGCCGAACACTGCCCGAGACTATGAAGAGAGTGCCGACAATACTGCTTTAAGACTGCGTCGCACATGGGCCCATTACAGGTATAAGGACAGCTACACATCCCCAAGTGGCAAGCTGCCACCACCACAACATGAAGGGAAATAACAATGACAATCCTGTCACCCTGAAGAACTGGACGAACACAGGTGTGCTGGATAGCTCAACAAGAGGAGAAGGAGGACTCACACCACAACAACAGTGCACCCACAGACCCAAGGCGAAGTGACGTTCTTCAAGACAGCTCAAAGGGAGAACCACATGTAAGCTGCCAGCAAGCGCAAACCGCGTCTCACCCTTTATGCTTCCCAGTTTTACCATCAGTTCCCGAGCGTTGGCAGTTTGAGTCAGATGGGTTCCCTGCTTGTGATCGTGCATGCCACGGTAGAAGAACAACTCCAGCAAAGATACCAAGCTACGTGGCTGCAAAGTCCCCCAGGCATCCTCACTCCAGGCGAGCCATCAACACCTGTCATCCAGGTCTAATGGCAACCACATCATCATTGCCATGTGAATCACCCAATCAGCGCAGGGGCAATTGATCACCAGGGCGGAACCTGACACCCGCAGAGCACCAAGAGACCAAGGCACCCCTATCAAAGTGAGGGACCAAGTGTCCAGAGACTATATGACATCCCATCGCACCTGTGTCCTATCGGCAAGCACACCGACCATTGTGTCACCTACCATGGAGGCTGCACTAACAACTTAGTCATGATTCTGTCAGTGATCCTGCAGTGGCCCCCAGGTGTCCCACAAGCAGCCCTACACAGTCCACACGGTCCGATGCCAACCCTGCAAAAAGGCCTCAAGGACATTCCTGCACAAAGATCTTCTAGTACGAGAGATGGTCTGGAAGTTGCTCCACCAACAAGGCTCCAGGAGGCAATGAGGCTTCAGAGGAGAATGTCCCAAGAATCATCGATGCCATTCCAGTCCTGGCAAGATGTGTCATCACAGTGCCAAGATGCCCCACGAGAAGAATCTGCAGCGGGGCTCCACCGACGCTCCTGATGCACCATGTTTGAACAGTTTGACACCAATAGCATCACTACAACAGCATGCAGGCCCATTCAACAGTGTGTAAGTGGACATTGATCCAACGGACAAGCTGACAAAGAATCCGAACTCCGTCTACACAGTGTTCATGCCCAGTGGTTGCTGGTTACATTATGTACATGTGCTGGGATGCCCAGATGCTACCAGCTGCACCTGTCCACTGCTGTCCTGTGGATTGCCTCTTGAGACAGTGTTTTAGTTGTTTCCATTTCTTCCCACAGGCTGGACTTTGTTTTGTTTTAATAAAGTTTGGGAGGAATGTAGAGTCCTGCTGGATACGTTTTAGTGTCTCAGCAGGCACCAATTTTACCACCCACTCCCTTGAGGGCAGGCCACACTCACACCCCACACCCATCCAACACAGGTGTCATGAGTGACATGGGTTTGCTAATAAAAGGGACCAAATGCACGTGCTCATGGCCAGTTAGCTAAGAAATATTGCACAAGTGATGTCACCAGAACAATGTGCGCTCCTTGTTTTTAGGCCTGAGTGTTTCTGTATTTGAAGGTAACTCACCGGGGACAGACAATTTAAGGCTGGACTGGGAACCAGAAGCGGCCCTGACAATTTGTTTTAGACGAGCACCGCTCCCTTCCTCCTTTTGTTTTTCTCCTCTCTCTGTAAAATTGTGGCCCTTAGGCCCAAATGTTATACAAATGATTGACACAGGTGATAATGTCTCATTTACATCTGAAACCAATAAAAAATTTATATTTAGAACTTTTGTCAATTTCCCTAAAGCAGGGGTACCCAACGTAGGTTGCAATCCAACTGAGATTTTCTGGACTTTCTAACAAGAGGATTTAACATACATTTAATCTAAATGCCATCCAATGTTGTTGTTAACACTAAACCTGACAATCTGCTATGAAGCTGGCATGCAAGGGTGTGCAATAAACACAACTAACCTTGAGAGGAACTGATGTGAACAAGAAGCACGTAGTGCCCACAAAACCAATAGAAGAACAATGACCAAAACACAATCTATCAAGCGGTTCTTTCGAGCCAGCGTTAACGTTTCACGCACCATGCCCCCTATGGCCGGGATGCCCGTCACCCCCTCCCAACACAATCCCCAAGGATGGGAAGTCGGACGCAGTTCTGAACTTTTGGAAGGCGGGAGGGAGTCACCCTCCCGGCCGTATTTATTAAAATATGAAACAAAATTTAAAACATTAAATAAAAGTTTCATAATCATGTACAATTTTAATTTATTACATTTCGATGAAGACATGTTCTTTGGCTAACCTTAACAAATCTCTAATACAAAGGTTTCCTAGCCGAGTCTAACATCCTGCAAATGCATACATTCTAAATTAAAATTGTACATCCTAGCATTAAGGGCCAATGGCAAGGTCTTAACTGGTGTCAGATCCCTACTACCAAAAACTCTCGCCCCACGGTGTGAGTGGCGGCCGCGCAGAGGACTGTACCCTCCTTGCCAACTCTAATTTCCCTTGTCTTGTCGGGGGCCCCCCTTTCCGCTCGACGCCATCTTAAAGGTCGTCCGAGCACCCGTGTGAGGTATCTGTAGGAAGGACAGCGTGGACTCCCCCCCCACCCCCACATTCTCTATCACATCCGCCGTCGCGGATATCCGGGCCCCGGGAAATTCGTAGGAGGGGCATATAGCCGCCTCCTCCCCTGGAAGGGGCCTATGGCCGTCTCCCCTTAGGCGACCCATCCTTAGTGGGTGCCGCCTCCCAGTGGGAGGGGCCAATGGCCGCCTCCCCCCGGGCGCTCCCATCCATAGTGGGTGGCGCCCCCCTCTAGGGACCTTGAAATTACTGCTCACCGATCATGACCTTACCGCCCGACCAAAAAATAAATACGACATTTTTTCACCTACTAAGGAAGAAAATATCAGCCTGTCTAATTGTATCAAGCTGTTTTACTCCTAAAAGAAAAAACAGTATCCTACAGACAGAAGTCACATCCTCAATCTAGACATTCATTTTTCTTCTATACGGAGGGAAAAAAGGGGTTATCAGAGCAAAACTTTATTGCAAAACCAAACATTGCCATAAGGGGCTGGTGAGTGGGTCAAAATTGCTCCTTGTTCCGTTGAGGGCTCACGAGCAACGAGTGGGTGCAGCCTTCCAAGCACAGGAACAAGAGGCTGCTTCTTCGGATTCCCGCTCTATTTATTCTTCTTCGGGAGGGCGTGTACCCCCCCAGGTACGCCTACTGGGCGTGGCCATCGGTGTAGGTGTCTAGGACAACCCCTCTTGGGCGGGAAAAGGCGCGTCCCGGCTATGCCGCTTCGGGCATACCAGCCGAGACACGCCTCCCGCCCAAAATGGTTTCCCGGGAGGATCGGGGCACCCAACCATACGTTCGGGGGGACCGAGTGGTCACCCCTTTCCATATGGCCGGGATGCCCGTCACCCCCTCCCAACACAATCCCCAAGGATGGGAAGTCGGACGCAGTTCTGAACTTTTGGAAGGCGGGAGGGAGTCACCCTCCCGGCCATATTTATTAAAATATGAAACAAAATTTAAAACATTAAATAAAAGTTTCATAATCATGTACAATTTTCATTTATTACATTTCGATGAAGACATGTTCTTTGGCTAACCTTAAAAAATCTCTAATACAAAGGTTTCCTAGCCGAGTCTAACATCCTGCAAATGCATACATTCTAAATTAAAATTGTACATCCTAGCATTAAGGGCCAACGGCAAGGTCTTAACCGGTGTCAGATCCCTACTACCAAAAACTCTCGCCCCACGGTGTGAGTGGCGGCCGCGCAGAGGACTGTACCCTCCTTGCCAACTCTAATTTCCCTTGTCTTGTCGGGGGCCCCCCTTTCTGCTCGACGCCATCTTAAAGGTCGTCCGAGCACCCGTGTGAGGTATCTGTAGGAAGGACAGCGTGGACTCCCCCCCCACCCCCACACTCTCTATCACATCCGCCGTCGCGGATATCCGGGCCCCGGGAAATTCGTAGGAGGGGCATATAGCCGCCTCCTCCCCTGGAAGGGGCCTATGGCCGTCTCCCCTTAGGCGACCCATCCTTAGTGGGTGCCGCCTCCCAGTGGGAGGGGCCAATGGCCGCCTCCCCCGGGCGCTCCCATCCATAGTGGGTGGCGCCCCCCTCTAGGGACCTTGAAATTACTGCTCACTGATCATGACCTTACTGCCACAGGCCGGATAGTTGACCGGCTATCCGGCCCCCACAAACTCCTCCTAAAGGTCATGCTTCCTCAAACCCCTTAGCCATGCTATGAAGTCTCCTATGAGTAAAACATTCCCCTCCCGGGACAGGTGAACCCCATCATTCAGATACATGTGATCACCCCGAATACACCCATGAGGAATGCTATGCAACTGCGCAGAGCAAAACAATCTACCAATTTTGTTGTTAACCTTCTTCACCGAATGGTTCAGTGCTGACACTGAAAGGCCCCCCCGCCATACCTTTCTGGGAATCATGTGGGACCAGGCAATCGTGCACCCCGGGATTCTTTTTGCCAACCAGCTAACGGCAGACAAAACTTGCTCGAGTAATATTCGTCTACCCAGTGTCACCAAGTCATTGCCCCCCAGGTGTACTATGACTACAAAAGGCGGTGACCTCTGCCACCCTAAGAGACCCTCAACAAAAGATTGTAATTGGTCAATACAGAGCCCGCCCCTTCCGTGGAAGGCCACTCTGTACCCGTATTCCCCAGCTGCGCGAGTCGCGTCACCTGCTTTGAATACGTCCCCGGCCCGCCTCACGTATGAGTGGCCCACGACCCAAACCACTCTCTCCTCAGACGGTGATCCATGACCGCTGGTCCCCTGGTACTGGGTCGACTGCAAATTCCGCCCCGCATGACATGCTCGCGAAACTGTAAATCAAACAGAAGACAAGAAGCGTGAGTGCATGTCACTTGACTTCACAACATGTGCAATCGCACATACCTTTTGAAACAATTCGAGGACCATCGTCCCAACTGTTTCACTTCTTCTGCACTCTGACCCCTGGCTGTAGCCTCAGTAGCAGCCCCTATCCTAAAGGAGTGGGTCCCGAAATCGCACGGGTCCATGCCCGCCGCAGCGATTGTCAGTGCTAGCACCCTCTGGAACTGAAACCTCGTCAGTGGGGTGCCATCGATGTGCCTCAGCAAACTCCCCCCCCATGTATCCGCCCTCAGTGCCAAGTATTCCTCTATACACATTATCGGGCACGTGGGGGACCCTCGCATGCGCTGGACAACAACACTGTTTCCCATAGCTCCCTGGTCAGTCTTGGACCTAGCTATCGTGACTACCATCGAATCACCCCTAATTAGGATGTGATCCCTGCACAAGCCTCCCTCCACATCTTTCTTATTCCTTGCGACCAGTTCGCTCACCCGCATAGCCCCATGGAACGCTAATGCGAAAGCTGCCCGGAACAGAACTGCTTCGAATTGTGAGGAGCATGTCGTGACTAGTTTCGCCATGAGTAGGGACAACCTTTCTAAGCCAATCGGGCGCCTCTCGTCTTGCTTGTGACCCTCGAGGCGCTGCCAGCCGCAAAGGGCTTTTTTCGCCAAAAAGGAACCTGTTGGGTCCTTGATGCCATGCACCTGCGCCATGAATGAGATGGCCGCCCTGTGTCTATTGGCCGTTGCCGCTGATCGGCCTTCTCTGTGCAGTGCTACCCGGAACCCTAGGAAGGAATCCTCCTGACCTCAGTTCTGATTCCCTGTCGGACCCAAAAATGCACAATAGGAATGAAACGCTCCTTCGTATGCCTTCCTCGTCCTGGGGGCTAAGCTTGCTGCCACGAGGTCTTGTAATCCGGGGCACCGATTAGCCAGAGTGCTTCGGGGAATGGTGCCGCTGCTAGGTCCGCTGTAGGTAGATAACCCCTGAACGCCTGCATATGTGAACGAGAGAGTGCATCAGCTGCATTATTCAGTACACCCGGCACATGTTTCGCCCTGAACTGTACATTCAGTCTCATGCAAAGCAGCACAACTTCCTTCAACAATCTCAAGATCCATTTGCAGCGTGCTGCCTGATTGTTAATGCATTCGACAACAGTCATATTATCAGACCAAAATACCACAGAGCGGTCTCTGAACTCGTCCGGCCATGCCATCAGAGCAACAAAAATAGGGAATAGCTCAAGGAACCCTATGTTACCTGTGAGACCGCTGGTGTGCCACCACGTCGGCCATGTTTGCGCCGACCATCGATTACCAAAGATGGCGCCAAATCCCACGCTCCCCGCTGAGTCAGTCCACAAACCCAGCTCGTCCGAAGACGCTGGCGGCTTGTTCCACACTACTCGACCGTTGAAGTCCGCCAGAAATGCCAACCAAATGCGCATATCCTGGTGAACCTCTGCAGACAGTCTCGTGCGGTGGTGTCCTTCCTTGAGACCAACCATAGCTTGTGCAATAGAGCGTGATAAGGGGCGGGCCATTGGTATTACTCTCAAGGCAAAGTTAAGCTGACCCACTGTTTGCTGTAACTGGTGCAGGGTCACTTTCTCCTACCTAAGGCAAAGTTCAAGGGAAGCCCTAAATTTAGCTACCTTTCCTACTGGCAAACGGAAACATCCCTCCACAGAATTGAGCTCAATTCCCAGAAACTCCAGTGAAGTAGATGGTCCAACCGTCTTACCTGGTGCCAATGGCACTCCAAACTCCCCCATGAGGATGCAAAAGTCCTGTAGCGCCTGCGCACATTTCGTGTCGCCGGCTGCTCCCAAGAACAGAAAGTCATCTAGATAATGCATAACATGCCTATGCCCTGTGGCCTCGGTAAATGCCCACTCTAAAAAACAGCAGAATTTTTCAAAATAGGCACAAGAAATGGAGCAACCCATCGGCATGCATTTATCCATGTAATAACTTCCTTGGAACGCAAAACCTAGCAAGCGCTGATCCTGTGGGTGTACCGGGAGCAACCGGAACGCTGATTCGATATCTGATTTCGCCATCAGCGCCCCGGGGCCCAGGCGATTTAACATGGTGACGGCATCATCGAATGATGCGTACCGCACCGAACAAACTTCTGGGTCAATAGCATCGTTTGCCGAGAAACCCCTTGGAGCAGACAGATTATGGATCAGCCTAAACTCCCCCGGGTCCTTCTTGGGGACCACCCCTAATGGGGAACAGATGAAACCTGCCACTGGCGGGCGCTGAAAAGGCCCAGCCACTCGGCCTAGGCTCACTTCCTTAGAAATTTTTCTCTCCACCACACCTGGATTATGCTGTGCCGAAAGCTGGTTTTTACAAAAAGGTTCCCCACGAAAATCCCCCGCCGGGATGTGGAAGCCATATAAGAATCCCTTCCTCAACACCCCAGCAGAGACATAATCAGGGTATTTGTTTAACCAAGGAGTCATAGCGATGAGATCAACGGGAGTAGGCAATTGTACACAACGATCCACCTCAGTCTTGCTTGGACCCTCCTTTACCTCCCGACCCGCTATTTTTCGATCTGCATGAACTCTCCGGGTGTGAGGAATTCCCACAACCCGCACACACATGCTTGAACCTACATGTACCTTGCGGTCTGTTACAGTTGCCTCTATTGAAGCCCCAACAGACCCCCCGCTTTCCACCATTCCCGCCGTTTTTCGGCTGGTGATCACCACCGGTGCCTGCTCGAAAGGGCACCGCGGGCTTTTGGCGGGAAACCCCCGACCCATTCCCACCTGGCGAGAATGTCCCTGCCGTCCCAGGCAGGAGCTGCTTATGCCAAGAAATTGAATCGAGGCAATCCCATGTCAGAGAGGAATCATACTCTTTCGCTTTACGAAATTTCATGTCGTAACCTTTCCATTCGTCCCCCTCATACATTTCATAAAAATCCATTATACGTGCCTGATAACAAGACAGTTCGGTCAATACCTCGGGCTTACGCTCACCAATAATCGCAGTAAACATTGCAAAGGCCTTCGCCCAATTCGTTATCGTCTCTTCCACCCTGAACTCCGCCATCTTGGCGCGCCAGACGCTCGGGTGCAACAAATCTTTTTGTGTTTCAGCATATTCCATCTCGCGATGGTCAGTCAACAACGAAAACATATTGACATACTTGTCTGCCCATATCAATTCTTTTGTGGCCATCGGGATATGTTGAACCACCCTCTCCCGCCTTGAGAGCAATGAGCCCTCCCCCGCCACTGGCAAAGCGAGCTTACCCGGTTTGGCCGTTGTTCCCGCCGGTTTCTCGAGACCAGCTGCCGGTCCTTCCGGTGTCACCTGTGGGGAAACAAGAGGGAGATTCGCCTTCGCGGCATCTCGCGATTGCCGCAACTGCTGGATTAGTAATTTGGCCTCTTCGGCCGTGTCGCCGGGCGCCGTAGCACCCCCTGCCTTCTTATTGAGCCATGTGGCCAACTGGGTGGCCAATTCAGGAGGCATATCCTCATCGTTAGCGGGCGTAATCACAACCGGAATCGGTTGACCCGCGTCTGGGGTTGGTACTGGGTCATCAGCTGGTATGGCAGGGATGACCGGGAGCACCTCAGGGACCGGAACCTCCCCTGCAACCGCCCTCCTCTTGACCCGTTTCCCTCTACCCTCGGGGACGACTCCCGGCAATGCCGGGCCTATTACCTTCTTCGGGTTACCAGGCTTGTTCATTGCGGCCAGTTGCTTCTTGACGCCCGCCAAATCACGACCAAGCGCTGGGACTTGTCCGATGTTTCGTTCCATTCTCGCCATTCTGTTCACCAACATGCGAAGCATCTGGTCTGTCTCGGAACCCTTTCCTGCCTTCTTGCCAGACATGGTTTCGATTATCCACTCCGAGTCGATCAACACGGTCCTGGATCCTTCGCTGTAAAGTCACTGAAAGAGAAACACAAGAATTACAAGTTCTCAAAATTGCTCCTTGTTCCGTCGAGGGCTCACGAGCAACGAGTGGGGGCAGCCTTCCAAGCACAGGAACAAGAGGATGCTTCTTCGGATTCCCGCTCTATTTATTCTTCTTCGGGAGGGCGTGTACCCTCCCCCGGTACGCCTACCGGGCGTGGCCATCGGTGTAGGTGTCTAGGACAACCCCTCTTGGGCGGGAAAAGGCGCGTCCCGGCTACGCCGCTTCGGGCATACCAGCCGAGACACGCCTCCCGCCCAAAATGGTTTTCCGGGAGGATCGGGCACCCAACCATACGTTCGGGGGGACCGAGTGGTCGCCCCTTTCCATTCGATTACCACTTAGGCTGTACCCACACTTCCACTCTATGATTTGTTTGTAAAAGTTTGACCTGCTCTCATTTCCAGTTTAATAGAAAAAGCAACCTGCTAGTTCTTTACTTGTTGCTCGCCCTGGACATCTCTACACTGCTTTAGAAGTATCATTTTCGGTGATTGTAATGATATATTTGATAATTGCCGGGGTGATTTCACTTGCCTTCTTTTTACATGTGTAATTTGTTTTCCCTATTCTGCGAACGTTTCTTCTTTCCCCACTGATTTTACCAATGCTACGTGTGAAAGGCCATACGACAGGAAGCACTTATGAAAGACAAAAAAATTGCTAGGTTCCATAGTTCCATTGCTTTTTTAAATTGCATTCTTTAGCTGTCAGTCCATTTTTGAAAGAAGGAAGAGAAGATAACACCGCTTATGCATGGAAGCCAGCATCACATTTGTTAAATCATAGAAAAATATCCCTAATCCTGGGCCTTCTGGGAAATGTCTCAGAATCAGAGAGGTGATGGTGTGAACGGCAATGCCGCCCTGTAAGATGAGCATGCCACTTAGGCTAAAGATCCAGAATTTATATTTCAAGCGCATTACCGTGACGCTGCAGCAGAACCCATAGCCGTGCCTTCACACACATCACTGGGGTAAGATTCGCAAGGCAGGCTGTGCTCAGTGGGTTTTCCAATTCAAATGTAAACGGTGTCATTTTATCTGGGAACGACAATTTGCTCACCTTATTACTGCTTTTCCATATGACTGCTTTTTCACAGCGTGGAATCTGTGCCACACGAGATGTCCTCTCATGATAAGGCAAAGGTTTCTAAATGTTGTTTGTAATTCATTTGAAAATAAATTAAACATATAGCAACCAGTTAGCCATTGCAAGCCATGTGTTTGTATATGTCATGAAAGAACAGTCCTCGGCAAGGACAGGAAACAAAAGTAGCTATATTAAAAGAAACGACTTAAGGTTTCATAGAATAATTATTATTTACTCAGTGCAGCCCCACTACAAGACTTTAATATACTTTCAATGAGAAATCACAAAATACCCACATTCGCTGATTAGAGTACCTTATTTGCAACATATTAAATGAATGAATTAAAAATTGTGAAGCTCAAATGGATACCTAAAGGCTTCATGGCACAATGAATTGTAAGAAACTAGCAGTAGCCATTAAAGGGATTGATTTTAAGTTTGACACTGATACTCCGTCCATTAGGTTGGCAGAAGACCACCATCCATGAAGATTAGAGATGACCGCCGGCCCATGGGTAATTTATGTACCTTGACAAAAAATGCAACCACGATGGTACTCTTCAAGGTAGAGTTTTTGGCGGATGGCTGCCGTTAGGTTTGATGACTGCCAACAAACTTTCTAAAAAAATATTTTTCAAAAACAAACTTCCTAAGTGTGAGTCTATTATTTTGAAAAACAAAAAAAAATAATGACCCCCAGTCATTGAGTGTTTTCTGTTTCCCAGGCTGTGGGGACCATTATTATTTTTTTCTGTCCCTCACTGCTGTTTCTGTTTTGCAGTGACAGACCGAAACAAAAGGACACAACACCATCCACCCTAAATTGGGTGGCCATTGTAATGCCCTTCCTCTGACTGCCCTTCCTCAATCGAGGTATTGGAGGAAGCGTTACATCAATGGAACTAACGGGGCGGACTGAGAGTTTAGTGGACAGGGACAAAGTATCTTGTCTGCCAAACTCTATTTTAGAAGTGTACAAAAAAGTAATGAAGGGAATGCTCAAATTGATCTACTTGGGGCCACATGCCAGTCCATTGTTATTTTGCTTTCCACGCCACCTCAGTTTGGAGCCAGCAATATGCAAATCAGTGTTGACCCTGCTCCAGTCAGGATAGTCCAGCCTGAACGGCCAGGCCTTGTACTCCTCGAAACAGAACTCAAGCAATCCAAGACCAGTTTTGCGCTCATCAGTCAGGTGTAATTTGTTTCCAGTGGCGCAGTGTGCAAGGGTCACATTTCTGGACATACCCGTCCCGCTCAGGGCATCTCACTGAGGTATACAAAAAAGGGATAAATGAAGTGTTTGAATTAATCTCAGCCACTGCGAATTTCTGGGGGTGCACCTCAGTTTACCATTATTTTGCACATCAAGCCACTTCAGTTTGTACCCAGACAGTTTGTACCCAGACATATGGAAATCGGTCTTGACCCTGCTCCAAACGGCACAGTCAAATTTGTGTCCTTTGGTGTTGTTAGATCTGGTACCATTGGTGTGAGTCTCCCTTCCATTTTTCGCTGTTATCTCCTCTGTTTTTGATATGTTTTTGCTGGTTAGATGCTTTGGGCACTGTGCCACTGCTATTCAGTGCCACAGTGCAAGTGCTCCCTATTGTAAGTTATTGTAATGGATTAGTGACTCCATGATCGGTTTATTTGATTTACTTGTCAGACCCTAGTACAGTGCACCATGTGTGCCGAGGGTCTGTAGATCAAATGCTGCTAGTGGGTTTGCAGCACTAATTGAGCCACCCACAGAAGCAGCTTGTAAAGTGTGTCGCAGGCTTGCCATTGCAGAGCCTGTGTGCAGTCTAGTACTGCCATGTGACTTGCTAGGTTCACCCACTTACCAGTCCCTAAACCTTCCCTTTTCTACATGTTAGCCACCCCTAAGGTAGGCCCTAGGGCAGGGTGCATTGTATGTGAAAGGTAGGACATGCCCTGATGTGTGCAGCATGTCCTGATAGTGAATTACAGCCAATTTCGTTTTCACTATTGCAAGGCTACCTGTCCCCATAAGCCAGAATGGGCAGTTTGATTATAGCATCTTAGAATCCGAACTGACCCAGGGAACATGGTGCAAAAACAAATTTAGTATGACTGAACTCAGAATGATAAAATACATAGGCTAAAATACAAGGCTTCCTCATTATCGCCTTGTAGACATCGCCACGCCGATTTCAGCCGCATTTCAGGCGCCATCTTGGAATGGGGAAGGTGGCGGTCTAGCTGCTCGCTGGTACCGCCCTCTCTCCTCCCATTCTCATGGCGGATATAAACAAGAGGCTTTACCGTCCGCGCAGCGGGCACGCCGGCGGCGCGCCAAAGGCGCGCCAAAGGCGGGCCCGTCTGCGCCCGTCCGCGCCTGGCCCGGGCCGAGGGCCGTTCCCCCGGGACCTTTCTACCTGTCTGACTCTGTCCGTCCAGGTCCATATACGTCCAGTACGCTTAAGAGTCTACGGCCTCTATTACAGCAGTCCTGTATCATATTGGATCCGATACATCTTGACACGGCCTCACCTCTAACCTGCCCATGTTGCCAACTGCAGATACTTAGTCCTCACATACCCCATCCTAACAAACCCAAAACTCGGTCCTCCAAACCTTTTCAATTGGCACTTATAAATGTCCGTTCGCTGGGCAAACATCGCCAGGATATATCTGACCTAATGGAAGAAAACAACTTAGATATGCTGTTTATGACAGAAACATGGATGGATAACTCATCTGATCCAGATATTGTTATTGCGGTCCCAAAGGGATTTTCTATCCATAGATTGGATAGACCACGAGGGAGAGGTGGAGGAATAGCGTTCGTTGTACGTGACTCTTTCACGGTTGCAACCAGCGCTATTCCCTTGCCATCATGCGAAGCCTTGCAATTCTCTGTCAAATTGACTCCCTCTGATAACTTCAAGGGGATCCTTCTGTATCGTCCTCCGGGATCAAGAACAGGATTTATTACTGAGCTAAGATCCATTCTGGAATCATATGCTCTTGACAGCTCTTTTACTGTCCTTGGAGATTTTAATTTCCATTTTGATGACCCAGATGACAAGGATACTGCCACGTTCCTTGGGGATATGACTACGTTTGGTCTATCTCTTATGGTTAAATCTCCCACACATGATAGGGGCCACACCCTGGATGGCATATTTTCCAACTCCAACGACCTTTCTGTAATCCAAACCTTTCCGGTCACTTGGTCAGACCATTATGTGATCATGGCATCACTCAACCCTCATCAATCTGCTGTCCCTGCGAAAATCACCAATACGAATCAAACTTTTAAGGCATGGAACGATATAGATAGCCTCAATTTTAAAACCTCCCTAGTAGCTTCCATGCCTTCCTTTTCACAGGACCCTAACACAGCCACTTCCCAATTTTATGACTGGGTTGATGCAGCTGCATCCTCGCTGGTTCCCACCAAGCAAATATCCCGGAATAGATCCACTCCTTCAGCCCCCTGGTATTCAGCTGCCTTAAGACAGCAGAAACAACGATGCAGACAAAATGAAAGGCTTTGGCGGAAAGATTATGCTGAAGATGCCAAAATAAAATATACGGAAACAGTGGCTATATACAAACAAATGATTGATGAAGCCAAGAAAATATTTTTTAGTCATAAAATTGAAGCCGCTAAAAACTCACATAAAATCTTGTATGAGACTGCAAAACAACTAGCCGGTCATTCCCCTAACTTGACCCCACCTCCATCGCAACTTCTTTGTGACACATTGGCCAAGTTTTTCTTCAGCAAAGTTAATGACATATATGCTGCATTTGCCACCAAAATTAATAAATCTTCTGAGGGCATACTCAATACACAGGCAGGTCCTATGCTTACTCAATTTGTCGAAATTTCTGAAGCTCAGGCAAGGGACATAATAATTACTATCAGATCAGGTTCAGCACTTGATCCCTGCCCTTTTAAAGTTCTAGTGCCAGTCTTAGAGGAAATTACCCCGGCCATAACATCCATATGCAATGCCATGTTTAATACAGGTATTTACCCTGATAGTTTAAAAAGAACCATTATAAAACCTATGTTGAAGAAACCACATTTGGACAAGGACGAACCCAAAAGCTATCGACCTATAGCCAACCTACCGGTCCTGGCCAAAATAGCTGAAAAAGCTATGAATAAACAACTATCTGCATTTCTGGAACAACACCAGCTACTTGACGAAACACAGTTTGGGTTTCGCCAGTGTCATGGGACTGAGACAGCTCTAATTAAAGCAGCTGATGACATCAGACTCATCCGTGACACTGGGGGTACAGCAGTTTTGATACTGCTTGATCTGTCTGCAGCCTTTGACACGGTCGATCATACCACCTTGATTGACCGTGTCGAGGGCTTGGGCATACAAGGGATGGCCAGCAAACTTCTGGCCTCCTTTCTAGCTGACAGAACTCAGGTGGTTACAACCGGACCATTTCAATCGTCCACTATGTCACTGCCATGTGGAGTACCTCAAGGCTCATCCCTAAGCCCGACACTTTTTAACATCTACGTGTCGGGCTTAGCCAGTGTAATTCGGGCTTATGGGATGAGCCTCACGTCCTATGCTGACGATACCCAGCTGGTTCTAGCCATTAAGAACAATGGCCATAAAGTGGCAGGTGATCTTAGGGCTGGCATGACGGCAATAGGAAATTGGATGGCCTCTAATTGTCTAAAGTTAAACTCAGATAAAACAGAGGTAGTAATCTTTGGACAATTAACACCTGAGTGGTCATCTAACTGGTGGCCTTCCTCTTTAGGCTCCCCCCCTGAGCCTGTCAGCAAAGTGAGGAATTTGGGAGTCATCTTTGATGACCGACTCACGTTCCATCCACATGCTAATCAGATTACTTCTTCAGCCTTTTATAAGCTGAAGCTAATCAAAAAAATCCTCCCATTCCTTCCAGATAAAGCCGGAAAAACTCTCGTCACATCCCTTGTGCTGTCCACCTTGGACTACTGCAATGCCCTGTTTCTCAGTGCACAGGAAGGAGTCTTGAATAAATTACAATCAATACAAAACTCTGCTGCGAGGCTTTTGGGAAACATCCCTAAACATCAATCTGCCTCTAAGACCATCAAAGAGTTGCACTGGTTATCCATCAGAAACAGGATAAAGTTCAAGACCTTGTGCATTGTGTATAAAGCATTGCACAACCGAGGACCAGCACATCTTGTCCGCAATTTGACCCCTTATCGTCCGCCTAGAACACTACGGTCATCTTGTTCAGGAGATCTTGTTATACCCCGGACAAAAACGGTCTCATGGGGCGACAGAAGATTCCTGGTTTCAGCCCCCAAGCTGTGGAACACTCTGCCATCAACGATTAAAGCCAGTCCATCTTTGTGGTCCTTTCGGAAACAACTTAAGACTTGGCTCTTTAATCAGTAAACCATCCATCATTTCCTAGGGTAAACACTCAAACACTTAGCGCCGAGACGCCCTTGGGCCATTGTATGCGCTCTACAAATATCATAAATAAATAAATAAATAAATAAATAAATATTTTAGTGAAGTTGGTTTTAACATTCTGTGTTTGAAAATACCACTTTTAGAAAGTAGGTATTTTCTTGCCTAAACCATCCTGCCTGCCTCTGCCAGGTTGTGTATTGCATGTCTGGTATGTGAGTTACAGGGGCTGAGGGGGCTCCAGGAGGCATGTGAATCAGCACTAGGCTGAATAGACCTATCTGTATTGGGAGTGGTGGGAGGAGTAGCACCTGGCCTAAATAGGGCTGTGCCTGCCTTCCGCAATGCTGGCTCCACCTCCTGTGGTGCATCGGATGACCCTGGCCCACACTGACAAAGGAATAAGTTGTGCACTGGCAGAATGACCCCAAACTGATTTGGACTAGGCACAGACACTCTTTGCCTTCAGGGACAAATGATTTGTGTGTACAAAAAGGGGGACCCAGACCCCAGAACGTTAGATCACTTCTGGACTTCAAGACAGACCTTTTGCCAAGGAGAAGAACCAGAGAATCTGCAGGAGTTGGACTGCCCCTGTGCCAGTGTGTTGCTTTCTGAGGTTGACCTGAAGTGGTTTCTTTATTGTCAAGGAAAAGAGAAAGGCTTTTTATTTGCAACTTTCATCATCTTGAAGAAGAATATCCAAGGGCTTGAACTGTGCTTGCCTCCTGCTGAAGTCTCAGGGATTCAATACTTCACCACCTGCTCCCACTTGAATTTCCTTGCTGCGTGTTGTTGGGAGCTGGAGGCGCAACTCAACGAGAAGAAGCGTGTTGCATCCACAGCTGTTGCCATCGCATCATCGGAGAAGCGTGTCGCCGTCGCATCACCGGAGAAGTGTGTCTTTGTTGCAGCTGTTTGTTGTTGCATCCCCGAAGAAGCGTGTTCCCACCGCAAGGGTCGCCGTTGCATCACCAGAGAAGCGTGTCGCAGGGCCTGTCGCGGCTCCAAAGTTGCAGAGTCGCCGCACGGCCGTTGGGCAAGCACGTATCATCTTCACGTTGTCGCATCGCATCAAATGCACCATCTCCTCGCATTGTACTGGATCGTAGCATCGCATTGAGGGGCCATCTTGTCACATTGCAACCGGACGTACCATGAGATTGTCAGATCACCTCCTCTCCGGTAAGTATCAGACGCATTGCCTACTTTGTGCATGCACTGAGGAACAGAAGCATCGCCTCCCCAAAGCAAAGACCCAAAAGTGAACTAAATTATTTCTACCATCTTAAAGTCATTTTCTTAATATTGTATTGTGGTTTTTTGTCGTTTGGGTCTTGTGTTAAGTCTATATAAACAGTACTTATTTTTATAAATCCTGTGTTGTGTCCATCTGTAGTGTTTTCACTGTATTACTGTATGTGTTCACAAATGCTTTACACACTGCCTCTGAGATAAGCCTTCCTGCTCGTGCCAAGCTACGACAGGTTTGAGCAGGGGTTATTTAGGAGTGTAGCACCCTCACTCTGACTAGAAGCAAGGGTCCCTATTTGGGCAAAGGTGCAAGCCATTGCCAACCAGAGACCCCCTGTTCTAACAGGTGTGTAGTAACTTTGGAAGTGAGTTTGTGAATAAAAATAGTCCTTATCTTTTTTGGCTGGGTGCTTATATTAGAATATCCCTCCCCAGACTCCTCCTTATGCTTCCCTAAACCACCTATTTTGTAGGTAGGACTTCCCATTTTACAGCCACTCCTCCTGGTGTATCCGTATTATTTACTAACCAGTAAACTTATATGTGTGGAGATGTCCCCATAGAAATTATAGGAGAGGTATGGGTGGAGATTTCCACCTGGAGGTTTATGAATAGCATCTTGTAGTAGTAGGTACTACTACTGTAGCACTACTGTACATACCTCAACATGTTGT
Organism: Lissotriton vulgaris; assembly: GCF_964263255.1. Taxonomy (NCBI): domain Eukaryota; kingdom Metazoa; phylum Chordata; class Amphibia; order Caudata; family Salamandridae; genus Lissotriton; species Lissotriton vulgaris. Next base: position 905,610,111 of record NC_141698.1, read on the forward strand.
TTGGGAATTGAGTACTCTGTGTTTACTTTGAACAAAATCTCTCAAAGAAGCAAATAACAATGGCAACATTCACAATTACTGAGTTTATGCAATGCCAGCTTAAGTTGGTAATCAAACAACATACTTCTCTTGGACGAAAAAATCCTAGTAGGGTTAGAAAGTTATGTTTTTTCCCATGTCATTATCCTAATGTAGTTAAAAAAGTTGTTTTGGGGTAGAAATACATTCTTATTATTGAAGTCAATCAAACCTGAGTTTGTACTTGTCCAGAGCAAGCACTCTTAAAAGTACCTACGAGTACAGATGGCATTTGAATCCTACAGCTTTTCGTCCCATTTGCCTTAAGTAACATTTTCTATACACTGCTTTATGCATGTATTATTCATTGTCTCTGCATGTGTGTGTGATGTAAAGTGCTCCGACACCCTACACTGGTATGAGAGGTGCTATAAAACAAAATAGATGTTAGACAGGGGCTTTGGAGAGATGAGAGGCACTGTTGGAGGGTGATAGGGAGAGCATCATTAAAGAGCCCCGGCAAAGATTGTCATATCCTGGTGCACAGGAAGGTCACCATTTACTGTGCTATAAAAGCTAATTCAGGGGGGCGTGGCCAAGATGGCGGTGTGAGCGGACGTGTCTCCGAGAGCTCCTGCCGCCGTCCGTCTTTAGAGCACCATTGCAGCGCTTCAATCCCCCGTCAGTGAGCCCCAGCGAAGCGAGCTTGTCACAGGAAGAGGTCTGCACCCGGAGAGGAGACCGAACGATACCGGAGAAGTACAGAACTGAGGGTGGAGTGGCGCCAAGTGCAAGGCCGGGTTGGGCCTAGCGAAGAGGAGCCGCGGGGCGTGACCTTGGGCTCCAGCGCGGAAATCCGCCTAGGTGGCGCCTCAGGTGGCAGCGGACTACGCGAGAGCCGACAGCAAGGAAATGAGTCTGGCCCGCGCGTTAAAGGTGCGAGGCCCCTGGGACGACACGGTCCAGGGGCTACTGCGGACCAGCGAACGCATAGTAGTGGTGGTGGCGGCCGAGGCTGAGCTCTCCGACGGCGGACGGTCGGGTGGCCAGGCGCAGTGAGCCCGACCGCAGAGCACCACGAACAGAACACAGCACCCGAGACCCCGAGGACGGAGGTGAGGAGCAGCGGGGTAGAATCGCACCCGAGAGGCGGCTGATAGAGTCGACACGTGGACTGGACCCAGTGGATTTCGGAACCCCCACATAGAGCCCGCGGGGGACTCGAACAGTGGCACCGGACTCGCACTGGAAGGGCTGCTGCGGCCTTTGGTGCCTGAAACTCGAGTCCGCCATTTTGAGTAGCACACTGGTCGACGCAGCGAACACGGAGCTAACCTTGGGTGGCGTCCTAGAAGCCCTGCCAGGCCCCAACGCAGCGGGAGGAACTCGGAGGTGCTCGGTGTGTGGAGTCCGGTGCCCGGACAGGACGGGTGTCCCGGTCCAGCTATGGAGGCCCGAGGGTCTGAGCAGTGACTAACAGGAGTCGCCTCGGCACCGGAGTGGGGACGACCGGGCTCACGGCGTGGCCCTGGGTGAGCACCCCCAACTAACGGGCCGTCCCGTCGAGCTTCCTTGCACCCTCATTGTTGGATCCCACGTGGTCGAGCAGCACTGGTGGTGTCCGCGCAGGGGAAGCCACGAGTGACATGTCCTCGGGGAGAATCCGGAAGGACAGGACTATCAAGGACCTATTCACCCCCAACACAATGGGGAAGCGGACGGACGCCGCGACGTCCAGCCAGCTGGCCGGCGTGGAAAAAAAGGCCACTGACTCTCCGCCCTCGGGAAAGGCGGACGTTGAGGAGACTATCACACAGTCCTTTCTCGAATCCCTCTTTGCTGGCCTGCGGGAGGATATCCACGCGTTGAAGAGAGAACTACAGGAAGAGATACGGGAAGTCTGGCGCGACACTGACGCCATAGGCGAGAGAGTGGCGGACCTAGGGACCAAAAGCGACGGACGAGATGTGGAAATGGAGGCGCTACGGCAAGAAATAGTCCGTATCCACGACCAGCAGGTGGACCTCCAGTATCACGCCGAGGACCTGGAGAACCGCTCCCGGCGGCACAACATCAGGATTCGAGGAGTGCAGCAGACTCCCGACACAGAAGACCTCTTCCACTTCACCCAGGGTCTATATCAGGACCTCGCCGCCATCACCCTGGAGAAAAGACGATCATTCCGGCCGGTCATGGCGGAACTGCGACGTCGCGACATCTCATATAGCTGGGGCCACCCCTTTCACCTGGTATTTAAGCTGGACAACAAGGTTTACCAGTTGCGGTCCCTCAAGGATGCATGCACATTGTTAGGCCTCGAGGACCCGACGGAAGACGACGATCTGCCTAGAGGGGGTGCAAATGGCGTGGACGCCCCGATACAGTGGAAACAGCAACGGCGACGGCGCAGGCCGAAGCGCCCGGCTGCGCAGGAGATAGAAGAAGGTCGTCGTGCAGCGGTGGAAACTGTAGCGTTGGGACGGGCGACCTCCGACACCGGATAGTCACAGATGTGAGGCTCGAGGGCTTTTGGTGAGGTGACTGGGATTGGGGCTGATTGAGTCGGGGGTGGGGGTGGAGGTATTGGACCCCGACGCGTTCCCCCGGAGGTGATCCTACCTACTCGTCTACAACGGCGGACGGCGGCCAGGACTACAGTTCTTTGTACTCATAAAGTAGGTGACGGGGGAGGGTGGGTGGACTTCTTGGTCGATGATGGGGAGGGGAAAGATTGTTTTGTTTCTTTGGCCAGTCCAGAAAGGGGAGATTCTGGGCCAGGAGTGACATTTCCCATTCATCTCTGGATGAAGGACTATCAATGTTGGCATCTTGGGTTTTTTGGGGGTGCGGGGGGTTGTCAAGGGTGTTGTTCATTGTGGGGAGCGGGGTGTTGTTAATGGGGGGGGACTCCGGATCCGAGCGAATGTTGGAATGCAAGGGTGCGGGGCGTCGTGCAAATCTGAGGGTCCTGGGTGGCTGGGGACACTGCGAGACTGGGCTGGGCTGGGCTGATGCCTCGGCCAACGGAAGTTCTCTCAATGCGAGTGCGGGCAATGACTCCTTATGCCTGCGACTGAATTGAGTGTGCTCACGTTGAATGTGCGTGGGCTTAATAATCCGGTTAAGAGGCGGGCTGTGCTGTCCCTGCTGGAGAATTCTAAAGCTGACATCTGTCTCCTCCAGGAAACGCATTTGCTAACTAAAGACTGTCAAAGGCTTAAATCCCGTCACTTTCCAACCCAACTTTTCTCATCCACGGCCGCAAAAACAGCTGGGGTGGCGATCTTGGTGTCTAAGAGATTTAAGGGGAAGCTGTTACACCGGGGGACAGAAATTAGAGGGCGCCTCCTGTCCTGCAGGTTCACATTGGGAGCTCACACCTTCACGGTGATTGTAGTTTACGCGCCAAATGAGGGGCAGGAGAAGTTATTCCACCAAGTGCTTACGGAAGCAGCGGCTACACCTGATAGACATGTTCTAGTTGGGGGGGACCTCAATTTAGTTTTTGACAACCTACTGGACAGGTCAGCGCAGCGCTCCACGCAGGCAGGCACCTTATCGGAGGGAGGACGGAACAGATTGGCGGAGCTGGGTATGGTGGACCTGTGGCGCTCCCTCCATCCGGGCGACCGGGACTACACATACTACTCCAATTCACACAAAACCTATGCGCGCCTAGATCATTTCCTAACATCTACCGCATTCAGAGCGCTGGCGTCAAGCGTTGAGATAGGAGCGGCAGCACTTTCCGACCACGCACCACTCACAGAGGTGTTTACCTTTCCGCCGATGGGGCGCAGCGCCCGTTGCTGGAGGCTGAGGGATACACTGCTGCACAGACGGGAGGTGGTGGCCAAGATCAAGAAAGCTATAGTTGACTACCTGGCACACAACAAGCCGACAGACACTTCGCATGCAACACATTGGGCGGCACTCCAGGCAGTCATAAGGGGCGAGTTCATTGCCAATGCGGCGGCAGAAAATGCGGAGAGGGCCCGTAAGAGGGATGAACTCTCCTCTCGCACAAAGGAATTGGAGCAGGTACACCAGAGGACTGGGGCCCCGCGGGTGTGGAAACAGTTACGTGTGGCACGTCAACAGTTAGCAGCATTAGATCAGGACAGGGCAGAATATGCAGCACTGCGGGTACGACATGCATACTACATGGGGGGGCGACAGATGCGGGAGACTGCTGGGCCGGGCACTCCGCTAGCAACAACAGCAACACTCAGTGCAGGAAATACACACACCGGACGGGGTTACTGTGACGGAAGACGGGGCTATAGTGCAGGCATTTAGTGACTTTTATACCACATTATACGAGGGGTCTGCTCTGGAGCCAGCGGATGAAACGGCCTTCCTGGACTCGGTGTCCCTACCGGCTTTGTCACCAGCACAATCGGAACTCCTTGACAAGGAGATCCGCCCTGAAGAAGTCATTGCCGCGTATGCCCCCCTTAAGCTGGCCAAGGCGCCAGGACCGGATGGCTTCACCGCCGCCTTTTACAAAATGTTCTGCCCCCAGGTCGCCCCTTTGCTGACTGCCCTCTTTAACTCCTTTTCAGAGCCAGGCGCCATCCCAAGAGATCTGATGACTGCCATGATTTCGGTCATTCCCAAACCAGGGAAGGACTGAACGCAATGTGGGGCCTACCGCCCTATCTCGTTACTTAACGTAGATCTGAAGCTTTACACCAGTATACTGTCGAAGCGGCTGGGTCCCCTCATGCCGGGTCTGATCGATCCGGACCAGGCCGGCTTTATCCCGGAGCGGCAGACGGTCGACAATACCAAAAGGGCGCTCCACTTAGTGGAACGGGCCTCCAGGCTGCTGGGAGAGTTCATGATGTTGGCCATTGATGCGGAGAACGCCTTCGATCGTGTCCACTGGCCGTACTTGGAACAGGTGCTCATCAAGGCAGGGTTCGGCGAGAAATTCCGTACATGGGTTCTGAACTGCTATACCATCCCCACAGCGGCGGTTCGGGTGAACGGCTGCTCACCGCCCACATTCCCCATCGAACGCGGAACTCGGCAGGGGTGCCCGCTCTCACCCCTGCTCTTCGCGCTGTATATGGAACACCTAGCGCAGGCCATACGATCGCGTCCGACCATCAAGGGGATTAAATTTGGGGCTTATATACACACGATCAGCTTATACGCTGATGACGTCTTGCTTTCCTTTGCTTCCCCTGCGACCTCCATGCCGGCTGGGGCGGCCATCCTGGAGGCGTTTGCGAAGGCCTCTGGCTTTAAGGTTAACATGGCGAAATCAGCAGCCCTTGACCTCTCCCTAGAGGCACACACACGGGCCTCACTAGAAGCACAATTCCCCTTCCAATTGGCAGACGGTGCAGTCCCCTACCTAGGCATACAATTGGCAGCCACGCTACCAGAAACGGTGCGTCTCAACTACGCTGTCCCTAGTCGCACTATTCGCGCGGAGATCGGGCGGTGGCGGCACCTCCCATTATCTTGGCTGGGCCGAGTGGCAGCAGTAAAGATGACAATACTCCCGCAAGTTTTATACATTTTTCAGGCTATCCCGCTCCGTCCCCCGGAGGGATGGATTCGTTGCACGCAATCGGAGCTGGCTCAGTTTGTGTGGAAAGGGAAACGGCCCAGGCTCAAACTGAGGCTAGCGATGCTCCCACCGGAGAGCGGTGGGCTGGGACTGCCGGACTTGCGTCTCTATTACCAAGCGACCCAACTCAGGACCCTCGTGGAGTGGAGCAAATGGGAATCGGAGCACCATTGGTTGTTCCAGGACCAAGCAGTCGGGGGCGTCCACTCCAGGAGGTGCCTTTCTTGCGGCGGCAACACCGGCCCCCTAACCTATATGCCTCCTTCATCAGGAGGGTACCCCTCGAGGTCTGGGATCGAACATGTGCCCTGCACGACCTAACAACCTTCCCGTCTCCCCTCACACCCCTGTTGGAGAATCCTGACTTCAGCCCGGGTGAAGATGTCCAGGCTTTTGCACGGTGGCGCCCGGCAGGTTGCCGATGCCTCTTTCACATATATTCAGGTGAGGGAGTGATGCCTTTTGAGGAATTCCGGAAGACCTATGACCTTCCGGAGACCGAACGCCTTCAGTATCTACAAGTCCGACATTGGGCGCTTCAACCCCAGGTCCGAGGAGATGCCACACGCAAGCTCATTAAATATGAATACTGGCTTCTCTCGCGCACTACAGAAAAACAACTTATTTCGGATATATACCGACTCCTCCTGGACAGATATTCACGCATTTACAATGCAGGACGGGCACGATGGGAGAAAGAACTGGGGCGGACACTGCCCAACAAAGAATGGGAGGACATTTACTACTGCGCCAGACACTCGGCCTATCACATGGGGTTGACTGACACATTTACCAAATTAGTCACCTATTGGTACTACACGCCGGAGCGCTTGCATGAGATGGGCCAAATGGGGAATGCACTGTGCTGGTGGGGCTGCGGGGAAAGGGGCACTCTAACACACCTTTTGTGGGATTGTAGTCTTATAGAGGGTTATTGGAAACTGATTCTGGATGAAGTTGATGCCCACTTTGAGACAGAGATCCAGCGATTCCCGGCCTATGTGCTATTGGGGCTCCCTAACGCTCTAACCTATCCTCTGAGAGCCCGTAGGGGTTGATTGATAGCAATAGTGCTGGGTTCGGCTGTACAGGCTCTGTTAGCCCTGTGGCATGCCAGGCAAGTCCCCACCCTCCAGAGTTGGCTGTGGCGAGTCTGGTCTCTCCTTGATATGGAGAAACTCTCTTTGGTGAAAGCTGGGGAGGGGTCGAAATATGCGGAGCTGTGGCAGCCCTTTTTATCCCTGCTAGCCACCCAATTCCGAGAAGTGACCTGTCCTAGGCATTTACGGTTGCTCCGCTTGTCACAAGTGGACGACGAATCTGGATGAATGTATGAGGCATGAGTGTGGGGGTGGTAGAAGGATCCGGAGGGTGGGAGGGGGGTGGGGCTTTGGGTATTGGTTGAGGGGATGAGTTATGGTTCGATGTTTTCTTTTTTTTTTCCTTTTGTGGCTCCTGAGCGTTGGATAATCTCTGCTGGTTGAGTTCGTGGCTCCCAAGGACTACAAGACATTGTGACTTTTGCTTGGAATGGAGCTCGGCAGATCTTGCTATGCATCACAAACATTGTTATCTGTATTATTTTATGCCATCTCCCAGCTGTATGTAAGAGCCCTTTATTTTTTTGTTTTACCTTATTTTTTTCACAAATAAAGAGATTTAATACTAAAAGCTAATTCAGTTGAATATATAATGATAGAAGTGTTGTAGAACTAACCATTTTCCCCAAATCTTCTTGGGGGGAGAATCTCCCCAAGATCCCCCTTTATAGTAGTCAGGCTCACTCGCTGCACTCCGTATGGACCGTCCGGGGGCTGGTCTGACAGCATTTGCCAAAGCTGCTTTGAGTTTCCAGTCTGGTATTAACTATAATGGGCGTCCCGGTGTCCCTCAAAACCTGGGTATCGATATCAGAAAAAACAAGTGGTTCTGTCGGGCTGTATGCAATTACTTAGAGTACTGTTGTGATACTAAAGAAAATTACTTTTCAAAAAAGCACACATCCATGCTTTCCAAAAAGAAGTTAATTCATAGGCCAAAAAAGCAAGCACACACACCAGGATATTATACTCAATAATATATTCTGACTGAGCATTGAATGCTACAAGCTGTCACAATTACACATACAATTGTGACAAGAAGCAATGAGTGACTGTGGTGAACCAGTGACATGTAGTGATTGAGTGATATAGACAGTACACTATCTACAAGACAAAAACATGTGGAACAAATGCATGGGGGGGGGAGTTTGATGAAGGTTTTTGTCCTGTCTCTTTTTGCACATGGGCCACTAGATCCAAAAGTAAATTATAACGTGATCATGAGGGCTGTGCGGACATTTATGGCATGTTGTCGACGTTTCAACCATGAAACAGCACAATTCTGGGGTGCTTCAGAGCTGGTCTTCTTCAGGACAAGGGGATGGATAGCCTAAAAGATTTAGAAAGACTGTTTATAGGTGTGTGTTATAGAACATACGTTTGTAGTTAAGTTATTTGAAAATGGTGGAAAGGTTACCAACAGGGCAGACACCCCAAATGAATGAAATCTGCAAATGAAAAAGGCCTATATTAGAAACTGAGAAGAAGTGGTGAAAGTTGAATCACTGACCACCACTGGTAAATAATCTTACCAGAAAGTATCATTCGGGTAACGATGCACGTTTGGGCAAAAGAAGTCTCCACCAGCCAGTTGGAGCCTAAGGAATATATTAAGTAGTGTTTCAGGCAACTCCATACTGAATAACAGAAATTAAGGGGAGCAGGTCAAATGATTACAAACTACCTAGCAGAAATTCAGGGAAGCAGGTCCTACCTTGATTCAATCTATTACGGACCTCCACCAGCCGGTTGGAGTCTTGAGGAGGAGCCTTAATAAATCAGGCTTGCTGCAATTGTAAAAAGAAAGAGTGAATATACAGTCACTTGGTGGATCTATTTAATTAAAAAGGGGCCAGATCAAGTTCCTATACTGCTCACCTTAGTGAAATAAAGTAGCGTCTGTTTCGCGGCGTATGCGACATACTAGAGTATTCATGACATGTGTTACATTTTAAACAAGCTGTCAACAACTGACAATTCTCGGTCAGATTGAATATGTAAAACCGAGGAAATTACTAAATTGGACTAACAAAGTTTGTACAATTTAGTAGCGAACTGCCCATCATTGTAAAATACAGTTTAAAACAAACTTACAGGCATTTTAACGTTACATCTGGTATAACCTGATGTACAATTTTAAACTTAATCAAGAAAACATCGGCAATTTTGTAAATGCTACTTAGATGTAGCCATTGCGCACCTAGATCGAAATGAACCTTTATGTATCCACCCAATAAATCAGACAGATAAAGGGGAGAAGAGATTCACAGTTGTATAAACAGTTAACATATTGGCAAGCAAGACATTTAGGTACACATGTAAAATCATGTTAGCCTATTCAGTCAGTACACTACCTGCTGTCAGGGAGGTTCCATGAAAGTCCCTAAAGTGAATCTACATGTTACAGAGGGGATAAATATTATAAACTGACCTATGGATCTCATAGTATTCAGGAGTGTTGGTGATTCTATAGTCTGGCCATTTGCCTATATGTCTCTTCCTGTTAATTTAACCCTGTGTTGACAGAGTCAAGAGTATGGATCCATCTGCATTATTTCAGGTTCAATGAAGATTGTAACCTGACCCCTCTTGCATGTACAGGGATTTTCTCATGGACCCACCTTTGTAGCTCTTCTACAGAATGGTTGTTTGTGGAAAAGTGCTCTACCAGTGGGGCCCCCTGGCCTTTGAACCGGATTCTACTACGATGCTGGAGAATCCTTGTTTTTACCTTTTGGGTGGTCTGGCCCACATATATTTTCCCATAGGGGCATCGTATGGCATATATCACATTGTTACTGTTGCAATTGGTTCAACACCCTGCGCATGCTCCGAAAAATCTTCCGGTGGATCACCACCGAAACCTGAAAAACCGTCACCCAGGCCCTCATCAGCAGCCGACTAGACTATGGAAACACCCTTTACGCAGGCACCACAGCCAAACTTCAGGAACGACTTTAGCGCATACATAACGCCTCCGCACGACTCATCCTCAACATCCCTCGCCACAGCCACATTTCCGACCCACCTGAGAAACCTGCACTGACTCCCCGTCAGCAAGAGGATAATGTTCAGGCTCCTCACCCACGCACACAAAGCACTCCACGACATGGATACCTCAACAACCATCTCTCGTTCTACACTCCCGCCCATCAGCTCCGCTCCACCAGCCTCGCCCTCGCCACCGTCCCACGGATTCACAGAACCACCACCGTAGGAAGATCGTTTTCCTACCTTGCGGCCAAAGCATGGAACTCCCTCCCCGCACACCTACGACTGACCCAGGACCACCTCACCTTCAGGAAACACCTCAAGACCTGGCTATTCGAGCAGTAGCGACAACCCCCCTGTCTGCTGTCTGATGTCTTTAGTTTTCTGTTTTCAGAATTGAATTCACAACATAGTCCTTTACATTCCTGGCCTCTTGAAAGCGAGGAGTGTTTTTTCTTGATTTTCAATTCAGCACTTATCAAGTTCCAGTACTTTAACAAAACCTTTTTGATTCCATGACTGCATGTGTTAAAAGTAGTTACGCTGGCCAGCTTTTCTTGATTTTCCACAGAGGGTTGAACTGCCAAGAGCGCGTCACATTGGCATTACCATGCCCTTTTCCTAGCACGATTTAGTAGACCCTTAGGGTATCTTCGGTCTCTCAATTTTACAATTAGGATATCTGTCTCTCTTTTCTAACAGTTGTGGTGCAATCTTAAAAATTGGCCATTTGGCAAATTGTCCCTGAGGCTTCTTGCATGATGTTAGTCATACTTTAGTGCGGTCTTCCACTCTGTAGGTTTCCTATAGAGTGTTGTAAAGATTCTCCCTTCTTCGCTTCTTAATGTGATATCCAGAAAGTTTATTGGCATCATTGCTGTAGGACATAGTAAATTGCATATCAGTTGATCATCCATTCAACCAGGTTTTGAAGTCTGTTAGGCTCTGTTCCGTTCCCGTCCATACCATAAGCACATCGTCGATGTACCACTTCCAGACTGAAATATTATCCAGATATGGATTGGTAAGATCATACAGGTATTTGTCCTCATAGTAGTCCATGTAGAGGTGCGCTAGGCTGAGGGCAAACCCGGCCCCCATAGCAACACCTTTGCATTTTAGATAATAGGTGTTCTGGAAGACAAAATAATTCTTTGTCATCTCTATTTCTAGTAAACCCACTAGAAAGTCTACTGGGATCCACGCTGGTGCTGGTCCTTTCTCCAGTATCCCACGTATCACACTCATTGCCTGGTCCTGGGGTTTACTTAAGTAAAGTGAAGAGACCTCTAGTGTCACAAGAAACTGCGTCTGGACATTAAAAGTTTGATCTTTCATCTTTTGAATTGTGTGCATAATATCTCTTCAACGTCTACATGAGCCCCCTCGCGGCCATCGTACGGAAACACCACCTCAGCATAATCTCCTACGCCGACGACACCCAGCTGATCCTCTCCCTGACCAACGACCCCGCCGCCGCCAGAGCCAACCTGCACGAAGGGATGAAAGAGGTAGCCGAGTGGATGACGACCAGCCGCCTGAAACTGAACTCGGACAAGACGGAGGTCCTCATCCTGGGCTCCCCACCCTCCGCCTGGGACGACTCCTGGTGGCCTCCCGCCCTGGGCACCGCACCCAAACCGACAGACCATGCACGAAACCTGGGCTTCATCCTGGACTCCTCCCTCTCCATGACCAGGCAAGTCAACAGCGTCTCCTCGGCGTGCTTCAACATCCTACGCATGCTACGGAAGATCTTCTGGTGGATCCCCACAGAGACCAGGAAGACCGTCACCCAGGCCCTCGTCACCAGCCGACTGGACTACGGCAACGCCCTCTACGCCGGGACCACCGCCAAGCTCCAGAAGAGACTCCAGCGGATCCAAAACGCCTCAGCCAGACTCATCCTCGACATCCCACGATCCAGCCACATCTCCGGACATCTGAGAGACCTTCACTGGCTCCCCGTCAACAAGAGAATCACCTTCCGCCTCCTCACCCACGCACACAAAGCCCTACACGACCAAGGCCCGAGCTACCTCAACAGCCGAGTCAACTTCTACGCTCCCAAACGCCACCTCCGATCAGCCAACCACGCCCTCGCCGCCGTCCCCCGCATCCGAAAAGCGACTACAGGAGGAAGGTCCTTCTCCTACCTGGCCGCCAAGACCTGGAACTCCCTCCCGTCCGACCTGCGCCTGACCCAAGACCACCTCTCCTTCAGGAAGAAGCTGAAGACCTGGCTGTTCGAGCAGTAGCGGCACCCCCCCCCAGCGCCTTGAGACCCTACGGGTATGTAGCGCGCTTTATAAGTGTCACTGATTGATTGATTGATTGATTAGGAATGAGCGTGTTTCCAATACAAATGGCTGCAGCAAACTACCCAAGAATTGGTTGAGTGGCTCCAAGATTGATCCACATCCGGACACAACCAGGCAGCCAGGTGGTTTTAGTAAGTTCTTATGGATCTTTGGTAGTGTGTAGAAGGTGGGTATCCTTGGATCCGTTTTGTTCAAGAAGTTGTATTCATGCTCAGTAAGAAAGCCTTCAGTTAGACCCATGTGCTTGAGTGATTTAATATGCTCAGATATTTTTTTAGTTGGATTTTTACTTATTCGTTGATAGCTTTCTGTGCACCCAAGTTGCTTGTTAATCTCATTGATGTAGTCTTCTGTGTTTTGGATGACCACTGCACTGCCTTTGTCCGCCGATTTCACCACAATCGAAGGGTTATTGCTAAGCGAGTGTAGAGCTTGTTTCTCATCCTGGGTGATGTTGTATTTGATAAATTTCTTATTACTGAGCATCCCAATCAACTCTTCCATCACGATCTTCTTGTATGCAAGAATTTTCTCTCGTCAAATAAGTGGCTGGAAGGAAATTTGAAGCTGGTCTGAATTCTGTGGCAGCTGAACATTTTTTCCAATGTTCATTCTTCTTGAAAAAATATTTCAAGCGTATTTTACGGAAGAACTGATGGAGTTCTAGTTTTACATTGAAGTCATTTGGTGGTACTGTTGGAACAAACGATACACCTTTTGACAGGATAGCATGTTCACTTTTAGTCAGTACGTGATCTGAGATGTTTATAATTGGATCACTTGTTAGGCTGATCCGGATATCTTTGTCAGCCTGTGATTCTGGGTCAGTTATTATACTTGTCTCTGCAGTGATGTCTTCTGGTAATGTTAATTCTTGCTTTGGCGTGATATTAGGCTCGGTTTCATCCGAAGTCACCAATCCTGTGCCTTCAGGCACCTGATCAAGTTGCACTGTTGAATTCACCACTTGTAGGTCTGTCTCCCTAAATGTAAGGGAGCTCAGTGATTACACTGAAAGAGCAAGAGTAGGGTCGTATGTATGCAAGCATGAAGGACAGGCAGCATGCTTACAAGGGACATAGATATCACCAGGAGAAGCAAATAAATGATGCTAGAAATGGAGAGGCAGGTTTTACTACACATGTTATAGCACACTTGCATCTGAGCATCTGATTGGCACCATTTAAATTATCTGCAGTTCAATTGGATGTGTAGGGGTGTTATGTGATACTGAATGTTCAATTCCATGGATGAGGAGCTCAAATAGTCATAGGTCAATTTGCACCTAAAACAGATGATCAATTCTTTTACACAGAGTTGGTGAATCTGGACATGCCATATTTAGGTATGACCATGATTTGTCAAGGGGGGCTGCAATCATGTGTTAGATAGCTCACTAGATAACACTCTAGTGAGCACATCATACAAACAGGGAATGAGAAAGTCCCTAGACATTTAAAAGTAAGCATGGAGTGTCAAGGTACACAAACAACCTGCTAGTCTGCCTGACTAACACCGCAGTTTCTTTACAAATATTGGTCAATGAGCTTGATAGGTTTGGAAAATAATTGGGCCTACGGGTCAATAAACAAAAGTCAATTACATTTCCACTCAGAGCACTGGGGAGCCCACCAATGGAACAACTTCTGATTATAGACATACTGTAGGAGACTAGCTCTTTACGTTATCTGGGGATACAAATGACTCGAGAACAGAACAAATGGACTGACCTGAAACCACTTAAGATATTAGGGGACATATGGACCACTCATATAATATTGAGGTAAACAATATTGTTTAACACAAATATCATGTCAAAAAGATTGTTTACCAAAACACTGTGTCTCTATAAGTACAATGATAAGTACAAAAATATTGGAAATAAAATGTCTTTAACACTAATATTGTCCAAAAACATACAGAAATATTGCTTTTTATATATAGTGGTACATGCCTGCTTTCCGTCACCAGGATCGGCAAAAGGGCTTTGAAGCAGCTTTCGAGGATATATATATATATATTACCTACTGGTGGTCGCCAGTAGGTATATATAGTTAGGATTTTTTCTCTATGTAACTTTTGAAAATTTTATGTCTAATAACTTTGGCGTTTGTGGACGGAATCGGCTGAACTTTTCAGGAAAATGGCACATTTTGTTTCTGATCAGCCTCTGAAGATTTGGGGGGGTTTCGTCAAGGGGGGGCCGAGAAAAAAGGGGGGTCCCAAAACGCGTTTTTAACATTGAGTTTTTCATAGGGCGTTTGGCCTCACTTTTAGCTCGAACGGCTGAATGGATTTGCACGAAACTTGGCAAAATTGTAGGGACTGTTAGCCCGATGTGCCTTTGCTGGGTCTCAATATATGTGCTCCAGTGGATTTTGAGAAATTAACGTTTAAAAAAACAGATATATCTGTGACAGCGTCCCGGATAGCGCACCAGTTCGCGTACTTTCCGCGTAACGGAGCTTTGCGAAGCGAAGCTGATTGGCTCTCCGGTGTCTGTCAACATTCTAAACAGTCCGGAGCGGCCGCCATCTTGTCTCTCGGTAGGATCGAGAGACAAGAGGAGGAGAAAAACGAAGGGGGAATTTAATGAAAGGGGGCAAGGTAGACCCTTCTTGACCCCCTAGGAATGATGTTGGGGTTATTAAAGGGTCCCGTGGGGCAAATAAAAAAATATTGATTTTTTACGGTAGAAGCGCTTTCCGGTTCGCGAACCGGGTAGCGAAACGGGAATTCGCCATTTTGTGTTTTGTTTTAATTAAATTACAAGATGGAGGAAAAACAATGTGAGAAATGGGTATAAGGGGGTACGGGAGACTTATCCTGATCCCCTATATTTTCTGAGGGTGGCTGAGGAGGCTCATATATGTTGATACTTGTCTTCCAGCGGCTGCGCGTGAGCGTTTTTTTTTTTTTGCTGCGTGAGGTCTGTTAACGTTCGATTTGAAGGAAATCAGGAAGTGTTGACCGCCATTTTGACACTGCGAGTAAATATATTGTTAAAAATAATTGTTATAAATTAATCCGTATTGATAAAGATTGTCTGCGCCATCTTGCTTTTTTTCCAATGCCACACTTTTGTCGTGCACGGCAGCCATTTTAGATGCCTTGACCAGACCCACTCTCTGCACGCCGCTGATCGTGACGTCTGTTAACGTTCGATTCGAAGGAAATCAGGAAGTGTTGACCGCCATTTTGTCACTGCGAGTAAATATATTGTTAAAAATAATTGTTATAAATTAATTCGTATTGATAAACATTGTCTGCGCCATCTTGCTTTTTTTCCAATGCCACACTTTTGTCGTGCACGGCAGCCATTTTAGATGCCTTGACCAGACCCACTCTCTACACGCTGCCGATCCTCAGCATGGCTCCCCACCCTCGCAAGCATCTCCCCCACGCACTGGTCACCCCCGCTCTCTGTCTTATGCATGGGCGATAAACCTCCCCCCATCTGCGCTGCTCTTCCCTGAGAATCACACCCTGTGCCCGCCCGACACCACCCTTTCACCCTATTCACTACCGCACCCTCTGACATTCCTCTTCCTTTGTGTCGGATTGTCCAGGCCGGTCCCAGGCTATCACGTAGCCCTGCGGATGTAGTTTATGGCCTCAACTGTAAAGAATCACCCCTCTTCAAAGGAGTTACAGTAGATCAAGGCCCCCACCCGATGAGATCCGTCACACCACACGCGTTCCTAATATCTGATAACCATCCTGTATTGTGATTGGGGAGGGGATTCTCACTGTGAGGGTGTGTGGGACCGAGCCTGAAGCGGAAGATTCCAGGGATGCCTTTTTGTACATCAAAGTCTTCACAATTATGTGTCACACTAAAAATATATAGCACTCCAACAAAGTAGTAGGATTATAACACTTTAATAACTTATAAATATATACATCGCAACAAAAACAGTAAACACCTTAAAAATGTTTTTATTAAAACAGAAGCAACAATGGTTAGTAGCGGTCTGTTGTTCGAATAGTCCCAAGGCAGCACAACGTGCTGAGTTCTGGACGGCACCCAGGTGATGTCACCTGGGTGCCGAACTGGTTTTGGTATCCTATAATGCTGCTCCGAAAAACGGCGTGGGGCGCCCCGGGTGGGTGTGGGGGGGAGGCGGCGTGAACGGGCCTCCCCAGGTGGAGGCTCGTCTGTTGTAGTGGGGCGCCCCTTTAGCGTTTCACTTGCCATTCAGCGGTTTTCCGCCCGCTTTTGCTGCACTGTGCCTCGTCAGTAGCGGTCTGTTGTGCGAATAGTCCCAAGGCAGCAGAACGCGCTGAGATCTGGACAGCACCCAGGTGATGTCCAGTAAGTTGCCCCACTGCTTTTGGTATCCTACAATGCTGCTCCGAAAAACGGCGTGGGGCGCCCCGGGGGGGGGGGGGGGCGGCGTGAACGGGCCTCCCCAGGTAGAGGCTCATCTGCTGTAGTGGGGCGCCCCTTTACCGTTTCAGTTGCCATTCCGCCCGCTTTTGCTACACTGTGCCTCATCCGCCATTCAGCTGTTTACCGCCCGCTCTTGCGGCTACAGCGTCTCGCTCACCATGTAGTTGAGTTGCTCCCACTCTTGCGGTGCAGCGATAAGCGGCTGCCACAGGACTCTTAAAATGGCGGCCGGCTCTTCGGATTTGGGCCTGGTCCACTAAAATGGCCCTGGGACACCTTGGAACTCGGACGCTTGTCTGCTAGGGCTTGGGCTCCATTCTCGAAAGCATCCCCTCAGCCTTCAAGATTCTACAAAAGTCTTGGGGGCCCCCGACTCCCGCAGGCTTCCGGTGGGGAGCGGCTGCCATGCTTGTCTGCTAGGGCTTGGGCTCCATTCTCGAAAGCATCCCCTCAGCCTTCAAGATTCTACAAAAGTCTTGGGGGCCCCCGACTCCCGCAGGATTCCGGTGGGGAGCGGCTGCCATGATTGCTTGCGGAATGGCCATGACGGAGCTACGAGATGGTGGTGCTCTCATGCTGACGCCAGCTTCAGTCTGAAACATCCAGAAACACTGTAGACTATCAATTCGATGAGTTCCGGTGGAGCCCCAACGTGACCCGGTAGGGAAGAACTTGCCCTCCCCTTTTTTTAGTGATGGTTCTTGTTGCCTGTCCCCTCTGTTGTCATCGAACGGCAACTTTTTTGATTGCCGAGTGAGAAAAAAAAAGGTGGGTCTTTCATCGTTTGGGAAAAAAAAATGTTTTAATCCAATGAAAAGTGTTATTTTTAGGTCATATGATCAAGCCTTCCATCATTAGGAAACCAAAAGTAAAATGAACCAATGAAAAGTTTTATAAACAAGTCACATGACCTGTTATGCGGCTTTGGGTTATAAAAATCATACAAAAACCGTTGGCCCATGAGGCGGCGTCAGTAGCGGACCGATGTGCGAATAGGCCGAAGGCAGCACAACGCGCCGAGATCCGGATGGCACCGAGGTGGTGTCCAGCAATTTGCACTGGTGTGGCCATCCTACAATGCTGCGCCGAAAGACGGCGTGGGGTGCCCGGGGGGAGGCGGCGCAAATGGCCTTCTTCCGCCTTCCCAGGTGGAAGCACCTCATGTGCAGTGCGGTGCCCCTTAGCGTTTCACTCGCCTTCCAGCCGAGTTGCGCCCGCACTTGCTGCTACAGTAGGCCGAAGGCAGCACAACGCGCCGAGATCCGGATGGCACCGAGGTGGTGTCCAGCAAGTTGCCGCACTGGTGTGGCCATCCTACAATGCTGTGCCGAACGACGGCGTGTCCAGCTGAGTTGCGGTCACTCTTGCGGTACAGTGACTCGAACGCGCCGAGATCCGGATGGCACCGAGGTGGTGTCCAGCAAGTTGCTTCACTGGTATGGCCATCCTACAATGCTGCGCCGAAAGACGGCATGTCCAGCTGAGTTGCGGTCACTCTTGCTGCTACAGTACGCCGAAGGCAGCACAACGCGACGAGATCCGGATGGCACCGAGGTGATGTCCAGCAAGTCGCCGCACTGGTGTGGCCATCCTACAATGCTCCGCCGAAAGACGGCGTGTCCAGCTGAGTTGCGGTCACTCTTGCTGCTACAGTACGCCGAAGGCAGCACAACGCGACGAGATCGGGATGGCACCGAGGTGGTGTCCAGCAAGTTGCCGCACTGGTGTGGCCATCCTACAATGCTGCACCGAAAGACGGCGTGTCCAGCTGAGTTTCTCCCACTCTTGCGGTACAGTGACTCAAACGCACTGAGATCCGGATGGCACCGAGGTGGTGTCCAGCAAGTTTCACTGGTGTGGCCATCCTACAATACTGCGCCGAAAGATGGCGTGGGGTGCCCGGGGGGGGGGGTACGGGGGGGAGAGGCAGCGAGGCAGCACAAACGGGCCTCTTCCTCTTCCCCAGGTGGAGGCACCTCATCTGCAGTGGGGTGCCTCTTAGCGTTTGACTCGCCTTCCAGCTAAGTTCCGCCCGCTCTTGCGGTACAGTGACTCACCCGCCATCTAGCTTAATTGCGGTTACTCTTGTGGTGCAGCGATAGCCGGCTGCAACAGGACTCTCAAAATGGTGGCCAGCTCTTTGGATTTGGGCCTTGTCCACTAAAATGGCCCTGGGACACCTTGGAACTCGAACGCTTGCATGCTAGGGCATGGGCCCCATTCACGAAAGCGTCCCCTCTTTTGACTGATTGTTCTTGTTGCCTATTTCTTCTGTTGTCATTTAACGGAACATTTTTGGACTGCCGAAAATGGTTCTGGTCCGATCGCTGGTTGGTGGAGACATTTTGACTATATCCTGGACCTGCCCGGCCGCGCCCAAAATGGCGCCGGTATAAATGGGACTCGTAACTCCTTGTTGTGTACTGGTTGCCCAACCTTGATATCACGAGATACGTATGCAGTTTTGAAGCACATGGCGAGCAGGGACGAGAATTGATTGAACATTTTGACATCCCGATTGATATTAAGTTCTGATGTGTTATTGATTACTGTACTATTGAAAGTTCGAATTAACGTCACCCATGGTACTTGCCCGCAAATGTATATCTAGATAATTTTATTGTAACTGGCCCTGTCGTACTTTAATTATAAAATGTACGTCCACCGATTCCGTAAATGTTAGACACCTTAGTTCTTGCAATCTAATGGGTCGCCCGTTACGTTCTTCTACAGTGTAAATGTGCCGTCATCATATACGATTCCAGTTTGCTCCGTGGCCGGCCCACATGGTTATAGGCCCATATTTGTATACTGACATTTTCACAATAAAGGTTTTTTTTTAAAAACATGGTAGTAGTACCTATATTGGTAAAGTTTTGAATAATAGCCACTGTTTTCGAATCAGTAAAAGGCAAGTGAAATAAAGCAGTCCAATTACATGACTGTTAAAAGGTATAATACGCAGGAACGCAGTAAAGAAAAATGGTCAAGGGCTGTTGTGTTTTCTACTCCTGCAACATAAAGTGATCGATAAGAATCTGATATTCATGCCTATCAGCGACTAAGACAGCAGGCCGAGCCTCTTTTGCTCAACGGCTCCCTCATGGGACGAAGAAACGCCCTTTTTCTCGAAAAAGGAATATTTTACTTGCAGGACAGTTGTAAATTTCCAGGGAAAATACATTAGCCTGGAACATCGCTAGTGATAAACTGTAAATGCATCTGGGTCCTTTGCTTTACAAGTCAGAGTGAGAAAAAAAAGGTGAGCTTTCATCATTTGGGAAAAAAAAAATGTTCGAAAGCAATGAAAAGCGTTATTTTTAGGTCATATAACCAAGCCTTTCATCATTAGAATAGCAAAAGTAAAATGAACCAATGAAAAGTTTTATTAACAAGTCACATGACCTGTTATGCTTACGTTACGCGCTGCGCGCCGCGCTCTGTATCGTTTCCGGGAAGCTTGATAGGTTTGGAAAATAATTGGGCCTACGGGTCAATAAACAAAAGTCAATTACATTTCCACTCAGAGCACTGGGGAGCCCACCAATGGAACAACTTCTGATTATAGACATACTGTAGGAGACTAGCTCTTTACGTTATCTGGGGATACAAATGACTCGAGAACAGAACAAATGGACTGACCTGAAACCACTTAAGATATTAGGGGACATATGGACCACTCATATAATATTGAGGTAAACAATATTGTTTAACACAAATATCATGTCAAAAAGATTGTTTACCAAAACACTGTGTCCCTATAAGTACAATGATAAGTACAAAAATATCGGAAATAAAATGTCTTTAACACTAATATTGTCCAAAAACATACAGAAATATTGCTTTTTATATATAGTGGTACGTGCCTGCTTTCCGTCACCAGGATCGGCAAAAGGGCTTTGAAGCAGCTTTCGAGGATATATATATATATTACCTACTGGTGGTCGCCAGTAGGTATATATAGTTAGGATTTTTTCTCTATGTAACTTTTGAAAATTTTATGTCTAATAACTTTGGCGTTTGTGGACGGAATCAGCTGAAATTTTCAGGAAAATGGCACATTTTGTTTCTGATCAGCCCCTGAAGATTTGGGGGGGTTTCGTCAAGGGGGGGCCGAGAAAAAAGGGGGGTCCCAAAACGCGTTTTTAACATTGAGTTTTCCATAGGGCGTTTGGCCTCACTTTTAGCTCGAACGGCTGAATGGATTTGCACGAAACTTGGCAAAATTGTAGGGACTGTTAGCCCGATGTGCCTTTGCTGGGTCTCAATATATGTGCTCCAGTGGATTTTGAGAAATTAACGTTTAAAAAAACAGATATATCTGTGACAGCGTCCCGGATAGCTCACCAGTTCGCGTACTTTTTGCGTAACGGAGCTTTGCGAAGCGAAGCTGATTGGCTCTCCGGTGTCTGTCAACATTCTAAACAGTCCGGAGCGGCCGCCATCTTGTCTCTCGGTAGGATCGAGAGACAAGAGGAGGAGAAAAACGAAGGGGGAATTTAATGAAAGGGGGCAAGGTAGACCCTTCTTGACCCCCTAGGAATGATGTTGGGGTTATTAAAGGGTCCCGTGGGGCAAATAAAAAAATATTGATTTTTTACGGTAGAAGCGCTTTCCGGTTCGCGAACCGGGTAGCGAAACAGGAATTCGCCATTTTGTGTTTTGTTTTAATTAAATTACAAGATGGAGGAAAAACAATGTGAGAAATGGGTATAAGGGGGTACGGGAGACTTATCCTGATCCCCTATATTTTCTGAGGGTGGCTGAGGAGGCTCATATATGTTGATACTTGTCTTCCAGCGGCTGCGCGTGAGCGTTTTTTTTTTTTGCTGCGTGACGTCTGTTAACGTTCGATTTGAAGGAAATCAGGAAGTGTTGACCGCCATTTTGACACTGCGAGTAAATATATTGTTAAAAATAATTGTTATAAATTAATCCGTATTGATAAAGATTGTCTGCGCCATCTTGCTTTTTTTCCAATGCCACACTTTTGTCGTGCACGGCAGCCATTTTAGATGCCTTGACCAGACCCACTCTCTACACGCCGCCGATCCTCAGCATGGCTCCCCACCCTCGCAAGCATCTCCCCCACGCACTGGTCACCCCCGCTCTCTGTCTTATGCATGGGCGATAAACCTCCCCCCATCTGCGCTGCTCTTCCCTGAGAATCACACCCTGTGCCCGCCCGACACCACCCTTTCACCCTATTCACTACCGCACCCTCTGACATTCCTCCTCCTTTGTGTCGGATTGTCCAGGCCGGTCCCAGGCTATCACGTAGCCCTGCGGATGTAGTTTATGGCCTCAACTGTAAAGAATCACCCCTCTTCAAAGGAGTTACAGTAGATCAAGGCCCCCACCCGATGAGATCCGTCACACCACACGCGTTCCTACTATCTGATAACAATCCTGTATTGTGATTGGGGAGGGGATTCTCACTGTGAGGGTGTGTGGGACCGAGCCTGAAGCGGAAGATTCCAGGGATGCCTTTTTGTACATCAAAGTCTTCACAATTATGTGTCACACTAAAAATATATAGCACTCCAACAAAGTAGTAGGATTATAACACTTTAATAACTTATAAATATATACATCGCAACAAAAACAGTAAACACCTTAAAAATGTTTTTATTAAAACAGAAGCAACAATGGTTAGTAGCGGTCTGTTGTTCGAATAGTCCCAAGGCAGCACAACGTGCTGAGTTCTGGACGGCACCCAGGTGATGTCACCTGGGTGCCGAACTGGTTTTGGTATCCTATAATGCTGCTCCGAAAAATGGCGTGGGGCGCCCCGGGTGGGTGTGGGGGGGAGGCGGCGTGAACGGGCCTCCCCAGGTGGAGGCTCGTCTGTTGTAGTGGGGCGCCCCTTTAGCGTTTCACTTGCCATTCAGCGGTTTTCCGCCCGCTTTTGCTGCACTGTGCCTCGTCAGTAGCGGTCTGTTGTGCGAATAGTCCCAAGGCAGCAGAACGCGCTGAGATCTGGACAGCACCCAGGTGATGTCCAGTAAGTTGCCGCACTGCTTTTGGTATCCTACAATGCTGCTCCGAAAAACGGCGTGGGGCGCCCCGGGGGGGGGGGGGGGCGGCGTGAACGGGCCTCCCCAGGTGGAGGCTCATCTGCTGTAGTGGGGCGCCCCTTTACCGTTTCAGTTGCCATTCCGCCCGCTTTTGCTACACTGTGCCTCATCCGCCATTCAGCTGTTTACCGCCCGCTCTTGCGGCTACAGCGTCTCGCTCACCATGTAGTTGAGTTGCTCCCACTCTTGCGGTGCAGCGATAGGCGGCTGCCACAGGACTCTTAAAATGGCGGCCGGCTCTTCGGATTTGGGCCTGGTCCACTAAAATGGCCCTGGGACACCTTGGAACTCGGACGCTTGTCTGCTAGGGCTTGGGCTCCATTCTCGAAAGCATCCCCTCAGCCTTCAAGATTCTACAAAAGTCTTGGGGGCCCCCGACTCCCGCAGGCTTCCGGTGGGGAGCGGCTGCCATGCTTGTCTGCTAGGGCTTGGGCTCCATTTTTGAAAGCATCCCCTCAGCCTTCAAGATTCTACAAAAGTCTTGGGGGCCCCCGACTCCCGCAGGCTTCCGGTGGGGAGCGGCTGCCATGATTGCTTGCGGAATGGCCACGACGGAGCTACGAGATGGTGGTGCTCTCATGCTGACACCAGCTTCAGTCTGAAACATCCAGAAACACTGTAGACTATCAATTCGATGAGTTCCGGTGGAGCCCCAACGTGACCCGGTAGGGAAGAACTTGCCCTCCCCTTTTTTTAGTGATGGTTCTTGTTGCCTGTCCCCTCTGTTGTCATCTAACGGAAACTTTTTTGATTGCCGAATGAGAAAAAAAAAGGTGGGTCTTTCATCGTTTGGGAAAAAAAAATGTTTTAATCCAATGAAAAGTGTTATTTTTAGGTCATATGATCAAGCCTTCCATCATTAGGAAACCAAAAGTAAAATGAACCAATGAAAAGTTTTATAAACAAGTCACATGACCTGTTATGCGGCTTTGGGTTATAAAAATCATACAAAAACCGTTGGCCCATGAGGCGGCGTCAGTAGCGGACCGATGTGCGAATAGGCCGAAGGCAGCACAACGCGCCGAGATCCGGATGGCACCGAGGTGGTGTCCAGCAATTTGCACTGGTGTGGCCATCCTACAATGCTGCGCCGAAAGACGGCGTGGGGTGCCCGGGGGGAGGCGGCGCAAACGGCCTTCTTCCGCCTCCCCAGGTGGAAGCACCTCATGTGCAGTGCGGTGCCCCTTAGCGTTTCACTCGCCTTCCAGCCGAGTTGCGCCCGCACTTGCTGCTACAGTAGGCCGAAGGCAGCACAACGCGCCGAGATCCGGATGGCACCGAGGTGGTGTCCAGCAAGTTGCCGCACTGGTGTGGCCATCCTACAATGCTGCGCTGAAAGACGGCGTGTCCAGCTGAGTTGCGGTCACTCTTGCGGTACAGTGACTCGAACGCGCCGAGATCCGGATGGCACCGAGGTGGTGTCCAGCAAGTTGCTGCACTGGTATGGCCATCCTACAATGCTGCGCCGAAAGACGGCGTGTCCAGCTGAGTTGCGGTCACTCTTGCTGCTACAGTACGCCGAAGGCAGCACAACGCGACGAGATCCGGATGGCACCGAGGTGATGTCCAGCAAGTTGCCGCACTGGTGTGGCCATCCTACAATGCTGCGCCGAAAGACGGCGTGTCCAGCTGAGTTGCGGTCACTCTTGCTGCTACAGTACGCCGAAGGCAGCACAACGCGACGAGATCCGGATGGCACCGAGGTGGTGTCCAGCAAGTTGCCGCACTGGTGTGGCCATCCTACAATGCTGCGCCGAAAGACGGCGTGTCCAGCTGAGTTTCTCCCACTCTTGCGGTACAGTGACTCAAACGCACTGAGATCCGGATGGCACCGAGGTGGTGTCTAGCAAGTTTCACTGGTGTGGCCATCCTACAATACTGCGCCGAAAGATGGCGTGGGGTGCCCGGGGGGGGTACGGGGGGGGAGAGGCAGCAAGGCAGCACAAACGGGCCTCTTCCTCTTCCCCAGGTGGAGGCACCTCATCTGCAGTGGGGTGCCTCTTAGCGTTTGACTCGCCTTCCAGCTAAGTTCCACCCTCTCTTGCGGTACAGTGACTCACCCGCCATCTAGCTTAATTGCGGTTACTCTTGTGGTGCAGCGATAGCCGGCTGCAACAGGACTCTCAAAATGGTGGCCAGCTCTTTGGATTTGGGCCTGGTCCACTAAAATGGCCCTGGGACACCTTGGAACTCGAACGCTTGCCTGCTAGGGCATGGGCCCCATTCACGAAAGCGTCCCCTCTTTTGACTGATTGTTCTTGTTGCCTATTTCTTCTGTTGTCATTTAACGGAACATTTTTGGACTGCCGAAAATGGTTCTGGTCCGATCGCTGGTTGGTGGAGACATTTTGACTATATCCTGGACCTGCCCGGCCGCGCCCAAAATGGCGCCGGTATAAATGGGACTCGTAACTCCTTGTTGTGTACTGGTTGCCCAACCTTGATATCACGAGATACGTATGCAGTTTTGAAGCACATGGCGAGCAGGGACGAGAATTGATTGAACATTTTGACATCCCGATTGATATTAAGTTCTGATGTGTTATTGATTACTGTACTATTGAAAGTTCGAATTAACGTCACCCATGGTACTTGCCCGCAAATGTATATCTAGATAATTTTATTGTAACTGGCCCTGTCGTACTTTAATTATAAAATGTACGTCCACCGATTCCGTAAATGTTAGACACCTTAGTTCTTGCAATCTAATGGGTCGCCCGTTACGTTCTTCTACAGTGTAAATATGCCGTCATCATATACGATTCCAGTTTGCTCCGTGGCCGGCCCACATGGTTATAGGCCCATATTTGTATACTGACATTTTCACAATAAAGGTTTTTTTTTAAAAACATGGTAGTAGTACCTATATTGGTAAAGTTTTGAATAATAGCCACTGTTTTCGAATCAGTAAAAGGCAAGTGAAATAAAGCAGTCCAATTACATGACTGTTAAAAGGTATAATACGCAGGAACGCAGTAAAGAAAAATGGTCAAGGGCTGTTGTGTTTTCTACTCCTGCAACATAAAGTGATCGATAAGAATCTGATATTCATGCCTATAAGCGACTAAGACAGCAGGCCAAGCCTCTTTTGCTCAACGGTTCCCTCATGGGACGAAGAAACGCCCTTTTTCTCGAAAAAGGAATATTTTACTTGCAGGACAGTTGTAAATTTCCAGGGAAAATACATTAGCCTGGAACATCGCTAGTGATAAACTGTAAATGCATCTGGGTCCTTTGCTTTACAAGTCAGAGTGAGAAAAAAAAGGTGAGCTTTCATCATTTGGGGAAAAAAAAATGTTCGAAAGCAATGAAAAGCGTTATTTTTAGGTCATATAACCAAGCCTTTCATCATTAGAATAACAAAAGTAAAATGAACCAATGAAAAGTTTTATTAACAAGTCACATGACCTGTTATGCTTACGTTACGCGCTGCGCGCCGCGCTCTGTATCGTTTCCGGGAAGCTGCGCCTTGCGCACCGGAGCACTTCCGGGTGCGCTAACGCGGCGCGTCATATGACGCATTACGCGACAACGCAGGTCCAGAATATAGTCAAAATGTCTCCACCAACCAGCGGTCGGAATACAACCCCTTTCAGCAGTCCAAAAAGTTATGTTAAATGACAAGAGAAGGGACAGGCAACAAGAACAATCAGTCAAAGAGGGGAGGGCAAGTTCTTCTCTACCGGGTCACGTTGGGGCTGCACCGGAACTGATTGAATTGGTAGTCTACAGTGTTTCTGGATGTTTCAGATTGAAGCTGGCGTCAGCATGAGAGCACCCAATTCTAAAACAGTAAATGCTTGGATAACAATCAATCAAATGTAGAGGGAAACAGGCACGACGGGTTACAACGGGGGCAAAGGCTTACATTACCTACCCTTCACTATCTGCAAAGAGAGAATACTCCTAAAAGAAAAGAGGAGGGGGGGGGGCAGCGTTCAAAGCACATCAGCGTGCATAAATACGAAAATGTTTTAACTACCACGTACTTGACATTTTACAGCTTTTGATATTTGCTATTAAAAAACCGTTGAAATTCACTGAAAAAACCATAGGTTATAGACCATATATAGTTAGGGATTCGCATTTACAAAATCTTAATTTACTCGCACAAAACCATAGAAATTCGCATATATAGTTAGTTGCAATAACTATATATCGCGCACCCGCAATCCACTGCTGATGATGTCACATATTACATCATTCATGACATGGTCAGTGACATCACTGATGACATCACTGATGACATCATCCAGTGTTTGTATGTTTCTGTAAAGTTAAAATATGTCTTACATATTGAAGAATGAGTGGATGTATAAGTGTCTGGATGAAGGATTTAGTAGGTGCATGACTGACTGTATGAGAGAGTGATTAAATGTGTCTCACGGAGTGCATGGGTTAGTGACTAAACTGTCTTAATTTGTGCATCATTATGTCTATTGTTCTGTAAACTGCTGCATGTGTTAATCAGTAGCTATATGAGTAACTATATGGGTTATTGATTGGTTGCCCAAGTATTTGTATGGGAGACTGAGTATGTGTGTGGGTGGCTGGGAGGTGTATGACTCTGTGCATAGATGTGTGAGCAGTTGATTCACTAGATGTATGGGTTCAAACGTGCATGTGGAAACAGCTGTATGGGCAGTTGACTGTGTGCATGAGTGTGTTGGTGAGTGAATGGATATCTCAGTGCTACATGTCAAAGTAAGTACATATGTAAAACACAGTACATGTGAGAGTTGACATATATAAATAACTGAGCATAAGAGCCAGTGAATGTGAGAGTGGCTGTATGAATCATTGTGAACTTGTATCAGGGATTGTAGAAGAGAGTAAATATGTGTTAGAATATGTTTGAATTAGTAAGGTGTGTATAACTGTATAGTCGAGAAAATGGAGGAGTGATTGATTCTTTTCATGACTGACTAGATGTGTGAGTAACTCCATGGATGAGTGACAATCTGTGAGTGTCTGTTTACACTGATTGTATCTAAGGTTATATTAGAGTCTGAAGAGGTTCATCGTATTATCACATGAATGATATTATCAGTGATGTCATCAGTAATGTCAAATGAGATGTCATCAGTGATGTCATCAGTGATGTCACTGACCATGTCATGAATGATGTAATATGTGACATCATCAGCAGTGGATTTTGGGTGCGCGATATATAGTTATTGCAACTAACTATATATGCGAATTTCTATGGTTTTGTGCGAGTAAATTAAGGTTTTGTAAATGCGAATCCCTAACTATATATGGTCTATAACCTATGGTTTTTTCAGTGAATATATATATATATATATATATATATATATATATATATATATATATATATATATATATATATATATATATATATATATATATATATATATCAGAGGCGCAACTAGAGACGAATTTCGGGGGGGCTAAGAAAAAATTTCGCAGGGGAGTGAACCTTTAATCAGTAGGCAGAGTGGAGCTGCAGGGGCACTTCGAAGGGGGTGAAACATAAGTATGGGCGTAAAATCCATTCCACTCGCGGAATCTGCGGATTTTCAGCAAATTTGCAATCCACAAATTCTCGTGAATTTCCCCGAAAATTTGCAAATTTGCATGCAGCGGATTTTTTTGCTTGGTGATACAATATTGCGGCGCGCGGCGCTCACTTACCGTCATTCAGCGTTTGCAGGTTGTTTTTCTCCATGTTTTGCGTGTGCTGCGCCATTTTGAATCTTGCTGCGGGATCCCGCGGGAGTTTGTCGACCGCGATTACGTCATCGCGGCTTGCCACCTTGCACAGCGAGAGTTTGTCAATGCGAGTACGTCATAAAGGCCCGTGATCACACATCGCGGGAGTAAACAATTGCGAACACGTAGATGCGGCGGGCAGCAACAATCTCGCACTCGCGAAATTGCAAAATTTGCAATTCTGCACAAGAAATCCACTAGCAGGCAGCATAAACCTTCTGAAAATGATGATTTTTATCAGAATAACTCCTCAGGTTGACATTTGCCTGCACTTTTTTTCGCAAGGCGTCCATTTGGGGGGGGGGGGGGGTGGGAGGAAGGAAGTGCACCACAGTCTCCAACTTCATCTTCCTGTCCAGCAGGCTCCTCCCAGTGTTTTGTTCATGGCCTGGTCACTTTGATTTGGATCTTGACCTGGAAGGATTACTTTTTGTAGATGCTGCTGGATATTTGGATTTGAGGCCTTTTTGACTTTCTTTGGATCACTTTTGGATTAGAAATTTCACAAGTAAGTTTGTTTGGGGCATTACAGTTGCTGCAACTACAATTTTGGAACTTTTTCAGAACATTAAATAAAATATATTGTGGGTAGGCACAGTATCCAGTAAGGACCAGGGTCAGTTATGTGTGCATGATACAACTGCTTTGTTGAATTTCAACACGATTTAGGGCATGGATGGCATTGGATTGTGGTAATTTGTGTGTGGTTTTCGATTTTTGGACTGTTGTTGGGGCCTTTTGCACAGGGGTACTCAGTGGTGCATGGACCGAGTCTTTCTGTGGGGTCTCTTTAATGTAAGCACCATGGAGGGCATGGATGGCATTGGATTGTGGTGATTTTTGTGTGTTTTTCGATTTTTGGGCTGTTGTTAGAGCCTTTTGCCCGGGGGCACTCAGTGGTGCATGGACTGAGTCTTTCTGGGGGTCTCTTTAATGTAAACATCATGGAGGGCATGGATGGCATTGGATTGTGGTGATTTGTTTGTGGTTTTTATTTTTATTTTTTGGGGTGTTGATGGGGCATGTCCATGTGGGGGGAAACATCACTTACAACGCAACTTTTACAACGAAATACCATTACAACGGAACTTTTACAACGCAAAAACTTTTACAACGCATGTATTTACAACGCATGTTTTTACAACGCAGGTACCTTCACAACGCATACCATTACAACGTAAGTATTGGTAAGTATATAATTATATTTTAAATGTTATATGTTTGGGGCAAAGGGGTATTTTTAGGGTTCAGGGTCAGTTTTGGGTTTTTGGGTAAAGGGGTATTTTTGGGGTTCAGGGTCAGTTTTTAGTTTTTGGGTAAAGGGGTATTTTTGGGGTTCAGGGTCAGTTTTTAGTTTTTGGGTAAAGGGGTATTTTTAGGGTTCAGGGTCAGTTTTTAGTTTTTGGGTAAAGGGGTATTTTTGGGGTCCAGGGTCAGTTTTTAGTTTTTGGGTAAAGGGGTATTTTTGGGGTTCAGGGTCAGTTTTTAGTTTTTGGGTAAAGGGGTATTTTGGGGGTTCAGGGTCAGGTTTTAGTTTTTGGGTAAAGGGGTATTTTTGGGGTTCAGGGTCAGTTTTTAGTTTTTGGGTAAAGGGGTATTTTTGGGGTTCAGGGTCAGTTTTTAGTTTTTGGGTAAAGGGGTATTTTTGGGGTTCAGGGTCAGTTTTTGGTTTTTGGGTAAAGGGGTATTTTGGGGGTTCAGGGTCAGTTTTTAGTTTTTGGGTAAAGGGGTATTTTTGGGGTTCAGGGTCAGTTTTGGGTTTTTGGGGTACAGGGGTACAGGGTAAAAATAAATTAAAATAAAATTTAAATTAAATTAATTAAATTAAATTAAATTAAATTAAATTACATTAAATTATATTTTTTTCAATTAATTTACGATTATAAAATTAATATATATTTACCAATACTTACGTTGTAATGGTATGCGTTGTAAAGGTACCTGCGTTGTAAAAACATGTGTTGTAAATACATGCGTTGTAAAAGTTTTTGCGTTGTAAAAAATGCGATGTAAAAGCATGCGTTGTAATAACATGCGTTGTATCATCATATATCCCCATGTGGGTGGGGGCCATTTTGAGGACTGGTACAGGCAGGGCCTGGCCATGTGGTGGGGGTCTAGGGGCCATTTTGAAGCCAGGCAGTGTGCTTTGTTGTGCCATAGGCCTGCACCCAGTCTGCCATGCTTTCATCCATTATGCCCAGGGGTACTCAGTGGTGCATGGGCCTAGTCTTTCTGTTAGGTGTCCTGAATTTGAACATGATTGAGGGCATGGATGGCATTGGATTGTGGTGATTTTTGTGTGTTTTTCGATTTTTGGGGGGTTTGTTGGGGCCTGTCCATGTGGGTGGGGACCATTTTGAGGACTGGTACAGGCAGGGCCTGGCCATGTGGTGGGGGCCTAGGGGCCATTTTGAAGCCAGGCAGTGTGCCTTGTTGTGCCATAGGCCTGCACCCAGTCTGCCATGCTTTCATCCATTATGCCCAGGGGTACTCAGTGGTGCTTGGGCCTAGTCTTTCTGTGTGGTGTCTTGAATTTGAACTTAATTGAGGGCATGGATGGCATTGGATTGTGGTGATTTTTGTGTGTTTTTCGATTTTTTGGGGTGGTGTTGGGGCCTTTAGCCCAGGGGTACTCAGTGGTGCATGGACTGAGTCTTTCTGTGGGGTCTCTTTAATGTAAACATAATGGAGGGCATGGATGGCATTGGATTATGGTGATTTGTGTGTGTTTTTCGATTTATGGAGGTGGTGTTGGGGCCTGTCCATGTGGGTGGGGGCCATTTTGAGTCCTGGTCCAGGCAGGGCCTGGCCATGTGGTGGGGGTCTAGGGGGCATTTTAAAGCCAGGCAGTGAGCTTTGTGCCATAGGCCTGCACCCAGTCTGCCATGCTTTCATCCATCATGCCCAGGGATACTCAGTGGTGCATGGGCCTAGTCTTTCTGTGGGGTGTCTTAAATTTGAACATGAGTGAGGGCATGGATGGCATTGGATTTTGGGGATTTTTGTGTGTTTTTCGATTTTTTTGGGGTGGCATTGGGGCCTGTCCATGTGGGTGGGGGCCATTTTGAGGCCTGGTCCAGGCAGAGCCTTGCCATGTGGTGGGGTCTAGGGGCCATTTTGAATCCAGGCAGTGTGCTTTGTTGTGCCATAGGCCTGCACCCAGTCTGACATGCTTTCATCCATTAATAATAATAATAATACTGAGTTTTATAAAGCGCACAGCTACCTCCGTAGGAAGTGTCCCGGCGCTGGCATGGGCAGTGAGAATCATAATGCAAGAGAGATGAGATTTATTGCGTGAAAAGCCATGTTTTCAGTAGGCTTCTGAAGCAAGGTTCGGAGGGTGCTTGTTGGATTTCCTGTGGCAAGGTGTTCCAAAGCCGTGCCGTACTTACGGAAAAAGTTCTTCCACCTAAGCGTGCCCTTTTCACTCGAGGAACGTGGAGATGGACCTTATAGTTAGACCTTAGGAGTCTGACCTGAGAATATCTAGGCAGTCGTTTTTTTAAGTAATTTGGGCAGGTCCCATGAAGGGCTCTGTAGGCCAAGGTGAGCGCCTTGAATTTTATGCGACTTGCCACAGGCAGCCAGTGTAGCATGCGCAAGTGGGGAGAAATGTGATGTCTGAAAGGGACCTGCCTGAGTAATCTAGCCGCTGAATTCTGAACGATTTGCATCTTTTGCAACAAAAACTTCGGCAGGCCTAAATAGAGGCCATTGGCATAGTCAAGCCTTGACGTGATTGTGGCGTGGATAATCGTTTTGCGGCAGCTCACTGGGAGCAGTCGGAGAAATCTGCGTAGGCTCCTCAGTTACCAATGCATCCTCCAACGACCTTCTGTATCTGGGGAGCAAAGGATAGGCCATTATCCCATGTAACCCCCAAATTCTTTGCCTTTATGCTCGGAGATGGCGCGGGACCCATCTCTTCCGGCCACCAAAGCTCAGCGGGGGGGTGGTCGCTTGTGCCAAAGAAGATCACCTCCGTTTTGCCTGCGTTTAATTTCAGTTTGTTGGTATTCATCCAACAGGCCACGTCGCGAAGGCAGCCCTTACAGTTGGAAAATGCTGCCTCCGAAACCTCAGAGAATGGGAAGACCAGCTGGGTGTCATCAGCGTAGGAAATTGCAGTGACTCCCCAGTTGGCAATCAGTGTGAACAGCGGGGCCAAGTAAATATTAAAAAGCAGCGGGCTCAGGGCAGAGCCCTGTGGGACCCCGCAGTTCAAACTCCTGGAATCAGAGGAGAAGGTGCCAAGAGCCACCTTCTGCGATCTGTTGGACAGATAGGAGTGGAGCCAGCCTAATGCCTGGGCTTGGAGGCCGATCCCAGCCAGGCGTTGTAATAGCCTGTCGTGATCCACCGTATCAAAGGCAGCCGATAGATCCAGGAGCACCAGCATTGCCGATGCTCCTGAATCCAGCGACCACCTAACTGACTCGGCCACCTCAATCAGGGCGGTCTCGGTGCTGAAACCGGCTCTAAAGCCTGATTGTGTTTCATGCAGAGCATTGCTGTCCTCCGTGAATTTGTTTAGCTGCCTCTGGATTAATTTCTCAAGCATTTTACCCGGCGCTGCCAGTAAGGAAATGGGACGAAGATTACTCAAATCTTCTGGGGCCCCGTTTGGCTTTTTTTTCAACGGGAGTAAGGTAGCATGCTTCCAGCACTCTGGGAACACTCCAGAAGAAATGGACACATTCCATATGTGCTGGAGAGTAGGTGCCACAAAATCCGCCATCAAACTCCAGAGTTTTGGTGGGCAGGGATCATCAGGAGATCCTGATTTGCAACTGTTAATTTCCTGTATAACAGCATCTCGTGTGATTGGTTGAAATTGGCCCAAAGTTAGTTGCGGCGCTCTATGCTCCATAACATCAGATTTAACAGTGCTTACTGCAGGAGTAAAAGAGTCAGATACTTTCAGAATTTTGTTCTCAAAATATTCAGATATAGTATCGCAGAGTTTGTCAGACGGAGTCACATCCAGCTCAATACATCTGGGTTTAAAAAAAGACTGCACTATCTTGAACACTTCTTTGCTAGAGTGTTCTGCTTGCTGGATGGAGGTAAGGAAAAAAAGTTTCCTAGCAATTTTTATAGATTTGTGCAGGGCGCGGATGGCGGCCTTGTAACGTGCCTTCGCCAGGCTGCAGTAGTCCACCCTCCAAAGTCGCTCTAACTTTTTACAGGCGGACTTCTCCACCCTCAGTTCCTCAGAAAACCAGGGAGCGGAGGGGGAGTCTCTGCGGGACATAGCCCGTTTAGCTGGCGCAATGGAATTCACCATATCGCCAATCCATTTTGACATAGCCACTGCATCCTTATTAACATCAGATGAGAGTATAGGAGGGTTGTGGGCCAGGACAGGGCCTATGTTTTCAGGGATCAAGCTTTTCCACTGCCTCTTCAAAAAGGAGCGTCTCCCTGTTTTGGGCCCTGACCCGGGTAGCCTGACCGAGAATGGGATTAAATCGTGGTCCGACCAAGTCAGCTCTAGAGGTGAACCCACTACCAGATCATTCATATTGGAGAAAATTAGGTCAAGCATATGGCCTGCTTTGTGTGTGGGAGCTGTGCTGCATAGTGTCAAATTAGCGGCATTCAGTGTTGAAATAAGCCGTTTGGCAAGTGGACAAGCCGCCACATCAGCATGCACATTGAAATCCCCTACAGCTATAAAGTAGGAATGGAGGACAGAGCTTTGGACAATGGCGTCAATAAGCGCCAAAAGAGCTGTATCTGTGCAGTCTGGAGGACGGTAAATAACCATGCCTGCCAGGGATTGGCGGGGATTGATTTGTAGGCAGAAGAACAAGCCTTCCAACCCGGCAATTGTAGTGGGTAATGAGGACGTGAGTTTATAGCAATCTCTGAAGAGAAGGGCCACCCCCCCGCCTCGCCTCCCATCCCCTCTATTAGAGAAACACATTTTATAACCAAGTGGCACCGCTAGGGCGATGGTAGGCATAGTGTGCTCATTCAGCCATGTTTCGGTTAAAAACATCGCATCCCACTCACCATCCTCAAGCAATAGCCAGATGTCATCGGCGTGTTTGGGCATGGACCGGCAGTTTAGGAGACCCATTTTCAGGCTGCAACAGCTTGAGTCAGGCCGATCAGCAGATATGTAAGAGGAGCTGGAGCCAGAGAGAGTAACCCAGCTCAGCGGGAAACCGCACAGCGAGCAGACCTGCAGACTCTGATCAGCAGCTGGATCCAATAGGGCTTTGCAAGGCAGCTTCGAATTTAAAGCATCCATTATGCCCAGGGGTACTCTGTCAGTGGTGCATTTTATTGGTCTTTCCATTTCGGGGGGTGGGTATAATAAAAATGCTTACTTGCAAACTATTACTTGAAGCGCTACATATGCAACATTTATTTAACTGATGTTCCTCTGGCTTCATTTGCTTTTAGGTGCAGAAAGACGAATCATCAGCCTCATCGTTCCTCATCAGTGCCAGGAACAAGTCCTGGTGCGGTGTGTGCAGCACAACGTCACGTGTGGCCGCAGACAACTCTGCAACTTGTGCAACTGCGGCCTGCTGTTCTGACATCTGAAGAAGATGGCCCAAAAAAAAGTTGCCCGTAGCTCCTCTAGCAAGAAACTTGCCAGTAAGGAGCAGAAGAAGCAAGTGGCGCAACTTACCAAGGAGACTGGTGTGCCGACCGCCGCATTTTTTTGGAAAAAAAAAGTACGCCTGCAGCAGCAGCGGGGTCTGCTGGGGACCAAGCTGGGAGCAGCACCTCCGCCCCATTGGGCTCAGTGCCACCACCACCACGCCAACTTAAGTCCAAGCCCTTGAGTGCTGTAGAGGCAGCCTGTATAGTTGTTCAATCACCATCGACCATTGATGTTGGCTCATCGCAAGAAAGTAGCAGCACCCCTCAATCAACACAGGTTGTTGTAACTCATCTGATGAGTGTTCAACAACCACAGCTGCAACAACCACCACATGTACAAGTACAAGCCCAAGTATATGTGGAAGGAGAGGCGGCGCAAGGAGATGCGCAAGCAGAGGTGCAGGGAGCGGCACAAGTGCCCACAATAGTTGTTCCTCCCGAAGTAGGGGCACATCAGGAAATCGACATTCAAGCAGCAAGCAGACATTTTTACCCTATCCCGAAATGCTGCTGAGCGTGATGTTGGCGACGTGGCAATGGGACCACCACCAATGCAGTTAACTAGTTTCTCGCCAGAAGGGACCTCCATCAACCTCGACCTCCATTTCCTCAATTAGTGGTGCTGTAAGTGCACAACGTAGTAAATTTCGGCAACACACATCCTCCACTTCATCTGGCATTAGCATTCCCAGTATCGCCTCCTCCGCCCCCCACAGACATTTGAAGTCCACAGTTTGGGACTTCTTTAGTGTTAGCCCAACAAGGGAAAACATAGCAATTTGTACCATTTGTAAGCTTCGAGTTAGTCGTGGTAAGCTTGGTACCAACTATGGTACCGGAGGCCAGAGTAGTCATCTTGAGAGACAGCACACTGTCAAATGGCATGCGCACCTAAAGGAGATCAAGGCAGCCCGAATTGCAAGTCAACAAATTGTATCCGTTGATGTTTCATCTAATGATGACGAGGAGGAAGAAGCGTCAAACATTTCTTCACTTACACTCAGTACCCCTGTCAGCAGCACACCCCCTCCAAGATATTCGAGCCACACTAAGGGGCCGATTATGATTGCGGTTTTTCCGCATCCTCCGGGCCGGCGGAAGCCACCGCCGGCCCGGAAGATGAGGAAAAACCGCTGCGGAGCCTCCAAAGACCCACCGCCATATTAGGATGGCTGGTAGGTCTGGAATTCCGTCCGCAGCTTTTTCGCCGCGGTCGCCTTCCGACAGCGGCAGAATAGCTGTAATATGGCTGGCAGTGTCTATCAGACACCGCCGGCCATATTAGGAGAGTGGGAATGACATGCTTTTCCGCTGCGGCTTTTCCGCCGTGGAAAAGCATACGGACTTTCACTTCGGGGCCCGTTGTGGGCCCCCTGGGTGAAGGGGGCGTGGGGGGCGCACATGGGGGGTACCTATGGTACCCCCCTGCATTTGCGTGCACAAAGCAGCAGGCACTGCGCGGTGCCTGCCGCTTTGTGCATGCAAATGAGATGCATGCATTTTTAACATTGCGGCGGGTGCAGCTTGAAGCTCCACCCACAGCAATGTTAAAGATAAAGGATGTAACCGCCACCCTGGCGGTCACATCCTAATCTGCTCGGAGGGAACGCTGCAGCCCCTGCGGACGATCCCTCCTCCTCAGGGGTCGCGGACGGACTCAAGTCCGTCCGCGATCATAATCGGCCCCTAAGAGTGTGGGAGAGAGTGAGACACCAATGCGAAAAAGTTCATCATCACCGAGCGTAACTGGGTCAAAGAAGTCATCATCATCCCGTAAAATGGTCCAGCCCACCATTAGAAGCATGTTGTTTTCAGATGCGCCATTTGAACGCAACCACCCAACGGCGCATCTGTATAACACTAAGCTGGCTAAAATGCTAGCGCTGGACCTTCTCCCTTTTTCTTTTGTGGAAGGGGTAGGTTTTCTTGAATTAGTGGCAACGCTCTGCCCTAAATGGAAGGTTCCTAGCCAGTTCTATTTTGCCAGAGTTGCGGTTCCAGCACTACATGAAGATGTGCTGGAGGTGATTGGGGCAGCTTTGCAGAAGAGTGCTGTTCACACTATACGTCTTAAGAAATAAAAAGGAGGCCCCCTTATCTGTCGTCTTAGGGACAGGGGAGATATATTTGTCAACGAGATTTGTCCCACAAGATTACCACTAGGTTGGTGGAAGGTGGAATAGTGGTACCAAATTAGGACCCAATGTTTAGCAATACCAATCTCACAACTGTTTTAGAAGCAAAGGGCTGAATTACAATGCATGAGCCAACTAATATAGTCAATCACAAAAAAATGTTGTCAGAGTTGGAACACTATAACACACATTTCATAATTAAAAACCAAAATCACAATTAGAGAATTAGAAAAACCAGAAAACGGTGTTTTGGAAAAATATGTATTTTGTGCATTTATTCAAAAGTAAACATCTTATCACAGTAATAACAAATCATTTTAAAAGATATACATAAAGTATATTGAACATTTCATTAAAACATTAAAAAATCACATAAAGAAAACATAGGTTAAAAGTTCAAAAGAACATGGGTCGACGCGGCGTTTCGGTTACAGGCTAACAGTAGTAAACCTTCTTCAGGACCAAGTTCTAAAAAGAAACAAAAAATTACTTTTTTTGCAATTACAATTTTTCAGACAAGACTTTTTTCCAAAACAACACGGTTAATTGGCTACACTACTCGATAGTTGGCGCTAATCATATAGAGTTACAAGGTAATTTTATTGGTATTGCTAAAACACATATGGGAAATACCATCAGGTGAGTTCTAGTTTGTATTCACCATGATAGATGTCCGTAATATGGACATTTTTTCATCTCGCCATTAACTTAACAGTTACCTTATATTGATAACGTGTTCCAGATGATTCCTGGTATGCTGTGTGCCGTTATAAGTATTCGGTCAAGCACTGTTATCGGTTCATGATGTTTTACATACGCTGTAGTAGTCTCTATGGATAATATTAAAATAACAATCAATAATTTGTGTGCTCTTATTACTGTGAGGGTCACAAATAGATATAGCATAACACTACCTTGTGTTTGTTTGGGGGTAGGTCTTGCTCTGGTAGTAGGAGCCACCGATAATGGGCTTCTGTTATGCTGTAGAGAGAAGTCCCTATTTATCATATAAAATTTCAAGGAGTGATTCTCAAGTGTCGGTTTCGACTAGATAATACTCACCCAGATTTAGAATGACTGGCATCTAGATATAGTCACAAGCTTTTCAATGGGCTTGTGTCTCAATAGTGATTTTCTTGACGTGGTGGGGATTATCCTGCCACTGTCTGGTTTGGAAAGAGGTGTAATGTTTGTTAAAATACTGATTGCACTTAATAGTTCACATTTGTTGTATTAAATTTTAATTTTAAATTATACACTCCCTATTAGTTTTCTATATTTATAGGGAAGGTATTTTTAATTAAAACAGGTATTTCTAGCTAACTGGCTTGTCATTATTATTGTTACATTTCTATCCATGTACCTAGTATAGGTAAGGCGTCATGTTTATTTAATGTTATTATGAGAATAGTACAGGTATACGTTGCTGAAGCAAAGAGGAAGCGGTTGATAAAGTGTCACCTCGATCTAATTGTTGTTTTATAGCTCGAATCAATGGTGTTAAAGATTATGGCACCAACGGACTAACACTTGTTAGCGTGTATGCCTGGTCCGCGTTTTGTATATTTAACAGCTGGGTACTTTAGCGAGCTCGTTTTTACTGCACCGTCCGTATACTTGTGCTAGGATTTACAGGTGTTAACGAGTTCAAAGGCGGCAAGCGAGGTTAGAGGACGGCAAGCCAGCTGGCATATCGGATTACATTACGAATAGCGTAACGACAGGTTTTAACAATCATCATGACGGAGCGCGCTTGTCTTACCTGAGGCTTTAAATTCGGCCTCCCTGCTCCTACTCCATACAGCGCGTCCTCGGGTCCGATAGGGAACGAAAGTATTCGGAAAGCGCCGGTATTGCTATACTTATAGTATGATGTCGGTCATTGGGCGGTTACTATCCCAGTATTCTATTGGTCGACTCGGCATCACATGTCCTTTCTTTATTTATTTTATTGTTTTCACGAAAGGCGATTTGTGCACGCGATTATTGCGTGTGTCAGCTTACTTGATGTTCAGACTGATATGTATTGAATTATTCATAGAAGGTGCAGTTGATTACATAGGGTTGCGCAAGGTATGTTACCGCGCAGTCGATTTTTTAATATAGTCTGGGAGGCTGTGATGTTAGAAACCAGACCGGGCAATCCTGATCGTGATAGGTCTACGCGATGTCACGTGACTCCCTATGTTTGTAAACAAATCTACACGATAGAGTGGAGATTAATGAGATAATCTCATTTTCAATTAAAGGATTTACTGGTTAATGCACTGATTTTGTTGTGCAGACAGCGAGTGTAATTAGATTAGAATCAATATGAGATCAGTTATTCGTGGATTTTTAAAATATGTTGTGTAATGCTCCATATTGT
Source organism: Lissotriton vulgaris (assembly GCF_964263255.1). Classification (NCBI taxonomy): domain Eukaryota; kingdom Metazoa; phylum Chordata; class Amphibia; order Caudata; family Salamandridae; genus Lissotriton; species Lissotriton vulgaris. The sequence continues at coordinate 905,649,458 of NC_141698.1, forward strand.
ACGAATATGCATAGGGATACATACGTGTCGCTACATAGGCATGTTCTTACAATTGGCGAACACTTAACCACATTTTGCATAGTGGTTTTGAAGCCACGCTTGCCGCCTTTGACCTCGTTAACACCTGTAAATCCTAGCACAAGTATACGGACGGTGCAGTAAAAACGAGCTCGCTAAAGTACCCAGCTGTTAAATATACAAAACGCGGACCAGGCATACACGCTAACAAGTGTTAGTCCGTTGGTGCCATAATCTTTAACACCATTGATTCGAGCTATAAAACAACAATTAGATCGAGGTGACACTTTATCAACCGCTTCCTCTTTGCTTCAGCAACGTATACCTGTACTATTCTCATAATAACATTAAATAAACATGACGCCTTACCTATACTAGGTACATGGATAGAAATGTAACAATAATAATGACAAGCCAGTTAGCTAGAAATACCTGTTTTAATTAAAAATACCTTCCCTATAAATATAGAAAACTAATAGGGAGTGTATAATTTAAAATTAAAATTTAATACAACAAATGTGAACTATTAAGTGCAATCAGTATTTTAACAAACATTACACCTCTTTCCAAACCAGACAGTGGCAGGATAATCCCCACCACGTCAAGAAAATCACTATTGAGACACAAGCCCATTGAAAAGCTTGTGACTATATCTAGATGCCAGTCATTCTAAATCTGGGTGAGTATTATCTAGTCGAAACCGACACTTGAGAATCACTCCTTGAAATTTTATATGATAAATAGGGACTTCTCTCTACAGCATAACAGAAGCCCATTATCGGTGGCTCCTACTACCAGAGCAAGACCTACCCCCAAACAAACACAAGGTAGTGTTATGCTATATCTATTTGTGACCCTCACAGTAATAAGAGCACACAAATTATTGATTGTTATTTTAATATTATCCATAGAGACTACTACAGCGTATGTAAAACATCATGAACCGATAACAGTGCTTGACCGAATACTTATAACGGCACACAGCATACCAGGAATCATCTGGAACTCGTTATCAATATAAGGTAACTGTTAAGTTAATGGCGAGATGAAAAAATGTCCATATTACGGACATCTATCATGGTGAATACAAACTAGAACTCACCTAATGGTACTTCCCATATGTGTTTTAGCAATACCAATAAAATTAACTTGTAACTCTATATGATTAGCGCCAACTATCGAGTAGTGTAGCCAATTAACCGTGTTGTTTTGGAAAAAAGTCTTGTCTGAAAAATTGTAATTGCAAAAAAAGTAATTTTTTGTTTCTTTTTAGAACTTGGTCCTGAAGAAGGTTTACTATTGTTAGCCTGTAACCGAAACGCCGCGTCGACCCATGTTCTTTTGAACTTTTAACCTATGTTTTCTTTATGTGATTTTTTAATGTTGTAATGAAATGTTCAATATACTTTATGTATATCTTTTAAAATGATTTGTTATTACTGTGATAAGATGTTTACTTTTGAATAAATGCACAAAATACATATTTTTCCAAAACACCGTTTTCTGGTTTTTCTAATTCTCTAATTGTGATTTTGGTTTTTAATTATGAAATGTGTGTTATAGTGTTCCAACTCTGACAAACTTTTTTTGTGATTGACTATATTAGTTGGCTCATGCATTGTAATTCAGCCCTTTGCTTCTAAAACAATTGTGAGATTAGTATTGCTAAACATTGGGTCCTAATTTGGTACCACTATTCCACCACACACTATACGTCTGACAACAGACATGTGGACCAGTTGCCAACCCGTTGATTACATGTGCATCACTGCACACTGGGTCTCTTTTTCAGGGGTTAAAGCAAAGCTAAACGCAGGTGTTGACCCGGACAAAGTTTTTAAAGCTGCTCGGAAACATGCAACACTAGCCATGTTTGCCATGGAGAAAAGTCATACAGGAGAAAACATTTTGCATGAGTTTAACACAAAGGTCTTTCAATCGCTGTCCCCAAGAAAACGCATGATTGGTTATGTTTCCACAGATATTGGCGCCAATGTAGTTAAGGCCATGGATAAGGGTAACTATTTCAGAGTGCCGTGTTTGGCTCACTGCATAAACCTGGTTGGTAAAAAATTCTTGAGTGAAGAAAGTCGAGTGTGCGAGTTACTGACCACCTGCCGAAGAATGTGCACACATTTCAACCATTCTTTTAAGGCCCGGAAGCAGCTGAGGTGCCTGCTGTCAGACTTAAAAGGATACTCCTTGCGTACCGCACGGGAACAGAGATGTTGGCTCCCGAATCCACCCAGAGCAACCGGTCCGTGCTCGGTTGATTCAAGTCTCAAACTGATTACCCAGGGGGAAGGGGGAAAGTAGATAAAATAACAAAAGAGAAGAGATTTTCTTGGTTGGTTCTGCTCGTCAGCTCGATCCTCAGACCGCCACTGGCTCTGGATCCTGCAGGGAAAAATCTGGGTTAAGTATAACTAGTTACTTCCTCTACCTCCTTCAACTTCTCCCTATTGATTTTCACCTACCCTTTATTTCCAAGAGTCTTGCCCTCTCTTCTATTTTCTGTTTCTTGGCACTGGGTGGGCTGAGTTTCTAGATATCTCTTATCTGTAATTTATTACAGGGTTTCACTATTAGTTTCTCTACAACCTTATTTTGTCTCTCTTTGCTTCTAGTTTTTACTCTCTCCACACTCACTTTAACTTCTGCCCTCCTGCGCTGTTATCCTAGGTGCCTCTAATCTGCTTAAACCTCTTTAGTCTTTCCTGCAAGATAATTTACAATACACAATGGGTTACTGTTTATAGTTACACTGCAACTAACTAAATATTTCTTTTATGATATCACTAACTTACTTCCTCATCTAACTGTTGTAATGTTGTATATATTCATCCGTCTTTAATATTCTTGTCTTATTTCTTTTTCTTTTTTGCAGGTTGAGGAGTTGATAGCTTTTGTTCGAGTATACTAGCTATTTCCTGTTTTCTACAAGTTCTAGGCAAGGTAAGTATTCTATTGTCTTTTTATACAGTTCATATAATCGTTTTCAATACGTAGCCTTTACTTATCTTCTTGTTTCTTCCTTCTTTTTCTTAGGTGCTTCTCTGCCGATCTGTGGATGCTGAATCACTCGTGCTGCATCTTCCTGACGAGCCGCTGAACTCCGCTTCACAGCTACCGCGGGTCTTCAGCGCTCGTACGTAATTCTCTGACTGAAATTCTCTTACGCTTTTGAAACACTTCAGCGGAAGGCTTGGCGTTTCTTCACAAGGGGACTCTAAACGGGAATTAACAAAATACCGAGACCTCGTCTCCTAACAGGGTTTTACTGAGAACTGCGCAACTACTGCGAAACACTTCCACACCGGGTCGGGTCTTCAGTGAAGTGCGCAGGTTGGGACACGAGCGCACTTCACCTGGACTCGGCTAATGACCCGGGCTGAAACTAGACTGTGCGTTCCAATTCCGCTCTTGTGGCCAGTACGGCGGCCATCTTAGGGTTCCATTTCCGCACAAGTTCTGACCAGGTCTTCCTTACTTGGCTCAATTTGGCACAACTATGTACCTGCTGCAATATCACTGACACCTGGGGTCTTTGGGTTCTGACACCTGCAACATAAACGTAAACTGCCAGTGAAAGCACTCTTACAGGAGGTGGTAACATGTTGGAACTCAACTTTCTACATGCTTGAGCGTCTGTATGAGCAGTATGCGGTAGTCGATCAGTATTTCTTTAAACTGGGTACACCTATGATTGACCAGAGGATACAGGTGGAGCAATGGCAGCTAGTTAAAAGCATGACAGACATGCTTCGTCCTTTTGAGGTCTTCACGCGTGCAGTCAGCCGGGAGGACTGTAATTTGGGAAAAGCTATCCCATTGTTGCGCATGCTAGAGCACCAACTGAAGGCAGTGTCTTCTACGTTTCAAAAAGATGGAAAGCAAGAAGCATTTGAGTTGGCGGAGAAGTTATTACAGCGCCTACTTTGCGATTAACGTCTTCAAAAGATCCACACAGAACAGCATTACATTTGTGCTACTATTCTGGATCCACGGTACAAAAAGGCAGTGGCAGTCAGAGTATTCTTTCCTTTTGATGACGCAGATGTTACAAAGTACAAACATCGGCTAGCTGTGTCAGCCAGTCGGTTTGAAAGAGAACGACAGGAAATTGAAGGAAAAGGCAGTACATCAGCATCAGCAGGCCATCGGGAGTCAAAAAAATCCACTTCTACATCTGTGACTGTGGCAGAAGTGAGTAATTTTCCCTCTCAGCCGTTAAAGACACCAGCAACCGTATCATCTGCACCAGACACAACAGTAACATTGCGGAAGAAGAGGATTGGCTAACTCAGCTTGGGTTTGCTTCTCAAAAGGTCCCAGAAAAAAGTAAGCAAAGTGGGGGAACCCTGGAGAACCTTGAGTAGATGGTGCAAGACTATCTGAATGACTCAACAGAGGTCTATGTTCATGATGACCCATTGGCGTATTGGCATAGGAAAAGAGATGTGTGGCCAGAGATCACCAACCTGGCTATAAATTACTTGTCTTGCCCACTCGCAAGCGTGTCTTCTGAAAGTGTTTTCAGTGCTGCTGGTGGCATTGTAACTTTCAAAAGGACCCGCCTCTCGCCCAAAAATATGGAGAGGTTAAAAATGATCAAGATGAATCAGCACTTCATACCACCAGATTACCAAATACGAGAATGCACGCAGAAAGAAGATGAAGAGGACACCAACTTAGATGAGGCGATTTCTTCTCTGTTAACTGACCTACTCCCATCTGAATCCGCAGAGTTTGAGGACGAGCTCTTCTTCCCTGACACCGAGCCTTGAAAATGAGTCAATGAAACACTAACTTTCTTTTTCGTCCTTATTCACTTTTGTTCCTGTGTGTCTGTCTTTCTTTGTTTTGCAAAATCTATATAAAAAAACTTTAATCACCTAATCAAAAAACAAGCCCATCAGCAGAACTGTCTTCACTTATTTGCTTATTGATTTGAAGGTGCCACAGTCTGCATTCCTCAGGTTCACAAGTTCACAAGAACATGCTCCTCTATCCTCCTCCTCCAGACTCCTATTTCCCTCAAAGCAGATGACTGGATTATGCCCAATGAAGAAAGACTCTGCACTTGTGGGGGTGTTCTACTTCTTTGCGGGTGAGTTGACGGGTCTGGGACATTGCTGTGAAGGTCTAATACCGGATAAAAGTGGTTTGGAGAAAATCGGAGCAGAAAACGTTTTTGCGCTTTTGATCACTTGCCTGTCTTTGGGGTGCTGTTTGGCAGGCTTTTAGGTTGTTGGGGGTGGATTTTGGGGTCTAGTAGCACTGCTGGCACAGTCTAATGTTGATTGCATTTGTTTTTCAGGAAATCCATGGTGGAAAAGGGGAGTTAGGGCCTAGCTGCACAGCGTATTTGGACTGAATTGAAGGTAGGCCCATTTTTGCTTTTTGCCTGTTTGGGGGTGTTCTGCTTTTTTGCGGGTGGCTGCAGGGGTCTGGGGGCATAGCTCGGAAGGTATAATATTGGAATCAAGTGTTTTGGACCAAATCCATGGTGAAAAAGTTTTTGCGTTTTTGCTCACTTGCCTGTCTTTGGGGTGCTGTTTGCGGGGCTTCCAGGTTTTTGTGGGTGGGTTTTGGGGTCTGGGAGCACTGCTGGTACAGTCTAATGTTGATTGCATTTGTTTTTCAGGAATTCCATGGTGGAAAAGGGGAGTTAGGGCCTAGCTGCACAGCGTATTTGGACTGAAATGAAGGTAGGCCAATTTTTGCTTTTTGCCTGTTTGGGGTGTTCTGCTTTTTTGCGGGTGGCTGCAGGGGTCTGGGGGCATAGCTCGGAAGGTGTAATATTGAAATCAAGTGTTTTGGACAAAATCCATGGTGAAAATGTTTTTGCGTTTTTGCTCACTTGCCTGTCTTTGGGGTGATGTTTGGGGGGCTTCCAGGTTTTTGTGGGTGGGTTTTAGGGTCTGGGAGAACTGCTGGCACAGTCTAATGTTGATTGCATTTGTTTTTCAGGAAATCCATGGTGGAAAAGGGGAGTTAGGGCCTAGCTGCACAGCGTATTTGGACTGAATTGAAGGTAGGCCCATTTTTGCTTTTTGCCTGTTTGGGGGTGTTCTGCTTTTTTGCGGGTGGCTGCAGGGGTCTGGGGGCATAGCTCGGAAGGTGTAATATTGGAATTAAGTGTTTTGGACCAAATCCATGGTGAAAAAGTTTTTGCGTTTTTGCTCACTTGCCTGTCTTTGGTGTGCTGTTTTGGGGGCTTCCAGGTTTTTGTGGGTGGGTTTTGGGGTCTGGGAGCACTGCTGGCACAGTCTAATGTTGATTGAATTTGTTGTTCAGGAAATCCATGGTGGAAAAGGGGAGTTGGGGCCTAGCTGCAGAGCGCATTTGAACTGAATTCCAGGTAGGCCCAAGGTTTTCTCAGTGTGGCTTTTCCCGGTGTTGGACCTAGTGTTGCCAAGTCACATAGGGTAGCCTGGCCTAGGGTAAGACAGTCAGTTCCTAGAAGCACAAGTGTAAAGCTTGCGCACCACCCAGCAGTAACTCAATGCACTTCCACTCAAAAACGACACTAACCAATTTTGTGGAAAAATATGGACTGGTTTATAAAAATAGTTTTGTTTCACTTTATCTTTTTCACACCATTATTTTCCTTATACTCCTTTCCACTTTTAGGATTTGGGTTCACATTACAAAGTCATTCTATACTTTCTTCATCAATTACATAGGAGCTCAGCATTAACTTTTACCATGCCTAAAAGAAGTTGGCATATAGACAGGTTTTACAACAGATTAAACGTTACTGGCAATTTCTAAGAGACCTTCACCTCGAAGAAAGGGTTCTCTACCACCTCCTCCTTAAACATATGAAACAGGCATTATAAATTCTAGAAACCAGCAAATATTATTCTTTCTAACATCCAGATTGAACCATACATTTAATTCTCTTAGTAGCAACTTGGCATTAGAAGGTTCAGTTATCACTTGTACATAGCCCCTGCAGGATGCCTGCTCAATTCCACCCATGGCTCACCCTGCTAGATTCAGTCAAATGCCCAATTAGGGTCTTGAAGTTGTGCTCTTTTCCTGATAGGGATTTTAGCAATATCTCATTCCCTATTTAACTTCCTCATTTTAACTAAAAGCACTGTTAAACGTTTTCCCCCAGGCTTATCTCCAGTCAACCTCAGCGCTCTATTCTTTTCTTGGGTCCGCGCTGGTAGCTGGTATGGACCCAGGCTCTCCCTCACCAAGCTCCGTTAGGCACTCACCGCAGCACTCTGGATCTGACGAGCTTTCTGACCTGGTGTGGGCCCACGGAACAGCTGCCGATGCTGGGGTCACCCCGCACTTCTCACCGCAGCGCTCCTTCTGGGTCAGAGGCCATTCAGCGCCGCCCGATACACTCCTCGCAGAGCGGCACCCACGAACCTGCGCACTTCACGTCATCGAGGCACTGCTCCCGGCGCCCTCACACGGCTGCTGGGCCTGCACAGTGAACGATGAGGAGACACTGCCCCCGGCGCTCACACACGGCTGCTGGGCCTGCTCAGTGCTCGATGAGGAGACACTGCTCCCGGCGCTCTCTCGCAGGCGGCTCCTTCCTCGCTGTCTACGCCCGCCGACGGTCCCGCCTCCTCCGATCAGCTTCCTCTGACTCTGCTCCGCCTTCCCCTGTTAACTCACAGAGGAACTCAGCGCCAGACAAGGCGCCCACGAGCTCACTGGATCCCTGCGCAGGGAGACCTTAGCGAGAGACCAGTCAGCTTCTCACAGAAAGGTGAGGATGAATTAAGCTCCGCCGTTTCCAGGTATGATCCGGCAGCTTTTGGGTTTTTCGCCTCTTCAGTAGCGACTCCTCACACACAGACGCCTGAGCCTTTTTTAGGAATTCTCATGGGTTGTTCAAGAGCTTCCAGGTGGGGACCATCACGGCAGGGTTCGGTCAGTACTAGGTGGGGACGGGTCAATACAGGAGACCGGCTGGCCCGCAGGTCAATCCCACTCCTAGTAAGGACTATCCTCCTCCTCAGAGTTGCCTCTCTCCTCAACAGTCCCACTCTGTGAATTCACTAGACACCTCTAAAATGGCTGCCCAGTATTCCGACTTATATAGGCTGCCCATCAGAGGTCCAGAAGGGACCAGAAGGTTCTGGAATGCCCTATTCTATCCTATGGGTCAGGTCTCAGGTGTGACAGTTATGGCAGTTAATAGCCACCATTTTAGGTATCCTCAGTTTTTAGTCAGAAAAGGCACCTAGGCCTCAAGGAAAAGGACCACGAGGGCAAAGAGCACCTAACCCCTAGGACAACACCGTAAAAATAATCCAGTGGACACAAAAAGGGAAAACGGTATGAGGGGCAAAAAGGGGGACAAAATAAATAATAAATAGGAGGGACTACCCAAAGGCAGGCAGGTCTAACACCCGGGTTTTGCCTTTTAGCTTGTTGGGGGGGTTAAACTTGTTTTCACCCGGGTTGACAGTTCTGGGGCCATTGCTGGGAAGGTCTAATACCCGAAAGAAAGTGTTTTGGAGACAATCCCTGGGGAAAAAGTTTGTGCATTTTCTGAGATTTTGCTCACTTTACCGTTTTCGGGGGGGCTGTTTGTGGGGGTTCCTGGTGTTTGTGGGGGGGGGGGGTTTGTGAGTCTTGGAGCAATGCTGGGTATGGATACTTTTGCTTGCTTGCAAGTGGTTTGAATACAATCCATGGTGGGTAAGGGGGGATTTGGGCCTACTTTACTTTCAAAGTATGTTTTGTCACCATTTTCTACTAGGCCTCGTTTTTGGAGATCTGATTGGGGGTCTTCTACATTTTTGCGACTGGGTTTAGTAAGGGTCTGGGAGCACTGCTGGGAAGGTCTAATTTTGTTCTAAAACACAGTTTACAGTACACCTAGCTTGAGGGGAAAGATCCGCTAAATTAATTCACCCATACTTATTTATCCTTCAAAAGGAGACGCAGACAGAGTACGCACTTTCAAAAATATTGTACTGTCTATTAGGAAACTCAAAGTGTGACTTTTTGCACTACACAGCGTACATACCTTATATTTATTTGTCAGTGGTGTTCTAATATCACTTCCTGTTTTTCCATCAATAATTACAGGCCGGGTTTCAGCCTGTGCAATGGGAAAAAAAGGATGAAGTCAGGCTTCACATTAGCGAGCCACAATTCAGCATCCGCCAGGCAGGGAGTGGACAGGGTTTCTTCTGGTCACCAGCATTGATGGACCGAGCGTCAGATGGAATGGAGGAGTCTCGCTAATAAGAGGAATGGATGGATGCATGCAACTTACCAAATTCAACAGGACAACTACAACAACATACAGATACAGTACCCATTCTTTTCTAATTATCTTTTAAGTAATGTTATTGCTGTGAACTTCTATGAGTGTGGCTCTGCATTTCTTTGATCTCTGCTTCTAAATTCATCCCTACAGCCATTGTATAGGTTTTACTTCTGCTATTTTTTAAACCTAATTTAATGTAAGAAGTGTTTCTCTGAGTGCAGAGATAGGCAAGTGAAAACGCATAATTATTACTGCAGCCCTGTACTGTCGCATTCTTTCATTCACGGTTGTCGAAAGTACTACTTACTTTTCAGTAACCATGCATGCAGTAGTGCATGCACTTCCTTTATGTCACTTAAAAGATTTAAGGATAGCTTTGTACCCAAAGATTTGTTTATCTTCAATTATTGTTTGTCCATGCTGTGCTTTTTTTTTCTTCTCTCAACAAAACTTTCCCAAAAACCCCCATTCCCATCCATTTTCCAAACCCTAATCCTCTTTCCCCGGGCTGTGTGGTTTTGATTGATGTGTGACTAAATGACAGAAATAATTCCACACACTTGCTGGGGAGGATAAGGTCATAGCAACAGGCTGGTGAAGGAATCCGAGGATATATTCTTAGTCAGCTTGACACAGAGTCACTATTGGCAAATGAAAGCAGATTTTCATGTGCGCCATCAACTTGATTGGTCATCAAGAACATCCTCCTCCTAGACGTGGCAAATTATTACGCTGCTGTGTCCTTCACCTTCAGTACTATTTCTTGTAGTAGTAGCCAATGTCAAAGAAATTCATCGCAAGTACTAATTATACTTTCAATACTTTACCATTTGTTAGGCTACATTGTGGCACTGTTCTAGTGTACTGTCACCTGCTATATTCTCTATCGTACCATTCTAATGCTATGGTAAGGACAAACAAAGTTTCATTTTCTTTTTTTTCATATGCTGCAACTGCCACTGTGTAACACCACTAGTACCACCGCAATGATGACATTTCATCCGCCCAGGATTGCCAACCTTAATCGCCATTTCCCGTGCAGCCAGCCCTGTGCCTAGCCCTATTTCCAAACACAAATTACAGGTAAGATAAGCGTTTGGGGGGAGGTAGTATAATGGAGTATTAGGAGAGAGGAGAGACTGACGGTAATACTAGTAAAGTCCTAAGACTATTGAATTCACTTACTCTTTGAGAGGCACTTAGTTTTGAAAACATTTGGGCAATTAGTAATTAATTACACAACTTGAATCAAGATGCCACTTACGTTTCAGGAAAAGAAACTTACTGTTAAACCCCCACCCACCAGCCTCAAAAGCAGTAAAAAAAAAACACGTATGCTAAGATAAAGTTTAAAGTATATTTAAATATCCCTAACATAAATAATCTCTGCAAGACCCAACCCAACCCACCCCCATCCCTAACCCCAATGAATGTCTGTGAAAAGTCCAGAAAACCCAACTCCCAATTCCCACCCCCAGAAGTCTTTAAAAAAGGGGCAAGGGACAGTCTCCTCCTACTGCTGGCTGCTGTTCACTTTTCGGGCCAGGTCGGCATGCTCCTGGCGGAGGGTCTCAAGCAGGGTTTTGGTGTTTAACAGCTCCTGCTCGAGGTAGGACACCCTAAGTGAAAGGCGGTGCAACCTTTTTTTGGTAGTGCTGTGGGGGGCAGCTGATTTGTTTGCTTCTCGGCGGTGGCAGGTGGCTGCGGTACCCCGGCTCCGTACCGCTGGAGACCTGCTGCGCTTGCATTGCGAATTTGTGAATACACAAATACGCGAATCGCGAATTTACAAATTTCGCCCATAAACTTAGAAACAACTGCAAGGCCTAATTAACATTCAAATGGTCTTTTAAAGACCTGTGAAATGTTCGGTGCGGCTCTGTGTGTGCCCGGGATCTGTCTCATCCCAGTCTGCCACACACGACTGGGGGGGCTGAAGCCCGGTGAGTCCAATGGGTGTTGCGCGCCTGATATATATATATATATATATATATATATCCTCAAAAACTGCTTCAAAGCCCTTTTGCCATCCTGGTGAAATGGCATTTTTTTCCAATATTTGATATATATATATATGTTAACGCCGGCGCTGCTCCTTCCGTCTCCCCTCACCCTTGGCAGAGGATCACTGCAGCCGGCGGAGCACACCGGATGTTTCCTCCATAAATCAATGAAATGAAGCGATCACTCAGAGTTGTACTCTCATCAGAAGATGGTTTATTCAGTAACGCGTTTAGCTTGCACAGCAAGCTTGATCACACACTGCATTGTGGGTACTGACTGCTATACATACAGAATATAGAAATCAACAAAGGACAAATTCAGGTTAATCCACCTATACACAAATGTGGCATCCATTTTTAGTGGTAAATGTTTACTAACATTCTTCAACAAAACCCTTCCATCTTTCTTGACATACTCGGTGCCCATGAGTTATGCTACTATCTGATGTTGAGAGCACAGATTTCTCAAAAGTACACTTAAATGTATGTGAATCAATCTACAAAGTAGAGGGTAGAGCATTGGAAGACCATCTGCTCGCCTCCAAGGAGCCCCTTCTATTAGAGGTGGAGGCGGCGGCTCTTGCCCATTCTACCTGGATTGACAAAACCTGTGACATCCTCGCTCCTCCAAAACTGCGTCTTCTGGTCAGGGCCGATAGTCACATCATTGGTGACCGTCTTTACTAACATGCTTACAACAGGAGGTTTCCCAGCATGATGTGCTGGAAACATGCCTCCATTTTGCCCCTACTTAAAAAACCAAACTTGGATATTAGGGACCCAAATAGCTATCGCCAGATAGCAAGGCTCCCTCTACCAGCTAAACTAATAGAAAAGGCCCTGAATACTCAATTAAGCTCCTTCCTTGCGGCCACTCAAACCCTTGACCCCTCCAAGCACGGTTTCAGACCTTACCATAGCACAGAATCCGCCCTCATTAAAACAACTGAGGAGATCAGAGAGGTGACTGATGCGGGAGGGAGGGCTGCCCTGGTGTTGCTGGACCTCTCCGCGGCCTTCGATGCGGTCCACCATGGGATCTTACTCGACCATCTGAAGGCCTGCGGAGTACAAGGGAAGGCACTCGACATACTTAAAGCCTTCCTGTCTGGCAGAGTCCAAAGTGTGGCGTTAGGAGACTATGAATCAAAACCTTTCATCCTGCCCTGTGGAGTTCCTCAAGGCACGTCCCTGAGCCCCACGTTATTTAACGTTTATGTCAGCTCATTGGCTCCAGTAATCCGGGCCTTTGGCTTTGATCTTACATCATATGCTGACGACACCCAGATTGTGGTGTCTTTACTACCAGGGATGGAAGAAGGAGTAGCAAGGAATTTTCAGGACTGTATGCTGGCGATTGGAAACTGGATGGCAGTCAACTGCCTTAAACTAAATTCAGTTAAAACTGAAGTCATAGTATTTGGGTCAAATACTAACTTTTGGAGCCCAAACTGGTCGCCAGAGCAGATGGGCAAGGTTCCCACCCCAGTGGCTAAGGTGAAAAACCTGGGGGTCTTGATCGATGACCAACTTACCTTTCGTCCCCAGGTCAATGCGATATCTTCCTCTATTGCCTATTTGCTCAAATCCATCCGTAAGATCCTTCCATTTATTCTAGGCAGTGACAGAAAAACAGTGGTCACGACGCTGGTTATGGCAAGGCTGGACTACTGCAATAGTCTATTTCTTGGTGCCCAACAAGAGGTACTCAATAAATTGCAGGTATTACAAAATGCAGCTGCCAGGCTTATATTGGGGATCCCAAAATGTGTCCCTGTGTCCCAGGAGCTGGCTAAACTCCATTGGCTCCCAATGCGAAAGAGGATTCTTTTTAAAGCATAATGCCTAGTATTCAAGACCTTACAAGGCAAGGGACCCTTATTCTTTCGACAGTATTTTCATTGGTACTGTCCGACTAGAAATTTCAGATCAGCAGACCTGGGGCTGATCGCCGTGCCTCGTATTAGGAGAGCACGCTGGGGAGGCAGAAGCTTTGTGCTGGGCGTAACCAAAGCCTGGAATGCCTTGTCCCAGGCCCTCAGAAAAATGACGGACCTTGTGGCCTTCAGAAGAACATTAAAGACATGGCTGTTTACCAAATGATTCCCGATCCTCCTCTACCTTAGGAGTGACACTTAGCGCCAGGACACCTATGGGTAACAGAGCGCTGTACAAATGCCAAAAAATAAAAAATAAAATAAAATAATCTATTCAAATCAAGGACTGTATGCAGGTAGTAAATTCATTTGTGTCAAGGTGTCACTGTGGCCAATTCTATCGCATAGTCCAATAATTAACAAAAACTGACAGATGGATAGTGTGGAGTCGATACACCTGTACCGAAAAAGCTGCCATTATACCCAGGTAAAGCTCGGAATATGCAGTTGAAAAGCAACGGTGTGCTTGGCAAGTGCCAGTACCGAACACAACTGCCCAGGGTCATGTAGCTGTGTAGTTTACTCGGCAATCCCCTAGATGGAATGTAATGGTACATATGCTCCTCGAACGGCAAGTACCTGAACTAAAAACGGGTAGGAGGGAGGTGCCCTTAAGCCCTGTTACTCATACTCATGCTACCCTCAGCAAGTGCACTATTGTACGGAGACAAGGCTACAAGTTAATACCACTCTAATGTACTGAAGTATGCAGAACCCTAAAAACCATCAATCCGCAAAAAGACAATGAGAAAGTGAAATCATCTACTATCTCCCCATCAATCGTTTCACCGTAGATGAGCAAATCTGATAATCAAGATAAAAGAGAATCTTTTATCTGTGGGTGCTGCCCTCCACTGTAGTGATGTCAAAGAAATGGTTAGGGGGCGGGTATTCTATTGTGGAACAGATCCTCTAAGTCGACCCCTTCCTTTTCTCCTGTGATTAAAAAAAGAAAAAAATATGAGTTATTCTCACAGTTGGGGTTAAGATCCTTCAACTTACTTAGGTTACATGGATTTAAGTGCATACAGTTAATCACAAATAAAACAAAATGAAACAGGTCCTAGGGCGAATAAGGAGGACATTTCTCATTATTACTATTCATGCAGATGAATACTTATTTCCTTGTCGTGGTTAAGCCCATCAGGGCTTTTGACTTGTAAATTGATTATATGCCAGACTCCCTCTTATGTTGGTGCAGAACTCTATTCCATCCTATAGGAGAGTAGGGTCTGCTTCCTATGTTCCTCCCACTTTTTGCTGTGATTCACTGTTTTTTAGGTGCATCCAAGGCCTACCAGGGGCTGCAGCACAAATTGTGCCACCCCTGGCTAGCCATCCAAACTGACACCACAGGCTGAACACTCCGCTTGGGCAAGGTGGTGTAATCACCCCTTGCTTAGATATACTATTCCTATATCTACCCTTATATATAGACACATATATACCTATAAGTCACTCACATGGCAGGCCTTGACAATCCTGAAGGCAGAGTGCCTGGTTTTATGTGGGATGGTGCTTGAGCATGAGCTGAGCCTGTCTACAGCTTTCGGAACAATGTCCTTATAGCTGTTCTATGATATAGCCATATCAGATACTCTTAAGTGCATTATAATCCTCGCGGTTAATGCTAACTTTGGTTTAGCTTTATCAAAGCATGTTGTGTAAGGTGTCAAACACTTTGGAATACCACCCCCCTGCAAGTCCGGGCGGCAGGGGTAGCATTCCACCCTTCTAGAGGGAGAAGACATGTAGTTACTGCTTTACCCGGTTAAAGTTAAACAGAGCCTAAGAATCACTAAATGGATGCTGCTGCCACAGACACGAGTCTGGCCTCCTGCTGCTGGAAAAAACTCCAGAAGGGGAGGCCTGGACAATAGGTTTCCTGTTGAAGGAGGTGCTAGCACCTCCCCAGACAGCCTGTAGTGGATTGGGGCAGGGTGTGTTCAATGGAAAGATGCTTTTCCAGACACTGCCTGGGGCACACAAGGTGCTCAATGCATAGCCCGGTTCAAACCAGTTGCTGGGGCACTCCAGCCCCAGCTCTGGCACAAAACTGGACAAAGAGAAAGGGGTGTAAGCACCGCCTTCTCAGGTTCCACCCATAGGAGGGACCTAGCAGGTAATCCAGCCCCTTAGTTTGGTATAAAGTTAAGAGCTGTGTCTAGAGACATTAGGTTATCCTGCAAAGAAACTCTGAAACACACTCTTGGACCTTCAATGTTCCATTTCGACTGGAAGACTGAAGACATCTCCCTTGTGGTCAAGGAGTGACCACCCTGTGCAAACAGGCACCATCAGTAACTTGCCAATTTGCTTTGTCGATGCTCCCGCCGGAACCCGAAAACTTAGCAATGCAGGAACTGGACTTCCAGACTTCTCTGACTCTGACCCACATCCACAGCAAAGCTGAGACCCGTGGCGGGCATGAGAGACGTGGGACCAGACATCCTGGAGTACCTGCTTTTTGCTGCCTTTGCATCTTCTGAGGTTTCCTCGAAGTTGTGCATTGGGGTTTGAGAAGCTCCAGACCCAAGCAGCATTTGCACCGAAGCTCAGCCCTCCACACTCCACAAGTGCTGCATGGGGCCTGCACCTGCATTCCAGCTTGACATGTCTTCATGGTTGCTAGTCCATTAGCTAGTGGCCCCTCCGAAGACATCTTTGCAAAACTACACTGCTTGCCTGGTTGCTCCAGGCTTGCTCCAGCTTCCCTCTGAAAGAGAAGCTCCCCAGACCTTGCTGGTCTGAACAGAAGCCAATCTTCCTATCCTGCATGGATTGCATTTGCCAAGGTTTGTTGGGTCTAATCCGGATACCGATGCTGCCAACAGCTAGATACGTTATGGGTCAGCTTGACTCCAGCTCTTGGTTGTTGTCAACGCCTCCTGGTCCTCGTGGCTGCAGAGACAAGCTTTACCTCTTCACCTGATTGCATCTCGATATCGCCTGGTTCCTTCCTGGTCACTGGCTAGTGACCCAGACTCTGTCCCTCTGCTTTCAGGTTCTTCACTGCTCTGATCCACCCTTGGATCCACCTGGACACTTTCCTCCCAGTGCTTGCAGAACTTTCTTGCAGCTCTCCATAGGATTCAGCGGCGAAACCCGACACAAAAGAACACCTATGCAACCGGCTTCCCTGGATGAGGTAACTCGAGTACTCCGGTGCTCCTGTGGGTAATAACTATCCAAGTGTCCTAGTTTAACAGGGTTTTCCCGTAGTCCATCCGGAAGTGTCCAAAATCTATTACTTTGTGACTTTTACGTTGCCATTGAAACTCTATGGTAACCCGCGTGTGTGCTTAGACACTGCACACGCTTCCAGTGGGCCTTGGTTGTTCAGTGTAGCCCCAGTGATTTCCCAGGCCCTAGGCCTACTCACCTTTCCTGAAGTGGTTCTTTTACCACTTACTTAGTATATGGTTCGTGAGGCCCCTAGAGCAGAATTGTATTTGTGCAATTTATGGTATGCTTATTGAGTAACTTGTGCTGTATCTCGAACTATGACCTCATAAAGAGTGCAGAGGGGTTGTGTTAGTAATAAATACATATATATTTTATATATACCTTGTGTGGTGTCCTATCATTTGATATTCAAGGGATTATTATTGGTAAAACAGTTAGCTTCACATACTCTCTGAAGTTTTAGCCTAAGACTGCTTTGTCCATGCTACCACTAGGATAGCTGGTCTATAAGGTTGACTTTACAACCATCACCATAAGGGTTGTTTAGACTGGTGCAAGGTGCCCACTAGAATAGTGGACATCATCTACCAGGCCAACTTCTCACATTGGTGTGTAGCGGTTGGGATAAGAGCTTGCTGATTGTTTTACCATAATAACTTGAGATATCATTTGAAAGATCACATTAAGGTACCTAGAGGTACATTTAAATCAAGTCTTAAATACTTAAGTTCTACTGAACTTAGTTGTTGTGGAGCAAAGGGCCTAGCACACCCTGGCTACAACTCCTAGAGAGGTTTAATAGATAACACTTAGTGTAGGTAGGTGCACACACCACACCTCACTAGATCATGTCTCTGAGAGCAGAACCTAGTGGATCTCTCCCAGTAGAAGTTGACCCTCACAGGGCACCTTCTAGATATGATATCTTTACCTTCCATGAGCTGAGACGCTTATGCACAACTAAAAAGTTGAAACAAGGTTCAAACCCTACCCTCAGGCACCTGATAGAAATCTTAGAGGAGCATGATGCTAAGAAAGCAGTTAACCCAGGTCCTTCTGGCAGTACAGAGGAGAGTCATCCCTCAGCATAAGATTCCCCTGATCTCAATCTAGATGATGATGATGAAGTGGATGATGATGCTGAAGAGGATGATGATCAGGTCTAAGTAGGAGAACTTAACCAGATCAACCTAAGCCTACATGGGGCTGGAGGGGGCATAGCCCCATACAGACCCCCAAGCAGGCTTGACCTTGTGCCCAGAAGATCCCTTTCCAGGGAATCTCACCACTCTGGTGACTCAATAGGGTCAGATGCCTCTGCTCTCAGGAGAATGACTTCCCCTCAGAGAAGAGAGCATGAAGCAAGGATGAGAGAAGTCAAGCTTAGGATCCAGAGGCAAGAACTTGCCCTGGCCAAAGAGACCCTGGCTTTCGCAAGAGAGCAACAGTTAAGTGGGTTAGAACCCACTGGTGTCAGCAATACCTCTAGAAGTAGGGAAGGGTCATATGACCATAGAAACCTAAGTATGATTGTCCCTGCCTACAAGAGTGGGGATGACATCCACAAATGAATAACTGCTTTGGAGAGGGCCTGCAAAGTCCAGCAGGTACCCCAGAGTCAGTGGGCAGCTATACTCTGGCTCTGCTTTTCTGAAAAAGGTAGAGATAAGCTCCGTACAGTTAGTGATAAGGATGCTGACAATTACAAAGTCCTGCAGAGTGCTATGATAGTTGGGTGTGGCTTAACCACTGAGCAGTATAGGTTGCTGTTCAGAGACACCCAGAAGGCACAGACTCAGGACTGGACTGACTTTGTTGATTGTGCCACTAAGGCTCTGAAAGGCTGGTTGCTGGGCAGTAAAGTTAATGGCTATACAGGATTGTATATTTTGATCATGAGAGAGCAAATACTTAACAACTGTCAGAACCAGTTATTGCATCAACACCTGGTTGACTCTGATCTGACCTCTCCACAAGAATTGGGAAAGAAGGAAGACAAATGGGTCAGAACCAGGGTGAGGCAGAAGGTACAGAACTAAGGTGGTGATCACAAGAAGCAAGACCAAAAGAGTGGGGATCAGAAAGCAAAAGACCAGAAGTCTTCGCCAGGTCACCAAAAAGCTTCTAATGAGGGGGGTTCCAAGAAATCCAAGAAGAAAGAAGGTCCAAAAAAACCCTGGTGCAATTTTTGAAAAAGTAATACTCACTGGATCACTGATTGCACCAAAAAGGAAACAGCTCCAGCCACCATTGCCCCAAAGCAACTGTTCTCCCTAGTGCAGCTAATGGTGGTGGTTCTCAACAGAAGGGTGTAGTAGGGTTAACCCTGGAAACTGAGATGGACTCTGGCCTAGTCAGAGTACCAACTCAAGCTGTCCTTGTCTGTGATGTGGACATGGCTATGTCCTCTACTGTGAGCCCCAGTAACCTGGGCAAGTACAGACAGACACATTTAATCAATAATAAAGTGGCTCAGGCCTACAGGGACACATGTGCCAGTGTCACCATGGTGATGCCTAACTTTGTGGACCCTGGACAGATCATAATAGGTGATAATTGCCTAGTGACCAATGCTAGCAATGTCACTACCAGCCATAGTAGGCAGTACATAAAGAACCAGGACAAGAGATAAGTAGCAACAACTTTTTTTTATTTTATTTAAAATTAATAATTTAATTAATTAAAATAAAATGTAATTAATATTAATTAATTAAAATACTTACCCATACTTGCGTTGTAATGGCATGCGTTGTAATAGCATCTGGGATGTAATGGCATGCGTTGTAATAGCATGCGTTGTAAGGAATGTTGCGTTGTAAAAGTTTCGTTATAATGGAAGTGCGTTGTTAAAGTTGCGTTGTGATGGCTGTTTCCCATGGTAAACTGATGGAAATACTGAATAATTACAAGAAGATGCTGAGGGAAGCGAAAACAGCGTATAATGAAACAATCTGAACAAAACTTTGGAGGCAAGTAAATTGCCAAACAGCACGGAATTCTGGGGCATCATAAATAATCTGACAAAGGGTTCAAGACTGCAACAAGAAGCAGGAATCGGAGAAAAAATATGGATTCAACATGTCCAAAACCTGTACAGCAGCCTGAAGCACGAGAAGTGAGCTACGGCGACAACAGACTTGGAATCATCTCAAAATTAATGACTTGATGCAGAAAAAATCACCACCCAGCCCTAGGCAGTACATAAAGAACCAGGACAAGAGATAAGTAGCAACAAATCAAATAACCTGATTGACACCAAACAACTAAGAGGAATAATAAAACAATTAATAACAGAGGGGGCAGCTAGTCCAAATGGGCTTCCCAATGCGCTCTTTAAATACGCTCCGGATTTCTGGGCAGATTATCTCATGCCTCTTTTTAATCAGATTTACAGACAGAACAACATACCCAAATCCTGGAAAGGGAATATAATTCACCCAATATTCAAACAAGGAGACCATAGTAAGCCTGGAAACTACAGATTGATATCCTTGATTGACGTAGAGGCCAAACTCTACGAATCATGTCTCCTAGGTCATCTTCAAGATTGGATGGATGAAAAGAACATAATCCCAAAATTTCAAACGGGTTTTAGGTCAGGGATGGGCACCAGAACAAATCTGGATATCTTGGCACTCTTACCTGAAAAAGCGGCAAAAAAGAAAACTCAGTTGTATGCATGTTTCGTCGACCTGAAGTCAGAGTTCGACAGATTCAGCAGAGATTGTCTCTGGGAAAAATTAAAAGCATGGGGGTTACCAAGTAACTTATTAGACACAATAATCACCTTATACAGTGAAACCTCGGCAAGAGTGAAATTAGGCACTGGGAGAAGTGCAATTGCCAATATTCAAATGCAGCCAGGCCTACAAAAAGGCTCCATTCTGACTCCGAGCCTATTTAACTTGGTTCTCGCAGACATCATTAAATACATGGACGCAGCCGATTGTCATCCGGAAAACTTGGCGAAAGAGCCAATTCCCTTTTTACAGTACGCAGATGATGTTGCGGTGTTGAGCCAAAGCCCAATTGGATTAGAAAGAGCAATAAACAACTTAGCAACTTATTTGGACAAGGAAAACCTGGAACTAAACAAAGAGAAAACCAAGGTTATACGCCTAGTGGACCCTAAAAAAACAAAGTTCAAATGGCTCGTAAAAGGGGGAACTGTAGAAGAGCAAGCTTCCTGCAAATACCTCGGCATAAAATCGGGGCGGGGTTCAACATACAAGGAACACAAAATAGACCGAATAGCAAAAAGCGCAATCGTTAATCTTCGCATATAGATTACTGTACATTGTCATATGGCCTAGCGATCTGGTGCGCCAAGGAGGCTGGCCTGTTAAACGAACTTCAGATAAAAGTTTACAAGGCCATTTTCAATCTACCAAAGTGTGCCTCCCCAGCTCAGGTTCGTCTGGAATTTGGCCTCCAGAATCAGAAATTCCGGGGCATGAATGGCTTTGTGAAGCTATGTCAAAAGTTTCGCTCTTCCAAGCTTGTCTCATTGAATAGCCTTTGCTGGGAAGAAATTTAAAACAAGATGGATCAAAAAACACCAAATTCATGGGGAGTGCAAAATCTTTGCCGGAGCTTGAAATACAAATAGCATGGAACAGCACGGCAGACCGGGCAAACTTAATTAAATCTGTTAATGATGCAGCGAAGAAGAAATCTTTTTTTGAAGATAAAACAGCAATTTCCAAATGTCGGCATGGGTAGACAGTAGGGAAACTGTTGGACTTCGGTGAGGTTACATTTATTATTCCCACTCCAAACAACACAGGTGTAAGGAAAGTGTTGCACTTCAGAGAGGTTAAATGTACTATTTCTACTCCAGTCAGTGCAAAAGCAAGGAAAATGTTGGACTTCGTACGGGTTAGGTTTGCTATTCCCTCTCCAGTCTATCCAACAGCAGGGAAAGCATTGAACTTTGGAGGTATTAAATTTACTATTCTCACTCCAGTCCAAGCAACAGTTGAGAAAGCATTAGATTTTAGAGGTGTTACGTTTACTATTCTCACTTCAGTTCGGAGGGATTATATTTACTATTCCCACTACAAACAGCACAACAGTAGGCAAAGTGTAGGACATTGGAGGTCTTACATTTACTATTCCCATGTCAGACAGCGCAATAGTAGGGAAAGTGTTTCCACTCTGGTCTGTGCAACGATAGGTAAAGAGCAGGACTTTGGAGGGGTAGGATTTTTTATTCCCACTTTAATCTGTTCACCTGTAGGGAAAAGGTTGGACTAGGGCGGGGTTATATTTACTGTTCGTACTCCAGTCTAAGCAATAGTAGGGAAAGTACTTCACTTTAAACACATTACATATTTGAATGACCCTATTAATTTAGAAACAAATATTACACTCTTAAAATGACCCTAAGTATCATTAAAAATAAATATATTTATTACAAAAAATTAAAAAAACACACAATTTACCTAATTAAAAATCAATTAACAATTGAAAAAATCTATTTTTACTGTTTTAATAAAAATAAAATGATTTACTATTATAAAAATAACTTTCAGAATTTTCGATTTTTTTTTTAGAGTACTAAAGTAAATATTTAAATATTACTTAGCTGCCCACCCTATATCCTTACAAACCTAGCAGCCGACACCTAAAATAAACAAAAAGAAAAAAATTATATTACTATTTACATAATTAATATTCAATTAAATAATTAGTTATCAATTAATAATTATTTCTTAATTATGTATTACTTAATTAACTTCCCACCCTATATACCTAGAAATCCAGCATCCCACACCTAAATATAACAACAAATATGTCTTACACAATATACATAATTATTAATCAATTAAAATATGGATTCTAAATTAAGAGTTAAATAATTATTACTTAATTAACTGCTCATGCTATACCCTTAGAAACCTGGCAATCAGCACCTAAAATGTAACTAAAAAGAATCAGTATTACATCATTAATATCAATTACATAAATAATTACAAATTATTCATTATTAATAATGAAATATTACTTCACTAAGATCCCACCCTTTCCCCCTACAAACCCAACAACATGCTATAACAGTATAAATTACTATTAGCAATTAAATTCAAAATTCGAAATCACTTAAAATTGTAAACTGTGGGGATAGAGTTTGACTCTCGAACAAGTTGGCCGCCTGACTCTCGGCTCTGCTGTGCTGGGAGGCCCCGGGAGGTCTTCCTGCGGCACTGGCCTGAGTGTTCTGGGCCCTGAAAGGCATGCCCCAAAGAGGCTGCATGCTCACCTGAAGCCTTATAAGGGAGGTGTCAGCCTCCAATGGCAACTGGCTCTGTGTTGAGGCTGCAGCCGTGCATCAGCATCCCGGAGGCGGCCTGCGAGCCCCATGACTGGGCCATCACGGCTGGAGCATTGTCATTTTCTGCTGCCCTATTTTCCCCCCACCCCCTCAGACTGGCACCGGGGATGGACCAGAGCCTCATGGAGTAGGGTGAGCATGGTGCGACAGCCGCACCCCTGCTCGGGGCTCATGCGAGACAGTCTGACCTAGAAGAGAAGCCCTGGACATGGACTGCAGTCCACCCTTCCTGGCTTCCCTGGGTCTCATGGCATTTGTGATGCCCTGTGGAAGGGTGGGTGGGTAGCAACGGGCACAAGGGACCCTAACTTGAACTCAGTCATGACTGGGGGACACACACTCCCCCCTGCATCTTCCCAGTCCTGGAACCTGACCACTTGCCCTTGCACAGCACAGTTTGAGAGCCACATGAAACATGGTGCATCCCACTCTCTCTCTGGGGCTTGATGGCAATTGGGGAGTTACCTTGAGACCATCTCACTGCAACTTGGCACGCCTCTGACCTGATTCCTTTATCTTCCTTTCCTTGCTTGGGGGCTCCATAGAACAGGAACTGGTACTAAAGGGGGTGGTGATGGACGGAGCATCTGAACAAACGAAACACTCACGCCCAGTCAACAGATCTGGGTTTACTCCATCACCGTTCTTTAGCCCACTCTGCCACCCCAATTCAGACATGGCCATATGCAAATCAGTCTGACCCTGTGCCTCATGGGAACAGTCCAGCCAGACCTGCCAAGCCATGCCTTAACTGGACCGGATTCAAGCTTCCTAGGACCGGTTTCTGGCATTACAGCCGTCTTCAGCCAGGCTTGCTTGAATCCAGTGGCAAGGTGAGCAAGGGACTCACGTCTGAGCATACCTTGTCAACTTATGGCGAACAAAGTAGTACAAAAGGGGGTGATGATAGACGGAGTATCTGAACTAATCAAACACTCACACCCAGTCAACAGATCTGGTTTTACTCCATCACCGTTCTTTAGCCCACTCTGCCACCCAAGTTCAGACATGGCCATATGCAAATCAGTCTGACCCTGTGCCTCATGAAAACAGTCAAGCCCGAACTGCCAAGCCATGCCTTCCCTGGACAGGATTCAAGCTTCCAAGGACCGGTTTCTGGCATTACAGCCGTCTTCGGCCAGGCTTGCTTGAATCCAGTGGCAAAGTTAGCAAGGGACTCACGTCTGAGCCTACCCTGCCAACTTATGGTGAACAAAGGGGTACAAAAGGGGGTGGTGATGGATGGAGCATCTGAACCAATCAAACATCACACTCAGTCAACAGACCTGGGTTTACTCCATCACCGTTCTTTAGCCCACTCTGCCACCCCAGTTCAGACATGGCAATATGCAAATCAGTCTGACCTTGTGCCTCATGGGAACAGTCCAACCCGAACTGTCAAGCCATGCCTTCCCTGGACCAGAAACAAGCTTCCTAGGACCGGTTTCTGGCATTACAGCCGTCTTCAGCCAGGCTTGCTTGAATCCAGTGGCAAAGTGAGCAAGGGACTCACGTCTGAGCATACCCTGCCAACTTATAGTGAACAAAGCGGTACAAAAGGGGGTGGTGATGGACAGAGCATCTTCTTCAGGGAGCTCCTCTCCACCCTCATGTGGCTTGTCTTTCCCCCATGGAGATCCAGAGGGCCAATAGCATTGGGCCGCTGTAGCGGCCATGTCAGACAGGCACTGCCCCTCATCACCTGCTTCCTCTGTGATGAGCAAGCTCAACAACTCCTGGCAACGACTCGCTCCAATGGACCATATGATTATGAGGGCCCCAATAGCTGTATCTTGGCAGATTTCTCCTGGGAAACCAATGACAAGAGGAAGGCTTTACTTGCCCTTTGGTCTCAACTGCACAAGTATGACATCAAGTTTGTCCTCGAAGCACAGCAAATCGAAGGACTTCTAGGACCCAGATGAGCTGCGATTATTCCAGGAGGGCCCCCAGGAACAGGGGATAGATATGGCTCCTATAGAGTCATCAGTAAGCCCCCAGCCTTTGGATACATCCTCCTCTGTTACCAAGGACTGGGGCCCCTGGGCGGGCAGACACCAGGATAGCCCGTAGGACAGGCTCTGTAGATCTCAGAGTGGCAAGGACAAAGTGATCTGTGCAGTTGCTGAGCACCCCCAATACCGAGGGCGGTATAAATCCCACTCCCCACTAAAGTTAGGCTTGGCTTGGGACTGAGATGTGGCTTCCTATGAACTGCCAACCTCTAGTGTCCTTACGGTCCTTCTTGTAGTCAGACTAATATATCGCCTGCATGCCTGTCTGCATGTCTGTCCGCTGTTCCATTCCTTGAAGATAATGGCTGAAATGTTCTTGATAGGATATGTTTGTTGTTGTAGGCCCAGGGCATAGCTGGTTGCTCATCCTGTTGGGACTCTGTGCATCACAGTTTCCTGACACCTTGGGCCCCCCCATCCCTTTGCCTCCCTTGCTTGCCCGCCAGCCCTTCTGTTTCCAGAGGGTGCCCTCCTCATCTGGGCTCCCTTTTGCTGCCCTCCAAACCCTTTTCTCTCCCTCCCTCCTCTCATGTTGGAGGTTGACAGTACGGCTTCTCCTTTGGGTGTGGGTGGTCCTTGGGAGGTTTAGGTGAAAGAAGGGGCCTGTGTTGTACTGCCCCTATATCGTCCTTGTGCTGTCCCCCTCCCCAAGGGATGGCAATGTGAGTTCCTGGCATGTAACTGCTTGGCCCCTGTAGGAGCTCCTTGCCTCGTGCATCACAAGTCTGTCCCTGCTCTCCTGCATACTCCATCATGTCCTGCTCTCCTCGGCTCCTCCACTGCCATTTCTGCTGGTTTCTCTCCCCTTTCTCCCTCCCGAGGACTGGGGCATTCCGGGCTCCATGGACCTACAGGCTTGGACCCATGGCTTAATCTTTTACTTGGGCTTTGAGGGATTTCTTCTCATCTTTCTGTCCATCAGCCCTTGGTCCCCTTCCCACATTCCCTCTCCTCCCTGCTCTATGTCTAAGTTAGGCTCCACTGTTAGGCTTTGGCTGTTTTTCCCGCTTCTCCTGCTCTCCCCTTCAAATCCCTCCCTTCTCTTTCACCATAGCCTCTCCCCTCTCTTTCCCCTATTGCCCCCCTTTTTTTCCTCTTCCCTTTTGGTGCGCATTGATAAGGACCCCCCTCCGCGAAACCACTCCTCATTGGCCAGGGCTATGACACATCACCCTATGACTCTGCACACTGTCTTCTGGAATGTGAAGAGTTTCACATGCTTCATCAAGCGTAAAAAGGTGCTTGCATACCTTAATTTCAAATGATGTGGCCCTGCTCCAGGAGACTCACCTCATACCTGCAGAAGCAGAGAAAGTCCTGCATGACTGGGTGGGGAGGGTTATCACTTCCACTGACCATACTCAAACGTGGACTAACCCAGATGGCCAATATGCACTTTCTAAGTTATGGATGAAAGATAAGATGCTATGTGTGGGCTTTGTATATGCACTGACTGTGATTAAGCATGCATTCTTCCTAAAGCTCAATTGCTTGCTCATGGAAATTGATGCCACCCACTTGCTCATTACAGGCAGCTGGAATGTGGCTCAGAATGCAATCCTAGATAGCACTAGTATGATTGATGTGGGCAACAACATGGACCGGGTCCCATGTCACAAAGGACAGCCCAGTTGATGTTGCTTCTCATATTCCTGCAGATCGGGAATTCAATTTCCTCTCACCCGTGCACGGTACCCAATCTTAGTTAAACTACTTTCTTTTCTCCCATCCACTGGTTGCCATGTTGCACAACACCTGGATCCTAGAAGGTGGGCTCTCAGACCTCTTCGCAACCCTCCAACCCTCCTCTCGTCGTATCTGGGACTGCTGCACCCAGGCCATAAACTGTGGCATCACAATCACTCCCGCTTACCCGGGGTAAGGCCCAGCTCTGGCCCCACGTTAACACCTACTTGGTACACCAGCCATCTCCAATGCAGAGAAGGCAGAGCAACATAAGACTTTATAGAGCACCATAGCATCTCTCACCCGTCTTTACACAGCAAGCCCGTCTGACAGGGGCAGCTCTTCCATAATGGCGGAGGAGCATTGCCTCACAGCCGATGCCAGCAGATGATAACACAGTTTTTGTCATTTTATTTATGCTGTCTGTCTGAGACACACAGTAACCACAGGGTGGGGCGGGCCAGACAAGTTAGGGAGGAGGAGTAGAGGGCACTCATAAGTGTGCAAATGTGCTTGGCTGGCCGTCCTCAGCCAGCCAAACACACAGGCCCACTTACGTTTCTCCAACCCAGCCAGGTTGGAGAAAAGGCACAGGTTCCCTTGTACCGTCTGAGCAAAAAACTAGCCACTCAGACCAGCCCTGGGGCTACTCTCACATGAGGGCCCATCCCCTTCCAGCCCGACAGCAATGAGAGGAGCAGCGAGGCAGCCACCAGCGGGAGCGGAGCGGCAGGTATGTTTTTTTCCTTTTATATTATTTCAACCCTTCCTCTGAAAACCTCTCCCTCTCCCCATGGCCGCCCTACCACTTAAGATAGGCGGGCACCGCCACTATAATCTGACCCCCTCAAGCATCACTTGGAGAAGGCACTTTAATGTGCTTTATGCAAGGTGGAGTGCACGCTGCAGTGGCTAAAGGGTCGCCACTACAAGCAAGGCGAGATGGTGGGCTGGCTGCTGTGGCACATTTGAGAAAGAGGGAAACTGCAGGATATGGCAAACGAGTTTGCAGTTTTTCGTCAGGGCTTCTACACCCCTAAGAGGCTTCGGACCCGGCTCAGTTGTACACCTTCTTTGCTGACATACAGATGCCCTGCCTTAATGAGTAGATTAGGGACCTGCTATTAGGGGAGATCACCAAGGCAGATCTAGAGCAGGCCATCTTCAACCCCCTGTACCATAATATCTCTAGGGGAGATGGTTTCAAGACCAAGTTTTCCAAGTGGACAAGGGAAGAGGTAGTAGACTCCCTCTATGAGGACTCCAGGGAGGCTGAGCACATGGGACCCCTTAGCTTCATCTTGAACAGGGCTCCAATTGTTACCCTCCTCAAGTGTGGGAAGGTACTACTCCTCTGTGGCAGCTATCAGCCCCTCTCCCTGCTTAATGGGGGCATCATGATCTTGGCCTAGATTCTGGTGATTCATCTTCAGGTTGTGATCCCAATCCTGATCTATCTCTCGCAAGTGCGGTTCATTCCTGATCGTTCATCCAAGAACCACCTCTGTACTCTTCACTAAGGATCTATCGGAGGACACCCTGACCCTCTCACTTTATGCAGAGAAGGCGTCTCACAAATTCAAATGAGGCTGCCTTTTTGCAGCTCTCTGATAGTTCGGCCTTGGGGAGGACTTCATTGTCAAGGTCCAGTGGCTCTATGGCATTCCCCCGGTACAAGTCAACTCTTAAACCCTTTTTCTCTCTTCAGAGGTGCATGCCAGGGTTATCCATTGTTGCCCCTACTGTTCCTCCTGGCAATGGAAGCACTGGCAGCATCTCTTCACCAGCATATGCAGATTGCACAGATTGCAGGGATCCCTACCCCTGGGGGTCATCAGACCCTTCATCTGGTGGCCAATGAGGCTCCGCCTAGCCCCAGGCAAGCTGATAACTCACCGTTAATTTGATGGCCTGCCCCACCCTCAGTCGAGCACAACTTAGTGGCCTTACATCTGGCGCTGGTTGCTTACATGTGAACATAGGTCCAGGACCCCCAGCTGT
Source organism: Lissotriton vulgaris (assembly GCF_964263255.1). Taxonomy (NCBI): domain Eukaryota; kingdom Metazoa; phylum Chordata; class Amphibia; order Caudata; family Salamandridae; genus Lissotriton; species Lissotriton vulgaris. The sequence goes on from NC_141698.1 coordinate 905,677,894, forward strand.
GGTTCACAATAGAGCACACCATCTTGAATTGCCCTAGGGAGATGCAGGTGCTCTTACAGTTTGACACTTCAGCGCCAAGTTCAACAAATCCCATCATTCAGGCTATGGTTAAGACCTAGGTGCTGACTCATAAGCTCTTGTCAGTGGAAACCCACCTGAACGGACAGGCACCCTTGTTGGGTAATGTCAACATCCACATTGGTTGCTGGATGCTCAACTGGAGCAAGTGGAGCAATGCAGGGATCCTCTCCCTCCAACTGGTATATACCCAAAGAACCCTTACATCCTTTGATGCACCCCAGGAGGAGTTCCACCTGCCACCCCACCAGCAATGGAAGTATATGCAGCTGTGTACTGCCTTGCACACCACTTGAGCCCACAACCCTGGGCTCCCCCATACTCCTCAGTGGTCAACTACCTCAAGGTGTGGGGTCACTTCAGAGGGGTGAAGTCAGGCTTCTTTAGCCTCCTATCCCGGCACCTGTACTCCATGCCGCTGTTGGAGAGTATGCAGAGCAAATGGCAGGCTCAGCTACAGCTGTAATGTGAGGTGGAAGACCAGACAGACCTGAACAATACTCTCAGTAGTGGTGCCCGGGAGGCCCTCAAGAAGTTCTGCCTCCTTAAATTGTTACACATTTGGCACTGGACTTTGGCAAGGCTCTGGGCAGTGGGGCACCTACCTCACTCCAGCTGCTGGTGTTGCTCTGATTCACGCTGTGACATAGTGCATATTCTGTGTGACAGTCCAGTTGTCCATACATTTTCGGGGGCTGTTAGCTCCAAGTTGTGCGGAATGTGGCCTTATCTGTGCTGCTCGTATGTATACTGGTTCTGCTTTATGACTTCATTGTCTTTTCTGACCTGATCCCCATGAATGCCGGCGACTACACACGGTGCTAGCGATGGCAAAGACTGCGCCCTTTAGCACTGGAACTCCCCACTTGTCCCAACGAACGAGGAGTGGCACTTGGAAATGTTCAAGACGGCCTTGCACATGCAGATCATTTACAATCTGCAAGACAAGGCTGAGACCTTTTTCTACACTTGGGCACCCTTCTTGCAGAACGGCAGTCACTGACTATTGCTAGGATGTTTGGCCAAGCCACGGGGCACCTGTGGTCCCCCGAGCTAAAGCCCCGGCTCTGTGCACCATGCTGAGGGTGGATGTAGCCATTGGATCGCTCCTACTAGGTCCTTTCCTACCCTTACAGACTATACTTGGCCCGTTATGAGTCCCTTCCTCTCTTTCTTCCTCTCCCATCTTCCCTTTTCCCTTCACCCTTTCCTCCTCCTCTCCAACCTCTTCTCTTCTCGTTTTTCCTCCTTGGTCCCTCCATTCCCCTGCCGCACCCTTGCGCACTCCCTCCCTCAGGCTGTACCTCCACTAGGTTCCTCTCCTCCTTCCTCCTACCCCCTTTTACAGCCTGCTCTAGCAGCATTATGCCTGGACAAGGCCATTATGCTGGAGCCTATGGGTTGTGTCTTGGTCATGTGTGGTGTGAATCCATATGCTCATTGGCTCTTGCAGGCCACCATTGTATGGCATACACAGACGTTGTGTTCCCTCTTCCCTTTTGTAACATGATATACTCAAATAAAACATTACACCACAAAAAAATGACATTACAAAACTGTATAACAATTATACAAATAATACTAACACATAAAATTAGTATATGAATGAAAACACATTAAAATAATTAGAAAACAATATTGTTTACAATGATATTTTCTGAAAACTATATTAAAAACAACAATATTCTTAAAAACAATAGTACTTACCTAACAAATCGATATTATTGACAATTATATTTTGCATCACAATATTTTATTTCTGAAATTTACAGCTCTAATGTTGTCCAAACACTGAACAAAAATGGGAATCCATGGCTGGCAGAATAGCTATGGCAAAAATTCTGCTGCTCCCCTGATGCTTATTTCCATTCCCGTGCTGTATCTTCCCTATCCTGCTCAAAATATTTCAGTAACTAAAACTGGCTGTGATTAGCATAGTATTGGGGAAGAAGAAACAGAGTAAAATGGAGACATTAAAATGCACATATGAGCAGGAAGTGCCCGGGTCTCAATCCTTGAAGCTTACTACCGGGCTTCGCAACTGCAATTTATAGAAGAATGGCACAGTTGAGAAGGATCCACAGTCAGAGCACTTGTGAAGGGTACAATGGAAGACACCCCAGAGATCAAGGCAACGCATAATACAATTGCACTGCATCTCTGGAGCCTCTATGGGACTTTAGTGGGCTGCGGTTTGTCCTCTTCCTAAGCACTACTGCCATAGGAAATTCCCAGATTTTAAAGCATTTGCAAAGAGCTTAATTTGAGACACTGAAGACATTCAGAAATATGAAAAGAGGTACATCAATACTGTCCAGCTTAACGCTATCATTTGAACAGCTAAATATAAAGTTGTGCCTCCTCCTGACAAAGTATTTTTTTTCCCGAAACGCACATCGAATACTTAACCATTGCCACGATTTTGTTTTTAATGTATTTTCATGAAAATAAATTATGTTTTGAATAATGTGTTTTTTTGATATTTTTATACATTGATGACGATTTTAACATTTGATTATTAAATAATTTGAAATATATCTGAGCATTTCTTGATCTGTTACTTTAAGTTTAATAATATTGTGTGATATTTTAAACTGTTCAGTTGCCTAGGAGCTCTTTTCCATTATAAATGTACCCTGTCCTAGGAATTGTCTTACCAATTTTTCAGGGGGTCCTTCTTTCTACATTTGTTTATGTTAGGATCAATGTCAGCAGAAAGTTTAGGATTATGCCATAAGGAAGACCATATTAACTTGTGTATAGTCTTTGAAACTTTTTTATCAACATATGTAATTGCTTTGATTGTGTCTAATATAATACATTGAGAGTGATCAAAAATAAGCTTAGAGGCTGTGAGAAAAGAAGTGGAAAAAGTAGCACAAAGTTTCCATTCAATATAAATCCAAGGGGGTACATGTTGTAAATCCGGTGTGAGCCAAAGAGCACCTTGGGATGCAAGAAAAGAAGTTTGATATAGATTCCAATCTGGATGATTACAACCACCTAACTCATAAGATTTCTTGAGCTATTTGAAAGCCATTCTAGCTCTGTTATCACTCCATAGGAATTTTGAAGCAATTGAGTCAAGTTTATGGAAGAAAGCAGAAGAAAGTTTTATAGGTAACATGGAGGATAAAAAATGTATAATTGGTGTAATCATCATTTTAAGAGTTTGTAGTCTTCCCCACCAAGAAATATATTTAGGAGCCCAGGAAGGTAACCTTGGATATAATATGATCTTCATTGTAAGTGATAGTGTCAGAGAAGTTCTTACAAAACCAAATTCCTAAGTATTTAATATGAGTAAATTGCCATTTAAAGCCTGAATCCCCCATGTAAGCAGGAAAACACAATGCATTTAGAGGAAATAATTCTGGATTTTCTTTGTTAAGAGTGCATCCAGAGACAAGTGAAAAATCACTAATGATATTAGAAATAACGGGGATTGCTAATGCGATATCCTCTGAAAAAATAAGAACATCATCAGCACATGCAGTTGTTTTAAGCTTATAAGAACCAAACTGAAACCCCTTAATGCCCTGGTCAGATTAATTAAGCGAAGAAGAGGGTCCATGGATAAGAGAAAGAGAAGGGGAGAAAGAGGGCATCCTTGTCTAGTACCCTGACAAATATTAAAAAAGGAAGATGTAGTGCCATTAATTCTGATATTAGCTTTTGGTTGGAGACATGGCCATATTAATAAAGGAAGCAGCAGGGTTATGAGATTCTAATACTGCATGTAAAAAAGGCCAGGAAACTTCATCAAAAGCCTTTTTGGTGTCAAGAGCGATTGCCACCGAAGGCAAAAATGAAAGCTTTGCTTTTTCCAATATATGACAAAAGGTCCGAATATTGTCTCTGGTGAGTCTCCCTTAAACAAAACCAGTCTGGGAATCATTAATGAGAATGGGAATGTGACATTCCAAGCATTTAGTAAGAACTTTAGCAAAGATTTTAGCTTCCTAATTTAATAACGAAATTGGATGATAATTCTTAGGATTGGCATGATCCGAACCATCCTTTTGTATAACTACAATAGTGGCCTCAGCAGCTGAACCAGAAACCTTACCAGAAGCAACATGATCATGAAAAATCATCTTAAAATATTTGATTAGTGAAGGAGTGAATGTTTTATAAAAGGCAATAGGAAAACCATCCGGTCCTGCAGCCTTCCCGGAGCAAGTATCCTCAATAGCCCGGATGATCTCTTCATTCTCAATTGATTTTCCCAATTCATTCATGTCAGCACGAGAGATAGTAGTAGTGGGAATCGACTGAAGAAACTGTTGGCAGGTAGTCTTGGTAGCTTGATTATTAGGAGTGTATAGTGGACCATACAAATCACAAAAAACTCCAAGAATTTCTAGGGTATGAATTTGTTTTTAACAACTTTTATATGAGAAATGTGAGTAGTATTGATGTTTGCGTTTTGATATTTTAATGTGGCAGCCAAGAGATTACCAGCTCTATTTAGTAGCAATAAGTGACAAGGTTTTTGATCATGTTCACCAATATAAGCTTTTTTAGTGACAATAGAGTTAAAAGAGTATTTCAGATTTTTTATATTCTGCAGAAGTGATTTGTCGTTTGTATGTCTAAATAATTCCTCTTTCATTTAATCTCATTCCCCAAAGATTTAAGGGAGCTTCAAATGTCACTATTCCTTTTCGCCATTTTTTAATAACATGACCTTGTATATTACACTTAAATGCATACCACAAAACTACTGGGGAATTAACCGAAAATGTATTATCCTTAAAAAAGTTATCAATTTCTACATTAAGCTCTTTAACCTCATTATATAGTTAAAGAGACTGCTGCATGATCAGAAACAACTATTGCGTGAATCATGACATTAATAGTATGTTTTAAAAGACGTGCAACTACCAAAAGATAGTCAATGCGGGAAAAGCTAGAATGTGGCGAGGAGAAGAACGTGAAGTCACTACCCGTAGGACTATGCAATTGCCATGCATCAACCAGAGGATGAGACGTGCATATGTTGAGTAAATGTTTATGCGCCCTACGGGGTCGAAATTAAAACACAGAATGTCTATCCAAAAGAGGGTATTGGGGAAGATTAAAATCCCCGCCAACAATAGTTCTAGAATTCTGTGGAATTTCAGTAAGTTTTTTGTGAATGGTGCGCCAAAAAAGTGGGTCATCAATATTTAGGAGATATAAATTTATAATATAGAAATCTTCCGAGCCATTAGTGAAACGAGTAAGTAGCTATCTACCACTTGTGGCATGCTCAGCGGCAACAATAGACACACCAGAGGTCTTGGAAATAAGGGTAACAGCCCCATTTTTTCCCAGAGGGCTCGGAACAAGTAACATCAGTAACCCAATCTTTCCTTAAAAGCTATCTTCGTCTGTTGAAGAAGAACCACATCTCCAAATAAACTTTCGCAATAATCCAAAATTGTATTTCTTTTAAGTTGATGATTCAATCCTCAGACATTAAGTGAGACTATATTTAAGCCTGACATAGAGATATAGGAAACAATGGAATTAAGTGCATCTGGTTACTAGATAAAGGGTAAGTCAAGAGATAATTAGAAACTAAAGGAAATAAATAAATAATACCCCAAAGAAAATGAAGCAGATGTCCCAGAGAATATAGACAAGAGTAAAGACAAGAAGAAAAAAAAGAAAGAGCAATAGTAATCCATGAAAAAAAGGAGCAATAAAAAGGTTTAACCCCACCAGGGGATGTCTGTAGTAGACAAATTGCATGGGGGAAACACGTGGTAGAGCAACAATAGAGGCCATCAACCACGGAGCAGACAGCTCAGCAATAGATATGACACTAAGCGACAAAACAAATGTAATAGTAGCAGTATATTATTATATTACCTATAGTGTGTTAAAAAGAGAAATAAATAATGCAAGAGCAATAACATGTTGACATTTAATAAGGCACATATCATGCCATTAATAAATAAGGTACAATTCATATTAGTAGATAAATTTAAATCTAGGATATTATAAATAACCACCTGAGGAATTATAAATATTAATTAAGGGCTGTTAGAACTGGGGGTCTCTAGTTGGCAATGGTAAACACCTTTGGCCAAATAGGGACCCTTGCTTCTAAGTCAGTGAAAGAGGAGTACACTACTGGTTAACCCCTGCTCACCCCCTTGGTAGCTTGGCACGAGCAGACAGGCTTATCTCAGAGGTAGTGCCTTAAGCATTTGTGAACACATAAAAATAATACAGTGAAAACACTACAGAAGGACACAACACAGGTTTTATAAAAATAAGTATTCTTTATATAGAATTATCACAAGACCATAAACGACAAGATCCACAATACTGTAATCGATAATAATTCTTTCAAGATGATAGAAATAGTTCAAAAATAGGTTATTCACCTAAAAGCAGTCTTTAGCAACAGATAACCCCAACTGGGGCTATCACGACGTCAAGGTCGAAGAAATCCCAAAGTACAGTGCCGACTGCGAGGTGCACGGCGTCAGGCCGGGAGTCAAAACAGCCCCCAGAGAACAGCTCACGGTGTAGGGAAGATGCGGCATCGTTGGCGCGTTTGCGGCGTTGATTCCTTACTTCGGGGGAGATGATGCATCGGTGTCCTATACGCTTGCGCAGCCAAGGGAGGTGTGCTTCCATACCGGAGAGGAGGGGTCATCACAATGGCGCCAAAACCACGGTTCTGTTCGATGTCACAATGTCGATGAATTCTTGGCCACCCACGTTGACGATCGGCTCCGCGATGATGTCGGCTTCGGAGTCGATGCGGCACAGCAGCAGGCGTCGGGCCTGTGTCGCATGTCAGAGCAGCGCTCACGGCTATGGCAGGCTTACGATGTTGTTCGGTGGTGTTAATGTGGCACGGCAGCCAGCGTCAGGTTTACATTGCAAGTCAGAGCAGCGCTCACGGCATCGATGTAGATGACGGCGTTGCTCGCTGGTGGCAGTGTTGCATAATTCCTTCTGTAGCAGCTAGAACAGTAAGTTCCAGATGCAGGCAAACAGGAGGGGTGAAGTCTGGTATCCCTGAGACTTCGGTCTGGAGGCAAGCTCAAATCAAGCCCTTGGATTAATATTCTGCACTTTAGAAGTTCCTTCTCCTCTCCTTGGCACTGAAGACACCACTGTAGACCAACCCAGCAGCACAGCACACTGACAGGAGAGGCAGTGTAACTTCTACAGCTTCCTTGGTTCTTCTCCTTGGCAGAGGTATGTCTTGTTGTTCCAGAAGTGATCTAAAGTCTTGGGGTCTGGGTCCCCATATTTATACCAGCAAATCATTTGTCCTCTGAAAGCAGAGGGTCCTGTACCCAGTCCAAACCAGTTCTGTGCAGTCCTTGAGCATTTTGTTTACATGACTGCTGCTTTCCTTTGGCAGGGTGGGCCGGGGTCATCAGACATACCACAGGAGGAGGAGCCAGCATTGTGGAAGGCAGGCACATCCCTATTCAGTCCCAGGTGCTACTTCTCCCACCCACCTGCATGCAAATATGTCTATTCAGCCTTGCGCTGACTCACCCTGTCTCCTGGAATCCCCCGGCTCCTGTCACTCACAAAACCAGACACACAATACAGAAGCTAGCAGAGGCAGGCTGGATGGTTAGGCAAGAAAATACCTACTTTCTAAAAGTGGTATTTTTAAACACAGAATGTTAAAACCAACTTGACTAAAATGTGTATTTTATCATTCTTGGTGCAGGCATACTAAATTCGAATTTCTACCATGTGCCCTGGGTCAGTTAGGATTATAAGATGTTATAATCAAACTGGCCATTCTGGCCTATGGGGAACAGGTAGCCTTGCAATAGTGAAAAAAACAAAAATGGCTGTAATTCACTATTAGGACATGCTGCACACACCAGGGCATGTCCTACCTTATACTTGCAATGCACCCTGCCCTTGGGCCTACCATAGGGGTGTCTGATATGAAGAAAAGGGAAGGTTTAGGGACTGGCAAGTGAGTGCACTTACCAAGTCGACATGGCAGTACTAGACTGCACACGGCCTCTGCAATGGCAGGCCTGGGACACACTTTACAAGCTTTTTCTGTTGGTGGCACAACCAGTGCTGCAAGCCCAACAGCAGCATTTGATTTACAAGCCCTGAGCACACATGGTGCACCGTACTAGGGTCTGACAAGTAAATCAAATAACCCAATCATGGAGTCACTAATCAATACATCAATTTAACATAGGGAGCACTTGCACTGTGGCAATGAATAGCAGTGGCACAGTGCTCAAAGCATTTAAACCAGCAAGACATATGAAAAACAGAGGAGGCAGTCAGAAAAAATGGAAGGGAGACTCATGCCAATGGTACCAGGTCTAAGAAGGGCATTGTAATCAGGTCTATAAGGAGAATAACATAAAACACAAAGAGGATAGTCACAAACTATCGAGTGTAGAGTATCCAATGAACTATAAACTAATGTAAATGAGAGATAGTCTCCTACAAAAAGAACATTTTAGAAAACAAAAGTTAAATAGAATGTCTTACATTGGATGCAATGCATGAGTTAAATATGCAAATCGACAAATGAATAGATACATTTAGAGTGTTGCATAGAAACAAGAATCATCAAAGATAATATTAAAAAACACACCAAAATAATGTATTATCACAATAGAGTAACAAACATGTCATCAAAAAGGACATGTAAGCACATCAAATAGGGAGGGTAAATAAAAGGTACAATAAAGCAAAGAAAAGAGAACAGAATATGGAAAATGGAGAATATGATCCTTAAATTATCATAATACTAACAAGAGAGCTTGAAAATACCAGAAAACAGAAGAACAAGGTAAAGAGTCAAATAGAGATTGGAAAGAGCAAGAGAAACAAGACAAGATATTAAAAAAATTGTTAGCACTGCTTGTAAGTAAGAAAGATAGGTAAATTAAGAAAAGGAAAGAGGGAAAAGAAGTAAGTGAGTAGATATATAATGATAATAATACGATCTTGACTATGGGGACTATTAGGATGGCGGACAGACCAGCGTCCGTCCGCCACCCCCGAGGTAGAGGGACCGTCCGCAGATGCAGCGGTGTTCCCTCCGTGCGAATTAGGATGTGACCGTCACCCTGGTGGTCACATCCCGTATATTTTACATTGCGGCGGGTGCTGCTTTGAGCAGCACCCGCCGCAATGTAAAATATGCATGTGTAGCCTTGGCATGCACAACTTGGCAGGCACCGCGTGGTAACTGCCACCCTGTGCATGCCAAAGCAGGGGGGTACCATAGGTATCCCCCATGTGCACCCCCCAACACACTGGGGGCTTGCAACGGGCCCCCGAACATGAAGGACCACATGCTTTTCCACGGCGGAAAAGCAGCTGTGGAAAAGCATGTTTTCGGCCCCATCCTAATATGGCTGGCGGTGTCTGATAGACACCGCCACCATATAAGAGCTTTTCCACCACGGTCGGAAGGCGACCGTGGCAGAAAAGTGGCGGACGGTCTTCCCGTCCGACGCTGACCCCCAGCCATCCTAATGTGGTGGGGGTCTTTGAAGGCACCGCAGCGGTGAATCCACATCCTCCGAGCTGGCGGTGGCTTCCGCCGGCCCGGAGGATGCGGATTCACCGCAATCCTAATCGGCCCCTATATACCTACCAAGGAGACCTATCAAAAAGAGATGATCAACCTATCAAATTATACTAGGAATAAATCTCAAATAACATTAAGACCAGGTACAGAAAAAAGCAATGTCCTGTAACAGATATTAGTTTAGCTATGATGAACAAATCCTCAAAATGAAATCGCCATTTGCAAAAAGGCACATGTACAAACAGCAATAACCACAAAGCTAGTAATAAGGCATAAAAAACAGAGCTCCAACATATGTGCTCAATGAATGAAAAATATTAATATTAATATTAAACACAGACATGCCCAAAAATATAAATCGTTAAAGACGAGAAGTACCAGGAAGAGAGTCTGAGTCCATTTAAGTTTTAGATTGGTTGTCCAAAAAAGCCAAGAGATCTGCAGGTTCATAAAAAAGTCAGCGGACTACCTTTGAAAATTATTCTGAATTTGAGGGACCTGCAAAGGAAAAAGCAATCTTCATATCAATGACTCTCTTGTATATATTCAAGAAACCTTTACGAAGAATAACAGTGTCTCTGGCGAAATCTGGTGATATTGATATCCTGGGACCTTCCCATTGCTATAATCTTCCTCATTTGTGTCAAGATGTGCTCATTATGTTAGTGGTGCAGAGGATTAAAGATCAAAGGTTTTATAGAAGAACTCCAGTTAAACTTGAAAGTTGGAACTCCATGAGCACATTATATCTCAAAATCCTTGTGGAATGAAATATTCAGAACCTGTGGAATTCAAATAAATAAAATGTCCAACCCAGCAGAAGAACCACAAGAATTGTATAAAGGCAGAAAAACAGAGAGCCAGCGTATGTAATAAAGGATTAAAAAACTGCAGGCACAGACATGTCAGTAGATATAAAACATTAAGGGTGTGAAGTACCAGGAAGGGAGTCTGAGTCCATTTGTGACTCAGTTTGATTATCCAAAAATGTTGAGAGATCTGAAGGATCATAAAAAATCTGTGTACATCTTCACCTGTGATCCAATGGAGCTCAGAAAGATGCGGCCATCCTTGTTGCGCGCAAAGCTACTCCCCCCATGATACAAAAACTAGTGAACACAAGGTGTCCACAATGCCCCAAATGCGGGCAGGCGGGCTCGACATATGACCATCTTACGCGGTAGTGCTCTAAAGTTTAGGAATACTGGGAGCAAATAAAAGACACCAACAAGGATAGGCTACAGTTAGACCTAAGCAGCTGCACACATGTGTTCCTACTGGTGAGGTGGTCTTGCTGTACAAGGAAGAAACTGAAGAACCCTTTTGTAGATCTCATGTTACTACTGGCCAGAGAAATACTGGCAATACACTGGCTGAGCTCAAAAGCCCCAATGGTGACCTGATGGCTAAGAGATGTAGGCGAGTAGTTTATGGTGGATGGAGTCAGAATGAAATTTGTAAGAACTGACCCCGAGCCACAAGAGAACCCGGGATAACGGTATGCATTAACCAGGGCTCTAAGATTCCCCCCGATGAGGGCACACCACGAGCAGATACAAACAAGCATTGGAAATGCAATAGGTCTCGGATTTACTTGAGTTAGAGCTAATGGCATTGTAAATGGCAATGTCTTTTAGCCATGTGTTATGGAGTGTATGCATGTGGTGTGTAGTGGAATTATGTGGTTTGGATTGGAATTGTTAGTTGTGGAATTGTGTGACGTCAAATTGTGTGGTGTGGTGTGTATTTGTGTAGTTAAATGCTGTGGCATGGTAGAATGTTGTGGGTATTAATTATGTGGTATTGAGTTTACTGGAATTGTGTGGAGTGGGATTGTGTGTTATTGAGTGTAATTATGTGTAATGGTATTTTGTGTTGTGGAATGGTATGTGGTGGAGTTTAATTATGTGGTGTGCTGTAGAATTTTGTGGCATGATGTGGAATTCTGTAGTGTGGATGGATGTATGTGGTGTGGTGTGTTATTGTGTTGTTGAGTTGAATTATGTGGATTGGTGTCTAATTATGTAGAGCGGATTTAAAACAAGCCCTGTGGTGGTGCCTTAATCTGCTCTTCTTAAAGTGGATTCATTAATGAGCTGCAGTGGTGTGTCTCCGTCATCAAAGATTATACGTGGCTCTTTGAAGATTCAGTGAGGCTGAACATAACCTGCAAATGAATGACCAATCATCACCACGGTGGTGGTATGTAGAGGCTCACACAGAGTGGGCATTGGTTAAGGCTACTGTAGGCATTGGCAAGAAATACATTTGCATCCTGAATACACTGTCATATTTTTACTTGCTGTTTACTGCATGAGTTGCTTTGCAAATATTTACAAGGCTGGGCTTGTGCAGGGGTTGTTGGCGCCCAGCCAGGTCTGTGGCTTGGCTCTGTGTCCGGCCCTAGTCAGATGATTAACCTTTCCTAGGCTTTTTTCAGCCCGGTTCTCTGCTGGGAGTGTTTTATGCGTCAGTGTTTGAACTGGGTAAGGGGAGGCTGCATGGCTCTGAGAGAAATAACAACATATGGGGGAGGGCGGGAGGTTAATAAACAGGGAGAAGATGATGGAAAAGGGAGGAAGCAAAGGATGGGTGGGGTGGAGGAGAGGTAGGGGGACAGAGGAAAGTGGAGTGAAAAATCGTGCCGGGGTAAGGTAGATTGGTGCGGAGAAGAGATGAGAGCTCAGACGAGGGGAGAGGGAGACACTCCTTGAAGAATTTGAGAAAAAGGAAAAAGAGAAGTAGGGTGAGATTTAGGGTGAAGAGTTGGAAGTAGATGAGTTCGAGAGAGGTGAGAGGTGGGATTAGATCGCAAGAACGAGGATAATATTGGAGGGAGCTGGAGGGGAGAGAAGGGGAGAATGCATGCCAGAATTTCCTACTAAGAAGTCATGTTGATTACCCACAGATGGTAATATTTCTCCTTTCTCCTTCCACAAAACGTCACTGGATCAGATGCCAGGCAGTTTGAAATGCATGCGTCTCTGCCTCTGAAAATCCCCTTCTCGGTATTTACCAGTTGTAGCACAAGGGAGAGGGGCATGGAGAGAACTAGCAAGAAAGTTGTAATGAGGATGAAAAGACAGTGTATGGTTGGATCGGAAGAAAATACACAAAGATCTAGTGAGTGGAGTAAAAGAAGGGGGCGAAGGCAGAGAGAGGCTTGTGGACGAAGAGAAGAAACGTAGAAACCTGGGGAGGCTGGGGAGATCCCCGTAGCGCCCCCACATGCTCTCCCCCACCATCACCACACCCGTCCACACCTACCACCATTCGTATCTTTAACTTCCCTTTCCTGCTTCTTTTACCCTCCCACGTCTTTTAATTCGAACCGCCTCCCATCATCTCTATTTATTTATTGTCCATATACTGAGTTTCTCCCCCTTCGTGAAAGACGCAAAAGAACCAAGCCCTCTCAAAGACCTGCCATAAGTGTAAATACATTGTTATTTATTCCCTGACTTGTAACGGTGCAGTTTCATTTTTTGGAATTTCCATATTTGAGCCACGTTATAAATCTGTTGGGTTACATTTACACACTCACTTGAACTGGCAAACGCCTCTGCTGTAACGGGATGTTCAAATAAATAGGAGTCTCATCGTTCCCCTGTAAAAAAAAAAGAAGCTTGCGAGTGGTGCGTGCGCGTGCGCTACCGCGAGCATATGTCTTCAATTATCACGGCCGTGACGGCCGCGATAATTGAAGACATATGGCCTCTGGTGAGCGTAACAGAGACCAATAGGCCATGGGCGGAGCTACGCGACCGCCCATGGCCTATTGCGCGCACGCAAAGCCCAATGAAAATGGGCCTAGTAAATAACACGCACGAGCTACGTGGAATTTCCAAGTCCATTTTCAAAACCCCCAGAAAAGGACTCTGGCTGAGCGACACTGCTGTGCAATGTACGCTAGGCCGAGACCTAAAAAGGAGCACTGAAAAATATGACTTCTCCGGTTGGTAAAATAAATAAACATGAAACGCACAAACATGTATTGGTCAAAGGAAATCCCTGACATGTAGATGCTCATATAACATCCTTGTCCCCAGATAATATTATGCAGTTTAGATTGTATTCCCCAGATAACGTTTTTGTTTATCATGTATTATTCTTTTCTGTGATACCTAAAAATGAAAGAAGCAAATCTGAATGTAAATTTAATGCATATACAAGCATTACAATTCTGTGAAATTAAACAGTTATTATGTATAATAAGGAATTTCACCGTAAAAACATTTAAAAGAAAAGTAAAATAGAGGCCTAATACATAGGCCCTAACAGCACTGGAATTCCTGTCTCCTTGCTCATAGAAAGGGCTCAATGAAGGCTCCGACTGACATGGACTGATATTATTATATCAGATCTAAGAATGATAAATATTTCACCACATAATATGTTTGAGTTTGCATTCCCCTGAGAGGTTGCAGTATCTTCCACTAAACCACCGTACACAAACTGCTAACATACAAACTTAATGCCACATTTATGCCCCCAAAAGGTAATAGCACCAGTGCACACTGAGATGAATCAGGTGGGTTTTATTGTGGTGTACTTCTGAGTCCATATATAAACTTTAGGGATATGATTTTATTATTAACCTCAGACCATAATGATAATAGACCTTGTTAACACATGTCGGGACAGACCACTAACTGGGATAAAGTCAACAATACTTATTTGAGTGTCCCCAAAACCTATTTCTTGATACAAAATGGTATCAATGGTCAGAATACTCACATTAAAATTCTTCATAATTGTTGCTTTCCAGTATCTAGAAAACACTCAATATACACAATAAAGAAATATGCCCATAATTAATGTCAAGGCCTATCAGATCTCCCTCCCTCGGACTCATTATTCCAAAACTCTCTCAACCAGAAAATATCCACTGTGACCTAGCCCTCCCATAAATCTGGTGACACACTTTTTGGTCCGGTTCCTAGCACCACAGTTGTCTGCTGTTCAGCTCCCGGTATTTTCATCCAGCCGCTACACCTTGATTGCTTGTCTTGTGTGCAGATGCTTGCCCTCTGATCAAAATTTCAGTCATTGCACGCACTGTGATAGGCTATGAAAGTGTCCCTATCCAGTGCAAGATGTGCCCACTTTCAGAAACCCTGATGATGTCACATGAGTATCTAGTGAGATCTCGTGGGATGTCAATGAGAGCTTGAGATCTCATAGAAGCAAGTGAGCACCTTAAGTGTAGCACTATTTGGACAATATCCAGGCTAAGGCCAGCTACTAGGTTTATTGACTGCCACAGGAAGAGGAATTCTCACTGGAGCTCCTGTTGCCATCTCTTGTTTTTGGCCGCCAGGTTCTGACATATACCTGATTGCATGTATCTTAACTCTAGTGACTTAGTCCATTCGTGTGAATATCTTGCATGCATCCAACTGGATTACTCCATCTAAAGCCAAAAATTAGTGCACTAATAAAAAAGCAAAACATGTATGCAATTGAAGACAAACTATGAGGATTTCCATGGTACTGCTGTAATTAAGCCTTTGAAGAATGGCAAGGAGGTATTATCAACCAGTTCATTGACAAGTTTCATGGAAGTAGTCTTTTGCACATGGAACATTTGAAAAGGACCATACTAAGATGTGGATGTTACAACATTTTCTTGTGGGTACTCACAATTTTGTATAAGTTTGTGATAAGGAACACAGACGCTATTACTACTGTTCTTGACTTGGATTAATCAGTAGTCTGAAATGTTATTTTGTGCTCATCAACACTATGGGACCGATTACAACGGGTCTCATTGTCGGTTTCAATTCTGACCTGCTGATTAGGATACAGCCGGTCGGAATTGAAACCTGCCGGACATTCCGGCTGGCTTCAAGCCCGTCCCCCAGTCGGAATGCATCCCCTAATATCAAGGGCGAGTAATTCTGCCCTTGAGATTACGATGACGGTTTCCAACATGGTTTCCATGCAGGCATGTATGACATGGAAACCATGCCAGAAAACATCTAGGGAGCCCCGAGCAGGGCCCCCTTGAGTGCACGGCCTCTTGTTGGGGTCCGTGGGGGAACCTATGGCGCCCCCAGTTTATTCCTGCACCTTGTGACAGGCACTTTGAAGTGCCTCCAACGGTAAGCAGGGATAAATGGCACCTCCCATTTTACTAGGTGAGCATGCATTATGGTCGATTTATGGCCGAAATGCATGCTGTGTTCGATTGCATCCTAACGGGGTGGTCAGGACCGCCGACTGGGTGTCGGACGATCTCTTGACCGATTCAGTGTTGGGCGGAAGTGATTTCTTTCGACATCGTAATGAATGACCCCTATTTGAAGTATTATAATGTGCTATACTCTTGACTTAGCAAGTGCTTTCCTTTTCAGGAGGCTCATGAGTAGCCATATAGTAGTCCGATAATCACATTAGGCAGATTCTGAGCATCTGGATTCATGTGCAGAGTAGAAGACACTGAATATTCTACCCTTTCCCATTCCACTTCTCCTTGCTTCACCTTTTATGTTGGTTGCATCCAAATCCGCCCGACAACTGTAGTGGGGCAAGGGACTAGTGGGCTCTACATCATCTCAGAATCAGGTCAGTGGCCTAGACAATTCCAAGACTAGTAATTATTACCAGTATTTCCACATGTGAAAAGAGGAGAGATTAGCTTTAACTTCAAGAAGAAATATTTCTACCAGATCAGCACCATAATAATTAATGATACTGGTGTGCCCTCGTGACAAAGGTTCTTAGTTAAACAGTGGCAGAAGTGGGCAGAAGCCTCTTCCCGTCAGGTTTCTATCCTCTCCCTCTCCCTACCTCCATCTAGCTAGGGGCTTACCAGTTATCTGTCTTCATGTGGGCTCAGATAATTCTCTAGATCTTTATAGGGCGATATGGGGGACTTCTGTCAGTTCTAAGCTGGCAGCCCCATGACAACCCTGTTACAATACCCCATCCCCACAATGCCACGTGACAATTGAGCACCAAGTGCCACATCTAATTCTTACATGGTGGTGTTTGGTTTACTGAGGGCAGATATATTGTCGGTAGTACTGTAATGGTAATTGCCAGCTGGAAGCCAAAAGTCAGAAACTTTGTGGGGGAGAGGGCTACTCCCTAACACTGCCGAGGTCAGTCAGTCAGTTCACCTTTATTTCGGCTATATAGCCATAAAAGCAGGAAGTACAAAAACAAAAGAAACATTTACAGACAGATATATACAGTGCCCTTTACCAACAATCAATCACATAACAGATTACAATTAATAGAATGGGGCAAAGTAACAATTAATCCAAAACAAGTAAATTAACAGTACTGCGTTAAAATCTAGATAATTTAAAAAAGGTTATTTCCATGGTTAAAAAGCCAGACTAAAAAGCAGAGTTTAAAACCTTTAAAACCTTTAAAACCACACATTCTACAAATGGTAAACTCAGTGCATTCTGCATTGGCTAATGCTGAATGGAGAAAGCTACGGGCTCCAATATTGCATTACAGCTTGTATCCAAAACGTTTCCTGATGAGATACACATTAAACAAAAACCTACTGATGCAAAAAACTACCAGTTGCGAGGTATTATACTTAATAATACGCTCTGCCTCTTTGTACAACCTGACACCCATATTTTTACAGAGGGGTCTAATCCAACGGTGCCTAGGTAACTTATAGGCCAAACAGAAAAACAGTAAATGGACATCGTCTTCCTTTGCCTTTGATGAGCAGAGGGTACAGAGACCATTATCATTTTTACCTCCCCAACTGCATGTATTAGCATTCGTCTGTAGTACCCCATATCTAAATTGCAAGTATAAAGTTTTTGCTAATGGTGGTCCTATCTCATCCATGAATGGTTCCAATGCAGCGTTATCCTTTATGATCAAACATTTCTGAGTCAATATGCCAATAGATGAACTATGAGATAGCTCTTCGTTGACATAGGACCAATAAGTGGACTTTAAAAGCTTTTTACACACCAGTGTCATATTCTGGGGTTCGTCACAAAAATGGGACAGCCCTAACCTGGTACACCAAAGGGAGATATGTTTTAACCAGGCGATTTTCTTGTACTCATCAATCTGAATAATTTCTATCAGTCCATGTTTATAGTTACACAATTCCGGGGTTGTCCATAACCTTACCCAATACAGCAATGGTCTAAGGGCTGCTTGGTAATCTGTCCGTTTAAGATCCAGATCCAAAAACACTGGAACTAGGGGAGTTCTGGTTGGTAATTTAAGTAATCTACGCAAAAAGTGGTTTTCTTCCCTTTCAAAGCTGCCGAGGTTAAATAAGGTTCTGAAGAAACATAAAGCAGTTTTTACTACCTGGTCCATCCACAGGGCGCAAGTTCAAGTACACCTCTTTATGCAAATAGTGACTTTGAATTGTCAGACAGATAATATCTTCAAGCTATAAACAAGCTTTTGAGGACCTTCCCTTTCTCTTCTACGTTATTTGCAAGGAAGTTCGTGATCACTAAGCACATACACAAGGGCCTGCAATTAGCTATTAAATACACAATAAGTATTTAGTTAACAAGAAAATGTACCATTCGATTTTGACTCACTATGGCTTGACTTTTCAGTAGCACAAGCTCTGCACAACAAAACTAATTGTTAACAAGTAATAGGAATAGGAATGTTACCAAGTAATAGGAACAGGAAAGAGCTAACGATCAGTAACCCCAGAAAAAATGTATTGATTTCATACTCTTTAGGTCCCCTCACTTCCATTGGGATAACAGAATGCATGATTCACCACGGTTAACCCCCGTGTCCTTCTCTACACCTGCCACGAACAATGTATCTGTGTGTTCAGTCAGAGTGCCGAAAGTCTTATGAATATTTAGAATTAATGTATGAGATTTAAGTTCTGCATAAAAATTGAAATTGTAATTGGATTTCCTATTTTCCTTCCATAAATACATACAGCATTAATTTGAAAAGAGTACGATTAAAACCCTTACAGTGTATTATACCTTTTATTCCTAGTGAATGTTCTTCAAAAGCCTGATTAGTAGTCATGCAGCAATTCCATCGGAAATCAATTAAATGTTTTTTTATTTAATAAGCTGAAGGGCATGCAAAGACAACATGGCAAATTTTTAGGTCGAAGCCTACCAGACAGCTCAGCTGTCTGATTTGCTAAAAACATCTAGGGGACATTCTGAAAGCTGACCTAGGAATGCATTCTGCCCATTGCTTAACATTGGCTTTGTGGATTGTAACTCACATTTTCTGGTTTTCTATTTGCTGGCTTTATTTGCTTAGACTGTCAAGCTCGAGTTCTTCCATCCCGTTGTCCAAACCTTGTGTACTGTATTCTTCCATGAACTCGCTTCCTGTAAACAGGCCTTTAACTCCTTGCAAGCTGATGACGAGCTCAGCTCGTCATGCAGCACGGTGGCCATGTGCTGATGACGAGCTGAGCTCGTCATGACCTCCACGGAACGCCCACGTGGTGATAATTACCCCGCTGTGCTGGGCGTTCCATTGAGCGGACGTGGCCATGATGAGCTCAGCTCGTTATCAGCACATGGCCACCGTGCTGCTTGACGAGCCGAGCTCGTCATCAGCACCGCGACGCCGCGCACAGCCCCCCTCCTCCGCACGCCGCGGGGGAATTAGCCCCACGGCAATGGGGTTAAATCTTGTAATTATCTTGTCACATTTGCTGTGCATTTAAAGACAGAGGTCAAATGTCGATTTCACAATTTTTTTTTCATTGGCAGTTTCCAAAAAACAGAACAAAGGCATACAAAAATACATACAATAAGAGATCATAGGCGACACATCTAAGTTCAAATGATATGGCAGTGTAAACAATAAAAGAGAAAATGTTACATCATCTTAGATCTAGATAGATTAAATAACTGAGGAAAATAGAAATAATGCAGAAACAGAAAAGTATGCAGTAGTAAGTGAAGGCAAAATGATAACTGACATTAGTTTCATGACTAGCATCCACACATAAATGTTGGGTGTTGGTGTCCAGATTGCACCCCTCCCCGGCGAGGTTATCCAAAGCTGACAAGAGGCTGTTGAAAAGATTGGAGGTGGGCAGACGTAGTCCCATAATCATAACGGGCAGAGAGTATATGTTAGGGAGTCATGGGGGTTTATGCAAGTCGAAGCAATTGTCAAGGGACGTCCACATGTGTCGGCGCGGGGGTCACCATGTGGTGTTCTGGAGTGAAATGTTGTCAGCACCCCTCAGGTATATGATCCAGTTAAGCCAGCCTTTAAAGGAGGCCTTGCTGGTATCTTTCCAGTTATTTAGTATTATTTTCACTCCAGCGGTGAACATGAGGTCAAGTAAGGCTCTGTCATCCTCTGACAGCGAAACAGCTCTCGCTCCTCCTCACGGTCGGAGTGGTCGCTCCCTGGCAGACACCTGGTATCGTAGCGCTGCTCCGTGTCAGAAGCTCTCTCAAATTTGCATTGATTTTCGCCTGCTGTGTGCCTGTATAGCGCTTTGCCTAAATAGCGCTGTAACTTTTCATTTCTGCTTGTTTACTGATAGCTTGTATAGCGCTTTGCCTAAATAGCGCTGTAACTTTCCATTTCTGCTTGTTTACTGATAGCTTGTATAGCGCTTTGCCTAAATAGCGCTGTAACTTTCCATTTCTGCTTGTTTACTGATTTCATTTCTGCTTGTGTACATTGACTGCGCATTTGTCAATAGCGCTCCGCTCTGCTCCTCCCCCCGCCTCCATTTTGCGTGTTTGTTGTCGTCCTCGTGTGCCCGACCCGCCTCCCAGCTGAGACGCCCTCCCACTAACTTGTAAAAGCGTTCCTCGCCCTGCAGACCCTGTGACTCGCTCCTCCTCACGGTCGGAGTGGTCGCTCCCTGGCAGACACCTGGTATCGTAGCGCTGCTCCGTGTCAGAAGCTCTCTCAAATTTGCATTGATTTTCGCCTGCTGTGTGCCTGTATAGCGCTTTGCCTAAATAGCGCTGTAACTTTTCATTTCTGCTTGTTTACTGATAGCTTGTATAGCGCTTTGCCTAAATAGCGCTGTAACTTTCCATTTCTGCTTGTTTACTGATAGCTTGTATAGCGCTTTGCCTAAATAGCGCTGTAACTTTCCATTTCTGCTTGTTTACTGATTTCATTTCTGCTTGTGTACATTGACTGCGCAATTGTCAATAGCGCTCCGCTCTGCTCCTCCCCCCGCCTCCATTTTGCGTGTTTGTTGTCGTCCTCGTGTGCCCGACCCGCCTCCCAGCTGAGACGCCCTCGCCCCTCCCCCTCCACCATCCATATATGACAGGAGTTCCCGCGCGCAGCGTTCACGCGCAGCGACCGCGCCCATCCCGCGCCGAAGGTGCGCCAAAGGTAAGCCCGTCTACGCCCGTCCGCGCCTGGAGCGCGCCCAGCGCCAGACCCCCTGCCCCTCGCGCTGCCCAGCCCCCCCGCATTATCTACGATGCCGCCACCCTCCTAGCCCTTAACCCCGGTCGCGCCCCCAACTGCGTCCAAGCCGCTCCTGGACACACCCATGGACCTTTCTCTTGCTACTCCTGCAAATTCAGCGGCACCGACAACATCTCCGCTACGACCACACCACAGATTCCCGACCCCAACCACCTACAATGCATCCTTCTCAACACCCGATCAGTCCACAGGCACGCCATTGACCTATGGAATCTACTAGACACCATTTCTCCGGACATCGCCTTCCTCACGGAAACATGGATGAATGCTTCCTCCGCACCATACATCACCATTGCCATCCCTGAAGACTATAAGATCACTCGCAAAGACCGTACCAGCCACACAGGAGGAGGAATCGCTATCGTCCATAAGAAATCAATCCGCATATCAACCAGCTCTGACGCCAACCTCGCCAACTCCGAACACCTTCACTTCCAGATCCACATCGACCCCAAAACCACACTCAGAGGCACCCTCCTCTACAGACCACCAGGACCCCGCGCAAAATTCAGTGAAGACATCACGGACTTCATCACCCCACACGCGCTCCCCTCCAAAGACTACATCCTTCTGGGAGACCTCAACTTTCACCTCGAAAAGATCAACGACCGCAACACCGCCACCCTCGTGGACAACCTCGCCAACCTCGGACTTAAACAACTAGTCACTTCCCCCACCCACATCGCAGGTCACACACTCGACCCCATCTTCACATCCAGCAACCATGTCTCCTTCAGCCACACCACGGACCTCCTCTGGACTGACCACAGCTGCGTTCACTTCACCTACAACAAACCAAAACCCAGCATCCACCTCCAACCTAACCTGCAAAGAAACTGGAACAAAATCACCACGGACCAAATCTCCGCATCGCTCCTTCAAAACACCCCAGCCCTCTCTTCTAACGCTAACGAAGCCGCCGCCAACCTCACCCTATGGTTATCCAACACCGCTGACACCCTAGCACCACTGAAAAAACGTCAAAACAAACCTGGCAACAAGAAGGCCTCATGGTTCAACGATGATCTCAAGAAGTCCAAGAAACTCTGCCGCTCCCTTGAAAAGGCCTGGAAAAAAGACCCAACCACCAGCACCAAGGACGCCTTCAAAAACGCCACCCGCACTCACCACCAACTAATCCGAAAAGCCAAGAAAACAGCATTCAAGGATCGACTTGACAACAACGCTCACAACAGCAAGGAACTTTTCAACATCGTCAAGGAATTTTCAAATCCCTCGGCCAACTCCAACGACATCACCCCCTCTCAAACCCTCTGCGACTCCCTAGCCTCAGTTTTTCCACAACAAGATTGCAGACATCCACAACAGCTTTGACAACCAACCCGGAAACCAACCCACCCTACCATTTGCTGATCATCTTCCCCCCGTGAACACCCTTAACGACTGGAACCCAATCTCCACTGAGGACACCATCCGCCTGATGAATTCCATCCACTCAGGATCCCCCACAGACCCATGTCCTCACCACATCTTCAACAAAGCAGACTCCGTCGTAGCACCGCACCTCCGAGACATCATCAACTGCTCCTTCAACTCCGCCACCTTCCCGGAAGACTGGAAACACGCTGAACTCACCGCCCTTTTGAAAAAACCCACAGCGGACCCCACCGAACTCAAAAATTACCGCCCCATCTCGCTTCTTCCATTCCCGGCCAAAGTCATCGAGAAAGCTGTCAACAACCAGCTCGCCGCCTTCCTCGAAGCCAACAAATCCCTCGACCCCTCACAATCTGGCTTCCGAGCAAAACACAGCACTGAGACCGCCCTCATCGCAGCAACAGACGACATTCGAACTCTACTGGACAATGGAGACACAGTCGCCCTCATCCTCCTTGACCTCTCTGCAGCATTCGACACAGTCTGCCACAGCACCCTTTTACAACGCCTCAATAACATCGGAATCCAAGGAAAAGCACTTGAATGGATCACCTCGTTCCTCACCGGAAGAACCCAGAGAGTCCGCCTTCCACCTTTCAAGTCCGAGGCCTCTGAAGTCATCTGCGGCGTACCACAAGGATCCTCACTCAGTCCCACCCTCTTCAACGTATACATGAGCCCCCTCGCGGCCATCGCACGCCAACACAACCTCAACATCATCTCTTACGCGGATGACACTCAACTGATCCTTTCTCTCACCAATGACCCCAGCACCGCCAAAACTAATCTACACGAAGGAATGAAAGAAGTTGCCGAATGGATGAAACAAAGCCGTCTGAAACTGAACTCAGACAAAACAGAAGTCCTCATCTTAGGTACATCCCCCTCTGCATGGGACGACTCCTGGTGGCCGGAAGCCCTCGGAAAAGCACCCACCCCGACAGACCACGCACGGAACCTAGGCGTCATCCTGGACTCCTCACTCTCAATGAACCGACAAGTCAACGCCGTATCCTCTTCCTGCTTCAACATTCTTCGCTTGCTCAGAAAAACATTCCGCTGGATCCCCTCCGAAACAAGGAAAACAGTCACCCACGCTCTGGTCACGAGCCGACTGGACTACGGAAACACCCTCTACGCAGGTACTACCGCAAAACTCCAGAAGAAACTCCAACGAATCCAAAACGCCTCAGCCAGACTCATATTAGACATCCCACGCAACGAACACATCTCTGGTCACCTTAAAGACCTCCACTGGCTACCCGTCAATAAGAGGATCACTTTCCGACTGCTTACCCACGCACACAAATCACTCTACGACATCGGTCCAGAATGCCTCAACTCACGACTGTCCTTCTACACCCCCTCCCGCCAACTACGTTCTTCCAGCCAAGCCCTCGCCACTGTACCTCGCATCAACAAGACCACCATGGGAGGCAGATCCTTTTCATACCTGGCTGCTAAAACATGGAACTCACTCCCCGCTTACCTTCGCCTTCCCCAGAACCACCTAGCATTCAGAAAGCAACTTAAAACGTGGATATTTGACAAGTAATCCTCCTCCCCTTCCTAAGCGCCTTGAAACCCTCTGGGTATGTAGTGCGCTATATAAATTCTATGACTTGACTTGACTGTAAAGCCAGTCACTAAAGTAGAGAATTCTCTGGTAGGGGAGAAGGAGAACCTCTTTGTGATGAAAGCAAATATATTGTCCCAGAATGTCTTTACATGTGAGCAGCTTAGTATTAGATGTTCGAGGTCGCCATCCTTCTCATTGCAATTCCAGCAGGTGGCATTGTCCCGAATGTTATGTGAAAAGAGACGCGCTGGTGTCCAGAAGGCTTTGTGGAGAAGCCAAAATTTTGTCTGGGAAAGTGTAGGGCTTATCTTATGTCTTGTGGCTGATTCCTATGTTTTGGACCACTCCCCTTCTGAGATTGGCAATGATGAGTAGGCTTCCCAAAACTGTCGGAGCTCTTTAGTGAGGTCAGAGTGCAGCGGGCAGAGCATTTTATAGAGTCTGGAGACCTGGTGTTCCAACTTATTAAGGGACGCTAAATAGGTTGGGGAGAAGGAGGTTTATTGGACAGTTTCACTTTAGTGATTGCTGTTTTAATATTCAAAAAGTTATAGAACTCTGTGGCTTCTAGACCATATTTGGTTTGGATTTTTTTAAAGGAGAGAGGATAATTATTACAGAACAGTTGGTAAGGGAATAATAGCCCTTTATTAATCCAAGTCTTATTATTAAGATTGGCATAAAGTGGAGTGAGGGTAGAGTGTGGTAAAATAGAGCGGGGTGGAGTGTGGTAGATTAGGGTAGATTGTAGTGGGGTGGATTGTGGTAGATTAGGGTAGATTGGAGTGGGGTAAATTGAAATGATTAACAATCAGAGGGGGGAGAGAGAGAAATCAGAATGGATTCATTCTCCCTGGGCATATTTAAATAAACAGTTAGAATCCACTCCTTGAGATTAAGGGTGTCTCCTCCACAGTGGGGAACACTTTTATGTTTTTAGGTCCCTTCACACACCAACAGGCCCCTTGGTGTCATGCTTCATCATCGGGGTCATCGTACCCCTCTACGGGGTACGGTGTGCTGCGACCTACGGAGACGTGGGAGCACTTGTTAGACTATGTGTGGTGTTGGTGAGGGGGTATTTTGAATAAATGTGAGTGTATTGTGGGGTTTGGGAAATAGTGATAGTTAAAAAGAACCTGGCTCGTGGGGTGACTAAAAATTATTTAATAAGCCCCCGGGCTGGTGCTGTTAAAAATGAGGGTGGGAGGTCACAACACTGACAATGTGCGTTACCTCCTTTTTGTGTGCGAGTGGGGTAGATTGAGGTAGAGTGGGGAAGATTAGAGTAGAGTGGGGTAGAGTGGAGTGGAGTAGGTTGTGGTGGAGTAGATTGGTGTGCTCCACTTTACTCCAATCTTCTCCATTCCTCTCTACCCCAATCTACACCACTGAATTCTGCCCCACCCCAATCTACGCCACTAACTTTGAGGTTAGCTGAACAGCAGCTACATGTTAAGCATAATGGCTATGACACATTGCCAAACCCTATCGCATAGGCAAGACTTATGCTTGTTAATTTAGCTGAAGCCTGTTTGCTCTATTTAGCTCAGGTTAAACCCTTGCACTCTCTTTTTGTCCCAATCATTCTTAGCACTTACCTGAGACTTGTTCAGACATTGTTTATTTTGCACTTCCATCTTGCAGGCACTTTGACATACAGTATAATTTGTTCATGTTTCACTAGACAGGTAGCAGCACTGCTCGTCTTTCCTAACAAGCTGAATATTGGCATCTAAACGCAACTAAGTAGAGTCTTGATGCCACCAGCAGCTCCCCAATTGCACTGGCACCCTCAATTCGAACATTGCAGTCTTCAGTAACAAAAGGAGATGCAACACATTTCTGAAAAATCTGAGAATCCCTTAATGCAATTACCACGGAGAATGGTGTGCTATCTATCCCACCTCACTGCAGTCAAGCATAAGTTAAAACTGTTCAAACTAGTTGAAACTGATGCACCGGATATACTGTTCATGACAGAAACATGGCTGAAAGAAGGATCTACCCCTGACATTTTAGCTAATCTCCTAGGAAATTACTACCTCCTATCTTCAAATAGAACGACAAGAAAAAAGGGGGGGGGGAGTGGCAGCCACCATAAAAAAGGACTTCCCTCCACCAACATCTCTGCACCAGAGCTAGAACTAGTGGACAGCTTAGTCTTAGTCATCAAGCTAGACTGTCCAAACAGTACCATGGTATGTGTACTTGTGTACAGACCTCCCATAGAAATGCCAAACTTCCCTAAAACTTTTGCGAATTGTATTGCATCTCAGACTCAAACTTTGTAGGCGCCCTACAAAGTTTGCATCTATCACAACACATTCAAGTACCAACACACAATAAAGGTCACACTCTTGACCAAGCATGGTCTACCAATATTACCCAGACCCTCCAGGTTATCGCGATTTTGCGATTCACAAAAAAATCGCGAAATCAGCAGATTACCGCGATGGCCGCGATAATAACCATATTGGCCGCAATATTTACAAAAAAGTGTCTCTACCGGGAGATAGCAAAACAAACAATGCCTTTTATTGGCTGTGCGCCGCCCCCCTACTCCCCCCCCCACTCGAGTGTGTCAGCAGCTTTCCGGGACACACACAGACAGTCAGTTTTTGAGCTGCCAGTCGCACCGAGTACTTCACAGGTCATTAAAAGACCTTTCACTTGTTAATGAGGCTTTGTTTTTCACGCCCCGCCTGTTATCCTCGGCTCTGGCAGGTGTCAGGGGCTTGCGGTGGTTTTGGGGTCGGTGTGTGTCATTGCACGAGAAGCCAACCCCCTGGGTCCTCCCATTAGGGGCATATTTTTCTTTTATGGCTTGAAGGGGGGGGGCGCATTCTTTTTATCCTTTCCAAGCCGGGCCCCCTGGTTACGATCTCTTCTGGATACAGAAGATTCCATTTCAATTCAAAATATACATGACATTAATAGCCAAATCAATTTTCATTAAGTTATAACACCAGAAAATAAAGCACGCCACTGACTGACAAAAAGTAAACTCCCGCAACACAACTGTGTATTGTGAAAAATGTGGATATTCAAATGACACGTTGGTTAACACTTCGACCATCTTAGAAAAATCAGTTGAACCTCTCCTGCACATCTGAGACACGCCCAATAGATATGCACCTATTAAGGTAATGACCGGGGGCTTTGACAGTTCAACTCTGAAGCATTACCAACACAGCGCTGATCACACAAAATATACGTGCCACTCAATGTGAAGAGTGATGGCCAAGGAATTGGAGGCGCTGGGAATTATAGTTGAGCGCCTTGTGACTTCAAGCTCACAGGGTTCCAGGTCCATCACTCCTCGCTCCTTAGAGTGCAATTTGACAGTGAGTCAGTATTACAGTGAAGTCTTCCATTGTCAGAGTAGACCGGAGGGAGAGTTGTGGTAGACTTTAGAAGTATTTGATAAGGGAGTTGGTGGTAAGGTTATGTGCTCAATGCCAGAATGGATGGTGACTAAAGCAAAATGATCCATAAAAAGGCAGTGGGCTCTGCACTATAAGCACTGGCAACAAATCAAGCATTTAAACAGTGCATAATTGTGCTGGGTGTCGTGAGTTGCACGGGGGGCCCGTCCGCAGTCTAGACTCGCAACGGGGCTTCTAAGCCCTGGCACGGCCCTCCCTAGGAACAGGACTCATTTCCGCATCATTTGTACTTTGCGCCTGCCCCTCGGATCCCAGGCAGGAGCCATGACTTCAGAGGCAGGAGAGCTTTGGGGGCAGAAACCAGACATGCAGGGGGTGTCAGGTGTGGGTGAGTGCCTTTCACTCAATCCCTGCATTGCATCCACGCTGGGGCGGCCCTGATGGAGACAGGGATGTTCTCCCCGATTCTGGGTACACGGATGGAGGAGGCCTGCTGTCTTGTTTTGTCTTTATTTCACTTCTTAGGAGGGCACAGGTCCTAAAAAACAGAAGTGGGGGGGTCTAACCAAATTAGGCAGCATAGCGCGTGACATCACATTGAGTGACATCATTGAGCGCGACATGGCACGTCGCATCACAGGAAGTGGCATCAAGACCCATGACCTCACAGGAATTGACATCACAAAATGTGACACAAAATTTTAGACCTCAAACTTCTGTTTAGCCCAACTGGCAGATGAAGAATTGCAATTCCAAGGGATAACAGCCTTAACCTGTGGGCTGCTTCCTCTATTCCATATTCCAGATTGCCTAATCAAAGTGGAAAACTCTGCTAAAACAGTTTCCATTGATTTAAGGCTGAAAATGAATGCTTATGAGTAAAATAAAGTGCCGCTAAAATGCTGCTAAATTTCCATATTTGTGCCGCTAAATTTCCATATTTGTGCCGCTAAATTTGCGAATCCATGCCGCTATATCCTGGGGGTCTGATTACCCTTCAAAACCTAGAAATACAACCCTGTCTATGGTCCGACCACCATATAATCAGGTTTATGATAGGTGACATATCTATATCCAAAGCAGCTCTCTGTCAAAAGGTCCCATGTAGAAACTGGCATCAAATTAATTTGAAATCCTTATGTGACATCTTAAAATATAAGTCTCCTAAAAGCAAAGATAATGTAGATAACCCGGAGAGAGAAATTGCAGACTGGCAAAGGAAGGCCATCGACTCTCATCACTCCCTAAAAACTCAAACTTCATGCATTAGGGCACATGAAGCACCCAAATGGTTTACGAATAAACTTAAATCAGCTAAACTCAAAATACGCCAGGCAGAACGGAAATGGCGTAATTCTTACTCAGTTTAATCCAAAGAACAATATAAAATCAATCTTAGGAACTACAAACACGCTATAATGGAGGCAAAAATGTTTTTTTCTCCAACAAGGTGTTAAACTCAACTAACAAAACTAAAGATATTTTCAACACAGTACGTGAATTATCAAATCCCAATCGTGTAACCCCACCAATCCCCGCCACACAGAAACTCTGCAATGACCTAAGTCAGTGTTTCCCAAACTGGGGTCCGCGGACCCCCAGGGGTCTGTGACACATTCCCAGGGGGTCCTTAGGCAGCAGTTTCAAAAGCACTGCAAAGTTTCTTGTATAATTAGCAGCTTTAGAGCAACAATAAAAGTGTCAAGATAATGCCAGTGATTAATGTACCTGCTGGAGAGAGATGAGAG
This sequence comes from Lissotriton vulgaris, assembly GCF_964263255.1. Classification (NCBI taxonomy): domain Eukaryota; kingdom Metazoa; phylum Chordata; class Amphibia; order Caudata; family Salamandridae; genus Lissotriton; species Lissotriton vulgaris. The sequence continues at coordinate 905,707,042 of NC_141698.1, forward strand.
TTTTGTTCAGTGGCAGCTTAGACTTAACTAATGTAGCACAGAGGGTTAATGTGCCTACTGCAAAGAACGTGTAACATGCATTTTAAAAAGCAGTATTTCATGTGCATAGGTCCCTGGTTATTGCATTTGTCACAGAGATTCTTTTGTTTTGTTAAGTGACAATCATATTCTAGCAGAGGGACCTATAAACTGTCATCAAAGAGCTGCTTGCAAACTGCATGGTACCAGTTAGTAACTTATGTTTTTCCCAGTCATTCATTATCCTGATGCTGCTAAAAAGATTTATTTGCGTGGAAATAAATGTTTAATGTTAAAGTCAGTGCTATACACTGTGTTATGTTCTGAATCCTGAGTTTGTGCTTTTCCAGACCAACACTCTTTAAAAATGCCTACCAGTAGAAATGACATGTGAATACTACACCTTGAAGTCCCCTTTACCTTATGTAACATTTTCTATACACTGATTTACATGTATGATTCCTTGTTTCTATATGTGTGTGATGTAAAGTGCTCTGACATACTACAATGGTATGAGAGATGCTATAAAACAAATGAAATACATGCGACAGAGGGGCTATTCCTTCAATATAAAATACTAAGGGTCAGATGTACGACCCGCTTTCATATGCGCAAACAGGTTCACGAACCCATTTGCGCATGCAAAAAACCTATTGGGCCACGTACATAGCCTATTTCGTGAGTCGCAATTGTTTTGCGACTCGCTAAATTGGTTTTGCAACTTGCTATTTGGAAGGGGCATTCCCTTCCAAATAGAAAGTCTCAAAACCATGTACAAATGATTTGTGACTGCCATTGCGGTCGCAAAACACTCGCAATTACCACCTACTTCAAGTAGATGGTAATGCATTTGCAAATGCATGCAAAAGTATTTTTTAAGGGCAGGCAGTGGTCCCAGGGACCACTGCCTGCCCTTAAAAAATAAAATGAAAAAGTTTCTTTCTTTTTTTTTTTTACATGCATGGAAAAAAAGGCTTCCTTTAAAATAAAAAGCAGTCCCAGACATGGTGTCCCCATCCCTGGGAGGGCTGGCATTCAAAATGGGCTCGCAAATTGCGAGAGGCTCATTAATAATAATGAGCCTTGCAATTTGCGACCCCATTGGGAATTCCAAACAATATTAAACATACTGTTGTACATTTCATTTAGTGACTCGCAATTTGCCACTAGCAATGTGTCGCCCATTGCGAAGCGCTAAATGAAATGGTCGTACATCGGGCCCCAAAATCCTTAGTACTTTGAGTATTTGTTTTGTGTGCCCATGTGTTTTTTTCGAATTACTGTTTTAATATTTGAAATTTAACACATACAAATAGCTTGGGGGTCCCCGCTTCCAGTGGTGACTCAATGGGGGTCCTCAGGAGTCAAAAGTTTGGGAACCACTGACCTAAGTAATTTTTTCATTGAAAAGATTAAGGAAATTCAAGAATCATAGATACCAAACATAAGGAGGTGGAAAATTGGTCTGTAAATACCAACAATGACACCATGACCACCCTCCCATGTAAAGGCCAAGATCAATTCTTGCAGTACCTAAACAGAATAAAATCAGGCTCCCCAAATGATGTATGTCCACCGGATATACAAAAATCCATCTTTGAAGCATTTCTAGAGACCATTTTCTCTCTTATGAATCTTTCTTTAACCCAAGGGACAGTTCCACAAGCCTTTAAAGAAGCAGTGATTATCCCACTTCAGAAAAAACAAGGAGTCGACCCCCAGAGGTTGGACAACTATAGGCTAATATCCCTCCCCCTTCTCGACCAAAGTATTGGAGACACATGTAGCAAAAACTCTCAGTACCTTTATTGAAAACACCAATTTCTTAGACTCAGATCAAGCAGGTTTCCACGCAGCCCACTCCACTGAGTTCATTATTCTATCTGTTATGGATGACCTTAAGGGGAAGGCTGATGTAAACAGCACTCAAGCCTTGATTCTCCTGGACCTGTCTGCAGCTTTCAATACCATGATTCATGACATCTTGGTGGACAGAATGGCTGTAGCAGGTCTCAGTGGTACTGCCCTGAATTGGTTTCAATCCTTTCTTGCGGATAGAAACAGTCAGTTTGGCTCTCTCATTACAAATCTGGCATAGTAAACTTAAAATGTGAAGCACAATAGGGCTCATCCTTATCCCCGCATCTCTTCAATATATATATCCGCCCTCTTATTGTCGCACTTCGTCAGATGGGAGTTTAAATCTCGAACTTTGCTGACGATATGCAGCAGGTCTTCCCCTTCAACAAATCTACAGATTCAAAGGAATTTCACAAAAACTCCATGTTGTTCATCATGAACTGGATGAACAAAAAACAAATAAAACTCAACACAGGAAAAACAGAAATCATCATTCCCAACAATAAACTTCAGCATTGGTCTCCCGCTTACTGGCCCACTGAGCTAGGCACCCCCCCCCCCCGCACTAAAAAATTCGATAAAAAGCCTAGGCATAAACATTGATTCAGATCTTAACATGAACAAGCAGATTGGAGCGGTCACCTCCGCCTGCTTCTTTCAACTGCGGAAACTGAGGAAAATCAGAAGATTTTTCAGCAGAGAGGCGTGTATCCAGATCATCATTTCCTTGATCCTGTCAAGAATTGATTATGCCAACTCAATATACTTATGCCTTCAGTGCAACCAGATACATTGTCTGCAGCTAATACAAAGTCAGGCTCTTCACCCATGCTTATAGCCAGACCTGGACCTTTCTAACTAGTAACCCTTAATGGAAAGTAAAATTTCCAGCGCCAAGAAACCTGTGAAGGAGCGCTTTGCAAGTTCTAATTAACATAACATAACACCTGAAGAAATCTGATATCCCAGGCATCAGAATTTATCGGGTGTAGTAAATATAGCCTATTAAAAGTTTTCCCTTTACAATTAAGAATTGCATTCAGATTTTGGTGCTTTTTGCACCAGTTCAATGTTATAAGGCCTGCTAAACTTTTGTGCGGTGAAGCTCAGGGGATGCAGGCTTTATTTTACCCTTAATACCTTGGTGTGGTAAACTTTGCGGGGCTCATTTACAACAAAATGACAGAAAACAGTGCCACAAGCCAGCTTGCTGCACTGCATTGCTCCATAAGGAAAGTGCAGGGGTGCGGCGTATTTAAGGCAATTCGACACATCTCTGTCCTTTTCTTTGCACTGCTGCCATTTGGGCAGAGTTGTACCAATACAGACACCCTAGCGCCATGGCGCAAGGTTGCTTGCATTGCAATCTGGTTGTTCTGTGTCCTTCACAATAACAATTGCTGCGCCTGCTCTGGGGAGGCAGAATGTTTAGACGCTTTCCCAGATTTTCACTATGTTGTAAATCTGGGAATGTGTCAAATACCATGTGCGTTGAGTGGGAACACCCACCTCAGCACCCACGGCACGCCTCCCGGACGCAGTGTGAGGCAACACAGCAACTGGCGCTACGTTGCCTCACACCATATCTACAATGCCACGAAAAGCCACGCAGGGCATGGGCCTGCACTGTGCGCCTCCGGAGCATAGCAAATGTGACGCTCCGGTGGTGGAAATGTGCCACAAGGGGCTTGTAAAAAGGCCCCTGCATCTTTTGTGATTGCGAGCCCTGCAGGAACAATCATGTTTTGCAGGGATCACAAAATAACGAGGCGCCCACAATTGAGGTCCCAGAGTAACCCAAAAAAAAATGTGTTAGCCTCTTCACCAAATTGTGGATAGCCTGCGAGGTCTAATCTCCCAACATTAGCATTCATGATAGAAGCAGATGAAAAAAAATCCTTCTGATATGAGTTAATTTCTGCCTAGAACTGCAGAACGGTTTAGAGAGTGGTGTACTGATTTTGCCAGTAAGCAGATTTTTTTGACCTATGCTGTGGCGTGACACTTCCAAATGGAGTCTCACTTACTGTAAAGCTACATGCAAATTGTGTTTTAGCTGCATCCTCCAGTGTCCACATTTTTATACAAGGGCAGTTACCTGTGGGAGGCTGAGCAAGGAACTTTGAGTGGGCTGCACATAACTCGTGAACATGCGTGGCCACGTGTTGCATGAGCAAGGACAAGTTATCTCATTCATCCCGTCATCTGTGCAGAGGTAGCGCTGTGGTAGATATATTGTGCGTGGCCTGAAGCAAATTGATTCCAAGGCCTTATAATTAATTTAGATAAGGAAGAGCAATTGATCTTGATTTTGTTTGAAACCTAATTAAATTAGATCAGTGATACTCAGAGTAGGGCCTGGGGCCACTTACGGGCCTCCTGACCTTTACATGTGGCCCCTTGGTCAACAGCAGCACTTGGCTGCAGTATATTTGACTCAGCACTACATTTAACAATATGCTAAATAAACAGGCAAGCATTTATTTATAGGTCAATTGAACATAAAGAAAGAAAGTACCTAGGGTGTCCCTCAACTCTTACATTTAGATACATCTTCATTTTTAAAGACCTCTTGAAGCAGAAGTGTAAAAGTATGATAAACTCTCTTCAAAATTCAAAACGTGTATTTCATGAACATGTAGAACAATTTCACCGTATCTCATCAGATTATAGCAGTCCATTTAGAAATATTTTTAATAGTGCTGGTTTTCAAACATGAATTTTGAAACGTTTATTCTGTAACCACTCTATTCCCCCCCCCCACCCCCCCATCCTGACAACAATGTCAATAGTGGACTAAGAGTCAAGTCAGTTGTTATGTGCACTCTTTGGGTAGCTTGGGTACTTATTATGCCTGAACAACGTTATAGTTTAATAAATCAAACACAAGAGAAGATTTTTTTACAGCCACATCCTAAAGTCGTGTATTTTGAGGTCCTCTTATATGTCATAATGAAGATAAAGGGGAGAAAGTGAAATAAAACAATTGCCCAGGATTACACAATTTGGTTGTGGAGAAGCCCACAATAATCCCATGTGTTCCTTTTTCACATTGTGCAATTCAGCCACTAGATATATATATGCTTTGCTTCCCCTATACCCACTTTACTGCCAAACCCCGACTTCCACCCTGCTGGGGCATCAATGTGGCCCTCGGTCACATCAAGGACCAAACATTTTTGCCCTTGGGATAATGTTAGCAAGTAACCATGAATTAGATTAGTCCGCCGCCAACGTAGACTGGAATCATGCCTGTGAGTTGGTCCACGCAAACGCCAGTAATAATAGGTTAAAACTTTGGCATTTCAATTTCCTCTGTCGGTCTTATGTGACACCCCATGTATTGAACAAGATTGATCTCACCAGGGGGGAAAGTGTGCCCGCTGTGGGGAAGACGGTGTCTCATTTCTGTATCTTGCTTGGTTCTGTGATGAGGTCCAGGGTACTGGAGGGAAGTGGTGCCTAGAGCACAGATGGCTACATGGGGTTACAGTCCCATTTCCCCCTGGGGCATGTTTACTGGTTATAGTGAAGAGGAGAAAAGGGTGTAAGATGTCCTAAAGGTTTTTGCAACACTCCTACTGGCCAAAAGATGGGTCACAATTGGCTGGACACGTGATTACAGCAAATAACACATTGGTTCAGGATGTGCTTGAGTGGGGGGTTGCAGAGGAACAGCACATGCGCTTGGCCCTAGAAAGCATTAGAGGATATGGAAACATGGGGTTCACTATGAGGCAGATTTATCAATCATGAAGGATATGATGCTGACTCAGAGCTGGATAAGGTGGGGACATACGCGCCCTGGGTACACTGCAGTTCACAGAGCCACGGAGGCCAGGAGTTGTTATGATGTGTTCACTCTAGGGTTGTTTGTTGACTTGATGTACAGTGTATCACTTACCTTGGCTGACATAGCTCAGCAGGAAATGTAAATGCACAGTGGGGCACCTGTAGCGGATGCACTGTTTGCTTTATTTGTAACGTTGAAACTGAAAAAATAGAGGTTTAAAAAACAACCCATGAATTAGATCCACCGTTACAAAGACAAAGAGCTAGAAGACGAATATAAGGTATTGTGTATAAATAGAGGTAAAAGTGCAACTTATAAAGTCTCAGAGAAGACTCTATGCCACATATTAGACGACCGGCAAATCTCTGCAAGGACCAGTAAAGAACACACATTGGTGTCTGAAGTCAGAGATGATGAGAGGCTGTAACTAAGGGTGACAGAGACCTTGCGAGCTGGTTTCCTCCTAATCCAGTTGAAAATATTGCATGGGTGCCTTGTACAAGTGTACAGATGCAAGCTTTTGAATGTTCTACCACTTCAGCCTGCTGGAGATGATACGGCATTTGGGTGCAAACTGTGGCACTCTGGCAGTGGTCCTGAATACAACACTTCTGGAAAGGGCAATGGAACAGTTATACTTAGTGGTTGGTGCGCCCCTTATATTTACTCAGGAATCTGTATCACTGGACATATGGGATAATGTGGAGATTTCTAGGTATAGTGAGACACACATAGCACAACACATCTGTAAATCCACAGGTCTAGCCTGTATTTAATGCAAAAGTAGCAAACATCACTGTAAATAATCAATAGGAAACTGTAATTTCAAATGTCCAGCGTTCATGACAGAAAGGGGTCAGTTGGAGCCAAATGCTAAAATACATAAAACGTAGAACAGTGCATTCATGTTTTCTCTGAATAAAAGTCTACAGAACTCAATCACATGACAGAAATGTGTTACTTTAAGCAAAAAGATCATCTAATGAGCAGGTGGCAGGATCTTCTCCTGGTGCAAGACCAAGGCATCCTGGGGAGAACATATTATTCATAAATACAATACTGAGCTCATTTTGCTCTCAAAATCCTTTTTTCAGATACCAACACTTGAAACAAGGTGACGCTTTTAAAAAATGCGCATTTAATGTGCGCTACTCTAAATAAAGTGGCTTCTGAGCCGGATACTATTTTTGGTGTCTCATTGTTGTCCTCTAAAGTACACTGCTCTAACTCCCCACAAAATCCACCCAGCAGGGGTCACGTTATGCGCCTTGAAACAGCTACTCGTGCATGAGAATGATATCCTGACTTTATCAATCAGTCCTTGTAAGTTACATGGACTAATTCATAAAGAGTAAGTAAACAATTACAAGAAAATTCCCAGTCCAATACGGTATTTCAAAATGCCTGTCCTGTGGAGAGGACTGCTATCTGATAACTGTCAGCATGACTACTTACTACAGACTTTGCATCCATGGAAGAGAGCAGGCATTGGAGAATTTCACGCAACCTCTTGTTGAGAGCGGTACAGACTGGATGAAGGAGTCCACGAGAGGCAGTGCCACCTTGCATGCCCTGTAACCCTTTTGGGCAGCTATCAGGAGAACTTAGAAGCAACCACCTGCTCGCTCGTCCCAGCAAGGAGTGAGCCGGGGTCATGTAAGTCTGTGCAGTAGAAGGAGACTGGTTAGAAAGGGTACATCAAAAAACAGGGGGAGTTAAAAGGAAACTCAGTGAGAGGGCCCATCCTCCTACTCATCAAATTAGAACAAACAAAAGAAGGCCCGTCCGATTTGACATAAACTAACCATCCACAGGACGGCGAGAAAACCCTTTGGTTTTCCTAAAGAACCCTCACCCCACAGGGTTGCCCTTTGGTGGCATGCTTCATCATGATGATCTTCCAGTTCCGCTGTGGAATGGGGTGTGCTGTGTATAGTATATTATGAAGATGGAAATTTATAGGAGTGGCGACAGCGCGCACATTGTACTAAACTACGGCGCAAGTTAACAAAATGCAAGGAAAAAGTTACATTTGTTATAAAACAAACAGGCACTTGCTGACTACTAGCGCTCTGCACCATAAACTTTTAAAAAATATATAGAAAAATAAAAAGAATTTTCTATATCCATTATCACTCTAATAAAATGGTAATGGGTAGGGAAAAAGAAGAAAACCACTTAATTACCAATATATAAGGCCCTAACCCAAAATACAGCCAAAGTGTGTGGAAATTATATAATTCATTCCCATTGCCATGTACCACAGTATACTGCAAAAGTACCACTGTATACTGTGATGCAATGTATCACCAACACCCATATTTATTAGCTTACCATCAGACATGGTGTCGTATGGCCCACACAATACTTAAGATAGATTTACAAAGCAACGCAAGGCCACCATGCATGTCCCTACTTTGGTTGATAAATCTGGATACACTCAAGGCAGAGCAAATCGCTATCTTGCATTACTTTTCACACCATATTCTAGATTGCTACCTAATTTCATCTACATCCGTATGCCACTCCGTTCCACACCATTCCACTCTACGCCACTCCACTCTATACTATTTCACTGTATTCCACTCCCCTGTACACTACTGCACTCTGTCCCACTACAATCTACATCCATACTATTCCACTGTACACATCTCCACTCTACACCACTGCACTTTATGGCACTCCACTCTGCCCCGCTCCAGTGCACGCCACTCCAGAGTACACAAATCCGCTATTATACACAACTCCACTCTATGGTATTCCACTGTGAGCCACGACAGTGTACACAAGTCTACTCTATGCCACTCCACTTTATGGTACTTCACTGTAGGCAACTGCATTCTACGCTATTATGCTGTATGCATTTCCACTCTACGCCACTCCACTCTATGCTATTTCACTGTATTCCACTCCCCTGTACACTACTGCACTCTGTCCCACTACAATCTACATCCATACTATTCCACTGTACACATCTCCACTCTACACCACTGCACTTTATGGCACTCCACTCTGCCCCACTCCAGTGCACGCCATGCCAGTGAACACATATCCACTATTATACACCACTCCACTCTATAGTATTCCAATGTGTGCCATTACAGCGTCCGCAAGTCCACTCTATGCCACTCCACTTTATGGTACTTCACTGTAGGCAACTGCATTCTACGCTTTTATGTTGTATGCATTTCCACCTTATGCCACTCCACTGTATGGTATTCCACCCTACCTCTCTCCACTGTACACCATTCCTGTCTATGGCACTCTCTTTACCCCACTCCACTGTATGATTCTTCAGTGTAGTAAAGAGCCTCTTTTTTTCAAGATCACCCCCACTTTTTGCCACTGGTACTGATGTTTTTGACAGATGTGCACTGGGTCCCAGCTAACCAGCCCCTAGTTCCAGTGTTCTTTCCCTACAATAAGGTAAAATGGTCTATTGTGATACAATTGGCACACACTTTAGCACCCATATGAGTCCTAGCAAGTGGTACCCCGGCTACTTAGGACACGTGTACTAAAGAGGGTCCTCAAGGACTGCAGCATACATTATGCCACCCGGGGGCCCCATACAAATTGCTTGGAGCCTGACATTGTAAACTGTGTCTCATGGTGCAAATCATGAGTGAAAACACAACTTGGCACACTCACTGTATGCCATGACAAAGTCACTGCATGTAATATATATGTCACCACTACAGCAGGCCCTGTAGCCCTAAAGCAGGGTGCATTATATTGCATGCTAGGGCAGATCTGCATGAGCAGATCTGCCCCTGCGCTGTCTAGTTCAATTACTAGATGGTACAACTGAATAGGGAAGCCATTATGAGTTCCCAAGTAACATGATGGCTTTAGTGAAACCTATGGTGCTTGTCTTTATAAATCTGTACTGTTGTCAATAATCAATTTATTATAATTTATTATGACATGCACCCAGAGGGCACCGTAGAGGTGTCCCTTGAAAAATCTACCACTATCTAGTATGCTGGCTGACTGGTATTGACCAGCCTCCCACCACAGATAAGCTTCTGACCCCTGCAGGTGAGAGCTCACACTCTCTGAGGCCAGAAACAATGCCTGCTCTGGAGGAAAGAGTTCACACCTCCGTAAGCAGGATGGCTAGTGATTTAACATATCAAGGCAATAGGCTTCAAAGCCCCTGCTGCCTTTGATATGCCGGTCTGGTAGCTTAGTGGACTAATGCATCCACTACCGGGGCCTGTGTTCGATCTAATGGGTTCAATTCCTGGCGGGTCCACTCAGCCTTTCATCCTTTCTGAGAGCAATAAAATGTGTACCTTTGAGTTGGGTAACAATAAACATCTGTTATTCAGCGCCAAGATGCCACTTTTGGGGGTGAACATGCGCTGTACAAATACACCAGTTATGTTATATGCAACCTCGGCTTCCCTGCGGCCCATTTGGCACCGGGACAGGCGGGAAATTAACTATGGAAGTAGTCATGTTGCCCCACCAGGCTAGTCACATCCCTAAGGTGAGCTACCTGGGGTCCTAAACTGAACACTCTTCCTGTTTGCACCTGGAGCACCTTAAAACAGGTGCACCAATTGCAAACAGGAAAATTGCACCCTATTTCATGGAATGTGCTGCCCCCAGGGCAGCTACAAACACGCGCTGCACATGGAGGCAATGCATTCATGTGAAAATTCGAGCAGCTGCTTTAAAGCCTCACAGTGTTTTCACTGTGCAGGTGGCACCCACCTGCACTTTCAAATGGGATTAGAGATCCCCAAAACAGACGGGTGCAGGCAGTGACTGCACACGCCTGCAAGAGGATGTCTGGAGGGTTCCATAAGACACCCTTTCCTTCCCAGAGGGCTGCTCTCAGGGGGGCACACAGACAGTGGGCCACCTTTTAGGCCCGGTCAGGGCGCCTCCTGAGAGCTTCTTTGCCTCTGCGCCCGTGTCTGTAATAAGGCACCGGTGCAGAGACAAAGGGATTCCCTCATTTGCATGGGGCATGCCCTCATGCAAATGAGGGAACACCCCCTGCAGAGAGAGCTGGCACTTTATGTGTGTCAGCGCTATCGGTATTACAGAATTGGCTGCACAAGCATCTGTGTCCCCTTCTGTAATACCAAAGTGCCCCAGGGGTGCCCAAAGTGGGTACAAACAACCGTTGCATCCCGGGGACACTCTCTGTATTACGGCCCCTGATGTGCACCATGAAAGAAGGGTTACACCATCTTGCTTTCGGTGGAATTAAAAACTCTAGGACAGGGTAATGCCCACTCCCCAGAGGAAGTAGCCATATCAGGGGTGTTGCTATTCCACTCTACACCACTGCACTGAATGTCACTCCACTCTTTGCTATTCCAGTTTCTTCCACTCCACTCTATAACACTCCACTGTTCGGTGTTCCACTGCATGCCACTCCACTAGATGGTACTCACTCAATGCCACTCTAGTGTATGCCACTCCACTGTGCACCACTCCAAGACAACACTCTACTCTATGCCACCCCACTATATTACATTCCACTCTACCCGACTCCTGTATATGCCCCTCCACTCTATGCCACTCTATGCAATTCTACTCTATAACGCTGTATGCCAATCCACTGTAGTACACTCTAAAAAATGGTACTGTTCTGTACGCCATTCAACTGCAGAAACCTGCTTTACACTGTATGAAACTACTTCTTGGCTTCTTCATGGTGTGATTTTTGAATACATGTGGATCCTTATTTTCTCTAGGAAATACTGAATGACACATCAAATCACAAATAGGATGCGTTCTGCCAAATTTGGTCCTAGATCTTTACCCAGAAGTTGATTAGGTGACAATCCCTTAGTTGCATCCTCATCAATAACTGCTTATGACCTCACACCCATGACATGTTCTGTGAGATAATTGACAATATCACTGATGACAACTGAAATGATATCATTGATGTGAACAATGTGCATGGCGAGGGCTCGACTTTGAGTTACTTCAATTAACTATAACTTATGAATAGGGCTCCCGGTTTTATGGTATTTATTTTTTTCATATTTCCGTCTGTATTGATCCATATTTATTTTTTTATCATTTTATCTGTATTTATCCGCATTTATTTTTGTGGCAAAGAAAAGAAGACGCTGCAGCTAGTATTTTTTCACATTTATTTTAATAGACAATGCACACTTTTTGCCGTTTTTTTTATAGTGTGACCTTGCACCAAAGGTAATGAAGTGCTTTACATAAGCAACAGTTTGATTACACAAGGTCATTTTCATTTTTACAGACACTGTGAAATTAAGGGATTGGGCCAGAATCATGGGATGGTGAGCCAAACCCAAGACTTGAGCCTGTATGTTAACACCCGTGGTTGTTAATTCACCTCAGCGCTAGGCGTAGTGAAGGTGACATCACAATCCTTTTTGCCATCAACAGTGTTACTCTTAGCCCCATAGAAGTAACGTAATTCCTGCTGTGTGGCTAAGAAAATAAAGGAATGTAAACAGGGCTGTTAGTTTCCTGATTTCTTCATGTTTCTCCCAAAGCAGTGATGACAAGGCAAGTCGGGTGGTTCACTGGCTCTGGGTTCTAGCTGTGAACCAGGTGTTATATCTCAGACGCCCAAATGTGCACTTTTATTTAAGATGTGTCGCTGCCGTCCTCGGGGTTCAATCAACAGCGCTCTGAGTTCAAGTCACGGACACCGCCCGATAAATCTCTCTTTACTGAAGCTGCTTAGTGGTGGAGAATGGCGTAGCAAATGTGCCACGGGCACTAAAGGAAGCTAAGCCTCCTCCCCCCTCCCCTTCACACCAACCCCAAATATACTGGTTTCGTACTCATTTTGGGATGTGGGAGTAACCTCGCTGTGGTGCCAGGCCCTCCTTAAACTAGCTATCTTGATAGGCCTTTCATTTTACTTATAGATTGACAAAACAATTGAGTTGCTGACTCCTCCACCCCCACCACATCGTGCACTTTTATCATTACTTCGAGACAATGAGAACATCACTGTCCTGCTGCTTGCCCATTTCTTTGCGCTTTAAACTATGCCGTCGGACAGGCAGTTCCTACAAGCTGATAATGAGATAGATGACGAGAGTCGTGGTGTTACCAGGATGTGTGGGGGGGGGGGGGGGGGGGCAATTAACCCCATGGCATGTTCTTTACAGGTGTGATGTATTGATAAAGGCCAAATATCGCTCTCGGCCTGCTGCTGTCTGGGAGGTAGAGAGACTCGTGCATAAACAGATCAGTCTCACTTGGCAACAGAGTGCTCAGCTCAGACGGGCAGAGTGATTTAGAGGGGATAATAATCTGCAGGACATCGCAGTATCAGTTTCAGATTTATTTTCCTAACCCCTGTGCGCACACCATAGAGCCAGTTTAATAAGTATTTTTCCGTTTCTATTTATAAATACAGACCAAGGAAAAAAGTTTTCCGTCTGTATTTATATGTAGAAATCCGTTTAAACAGAAAACCGGGAGCCTTACTTATGAATTCATTCCAGAGGCTTTTTTTTCATTTTAGCTGACATGTTTACCTAACTATAACACCACTTTAACCTTTGGCTTTAATGGTGAATGTCTGAGATTTTTTAAATATATATGTGTCAGACCTGGCAGCCTTGGCATGGGTTTCCCTTGCATTTTTTGCCTTTCCCGCCTGTATTTTTACTGTGTAATGGATCTCATTTTGCTGGTCTAGATTTTTTGGGCACTTTGCCACTGCTGTTCAGTGCCAAAGTGCAAGTGCTCCCTTTGTAAATTGTTGTTATGGATTAGTGTGTACATGATTGGTTTATTTGGTTTACTGTTAAGTCCCTAGTACAGTCCACTGTGTGTGCCCAGGGCCTGTAAACCAAATGCTGTTACTAGGCTTACAGCACTGATAGTGCCACCTACACAAGCAGCCATACAACAAGGTCTCATGCCTGCCATTGCAGTGCCTGTGTGCAGTCTAGTACTGTCATGTCGACCTTCCACGTGCACCCACTTGCCAGGCCCTAACCTTCCCTTCTCTTACATGTGAGTCACCCCTAAGGTAGGCCAATGTACCCCTGTGGGCAGGGTGCAGTGTATGGGAAAGGTAGGACATGCCATGATGTGCGTGGCATGCCCTAAGAGTGAAATAGAGCCAATTTTGTTTTTTACTATTGTAAGGCTATCTGTCCCATAGGATAGAATGGGGAGTTTGCTCTTAACATCTTATGAGTATTACTGCCCATGGGAACAAGATGTGAAAACAAAGTTTGCTATTCCTGAACTCAGATAGTTAAGCTGCATCTTTTAGTGAGAGTGTTTTTTACATTCTGGGTTTGAAAATACCATTTTTAGAAAGTAGGCATTTTCTTGTCGAACCATCCAGTGTGCCTCTGCTAGGCTGTGTATTGACTGTCTGGCTTTGGGTGACAAGGGCTGGGGATGTGCATTCTGTTCAGACAGCCACTTGGGGGAAGGGGGGTTAGGTGTGTCCTGCAATTCCAGAGTGATTCAGGGCTGGACTGAATAGGCCTGGCTGCTTTCAGAGTAGAGGAAGGAGATTTGTTTCACACCTGAATGGGCCTGGTCTTCCTTGGACAATGTTATCTCCACCTCCTGCCAGGTAGCTGCACCAGAGAGAGGACAGAACTGGTTTTGGCTTGGGAACGAGCTTATCTGCCACCAGAGAGCAAAAGATTTTGTATTATAAAAGAGGGGCCCAGACCCCATAGTAATTCCCAAGGGAACAAAGGGAACAAAGGGAAAGGTTCCCAGCCTCCCACTGAAAAGAAGCCATGTCTCCCTGCAGGTAAGCAGGCCCAGAAGGGCCCCTGCACATGTTATGCTTGTGGTCAGGTGGGTCACTTCCAGGGAGACTCTAGGGGGCATATGTACAAGCTCCTATCGCCACCGCAACGTCACTTTTATCGACGTGGTGGTGAAAGGAGCTGTGCCTTATGTACAAGGCAGCTTTAAGCCACTTCACATGGGTTAATGCTGCCTTATACATAAGGCCCCCTTTCATGCTATGGTTAGAGTGAAAGGGGTGGGCAGTGGGTATTGCGGTGGGCATTCCACCGAAACACCCATTAATTTTGATGCTGACTCCTATGTACAAGGGTGGGGTACTTAGGCGGCAGCGCCAAAATAAAGAGTAGGAAGATCGTGGTCTTAAGTTGGCGAAATGAGGAGAAATGCATGATCTCTTCTCGTATTTGCTTTTTTCATGTGTGCTGCCTTGTGCAGCACACATGGAAAAAGCTAAATGCCATGGTTTGTTTATGTGCAGGGAGATGTCCCTTCCTGTACATAAACACACCTTAAAAAATGCTGCTTTGTTACTTTCATGTGTGCTGCATGAAGCAGCACACATGAAAGTGACAGAATGGCATTTTAGGATTGTTTACTTTCCGGGAAGGTACACCTTCCTACACAAACAATCCTCCCCTGCACGCAGACACCCTTGCACTATGGTGCAAGTCTGCCTGACTTGGAGCTAAGTTGCAGGGGGAGTTTGAGAAAGTGTAAAGCTCCTCTCCAACCCTTCCCTGTCATTAGCAACCTCTTTGAGAGGGAGTGCATCCACTTTGTGGGCCCTCTGGACCCCAAGATAGCCATGGGCAACAGGTTCATCCTGGTCTTGGTGGACCATGCCACTTGGTACCCAAAAGCCATCTCTCTCCAGACTGTGACGGCCCCCGTGATGTGTCGTGCATTGATGGGGATTTTCTCCAGTACGAGTTTCCCCAGAGAGGTGATGTCTGCCCGGGAGACCAACTTCATATCTAGGTATATGAACTCCCTGTGGCAGGATTGCGGTGTAACCTATAAGTTCACCACTACTTACCATCTCCAAAGAAATGGCTGGTTGAGAGATTCAACCGGACCCTGAAGGGCATGATTATGGGTCTTGGTGAACCCATGAGGTGTAAGTGGAACATCCGCTTACCATGCCTGCTGTTTACTTACAGAGAGGTACTGCTGAAGTCCTTAGGGTTCAGTCCCTTTGAGCTCCTGTATGGGCATCCTGTAAGAGGGCCTCTAAGTCTGGTCAAAGAAGGCTGTGAGAAGGCTCCCAGTAAACCTCCCCAGGATGTATATAGCTACATGCTGGCCTTCCGGGACGAGACTAAGTGCTGCAGGCAACTCGCTCAGGTGAATCTGGAAGCCAGCCAGGAAGAAATGAAGCGGTGGTCCGATCAGAATGCCACTCTGATTGAGTCTCAGCCTGGCCATAAAGTGTGGGTCGTGGCCCAAGTGGAGCCTTGTGCGCTCCAGGTTAAATGGACTGAGCCACTTGAGATGGTGGAGCGCAAGACTAAAGTCACCTACTTGGTGATTTTTATATTCTGGGTTTGAAAATACCACTTTTAGAAAGTAGGTTTTTTCTTGCCTAACCATCTAGTGGGCCACTGCTAAGCTGTGTAGTGACTGTCTGGCTTTGGATTGGCAGGGGCTGGGGTGTGAATTCTGTTCAGACAGCAACTTGGGGGGGGGGTTAGGTGTGTCCTGCCTTTCCAGGGTGAGTCAGGGCTGGGTTGAATAGACCTGGGCTGCAATCAGAGTAGGAGGAGGAGATTTATTTCACATGTGAATGGCCTGATCTCCCTTGGACAATGCTGTCTCCATCTCCTGTCAGGAAGCAGCACATGAGAGGACAGAACTGGGTTTGGCTGGACAAGGAGCTTATCTGCCACCAGAGAACAAAGCATTTTGCATTATAAAAAGAGGGGCCCAGACCCCGACTTTTAGATCACTTCTGGGAATCAAGAGGAACCTTTGCCAAGGAGTGGAGCTGGAGAAACTGAGGAGGAATGCTGCCCCTTTGCTGGTTGCTGTTTGGGGTTGGCCTGCAGTGGCTGTTTCTGCAAGGAAATGACAAGGGCTTTGCTGTGTGCTGTGTCCCTCTGCCTGAGGAAGATCTACAAGGGCTTGAACTAGAGCTTGCCTCCTGTTCTGAAGTCTACGGGACACAAATACTATACCACTAACTCCCCTGAACTTCCTTGCTTGGAGTTCTGACCTGCTAAGAGGTGCCTGCTGGTGTTTTGGACCTCAGGAGGCTGTTTGCTTATGGGAGCTGGAAACTTCTAGAAGAGCAACACATCCGCACCTGTTTCCATTGCATCACCAAAGAAATCAATGCAGCACCTGGCGTGGCTCGAGAAATCGCTGCACCCTGAATGCCGTGCATCGATCTCTGACATCTGAGACCAACTCACCGATGCGGCTGCAAGAATCAATGCATTTTGGGACTGCGGCTGCAGAGAACAAAACAGTGTTGTCACAGCCGCATTGAGAACCGACGCATCCCCGATCCTCAAGCATCACATCTGGGCGATACACCAGCAAAAACACCGGGGTCGCAGTAAGAAACTGACGCATCACCTCAGCACACAGTATGAAACCGATGCATCACCTCCCCTTCAGTAAGGAACCAACACATCTCAATACAACTCTGCTCCTGAAGCTGCTTTATTCATATTCCTCTTGAGCTGCAACCCTCCCTCTCACCCACCTACAAGCATCTCTTAACAGCTCATGAAGGGCTTAATGTGTGAGAGTTGCTTGTAGGCTGAGGGTTAAAACAGGGCAATGGGCACCCCACTGTGTATTTCTGTACAGGCAGCATGGCAGGAGGACTTATTGCAGGACAAACCTGCGGAATGTTTCTCCTTGCAACTGGGCCCATAGCTGAGGCTCCCTTCCCCAGTTCTTGATGTGCTACACAATGGCTGAGAGTCACAGGGAAGGGGAGGCTGATAGGCACAATTGCAATTGCAATGAGAAACCTCTCTCTTAATTTGGTGGCATGGGTCACGAGGGGACGGACGTGCAGTGGCCTGACTCTGCGCACTAGTGTGGGTCCCCATGTTGGTGGGCTGAGTGTGGTGGGACCCTTGCTAGCTGCCCACACTCCCATGCCTAGTGCCAGCCCTGGATATTTATTTACAGGTCATCGTTGGAGAGGCATTGTCAATTGTTTAATAATGTAGAATGTAGGAGTGCCCCACTTATATGTGGTTTATCTCACACTAGCTTATGTGCTGGGTAGGAGTGTGGGCTGGATTACACCACAGTACAGCAGTGTGCTTGTTATGATAATGAAGTGAAAGATGCTTACATTTTGAAGGTAAATTGAAGCGGTTTATGGGGTGATTGATGTCACATGACCACCCAGTAGAATAGCACCGCAAGCAGAATAGACCACAGGCCTAATAAAAGTTGTGAAGGGTCCCTTTGCATGAGGACTTTGTCTGCACCTCGTTTTGCTGTGACCCACTCAATGGGAGGCACAGCTCGTGGGTTAAAAAACAAATTGTGTTGTGTAGTTGTATTTGTGTTGGGTTCAAGCAAATGATGATATTTAAGCCATGTGAGTGCATTCAATGTTGGGTTTGCATAGCTCTTCATATTTCTGACCAGGCACCGAAGTGCTTATTTGTAAGTTTTTGTTACAAATGAGTGTAAAAGTCTCTTCAACAGGACTGTGGAAGCGAAGGTGGGAATTGAGCGTTTCCATCCTCAAGCCTCAAGCGGGTGCATCATTTGTGTCTTTGGTTCTAGATTCGATGTACTTTGGGGGAATTTCTCTGGTAAATGTCTGAGAGCAGGACTTTTGTGTGTACTTTTGGCAGAAGTGGCTGCTACCAGACGGGGGTGGTGGGGCGGGGGCGTTTCAGTAAACCTCCCTGCGTCCTCTTCCCTTCTTCAGTCTGGCCAGCAACAGGAAGCACCCGGCATACAGGCTCCCCTGAGCCAATCACAACGCTGCAATGCAACGCTGCGCTGCAATGCAGCGTTGTGATTGGTCTGAGCGCCGTGGACATTGAGCCGGTGCATGTTCCTCACCAGTCTGTGTAATTCAGCCTGGTAGGAACATGCAAAGTGCGCATGAACTGTTTGGTCGGCCCAAGAGGGCACTGTGGGAATGTAAACCACTCCTCACCTGCTCTGGCTAGCCCCTCCCCACACAGGCCACTGAATGCATGCAATGGGAAAAATAAAATGACAATACCGATATGCTATTGTCATTTTATTTTCCCTTTTTGCTCAGTGGGGCAACACTCCTCGGCCTTAGCAGAGGAGCTGCCACTGACGTTTGGTGAATGTCTGAGATAAATGTCTGATGGGGGCATTTGTCATATGCAGTCATGAAATGCCTGCATTAAGCTTTAGCTGTACCTTTTCAAAGGATAATTACCTTTAGGCATTTGATATATTGCTTTTAAAAATAAAATACAAGTAACAAGCATTACACATTAGATTTCCTCTCACACTACCACAAATTAGCTCGGAGCGACCTCTTTTATTTACGGCGCCCAGAACGGACAGAAGGGTGGCATTTCGCTCCACACACAATGTTCATTTACTGTCTCATTAGCGCTATCCTCTTCATGGGGTACAGTCGCAAATTGCGCATGGTCAGCAACTGGCTGCCGCCCCCCTCCCAAATGACCACACCAACTCCCGGACACATGAACATGAAACATGGTTATCTTTGGAAGGCGGGGGGTCGCGAAACCCCCCGGCCGTATTTATTAAGATATAAAAATTAAAACATTTTAATAGCATGATAAACAATTTATACAAAAATCAGCAGGACATTAGATACAATATTGTCAACAAGCTTGAGAGACTAACCTTAACAGAAACTCTAATACAGGTTGTTTCCTAACCGAATCTAACATCCTCATCTAGATTTTTGTATACTACATTTCTGGCCATATGGCAAGGTCACTAACCGGTGTCAGGTCCTACTAGCTGCGCCTCACCTAGAGATGTGCGCATGCGCAGCCGGGCCTGGTAATTACCCGGTCCACGCCGTGAACTCAATTACTAGCTGCGCCTCACCTAGAGATGTGCGCATGCGCAGCCGGGCCTGGTAATTACCCGGTCCACGCCGTGAACTCCATTTACCCACTAAAGGAGGGCCCTTACTCTGCGCCATCCGGTGACGTCATGAGTATGCGCGCGCGGGGTGGCTACCAGCCTAAGGAAAGCGTGACTACTCCAACCTGCGCCCCTTTTGAAACAGCAATTACTTTGCCCCTGAAGTTCTACGAGGTGCCAGGGGCCCCTCCCCTTGGGCGGGAACCTCCATGGGATGATGCCCGCCCCCTCAGACCTTAAAATAGCTGCTCACCGGTCATGACCTTACCGCCACAGGCCAGCATTGTTAACCGACGATCTGGCCTCCCCTATTCAAGAATTAACCCAGGAGTGTGTTTACCCAGCAAAACCTTCCAACCAGGCCCAGAGATTATTAGACCACAGGACATTCCCTGCCTCCGTTAAATGAACCCCATCCTTCAGGTAGAACCTTTCGCCCCAGATGCACCCATGTGGAATTGTCTGCAACCGGGGGGATCGAAATAGTTTGTCCAACTGAGTGTTGATCCTCTTTACCGAGTGATTCAAAGCCCTGCACAAGTCCCCCCCTCGCCACTGCCATCGAGGAATAAGTTGAGACCACACTACCGTGCAACCCGGGCAAGTCTTGGCCACCCACCCTGCAGTGGAGATGATCTCTTCAATCAGTATGCGCCTCCCCAGTTTTGCCAGGTCATTCTCCCCTAACTGGAGTATCACCACCGACGGGGTGGCGGGCTGCTGAGCTAAAAGTCCCTGGAAAAAACCCTTAAACTGGCTGAGGCACAGACCCCCTCTCCCAAAGAATGAGATAGCAAACCCTTTACGCGCCGCCCTTTCCTCACGGTCTCCTGAATGAAAAACACGTTCAGCACGCCTTACGTAAGAGTGCCCCACAATCCAGATAACCTTTGTCCTGTGTTCATCATGTTGCTTGTGCTGTGATGGTGCAGATCGCTGACGCCCGGTGGCGAGTTCCTCCCCCGCGTCACAGGTTTGAGAAACTGAAACCAAAACATACTAAGCGTGAGCACCCACTTGTTACAACATGTCAATTCGTATATAACGTTTATAACACTCAGATGTCCATCTCCCGATACTCTTCACATTTTCAGCTGAGAGACCCCTCAATGCTGCTTCAGTTGCTGCCCCTATCCTAAAGGAGTGGGTGCCAAATTCTCTAGGATCTAACCCTGCCTGTCTGACTGTTAACTCAAGGACTCTCCTAAACTGGTACCTAGTTAATGGTGTCCCATCAGCGTGACACAACAGTGCACCCCCCGCCGTGCCCCCCGCTGTCCGTGGAAAATCTCCACGTGGGAGACCGGGCAGCAAGGGTTGATCCGGGCCCGGTGGAGCACTATGGTGTGACCCCGAGATTCTTGATCTGTTTTGGACCTCTGAATTGTCACCCACATAGTATCCTCTCTGATGGTAACACTAAACCATTGCAGGCCGCCCAGTTTATCCTCTTTCGATCCTGCCACCAGTTCGCTAATCCTTAAGGCCCCATAAAAGGCCAGGGAAAATGCAGCTTTGAACAAGAGGACCTCCCACTGTGAGCTACAGACCTGGTGCAATGCCCCCAGTAGTGCTGCCAACCGGGCCAATCCAATGGGTCTTCTCGTATCTACAGAGTGTCCCTGCAGCCGGCGCCATCCCCTCAAAGCCTTGCGCACTATAAAGGAATTTGTGGGGTCTCGCATGCCCTTAGTCTGTGCAAAGAAAGAGACCGCTGCCCTATGCCTGCTTGCCGCCGCCACTGTGCGTCCTTCCTTGTGCATCCATTCTAAATAGGCCTCAAAACTGGCCTCCTGTGCCCACTTAACTTCCCATTCCTGACCCAAGAAAATACAGTAAGACAAAAACGCCCCTTC
Organism: Lissotriton vulgaris; assembly: GCF_964263255.1. NCBI lineage: Eukaryota > Metazoa > Chordata > Amphibia > Caudata > Salamandridae > Lissotriton > Lissotriton vulgaris. Next base: position 905,728,405 of record NC_141698.1, read on the forward strand.
GTATGCTGTCCTGGTCCTGGGGGCTAAGCTAGCAACCACGAGGTCCTGTAATCTGGGGCACCAATCTGCCAAAGAACTGCCGGGAAGTGAGTTGGCGAGGGGTCCGCTGCAGGAAGGTGTTCCCTGAAGACCTGCATTTTAAAACGAGAAAGGGAATCGGCTGCATTGTTGAGGATGCCTGGGACATGCTTGGCTCTGAAAACTACATTCCACTTTAAGCATTGCAGCACAATCTCTTTTATCAGGCGTAGTATAAACGGACAGCGAGCCCCCTGTTGGTTTATACATTCCACCACTGTCATGTTATCCGACCAGAACACCACTGACTGGTTACATAGGTGTTCTGGCCAGACCTTTACTGCCACCCATATTGGGAAAAGTTCCAGGAACCCAATGCTGGTGGTCAGACCCCATGCTCTCCATTCTTCCGGCCACCGCTGTGCGACCCATTTGTTCCCAAGGATGGCACCGAAGCCCACACTCCCAGCAGCATCAGTCCACAGGCCTAACTCTGCTGATGCAGCAGGGGGACCTGACCGCACTACCCTGCCATTAAAGTCCTCCAGGAATGCCATCCATATATGCATATCCTGGCGCACCTCAGATGACAGCCTAGTGCCTTGATGCTTCTCCCGCAATCCCTTCATAGCCTGGGCAATGGAGCGTGAGAACGGGCGGGCCATAGGGATGACCCGTAGTGCAAAGTTCAACTGACCGACTACTTCTTGCAGCTGCTGCAAGGAAACCTTGTTTTTACATAGGCATTGGCGCAGAGCCGCCTTAAACTTAGACACCTTGTCCTTGGGTAACCTGAAGCATCCCTCAACGGAGTCAATTTCGATGCCAAGGAATTCCAGGCAGGTGGCTGGCCCAACTGTCTTCCCCGGTGCCAGCGGGACCCCAAAAGCCCGCATGAGCACGCAAAATTCCTGCAATGCCCAAGCACACTCCTGAGAGTCCGCCGCACCTAAGAAAAGGAAGTCATCCAAGTAATGCATGACCTGTTGGTGGCCAGTGACCTGTCTCATAGCCCATTCTAGGAATGAGCTAAATGTCTCAAAGTATGCACATGATATGGAGCAGCCCATGGGCATGCATTTGTCCATGTAAAACTTGCCCTCAAAAGTGAAACCTAAGAGGTGGTGGTCCAACGGATGTACCGGGAGAAGACGGAAAGCAGACTCAATGTCAGACTTTGCCATTAGTGCTCCTGTACCCAGAGCACGCAATAAATCAACCGCCTGATCAAATGAGGCATACTTGACACTACAAATCCCCTCATCAATCGCATCATTCAAGGATGTCCCCCTCAGGGCCGACAGGTTGTGGATCAGTCTAAATTGACCTCTCTCCTTCTTGGGCACTACCCCCAGAGGAGAACAAACAAAATTGGGGACGGGCACCTCCTGGAAGGGGCCAGCTATTCTACCTAGGGACAATTCTTTGGAAATCTTAGCGGCCACCACCTCTGGATTCTGTGCTACTGAAAGTTGATTTCTGCAGTGTGGGCTACCTGTGTAACCCATCGCTGGGATCCTAAAACCTTGAGAAAAACCCTCCTGAAGTAGAGTGGCCGCTGTGCGATCAGGGTATCTATTCAAAAAAGGGATCATTGCAAAAACGTCTATTGGCGTTGGGGGGGTCAGCTGGACTGAATTACTCAGGCTTCCCCCTTCCCCTGTGACCGTGGTTACCCTGCTTGTTCCTACACGTTGTCTCGGGGTGGGACGGGTGACCACAGATTGCACACGCATGTCTAAATCTACAGGTGCCCTGAGGCCTTGAGCAGGAGCGCTTATTAAAGTCCCAACACACCCCCTTTCTCTCTGACCCCCCCCCCTTATTCTTCCCGGGGACCTCACTCCCCTGGTGTGACCGAAAGGGTTGTTGGGGCCTGGCGGAGAACACCCTGACAGCACTGGTAGACTGTGTAGGGGCTGTGTCCCCTGAGAACTGCTTGTGCCATGACATGGAATCCACCCTGTCCCACGTTAATGATGTATCAAACTCTTTGGCCTTCCTGAAATTAACATCATACTCCTTCCAGGCATCGCCGGTATACTGGTCGCTCCACCCCACAATCCTACTCATGTAGCAAGACATAGCTGCCTGGACATTAGGGGGGCGTTCGGCCGTAATCGCGGAAAGGACGGCAAACGCCCTGATCCAATTCTTCAAAGTCTCCTCTACCTTGAACCTGGAGCACTGTGCCCTCCATTCACTTGGATGCATCCATTCCTTCAACAACTTAGCCTGTTCCATCTCCCTATTGTCTAACAACAAGGAAAAAATTTATACATACTTTCCCGCCCAAATCAATTCCTTCACTGCCTGAGACACATGTTGCCCCAAGTTTTCACTCCTGGATGGCACTATGCCGTCACCCAAGAGGGGCAGTGCCACCTCCTTACCATTTACGGGCACCTGTGCTGGTGGCACACTATCTCCTTTTGGCTGGGCTGGACTGGAACCTGCAAATGAAGAAGATACGGGCACCGCAGTACTATCAGCCGCCGTTGCAGCCTTAATCTTCTCTACCAGTTTAACCGCTTCTGCCGCATGGTCGGATGAGGCAAGACACACACCCCCTTTACGCAGCCAAGGCAACAATGCCGCTATCTGAGATTCCAACTCAACCAGGACTGGGTCCGGGTTAGCCGCTGGCACATTTGGGACCCCAGGAGGAACATCTGAGGGACCAGGCGTATTAGGCAATGGGGCCGGTGACGGTGGCCCACCCGGGACTGGTACTGGTCCCCCAGGCGCAGGCGGGGTAGGTGCCGCAGGAGGGGCCGGGGCAGCAGGAAGCACCGGTGCCACAGGCGCTGGGATCGCTGGCTGAGGTGCAAGTGGAACTGGTATCGCGGGTACTGGCACAGTAGGGACTGGTACTAAAGGCACAGGGGCTGGGGCACTGAACCTCGGCTTTTTAGCCCTGGATTTCCTAGGTGGGGTAACGAAATCCCCCCTTGGCAAAGGTGCCGTTCTCTCCCGCACTGGCCTACCAGATGGGCCCGGGGGATCTGGAAATCTGTCATTCATGCGGGCCTCTAGTTCATCAGCCTTCCCCAACTTTTTATTAATTTGAGCCATTTCACGCATCATGGCCTGCATCATCGCCTCCATGCTAGACCCCCTTTTACCACCCCTTTGCCCTGGCATGATTCGCACGCCACTGCCCTACACTCCTTATGTTGGCAGACCGTGCGCCTTGTACCTTCACCAGCTGGAGGATGTACAGGGGGCTGTAAGCACCATGCAACAGCAACCGCAACGCCCCGGCTTATCCGGTTTGTCAGGGGTGAGTAAACTCTAACGTAGACCCACCCGGCGGCAACTAGAAGCTATGGAATGCTAGCCCCCCGCTCTCCTCTTACCGATAAATCCTGCGTGCAGCCAGCCGGTATTGGATCAGCAACGACGTCTTATGTCCCCTTCTGTGAGCGAATTGCACCAATAATGTCGTTAATTGCCTCTTGTCGGACCGACTAATCAATTGCTCTCCGACCCGCTCCCCAGCCGCTCCGTATCACGGTGACCTCAGCTCCAGCGCGATGCCTCGGATGAAAAACACCAAATCCGACTCCGCTCGCGATGCTGCCACGAAGCGCGGATAACTCGGCAGCCCTGGAACCAGCTCCCGGATCGTGAAGCCTGGAAAATAAATCGAGAAAATTAACCAAAACAAGAAGCCCCGAGCGCAGGGCACGACACTCTGTGGGGGAGCGTCCAGAGAACAAGAGGGTCTCCTGGGCGCTCCCCGCTTCTTTATTCACAAGGGGCCAGGTGAGGGCAGTCACGCCCCCACCCAGCCCCTCCTGCAGCCCGCCCCCCGACCTGGAAGTCCTACAATGACATCCGGGTCAGGGAGGGCGCAAACCAATCGGTGGTGAGGCGCGCCCGGAAGGGCACGCCCCACCACCGAGAAGCACCGAGGAGGGGGACGATCGCCGCGCCGCCATGCGGGCGGGGGGGGCCAAGAGCCCCCCCTTTTCATTTGCTTCAAGCAGGAATGAGCTGCATGCTTACCTGTGAAATACACAGCACAGTGAAGATCTGGAAATGTTGAAGCTGAAGCAGGGAGGTTGCTTTGTTTACCTGCTGGGTCTGTTCGTTTTGGCCACACAGTGCACGTCACTTTGCATTTGGTTGTAGTAGTCAGAGCCGCAGAGATGGAGCCATTCATTAGTGCCTCACACTGTACAGGAAACGCTTCAATTACCTTTGCATAGCTTCCCAGGAGAGGATCCCATAATCTTAAAATGCCATAGAAATTTGTTTTTTTAGGAATGTGTTCTAAGAAGTGTGTAATGGTTGACTATGCCATTGCTTTCTATGTGTTGGGGTGGAATATTAAAAGAAATCTCTAATGCCACTCACTATTTTTGATATATTTTAAAACATTTATAAAATGTCCATGTTTTAAAAAGTGTGTGTTCGTATAATCGACATCTCCTTGGCCTTGGATATGGCTAGTCTGCCAAATTTACTATTACATCGGGTGCATTTACTTTGCATACCTAAATATATTTTGTATTGTATTAGACCACGCAGTCATCTAGAGCCAGATGTAGGTAATCCTCATTTATCGACTCTAAAATACAGAATTTTACCGATTCGGTATTCTAGATTCGGTAAATGAGATGTAGCTAAAAATTCTATATTTTTTACCGAATCGGTAGGATTCGGTAATTCCCGAATCGGTATTTACCGAGTCGGTAATTGCCATTGATTCCTATGGGCCTTGAGGCCCATAGGAATCAATGTCAATTACCGACTCGGTAAATACCGATTCGGTAAAAATACCGAATTGTCAAGGTGAACAGGGTGTCAACTTTGACACCCTGTTGCACCCCTGATTTTGGCTTGTGTGCCATGTGGGCATGTATGTGTGTCACATGGCACAGGTGTACATGCACAGATGTGCATGTACACAGGAATTCGATATTTACCATGCAATAGTATTACATGGTAAATAACAAATCGGTAATGGCCTGTGGCACTGTTTGAAGTGCCACCTACATCTGCATTTACCGATTCGGTAAATATACAGATTCGGTATTTTACAGAATCAGTAAATTTACCGAATCGGTAAATATACCGATTCTGTTCACTGTTTTACTGGCAGCCTGTGTAGTTTCCTCATCAGGTGGGTGATGTGGCACCTCCTAGGTTGATGGTGAATAAATCTGGTTCCCTGACTCTGTACCAGTTGTAATCTCCAAGTGAGGCTTTCAGGGAGACCTACACAAAGCAAACTAGCATAGTCTATCCACAGAATGACTAATGCAAGGATGACCTGGATGAGAGCTTCTGGGGTAAAGAATGTACAAATGTTTCTGATTTTCCGAAGATGCAGAAAGCAGTAGGAGACCACTGCCCCTAGTTCAGGCTTCAGGGCAGCAACAAGAACTCTGAGACTCTTAACTGAGTCTTAGACTAGGGGGAGCCCCGCCGCTGGTCAGAATGTGGAGTTCCATGAGTCATGCGTATTATTAGCTTAAAAAAATCTCCAGCGTTTAAGTTGATTACTATTTATCAAATCACGGATGAATAGCATCGTATTTTTGGAAGGTCATTTTTGAAGATGGAGAATTATCGATAGCAAAAAGTAGTTCCATATCCTCTGCATAGTTATAGATTCCCAGCTTCATTTGTTGCAGGAAGTGCACCCGGGGACATACATACAAATTAAAAAGGTGGTGGGACAAAGAAGATCCCTGGGGGATACCACAGGTGAGTTGGACCTTGGGAGATCCAAAAGGAGATAAACGGACTGACTGAGAGTGGTCCTTAAGAAAGGAGATATACCAGTCAAGCGCCATGCCAAGGAAACATGCGGCCTCGACAGGCTCCAACAAAAAAGCTTATGTTTGACCGTATCGAATGCCACAGAGAGGTCCAGTAGCACCAACACCTGGATGGCGGCCCTGTTAACTTCTTCCCTTATCTCATTCACAACGAAGAGGATCACAGCTTGGATTGAATAGGTTGGCCAAAAACCCACTTCATGTGGAGGGGACACAAAAGTGGGTGTCCTCGAGGAAGGAGCATAGACAACTAGAAACGTGTGCTTCCAAGACTTTTGCCAAATAAGGAAGCAAAGAGATGTATTTATTTATGATAATACTTACTTAAAAGAGCTAGAGACCAGACCTTGAGGTAAAGAGTTATTAAGTAGGGATAAGACAGGATCTGGAAAATGTGGCAATACTTTGTTTAACACTTTTAGAGCGCAGGTGTCAGAAGGGGTGCCCAATCTCAATTTTGTCAGTAGGCCCATGAGGTGCCTGTTGCTGATAGAGGGCAGCTCAGACAGTAACTTTGGATTCATATCATTGATGAATGTTTCCCCGGGGAGAGAGCTGGCGGGGATGCTAGCTTTAATTGCTTTGAATTAAGAGCATCACAGAAGGATTGGGTAGGGGGAATGGTTACAGTAACTCTGTTGAGGTTTGATAGTTCATACACAATTCCAAACATATCCTATATTTGTTGAATTTATGACTTTCCCATATAACTCTTTCTAGATTCTTCCCTCCTAGACTCACCCCAAACCTCATTTTACTGCTATTTTTAGGTTTTGCCTGGCGAAAAGATGCGCTCTGCGCATCTTTTTCGCGCAGGCGAAAACCTCTTGAGATCTATACGGGAGACAGGAACGGCCTCCGTCTTTCATTGGCTAGCTCCATAAATGGAGGCTAGCCATTGGAAGACGGGCCTGTCCGTCAATGCCGGACCAGATTCGGGGGCGTTCCCGAGAATTTTTGGCTTTTGGCGACGTCACGCGACGTCAGCCAAAAGCCGGGAACGCCCCCGAATCTGGTCCGGCATTGAGCCGGCACCCGCCTTGAGCAAATGCACCTTTCCACAGACGGTAAAATGTGAAACACTCTTGTAGCATGTATGCTGTCCTCCTGACACGATCTGTAAATCACCAACAAGCCAGAAATCAACTACAGGCATAGAGTGATACCTAGAGCAATACTTTTCCAACTTTTGAACGCAGTGCTTCACAAAGCAGGCACAAATGTCAGCAAACAAAATTGAAACAATGGTGCATTGAACATTTAAACGATTAAAGAAAGTTGGATCTGAAAGGCTTCTTTTTAGGGTGAAATCAGCAACGGGGACCACCAAGGAACCTCGCAGCAGCGCCATTATTTATTCATATATGGATTTTCTAACCATGCAGAATATTCGAAGATTCTGGAGTAAATTGGATTTTTTCTCACTCGCACGTACAGCAAAGGTGTTGACATTTTAGTTTTGTCCTCTTTTAACTGACTCATACTTTCGTCACGGTAAATGGAAAATACCTGCCCTGTCACCTTTTCCATTTAGATTTTGCCTCCTGGGCATCTTGAAACGTACATGGTAGGTGGACATTTTCCATACGTCCAATTCCAAATTTGCCCGCATTCCAGAAATGCAATTTATCTTCGGTACTTTTACTCTGTCTCCCACAGACATGGTCTGTCGCTTGATCTCCCACCCATATCTCTGTAGTTTCGTCCTCCTCTTCCGTTCGTTACTTCACAATTTGCTTTAAACTTTTTTTGGCCGCGCTGGGATTGGCCCAGCCGGCCGAGCCTCCGTCGCGTCATCACTAGAGCTGCTTCCTCTGCTCTGACGCGGACACGGGCAGTCAGGTAAGTTTTCTTATTTTTTAAAAATTTACTTTTTACCCCCCCCGCGCGAGTCCCCCCCCCCTCCCCAAGTCCCGTCCCCCCCCACCCCCAAGTCCCGTCCCCCTGTAGAGTGCTGCTCAGCCTGTGCATGCTGCTGTTTTGCTGTTGGAGGTAAGGCATTTGGTTTATTTTGCTAAAATTATGTTTATTTCTTTGTTTTTGAGGTCCAATATGGCCCGTGGCGTCACCGTGCAGCTGTGTGCACGGCTGTGCACGAAGTGGTTCAGACGGGTATGTATGCTGCTGTTTTGCTGTTAGAGGTAAGCCATTTTGTTTATTTTGCTAATCTTATGTTTATTTCTTTGTTTTTCAGATCCAATATGGCCCGTGGCGTCTCCGTGCAGCTGTGTGCACTGCTGTGCACGAAGTGGTTCAGACAGGTATGTATGCTGCTGTTTTGCTGTTGGAGGTAAGGCATTTGGTTTATTTTGCTAATCTTATGTTTATTTCTTTCTTTTTCAGGTCCAATATGGCCCGTGGCGTCTCCGTGCAGCTGTGTGCACTGCTGTGCACGAAGTGGTTCAGACAGGTATGTATGCTGCTGTTTTTCAGTTAAGGTAAGGCATTTGGTTTATTTTGCTAATCTTATGTTTATTTCTTTGTTTTTCAGGTCCAATATGGCCCGTGGCGTCTCCGTGCAGCTGTGTGCACTGCTGTGCGCAAAGTTGTTCCGATGGGTATGTATGCTGGTGTTTTGCTGTTGGAGGTAAGCCATTTTGTTTATTTTGCTAATCTTATGTTTATTTATTTGTTTTTCAGGTCCAATATGGCCCGTGGCGTCTCCGTGCAGCTGTGTGCTCCACTGTGCACGAAGTTGTTCCGACAGGTATGTATGCTGCTGTTTTGCTGTTAGAGGTAAGCCATTTTGTTTATTTTGCTAATCTTACGTTTATTTCTTGGTTTTTCAGGTCCAATATGGCCTGTGGCGTCTCCGTGCAGCTGTGTGCACTGCTGTGCACGAAGTGGTTCAGACAGGTATGTATGCTGCTGTTTTGCTGTTGGAGGTAAGGCATTTGGTTTATTTTGCTAATCTTATGTTTATTTCTTTTTTTTTCAGGTCCAATATGGCCCGTGGCGTCTCCGTGCAGCTGTGTGCACTGCTGTGCATGAAGTGGTTCAGACAGGTATGTATGCTGCTGTTTTTCAGTTAAGGTAAGGCATTTGGTTTAATTTGCTAATCTTATGTTTATTTCTTTGTTTTTCAGGTCCAATATGGCCCGTGGCGTCTCCGTGCAGCTGTGTGCACTGCTGTGCACAAAGTTGTTCCGATGGGTATGTATGCTGGTGTTTTGCTGTTGGAGGTAAGCCATTTTGTTTATTTTGCTAATCTTATGTTTATTTCTTTGTTTTTCAGGTCCAATATGGCCCGTGGCGTCTCCGTGCAGCTGTGTGCACTGCTGTGCACAAAGTGGTTTAGACAGGTATGTATGCTGCTGTTTTGCTGTTAGAGGTAAGCCATTTTGTATATTTTGCTAATCTTATGTTTATTTCTTTGTTTTTCAGGTCCAATATGGCCAGCGGCGTCTCCGTGCAGCTGTGTGCACTGCTGTGCACGAAGTGGTTTAGACAGGTATGTATGCTGCTGTTTTGCTGTTAGAGGTAAGTCATTTTGTTTATTTTGCTAATCTTATGTTTATTTCTTTGTTTTTCAGGTCCAATATGGCCGTGGCGTCTCCGTGCAGCTGTGTGCACTGCTGTGCACGAAGTTGTTCAGACAGGTATGAATGCTGCTGTTGTCCAATATGGCCCGTGGCGTCTCCGTGCAGCTGTGTGCACTGCTGTGCACGAAGTGGTTCAGACAGGTATGTATGCTGCTATTTTTCAGTTAAGGTGAGGCATTTGGTTTATTTTGCTAATCTTATGTTTATTTCTTTGTTTTTCAGGTCCAATATGGCCCGTGGCGTGTCCCTGCAGCTGTGTGCACTGCTGTGCACGAAGTGGTTCAGACAGGTATGTATGCTGCTATTTTTCAGTTAAGGTGAGGCATTTGGTTTATTTTGCTAATCTTATGTTTATTTCTTTGTTTTTCAGGTCCAATATGGCCCGTGGCGTCTCCGTGCAGCTGTGTGCACTGCTGTGTCTGCTGCTGAATACTGCTGATACTCTGACCTCCGTTCTGCTGTGCGAGGAGGCAGAGCCCTTGTTGTCGAAAAAGGATAGCGCTTGGTTCTTGAAGGCGCTACAGAGCTGAGCCGTGCAGTATTTCTAACATCCTGCTGCTGAATACTGCTGATACTCTGACCTCCGTTCTGCTGTGCGAGGAGGCAGAGCCCTTGTTGTTGAAAAAGGATAGCGCTTGGTTCTTGAAGGCGCTACGGAGCTGAGCCGTGCAGTATTTGTAACATCCTTCACTACTGCTCGCGTTTCCCGCTTCGCGGGAAACGCTCGCAGTTCTTTGCTGGTCGGCGGACTCACAAGAGGACTTCAGGATCCACAATTCAACTAGCCCTGGAGCACCGCCCTGACACGCCCCCCTCACCTGGCGATAATTGAGCAGTAGGCGCGCTGGAGCGAGGTGTCTGCTGCTGAATACTGCTGATACTCTGACCTCCGTTCTGCTGTGCGAGGAGGCAGAGCCCTTGTTGTCGAAAAAGGATAGCGCTTGGTTCTTGAAGGCGCTACGGAGCTGAGCCGTGCAGTATTTCTAACATCCTGCTGCTGAATACTGCTGATACTCTGACCTCCGTTCTGCTGTGCGAGGAGGCAGAGCCCTTGTTGTTGAAAAAGGATAGCGCTTGGTTCTTGAAGGCGCTACGGAGCTGAGCCGTGCAGTATTTGTAACATCCTTCACTACTGCTCGCGTTTCCCGCTTCGCGGGAAACACTCGCAGTTCTTTGCTGGTCGGCGGACTCACAAGAGGACTTCAGGATCCACAATTCAACTAGCCCTGGAGCACCGCCCTGACACGCCCCCCTCACTTGGCGATAATTGAGCAGTAGGCGCGCTGGAGCGAGGTGTCTGCTGCTGAATACTGCTGATACTCTGACCTCCGTTCTGCTGTGCGAGGAGGCAGAGCCCTTGTTGTCGAAAAAGGATAGCGCTTGGTTCTTGAAGGCGCTACGGAGCTGAGCCGTGCAGTATTTCTAACATCCTGCTGCTGAATACTGCTGATACTCTGACCTCCGTTCTGCTGTGCGAGGAGGCAGAGCCCTTGTTGTTGAAAAAGGATAGCGCTTGGTTCTTGAAGGCGCTACGGAGCTGAGCCGTGCAGTATTTGTAACATCCTTCACTACTGCTCGCGTTTCCCGCTTCGCGGGAAACACTCGCAGTTCTTTGCTGGTCGGCGGACTCACAAGAGGACTTGAGGATCCACAATTCAACTAGCCCTGGAGCACCGCCCTGACACGCCCCCCTCACCTGGCGATAATTGAGCAGTAGGCACGCTGGAGCGAGGTGTCTGCTGCTGAATACTGCTGATACTCTGACCTCCGTTCTGCTGTGCGAGGAGGCAGAGCCCTTGTTGTCGAAAAAGGATAGCGCTTGGTTCTTGAAGGCGCTACGGAGCTGAGCCGTGCAGTATTTCTAACATCCTGCTGCTGAATACTGCTGATACTCTGACCTCCGTTCTGCTGTGCGAGGAGGCAGAGCCCTTGTTGTTGAAAAAGGATAGCGCTTGGTTCTTGAAGGCGCTACGGAGCTGAGCCGTGCAGTATTTGTAACATCCTTCACTACTGCTCGCGTTTCCCGCTTCGCGGGAAACACTCGCAGTTCTTTGCTGGTTGGCGGACTCACAAGAGGACTTCAGGATCCACAATTCAACTAGCCCTGGAGCACCGCCCTGACACGCCCCCCTCACCTGGCGATAATTGAGCAGTAGGCGCGCTGGAGCGAGGTGTCTGCTGCTGAATACTGCTGATACTCTGACCTCCGTTCTGCTGTGCGAGGAGGCAGAGCCCTTGTTGTCGAAAAAGGATAGCGCTTGGTTCTTGAAGGCGCTACGGAGCTGAGCCGTGCAGTATTTCTAACATCCTGCTGCTGAATACTGCTGATACTCTGACCTCCGTTCTGCTGTGCGAGGAGGCAGAGCCCTTGTTGTTGAAAAAGGATAGCGCTTGGTTCTTGAAGGCGCTACGGAGCTGAGCCGTGCAGTATTTGTAACATCCTTCACTACTGCTCGCGTTTCCCGCTTCGCGGGAAACGCTCGCAGTTCTTTGCTGGTCGGCGGACTCACAAGAGGACTTCAGGATCCACAATTCAACTAGCCCTGGAGCACCGCCCTGACACGCCCCCCTCACCTGGCGATAATTGAGCAGTAGGCGCGCTGGAGCGAGGTGTCTGCTGCTGAATACTGCTGATACTCTGACCTCCGTTCTGCTGTGTGAGGAGGCAGAGCCCTTGTTGTCGAAAAAGGATAGCGCTTGGTTCTTGAAGGCGCTACGGAGCTGAGCCGTGCAGTATTTCTAACATCCTGCTGCTGAATACTGCTGATACTCTGACCTCCGTTCTGCTGTGCGAGGAGGCAGAGCCCTTGTTGTTGAAAAAGGATAGCGCTTGGTTCTTGAAGGCGCTACGGAGCTGAGCCGTGCAGTATTTGTAACATCCTTCACTACTGCTCGCGTTTCCCGCTTCGCGGGAAACACTCGCAGTTCTTTGCTGGTCGGCGGACTCACAAGAGGACTTCAGGATCCACAATTCAACTAGCCCTGGAGCACCGCCCTGACACGCCCCCCTCACCTGGCGATAATTGAGCAGTAGGCGCGCTGGAGCGAGGTGTCTGCTGCTGAATACTGCTGATACTCTGACCTCCGTTCTGCTGTGCGAGGAGGCAGAGCCCTTGTTGTCGAAAAAGGATAGCGCTTGGTTCTTGAAGGCGCTACGGAGCTGAGCCGTGCAGTATTTCTAACATCCTGCTGCTGAATACTGCTGATACTCTGACCTCCGTTCTGCTGTGCGAGGAGGCAGAGCCCTTGTTGTTGAAAAAGGATAGCGCTTGGTTCTTGAAGGCGCTACGGAGCTGAGCCGTGCAGTATTTGTAACATCCTTCACTACTGCTCGCGTTTCCCGCTTCGCGGGAAACGCTCGCAGTTCTTTGCTGGTCGGCGGACTCACAAGAGGACTTCAGGATCCACAATTCAACTAGCCCTGGAGCACCGCCCTGACACGCCCCCCTCACCTGGCGATAATTGAGCAGTAGGCGCGCTGGAGCGAGGTGTCTGCTGCTGAATACTGCTGATACTCTGACCTCCGTTCTGCTGTGCGAGGAGGCAGAGCCCTTGTTGTCGAAAAAGGATAGCGCTTGGTTCTTGAAGGCGCTACGGAGCTGAGCCGTGCAGTATTTCTAACATCCTGCTGCTGAATACTGCTGATACTCTGACCTCCGTTCTGCTGTGCGAGGAGGCAGAGCCCTTGTTGTTGAAAAAGGATAGCGCTTGGTTCTTGAAGGCGCTACGGAGCTGAGCCGTGCAGTATTTGTAACATCCTTCACTACTGCTCGCGTTTCCCGCTTCGCGGGAAACACTCGCAGTTCTTTGCTGGTTGGCGGACTCACAAGAGGACTTCAGGATCCACAATTCAACTAGCCCTGGAGCACCGCCCTGACACGCCCCCCTCACCTGGCGATAATTGAGCAGTAGGCGCGCTGGAGCGAGGTGTCTGCTGCTGAATACTGCTGATACTCTGACCTCCGTTCTGCTGTGCGAGGAGGCAGAGCCCTTGTTGTCGAAAAAGGATAGCGCTTGGTTCTTGAAGGCGCTACGGAGCTGAGCCGTGCAGTATTTCTAACATCCTGCTGCTGAATACTGCTGATACTCTGACCTCCGTTCTGCTGTGCGAGGAGGCAGAGCCCTTGTTGTTGAAAAAGGATAGCGCTTGGTTCTTGAAGGCGCTACGGAGCTGAGCCGTGCAGTATTTGTAACATCCTTCACTACTGCTCGCGTTTCCCGCTTCGCGGGAAACACTCGCAGTTCTTTGCTGGTTGGCGGACTCACAAGAGGACTTCAGGATCCACAATTCAACTAGCCCTGGAGCACCGCCCTGACACGCCCCCCTCACCTGGCGATAATTGAGCAGTAGGCACGCTGGAGCGAGGTGTCTGCTGCTGAATACTGCTGATACTCTGACCTCCGTTCTGCTGTGCGAGGAGGCAGAGCCCTTGTTGTCGAAAAAGGATAGCGCTTGGTTCTTGAAGGCGCTACGGAGCTGAGCCGTGCAGTATTTCTAACATCCTGCTGCTGAATACTGCTGATACTCTGACCTCCGTTCTGCTGTGCGAGGAGGCAGAGCCCTTGTTGTTGAAAAAGGATAGCGCTTGGTTCTTGAAGGCGCTACGGAGCTGAGCCGTGCAGTATTTGTAACATCCTTCACTACTGCTCGCGTTTCCCGCTTCGCGGGAAACACTCGCAGTTCTTTGCTGGTTGGCGGACTCACAAGAGGACTTCAGGATCCACAATTCAACTAGCCCTGGAGCACCGCCCTGACACGCCCCCCTCACCTGGCGATAATTGAGCAGTAGGCGCGCTGGAGCGAGGTGTCTGCTGCTGAATACTGCTGATACTCTGACCTCCGTTCTGCTGTGCGAGGAGGCAGAGCCCTTGTTGTCGAAAAAGGATAGCGCTTGGTTCTTGAAGGCGCTACGGAGCTGAGCCGTGCAGTATTTCTAACATCCTGCTGCTGAATACTGCTGATACTCTGACCTCCGTTCTGCTGTGCGAGGAGGCAGAGCCCTTGTTGTTGAAAAAGGATAGCGCTTGGTTCTTAAAGGCGCTACGGAGCTGAGCCGTGCAGTATTTGTAACATCCTTCACTACTGCTCGCGTTTCCCGCTTCGCGGGAAACACTCGCAGTTCTTTGCTGGTCGGCGGACTCACAAGAGGACTTCAGGATCCACAATTCAACTAGCCCTGGAGCACCGCCCTGACACGCCCCCCTCACCTGGCGATAATTGAGCAGTAGGCGCGCTGGAGCGAGGTGTCTGCTGCTGAATACTGCTGATACTCTGACCTCCGTTCTGCTGTGCGAGGAGGCAGAGCCCTTGTTGTCGAAAAAGGATAGCGCTTGGTTCTTGAAGGCGCTACGGAGCTGAGCCGTGCAGTATTTCTAACATCCTGCTGCTGAATACTGCTGATACTCTGACCTCCGTTCTGCTGTGCGAGGAGGCAGAGCCCTTGTTGTTGAAAAAGGATAGCGCTTGGTTCTTGAAGGCGCTACGGAGCTGAGCCGTGCAGTATTTGTAACATCCTTCACTACTGCTCGCGTTTCCCGCTTCGCGGGAAACACTCGCAGTTCTTTGCTGGTCGGCGGACTCACAAGAGGACTTCAGGATCCACAATTCAACTAGCCCTGGAGCACCGCCCTGACACCCCCCCTCACCTGGCGATAATTGAGCAGTAGGCACGCTGGAGCGAGGTGTCTGCTGCTGAATACTGCTGATACTCTGACCTCCGTTCTGCTGTGCGAGGAGGCAGAGCCCTTGTTGTCGAAAAAGGATAGCTCTTGGTTCTTGAAGGCGCTACGGAGCTGAGCCGTGCAGTATTTCTAACATCCTGCTGCTGAATACTGCTGATACTCTGACCTCCGTTCTGCTGTGCGAGGAGGCAGAGCCCTTGTTGTTGAAAAAGGATAGCGCTTGGTTCTTGAAGGCGCTACGGAGCTGAGCCGTGCAGTATTTGTAACATCCTTCACTACTGCTCGCGTTTCCCGCTTCGCGGGAAACACTCGCAGTTCTTTGCTGGTTGGCGGACTCACAAGAGGACTTCAGGATCCACAATTCAACTAGCCCTGGAGCACCGCCCTGACACGCCCCCCTCACCTGGCGATAATTGAGCAGTAGGCGCGCTGGAGCGAGGTGTCTGCTGCTGAATACTGCTGATACTCTGACCTCCGTTCCGCTGTGCGAGGAGGCAGAGCCCTTGTTGTCGAAAAAGGATAGCGCTTGGTTCTTGAAGGCGCTACGGAGCTGAGCCGTGCAGTATTTCTAACATCCTGCTGCTGAATACTGCTGATACTCTGACCTCCGTTCTGCTGTGCGAGGAGGCAGAGCCCTTGTTGTTGAAAAAGGATAGCGCTTGGTTCTTGAAGGCGCTACGGAGCTGAGCCGTGCAGTATTTGTAACATCCTTCACTACTGCTCGCGTTTCCCGCTTCGCGGGAAACACTCGCAGTTCTTTGCTGGTCGGCGGACTCACAAGAGGACTTCAGGATCCACAATTCAACTAGCCCTGGAGCACCGCCCTGACACGCCCCCCTCACCTGGCGATAATTGAGCAGTAGGCACGCTGGAGCGAGGTGTCTGCTGCTGAATACTGCTGATACTCTGACCTCCGTTCTGCTGTGCGAGGAGGCAGAGCCCTTGTTGTCGAAAAAGGATAGCTCTTGGTTCTTGAAGGCGCTACGGAGCTGAGCCGTGCAGTATTTCTAACATCCTGCTGCTGAATACTGCTGATACTCTGACCTCCGTTCTGCTGTGCGAGGAGGCAGAGCCCTTGTTGTTGAAAAAGGATAGCGCTTGGTTCTTGAAGGCGCTACGGAGCTGAGCCGTGCAGTATTTGTAACATCCTTCACTACTGCTCGCGTTTCCCGCTTCGCGGGAAACACTCGCAGTTCTTTGCTGGTTGGCGGACTCACAAGAGGACTTCAGGATCCACAATTCAACTAGCCCTGGAGCACCGCCCTGACACGCCCCCCTCACCTGGCGATAATTGAGCAGTAGGCGCGCTGGAGCGAGGTGTCTGCTGCTGAATACTGCTGATACTCTGACCTCCGTTCTGCTGTGCGAGGAGGCAGAGCCCTTGTTGTCGAAAAAGGATAGCGCTTGGTTCTTGAAGGCGCTACGGAGCTGAGCCGTGCAGTATTTCTAACATCCTGCTGCTGAATACTGCTGATACTCTGACCTCCATTCTGCTGTACGAGGAGGCAGAGCCCTTGTTGTTGAAAAAGGATAGCGCTTGGTTCTTGAAGGCGCTACGGAGCTGAGCCGTGCAGTATTTGTAACATCCTTCACTACTGCTCGCGTTTCCCGCTTCGCGGGAAACACTCGCAGTTCTTTGCTGGTCGGCGGACTCACAAGAGGACTTCAGGATCCACAATTCAACTAGCCCTGGAGCACCGCCCTGACACGCCCCCCTCACCTGGCGATAATTGAGCAGTAGGAACGCGCATCGCGGGACGCGCGCGGGACGCGCATCGCGGGACGCGCGCGGGACGCGCGCTGGCGACGCCGGGCTAAGCCCGGGCAAAGGGCGGGCCCTCTGTGGCCCTCAGTGACCGAGGTAGGCTGGGCTGGGCCCGGTAATTTACATTTCGTTTTTGCCTCGATGAACATGTTTTTACTTCTGTAGGACTGAGAACAATCCGCGTATTGATATTATTATTCTGTTTCTCACACTAACTTGGCCGGTCAGGGACTGACGTTACTCCAGGCTCTTATAAGTTTTATTCTTTCACATAATAATATTTTACGACTGTACATTCTCCTCGGGGGACTGTCCATTTTGATTAAGTTTATCTCTGTGGAAAATAGTGTGGAAAATGTCTAAAACTCTACGCTCAGGAAGGGTAGTGGGAGAAAAACCTGGCCGAAAATTAACTACTACCCGCACAAGAAATAAATCAGTGAATAACCCACCGCTGAAAGGTCAATGCCAACTATCTGAACTGTGGGATCTATCTGGTGTAAAAAAATTCAAACTTGCTACTCCTGAAAGATCGGATACTAAAGCCCTGGAGTTTCATACACCAGCCCCCATAGACCCCCAACTGCCTCTGGTACAGCAAGGGGCCCTACAATTAATGGTAGGGGGGTCTTCTTTACGGGACTTCACAGAGGGGAAGGTGATGGTCGTAGGTGATCCAGCGCATATACCACTGATCCCTCAGTCCCCTTTGAATGATAGGCCGGGGGGCGACCTGTCTGCACTATCTTTTGACCTGGAACTTTGGGATCGCTACGTAAGCCCAGCTAAAGTGGAGACTTTGGAGCAGTTTAAAGCGTCAGGGGGTGCCACCCCTTCTGGGTTACAGCTGTATAGTAGCACCCCCTCGTTAAATGACCATGAAATATCCAACTTGTTAAATGTTTCCAGGAGCCCCGATCTTAATCTCTTGGATAATTGCTGCTCTGTGGAAGCACGAGAAAAGCCGATCTCAGAGTCCATGATCGCTCTGGAACAACTCCTAGCCTCAATCTTACTGCTGTTGGGGAAATTTGTAGGCAGCTCGGACTGTATTTTGGAATCAGTCACTCAAATTTTAAAGACATTGCTGCAGAAATCGCCTGATATGAGGAATGTTGCTCCCCCCAAGACTGAGCATTACTTGTCTGAGGGGAAAACCAGAGACACCGGAGGGGAACTTGATAGGAAGGTTGAATCTCCTACTCTGGAATCACACAAGGACATGCCTCTTACTGCAGCTCCCAACTGCATCAAAAACTCAGTTCTGGAGATAGAGGAGGATGATAAACCTTTGCCTGGCCCTAAAGCGGTCCAGGAGTTATTTCCTATTTTCGTGCCTGAGAGCGGAAAAGAACCCCTGGACGATAAACCGGAGGTAAAAGAAGAAAGGGGAAAAAAATGGTAAACAAAAAATTAATAAAGGTAACAAGAGGAAACCAACTCGAAAATACAGAAAGAAAAAGCAGCGGAGGATTATTTTCCAAAATATTACAGCGTCAAGGGAGAATGATGAAATTGATGTGGAGCCCTCTTTAACTTCCTTAAAGGTGGACATTGATTTGAACTTAACTACTTTAACCTCTGTAAAGGGGGAAAATGAACAACGTAGTCTGCTTTCTCAGGAAGCTATATCGCAAGCGGGGGGCTCTCTCCTATGCTCTCCTCCACGGAGCGCATTAGGAGTGCCAATTTCATATTCACCTGGGGCTCTTAACCCTTTGGCCCCCCCCTTTGCTGTAGCATTAGAGTCTGAAAATTACTGCCCTCCTGCCCGATCTGTAAATATTACTAAGGCCCCGGTGGATGTGCGTGTGTTAGATTTTGTACCTTTATTTGATACTGACCTTTTGTTAAATAGAGCTTGGCTTCTCAAACGTTTTAGTGAGATTGAAAGTCTCTACCTAATTCAATCTAGTGACATAGAACTGGTGTCTCTGTTGGGTGGAAGTAGGGTATTGAGTATACGGGTGAAATTTTATTCGCCTATTATAGTAAACTTGATACTAGAACAAGCCGAAAACTTTCAGCGCTTAGGTATTGACATTCTCCCTATCTCCAACCCAGGCAAGCCAAATCTTTTATGTAACCAGGTGTTTGGGGGTGGTGAGAAAAACGGGGTAACCTCCCCCCTCAGAGACCTAAAAATCTGGGTCTCCAGGGGAAAACGCTCAGTTTCGCACGTGAAGCCACTTCCACTAACTGAGAACTTTTCACTTATAGATGATAATAACCGTTGGAATTGGCTCCATAGTGCATTATCAACAAAAACAAAGGATAACCCCAAATTGTTTCACCATCTTTAACACCTCATTAAAAATAATTTCCTGGAATGCGGCTGGATTCCACAGCAGCCCAGAGAAACTTGCCTTTTTATCTTCTCTGGGTGCGGATATATTGTGCATTCAGGAAACATGGTGCATTGACATGCTAACACCATCAAAAGATTTTTATGTCCTGGAAGTACCAGCTGCGCCCTCTAAGAAAGGGCATGCCAGGGGGGGGATTGCCTGCTTATTGTCAAATAAACTGCAATGGAGATTCTCCCATTATATAGATCCTAGTAGACTTTTCCACACAATAACCCTAGAAAATTTGTTCCATAATGGTAAAAAATATCCTATGGTAATTTTTAATGTGTATATACCCCCTGAGGAGTGTTTTAATGCTAGTCTGCAGCAGGTTCTCCGATACATTCAACAGATAAAAAATTCCCCATCTTCCCCTTTAATCTTGCTTGTAGGTGATCTGAATTGCAAAATTTCTAATGCTAGTCTGAAACTCTTCAGGAACAAAGTTAAGGAAGAGGTACATTTTATCCCCCAGACGCTTTTTCCTGAGAACCTGGTGACAAATAAAAGAGGGAAGATTTTGTTAAAAGAACTAGCGACTGGGGATGGTATTATTCTAAATGGAAGATTTCCATCCGACGTCCCCGCTAATTTTACTCATAAATCCCCCTTTGGGTCGTCTATTTTGGACTATGCTATTGCAGACTATGGCCTGTTTCCCCATATTCAGGACCTTAAGATTATATCTACGTCACTCAGCGATCATAGTATATTGTTTTTAACAATGTCTTTAAATTCTTTGAATACTGCGTCTTGGTCGCTTAATGGCAACGAGGCTACCTTCCACGCCTCTTCTGGAAGGTGCTTCTGGAACTCTACCGCCATTAATGGGGTGCAGGACCTTTTGGCCGATACCCTAATGGTAATAAACGAGTGGAATGGCAGCGAATTAGTTTATTTTGAAGAATTCATGCGAAAGATTTTATTGTACGCAAAAAAAACTGTTCCCCCTAGGAAAGGAGAAGTAGTCCCCAATATATTGCATACTCTGAATAGGGAATTAAATAAACTAGTTCGCGAACAGTATTTAGAAAGAGTCCTGGAACGTGGGAAAGAAATTGCTAGGTTAAAAAGAAAGAGAAGCAGACTCAAGCAAAAAATTAAAAAGGAAAGGGAGGATGAAGTTTGGATTAAACTGAGGGAATCTGCTGTACATGGTAATATTAAAGACTTTTGGGCAATAATCGGGAAGGGGTGTGGTACGCGCCATAGCCCCACCCCCATTCCTATACCAGAAGAGGTATGGTCCTCTCATATACGAGAGCTCTATGCAGGGAATGGGACTACAGGTAGTGATAACTCCATATATGCCGCCCCTGAAGACCTTGTATTCCATCCCTCAGAGAAAGAAATCGAGATGGCTATAAAAAATATGCGGCCCTCTGGGGCCATGGGACCGGACGAACTCCCTATGACGGTCCTCAAACAAGATCCCTTAAGTTGGAGTAAAATTTTGTACCCCTTGTTTAAGGCGTGCCATCTCTCCAAAATTGTTCCTGCTTCCTGGAGAGGAAGTATTTTGGTCCCCATCTTTAAGAAGGGTACAAGGGATAGCCCTAGTAATTACCGCCTGATTGCACTCCTCGACTCCATCGGAAAGGTCTTTGCGAAATGCCTCCTTAGGTCCCTTTCCGATTGGGTCGAGGAAGGCAATATTCTGCCGTTTGAACAGACCGGTTTCCGTAGGGATCATGGGACACTAGATAATCTCACTGCCCTTCAGGTGATTACAGATAAATATGTCCATGTGAGAGGAGGAGTGGTGTATGCCGCCTTTATTGATTTCTCCACAGCGTTCGATAAAGTAGATCGTGGAACGCTGTGGAGAAAACTGGCGACGCTTGGTGTCCCTACCCCCCTGTTGGAACTGATTCGGGCTCTGCATACTGAGACCTGGTGCAGGGTCCTAATGGGGGGCGAAAGGGGGCTTTCGGCCAAAATACCATCTCAGAATGGCCTTAAACAAGGCTGCTTATTGGCTCCCCTTTTGTTCTCCTTATATACGGCTGATCTCCCTGCTGCCGAGTCTGCTAGTGAGGGGATTGCCCCGATGGTAGGAGGGACTCCAATATCCTGCCTGATGTATGCCGATGATGTTCTTATTCTTGACTTGACTCCAATCGGTCTTGCAAATCGACTACAGGCTCTCCAGGCCTTTGCTGGTGATCAGCACATGAAGATTAATATTACCAAAAGTAAAGTGATGTGTATAGCTGGTAAGAAGAAGTGCCGCTCTACAAATTTCGGTTGGGCGATTGGGGGGCACAGATTGGAGGTTGTAACCTCCTATATTTTCTTGGGAAAAATATTTTCGGCCAATATGAGTGAGAAACTCCATATAGAGCACTGCTCCCGCAAAGCTCTTGCCCATGGCAATGGGTTAAAGTCCCTATACCAGGCAACGGGGAGAAGGCATTTTTCCAGTCTTCTAGAAGTTTTTAGAGCAAAAATCCCCGCAACTATCTTGTATGGTATTGAATTAATAGAGGTGAAAAACTGGGACTTTTGCCATAAGATTGAGGGGAAACTCTTAAGATCCCTCTCTACTCTAAACAATGCTTGCCCACTAGCCGCTTGTAGGCTGGACTTTGGTCTCAGGAGTACCTGGGTTCAGGGTCTATGCGCCCTAATAAGATGGGTGGCCAGTTTGGCTAGAGCGGGAGATGGCACCTTGCGAGTTCTCCTCAAAAATGAACTATTGGGCAATTTTAAAGAGTTTTCTAAACTCGTAAGCAACTTTAGAAGGGCTGTAACGATACTTAAACTTGATGAGAGTGTTCTATTCTCCTACTCCCTCACGCAGTTAAAACATGTCCTTAAGGAGGCTTCGTGGGAGTTTTGTTTCCTTTCTGATAAAAAGTCAGTTGGTGACAAAAGGAACGTGGATCCTCTCATCTCTTCCTATAGGTTGAAGCTGCCACAACCCTATGCCCTATGGAATCTACCGCATGGGATACGTAGATTTTGGTTTTTGCTACGCTATGATTTAATTCCACTAAATCTACTGTTATCCAAATGGCATGGCACTTCTGCTATCTGCAATTTATGTAAACTGAACACCCAGGACTGTATGCATGTACTATTGATTTGTCCTATGCTACGTAATTTGCGCAATCGATGGCTAAAAGTAATTTGTCTCCGCCTTAGCATTGTCACTTTAAAGGATTTTCTTCATGCACTTTATTGCCCTCCGAACGAAATGTTCTGTTCCTATATTTTTAACTTTTTTAAAGGATTTTTAGCTATTTATTAATATGCAACTGGAGATATCTTGTCTGTCCGGCCTTGCTAGATTGATTTGCTGGTGTATATCTATTAGGGATTGATTTTTGTTCTTCAAACTTTTGGATCTTTTGTGTATTTGCGGTTGTGTATTGTATATGTTTATGTGGCCCTCTTTGAGAGCCAAAACATAATAAATAAATTTGAATTTAAATTTGAATTTGTTCCGACGGGTATGTATGCTGATGTTTTTCAGTTAAGGTAAGGCATTTTGTTTATTTTGCTAATCTTATATTTATTTCTTTGTTTTTCAGGTCCAATGTGGCCCGTGGCGTCTCCGTGCAGCTGTGTGCACTGCTGTGCACGAAGTGGTTCAGACAGGTATGTATGCTGCTGTTTTTCAGTTAAGGTAAGGCATTTGGTTTATTTTGCTAATCTTATGTTTATTTCTTTGTTTTTCAGGTCCAATATGGCCCGTGGCGTCTCCGTGCAGCTGTGTGCACTGCTGTGCACGAAGTGGTTCAGACAGGTATGTATGCTGCTGTTTTGCTGTTGGAGGTAAGGCATTTTGTTTATTTTGCTAATCTTATGTTTATTTCTTTGTTTTTCAGGTCCAATATGGCCCGTGGCGTCTCCGTGCAGCTGCGTGCACCGTTGTGCACGAACTGGTTCCGATATGCTGCTCTTTTGATGTTCGAGGTAATCTATCTTTTTGATTTTGCTAATCTTAGGTTTTTTTCTCTCTTTTCTAGATACAATATGGCCCGTGGCGTCTCCGTGCAGCTGTGTGCACTGCTGTGCACGAAGTGGTTCAGACAGGTATGTATGCTGCTGTTTTGCTGTTGGAGGTAAGGCATTTTGTTTATTTTGCTAATCTTATGTTTATTTCTTTGTTTTTCAGGTCCAATATGGCCCGTGGCGTCTCCGTGCAGCTGTGTGCACTGCTGTGCACGAAGTGGTTCAGACGGGTATGTATGCTGCTGTTTTGCTGTTAGAGGTAAGGCATTTTGTTTATTTTGCTAATCTTATGTTTATTTCTATCACTCACTACTGCACTCTCTCCTCAGCCTCTTACTGCACCATCCCTTCACTCTCTCCTCAGCTCCACTATATCCTCTCTTCACTGTTGCACTCTCCTCAGTCTCTCACTGCACCATCCTTTAACTGCTGCACTCTCTCCTCAGCCTCTCCCTGCACCATCCTTTCACTGATGCACTCTCTCCTCAGCCTCTCCCTGCACCGGCCCTTCACTGATGCACTCTCTCCTCAGCCTCTCCCTGCACCGTCCCTTTATTGCTGCACTCTCTCCTTAGCCTCTCCTTGCACCGTCCCTTCACTGCTGCACTCTCCTCAGACTCTCACTGCACCGTCACCTCACTGCTGCACTCACTCCCTATCCCCACTGCACCGTCCCTTCACTGCTGCACTCTCCTCAGCCTCTCACTGCATTATCCCTACACTGCTACACTCTCTCCTCAGTCCCACTGCACCGTCCCTTCACTGCTGCACTCTCTGCTCAGCCTCCCACTGCACCGGCCTTTACTGCTGCACTCTGCTCAGCCCCCACTGCACCGTCCTTTTACTGCTGCACTCTGTTTAGCCCCCCATTGCATCGTCCCTTCACTGCTGCACTTTCCTCAGCCTCTCACTGCACCATCCCTTCACTGATGCACTCTGTTCAGCCCCCCATTGCATCGTCCCTTCACTGCTGCACTCTCCTCAACCTCTCACTGCACTATCCCTTCACTGCTGCACTCTCTTCAGTCTCTCACTGCACCATCCCTTCACTGCTGCACTCTCTCCACAGCCTCTCCCTGCACTGTCCCTTCACTGATGCACTCTCTGCTCAGCCCCCCATTGCATCATCCCTTCATTGCTGCACTCTCCTCAGCCTCTCCCTGCACCATCCCTTCACTGATGCACTCTCTTCAGTCTCTCACTGCACCACCCCTTCACTGCTGCACTCTCTCCTCAGCCTCTCCCTGCACCGTCCCTTCACTGATGCACTGCTCAGCCTCTCCCTGCACCATCCTTTCACTGATGCACTCTCTCCTCAGCCTCTCCCTGCACCGGCCCTTCACTGATGCACTCTCTCCTCAGCCTCTCCCTGCACCGTCCCTTTATTGCTGCACTCTCTCCTTAGCCTCTCCTTGCACCGCCCCTTCACTGCTGCACTCTCCTCAGCCTCTCACTGCACCGTCACCTCACTGCTGCACTCACTCCTCATCCCCACTGCACCGTCCCTTCACTGCTGCACTCTCCTCAGCCTCTCACTGCATTATCCCTTCACTGCTACACTCTCTCCTCAGTCCCACTGCACCGTCCCTTCACTGCTGCACTCTCTGCTCAGCCCCCCACTGCACCGTCCTTTTACTGCTGCACTCTGTTCAGCCCCCCATTGCATCGTCCCTTCACTGCTGCACTTTCCTCAGCCTCTCACTGCACCATCCCATCACTGATGCACTCTGTTCAGCCCCCCCATTGCATCGTCCCTGCACTGCTGCACTTTCCTCAGCCTCTCACTGCACCATCCCTTCACTGCTGCACTCTCCTCAACCTCTCACTGCACTATCCCTTCACTGCTGCACTCTCTTCAGTCTCTCACTGCACCATCCCTTCACTGCTGCACTCTCTCCACAGCCTCTCCCTGCACCGTCCCTTCACTGCTGCACTCTCTGCTCAGCCTCTCCCTGCACTGTCCCTTTACTGATGCACTCTCTGCTCAGCCTCTCCCTGCACCATCCCTTCACTGATGCACTCTCTTCAGTCTCTCACTGCACCATCCCTTCACTGCTGCACTCTCTCCTCAGCCTCTCCCTGCACCGTCCCTTCACTGATGCACTCTCTCCACAGCCTCTCCCTGCACCGTCCCTTCACTGCTGCACTCTCCTCAGCCTCTCCCTGCACCGTCTTTTCACTGCTGCACTCTGCTCAGCCTCTCCCTGCACTGTCCCTTCACTGATGCACTCTCTCCTCAGCCTCTCCCTGCACTGTCCCTGCACTGTCCCTTCACTGCTGCACTCTCCTCAGCCTCTCCTTGCACCGTCCCTTCACTGATGCACTCTCTGCTCAGCCCCCATTGCATCGTCCCTTCACTGCTGCACTCTCTCCAGCCTCTCCCTGCACCATCCCTTCACTGACGCACTCTCTGCTCAGCCCCCCATTACATCGTCCCTTCATTGCTGCACTCTCTGCTCAGCCCCCCCATCCAGGCTGCAGCCGTCACTCCTCCACTGCACCATAACTCACTGCAGCACTCTCTCCTCAGCCTCTTACGGTACCTTCCCTTCACTGATGCACTCTCCTCAGCCTCTCACTGATGCACCATCCCTTCACTCTCTCCTCAGCTCCACTATACCGTCCCTTCACTGTTGCACTCTGCACCCTCCCTTCACTGCTGCACTCTCTGCTCAGCCTCTCCCTGCACCGTCCATTCACTGATGCACTCTCTGCTCAGCCTCCCATTGCATCGTCCCTTTACTGCTGCACTCTCCTCAGCCTCTCCCACACTGTCCCTTCACTCATGCACTCTGCTCAGCCCCCCCATTGCATCGTCCCTTCACTGCTGCACTCTCCTCAGCCTCTCCCTTCACCGTCCCTTCACTGCTGCACTCTCCTCAGTCTCTCACTGCACCATCCCTTCACTCTCTCCTCAGCTCCACTATACCGTCTCTTCACTGTTGCACTCTCCTCAGTCTCTCACTGCACCATCCTTTCACTGCTACACTTTCTCCTCAGCCTCTCCCTGCACCATTCCTTTATTGCTGCACTTTCTCCTTAGCCTCTCCTTGCACCGTCCCTTCACTGCTGCAATCTCCACAGCCTCTCCTTGCACCGTCCCTTCAGTGATGCACTCTCTGCTCAGCCCCCCATTGCATCGTCCCTTCACTGCTGCACTCTCCTCAGCCTCTCCCTGCACCATCCCTCCACTGACGCACTCTCTGCTCAGCCCCCCATTGCATTGTCCCTTCATTGCTGCACTCTCTGCTCAGCCCCGCCCCCCATCCAGCCTGCAGCCCTCACTCCTCCACTGCACCATCACTCACTGCTGCACTCTCTCCTCAGCCTCTTACGGTACCGTCCCTTCACTCTCTCCTCAGCTCCACTATACCGTCCCTTCAAAGTCTCTCTCTTACTACCTCACTCTCACTACCCCACTCTCTCTTTCACTAACTCACTATCTCTCTCACTACCTCACTATCTCTCACACTACTACACTATCTCTCATTCACTCTCTCTCTACCTCAATCTCTACCTCACTACTCAACTTTCTCTTTCTCACAGCATCACAATATCACTACCACAGTAACTATCTCTCTAACACACTACTTCACAACTTCACTCTCTCTATCTCACTACCTCACCCTCTCTACATCACTACCTCACTCTATCTATTACTATCTCACTATCTCACTGCCTCACTATATCATGACACTCTCAAAAATTCACTACAACACTCTCTCACTACCTCACAACTTCACTCTCTCTCTCTCTCTCTCTCTCTCTAGCTCACTGCTTCACTCTCTCTCTATCTCACTACCTCACATTCTCTCTATATACTACCTCACTCTATTTCTATCTCACTATCTCTCTCTCACTATGTCACGACACTCTCTCTAAAGTTCACTACATCACTCTCTCACTACCACACAACTTCACTCTCTCTCTAGCTCACTACTTCACAACATCTCTCTGTTTCTATCTCAATACAGCACAACAACTCTCATCCTCACTACCTCATTCTTTCACTACCTCACTCTCTCTCACTACCTCACTCTATATCTACTTCACTCTCCCACAAAACAAAAATAAATACATCACTACTCAAATTATATCTATAACACCATCTCACTCTCTCTCTCACTAACTCTCTCCATAACATCACTCTATCTATTTCCATATCACTCTCACTACCTAACTATAACACAAGTCACTCTCTCAAAAAATAACTACAAAACTCTCTCGCTGACTCACTCTCTATCTCACTAGCTCACAAGTTCACTCTCTCTCTCCAACTCACTACGCCACTCTCTATCTCACTAACTCACTCTCTCTCTTTCTATCTCACTAAGTCACTTTCACTCTCTCTTACACTACCTCAGTCCTTCTCTATCTCACTATGTCACAACATCACTCATTGTTTCTATCTCACTACCACCAAAAATCACTCTCCATCACTAACTCACTCTTTCACTACCTCACTCTCTCTGTCTCACTCTATCTACCTCACTCTCTCTCTCACTACCTCACTCTCTGTCTCTGTTTTCTTTCAGAGGTAAGCCATTTTTTTTTGCTAATCTTATGTTTATTCTCTCTTTTCTAGGTTCAACATGGCCCGTGGCGATTCCCTTCAGCGATGTGCACCACTGTGCACGGAGTTGTTCAGACAGGTATGTATGTTGATTTTAGTTTATGTTAGAGGTAAGGCATATTTTTATTTTTACACTGCACTGTCCTTTTACTGCTGCACTCTCTCCTCAGCCTCTCCCTGCGCCATCGCTTCACTGCTGCACTCTCTGCTCAGCCCCCCCATCCAGGCTGCAGCCCTCACTCCTCCACTGCACCATCACTCACTGCTGCACTCTCTCCTCAGCCTCTCACGGTACCATCGCTTCACTGATACACTCTCCTCAGCCTCTTACTGCACCATCCCTTCACTCTCTCCTCAGCTCCACTATACCGTCTCTTCCCTGTTGCACTCTCCTCAGTCTCTCACTGCACCATCCTTTCACTGCTGCACTCTCTCCTCAGCCTCTCCCTGCACCATCCTTTCACTGATGCACTCTCTCCTCAGCCTCTCCCTGCACTGTCCCTTCACTGATGCACTCTCCTCAGCCTCTCCCTGCACCGTCCCTTCACGTTATGATTTCTGTGTGGGGTCAGGTATCCGCCCCCTCCTCCCATTGGCTAGCTCCATAAATGGAGGCTAGCCATTGGGAGAGGGCTCTGTCCGTCAATCTCGGACCAGATTCGGGGGCGTTCCCGAGAATTTTTGGCTTTTGGCTACGTCAGCCGAAAGCCTCTTCTCGTCAACGCCCCCGAATCTGGTCCGGGATTGAGGGCACCCGCC
Source organism: Lissotriton vulgaris (assembly GCF_964263255.1). Classification (NCBI taxonomy): domain Eukaryota; kingdom Metazoa; phylum Chordata; class Amphibia; order Caudata; family Salamandridae; genus Lissotriton; species Lissotriton vulgaris. The sequence goes on from NC_141698.1 coordinate 905,756,844, forward strand.
TTCCTGCTCCTGTCTCACGCGGCGCCCGGGCCGTCACGTCCTGCTTCCAAAGGCGGAGGGTTTGTTACGGGCAAATTTGCGATGGCGCTTTAATCATGGCGCATGCAGCGCTGCCTCCTTCTGCTTCCCGCACTGGTCCGGGCTGCTGCGTGCAGTCAAAATCTAATGGACCAGCACCGCGCCTAATTCAGTTACAGCTGAGCTGCACGTCACACAGTGATCCGCGATTGCAGCGGCCGGTGGTCGGAACACATCGCAAAGAAAGAAAGAAAGAAAGCGGTAACTGTGTCTTACCCTAATGGATTACTAGTAAACTGTGCCCCTCCTAACTTAAAAATTGTTGCTTCTTATAACCCTAACTGCTGCCTTTGTCGGTGCTGCTCCATTGCGGGGTTTAGCGGGTAGAGTCTTCGGGATGTCTGAGGGCGTCAGGATGCCAGAAAGAAGTCTGCACATAAAATGCGTGCTGTTGGTTCAACTAAGGGGTGAGAGGGTACAGTGTGCCCTGGTACATGTGCCCTGTTACAGCTGAAGTTACTCTCTGACTTAAGTGACATTAAGCCCACAAACTCCTGTTGAGACGGTCGGGGTCACAGTACTGATGGATTCTGTGACTATGAGTGGTGCCGCTGCCCGTCCAATTATTTTCTGTGCCAGTGGTGTCGCCAAAGTCTGTCAGCAAAGCCTCTGTGATAGCCGGTGGGTCATGTTGATGTGTGCCGATGCCTGCGGGGTTGGGCAGGTAGCGGCGCGCCAACAGGGGCGGCCGCTCGGGGTTAATGATTTCAATAGTGTTAAAGTGCAGTTCGATTGTGATATTTACAGTTTTGTTAACAAGACGCTGTACACATTTGCGTAAAGTCTTATTTATTCAGCCTATACCTATTCTGAAGTTACTCTCTGACTTAAGTGACATTAAGCCCACAAATGCTGTTGAGACGGTCGGGGTCACAGTACTGATGGATTCTGTGACTATGAGTGGTGCCGCTGCCCGTCCAATTATTTTCTGTGCCAGTGGTGGCGCCAAAGTCTGTCAGCAAAGCCTCTGTGATAGCCGGTGGGTCATGTTGATGTGTGCCGATGCCTGCGGGGTTGGGCAGGTAGCGGCGCGCCAACAGGGGCGGCCGCTCGGGGTTAATGATTTCAATAGTGTTAAAGTGCAGTTCGATTGTGATATTTACAGTTTTGTTAACAAGACGCTGTACTCATTTGCGTAAAGTCTTATTTATTCAGCCTATACCTATTTCCCTCATTTTCATTGCTTGATTTTGCGCGTGAGAAAGTGTCGCTCGTAGTCATTAAATGTCACTCATAATTAAAGTACAATTCTGAAAATGTCACACAGAGCAATCTGAAACCTTGGTAGCTATGTGGGTGGAAGGATGAGTAGGTGGATGGATGAGTAGGTGGAAGGATGAGTGGGTGGATGGATGAGTAGGTGGAAGGATGAGCGGATGGATGCGTGGGTGGAAGGATGAGCGGATAGATGATTGAGAGGATGGATAAGCGGGTGGAAGGATGAGCAGATTGATGAGTGGGCGGATGGATGTGTGAGCGGATGGATGAGTAGGTGGAAGGATGAGTGGATGGATGAGTAGGTGGAAGGATGAGCGGATGGATGAGGTGGTGGAAGGATGAGCGGATGGATGAGTAGGTGAAAGGATGAGCGGATGGATGAGTGGGCGAATGGATGAGTGGGCGAATGGATGAGTGGGCGGATGGATGAGTGGGCGGATGGATGAGTGGGCGGATGGATGAGTGGGCGGATGGATGAGTGGGCGGATGGATGAGTGAGCGGATGGATGAGTAGGTGGAAGGATGAGCGGATGGATGAGTGGGTGAATGGATGGATGAGTAGGTGGAAGGATGAGTGGATGGATGAGTAGGTGGAAGGATGAGCGGGCGGATGGGTGGGTGGAAGGATGAGCAGATTGATGAGTGGGCGGATGGATGTGTGAGCGGATGGATGAATAGGTGGAAGGATGAGTGGATGGATGAGTAGGTGGGCAGCTGGAGGGAGGGACGAGGGAGCGGATGTATGATGAGGTCGGCGGGCGCCTGCTTTGATAGATGAGTGGGTACCGGAATGGACAAGTGGGCAGCTGGGTGGGTGAATGAAGAGATTGGCAAGCCCATGCGTAGATAGATGAGCGGGTGGATCAGTGGCTGGGTGTTCAGATGGGTTAGATGAGTGGTTGAATTTGCTATTGTAAATGACAATGCCATTTATGTTAAAAAAAACATAAATAAAAATAATGTCAAGAGCAATGCCAATAGCTCTAACTTTAACAAAGGCAAAACCATTGCATTGTAAATGCTTGTTACTACTATGATCTCCACAATAGCACTTCCTAGACTTTTCCCTTCTATATCCCTCCTTTCAATCTTCAAAAACTTAATCTAACAAATATGATCTCCCAAACAACACTGTCTAGACACTTCCCTCCTACATCCCTCTTATATCCTATTCAATCAAACTGACAGACTCAATGTCCACTGCTTTAATTAACAACTTATATTTCCCTATACTAATCCACTTCTAATACTCTGGGTTCTGGAGTGGTGTGCTACTTGAAAAAAAAAGTGCTTCAATGCCGCATCATGGGTAGTAATCGTAATATAAACAGAATTACAATTAATTATGGCTGTAAGGTTGTATGCTATTGCGCCCTTCTCAGGAATGTGTGTAGTGTATGTTACCAAATTATGGAAGGCTGTCCATAGGCCTGGCAAATGGTGTCTTTTCAATGGCAAATGCATACCTGTCAACCTCTTGATTTACAATTTTTAGTCAAGTATAAGGTGAATAGAAAATTGGCCATAGTTGTAGTGTGTTGAATTAATTCAGGTCCTGAAACCTTATAGTACGCTGTCACAATGACTGGATGATGTCATCAGTGATGTCATCACTGATGTTCTTTAACAAGTCATGAGTCATATAAAAGGTGAGGTAGCAAGCAGTGCATGGTGAAGTGCAAGGTATAGTTAGCTCAGTAAAATATAACTTGTAAATGTCGGTGTTTTTTGGTTTTTCAAACATTAGTTCTATATCAGTTCAGCGCCTAACTAAAATATCACTTTAACCTTTGTTTTTTTCAGTGAATTTCATACACACAATACCATGGTACCATCTGGGTGAAGCTTGAGCAGTGCCTGCAATGGAAGTACTGCAGGAGGGCAACTCTGACTCCCAGAGTGTACCATGACACCCAGGCCAATTTTTTGTTTTTTGGGATTCTTGTGTGTCCCCATAAGGGTCTGGAGAAAGGGTGTTCATAACTCATGCTGTTATGCCTCATTTCCATACTTTTTTCAGATCACACGGAGTAAGTTCCCAAGTGCTGTAATAGTGGCTGCAATATTTTCTTCTCCTCTCTAATTCTGTTCATGCTTACTATTTTGTTGAGAGATCTTCTGATCCAACCAGTCTTCTTCTGGCTTCTCATGAGACTTTTGTTTGCATGAAATGTAAACTCATGTGAAAAATGGCAGGTGATATACATGGTGACAACATTCCACCCTAGAATCATAATTCTGCTAACTTTTTTAATGGGATTTCAGAAAATGACAAGAAATGCACAATTTTGAGCACTGCTAATATTAAGGGCATAGCTTCTGCCATGTGATCGACCCTGACCGGTTCTGTGGAAATGCTAATTCTACAACTAATGCTTTTTCTAATGATTACTCTTGGTTAGTCATGAAATACAGTGAGATCCTACCATCAAAAAAGCAATGCTTACAAAAAAGCTGTATGTTATAAGCAATATGTCATGATACACTTAAACAATGAAGGGCTCCATGTTACCTCATCAAACCAAACTGATGAGATGAATTAGTGCTTGTGCACAGAAGAACTGTGTACATGTACTAATTCACTAAATCAATTTGCAGTTTGCAAGATGCTCTGCTTGTGCTCAATTTGACTCTCACACAAAGCTTGTGTACCGGTACATGACAAGAGATTTGGCATGTGTAGATTCGAGGGTATCCTTATTAACCCACAGAGTTTTTGGAGTTACCCGCACTCCGCATTACGTGGAGCTCGGGGAGTTCTGAAAAACTCTGCTTCGCGCAGCGGAGCAGAGTTTTATTCCTCGCTCGCCTTCACCAACATCAAGTTGGCGAGCGCGAGCAAGGGAAATCCACCCCCCGGCGAGATATTTTCTCGTTCGCGATCGCCAACATCAAGTTGGCGAGCGCAAGTGTGGAAAATAAACCTCCCGACTAGATTTCTCAAAGCAGGGGGTCAGGTTTCTCATTGCGAGTGGTCGCGCATGCTCGCAACCGCTTGTGTTGAGAAATTGCCCGTTCGCGTTGAGAAAGCTGCCACTCAAGTTAAAATCTACTCGAGCAGCAGGAAAGGTAAGTTTGCACTGTGCATGGTGCTGTTTGCAATGATTGTACAGTGCGGACAAGCATCCGGTACTATGCAATCACAGCGAATTGCATTTTTCTACCGTACTCCGCCACTTGCGGAGCTCCGCGTAGTGCAATGGAGTTTTTTTTGCACTCTCTGTAGCTCCGCATAGTGCAACTCTGCGAACTCCACCCCGGGTTAATCCTAATTCACGAAGGGATAGGTTAAAATGTGTGCATGTTGCATCCCCCCTTTATCTCGGGCAGTCCTGACCTAGTGCAGAGCTACTTCTGGGGGACTCCTTTGTATATTGCTAACCCTGAATGTTACTGTTCTTGTAGTACATGAGTGGCGGTGTACAGACTTGCATTCCAACATTTAACAGGGAAATAGAAATGTAAGCATTGGCCTGTACTACTTCTGTACATTATATGTAGGCGGGGACAACATTTTTATTACGATGGTGTAATCGAAGTAATTTGAGTAATTCTGTGATACTTTGATATGGCATTACTGATAATAACGCGATTATGCCTGCTCGTGTCATTAAGAATAATTTGGGGAAAACAGTTCTACTGCAAGAGCACCTTTAACTACCTTGAGTAACTGCTTGCTTTTGTGTTCTGCTAAATTTAGAGCTTTTTCTTAACGTAAAATTCATCCTCATGTCCATTGTGGATGTGAGGGTGCATTTTGCACTAAGAAATTAAAGCTAGATGCCAGGAGTAAGTTGGGGGGAAATTCTACACACAGTAAATTTAGCCTTATTTCTTAGCACAAAATACCTTCTCGCACCCATTTTGGACATGAGTGGAGCATTTTGTGATACGAAAATAGTGCTAAATGCCAGTGATAAGTTGGGTGAAAATCCTACCCCAAACGCACGCAGAGCGGCTGCCCACACTTGTTTTATGTTCTGTTCCATTTAGCTCTATGTCTTAGCTCAAAATGCATTCTCACCCCATTTTGATGCAAGGGACATTTTGATTTTAGGTAATTCCACCTGATTATGCTATATTGCATAGCCTAAACCATGCCCACCCCAAATTATAGATCCATAACATTTCCAGTTAAAATTCCTGCACCTGATTCAGAGTTTAAAGGGTGACGCCCTAAATTTGTAGCAGATTATACATATTTATCACACATGACATGGGAGTACTCGCAGAGCGACAAATTCAAAGGGTATGTTAGAGGCTAGTTCAGATGAATGTAAAATAAAGCAATTAACCAGTTAACTAGGCCTACTGTAGAACGGAAAAAATAAATTATTACTACTGGGCAGGCTTCTCACACTGGACTATGGGGGTTATTTACATTTTGGCGGATGCATAGCATCTGCCAAAAATTGGCGGATGTCCCCTCTGCCGTATTTAGAGTCCATACATGGTATATAAACCAAATGGGGAGGTGTTGTTAGAGTTTGGTAGATATCCCTATCTCTATCAGTATACACATCAATTCTGGCTTCAGGAAGACAGCTTACAAGGAAATCATATAATCACTATTAGGGTTCTTTTAATAATTGGTGTCAAGGAAATAAGTTCCTCTTATTTTTTCTGCACACAATTTTCGAAACATACAAAATTCCAAATCAATATTGAATTAAATTCAGCATTGCCATGTTGAACTGTTGAGGGCTAAAGGAATTATGATGTCTATTCAGAGAATTCTTAGAAATGATTGGCACAATTGATTTCCCATACTTTACATTTTAACAGCAAAAGGGACGTTCATTACAGATTACCTCCGAAGTTCTAATGAACATTTGATAAACGTAATATTTTAATGATTCTATAGAGAGTTTTTTGGGTTCGTCAGACCAGTGAAGTCTTTTTTTACTGCACATTCAAATAAAGTGTTTAAAAAAGAACTGGAAGCTGGCGGATTGTGTCAGTCACTTTAATGCCATACAGTCAAAAATAACACTGAAAGCGGAAACAATTGACACTAGACATAATTTCCAATTGAGTGCCATATCAAAATGTACAAAATCCTTTAAAAAATAAAATACATTTTCATGTATAATATATATTAGAAATACACATGAATCATGTTATAAAAATAAATATTCAATAAAAAAAACTACACTGTAATTTACATATTTCTTTGAGAAAATCGTGCTTTTATCATTTAGATTCTTTCTGTGGCGTAGTCATCCTCAAACTTCTGTAGGTGTTCTTAATCTTTGGCTTTCTGGATCCTAGAAAGTGAAAAATCAAGTTCATGAATGGCAGAACTCTACGAAAAACATTCTCAACAGATTTGTAAAAATCCCCAAGTGAAATCGGTAATGTTTCAAAATACTAATTTAAATTTACAATTAAATTAGAATTCAACCCTTTCCCAGAAGTATGTCACATCAATATCCCACTTCAAAACAGAAACCATCTTACTAAATTTATGAGCAAAACAGATCAGTATTTGTCTGGAAGTGTCCCGTTTTCAATTAAAACACATAGATTAGCACTTCTCATTGGAAGTCCTGCATCTCTTCCAAGATTAAGCAAAAAATGTAACAGGCAGTGGCTGTTCCCATGGATATGGAAGTGTATATCCTAATGAATAGTGTCACAACTTTATGAGTAGTCTACCACACTTGAGTCATTAAGGATCATTTTTAGAGATTGATACTACGAAATATGCCTGGGTAGATAACTCGAGTTTATTAAACTACAGACCCACATTAAAATCCTACTGTACATCAGACCAGGAGCCAGACAAGCACCACTGACCACCAGTGGGTGAAAGAACATGTATTCTGCCTAATGGGAGTGAAAACACTGATCCTGATGCTGGGGCAGTCAAAGCATGGCAGGCCTCTTTCGATCTGGTTCACATCAACACTTCTAGTCACATTGCACAATGCAAGAAATCTGGTATACAAAGGAACTATTCAGTGGGATGGCTGCTCAAATAATGTAAATGGGATCTGTAAACAGAGGTCACTGATATACTGCAACGTCTACAAAATCAGTCTGCCAGACTGAGCCTACTTTTGGTACTGAAAGCACTCCACTGGGTCCCATACTAGCAAATAATCATATTCAACCTTGAAGCACTACCCAGAAGCATGTTCATCTATCTTGCACCTCATCCACCAACAAACCTCAAAGCAACAGAAACATAGAGACTGATCACTGAATGTCCTGAGTCCTACACTGTGGAATCCCTTAGGCCCTAATCTTAGGGCAGAACTGAACCACTTCTGCTTCAGAAGCCTGTAGAAGACTGAATCCTTCAGGTTGCCATTCAACTGAAATCTAAAAACACAAGGGCAAAGACTGAGAAATGGCAAGTAGACACAAATCTATCATCTTTTTGGATCACCAGTAAACAGTTCTTTGACTCTCGTGCAGCTTATCGTGCACCTTAATGCTATGAGTACATAATGCTTCATATCAGTGTTTGACAACAAAATAATGTACAGTATTGTTTTCATCTGGGTTCTGGCCTGGCCAAGGTTTAGATATTGCTTTCACTTGCCATAAGCATCTTGGCCACCTCTGATTCTTTGCAGATTTGATTAAGAGACACTCTTGCTTAGAATTGATACCCTGCTATGAAGGAAGTGCATTGGACTGGTTCCCATAGAACATATTTAATACCGTCCTTTTTCTACTGATCTTTCTGTCTGGTTTCCTAGCTCTCTTTTAATGTACAATGTTTACACTCTTCCATGTACTTGAAAGTTATTTTCTCGCCTTAAACATTCATGCTTACAGCACACACACCTACTTGCATTAAGACCATTAAGCTGGGAGTAAGTCAAAACGTTATGTGTATTAGTCGACGACATTCAAGCAATTTGATAGGGTATGTCCCTATAATAGAACGATATGGCTCATGTCTTAATTGATGCATACATTTAAAGGAGAGAGAGAAACTATTCCATAGGTTTGGCTTCCAAGAGTGTGTTGATGTACTATCCTCATCTATTATGTTAAAACCTTAAATTTACTTTTTGATGGCTACCTCCCATTCTAGTCCAATATTTATCAAGCACCAAAAACACAACTGTTTCGAACTTGTAGCAAAATGGTGTATCCCTTAAATTAAAGATATTAGAATGGCGACCCAGAGATATACACGTTTGCTAATTAGGCAGAACATGTACGACCCATACTCCAAATCAATGTATGTGAAATTAAAAAAGAAACAGCCACCATAACAGGGGCAAGCATTGGGGAAATAACAACTACATCAACATACAATACCTCATCTTACCTAAGTATTTGCTGTTCAAGACTCAAACTGCTGCAGTGGGAGAAGTAACAAGCAACTATAAACTCTCTGACACTCCCAAATAGCTCAAACTGCATATCCCACAAGAAACGTTATGCTTGTAACCCAAAACTAAGTAGATGGCATGCCAGGAAAGGACGACTATACATGACGCTTAGAATTCTAAACAAGAGATCTGAGAGTTTCGAAAATGGTACTACTACTCTGCAAGATCAAACTGCACCCAACCGAGAAAATGATACAAATCTACAACTAAAAATATCATGAAAATAATGTACCCTTGTGCCCATGAAATAAGCAACTATCCGTATAACCAGAGCTCTAAACACCCACATTCAAATGCAAATAACTTGTTCAATGAATTCCACTCCCTCATTTTCCCGAACTATTGGCAACTTGCCTTTTAAAGTAGGTAGAACATCTCAGTGGAAGAGAACTGTGAGTGTAAAAGTCTACCTGAAGAAGCTCATCGGACGTGCTTTCTAGAAAATGAACTCAGGCCTGCTAAAAAATGTAACATATCTTACATATTGTATTCATTACTTGACACGTTTCTGACTACTAACAATTCCCAAACTGCCTTGTAGCAAATGGAGCTGGAGAATATCTACTATAAACAAAACTTAATACATGAGCTATATGAAACTCGTCGTAGAACTGGTTTTCTGAAGGTAAATAGATCTGGGAAGGAAGATTCTGGGCTCCACAATTTACTCCAGGGACCACAAAAAACTGCCCTAAATAATAAAACTGTTTTCAAAGATTAAAACTGGACTCTCGTGTGGCAAATTCCAGCCAGAGAATGAAGCCTGTGTCGGGAAGATGTGATTTCCCGTTTATAGAAAGTGCTTAAGGATCAAAGTTAAAATGTGTGAGTCTGCCCAGTGTGCTAAAGGCAGCCAGCCGCGCTCTTCTGAAATCCGGTTTAAGATTGCTTCATTTCCTAAGCCCACAGTGGAGTGAGTTCGTCCATGTAATATTGTCGGTTAATGGCTAATTGAACTCCTGGGTCTTGGCATGCAGTCAGCTTCCGCAGTTCTGTCTTTAAAAGTTACAGCAGTTGAGTCAGAAAATGTAAGTTCTGAGGAACTGTGAATCTTTTAGGCTTTTTTGCTTGAAAATTAGATCAGAAAGTTCAGGCAACTGAATAAACGACACCCCCAGAGCTATTGACGCAGTGACGCAAATAGACCGTATAACTCTTTTATCATAAAGTTAAGAGTTTTGTACAGTTAATAAGGCATCAAATTGAGCGGAGTGCTTAAAATTCAGATTATTATATCTGACACACCATGGGCATAGTTTACGGTATGAATGCTAAAACACATGGCCTTGCAAATTATGTAATTTATTAAATCACTGACAAATATGACGGATACAATAGCTTCACTGCGGACCGGGGCCCACACCCAGAGCAGGAAGTTTTTCCAAAAGTTGCCAAGTCCAGGGTTTTAACATATGAGGCTAGTGCCTAATTTGTCAATTTTTTTTAAAAAAAGGTTCCAGGCCCCTCCTGAGAAGGCCACTGCCGCGTGCACCACCCATTGCCCCAGCTTACGCTGCCAGTACAAGTACCAGCACAACCATCACACTCCTGCAAGTGTGACAATTCCAGCCCACCCTAAGTTATAAGAATGGCCGGGCGGCAGGTATTACACATTTTTTTTTTTTTATTATTAATGAATTATTAAACTCTGTTGTGCTCTTCTCAAATAAGACAAACAGTGCCACCATGTGTTGGACTGTCATGAGTGTCGATGGTGAGCGAGTATATGATGTTACAACGCAAACAATTACAACGCAGGCCTTTACAACGCAGTTTTTAAATCGCAACTACCATTACATCGCATGATTTTGCAACACGTCATTACAATGAATTTTTAGAAACTACCATTACAACGCATACCAGAACAACGCATACCATTACAAAGCATAATACTTTTGGGGCAATAGTGGGGTAAGTGTTGGAAAGTGTAGGGGTAAAAACTACTATTCCCACTCTAGTGAGTGCATCAGTAGGTAAAGTGTTGGATAGTGTAGGGGTAATAATTACTATTCCCTCTTCAGTGAGTGCAATAGTAGGGTAAGTGTTGGATAGTGTAGGGGTAAAAATGCTATCCCCATGTACCCCAAAACCCATACCCAGCCTAAAACTAAAAAATCCCCATTACTTACCTTATAATGCATTGTAATGGCATGCTTTGTAATGGTGTGCGTTGTAATGGCAGGCGTTGTAGTGACATGCGTTGCAATGGCATGTGTTGTAATGGCATGCGATGTAAAGGCAACTGAGTTGTAACAACTTCGTTGTAAAGGTAGTGCGTTGTAATGACTGTGTTGTAAAGGTTGTTTCCTGTGGTGAACATTACATGTCGGTATTGAGCATGGACAATCACTGGCTCAAATTAAGCACTGTGTGGCTTCTTATCCCTTGCTACTTTTACTTTAAAAAGTGAAGACATTACAGCATGCTCCTGGTGGGTCCTTATCTTCAATAACTGAGCGAAGGTGAAGCTCATTCTTAACTGTGCACATTTAGCTAATGAACTGCACTAACAAAAGATTGTGTTCTCTCTTCTCTGTTCACTAAAACTGCTCAAAATGAATTACAGTGGAAAGTACGTACAGAGTGCTTCCTCCAATCAGCAATGTCAGTCAAGAGACAGGGGACGGTGTGCACGCACACCCCTCCACAGTATCTATGACGTGTTCAAAGGAGAGGAGCTGTAGCAGTTTAGATGGAAGAAGTTGCGGGCGTGGTTATCAATAGTTTAGGAGGTGCAGTAGCACCAGGGCTCAGGGGTGTGAAGGATCCTGCGCACGCCAATTGTGGTTATCATTCACTTCCCTAACAGGGTCTGCGGGTCAATTTCTGTGCTTGCATTAGAATCCATGGCACCACTGCTACTCCCGAGTAGGACTTAAGACTCAAGATTCTTAAACATTTTTGCACACCTAGGCACAGTTTATGCACATAAATAGGCAGTTATGAGCCTTTATTACAAAGACATTAGTAGTCTCTGCCATATTTCTTTCACATAAAACACTTCTGCTACACTTCATTGACCTGCCCTGAACGGGCCCTTGTGCAGTTGTGGCTAAACCAGAACTCCTGTTTTTGCTGATATTAAGCTTATACCCAACGATAAAATTGAGGAGCGCGAGATTATATAGAGGGGGGCTGACGAACTGACAAAGAAGCCAAAAGAGGAAAAAGTACTGTGTTAAATGAGCTTTCAACTATGGGTTTCAAAAATGTTGGAATATGTTGAACAAAAAGTTTTGCCCTTCAAATATTTAAACTTAAAGCATGCTTTTCAAACAGACTTGTAGACATTCCACATTTTGTCAACTATTTTTCTGAATATTGAGAATGTGACACACGACAATTTGCTTTAAAGCGAACACATTGTCCATAAAAGTTTTACTTTTAAATATTTTTAAATTGTCCATCCACTTCCATTTGTAACATGACGAACGTGTGCCCCTTTGTGCCAGTATGTGTCTTTAGTGATAAAGATATTCAGGATAGAAGCTTACCTTTTTTGCACACACTGTTACAGTCTTTCAAAGACACAAAGTTATTAGAATTGCCTCCACATCCTGTGTAAGCAAACTCTTCACAGGCCTTACTCTGTGGGTTGTAGTAATACCGAGTAACCGAGGCGGAGCAAGACCCCTCCTCCTTTGGGCTGTGACAAAAGGAGGGCGAATCTGAAAAAGAAATATCACCTAGGTAAACTAAAGGCACCACTGATGGCAATGAATGAATGAATGAATGAATGAATGAATGAATGAATGAATGAATGAATGAATGAATGAATGGCAAATGAAGCATTGCATGGATAAAGGTTATGCTTGCGATGAACTCCCTTGCTGCTCTTAGGAGGCTTTGCAGCACACATGCATATTGCCCATGATCATTCGTTCATATATCTTTGTCCTGGTGCAGGTAGAGTGCGCGTAAGCAGCCTCAAGCTTTGCACAATCGATGGTCTGCAGAAAGTGCAGCGTGCTGTGAAGTGCCCGCCGCTCTGATTCATATTAATGAGGGAGGCACACTCAGTGCTCAGAGATACCAGGAGCAGTCATTGTTACAATCAAAGATGTAGTCTCGTAGGTTACAAAAGATGTAGGTTTATCAGGTTTAGATGAGGTTACAGGTAAATCAGAGAAATCCCCAGCAGGAGCAGCCCATCTCAATCCAACTGTCCACTCATCCAAGCACAAACACTCTCAACAATCCAACCATACAAGGACCTCACTCACTGGCTGAGCAGCAGGGAACATCAAGACTGGGGAGAATGCATAAGATAGCAAGAAGCCATAACAGTCACCTGCACAGGCACACTGCTTTGGACATCGCATAGTGGATAAAATACGTGTTGTACCCACTTATCCTTTGTACTGTGCACTGTATTTGCAATGGCAGTCGTGAATTAGCACTTTGCATTCATTCACAAAGTCAACTATGCTGACTTAAAGAGTGCAAAGTGATTTCACGACTCATGAATGCAGCACACTTAACTGTGCATTTCCAGGGTGGGTAATGAAGGACAAGGAACTGTGCAAGTGGGTGCACTATCAAAAAGGACAGCATGCTTTTCCCTCCAAAAATCCCTCTAGGACACATTCCGAAGTCGAGAAGCAGTGCCTTCAGCTATTCATTAATGAATATGTTTGTTCTCCCAAATAATGATGTGACATGGCTTACAACCTTTCCAGATACAAAAGAAGGGTGGTGGAATGTGTGTGTGAAGATGTTTGCATATCTCTCCTCCTTCCCAAGCGACCATTTCTAGATTTTTCAGGATGTGGCCATGAATAGTGGTGTGGCTAAGGTTTCAACCACAACCAGTAATATGAAGAATGAAATATATGTGCAAGCATACACTCACGCACTCACGCACTCACGCACACACACACATACTATTAAAAATCACTTGGCAAGAGCCCCTCCCGTACCCGGAGCGGCCATGTACATGAATCCTTCTATTGTGTTCCCGAATGTGTTATGCTGTGACGAACAGATGCTATTATCTTCTAGGCTGAAATGTCATGCAGGCATAGGCAAGGGCATGTTGTGCATACTTCCTTTTATTCACTAATGTATATTTTTTTCTGGTTCCCATTGTCTGCCCTTCCGTGTAAACAACTGCAAAACGAATTACTATTTCCATGACAGATATAACTGGTGTGTAGGAAACACACATGTAACATTAAGATATGTTACTGAACTCCAGCCCACGAATATATATTTTTTTAAAGCGTCTTTCACTCCACCCTCTGCCAGGCCTTTCTTTGATACTTTTTCTGACTGGGGGAGGGGGGTATACCCAAGCTTAGAAATCAGCAGCAGTTCGCCACTGGTATGACCTTCCTACGAGGCCCTCTAGGGTGCCACAGCATTGGCCAATAATAACACAGGTTGCCTTCCAACTATGTAGAAAATACATTCTCTGCCCAGCATGATGCAGCCTGGTGGCACACGCGGATCTCCTGTTCGTAAATGAAAGAGAAAGAAGGTGGCACCGACTTGGCAACAGAGTTTCAGATGGCAGCTCTTTTCTGACAGACTCTGAGAAAGTACTTCCCAAATTATTCTGATGTAATGGAAGGATATGCTGGAATATGTTTAATTGTAAACCACTTAAAGGAGGCAGAACAAAAATGGGTACTTAGGAGTGAGGGCTTACTTTCTTGTATAACAGTACTCGAACATGCGCTGTGCAGACAGTAATAATAGGGATACCGTTTGCTTCTCCTGAGAGAAGGGCAAAATTACTTTCTTTCAAGTGAAATGCAAGCGCAATATAAATACAAACCTCTTTCCCTCTTCTATCCCACCACCTACCCTTCCCTACCCAAATAACTGAATAACATATCCACTACTCAAATTACTTCATATTTTACTACACTAATTTTCAACACTAATCCTTTATGGGTTGCGGAGTGGCGTGCTGCTTGCCAGAAAAGCGCTCCAACACCCATCAGGGGTAACAAGAGCTATATGAATGCAAACCTTTCTTACCCTTTTATCTCTCCGCTTTTCTTCTCACTGCAAATAACTGACTAATATCCACCACTGAAATTACTTTCATATTTCACCATATTAATTCACCACTAATCCTATATGGGCTTCCTGAGTAGCGTGCTTTAACACCTCATCAGGGGTAACACGCGCTATATAAATACAAACCTTTGTCCTCCTCTATCCTCCTTCTATCATTCCAAATCCAAATAACTGACTAACCTATCCACCACTTAAAATGTACTTGCATGTTTTACCATACTAATTCAACACTAATCCTCTATGGGTCCCGGAGTAGCGTGCTACTCGCCGGAAAAGGGCTTTGACGCCTCGTCAGGGGTAGTAAGCGCTATATAAGTGCAATTACAATCCAATATGTCTGAGAGCTTCCCCACAACACTATATCCTCTCCAGCCGCGGTCGGCAGTAGGAGTTCCTGCAGGGCGGTGACGTGGGGAGGGGGAGGGGCAGGGTGGGGGGTAGTAATGTATGGATTACAGAGTTTAACAGGTAAGTAAACATATAAATGAATACAATGAATTTCGTTGCGTGCACTGCATCACCAAATGCGATGCAGTGCGCGCAACAAAATTAGTTTTATTTATATGTTTACTTACCTGTTAAACTCCGTAATCCATACATTACTACCCTCCAGCCTGCCCCTCCCTATCCCCACGTCACCGCCCTACAGCCGACCGCAGCTGATCCTCTCTGGGTTTTTAAACACAGTGCACATCCAGTCACCCAAAACAAGAATTCACTGCCCAGGTCAGTATCTCTCTGAAATGGAGTCTGTGACAGCTTCTCGAAAAGGTTGTATACTTTAACTACTCCGGATAATTTACCAAGGCTAGATCACATGCTAACAGAAAATTACACACCAATCGCAAATCTCCCAGTGATACGTAAAGAGAATCTAGGAGACTTTTTTTTAGAGTTTTATATAGCGCGAACTTGACCTGAATAGGGTATCAGAGCGCTTTACATAGCACCAGTTGCTTACATGAGGACACATTCATTTTTGTTAGGAAAGGGTGCAGCACCTAGTAACAGTCTGTGGTACTGCACCCTTTTCTTGAAACCCAAATATATATATATTGCCGTGACCAAGAACGTTAGTAGGAGTTTTGCGCTTGACCTGTGAATAAACTAACATTGTTACTGCCAAGAAGTGTGCCGCTTGTTTCCTTGTTTATGCAATATATATATATTGTTGAAAACTAACAGAATTGGCAGCGCTAAATATATATATATATATATATATATATATATATATATATATATATATATATATATATATATATATATATATAAATTTAATTACCATGAGGCTTAAGGAACAAGCATGACCATTTCTGTGAATTTCTTTTAGGCTTTTGTAGCCTTTGCGGTAAGAATAGAAATTCCACTTCAAAAAGGAAAAAAGCTCACACTCGTTTCTTAAGCCTCAGGGTAATTGAATTCCTATATTATGTCTTAACCCCTTCCATGCGGCCGCAATTCCCCTGGTGTGCTATAAACAACACGAACAGGGGCGGGCCGTGACGAACCCCAGCCGTCATCAGCACACGAGCACCGTAGTGCATGACGGCTGGGGTTCGTCATCAGCATGGAAGGGGTTAAGGAAAAGGTGCAGTACCACAGGCTGTTACTAGGTGTCCCAGACACCTAGTAACAGCCTGTGCTACTGCACCCTTCCCTTCATTTGGAATTTCTTTCTTATTATGTATGATGCTGCTGGCATAATTTTAAACAAAAAAAAACATTAACATTTGCAACACCAAAAGCTCACATTTTCACTAATGCGAGGCCTATTGCATTGCAAATGCTTCTTATATGTGTGCAGCCTCTCTGAATGACTTCCTGGAGGTGCAGCCTGTAGTGGTTCCCACTGGCTCCCTTAGGCCAACATGTGCACAAAACACCTATGTGTGCAGTAGGGATTCGCTCCATTCTGAGACGTCATTTCAGACATGTGATTCTGGTTTGACTGTAGGGTTGCCCACCATAAGCCTCCCTCCCGGTTCAGCTCAGGCAGCTTTCATCTGAGAGGGCGTGTCTTCATTGCCCAAGACCCTACTCTCTTTGTAGGGCAGTGTGCCAGGGGCACATGGCCTAATGTCAAAAACAGAAATCCTCAAGCACTGTGAGTGTCACAGCCCCAAAACTCCAGGAATACGTTCACACATGGGGCACCTTTTACACCAATGCTGTATTTTGCTGAACTGCACAATAATAGACCAGGACAAGTTGCCTTCCCCTAGTCCAAGATCTCTCCCGTCGTGCAGTCTAACGCGATATCCTACCATGTGAAAGACTGTGAACAAGGCCAAACTTGTTATGGGGTATTTTCATTAGAAACAGGGTTTGGATCTGATCAGCTGGGACAAGAACGAGCCATTTCCTGAGGCAAACTGAGTCAGAAAGAGGATGTTGTTCACACCTTCTCGTCTCTCCTCCCAAAAGCCAAGAGAAAACTCGTCCTCCTTTGTAAACCGCGTCATAGTGTAACATGCACAACCACACACACAAACACAAACACATGTATGCTTATCTTACTTGCGGGCCCTCTGAAACAACACATTTATAAGAACTGTCCAATAATCCTGGGAAAACTTACAAATAGGTGGCAGTACTGTGCATGTTGGAAGAGAATTCTGCAGGATGCCTTTAGACAAGCGTATTGTAGCTCAAATGTCAAAGTTTTCGTTTTATTTTAACCGATCCCATTCCTACAAAGAGCGTGTACGAGATTTCGAGGTTGCCTGTCTTTTATGGTTACGAACATGCTTCGAATGGAAATATGAAATGAATTTGCCATTAGAGTGTCCTATCAAGTACTCCGGTCTGGTACTAAGGAGGGCTTACCACCTGTGCAGTGCAAGAGAGGTCCCTTGTAAAATTTTCTCATGTGTCATTTGTGTGGCTCATTATTGCCACTGGTGGGGCCCCTAAGAGCCTAAACCTCAAAGACATGCAGGTTTATGCACGTGTGGACGTGCAGAATCCTGAGTGTCAGCAGTACACAGGCTGAGGGGCTCCCTAGTAACTCAGCACCAATAGTCACAGCCTTCAACCCTTATGTTAATGGTAACCCGAGAAAGCCTTGGCTGAAATCCTTACTTCTTTTCGGAGCACAGTACTCCATGCAGGCGGCCTCGTCTTTGAAGTTGTTGTCGTTCCCATAGCATCCACCGTACGCGAATTCCTCACACTTCTGCGAATTTAGGTTGTAGAAATATCGTTTAAAATAGCCTCGGCAAGGGCCTTCATCAGCCTCCATCCGGCAAACTTTGGGAACTTCTACAGAGAAAAAAACATGTCAATGCATTAACTAATGCAGGTGGATGAAAAACACCGTACACTCTTTTTAACATAGACACTTTAGAATTATATATTGCTTTAGCACAGACGCCTAATTACCTGTGAATTAATTATATTGTTAACAATAGAGCTGAATAATTCGCAGCATATCAGAAAAACGTGCGAAGGCGTTAGCAGACTGCAGCCGGACTTACAGTGTGAGCTTGTGGTGGGGTTCCAGAGTACTGCAGCTCAGCAGTGAGTGTGTGGACTAGCATCAGGATCCTATAGGAACATATATTTCAGTTATCAAAACTTGTCCATGGAATAGTGAGGCTCGAATGGGAGGGGTTTGAACTGAGCATCATTGTCTCATGGTGGAACAATATGCATCACAAGCGGCCATGGTCCTGCCCTGCCACAGGATACAGTGTCCCCATTTCTTTCCAGCTCTTTCATTCTCAGTGGCCTTTCTTGACTTTGTTCTCGTCTGGTGCTTCCATCTCAAGCTATATTTTATCTTTCGTTGCCTCTCTTCTTCAATCTGCGTCTCTTCTTCCCTTGTTTAGCTCCCTGCCGCCTAGACACACGCACACCCTGCTCTTAACTCTGCATCTCTCCTCTGACGGGCTCCCCCCGCTTCCTGAGTTATGTTATGTTAAGTTATCCGGATTTATTGAGCGCACAGATGCCCCAGCAAAGGGGCGTCCTGGCGCTGAGTCAAGGCCAGACTCCACATATTCAGCGCCCGTTTGGGGTACAGCCAGAGGGCCTGCGTTGCCCCCATCTTTCTGTCCTTCTTGATCTGACACCTTTTCCAACAGTGATTTTAATATGGAATATGGCCGCGGGATTCTACAAACACTGGCGTCCAACTCAGATAAGCAATCTGCTATAAGAGCAAAGCAATGCTATGTACAGAAAAAAATCCCAAAGAGACATGGATTGTGAGGACAGTAAGTAGGAACAGTGGACCGATGTTTGGAGCCTTTTTGCGGTACAAAACCTGGAATTCGCATACTGGCGGGCTTCAAGATCAGAAGAAGCCAAGTCGCAAGGGACTAAAGGTGGACTGCAAGTCAGAGAAGTATTTCCAACTCGCGATTTGCACTTGATGACTCTTCAGAGGGTGCAGATGGCATTAAAAGAATTTCCCCAACCTCGTTCCAATTTGTAATTCCATATATTAAAATGTTGCATCGGTAAGTGCAATAAATCATTGATTGGATATTAAAACGTATAATGTGGTGGTATCGATTTGAAAAGTGCAATGTATAAGATCAGTCTAGGGGCTGAAACAGCTCGCATACCCTGTCCGTGGTTTAACCACACAAGAAACTACACTACTCTATGGGGTTCTTCCTCAACTAACACACACATCTCCAAAATGAATAGTGCCACGGGGGAGGCTATAGGCGAGGGCAAGGGGAGGCCTTAGTCACTCGAACAACGAACCGATATAGGGACTCGTGTGAAAAATATACGATCACACTCATAGCTGCCAAGGTTTCAGATTGCTTATGTGTGACATGTTAATAATTTCAGTGTAATTATGAGAGACATTTTGCGACTATGAGTGACACTTTCTCGCGAGCCAAAAATCAAGCAAAGAAGACAAGAGAAACATAAATATCAGAAACTACACCCATTTGAGCAGCTAGGACCTCTAAGATCTTAAAACTGCTGCACAGCACCAGAATTTGCTGGCCAAAAATTCAGCCCATGCACTAAACCTGTCACACATATACCTCAAGTCTGTACTGGGAGACAGAGTGCACATGTGAGTTTACTGCAGGAAAGGTTTGTGGTAATATCAGAATAATTTAGAGTAAAACCCAGTGCAGCAAACCCAACACATCCACAAACAGCCCAAAACAATCAGCCGAAAACTGTCACTTCAGGGGTTGCATTGGAGGCGGGCATGAAAAGAAAGCTACCGCCTCAATGTCTCAACGAAGTATGGATGGGAGAGTGCGTGTATTTAAGCTTGCTGCTGGCCAGTTTTTTTTTTAATTCAGGAAATCAACAGTAAAACCCAATGCAAGAGATTTAAACAGGCCAAAAAATGTCACTGGCCTGTTCAAGACTTGGCTTCTCCAAATTAATGTTTTTCCTTTTTGCAGTTTTATGTAACGCTGGCTCAGAGGAGGAGGGGAGGGGGGCCGGCCGAGCACTTTGCCAGGGCCGGTTCTGGTTCCCAGTCCGGCCCTGCCAAAAGGTATAGAACGGCTTTAAATGAGCACCAGTTACATTTTATGAACACAGGGAGTTATTTGCCCAAAATCACAGGATGTTGAGCCTATGCCGGGAGTCAAACCTGTTTCTGCACCTCAGTTCCAAAGTCAGTAGCTGACTGATGGCACATTCTCTTTATAATGCTAGTTCACTGCTTTTTTTCGGGTGCGAAGCACTTCCTTAAACCATATATTGTAAACTCCTCTTGTTCTCAGAGGCAATCAGAGTCTTGGACTCACTCTCCCTCCGCGCCTGTGACAAGCTGTTCTGCTCCAGTTGGGACACCATTAGTGAGGAGGGAATAAACCGCTGTAAGAAGTGCTCAACTCGCACACGACGCCAGGACTATTCACCAGGAAATGTGAGAAAGTAGGAAAAGGGGTGATGCCCACTGCCCAGACCACCATAAAGTTAAATGTGCAGCACTGGAAAAAAGAAACCGAAGAACTCGCGTCTCCTGGAAACAATTGAACTGCAGCATACAACGGAAAGCATCAGAAGGCGCCAGGTCCATATGAGCTGGGCCAGAGCTTCCTATTGTTAGTATGGTGACTGAAGTCGGAGGGGGCGTCACTTAAATATAAACAAGTGGGGTGACTGCGTACAATAATGGGCAGTGCACGCGGCTGTCCTTGAATGGAATGCACAATGATGTGGGCAAATAGAATGGGCAGATCATCAGTGTGGCGGCATTGGTAGAAGTATCAGTGGGAGTTTTTAGGCCGGCACAGAAATGTTACATGTGATAATTCTAACAGCCTGAGATAGGTGTCTGCATGCCGTGCTTGCGTGTTACTGGCTATGTGCAAGTTTGTGGCTGCGAATTGCAGGTGTGTCACGTGTGTGTGAAAAGCAGGTACATTTTGAATTTTACTTACCGGTGGCATTGGTAGAAGTATCAGTGGGAGTTTTTAGGCCGGCACAGAAATGTTACACGTGATAATTGTAACAGCCTGAGATAGGGGTCGGCATGCCGTGCTTGCGTGTTACTGGCTATGTGCAAGTTTGTGGCTGCAAATTGCAGGTGTGTCACGTGTGTGTGAAAAGCAGGTACATTTTGAATTTTACTTACTTGCATTACCCCGCCGGCAGCTAAATAATGTTATGTCCTTAATTCAGGGCTAGGCACACTTTTTTGCAGCGATTCAGCCGGCGGCCATGCATGGACGTGGCCTGGCTAACCTCTCTCTATGCCTGGTGACCGGCCACCGGCATCAAACAGGTCGGCCACGCTGCCCACTACCTGAAAGTTCAGTGGCTCCATAATCAGTCGCGCTAAGTCACCGCGGTCCAATACAAGTTTGTGCGCTTTTGCACAAATCTATTGAGGCAGATTGTGTCACTGCACACTAGTTCTCGGTTTCACAGCCGCAGGCAGATCCGGATGACCGCTGGGAATTTTTAAATGCATAAAGTTAAAGTACAACTAAAGAATAAGGCAGAGTACCTCATTTCTTTGCGAAGCGTCAGTGACTGTAGCTGCAGGCTCTGTGTGCTCTCTCCGCCATGTACGCAGCGCCCGATGCAGCCAGGCAGCCTGGCCTCTCATTAAGATGCCGCGCCAGCGCTGTCTGCCATCTGCATGATGATTGTGAAACTGAGTGAGTCTCACCGATGGGTGACACGCAGTCGATGCGATGCTGTCACTAGTGACTGCAGACTTGACTCAGTCACCTCACTAGTAGTCACAGTGCCTCCTTTGAGTGTGACTGACCTCGCCCCGGCTGCGCCGGTGTCCAACTAGCCAGCCAGGGTATTTACCACGCATCACCATGGCACCAAGTCAGGCTGGCTGCGGCCACTGCCAGCGCCTGACAGAGACTCAGTCAGAGATTCTCTGGCACGGCTGTCGGCGGCAGACGGGGACAACATGATCATCACTGAGCTGCCAGGCAAACTACAGCACAAATGGGTCCAGGCAGTGTCCCCGCCCGCCGCTTCTTCACTCACTGAGACTCCCTGCTTTCTGTAACAGGATGTAAGGTCATGGGCGCCAGGCGCCTGCCCGCACAGAGCCAGTTAACGCACGACTTGAGCAGGCCCCGCCGGGTCTTATTGGGCAGGTGGTGAGTCAGAGCCAGCAGCCTGCCTGCCAGTGCCCCATACTTATTTTTGTAACATTGTAGCAGAAGCAATTTTCTGTGGGAGCAGCATGTCAATTTTGCTCTCTGTCTCCTGGAGTGCTGGCAAGTCTGCGGGAAGCCGATCTGAGCACTCTGCAGAGCAGCCTGCGCACACACAGGCCGCACGTTAGCACCCTGGCATTATGATTTAGCCAGATTCAGCACTGTCAGTAGAGTGGGCAAAATGCGTGACAATGCATTTCAGTGCGGTGATGCGGAACACATTAGAGTCACGTCTAATGCGTGATACTTGGCAGGACTGCACACTTCCCATGAACAGCAGCAAGACCAGCAGGAGAGGACGCTTCCTCAACAACCTGGCCTCGGAAATCAACCACCTAGAGTACAACTAGATGGCTTCTACACATTATTGGCATTAATGCCCTAGCACAAGGCTCCTAAAATGTGCTATGACATCCTATCTGCATGTACATTGTAAACACGTCCTGTGGAAACAGTGCATGAGTCACTAGCACTTTTTGACACACCCACTTGTATCTGGCTATTGAAAATTATCACAATGCACTATAGGGATTTTACACTTCATGTACTACTCATCCCATTTAGTAGAACAAAAAGAGCGCATGTATCTTATCGGAAATGATGACACTCGCAATGGACTAATGAGATAATGTTTAAAAATGATGACCACGGTTACTTCTTCCTTTTATGTCTTATGAAGGTGTCCCTCATTGTGGTCGGGACCCTCCATTACGCTTAAGGAGCATTACCAAGCCTCTTTGAGGTAAGTCATTACAATGCCATAAAGGCTGCGTCCTCTACGTCAAGTGTATAAGGCCAGCGTTTCCAATACTACATTTTGATGTCTCCACCTACATGTTGCAGATAAGACATTGTTAATCTAATATTTGTTGAATTCTGCAATTTGAGGATTGATTACCTCACTGGAAAACAGATCAGATACATCTCACTCCTATCGATAGGACTTGTAAATACACAACTGCACCTGTATGCCAATTATTGCACCTGTTCGGTACACCTTGTCCTTTATCTAAAAGTGTGTGTTGCATTTTCCTCTCCACCTGATGTCTCCCTCTCTTAGGTGGAATCGCTGACGGGCACCCATATAGGGGACACCGGCAAATACTAAGAGGTCTCTCTTTACTCTAGAGGAGACCGTCAGCCCAGATAGGGGATTAACTGACTTTTAATCCTGACGAAGTGACGCCCGAAGATTGGGCTTCCATGGCATGAAACATGTTGACCACACCATTCAAGTGACCACTTTTAACTAGTTGCTATCCTGGTACCTAAAGACTACAAGATAGCACTACTGTTTTTACTTAGTCCTGATACCTTGTTCTCATTTTAAAAAAAAGTTATCCAGAGCCTATTTTAGTCACTTATCAATCACTGCACTCACTTAACTCCCTCACCTGCATTCATTTTTATGGCATCTCCAATCAAAAGATCTCCGAAAAGAAGCACCTAGGCACATCAGGCATTGCAGCGCCGGCCAGACGAGGAGCGGCCAATGATGAAGCATGACACCCTAACGGGTGTGTAAGGGCACTAAGATCTGTTTTCAGATCTTCCAGCGACACATAACTTAGCCACCTGGCTCTACTGTTTGGGTCCACTTGGCAGATGAGGAACTACCCTGATTTTGATAATAATCAATGTATAAGATAAACAGCTTCCACTCTGTGATTGTGAGCTGATGTTTTTTGGGAGTTGGCCGGGGGGGGGGGGGGGGGGGGGTCGGGGGGGAGGGCATCAGAGGTTTGGGGGACTGCTCCATTCACTCTGAAGTGCACTCACATATTTTTTTATTTTTTTAGGAAACCTTTGTCCCATTAATTGACAGGGCCTGCTATTTCATTCTGCAAATGCAAGGGTAAAAATCTGGAGCCTTTAAATAGGTGTGACATGTGCAAACAGGGAAAGTGCACACTATTACCATGAATTTGCTCTCCCCAGGGCAACCGCGAACTTGTGCTGCCCTGGGGGCAGTGCATTCAGGTGAACTATGGGGGCGCTGCTTTAAAGAGATCCCCTTGCAGGTGGGTGCAGTGAGTGCATGGTGATGGCGATCCATCCGCCATCCTAATCGGCCCCTAAGTCCATTAAAGCTATGTGGGCCGCGAAAGCTTGTCATACTAAAAAGTGGGTCCTGGGTCCAAATAATGTGGGCAGCACTGGTTTACACCCTAAGAAATGTATTCATTTTGTGAGAACAAAACTAATTACCAGCAATATATTTAAAAAACATGTGACTATGTGAAAGGCACATCAAAATAATTAAAGCAAAGTGCACTTTTGTGTGTGCTGAATCAAAAAACTCTATAGAGTTCCAGCACCTCTGTTCTGCAGTTAGACATAATATGTGCTGACACTTTCCAGCTTTTAGCGTGAACATCTCCTATGCGGTGCACATGTGAGCATCAATACATTTCGTTTCTCTTGCTAAGCCACTCAATAAAAACCCATAACAAGAACATAGCAGAACGTGAGATCTATTCTATAATTAAAACAAAAATCTAATTATTAAGCTATTTGTATCATAATGCGTTACAGCTACCAAGGGGTTTCAGATTCATTCTAAATTATAGTTTTAAAAATGATGTACGAATCTGAAAGACCAAAAGAATATTGCGCAATCCTAAATGTGTAACAAAGGCCACACACATTGAAACAAAAAACAGGCTGTATCAGGTTTTTCTTTTTGCAGATCTCAAATGGTAGTCTTGTGATGAGGCCTGGTAATTAACAGTATTTTATAACGTAGGCCCTTTACACTCCTACCACTAGAAAATACATTTGGATACCAAACTTGTAGACATTTACATCACCACGAGTCATTCAACAGGAAGGGAACGAGTAGCTAGATAGTGCCTAGACCGAGAAAAAAGTCAAGATTCTTCAAATGTATTTACTAAAAGCAGTTACTCTAGTGCGTTTTTCAAAAGCCTGCATAATATATTGACAGAGTTCTACGAAAACAGAATGCTAGAGTATACTCAATTTGACAACAATGTTGCTTCTGTAACTTTCAGGTTAAATAACATTATAGGTGCTTTGATGAGCCTCACTTTAGGAAAATACATGGAGTAACCCACTGTGGCTATAGTAGAGTCCTAAATGTTGTCACTAGTTAACAGAATGCATCCCAGCAGATGAGTGCTACACTGCCCTCTAATAATCCCTATAATCAGTCAAATGTTCTTGAAATTAAAAAAAAAGAGAGAGTAACAGATATCCATAATTTTCCCCAAGCTTCCACCCCCACCATTCTAAAACAGCCCAGGACAATAACGTCATATACTTTGTGCCATGGCAAAGCACCCTTCTCAATGCTCAGTTTGTGCCACTGTTTGCAGGTGGGTCACATACGAAATATTTTTGGGAACTGGGGGCCTATTTTTCATCAGCAGACATGCCAAGAACAAAAGCAAAAGTCAGAAAGCTAGGGGAGAAGAAAGATATGAAAATGGTGTCAAAGGGAGAAAGGAGATATGAAAAAGAATATGAAAGAGTGAGATAAAGAGGCACGAAGTGTGGGGTGGTGGATGAAAAAGGCATGAGGTGAATCTCTAGACCATGTATCCCTGGTATTCAGCAATCCTGGCAGCACAAACAACTATCTCCATTGACCTCCTGCACTTTTGTTTTACAACGTAAGCACTGGTTCTAATGTTCTTGCCACCTGGACTGAAAAGGGCCTTTAGGGCAAACAATGATTACCTGAACCTCCTTCTACAAGTCAAAGGGGTCATCTGGTTTAGAGAATAAACTCTTTACCCAATTTGCTCATTCTTGCATCACTGAAAGTCACCTCCAATAGTCATCCTATAATGTTATTTTGTTTGACAAAGTCAGGTTGGGTTTTTGAGCTGTTTATGACATCATTCACGAGATTATTCATGCACAGCATGGGTTATAAAAAGGAACTACCCACAGCCCCAGTTGGTGCAGGGAAGCGCAGTGTGGCAGCGGGCGGGTTGGTGTATGAAGACAAAAGACGGAATAGGATTTATTTATTTATTTTATTTTCCCGAGTCTGTCATCTGTCGACCCCCCCCCCCCTCCCCCTCCTCCTGCTTCTCCCCACCCCAGTGCCCCACCGACTTCCCTGCACCGGCCGCCTCTGACTACCCGTGGGTTAAAACGAAAAATGCATTTTTCGTTTTTTAAGCAGCATAAGCATCTACTAACTGGACTGAGAATCACTTTCTAAGTCCGCTAAATAAGTATTTAATTTCCAACTTCAAAACGTAAGGAAGAAAGTTCTACTTCAAAAGTCTATTTGGAACCCCGACATTACGTTTAATATTGTGGGATGTATATGATAGGCGCGCATTCTTCGCAGTGGACACGTTGGAATTCTTGTTTGCCATCGTCAATGAAGTGCTCCAATTGGAAGGAAGGTGCCTGTCTGCGGCCAGATGCAGGCGCATTCTAGACACCGTGCCCTCAGCTCAGCATTGAACAGCGCAGGCCTTTTAGGAGATAAACGGGCTTACTCTGTGCAGACTTGCCGTGGATCACACAGTAATAGTATTCAGTGGTAGTTATTACCCTTTGACACATTGCTGTAGTGCTGGCAGCCTCCTGTACTTACTAATGAAACAAGTATGTGCTTCCTGGTAATCTGCCAATGATCCGGAGAGGCTTCCTCACGGAATACGAACTCTGCGCCCTGCTTTTTTTCTGCTTCCAAAATCATTTTCTCTCAGCTAATTGGACTGCGGTTTGTGTTTCAAAATTAGGACCGGCAAAGACTTGGATGCACTAGCAGGCTATCGCTTCATGTTTATGAGAATTTTCATAGCGCAACGTTAGACATTTATTAGGCCTCATGGCACTTTACTAATGGAGGATGTGAGGCCGCTTTCCCCCATGCTTTAACAACACAACGTTCAGAATGTTTGGGTGGGTGTCTCGCAGGAGCGCGGGCACGACCAGGACGTGACGTACAGCGTGAACATCCGCTGACGAGCACGATGAGTCAGACGTCATCTTTGCACCTGAGTGCTTACTTTGCTCAATGGCAAATCATCGGCATTAAGTCCCATGATGGATTATGCTTATCCTATGTGCGGAAACAAATTTAGTGTTGTATTTGCATTGCAATGTCATATCCCTTAGTCATGGGAAAGGCGAGTTTCCCATTGTCTTCAGCTCGAACAGCGGTGCGTGCAAGCGGGCATTTTTTGAGAGAAATCGATAAATTAGGCAAAGTTTATCGAGACACATTTTAGTTGCTTGAACGAAAAAGGCTATGACCAACATAAAATGTATGGGTCCAGTTCACAAAGCCATTTTCAGTCATAGAAATTACAACCGAAAAATGTTTCATTTAGGCGATTAGTAATTCGCATAATGATTCTGAGCAGGGCATATTTGGTTTTAGTACTGCGGAATTCACTGACAATTAAATACCCTCGCCTGACTTGGGTACATTAAGGTGTGTTTTCCCTTAAAAAATTGCAAATGGACACAAACATGTAAGTTTGTAGGTATTAATTAACTAAAATCTGAGCCTTTCCTACCCAGAAAATTGTCAAAGTTTTGCACCAGCAAAGGGCTGGAGTAACTCCTTCACCACAGTTGGATGGGAAATGGATCACAGCGTCGCAGCACACTAAAGAGGCACTCGGGCCCGATGATGAAGCATGTCACCGACCAGGTCGGTGAGTGAGGGCTTTCTAAACTAACCTAAGTCAGGTTGGTTTCAACTTCTTGGTCCTTTTTGTGGTTTACTTTTATTCCACTGGCCCTCTTCTTTTGTTTGAGTACCTTGACCGGGGATTAAGAGTGTGTCTAAAATCTCCCTATCTCTCGTTTTGTTGTTACACTGTTATTTAAGGAGTCGCCAGCAGAAGAGCCAGATGTGGAGGCCAGTCACTCTCCTACAATCTGGCCAAGATCTGGAACTCTCTCCCCCTCCCAATCAGATCAGAATCCAATCTACTGACTTTCCGAAAGCTTCTTAAAACATGGCTCTTTCATAAAACTTCTACCTAAATCTCAGCTTCACTAAATCCAGCGTTTCCGGTTCAACCTACTCTCCTCTGCAGCGCTGGGACGCCTCTGGGTAGCCATCGCGCTCTATAAATTCTCTTTCCATTCCATTCCATTCCAAGTCGTAAAATTATTACAATTAAAATGTGACTTTTATGACCTCCTTTCTTTTGCTTAGATCACACTGCAACTTAAGTTTCTAAGGTGAAGCTTTGTTCCATTTATCACCACATTCGTGACTCCTTTTACAAACCACAGCATTCAAAATATAGATGGACATTTACCCAGACCAGCTGTTAAACCCTATATCTTGTGCAATGCAAATCTTTTCCTCTCTAGATTCTTTGCATACCTTTGACTTAATTATGTAAAGCACTCTGTTACCCTAGAGGATCTGGCTAGGCCCAGAAGTAATTTTAATTACACCAGAGTAATCAGAGTCATTTTGGAAATTCTGCTTTACTCTTTGACACAGAATTACCAGTACTGTGATTACACCCGCTCACGTAATTAGGGAGTAACTTGGGGGAAAAAATCTTACTGCTCAAGCACATTTAGCGAGTGTGAGCAGTTGGTTGTGCTCGCTACTCATTTTCTGTTGCATTTAGAGCTATTTCTTCAAACAAATGCATCCCTACGTCCAGGGTTGGATTGGGATTACAAATCGGCCCGGGCACGCATAAAAAAATCGGCCCACATTAGCATAAAGCTTTCCCACAAATCACTGCTTCAGCATATTTTTACATAAAAAGGGGGGGGGGAAATGCACGCATCAGTTTACATTTGTGAAACAGACCTGAAAATAAGTGAGGCCACTTCTGCTCAGCCCCCCTGCCCCGCTCAGTATGCCTACATTAATGGGAGGCCCAGCGAGAGAAAAGGTGTGACACCTCTACCTGTTGCTGCTATACGAGAGGTAATGAGCGCCCATCTCCCTCCAGTAAGGCCACTTAGACACCCACTGGGCTGCTGGCGATATAGTCGAACAACAGAAACACCGCTCAAATCGTCCCCCAGGCTGCTCAAAAGCAGCCTTCAGCTGGAACTTCGACCCCGGCCCCTTGGGCATTGCCCAAATGCCCCAGTTACCAATCCGACGCTGCCTACGTCCATTTGGGATGGGAGGGGGCATTTTTGCACTAAGAATATAGCGCTAATTGCAGAATTGCTCTTTTTGAGTAATTTTGTGTAATTGCTTAAATTTTTGGGGGGTAATTCCACATGGTTATGCCACACAGAATTACGCATTACGCCCACCCTTAGTTCTGACTCGCACTGCGTAAGACTGCACATAAATAAATAAATTCTGCATTCAGGAAATGGGAGCTCTTAGGCCATGTCTAATGGCATTCCATGGGGTAGGCCTGAAAAGCTGCACTTGGCACTGATTTCTGCGTTTACTGCCGGGAATGCTTCTAAAAAAGAGTAGAAACACTGCATCCTTTCGTAGGAGTTCAACTATGGGTGCGGATTTACTATTTTACGTCGTGAAACAGGCCCATTGGGTCACAGGATAAAGTGATACTCATGGAGGCCTTGATCCGCCTCAGCTCAGGGTCTGGTTCTATTCTAGTTCTATGCTGCTCCTAGTTGGCTTAAAAAATCTATATACATGATCTCATGCAAAAGAGATCAGCAATCATGTAATATGAATGGAAGACTTGATTGCATCTCAGGGAGCTATATTGTTAAAAAACCTCAGCCATACGTTTTTTGGAATGTGCATCATGGAGCACGTCGAGTGCTTCTTTTATTGAGACTGAACATTCTTCCACTAAGGATTGTGACAGGTGCCTGGGAAGATATCCCCAAAACTGAAAGATTTTGTAATCTATGTAATTGTGGTGTACAAGATCTTAATCATGTTCTAATTATATGTCCGGCACTCCATTTTGTCCGTCGCAAATACTTAAGGCTTGGTTTTCTTCAGTATAATATCGCTACGGCAGTACAGGCTCGCAATTTCCTTATGTTTCCTCCATCTGAATTAATGTGTTATAAAATATTTTGTTTTTTTAAAGAATTTTTAAATGTCTATTGAAAATGGTATGGGTTGTAAGAAGTTCGGGACCTCTAAGGAATGTAATTTTTAAGGTGACTTATTCCGAAGCACTATAGACACTTTAAAAGACCCGTAAGAGTAATATCCCAATCATGCCTACACTACTTCTACTGTACCTGTAATAATGATGTTTGATTCTGTTTGATGTTTTTTATGATGTATTTTAAACACTCTTTCTTTTCCTTTTGATGCGCTTGTACTTTAGTAAGTACTGTTGGAAATTATTCATGGTTCTCTCTTTTTAATGGTCTCCTCTAAAGCAAATCAAATATTGACATTCTGGGACTCTTGAAATTGTTTTTTCTGGTGATAAGTGTACCTGTTCTGTTAAAATCAAGGTTAATGCTATATCAAGCCCCTTATCGTGACACTATAGATTAGTAATAATTGCGATATAAGTAAGGAAAATTGTGGGTAAAAAATTCTTCGTTCTTTTTGTAATGGGGTTTTTGATATTAACTTTTTTGTACTAATAAGTGTAACTCTGAGAATGATTCTTAACTAACATGTGGTGTATAAGCTGTTTTTTATTCTGTATTTTATGTGGAATTCCTTGGAATTCCAAATCATAAATAAATAAAACTTGAAATAAATAAAACTTGAAGCATAGTTGGCTTTGCATAGGCACAAAGCAACCACAGCATAGATGGTTCCTAAAGAACTCTGGGACAAAGAAAGCAAGAGATGTTTGTACCCCTGCACTCTTTTGGTGTAGTCTGTGGTCCTTCTCTTTCAGGTATCTTCTCAATTCAAAAGGACACAATTGTGCCAAGTTATATAATGTGAAAGTAAGGGGGACCAATATCCAGCAGAAGGGATGCTACATCACTCAGTGCCAAGAGGTGGGAAATCACTCACACGATTCTATGGTTCTTCTCCAATGTATGTCCGAATAAATTAATTTTCAGCAGATGGCATCTAAGTTTACATGGATATCTCTGAGAATTCATCACCAAGCTGTTGCAAATTAAGACCTGTAATTGGGAAACTAGTAAAGCGCTTCCTCGCCCCAGTGAGTTTCTAGCGCTATATAAGGTAACAAGAAAAGTGTGACTTACTCTTGATCATCCAGCAAGCCTTTTCGCAGTCCTCGAGCGTCTCGAAATTGTTGTCATTCCCATCGCAGCCGCCGAAGGAGAATTCTTCACAGCTCTGAGTGTGTCTGTCGTAATAGTAGTGAGGAAGGAGCGCCCTGCAGGGCCCCTCGTCCGGCGGGAGGAGGCACGTGGCTCTGTTGCCTGGAAATAAAGGCAAAAGTTTTTATAGTCCGAGGCCTCGGAGAGGGGATGTTACCAACAGCGACAGTGAGCAGGCAGGCAACTAGAGCTACATTTCGGGGGGTGGGGGGGGGAGACTGAAAAATATTTCGGGGGGGGGGGGGTGCTAATTCTTCGAACCATAGACAGAGTGGCTGTAAGATGGGGTGAAAACACAACAAAAGCTTCATTTACAAGTAGATGGTCTTTTAAAGACCTGTTAAGTACTTGGGAGCGGCTACAATTAGATTGTCCCCAGCCCACAAAGCTGTGTCAGCCCGGGCTGACTCACACGAGGAGGGGGGTGGGGGGGGGGCTGAAGCCCCCTGAGCCCAATGGGTGTTGCGCGCTTGACAGTGAGGCACTCTGAATATAGTCAGACCCCTACCCCTCTGTATACAGACCTATCCTCCTGATGCAGAACCCAGAGCTGTACAAAAACAAATATATCTGATATTGGACAGAAGTTTTAGCAACGAGTGATGTTTATAAAGTTGGTTAAAAGAATCTACCTTCGTGCTATAATGGAACTTTAAATTTCATTTGAAAGTTTCTTTAAATTTCAGTATGGTTCAAGCAGCCGAGCGCCTTGCTACAGGCAGATGTGGCAATCTGCCGAGTACACTCGCCCTGTTATTCTTTTGAGGTCAGTAAAGGTTTACAGCGCTTAGAAACTGCAAACGCGAGGCATGAAAAGTTATTAGCACGATGATAACAATTATTGTGCAGTTTTTTTAATGTAAGCACGGTACTGGTTTGAGCTTTACTCCCACAGGCTCCCATAGATTTGGACAAACAAAAATCATAACTTGGCGCTGTTTTAGGTTAGATATTTTAAAAACGACAGTAGTTAAAGGGCGCCGAGGTAACATTCCTAATATCGAACGTGTGGACCACAATACACATGTTCAATTAGATGGCAGTGTTCGATTGGGAAAAAAATCATCACGTGTTAGAAAAAAGGAAAGTGCCAAGAAAAATAAGGATATTTCTGTTCAGGGGTGATTCCAGGAAGGGCCGGCTCTGACAGCAATGTGAGGAAAACAAGGGGACAGAGATCTATCTGCTTCGTCCGTCACATCCCTCTGACTGAAGCCTAAAAAAACACTCCCCTTCCTTTAAGGAGGTTTCCTATTGTTTTTCACCCCGATGTCATTCACCCAGATGTGTCTGACATAGAATCCGTTGACTCAAAGCAGGCCACGAAGCAATAACAGAGACCTCACTTGTGCTAGCCTCAAAATTTGACTTTTCACATAGTGTGAAGAACGCACATACTTGTGTTGTATTTTATTGTGCTTTGCATTGATATAGTGCTTACCAACTCAGAAAATGCGTACAAAATACCTATGTCTAATAACGTAAGAAATGTAACCTGTCACAAGACAGACTCAAGAACTCAAAAGTGTATCTTTTCCCGCCTGGCAGCCAGAGCGGTTGCACACATCACAGGCAGAGCTGTTCGTAAAGCGCCTTTCTCGTCGTCTGTGAAAGATGAAAGTTCTAAAAACCATTAAGCCTGTGAACCAGTGCTAAATTATGTATCACTACTCTTTCGGCACTACGCCGTGCTTCGCGCCGATCTCTTACGAGGCCCAATGAGAGTCGCGTAAGTTTCCATCCTTACCTTTCAGCGGTGTCCCGGACGCGGACAGCCCGAGGAGCAGGAGGCAGACGCCAGCAGGAGCCAGTGATGCGCACATCTTCGGTCCGACGGGAGGTGCTGGCTGCGGAAGGCTCAGTGCAGACACAAACTCCGCTCTCCGCCCGCTCTTTTATCGAGGGAAAGGGCCCGGGAGAGCCCCGGCCGCACCTTCCCGTGTGCGCAATGCGTGGGAGGGCGCCCGTGACTCACTCTCACTTCTGGGCACTGCTGGCTCCCACTGAGTGAGTGAGTGAGCTGGAGGAATTTCTACAGAAATGGTCAGCGCGGGGGTCCCTACGTGAGCACGCTGCACCCCCAAAGAGGCCACGCCCGCTAAGACACCGCGCGGTGCCTGTGCGGGGCACTGGTCGCTCCATGACGACTGGGTGTTAGCGCTATGATACACCAGGGGGAACTCGGGAAGCACCCCAGCAGGGGGCTGGTACGGCCGGCACAGGGCTGCTGCTGGAGCCCACCAAAGGGATGGAAAAACCTGCGCCATAATTGTGTGCAAACCACCGGAAAATCCCGAAAACACAGGATTTCAAAATGTTCCAGTACCCCCCCTCACCTGTCTTCATCCATACAGTCCTTACTAATGACTTACTCACTTCAGGGGCGAAGACATCATCAGTGCAGCAGGTGCAGTGGCACTGGAGCCCAGGGGTTTGAGGGGCAAACTGTACCCACTACCCAGTTACCACCTGGCGCTATACTAATCCATTGTCACATTTATTACTCACCTATCCTAATTCCCATTCCCATATTTCACGTTGACAGTTTTTCGAAGGAAGGTGCAGGGTGAACTATATCTGGAGTGCTTTCTACCAAGATGTCCCTTTTGTCCATAAACATAGAGACCCCCCAAGTTGTACTGTAGCACTCAGGGCCGCCTTAAGTGCTGGTGGTGCCTGGTGCCACAATCATTTTTGGCGATGCCACAATTCCATGACCGCCTCATCGCACTACCTACCACCAGGCTAAAGTGCCCCTCAACTCTCCAAGCATAAGTTATTGCTAAACACAGCGCTCCCTCCACTTGTCAGCCCCAGTGCGGCTGCACCGGCTGCACCGGTTGCACTGCTCTAAAGCCGGCCCTGGTAGCACTTGCACCTCACACCTTTGATAGGTCTCCGAAGAGCTTTCGGTGGTCGAGAAGGGCTTCTACTTTCTGTGCATTACTGGTTGAGTGTGTGTTTGTGTAGTGGCCTGTGTGTGAACCAGTTTGGTGTAAGGCATGCAGTTCAGAGAGATACACCGGACATGTTGTAATGGGCTAGTAATTGCTTTCACGTATGGCATGAAACATAAATATCTAACAGAGAGGGCCATATTTGTGTATTCTTACCATCTTCGAGTAAGAAGCTACTTTGCGTTGCAGGACTTGTAGGTTGTGTGTCTATAGCGTGGCCCTGTGGAAATGGATTTGGTGTCATGGGTGTGGTTTGGAGGGGTGCAGTGAACACATAACTGTACATAAGCATGATGTAAGACAGAGAGATGTAAGATAGAGTCCCACATTTGCACATATGTACCATACCTACTATCCTTAGCTGATTGGCAAGGGGCTATCCCCAGTGGTTTAAATGGACAAAAATAAGTGCAGGTACTCATCAAAAGGAGGGATAGACTGGTGGTGGGGCTTGGGGCGGGCATAAGGGTGGTGCTAAAGGCGGAACAAGGGGCGGGCTACAATTTTTTACCTTTCTAAGGTTTTTATGCAATAAATATGGATGCATTGTTAGAATATCAGATGCATCTGTCCATTAGCTTTTTACATTAATAACCATTTATATAGCACGTACTAAGTGTTTATTACTACCCAAAGTAACCCCTTTTTAGCAACCTTAAAAAATGAAAAGATTGAGAAAAAAACAGTAAGGTTCTATACATTTATATGCCTTGTTTTTGCATGCAGGTCCGTGCTGCAGGGACATAATTCACTAAGATATATGCCAAGGATTTTAACTTGTGACCTACAAGGAAGACAAGGATCTATGCAACAAAAACAGTATCCTACTGAGCTATATATATATAAAAAAAATCTCTGAACTACATGTTGCATGCTGTGCTTTCCAGCAGGCACAATGTCCCTCAATGCAATTTTATTGTGAGTTGAACCTTAGATTAGAATGCACACA
The DNA here is from genome assembly GCF_964263255.1 of Lissotriton vulgaris. NCBI lineage: Eukaryota > Metazoa > Chordata > Amphibia > Caudata > Salamandridae > Lissotriton > Lissotriton vulgaris. Next base: position 905,792,230 of record NC_141698.1, read on the forward strand.
GATATTTTCTAGCAAGCACATTAACCACCAGAGTTATCCACTTTCTTGCTACTTATTGTGCCCCAATCTTACTTAAGAGAAAGGCACTGTCTTCCTGTGTCATACGATTAGTAAATGCTTAGCTGCAAAAAAGCTAGCAATTTATCAGACACTCATATCATTCTTGGCCCACCACAGGCATCATTAACTGGAAAAATGCTTGTATGTGTTTTAAAAGTGCACAATCTCAAGCCATTGACTTTTACATAGTGCTCAACATATTGTCTTGTGTTAGATCTACTGGCGAATTTGTGTTAAAAAGTCTAAAGGTAGCAGTTTAAAAATAGGCTTTCTTATTCAGAAGCGTCATTGTAGCACCGTGTTACCCTGAACAATGCCTCTCACACCCTTGCCCATTAGATTTAATAGCCACATCTCTGCCCCTGCTGTGTAAAAACAAAGGCTAATCGAACCTCCCTGCAGCCACACCTCTGCTCTAATGGCTTCCAGAGCAGCATATGCAGATCACTCTTGTATGAGCCCGGCCCAGGCTTCCACTGTGATTAAGAGTGGAAGGGGCTGCCGACGTACGAGGTGATTGATCACAGGAGCGCCATCTGCATCAAAACCAGGCCCTCGTGAGTACCAGTACTCTCCTTATTCAAGGAAAAGTGCCGATACTCAATGCGAGAAAATGAACAAGTGCCGGTACTCAGTACCAGTGAGTACCGGCTCATTTAAAGCACTGGCTATCCCTGTGTTTCTGTGTGGATAGTTTGACGTGTGTTTGCAGTATGGTCTGAATAGGAAGTATTCCGTGGAGTGCATGGGAAGCTCCAGTCATCTACATAGTCCTGTGGTGGTAGCTCAATCAAAAGAAAGTCCCATTTCGAACCCAGATGAAGAGTGAGACGTTGCTATGAGGACACTGGACTGATGCAGTCGCATACACGTTTGTTTTAGCCTGTTTCATTTTGTCTTACAGATCTTGTGCTGTGAATTATAAACAGCTTTGTCCAATTCCCGATATACATTTGAGTAATTTCTTTTGACTAGCATTTTAATTTTCATTAAACTTCTTTAAATTGTTGATTTTCCTACATGCACTGAAAAGCTGCAAATATTTTAACTCCTTCCTGCACTTTCTGCATTACATATGTCAGAATCCCTCCGGTGTAAGTCAGATGTACAGCTGAGGGTGCGTGGCTAGCGCCCAAGGAAGATGGCGGCATCCGAGGGATCCTCCTCAGCATGGCGCAGACCGCCATCTTGAGGAGCTGCACGACTAAATAAAGAAGTGTCAGCTTGTCTGTACATTCGTCTGAAGGTTTAGAAATTGAAAGTGGCCCTGCAAGGAAAAAACGTAAATTATTCTTTTTCATGTAATTTACCAGGGATTAAGAGGAAAGTGGCTCTCCTTTTTGGCGAGACTTCTCACACGCTGCATTTTATGAGGTAACGACTGCTTGCTAAAGAGCGGCTTGAACTAACAACATTCCAAATTTCTGCTTGCTCACATTGACGCTGTTCAGTTATATTCTACAAAAGGGGATGATGGACGGAGCGTTTGAGCAAATCAAACACTCTCCCCCAGTCAACTGATCTGGGTTTAATCCATCACCATTCTTTAGCTCACTCAGCCACCCCAGTTCAGGCATGGCCATATGCAAATCAGTCATTCAGAACAATGTCTGAACATGGCTGATGAGGATTATGAATCCGAAACCGGTCCTCGGAAGCTTGTTTCCGGTCCAGGGAAGGCATGGCTTTGCAGTTCGGGCTGGATCGTTCCCATGAGGCACCGGGTCAGACTGATTTGCATATGGCCATGTCTGAACTGGGGTGGTGTGGAGTGCAAAAAAACGATGGATTTAGACCCAGATCTCTGTACTGGGGTAAATGTATGACATTGTTCTGCATTCTGTCCATCACCTGTGGTTTTTGCAGTTATATTCTACGGCGCACCTCCTCAAATTAAGTGCTGATATGTCGTTTCTCTTCACTTATCTGAATAAGGGATTTCACAGACTTTCTTTATGAAACTTAAATATATACGTGATATTACAACTAAGTTACTACGTAAGAATATTATAAGGTGATATGTATTCTAAAAGTATTCTAACCTGCTTCTTATTTCCTCCTCATATGGGAAGGCTGACAAAAACAAAAAAATGCTGACGCCTTCTACTCACAAATTTAGAAATCGCTCACATTTTCTTACACATCTTACCTCAATGGGGGACTCTATGACCTCCTTGCCTAAAGGTGCTTCCTCATCCAATGTTAATATACCTCCTATGCCTGTCAAGTCACCCACTAAACGCCTGAAAAAAGATCCTCCTTCCCCTCCTAAACAGATCCCGACCGTCTCTATGGATTTTCTTTTGGAAGAGATTCGTTCTCTACTACCCTTTGTAGAAGAGACCAATACTAAATCACAAATTCTCACAGATGGACATGGATGGAAGAAAGAATCAGTACAGCCGAGCAAAACATTCAATCAATCAATCAATCAGAGATTTGTGAAGCGCGCTACACACCGGTGAGGGTCTCAAGGCACTGGGGGAGTTGAGGACGTGCAGCTCTGAATCAGACAAAGAGCCAGGTCTTGAGGCTCAGTAGCTTGAAGGTTACTCTCTTCTCTACTGGGAGCCATTGGAGGTCACATAGGTGTTGGGTGATGTGGTCATGTTGTGGGATGCCGAGGGCGAGCCTGGCAGCGGTATTCTGGATGGTCGGAGTTTTCGGAGCAGGGATTTGATGATTCGGATGTAGAGGGCATTTCTGTAGACCAGTCTGCTTGTTATGAGTTCGTGGGTGATGGTCTTTTTGGATTCGGGGGGATCCATTTGAAGGTCTTGTGAAGGATGCGGAGGGTGTTGAAGCACGTGGAGGAGACAGCATTGATTTGATTAGTCATGGTGAGGGAGGAGTCGAGTATGATGCTGAAGCTCAGGACGTGGTCCGTGGGTCTGGGGGATCGCCGAAGGTGGTGAGCCACCAGGTGTTGTCCCATGCTGAGGAGGTGGGTCCGAGGATGAGGACTTCTGTCTTCTCTGAGTTGAGCATCAGACAGCTACTTCTCATCCAGGATGCAACGTTTTTCATTCCTTCCTCGAAGCTGAGTCTGGTGGTGTTGGGTTCCTTTGTGAGGGAGAGAATGAGCTGGGTGTCATCAGCGTGGGATACTATGCTGAGTTCATGCTGCCTGACAATGGTGGTGAGGGGGCCATGTAGATGTTGAAGAGCGTGGGGCTGAGTGATGGTCCTTGGGGTACTCTACAGTTGATCTCTGTGGGTTTGGTGAGGAAAGGTCGAAGTCTGATTCTTTGGGTTTGGCTGGTGAGGAAAGAGTGGATCCAGTCAAGGGCGGTTCCCTGTATGCCTGCATGATGGAGTTTGGCAGTGAGAGTGCGGTGGGAGACGGTGTTGAAGGCTGCAGAGAGGTTTAGTAAGATGAGGGCCGCAGTCTGGCCCTGGTCGAGAAGAGTACAGATGTCGTCAGTGGCAGTGAGGAGGGCGATCTCGTTGCTGTGGTTGCTGCCGAATCCGGATTGGGAAGAGTCGAGGATGGACTTGGCTTCGATGAAGATCGTGAGCTGGATGTTGACAATCTTCTCAGCGCCTTTAGCCGCTACGGGGAGGAGAGAGATCGGTCTGAAGTTTTTGAGGTTCGTTGGGTCTGCAGCGGGCTTTTTGAGAAGTGGCTTGACTTCTGCACATTTCCAATTGTTGGGGAATGAGCTGGATTCGAAGGTGGTGCTGATGGTGCGTCATAGCTCGGGTGCTATGGCAGCGGCGGTTCTGTGGAAGATGGCAGCGGGCAGGGGTCTGTGGGGGCTCCTGAATGAATGCTCCTCATGGTTGTGGCAGTGTCTTCGGTGATGACTGTGGTCGAGGTGGAGATGGTAGGATGGCTGGCGTTGAGGGAGGTAGGAGTGGTTTCGGTGTCTGGTGCCTGTCGTTGAAGTTGTTGTAGAGGGACTTGATCTTGAGATGGAAAAACATGTCAAGTTTGTTGCAGAGGTCTTGGGAAGGTGTGACTTCTGAGGCTTTGCTGGGAGGTTTGGTGAATTCCTGAATGATGCTGAAGAGTTCCTTCGAGTTGCTGGAATTGGCTAGGATTTTGTCCTGGATGAAGGTCCTTTTGGTGGATTTGATGCATTGGTGGTATTTTGTCATAGTGTTCTTGTAGGTGGTCTGAGCTTCCAGGGTTTTGCTGTTTCGTCATACTTTCTCAAGACATCAGCAGGTGCGTCTGGATTCTTGGAGGTCAGTGGTGAACCAGGTGGCTTTCATGGGGCACTGTCTGTCGGAGTTACGGAGGGGGGCGAGCTTGTCTACACAGTCGGTGATCCATCTATGTAGTTCATTGGCTGCAGAGTTGACGTTAGTCGAGGCTCCTCAATCCCAGGTATCATCTCTTCAGAAACAGGTCAAGAACCTTGAAAACAGGAACTGAAGAAACAATCTTTGAATATATGGCGTAATAGAAGGCTCAGAAAGCTCTGATCTCATCACCTTTTTAAAATCATTCCTTCGAAAAGTTCTAAATTTACAGTAGGTACTCTTTTTAATATTCAGTGCACCCACAGATTAGGTCCTATACATGGAGCTGCTTCCAACAAGAGGAAACTGAGAGGGGTAATAATGTTTTCACTAGAATATACCGACCTGCATAAAATTTTGTCAGCAGTCAGATCTATAAAACAGGTTACATGGTCGGGCAATCCTTTATTCTTCTCACAGGATTACGCAAAGATACGGCTGACAGGCGCAGAGAGTTCCTAGCTATGAGACTGGATCTTCGCTCTATTGGTGCACACTTTGGACTCTTTCATCCCTGATTATTCAAAGTAACCGACAATACCAAGACAACTACCTATGAAGACATTGTCAGACTAAGAAGCTTTCTCACCTCTTGCAGGATAGACACAATGGACACCTCTCTAGCACACACTAAATATTGTTCAATTCTCCTTTATCTCTTAAAGTCATATCTGATATCTTTCAATGATCCCTTATATAGGAATATTGAAAATGTTTTTCTTTACAAAAGTTAGTAGGTGATAATACACTTTTTCTCTCCCCTACAGGTACCATCTCCTCATTATATGACTTTCCCTTGTTCATGTTGTATGTGCTGCAGTCCCTCCCGCCTTTCCCCATGGAGTCTGGACATGTCATCTATTCCATGTTTCCTCATCCCCGTCAACCCTCTGTGTTTTGGAGTTTTTGTAGATATGATCTACTTTCTTCTTTTAACTCTAACATCACTCTTTTCTTCTTCAAAATCTTTGTTTCTTTTTTTCGAGTCTTTTTTCTACCCTACCTCTTACCTCCATCTTTATATCTTTTATCCTCTTTCTTTTTCTTCTCTCAGCGTATTGTTTTTCAATGTTAATATATTAATACATGCATTCTTTTGTATGAGCATTTTATGTCTTTAAAAACCTTGTTTCATGGAATGTCAGAGGCTTAAACTCTCATCAAAAGGCAGTTTGTTTTATTATATTTATCTAAATTGGAAGTCAATATAGCCTTATTGCAAGAATCTCATCCCAAAAGAGGGAAAAGATTTGAGATACTTAAAAAACTATAGACCCATTTCCCTAGTCAATGTTGACTATAACATTTTCTCCAAAGTTTTAGCTCTCTGACTTGAATCCTATCTTCCACAAATACTTGGCAAGAAACAGTCAGGCTTTGCCAAAGGGCGTTGCATCACTGACAACACACGTTTATTTTTTTATATTTTGTCCAAAACATCACATTATTTGGAATCCCTTGCGGCAATTTCCTTGGATGCCGAAAAAGGCTTTTGATTGAGTTTATTGACCATTTACTTTTCACACACTTTAGTAGTTTGGATTTGGCCCAAAAATCATTTCGCTAATTGCTTTACTATACACTGAACCCACAGCTGCTATTTTCTTTAATAGTCTATTTTACTTTACACAGAGGAGTGCGCCAAGGTTGTCTTCTATGCCCTTTTCTTTTTATTTTGGCACTAGACCCATTTTTATCTAAAATACAACAAAATAAATCCATAACTAGATTCACATCAACCACCCATCAGATCAAATTGGAGGCCTATGCAGATGATGACCTACTGTTCCTTTCTCAACCTCAATCCAGGCTCCCCGCATTTTTGAATGAGGTTGACTCCTATAAGGTGGTATCCGGTTATGAATTAAGCAATAAGAAAGGTGAAATACTGCCTCTGACCAGATACTTCTAAAGAGGAATTTTCTATCTCTAATTTTACAATGAGTCCCCAACATATGAAATGCTTTGCCTTATGGTTCACCCCTTCTATTAAAACATAAATTTCCCCACATTTTGATAAATGCTTGGATAAATTTACTACACTTACAACAAAATGGTACCCTCTGTACTTGTCCTGGTGGAGTTTCCTAGCAAAATTATGCTGGCCCCTTTCATACTTTACACCATATCTAATATCCCACTATCTACACCAACGTAGTTCTTTCATAAGATTAATTCCATTCTTTTATCTTTTTATGGAATAACAAAAAATCCAGAATGTCATTATTACAATTATCATGCCCAAAATCGGAAGGATGTTTAAATTTCCCTGATTTTTCGAAATATCATGAGGCATTCCTATTAAGACAATTATCCAAATGGATGTCTGACACCTCATTAGACTCCCCATTATGGGTTGACCGTGAGAACTCACTCCTTTCACCTTCTCATTTCAAGAATGCTTATCTTTCACTCGTAAATCACAAAAGATATCCACACCAGTTCTTAAGCACTCCTGTTGTGGAAAAAATTAGCCTTTTTAGGGGCTCAGTGGTGTAGGGGTTCACCCTTATCTGTCCACTGGTCCGTAAACCAACATATAGAAATTGGCACAGAGGCTGGAATATCAAAACAACAGGTATATTAATTACTCATGAGTGGGACTAGATCAATACAATACCCTGGGGCACTGTATGAGGTAGTCCATAGAATACAGGACCAAGGGTCTTTTATACCCTATTTACCACTGAGTAAGCATGGAGACTGAAAGAGGAGGGACAGGCATATAAAGGAATAGTTATTGACTAACATGGGCATGCAGAAATCACTTGCTCAGAAGAATGGTGGGGAAACATTTCTGCTTACATCAGTTGAAACAGCCTGACAGTTACAGTCTGAGACAAGTGCATGCTAGCAGCTCCAGGCCTTTTTGAGCATACACAGTGCTCTGGTTCAGTACCGAAGGAGGTAACTACAGTTGATGACTCAAGCGAAATAGAAAGGCAAGCAACAGTGAAGATGGCAGAATCACATGGCTAATGCAAATGGATGCCACAAACAAAATGGCTTCAGCTTATGCTAATGGTAATTTCTGCTGATTTCCACAGATAGCCCTTTTAGCATTAGCTAAAGACATCCGCTATGAATTAATAGGAGCATTGAAGTTATCCTGCACATCTATCCTCAAAAATTCATTAATGTCCTGATCCATTGCTAGGTGGGCATTTATATTCTAAACATTTAGTTAAGCGGGTATATATAAAGTATAGGTAGGAGCACAAAGGGAACAGAGCATTGGGCCATAATGAACACACAGATAGCAGGAGAAAATAATGGCTATTATCACAAACAGAACTGTCCATATTTTCCAACCCCAAGCAGAAAGTAAATCCCCAAACCACCCAATCCAACTCCAAGTTCAAGGGTTCGGATGTAGGAAGGCTAGCGTACCAATGACATGTTCAGGGGCGAAGTAGTATTTATCAAAGACTGCACAAAGGACAAAACGGGGCCAATGGAATTAGGATGAGGGGCCGTAAAGGGCTACTCCTCCTCAGTAATGGGACAACCAAAGGGGTACATTGCTAAAAGGTACTTGGAGAATAGAAGCCGCTGCACAACCAGTGTCCGTCTGAGCCTCACAGGAAGGCTCCTATCATTCATCAAATATTCACTTCTCATACGGTGCACTTCTCAACTTGCAACTCAGGAAAACAATCACGGCTCAGGCTGAAGAAAAAAACTTTCTTTCAGGATATGGCAATCACCCTCTGGGGCAAATACCCTCAATGATCCTGTCCAGTGTCTCACCCAGTGCACCAGTATTCTTCGTTCAATCTAACAGACACCAGAGGCACATCACCTGTACCCTGAACTTAAGTCCTTCCCTAACTCCTGTGTTGCTCCGCTCTGCTCTTTCGTCGGGGCCAGAGATTGTACTGTGTGCCCAGGCACCTCTTGATCAACAAACAAAGGTGCAGGCTCACTTTCAGTTGGGGACCAGAACTCAGAGACCTGATGCACAGAATAACAGTCACCTCAAGCAAAGCCTCCTTGCCGTCCTTGTCAGTCTGTGCCTCTTTCAGCTGGGTATTAGGAAAAAAGGAACAAAGCAAGGAATCTGCTCGTCCTGATTTGTGACCCCATCTTCCACCTTCACCGCTGTTATAGTTGCCAGCAATGACTGTGCTGGTTCCCTTCACCTCGGCTCCAAGCTGGACTTGCGCTGAATCCTCAGGCTGGATCTGATGCCCAGGTGGGCCCTTTTGGCAATGGTTGTAGGGCAGCAGATATCTGTTAGTGAACAGAACAGCTATCGTTAGACAAAACATACAAATAATCAATCAAAAGAGGATATTCTATTTAAAAAATACCCTTATATTATTTTTCTGAAGAACCTCCTAGAAAAGGAATTTAAAAACAACTATTCTTTTAACAAACTTGGACTTATAAGTCATCCCGATACAGCTGAACCTTCACTATTGTGCAAAACTGCAGACACCTCCAACATTATTTTCCCTGCATAAGAACAACCATATTTTGCCCTTATGATCATGGTCTCATATTATAGGTGTAGCTGGAAACTCTAAAATTATGAATGTAACAGAGATCCATATTACATGAATAACTGATCAATTAAACATAACCTAGTAGGTACATTAATTTTTCAGCAGATTTTGTTTGTGGCAGACAAGAAAACAAGCAAAAGAAGATGTTGTTCTTAAAAATGTGTGCTAAGGGCATATGGGCTTCTTTCCTGCATTGTAAACCATATGTATCATACTTTTTTCCAATCTGGGCCATGTAATATCATATTCAGGGGAGAAACCTATTCAACAGCTCTAGCAAGGGTTGTCAGCCCTATTATATAGACTAACTAATGAGGGACTCGTGATGCTTCTGCGACTTATTTAGTGCTGTAATAACATCAACAATAATGGTGTTGCCACCTGGAAATTTTGGGAAAAAAAACAGTCATATAGTTCCCCTTAAAGGTCAAATAAGGGAACAGCAGTCTAATCTACCCATCCTTTCATCCTTATCTAATTTTAATTTTATGAGTTTACAGACAGGATGGGCAGTAACATGGCGTATTTATTTATTCATTTTTAAAATTTTAACAATTTGTTCAAACAGTATTATTTAATAGCCAATTAGACGTGCACTGGTGAGGTGCTTTGTCTCTATTTATTAAAGAACATATTCACAGCATCCTGTGAAATGAATGACTAAAGCGAGCTCAACCAATTGTCTCATGGCCGTTCCTAGACAGCTTAGACAGGCCTGAGAGAGAGAGAGCGAGGGGAAGAGCGAGAGAAAGAGATAAAGAACACAATAACAAACAAAAAACAAAAAAATACAGTGTGTTACTTAATTGTGCTTACCCTTAATTTGCCCAAGAGCTACTCTCCAACCCCCCTTTGACAGTAGGTAACCTAAGCAGGTGATCTCCTGTTGACAATATTTACCCCCTTTGGCAGCTGGGCACAAACAGACTTGTAGGAGGTAAATAGCTAGGGGAATCTATATCAAGGAGGCCATATTGCAGTTTTTGCACGTTTGCAGTGGTATTGTGTACTTAAAATTGCGGTTTTTGCACAAGGATCATTGTAAGTTTTTATAATGGTCTCTTTCCTTTTTAATCCTCTCTTTTTACTCCAGTTTGTCTCTTGTAAATTGTGTTAAAAATTGTCTAACTGTTAAAAATTTGATGTGAACAATGCCCTTTTTTCAATTCTGTACCAATGTCTTTCTACTGCCTTGTTCAATAAAAATATTAATTAAAAAAAAGGAGGCCATATTCAACACTATTGGACTGTACCACTTTGTAAATTTGACTATACAAGCACAATGAGCTAACTAAAAAACATTAATCCAATAACCAGCTAATAATTTCTTTAGCTATTGTACTGTTTTAACATGATGGCGCATGAATGCAAGCTTAATTTTATTGCCTCCTTATCTTAGCCCTGGCACAGTAATCTTAAGTTAAAACCATTATTTCTGTATGCATGGCAGAGCTGTTCTCTGCACATGGCCCACAGACACTGCTGCCCCTTGATAATGCTATTCAATAGGATAAACCCCACCCTGCATTTCTCCTACACTTGTATTATTTATCAAGAAAACAGTGATATCCCCATCTGCTCCTAACAGAATATGCAATATTTCCTTTAGCCAATGTTACCTAAAACTGATATGTGGTGTCCAATCTTGTTCCAAGGAAGTCTAGATCAAGGACATAAGTTTATTGAAACAACTAAGTAAATTCTTCCATTTCTTAAATGTAGTTAAATTACTAATGACGATATCCTAACTATTATTAACATGAATTGTGAATTAATTTTGACCCTAATTTTCCTAGACACATTATAGCCTCAGACATCATTAGAACAAATTTTTCATTACCTGTAGTGTTTTATCCTACAATGTTTGAATCAGGAAATTTAATTAATACAAAGGAATTCATTTGTTAAACTACTCTTTAACATTACAAGCAGGTATAATATCTATGTTTTTCCTATTTAGAACAAGTGGCAATGGAGTGTGTGTTTGCTTAACACATGTTATTTGCTGTAGACCAAAATAGAAGCAAATCTGCAGAAAAGGAATATGTTCCCCGTTCAATCAAATACAGCTGTGTTTATTTATTTATTTGTATTATTATTACAAGGGCTATAGACTAAGTGTACAACTTGTATTTAACCATTTAAACATTGAAATCTTAATGTACAATTTGCACGGGGTTATTTTCTACAGTGCTAAATATCACTAAATTTTCACAGTGACATTATTAGACATTATAAAGATCATGGTAATGCAAAAACGATTTTATTGCAATGACTTTTAATATTTTTTTTCATGTAGTCATTTTTTGAATAATGATAACTAACCCTTTTGTTGTTTCTACATATGAAAAGCAAGCCTCATTCTTTTCCTTTTATCTTTAAATGCATTTATTTATAACACTTACAAAATTTATTTTGAAACTGAGCACAGAAGCTTTACTGAAACACAGAATGTTTCTTTCACTTTTTAAAAAAGCACTAATTATTTGCCATCAGATCCACAGGTGTGCTTTTTTGGAAAGCAACAAGAAAGAAAGTCCTTACTTTTATCCTTTCTCTTTTATCCACAATAATGAAGCTGTATTTCTAACTTTCAAAATTAGTAGTCTTTAATGCATGTGTTTTTATGCCATTTTGTACTAACTTAAAACCTAGTTGCCACTGCGTTTATTTATAGCTTGTGCCTTGGTAAAGCGTATATTATTTATTCAGCTGTATTTTATGACCACTGCTCTGACAGACAGATTCCTTCGGACAGACAACGTGAGCAGCTGTTAAAAGCTCTCTTTCTGGTGCTGGGAATGAGGCTTAGTTAAAAAACAGTACAAAAGGGGGTGGTGATGGACGGAGCATCTGAATCAATCAAACACTCACACCCAGTCAAAAGATCTGGGTTTAATCCATCACCGTTCTTTATCTCACTCTGCCACCCCAGTTCAGACATGGCTATATGCAAATCAGTCTGACCCTGTGCCTCATGGGAACAGTCCAGCCCGAACTGCCAAGCCATGTCTTCCCTGGACCGGAAACAAGCTTCCGAGGACCGGTTTCTGGCATTCCAGCCGTCTTCAGCCCGGCTTGCTTGAATCCAGTGGCAAAGTGAGCAAGGGACTCACGTCTGAGCATACACTGCCACACATATGGCGGCCAAAAGCGGTACAAAAGGGGGTGGTGATGGAAGGAGCATCTGAATCAATCAAACACTCACACTCAGTCAAAAGATCTGGGTTTAATCCATCACCGTTCTTTAGCCCACTCTGCCACCCCAGTTCAGACATGGCTATATGCAAATCAGTCTGACGGTGTTCCTCGTGGGAACAGTCCAGCCCGAACTGCCAAGCCATGTCTTCCCTGGACCGGAAACAAGCTTCCGAGATATGGCCATGTCTGAACTGGGGTGGTGTGGAGTGCAAAAAAATGATGGATTTAGGCCCAGATCTCTGTACTGGGGTGAATGTGTGACATTGTTCTGCATTCTGTCCATCAACTGTGGTTTTTGCATTTGTCACCCGAGTGGGATGGGTATGCTCAGACGTGAGTCCCATGCTCTCCACACCACTGGATTCAAGCAAGCCGGGCTGAAGACGGCTGGAAGGCCAGAAACCGGTCCTCGGAGGCTTGTTTCCGGTCCAGGGAGGGCATGGCTTGGCAGTTCGGGCTGGACTGTTCCCATGAGGGACAGGGTCAGACTGATTTGCATATGGCCATGTCTGAACTGGGGTGGTGTGGAGTGCAAAAAAACGAATGATTTAGGCCCATATCTCTGTACTGGGGTGAATGTGTGACATTGTTCTGCATTCTGTCCATCAACTGTGGTTTTTGCATTTGTCACCCCGAGTGGGATGGGTATGCTCAGACGTGAGTCCCATGCTCTCCACACCACTGGATTCAAGCAAGCCGGGCTGAAGACGGCTGGAAGGCCAGAAACCGGTCCTCGGAGGCTAGTTTCCGGTCCAGGGAGGGCATGGCTTTGCAATTTCGGGCTGGACTGTTCCCATGAGGCACAGGGTCAGACTGATTTGCATATGGCCATGTCTGAACTGGGGTGGTGTGGAGTGCAAAAAAATGATGGATTTAGGACCAGATCTCTGTACTGGGGTGAATGTGTGACATTGTTCTGCATTCTGTCCATCAACTGTGGTTTTTGCATTTGTCACCCCGAGTGGGATGGGTATGCTCAGACGTGAGTCCCATGCTCTCCACACCACTGGATTCAAGCAAGCCGGGCTGAAGACGGCTGGAAGGCCAGAAACCGGTCCTCGGAGGCTTGTTTCCGGTCCAGGGAGGGCATGGCTTGGCAGTTCGGGCTGGACTGTTCCCATGAGGCACAGGGTCAGACTGATTTGCATATGGCCATGTCTGAACTGGGGTGGTGTGGAGTGCAAAAAAACAATGGATTTAGGTCCAGATCTCTGTACTGGGGTGAATGTGTGACATTGTTCTGCATTCTGTCCATCAACTGTGGTTTTTGCATTAGTTAAAAAACAGGCATTCCAAGCCAGTCAAAATGTATTGTTGGTAGTGTGGTAAAAGAAGGACACTTTTATTTTAGCAGCAACCTATTACTCATATAATGTAAATTCCATTTAATATTTAATATAATATGATATTTGATGTATCTAAGGATAGTGCTGTAACATTTTGCACAGCTTAATTTTGCTAAGTCCTAGTTTTTTAAAACACACAAAGTCGTTTTTCTTTGTGAGGCCTACTTTTTTTTTTGAGTGCCTTTTTTTTCTAGGTAAAGTTAGTTTTAACATTGCATAACTCTTGCTATACCCAAAAGGTCTCAAAGCACTTTATTTGTTGTGAGATAACATTTTCTCTTTATATATAGAATACTAGGCAATTCTTCTTCGAGTTTTAATTCTACGTTTTTTACCATTGTGGCAATATAATAATTGAATGTTCATACATCTATACTTTGTTACTGCTTTTACTTGCCATAGTAGCAGGCAGTTACTTAACATTTTATATAATTCATTCTTTGAAATTTAAAGTGTCATTCTTCCAATGTCATCTGCAGATGTTTTTATATTTATAAATGTAGCATATATAGGGCATATATATTCATGAGGTAAAGGCATGTTTTATCTCTGTATTAGGTGATATACGAGGATATGGAGAAATAATTACTTATTGTCCTGAAGAAGGCGGCTATATTCAACGAAAGCCCCCGAAACGCGTTGACGCTTTATACAATTGTTAAATTTGGAGTGGTCAACAAGTGAAGGGTTATAGGGAAGGAAGGCCCAACCCTGTGTTGCCCTGATAGAGTCTAAATTAACAGTGACAAGACAAAGTTGATTGTCTTTCCTTTCTCCTGTGCAGCTTTATGAATTTTTATGATTGTAATTTAGGCTTTTTTAGAGTTTTTTATATTTATATTTATTGCACATTCAGATGAATGTTTTTTAGTATGAAAATAAACAGTCTGTTTTGATATAATTCATGTATTACTTTTTCTTTGTAAGTGTTTCACATGATATATTAGTTGAGGGAAGTGATTCTGGTTAAGTGCATTGAGTGAATGTGTTTGATGTTGTTGATACATGGTCTACCCGAAGGGAAAAATTCTTTTTTACTTTATAACAAATATATACTCATTAAAAATAAGCCAATTTACTGGAAAACATGGTGAAATAAAGGATTACTTTGGGTACATCAACTATTTGAACAAGACACATTTCTCACATTTTCATGGTCGCACTCCCTTTTTCAATTACCCCTTTCTTTTCAACACAAGTTTTCAGTTTTACGAACTGCAGTACATGAGCACATACTCACTTCCAATTCATTACCCCTTACTCCTCCCTGACTGTCTCTAGGTGGTATAATTTTCTCGGTATAACTCCTAAAGCTTCTGGTATTTATTCTTGCCTGACACACTTTTGCATTTATAGGGATAAAACAATAGTAGAACTCTCTTGAGAAGCTGATTTTGACACAAAATGGTCCATGGAATAGGATCTGGACAAACATTAGGAAATCATCTAGAGCAGCCACTACACAAGCTCTTTTATTCTTTTACAACAGGCTCTCTTTAACACCTTTAACCTTGCACAAAATGCACGCCAAAATTCCTGACACTTGTTGGTCATGATCCCTCGAACGTGCTGACTTAATTAATTTACTTTTTACATGTCCATTTGTACAGAAATTTTGGAAGCAGTTCTGGACTCAGATCAACACAATTTTCCATATCACAGCCCCTTTTTCACCCAATAACATTTTATTGGGAAGTCTATATGTCGACTGGAATATGGGTCAATCTCAGGTGCAAATCATAGATTTGTTGTTAGCAGTTGCTTTTCAACAGATAACACGAATTGAAGGATACATCTAAATTATCTTATCTAATTTGGTGGTACGCTGTCTGTCATAACCACAGATTGGACACCACATTTGTATATCCTCTAACTCTTGCTAGGAAATGTTTACATTTATGGTCTCCTGTTACACAGTTTTTGGATAATAGCACACAACTGTCCTTTTGCTCCTGTCCCCCTGCTACAAGAAATTGTTCAGCCTCCCTGACTTCCCTTTTATTGATGATAACATGTTAACTCTAGATTATTCACACAATTGCATATTATATTATATTACGTTTTTTTTCTTATTTTCTTGTTACTTCTTACATGAACCAGCTCCTTGTATTCCTTAAAGTATATTATTTATCTTTCCAAGGCAGAATATTTAATACTCAAGCTGTTTCTTATGAATTTTTTAATGTTCAATTGCATGAAGAATTGATATTTGAATATATATATATTTTTCAATTAACCTACTTTTGTTTCAAGTCAGATGTACGGATAGCTTTGATAAGTTCAGTACAATATGTTTGTGGGTACCCACAAAGTTAAGACTGTGTGGGTTTTCACTTCATTTACATCATATTTCCTTAATCACTCCTTGAAACTGCGAACACTCGCAGATCTAACTGAATTTAAAACCTATTTGTGTATAATGAACGCATCAGTTCATACAAAACACAGGGCACAGATCTAGAAGGCACACAAAGAGACATTGTGCAGTGACATGACACAAATAGTCTGTGAGCTTCTTTTGAAAATGCCTGTGTTTGCATACATTAGCACATTATAGCTAGACGTTTTTGTGAAGACGATACTTGTTGGTTATGTGCTTGATGTTTCTCGATTTCATTATTCAACTAGGAATTTTGAGTTAGCATACTGTGTTTTTTAATTACCATTAAATTTCCTGAGCATGCAAATAAGGGGCCAGATGTAGGTAATTCCTATTTACCGACTCTTAAATACTGAATTTTACTGATTCAGTATTTAAGAGTCGGTAAATAGGAAGGGGGCAGATGTAGGTCTTTCTAATTTTAGAATTACCGAATCGGTATGATTCGGTATTTACCGATTCGGTAAATACCGAATCGATATTACCCATTGATTCCTATGGGCCATGAAGCCCATAGGAATCATTGGGAAATACCGATTCGGTATTTACCGAATCGGTAAATACCGAATCCTGCAAGGGTGCAGGGGGTGTCACTTTGACACCCTCTAGCACCCCAAGTACAGGCTTGTGTGCCATGTGGCACACATACATGCCCTAAGGGCATGTCTGTGTGTCACATGGCACAGGTGTACATGCACAGATGTGCATGTACACCTGAATTCGGTATTTTACCACCCAATTGGATTGGGTGGTAAAATACCGAATTCTGAAAGCCTGTAGCACTGTCAACAGTGCTACCTACATCTAGGTTTTACCGAATCAGTACAATTACCGATTCAGTATTTTACAGAATCGGTAAATTTACCGAATCGGTGAATTTACCGATTCTGTAAAATAATGGCCCTACATGTCAAAAACCAATTACCGGTCGGTAACGGCTGAAATCGGCCGTTACCGACCAGTAATTGGCGACCTACATCTGGCCCAAAATGTGTTATGGTGCAATTTTTTATGTTCTATCAAGATGAATTAGATGTGTAAATTGTTTGTCAATAAATACTGCCCAAGATCTTTAACGCTCTCAATTCCAAAATGTAAGTGATATTTCAGGTCTATTTCATGTCAGGGAGAGGGTGAAGTGTGTAACGTACTGGGGATCATGAGCTTGTTGTGTCCCCAAGATATAACAATTAGCTGGGCAGCAAGTCTTACCTTTCATGGAACGTGACACTAGAGAGTGAGGTATTGGGAAGGAATAGACAGAAGGAAGTTAAAAGTTACCATGAAAGAAGCAGAAGAGTGAGAGGGAACAAGCATAGGCAACGCAATTAGGTCTCGCCTTTAGGCACCATGGCTTTGTCAATGGTTTTTGTTGATGCTGTTCAGCATGGCTAATAAACATGAAAAAAGCCTATGCTACCAGTTTATTATATGCCCAGATCAAGCAACAAACCAGGAAATATGGGAAGTAATGTCAGTACAGCATCCAGTCCCATTTGGTGCCTAAGTCAGGGTAAACAGATCAAAAGGACAACAGGGTGAGGTGAAATTTCAGGGACAATTTGGAACTAGTCAATAATGGGTGCAGGGTGGGCATCTGGGTTTCCTGCACAACGTTGTAGGAATCGAATTAGTGAACATATTTTCTACTCTGCACTATTATCTTTTTAGAAATTGACTGGAGGTGTGACAGCAAAATTACACAATAACCGTAACTATCCAGTGTCCTCAGCGGCCTTTTGCTGCCAGAGAGGATGAGCGAAATTAAGACTGCTAGTAAGTACATTGATGAATCCTGTTGAATCAGTGTCCATTCCAACATAAAATATAACAAATAATTACTGCCAAAAAGATTGCCTGACTAACGGCTAACACCTTACCCTTTATTTGAACACCAGCATTGCCACAAGAGAGGCCTTTTGTATTCCTGAAGCAGGGCTTTCCAAACGGTGTGTCGCAACACCTTAGTCTGTCAGCTGCCGTCTGTAGGTGTGTCACTCAACGTGGTCTAAGCAATGCGGTCTAGGCAGCATGCGGGATGGTACAGTGCATGCTACTGATGCATTATCGGTTCCTGCAAAAGAGGAGTAGTGTCCTGTGGCGGGGCAGCGAGCTGTGATTGTATTCGGAGCATCACTGCTGCTTACTGCCACCCTTGTGCAGACCTGTTGAAGCATCCGGAGGCGGCAGCGGCAGTGGCGGTGAGTAGACTGCCGGCGGCTCCTGCAGTGCAGCGCTCAGCGCCACTCCTGCAGTCCCGTTCAATCTAGGTCAGAAGGAGGCCAGCAGCACCATCGCCAGCGGCCATTCGGCACTCACTGCTGCTGCCCTCCTGCAGACCTGTGGAACCTCAGGCGGTGAGTAAAGACTTTGGCGGCTACTGTTGCTGCCACCCCCGCAGACTCCTGCCCCTGCAGACCCTTCCAAGCCTACGCAGTGGACGAAAGCAGCATCACCAGTGACTCAGCTTCACATGCTTGCGGCTCCTGCAGTGCTCGCTGCTGCCCCCACGGACCTATTCAGGCTTACACAGGGGGAAGGTGACAGCAGCATCGCTAGTGACGTGGCTCCTGCAGCTCCACATGCTCGCTATCAACCTCATACATCTCATTAAAATAGTGAATGTTACTGGTTATATTCAAATAGTTTTTATTCTTTCACATATTTACATATTGTGTGTTATTATTTTGCAACTCATGTATCATGCTAGTAAAACTCAATTACTGTGTCACAAAATGATGCATGTCTAACAAGAGTGTCACCAACATGAGAAGTATGGAAAGCACTGTCCTAAAGTCAGCAAGGCTCAAGATTTTCCACGGTTTGTCTAGGTGAAATTGGACTTCTCCTGGTATTTGTAATCAAGTGTGCCCTTACTACACTAAATAGGAGAGGGGAGAGGAAGGCTGGGTTGCGATTTCAAATCCATTTTGTGCCTTATCCCACGGTTGTGATATGGACGTTTCTACTAATGTGCTTCACTGACCTCCATTGTTGCTGGATGGTGTTGCAGGGCATTGTTTATAAACTGCCCAACTTCCTCCTTGTAGGTTGCAATACACGACAAAGAACTGTGAATGTACACATGGAGGGAAGGGGGGGCAGAGAGGTAGCGCCCACAAACCATGATTTTGTTATTGGTTCATCAGTTAATATCTTCCTCCGTAGTACCATGTGCAACTTTCGCACACGAACATCCTTGGTCCTTAATTTCATCCACTTACACGTCACTGGTGTTTGTAGCTACTTCTGAATAGTAATACATTGAATTTGATTTTACATTGTAGTTAATCCTTTTTTCGAAAACTTTACTTGACGTCGGATCGAGCAATTATTCCTGGAGCAAAATACAGAACATGACAATCTTATTAGACTTTAATACAGAGGCGTGACCAAATTAAGTCAGATATTTCTCTAAATCCATATTTGTCCGATGTGGTTCGATTTTTGTATTACCAACACACACAAAAACCTGTTACGCAAAATAACGCTGTCTAATTTCTATAGGTGACTCTGGCAACGGTGTATATAAAAGGCCAACAAACTAATGGCTGGAAGTTAACAAACAAAAGTGCTATGGCGCATAGATGGCATACAAAGTGCATCCTCCCCCTCCCCACTGCATGCTTTACAAGAGGCCCCCCTTCAACATCAAACTCGGGAGTCTTGCTTGATTTTCTGCAGTGTGCTTGTTTATTAAAAATTAAGTTCACAGGTCAATTACTTCATTGACCCCCCATTTCTTTATTTATTAGTAAAATATTCCATCACAGTATTTAAGAATAAATTTGCACTTATATACAATATACACTCATTTACCGCCCATTCTCCAATGGGCCTTTGATTTGACTTCAGGGTTGCGCCAGCAGGCCACAACCCAGATCGCCTGCTCTCTTTACGTTAACCCCCTTCCGGTCAACCGAGCCGCAGGTGAATAATGTGCCCCCACTTGGGCAACCAGCGGCCTCCGGGGTAGGGCTGAAGAGCCAAGGCCACCAGCAGGTCAGCCCCAACTCTCCCGCCAGCCCAGAGTCCAGAAAGATTTAGAAAACCTGTTCAGAGGTAAAAAACTGTCACTAGACAAGAAGTTCCCGTGGTATTCTTGTCCGGAACCCCGCTACTGCCCTACTTGAAGTCCTTATTATAGGGATGGGTGGGTGGGTGTCTTCTCTAGGCGACGTCCGACTCCTAGGCGGTCAGCGGACAAAGAGGAGGCCTCTAAGGTGGTCGCGGGCTTTTATGCCTCGCGCCCTACGACTACTTCCGGGGCGTTCCGCCGTCCCCCGTTCCCATTGGTCCTTGCACAATATCCACTTCCGGGTCGGCTGACTCGGAAGTGAACCTACTCTGGGTCGGCCCTTTGGCTGCCACTAACGACGCCATTCCCCGAAGGGGGGTGGCGCCTTGCATAGATGGCATACAAAGTGCATCCTCCCCCTCCCCACTGCATGCTTTACAAGAGGCCCCCCTTCAACATCAAACTCGGGAGTCTTGCTTGATTTTCTGCAGTGTGCTTGTTTATTAAAAATTAAGTTCACAGGTCAATTACTTCATTGACCCCCCATTTCTTTATTTATTAGTAAAATATTCCATCACAGTATTTAAGAATAAATTTGCACTTATATACAATATACACTCATTTACCGCCCTTTCTCCAATGGGCCTTTGATTTGACTTCAGGGTTGCGCCAGCAGGCCACAACCCAGATCGCCTGCTCTCTTTACGTTAACCCCCTTCCGGTCAACAGAGCCGCAGGTGAATAATGTGCCCCCACTTGGGCAACCAGCGGCCTCCGGGGTAGGGCTGAAGAGCCAAGGCCACCAGCAGGTCAGCCCCAACTCTCCCGCCAGCCCAGAGTCCAGAAAGATTTAGAAAACCTGTTCAGAGGTAAAAAACTGTCACTGGACAAGAAGTTCCCGTGGTATTCTTGTCCGGAACCCCGCCACAGGGCGAGGCGCTTACTGGCGGACTCGACCTCCCCCCCCGCTCTCGAGAGCTTCAGAGATGGCCCCTAGGACAGTTTCTATAAATATCTCAGTGCCCGCCTCGGACAGGTGCACTCCATCCTCCGCGTATAAATCCGGCCTGGTCGTTTGTATCAACTTGTGACGAATAGTTCTAATACTAGATTTTTGGAGGATTTCTGCCACCGACTGGTTCAACCTTGTAATCGATCTGTTCACTGCTTTCATAGGGGCGCCCCGCGACCAAACGAGCCTCGGGATGACTTCTGACCACATTACTATGGCTTCCGAAAAAATGCTTTTGACCGCTGCTAGAGCAGAGAACAGAGACTCCTTCACTCCTCTCCTTCCGGCCGGAATCATATTGTTGCCTCCGCAGTGCAACACGAATACATCCGGATAAGGCATGCCTCTGGCCAAGGCCGCCTTAACATCCCTCGAGACGTCCGCTAGGCGCTGCCCGCCTAGGCCCACCCAATGGTGATCACAACCTTGCATCATGTTCACCCTGTTTTTGAGCGTCTTTTCGAAGTGCGCTCCCGCCCTGCGAATGAAGGAGTGGCCACACCAACATATTTGGACTCTCTTAGGGAAGGCACCTATAGTAAACATTAAGAGATACGGTGAGATGATTCTAGGCAGAAGGGGACGGAAAATTAATGACAAAACAGACTTGTTAAATTAATTGCGGGCGGACATAACGTTCATAACATGCTGATTTCCAGCGACCCAATCTCTTAATTGCCTGTTCTGGTAGGCCTAGGCCTGCAGCTGTTGTCGCTGCACCAATTCGGAATGAATGGGATGTAAAGTCGGTCGGATCAACTCCGATCTTTGCCAGGGTCATCTTTACTACCCGCGTGAACTGGAACCTGGTAAGTGGTAGACCATTCTCATGAACTAACAATCTATCATCCGCTCCTTGCGGCCTGACTTGGATGAATCCCCTCAGTAGGTTAACTGGACAGAAAGGCTCCCCCTCTACTCTACCCAAGTGTAACCAAGTCCCTTTACCTAAAGAGTCTGTTTTCGATCTACGAACTCTAAGTCTCAGGAAATCTTCCGACTCCATTATGTCCGAGCACCTTAGGCCCCCCTCTCTATCTGTCTTAGATGCTCGGAGTAATTCAGAGATCCGCAATGCTCCGCAAAAGGCTAAGGCATAGGCCACCCGGAATAATTGCGTCTCATATGGGGAAAAACAAACGAACGGCAGTGCCTCCAAGATTTTAACCAACTTCCCTACGTCTATAGGTCTTCTGGAATCTTTTTCTCCAGGTGTCAAGCGCTCCCAACCTCTCATTGCTCTTCTCACCCTTTGATCCTTTGTCGGGTCCGAAACTCCCTGTAGCCCTGCATAGGATGCCAATGCCGACAACTGCCTTTTCATGAAAGCCACTGATTTCCCCTTCTCTTTTTGTTGTACTATGAAACCTAACACGCTCTGAGGCACAAAGGCGTCCACTAGGCCCGCTCCCCTTAAGTATGCGGTATAACAATCCCAGGACTTTTGATACATACTCTTAGTCTTGGGGGCCAAGGATGCTGATATCAACTCGGCAGCCGTGGGGCACCAAACTTCCATAGCTCCGCTGGGAAGGCTGTCATTGTCGTCTCTGCCTGCGGCCAATACGCCCGGAATTCTGTCAACTTAAAACGAGACAATGTATCAGCCGCTTTGTTCTCCACACCTGGAACATGTCTAGCAGTGAAATGGACATTGTGGCTCAGGCACTGCAATACTAACTCTTTCAACAGCCTGAGCACCCAAGGACAGGTTGCTCTCTGGTTATTAATCACCATGACTACTGACATGCTGTCCGACCAGAATACAATACGCCTGTTTGCGAGCATATCCCCCCACAAGTGCAAAGCTACCACTATGGGGAACAACTCTAGGAAGGAAATGTTATGGGTCAGACCTCGTTCTATCCATTCGTCTGGCCAGTGCTGCATGCACCATTTTGGGCCCAGAATCGCCCCGAAGCCAATACTCCCTGCGGCATCGGTGAATAGTTCAAGATCAGCGTTTGGGGTGCTGGCAGACCGCCACAACACCGTGCTATTGAATTTCTGCAAAAAACATTTCCAAATCAGTAAGTCCTCTCTCACCTCGGCTGATAACCTCACTCTGTGGTGTTTTGCCCGCAGCCCGGACATTGCCCTCGCTATACTCCTGGAGAAAGCCCTGCCCATTGGTATGACCCGCAGGGCAAAGTTCAGTTGACCCAATAGAACTTGTAACTGGTGCAAGGTTACCTTCCTTGCTCCTAGGCAGCTATCAATTGCGGCCTTGAAGGCATCTACTTTAGTCTTTGGCAACCTGCACACCCCTGTTGTAGTATCGATTTCAATGCCCAAAAAGGTCAAACATGTAGTCGGGCCTTCAGTTTTTTCCGCCGCCAATGGCACCCCCAGCGCCCCAGCCAGGTGCTGGAAGTCCAGAAGGGCCTTCCTGCATGATTGGGAACACTCAGGGCCCATGAATAAAAAATCATCCAAATAGTGCACTACTGCATGCGACTTATCTGAGGTCAGGAACTGCTCCACCGCCCATTCCAAGAACCTCGCAAACGTCTTGAAAACTGCACAGGCAATAGAACATCCCATAGGCATGCACAAGTCTATGAAGTAGTTACCATCAAAAGTGAAACCCAACAACCTGGTATCTTCTGGATGAACAGGAAGTAACCTAAAAGCCGACTCAATATCAGCTTTAGCCATTAATGCTCCTTACCCCATTGCCTGCAATTTTTCAATGGCCGTGTCGAACGTGGTATACCGCACCGTGCACAGGTCTGGGTCTAGCTTATCATTGACAGATAACCCGGGGGGACTTGATAGATTATGAATGAGGCGGAATTTACCCTCCTCTTTTTTTGGAACTAATCCCAACGGTGAACAAACCAGGTTAGGGGTAGGTGGATCTTTGAAAGGGCCCCCGACCCGTCCCAAGGATACCTCCTTCATGATCTTGTCTTGCGCTGCCCCCATATTTCGCAGCACCGAACTTTGATTGCGGGGAGGGACATTAGACGGTGGGGCTGAAGACGGGATACGGAAGCCAAAAGTAAAACCATGAAGCAGGAATTGAGCCTCCTCAAGGTTGTCGTAATTACTGAGGAGGTGTGTCAGGACATGCCGTTTAATGGGGGTTGGTAGCTTTGTCGGAAGTTTTAGGTGGCTTTCCCTTTGGGGTGGTATGGCCGGACTGTTCTTTGGGGTTTCCGGTTTTCTTAAAACATATGATCTCTGGATGGGAGGTTCCACCGCAATACGAACAGCAGTGTTTGAACCTGCACGAGACCCCCCTGGTACACTCATTTCTGTTAAACTGCCAGCAGGCCTGTTTTTTCTCGCCGACTCCTTTGTCACTCCGAAAGGACTGACTCTGAGCAGGGGGAGCAGTGTTAGACGTTGAGGGGGAGGAATAAAACACTGTGTGCCATAGATTGATCTCCCGCTGATCCCATGATATACCTGGGTGGACTGCTTTCATCTGTCTAAACATTTTATCATACTTTAACCACCCCTGGCCTGGAAACTCAGCTGCCGCACCATGTATCAGGGATATATAGCTCATCATTTGAGGGCCCAGCACAGGATACTTTTCCAATATAACTGCGGCATAAATAGCGAACCCCGTGATCCAGTTTTTCATGGACCACTCCACCCACGACTTCTTTTGATTATATTCACCCTCTTTCCCACTTTTGGGTTTTCCTGCCGCTACCCCTGCATTAAGGAGGTCAAACACCTCCACATATTCACCTCTCGGGGTTCTGTGGGAGAAGGTTCGATAACCCAATCCGGGTCCGACTGTTAGCTGCAGAGAGGGGTGTGACGCTGGCGTCGCACTTTAGCTGTAGGTGCCGGTCCAGACCTGGGGTGGTCTTGTCCTGATCCAATTTGGTCCGTACTTATCCTGATTCTGGTCTGCACCTGTTCTATCCTGTAGGCACCTGCACTATCGGGGGTCCTGTCCTTTATCCAAGCCCGTGGCCAGGGTTGGTCTTCACACCATTCTAGGTAAATATAAAAGTTGTGTGGGTATGCCATTGTGCTGTTTCCCTCTTTTTACCCTTCCTATGTTTCAATGCTTAAAGAACATTTCATGATATTTTCACATCATCTTGCTTTAATTTTATTCTTATTTGATCAAGCTCTGATTAATTTAGTATGGACACTGACATTTAAAAAAAAATTATTTAGATAAAGCATTTAAATCTTTCCCGAGTCTGTGGTTATTTTATGAGTGCAAATGTTTATTTACTACCTATTTTCTTGCTAACTCCCTCGATCCCTTAGGACTCTAGGTACCGGTGACAAGGATTGGTAAATCAAGGTATAGGTCCTAAAAAGGTTAAAAATAATCACTGGTTAAGCGTAGGTTTACCTGTTCAAAGTGTGTATGTTTTTAATGGGCCCAGGTGAGTATGGTAAAATTCTGGACAGGTGAACCCGCACTCCATCACTATCAAGGCTGGACTACTGCAATGTCTTTTACTCTGGTGCACAGCAAGGCGTTTTTAAACAAGCATTTGCAATGCAATAGGTCTCGCATTTGTGAAAGCTAGAGCTCTTGATGTTGAAAATGCCAATGTTTTTTACTTTTGTTTTTTTGTATGCAATGGACTGATGATATATGCATATGGCTATTGCCATTCGTATGACCTTGCAGCGCTGGAGAACCAGAAAATGGGAAATAGGTTATGAGTGAGGGAAGACAAGAGTAATATGCTGGTTGAAAAAAAAAGTAACAACATTGGAATTATATGTTTCTAAAGCTACAATATTTTAAACAAGACTATGTATTTCAGAAACATGACACATAATCCACAACATAGCGCATAATCTCAGATTACAACAAACACATCATAGCTCAATTATGCTTTAAAAACCAAAACATAAATAAAGGCATTTTCATTTACAATGCCAATAGGTCAAACTCTTGTAAATACAAGATCTAATGCATTGCAAATGCTTCTTTTCACTCGCTCAGATTGCCCCTAAGCTCCGTCCCCCCATTCGAGGGAGGGAGGGTGGCAAAAGAGGAGGCGAGCACGGACTGGCTGAGGGGAGGGAGTGGGCAGCAAAGAAGCCAAAGCTGCTCCTGGTTCAGCGCGGTGTACCTGGAGCAGGCGCTGTGCTTAACATGAAAGTTAAAAAAAGGAAAGAGTGTGGCGCCCGCTTAGGGACACAGTGCTCTGTATTAAACTTAAAAATAAAATGAAACCGAGCACAGTGTCCCTGAAGCAAGTGCCATCCTCAGTATTAAAGTAAAATAACAAACAGAGCGTGGTGGCCCTAAAGTGCGCGCCGCACTCTGCATGCAAATACAAAAAGAAGCAGCTGCCATTGTCCCCAGTGTCAATAAATAAAATTGTGCTCACCCCCTTATAATGCAACCGTGTAACAATCTAAGTAAAAGGTCCAGTCCTTATGGGCGGTAACAAATTTAGACAAGGCTGTAGCAAGGAGAGACTAACAAGCCTACTTACAAATCAGAAGCCAGCACCTAAGAAGTACAATGGCATAAGGCAATGACAAATACGGGCGGAGAGTGGGCGGGGCTTCCATGCATACTTTATTACAGCATGCCTTGCTGAGCGAGCAGTGCATGCTCTCCTCTCACCTGCTCTCTTTCCTTCTTCTCAGGGTGCAAAATGAGCACCACTGAACCTGGTGGTAAACCACAACTAATACTAAGTGCCCAGAAACGGATAATTTTCTATTGTGCGCTATGCGAATAGCCCAAATGAATACACTGAAGTCCCCTAAGACCACATGCCTTACATATACTGTGCATTAGACAGACTTTCTTTTCCTTCCTTCCTCTGAAGGAGGCAGCACATTATTAGCAATCTCTGCCATCTCTCCGCCTACAAGTAGGTAGTTCACGTTTATGTCTAAAATTAGTTGACTTAACATGGAGCCCTTTAAGCCTACATCATTTTGGTATTGCATTTAAGCTCTTAAGTGACTTTGTGAAGAAAAGGACCCTCTGAAGTGTTACACCTGCTGCCAGCCAAGTCACTTAACTGCTCACAGCATAAAAAGAGATTTTCTTCAGGTCATCAGTGCAAAGAGCACTGTCCCTTCACCCTCAGGCCACACCTGCTTGTGTTTGTTGTCAGCAGCAAAGGCCCCTCGTTCAACACCCACGTCAGAGTCACTGTGAGCACCAGGGAGCAACACGTCCAAACATCTTTTGTACTTTGATGCAAACACAGGCGTAAACTTTAATGCTCCCATAACACCCTAGAACTAAATGTAAATGTAAATGTATGTATACTTGTAAAGCGCTCTGCCGCCCCATCCCGGGGCATCCTGGCGCTGTATACTGCTGTGGAACTCTTCCTGGCTTTTCCTGTGAGATGCCCCCTCCTGGTCACCCCCAAGGTGAAGCCAGGCATCCCAGCGCTGTTGGGGCCATTGTGGAGATTTAGCAAGCTATTACCCAGAGTTGCAGAGTGGGACCCATGATTAGAGTAGGCACCGAGGCGAGAATTATCGAGTCCGCGGACATTGAGCCAAGACCCTGCCGCATCGGGAATTGAACCCTGGTCCCGGGCCTGACCTCTGCTTCAGGGTCTGCTGCTTCTAACCAGTGAGCCACACTTCTCCAGAACTGAGGGGGTGTGAACGTCCTTAGCAACAACATTTGGGTTATACATTCTTTCCACCAAAAATCCAGTTATTTATATTTTCAGCTAGTTTACACCCTGGAGTATAATGCCCTGATGAGTTTATGACATCAGTTAAATGCAAGTCAATATTTAGCAATACATTATTATTGCAGCAGGTGCGGTTTGTCGCCTCTGTCGCCTTCACACACCCAACGAGGGTACTCCTGGTGTGCTGTACTATAACCCCTTTCAAACAAAAACCCCCTGGCTACCAGCAGCCTGCCGAAGAGCGAGGGAGGCCATAACTGTCTGAGATGGACTAGCCTATCGGGCCATCACTCAGGCAGTGCCCGAATGGCTGAGAGAGGGAGGCCATAACTGTCCAGGGTGGACTGGCCTTTCGAGCCATCACTCAGGCACTGCCTGAAGGGCGAGAGAGGGAGGCCATAACTGTCCGGGGAGGACTGGACAATACTCAGGCAGTACCCAGAGGCCTGAGAGAGGGAGTCCATAACTGTCCGGGGTGGACTGGCCATCATGCAGGCAGTGCCCGAAGGGCCGAGAGATGGAGGCCATAACTGTCTGGGGTGGACTGGACTATCAGGCCGTTGCTCAGGCAGTGCCCCGAGGCCGGGAGAGGGAGGCCATAACTGTCCGCAGTGGACTGACCAACACTCAGGCAGTGCCCGGAGGCCTGAGAGAGGGAGGCCATAACTGTACGGGGTGGACTGGCCATCACTCAGGCAGTGCCCAAAGGGTGAGAGAGGGAGGCCATAACTGTCTGGGGAGGACTGGCCTTTAGGGCCATCACTCAGGCACTGCCCGAATGCCTGAGAGAAGGCGGCCATTACTGTCCGGGGTGGACTTGCCTATACTCGGGCAGTGCTCGAAGGCCTGAGAGAGGGAGGCAATAACTGTCCGGGGTAGACTGGCCATCACTCAGTCAGTACCCAAAGGGCCGAGAGACGGAATCCATAATTGTTTGGGTGGACGGGACTATAGGGCCATCACTAAGGCAGTGCCTGGAGGCAATAACTGTCCGGGCTGGACTGGACTATCGGGCCATTTCTCAGGCAGTGCCCGGAGGTCATACCTGTCCGGGCTGGACTGGACTATTGGGCCATCACTCAGGCAGTATCCGGAGGCCTGAGAGAGGGAGGCCATAACTGTTTGGGCTGGATTGGCCATCACTCAGGAAGTTCCCGAATGTCCGAGAGAGGAAGGCCAAAACTGTCCGGGGTGGACTGGACTATCGGGTCATCACTCAGGCAGTGCCCGGAGGCCATAACTCTGGAGGCCATAACTGTCCGGGCTGGACTTGACTATCGGGCCATCACTCAGGCAGTGCCCAAAAGCCTGAGAGAGGGAGGCCATAACTGTCCGGGCAGAGAGTGGGAAGGCCATAACTGTCTGGGGTGGACTGGACTATCAGGCCATCACTCAGGCAGTGCCCGGAGGCCATAACTCTGGAGGCCATAACTTTGGACTATTGGGCCATCACTCAGGCAGTGACCGGTAGTCTGAGAGAGGGAGGTCATAACTGTCCGGGCTGGACTGGCCATCACTCAGGCAGCGCCGAACTACTGAGAGAAGGAGAACATAACTGTCCGGTAGGACTGGCCAATCGGGCCATCACTCAGGCAGTGGTTTAGCTGTTCATGCCACTAATGGGCTCGCTTTTATTTTGGTGCCCGGGCATATTTCTGTCCCAGTCCAACCCAGTAACTAACTATCATGTGCAACTGCATTACTGCAGGAAACAGACGAGGGGCCGTGGGTCACACTGCTGGACAGATTGCCTATTCAGCTGTACTTATGGAAAATGATGTAGGCAGCAAAGGGACAATCAACCATATGCTTCAGAGTGCTGCGGTCTGACTGATATCTACAGCTTCTAAAGAGAGTACAGGAGCCCGGAGCTGGCTGATGGCTTGGCAGGCAGGCGGGCGGGTCAATAAGAACATTTTGATTTTTAGGCCTTGAGTTAGCGGAGACTTTTGTTTCCCGAATGAACCTGCGGGAGGTCCGCAGCTAATGCGGCAGGAAGTGCTAATAAACCTGTGCACAGCCTTGATTCTGTGTCTTTCATTCGCATGACGCCAATTATCACAGCGCTTAGTCCTGCTGTCGGTGGCACCGTGATGGTACTCATCTTTCACCAAGTTCAAGTTTACGTCATTGCTCTTTGCTTGTGCATGCAGTAGACATGGGGGTTGATGCTTTTCGTGACATATAACAAAAATAGGGCATAGTCCGTGTGTCAGTGCTCTTATTTGCTTGTATTCTCTTCTGATTTTTATCTTTGCTGTCTCTTGTTGCCAGTGGCGGCTGGTGAAATTTGAAAGTGGTGGGGCGGAAACTGATAATCATACTGCACCGTAGCGAGCGAGCATAGCGAGCGAGCCCGAATCCTCCTAAGGAGGGGAAAAATGGTGCATTTTCAAGCAAATTTGAGAAAGCAGGAAGGTTAATAAAGCAATTGTGAAAGTGCAGGTATTACATTATTAAAGAGCTGTCATATAACATAGGTAGCTACTTATTCAGTATAACTACAGAGCTTTATTACAGACTTCAAGATACAATAGATCGATCAAAATTGCATGGTTTGAAAGGCCGAACCAATTGGCTTTGCCATGGCATAGCTTGTTCATTATTTTCACCTACAGCAGCCATCAGCGAAAACATTCCTGAGCGGAGTACATATACTGGTATAAAATAGTATCTCAAGGTATATTTCGTAAACATAAATCAGAAGTGTTGCAACTTCTGATATAAAACATTCCAGCTGAGTTTTTAGCCTTAGCTTAGTATTTTTCACAATACGTTTTCTAAAACTACCGTATCCATAGTGCCATTAGGCCCGGCCTGTCCACCTTTAAAAACATAATAGACCAAAACATAGCATTACAAATAAATAACACCTGCAGCATAACACACTTAAAAACTACATAACATCAGAGCTGTTGCGCAGCACTAGAGGCAGAGAACTTAGGGGATCAAAAGTGTTGCTGGCACAGCCTAAGATTGCTCCCATACACGATGCACCGCCACCACCACCAATTACAGCACAACGTCACGCCTGCACAGTGCACACACCTTGGCCTGCTTGCATATGAGCCTGCCTTTATTATTTCCTCCTGGAAATCGCTGGGCTCACAAAGATGTATGCAGTCTGTACAAATTAAGCACCGGTAAAAAATAAACCTATTACTATACTGAGTATAAATATTAATTTCGTGGCATCACGTGTTGCATATAAAGGTAGTGCTGCCACTTACAAATGAGGGCGTCTGTCTGCTTCGGAGGAAGTGCCTTGAGCGGAAACTTTGGCACTATGAGAGCCCAAGAGGCATAACTGAAGAGCCCCATCATGACTGACATCTGGCGTCTTGACAAAATTATTCCACACCACAACCATTGTCTCGCAGAGAATGCCATGATTTGCAGTGGATGGGTGTGATATTGTATTGTACAATACTACGACGCCGTTATTATTATGGTGAGGGTCATAGACAGTAGTTCGGGGTAGTAGTAGCACAAGCAAGCGCTATCTCAGTAACAGACTGTACACATCTGTGCCCTCTCCGGACTCATAATGACAGCTAAAGTGTATACTGTTGAAGTGCTTGGTTGCCGAGTTCACAAGCACAATAAAAAAAGCGCAAATAAAGAAAATTGAAGAGAAAGTAATATTGCATACGTATAAAAAGGACATCGTTTTTGTCAGTCTCCACATTTTTCCCTGCCTGATTTTGCTTATGTTAAGAGTGTACACTATGCTTCTACTAAACAGTGGCATAGCACATGCAATAGCATTCAGATAGATGACAGACAGAAGGTGAAATGCAATTACAAATGCTACAGAGGGTTTTGCGCCTAGGAGTCCCAGAGGGGTAGGGTGGTTGCTTCTACTAAACAGTGGCATAGCACATGTGATAGCATTCAGATAGATGACAGACAGTAGGTGAAATGCAATTACAAATGCTACAGAGGGTTTTGCGCCTAGGAGTCCCAGAGGGGTAGGGCGGTCTGGGCATAGTTTGATCTATGAATTGGTGAGGTGATTGTTTATAGGTGGTAAGGGGAGCAGTATTTGACAGTCTTTTGTTGTGATTGCGCTATTTTACCTAAATGACAAGGTCCTAACACGTTTCTGATTTACGCTTGTTGAGCCACAACTAACAGGATTATTCGTATCTGAGTTTGTGTAGCCTTCCAACTTTTAATGCTATTTATCCCTGTTTGAAGCACTAGAAAAAATATTAATTATGTGGCTCCTATCCAAAATTAATCACTTCAGTCATAACCGCCCATTTCTCATGTAATGTGTGACACCTTCAGCCAGTACTGGCTTTTACTTCAATACCACTACTCGTGCTGGGATTTTTTTTAACCTACACTTACAATGTTACGAAAAAAATGAAAGTCCCATAAAGTAACAGGCAGTTGGTTGAAAAGTCATGACTTACTGATAAGACGTTACATGGAAATACTTGGCAGCACTGTTTATGGTGCTACGAACCAGCAAATTGGTGATTGCAAACGCTGGATATAACTAAAGCTATTCATGTTTCTACGAATTTTGCCTCCCCTCCAAAAACATACACTGTATGCAGGGCCGGGTCCTGCTGGTGCTAAGCAGGTGCGGAGAAGGGTCCTATTAGGCCTTCCAATGTTTGCCTTCAGCCTCAGGGTGAAAATAAAAATCTTCACTCTGTAGCAGTACCATCCTTCACAGGTTTTGATATAACTTATAAGAGACTCGTTTTACTTTTTTCACAGTCTCATGTCAGAATGGAAGCTTTTTCAATATTATATACAACGAAGCAGTAGTAGTTGCTTATTTATTTTATTCAACTAACAACCATTGACAAAGCCAATAGTCCTGGCTTGTTGTAGGAGTAATGTTACTTGTTTTATATATCTGGATGCAATGACAAAAGCAACAAAATACAAGTCAGGCAGCGCAGCACACTATGCTAAACACCGATTTTTAGCTTACGTGTTTTAACGCAGTTGTAAGGCACGGCCACCGGCCAGGCCTCTTTCAGAGAGACAACCCCCCCCCCTCCCCAACAGTTTTTTCATCCCACTTAAAGCCCTGACTGACTGTATGGTACCTGCATTTCTATCGCGTTTTCTCCCCACCTGACTGTGTGGGTCTGAAACAACAAAATACACTCTGGGCCTCTGGCGCTGCTCAGTGAAAGTTCCACCCCGTCGTTACTTGGTCCATCTGTACCACAGGCAGGCAGGACTCAGTCAGACTCCAAACTGCCCGCACCATTCCAGTGCACGATCGCCACTTTAATGGGGATTCTTGGACCATTTTCCTCATGAACCATATTCAGTGATGGCCAGTGTGCAAACAAAATAATCCTTGTTGAAATTTGGATTCTGCAGCTCTTAAACCGTGACTAATATTGTGCACAATTAAAGCGCTAGGAAACATTGAAGGCTCACTTGCTGTTAAAAGACCTGCAGTCACACTGCTAAATAACAGTGCTTGAACAACAGTCCATAAGAGTAGCACTGCCACTTACTAGCTCTGAGTAGCTGCATGAAGCCCCTCTGAGAGCAGCGCGAAGATGGCGCTGCGTTATCACCACTAGCAGCAGACAGTCATACACACCTTAGTGAAAGTTGAAGTGTTTATTCAGTAAGCAAGGTGCATGCCACGTTTTTGGGTGCCATTTTTTTCTAAAGAATTGTATTTTCGAGAAAAAATCTTGTGCATATTTAAAAGCAAATTTTATATATTTTTTTAATTTGCACTAGAGCTGATTTTGGATGCGAGTGCTTCTGCAGATGTGTCACGGAGAGGAACGAGGCTTTGTATTGCGCATGCAGATAAAAAGGAAGAAAGGGTGTTTTCGTTTGAGGAAGAACAGTTTCATGTAACATTAAAAAAAACTTCTTTTAGATCCAAATAGAAATGGGATGGTGTCACTGAGACTATTTGCATTAATAGTAGTGAGCTGCTGCTGTGCTACAATATTGAAAACACACATCACTTTCCCGGAATAGTATATGTAAACACACTTCGAATTTGGGCAAGTGCCAGTGCACTGTCAGGGACATGGTCAAAGAGGGCATGAAAGAGCTGAAACTGGCTCATTAATTCAAAGCTGCCCCGAACAGAGCCCCACAAAATACATTTGGCAGAGGGCCCCCAAAAGATACCCCTGCGCTCAGAAAGAAGTAGGATACTCCCGAAGAGCTACGCCTAGGACAAGGTGTCGACCCTAACGTCATCTGGGGTCAAAGGGTGCAGGATGAAACGTGTGCTTCCCCTGGCATTCGAAGAATCGTCATCTATGCGGTGTCTCGGGAGGTGGAACCGGTTCCGGTGCACGTCATACAGCTGATGGCAGAGTTCCAATCAGAGGCATGCTGTGTGCCAAAGAAGCGCCGTAGATTTGTTTGAATCATATTACATCTTGGTCCCAAGGAAACAAAACAGAAGTACTTGTGCGTTAGTGGTAGACATCAAAAGTGAGACGCATACCACGGCCAGGGGCTTGCAGCCAAGGTCATGCAGGAACAATCAACGGGCCCACCCCTGCGACAACCTCACTGCCGAATGAAGACAACAATGCATTCATTTGCATTAATTGTAAATATGCCATACATGTTCTTGCATAATATAAATAAGTTAAGTAAACTTAACCTACCGTCCAGCAGACTTCAGAGACTTCGTCCTGATTCCCGCCGTCCTCGCTTTCAAGTCCTGCAGGCAGCACCAGCATGTCATCAGGAAGGCGGTGCAGCAGGCAGCCTCCCTCTCCACTGCCGCATTTTCCATTGGTGCAGCCGGCTGCCCCAGGCTACGTCATTTTCTCTCTGTATGCTGCTGCTGCAGCATACAGAAAGAACAGGGAGAGTTACTCGAGGGCAGGGGGGAGTGGCTTGGGGGAGTGGCTTTCCCACTGTTGGTAATACTGTCTGTTTGGGCGGCCTCAGGCTGCCCATACAGTCAGTATTAACAACAATGGGCAAGCCACTCCCCCAAGCCACTCCCCCCTGCCCTCGAGTAACTCTAACCAGGAAGTTCTGCTTTCTCGCCGTGCGAGAAGGCAGAAACAATGGTAGTTATATAATATGATAACTACCATTGTTCTGCCTTCTCTCACGGCGAGAAAGCAGGGGGGGCGGCGCCCAAACGCCCCCATGCAAAAACCGCCACTGCTTCTTCCCTAATTTTTCGCCTCTTTGCACCCACTCCCCAGTTCTCTCACCCCTTTAATCCTATTTTTTTATTTTGTTTTATTTATTGCTAAATCAAAAAATGCTTTTGCAATACGTTATCAGTCTAAAATGTATGGCAAATAGACAAGCATTTGCAATGCAATAGGACTCGCATTTACACTAGACCTATTGCATT
The DNA here is from genome assembly GCF_964263255.1 of Lissotriton vulgaris. NCBI lineage: Eukaryota > Metazoa > Chordata > Amphibia > Caudata > Salamandridae > Lissotriton > Lissotriton vulgaris. The sequence continues at coordinate 905,826,950 of NC_141698.1, forward strand.
GCAAACTTAAGTGCGGGCAGAGGACAGACAGGGGCGAGTAGGCACGAACAACAGGAGTGCCGGGGAGAGAGCAGGCACAGACTGCGGGAGGGGGGAGAAGGCGCGGGTAACGGTATTAAAGAAAATAGTGCTTACAATCTAAATAACACATACCATGCAACACTCGAAATAAAGGGGCCAGTAGCCATGGAATGATACAATGATCACATGGCCATAATAAGGAGGGACTAAAAAGCCTCATAATCAGTCAGAAGGCAGCATTTGCGAAAGACAATGACATGAGCCAATTAAAAACATGGGCGGAGAGTGTTTGGAGCTTCAACTCCATACTCCATTACTGCATGCCTCGCAGAGCAATCAGCGCATGTGCACTGCGGCTATAAAAAGAAAAGCATGATATGTGGTTCTGGGTACTGGCATGTTCTCTCCAAAGTTTAATCTGTCACCGTACAGTTGCTGATTTTTTAATTAATGTACTAAACTGGTACTAATGAGGTTAATATTTTTCCCTAGCCAGTATCTATTGTCACAGATATTGTTCTTAGTAAATCGCTCTCAACCACCCCCCTGGGCCTTTTATGTGCAATAATTAAAAAATATATATATAAACATAGATCCTCAGATAGACACACACACAAACATGCAAGCACAAACACGCATGCACAGACACACACCCAGACATGCTCACATTTGGAAACACAGCCACCTACAGCCGCTTTCACAAGCAGATGCAACCACACAAGCATACATACACACAGACTCGTGTACACAAACATATGCAGGCAAGAGCACATCCAAACACGGACACACACATGCAGTTAGGCCTATCTAAGAGGCAGTGTGTGAAGCATTTATGACCATGCACAATAAGGCAGTAACAACACCACAAAAGGACACAACTCAAGTAGGTGTAGAAAAATAATATATTCATCTAAGGTTTAACACAAGACTCTCAAATCGTTTTAACCAGCCACAATGCACGTAAATCAGTATGGACTTAAAAAAGGCAATAACGTATTCACCAGAACGTGGCACTGACTGAGTTCAAGACCTGGGTCTACGCGACCCATTGCACACCAGATACCAGCCGTTGGACGGGGACACAGCATGCAGCTTCTCGAAGAAGACGAGATGGTGACAAGCGGACTCCCAGCGACCACAACTCTTGACTGCAGTAGTCCGCAATGTGCACCCACAATGATTCGGGCACTTGGGGACAGGCAGACTCTCAGCTGTAGCAGCACGCTGCTGCAGTGGCCCAGGCTGGTGGCGGCAGCGATGACTCCCGTCGTGCAGCTCCGTGGTGGGCTCACAGCAGCAACAGCTTTCTCTTAGGTGCGGCGGCCCACAGGACAACTCACGATGATGCAACATTGGCAAAGGTGCGGGCACTCAGCTGCAGCAGCTCTCGCTTAGCTGCGGCGGCCCACAGGACAAATCAGGATGAATCAAAGTTTTCAAAGGTGTGGGCACTCAGAGGCACAGCTCTCTCTTAGCTGTGGCGGCCCACAGGACAAATCACGATGATGCAAAGTTGGCAAAGGTGTGGGCACTCAGCGGCAGCAGCTCTCTTTTAGCTGCGGCGGCCCACAGGACGAATCACAATGAGGCAAAGTTGGCAAAGGTGCGCGCACTCAGCGGCGGCAGCTCGCTTTTAGCTGCCGCAGCACACAGACAAATGTCGATGAGGCACAGCTGGCAAAGGTGTGGGTACTCAGCGGCAGCAGCTCTGTCTTAGCTGCGGCCGTCCACAGGACAAATCACGATGAGGCAAAGCTGGCAAAGGTGTGGCACTCAGTGGCAGCAGCTCTCTCTTAGCTGCGGCGGCCCACAGGATAAAGGATGATCTCGACCAGGCTGGCACAACAGCGAGCACCCAGCGGCGCCAGCACTCTCTTAACTGCAGCGTCCCACACAAATTCAGCGAAGGTTCCGAATGTTCAAATTAAGACAGGCTCTTAGCGGCGGCAGCTCTCTCTTAACTGCGGTGGCCCACACAGAGTAACAAGGGTTACCAGTCAGCGTGACTCACAATAGTCTAGAGGCTCCGGATTACTAGAGGGAGGCCTCTCCTGTAAGTAGAATCCCTCTCACAGGAATTCAGACAGCTGAGAGGGTGAAGTCTAATGTCCCTGAGACTTCACCGGAGGCGCTCTCAATTCAGGCCCTCGGGTAGTTACTTCAGCAAGCTTGGGGAAAGTTTCAAAGTCCTTTCCTCTGTTCACTAGGACAGAGTTTCGTCTTGACATCCAGAAGGAACACCGTTGAAAAAGGTTTCAGCGCAGCATTTTATACCTTAAAAGTCTTTGTTCTCTAAAGTCAAAAAACACTGAATCCAGCCAGAACCAATTTGATGGGGCTGGGGAGCACTTGGTTTTCGAGGCGACATCATGCCTTTTGAGAATCAGGGGGTCTGCTATCAGACGCCCAGTGGAAGGTGGAACCATCATTCACCTTGCCAGGCACGGCCCTGCTCAGATCAAAGAGTCACCCCTCCCCATACTCTGAATGCCGATCTCTTTCTCTAGCCAGGCCTTACCCAGCTGGCTCTGCTGTTCCAAAACCAGATGGCCAATACACATTCAAGCAAAGCCTACAGGAAAGCTTAGGTAAGAAAATACCTCGTTTTTAGAAGAGGCATTTTCGAACACAGGATATGCAAATGATCCTTACTAAAAGATGTATCTCACTATCCTGAGCTTAATCATATCAAATTCGAATTTCCTATCAGGTTCCTGGGGGCAGGTAGGATTATGGAATGTAATACTCAGCCCGCCCATTCTGGCCTATGAGAACGGATAGCCTCACATTAGTAAACAGTGAAATGGAGCGTAACCCGCTATTTGAACATGCTACACAGACATATTTTGATAGCTGCTTCGGTGGGTAGCGCAAATCAGCGCTGCAGGCCCACCAGCAGTATTTGGTCTACCAGTCTTGGGCACACACAGGGGCTGACATGTAAATCAAACTAGCCAATTATGATTATCCCAATTCATACAGTCATCTTAACACAGGGAGCATTTGCGCTGTGGCACTGATAAGCAGTGGCACAGCAAATAAGTAAATAAAGGCCTGCGGCTGCAATTGCCTGATACTCCGATGAAAAGAAAGATGCCCGGCCACTATAGTTAAAGCGTGCTGTGCTGCCAAAAAAAAGAAAGGAAGGCGCATGGGCTCTATAGTTATAGTATGCTGCCCTGCAACAAAAATTCAATAAATGATGGCTGGTGAAAAGTTGCAAGTTGAGCGAGCTGCGCATTTGTAAACTATCACGCCCGGCTGCCATTTCTAATAAAAAATATAAAAGTGGGCGTTGTGCCGAAACCTAAAGCGCAGTACCTGGAGTCAGGAGGGCGATAAGGAGCAGACAGTCAGCAGAGGAAAAGCGGGCACCATTGCAGGATAGCATGTTGTGCCTGCAATAGTAGAAACTCATTGAACAAAACAGTCCTCACAGACTGTAAATAAAACACACAGAGTAACAACACAAGTAAAAGGGACAGTCCTCATGGGAGTTTACAAAAGTAGAAAAGGCGGTACTAAGGATGGACTACTAAGCCTATTTACAAATCGAAAGCAACCATTTAGAAAGGACAGTAACAGGAGCCAATTGAAAAGATGGGGGTAATATGGTTGGAGCTTCAATTCCATACCTGAACACAGCATGTCTCAAAGAGACAGCGCAAGCGCTGCCTAGGTCGGACCTAAAAACCTCAGAGACTGCAGAATACAGCAATCTGGCTCCTTAAGAACGTCAGGAAATACAAACCAGTCTGAAAAGCTATGGAAGAACTACTCTGGCTCACTATTAAAAAGAGAGTAGCTTTCATGGCGCTCTGCATAGCACAGAAAGCTCTCATCACACCTGCCCTGTTTTTCTTAAGAACAAGCTCTCATGGTATACCCCTAAAAAGGCCTTAGTTCAGCCACATACAAGAGAGTGTTAGTTCCAAAAATTCCTAAAGCCTCTTGGGGAGGCAGAAGTAATCTACATTACCTCCCTTCTCAGGAATCAAATGTCGTGGCATTTGAGAAGTCAGTCAAAGCTGCAGATTTTCTGAAAACATCTAAAAACCTGGGTATTTACTCTTCCCATGTAGATTCAGACTACAGGTGGTCTCAGCCTTCATGCAGATGACAGTGCCAAGACTCTTAGGGCACACGCAGCGCTTTACAAAATTTAAATCAAATCAAATCAATCAAACCATGTCAGGAAGATATTCTCAGTCCATGCCAGGTCAATATTTTCAGTGGTATGTGTCAGTTTGTAAGCTAATAAGATATTTTCAGAAATTAGATGTTACTGGTGAGACCCCAAATTGCACTACTTTAGCGAGCTTCAGAGAGTTAATCATACAATCCACCATTATCCACGTTATGTAGGACACCTACATAGAGATTGTGATGCCTGATTGATTCTTAGGAACTGGCTGACGGGACACTAAAATACTATTGTAATCAATCACAGCAAGTGGCTCATGCTCTGTTTCTGCGTCCTTATCACCTGCAAAATTTATTGGTGGGAAGGAATATGTCTTTGCATATGGATTTTTAAGCGCGTGCCTTTGCTTTAACACCCACCAAAGCCATGAACATGATATAATTACATCTGAATGAAGGGAAGGCAGCTCTCTAGTCTGAGTTGAAGTTTACACCAGTTACTGGCAGCAGCAATTCAGAAAGCATTCAATAAGACTGCCACAAGGAGCATGCTTTACTCCTAGGGTGTTTGTCACATTAAGATAAATCATTTAAACCAGACAAATAAACTAAACCCACAAAATATATACTGAATATTTATTTTTATTTTTTGTTTTTCATATAACGTAACTCTGTGAGTTGGGCCATTTTCAGAATGTTCCAAAGTTTAAAATGAAGAAATATGAGAACCAGACAGAGAGATGAGATGATCCGTCCGGGATCACATAAAGAGGGGAAACCGGGACTATGTGAAAGGAGGAGACAAAATAATGTGACAAATGACTAAACTAAAAGAAAATACAAATTAAGTGGTATAATGCTGAGCAGTTTTACTTCACTGTTTTGCCATTTGTAGATGTTAGGAATGCCTGGCCAACAGCCTTACCTCATTAGTATCAGTTTAACACCTAAATGCAGCAATCTACAACTGTGCAGCAGCATTTTTAGTAACTTTCGATCTGTTTGATATAGAAAGAATTTTTGTTTTGTTACAATCTGCACATTAGACAGATGATGGATAAAGTGGCAACTGAGTCAAATCCATACCTATGTGGAAAACAACAGCAGTCTCAAAGTTCCACTGGCCCCGACTATTACTCTACTCTCCTGGTTGAGAGTGTAGCACAAGAGAGCATGGGAAAACTGTTAATAAAAGATTCAGTAAACACCTAGGTAATGCCAGCTTCTTGTGCCCCCACACACCCAGGAGAGGTGAGCTCGACTAGGGAGCAGTGGTGCTGATACCAAAGGAGTGATACCTTCTGTTGCACTACTTCAGGGCTTATAAGGTGGCATAAAAGACTCTTGGAGAAAACTTCCTATAAGAACTGGCGCAGCAGAATATTTGGAAAGAGGATGAAATGCTGCATCCCAAGAGACAGAAGTTGGAAAATAGCAATGGGTGGTTGCATATGCCATTATGAGATCCATGATGTAGAACACTTTGAAACCATGTGAATGGTAGCAGCGCACAAGGCAACATTGGAAGATGTTGAACAGAAAGAGGCAGAACTGGAATAACTGGATGTGAGAATTTCCTTTCCACTATCATTCAAGTGCTGATTTACTTCAGGATTGGAAACAAGACAAAATACACCCTTCCAGTTTGGTGAAACAAGCTCTTAAGTCATAAAACTAAACACTGAAATGTTACCCACATGTATAAAAAGCTTCAACAGCACACGGAACTGTTTATATGGCAGTCAAAAGCTTCCAGCCTTAGTCTATCTTAAAATGCCTTTATTGGGAGAGGAAAAGATAAAGGAAGCTGGCTGTAGAAAATGAAAGACGAGTAAAACATTTGCCCGCCTTCCTACCAGTAAATACTTACAGGAGGTTTAAAGCTGTGAGATTACAGCAAGGATATGAAACTAACTTTGACACATTGCATTTCCCAGTGCCAGCCCCTACTGCTCTGAACTAAATAGTAATCAAGCATTGACATAGCCAAAATATCTCTCCTAAACGAGACATTGGTTTTGTCAATGTTTTAGCCATGTTGCACAGCAGTGCGGCATCTGTGCAGCACGACTGAATTTTTTTAAATTAAAAGTGCTCTGACATAGCAAGTGCAGGCCACATTATAATGCTTGTTTTGTGTTCATTGCGAGGGAGGGCGGGAAGCAACACAGATGGAAGAGGGCTAAGAGGGTAGGGAGAACATGGACAGCAGGTGGAGCAGGAGGGAGAACACATGGACAGAGAAGGTACAAGTAACAAGCTGGTATGATTGGCGGAGTACAGCAACACGGACAGCAGGAAAGTGCTTAAAATGGCACAGAGAAAGGTCAGTCAATGGACAGTGGGGCAAGTAATGGACTGTGGTGACTTGTGTATTAGAGATGACGGGACACTTTTGGTTCCTGGTGGACTCTGTAGAATAGTGGCATGAGTGCGTGGGAGTTAGAATTCATGATGTAGAATGTTCAGTTAACAGTTACACACTGAGGAATAAAGACATGTAACACCAAGCTCCATGTGTGGTTAGATAATTTACATGCATGTGGGCAGCTTGTGCATGCCACATGTGCCTCAGTCAAAGTGAAAATCAACTGTTGGTGCATGTGGAGTTCAAGCTTCACTCCAGCCAGTGCAAGGCCTGTGAAGAAAGTGAAGGCCTTACAGAAAGTTTGTTTGTTGCCTAAAAATTTGCTGGTAAAGTTGAGACAAGAGATACTGCACTACAGCCTAACAGAGAGCTGTTATTCATACAGTATGACAATGCTTAAAGCAGAAACAACCTGGTACAGAGAATTGCTAATGACAGTGATAGCTGAGTGCAAGAAAGCACTAAAGAGGAAAAATTTCTGAGCCAAAGAAACACTAAAGGCAGTAGAAACCAGGTGCAATGTAAAGAGGTGAGAAGGGTGAAGAACCCAGGCAAGAAACAAAGCTGCTACTTACCGCCAAAGAAGAAGACAGCGCCTCACAACCAGATATCTGGTGTGACAACCCATCTGGTAACATGTGGCTGGTGCTTGATGAATGTACAGGTCCAAGCAGGCAGCAGACACTGCTGGAGCGAGCTCTGATCCTGACAACAGAAAGTTCTACAGGTTATGATGTTGCTGTATTCCTAAAACTACTGCCTCCCTTCGTTACCACCAAAAAACAGAATATTGGCAATAGATTGGACAGACTTGATCGAATCCTTCAATGATTTCATTGATGCGCTGGAAGGAGCTAATGACAAAAGATCATTAAGTAAAAGAAGTAATAAAGAAAATACCACACAATGGTGAAGTGACGTACCGTCAAATCCATGAGGTGCTGAATACTTAGTTCAATCCAATGCTAAATGTCGACTATTAAAGGTAAATGTTCAACCAAAAAAGGCAGACTGCCGGTGAAACAATGGAAGAGTTTGTGGCAAGACTTGATTCGCTCATCAAGCATTGCAAGTTCAATGAGTGCAATAATGAAGAGGTCATGCGTCTCAGAGTAATACATGGTTGTCTATCCGATTCCTTCAGATCTCAAATGTTGAAAGAGAAATTCATTTTGGAGGGAGTACTCGTGGCTGCCAGATCAGTAGAAAGAGCTGACAGAAAAACAGCTAACATAGTGGCCGGAACGACCCAAAATGAATCAGCGCTGAGTGTGAAATGTAAGTAGAAACACAAGGTAGAAGGTCCTAAAGAAGTTGTGTTTTCCTTTCCACATGAAGGTAAATGTCCGGACATTGGGCAGATATGCAAAGACTATGGGAAAGAGAACCATTTTGTAATGGTTTGCAAAGCGAGGAAAATATCAAGCGAGTCACTTCAATCAATCAAAATGGAGGAAAGATCAAGTGCGTCACGTTGAGAAAACAAAATAAGTAAACAGGCGAGTATAAACTGACCTATGTCAATTGCCATCAAATTCCTTGTCTAAAAGTTTGTCACCATCATTGGTAAGCAATAGTGAGAAAGATGGGTGTGGGATTTCAATATTGACCACTGGACACTGTGCACATGGAGGATTAGATTCTTGCAAGGTAGAAGATAGGTAGACCAGTGAAAGTGTGAAATTCATTTGGACACTGTCCCAACATCACACTGACAGTGCATTGGTGTTCCATACCTTTAATCATAGAGTGCAGCGTGTCAACAGACATTATGCCAGCAGAAAAGTACAATGAACCATCGCCAGTGCTCCGTTTAACCCCATTGAAAACCTAACTCTATACATGGGCTACTTCGACGCCATTGCAAAGTCATGGTTCATTCGTAACAACTGTGAAGCATGTCATGAAAAGCACTTCCTCAAGGGTTTGTTGTTTAGTCAGTGTCGTTACTGCTGCTGACATGGGGCTGATTTCTGTAAACTACAATGTCATTGTCTATCATGAGCTAGTGAATCAGTTTTCATCATTGTTTCATACACTTAGAAGACTTAAGACCATGAAAGTGCAACTTCACATAAATGAGGATACAATACTTTTGCTCAACTATATTGTCAAATTGCAAGAGACTGTTTAGAAAGTACTTGAGAAACTATTAAAGCATGACATCGTTGAGAGATCCGCTGGTCCAACACCATGGGTATCACCCATAGTGATATTGCAGAAGAAGGATAGTGGTTGATATGCGCCAAGTGATCAAGGCCATTAAAAAAGAAATGGACACCCAGTTCTGCACATTGCTGACATGATTACGCAGCTAAATGGAGCTAAAGTCTTTTCAGGTCTTGATTTAAACAAAGGTTATCACCAACTTGAACTGGAAAAAATTTGAAGGTATATAGCTAGCTTTTCGGCTCATATTGGTTTAAAAAGATATAAAAGACTACGTTTTGGAGTGTCATCTGCTGCAGAACCCTTTCAGGATATCTGCAGAACTTTTTCAGGATATCATTCCTAGCATAATACAGCTAGTCACAAATGCTTTCAATTACAGTGATGACCTACTAGTTTTTGGGCCATACAAAAGGAACATGGTAAAGCTCTTATACAGATGTGTCATATATGTGCTGATGTGGTACAAAAGGGGGTGGTGATGGACGGAGCATCTGAATCAATCAAACACTTACACCCAGTCAAAAGATCTGGGTTTAATCCATCACCGTTCTTTAGCCCACTCTGCCACCCCAGTTCAGACATGGCTATATGCAAATCAGTCTGACCCTGTGCCTCATGGGAACAGTCCAGCCCGAACTGCCAAGCCATGTCTTCCCTCGACCGGAAACAAGCGTCCGAGGACCGGTTTCTGGCATTCCAGCCGTCTTCAGCCCGGCTTGCTTAAATCCAGTGGCAAAGTGAGCAAGGGACTCACGTCTGAGCATACCTTGCCAGACTTCTGGCGGCCAAAAGCCGTACAAAAGGGGGTGGTGATGGACGGAGCATCTGAATCAATCAAACACTCACACCCAGCCAAAAGATCTGGGTTTAGTCCATCACCGTTCTTTAGCCCACTCTGCCACCCCAGTTCAGACATGGCTATATGCAAATCAGTCGGACCCTGTGCCTCATGGGAACAGTCCAGCCCAAACTGCCAAGCCATGTCTTCCCTGGACCGGAAACAAGCTTCCGAGGACCGGTTTCTGGCATTCCAGCAGTCTTCAGCCCGGCTTGCTTGAATCCAGTGGCAAAGTGAGCAAGGGACTCACGTCTGAGCATACCATGCCACACTTATGGTGGCCTAAAGGGGTACCTATGCTGAGAGCTTTTGAAGCAATGATACCACCTCAAGTTTTATATGGCGCTGAGATCCTTTATTTGAGCGGTAAGGGATCTTGGGACATGTTAGAGGGGAATTGCCTAAAAAGACTCTTATCTCTTCCTCAATCTTCAATGATACAAGCCATCAGGTTAGAAATAGCCACAAAATCCTGGAAAATACAATCCCAGATGGCTGTGATTAGATTTTGGAAGAGATTGGAAAACCCCGAAAACCAAAAAGTAGCATATTGGTGTCGCAATGAAATAATGAGAAGCGAGCTAAAATGGGCAAAAGGTTGTAGAGACAAACTGAAAGGAATCTGCAAATCTTTGGAGATCGATTGGGACCAAGAATCGCTTCGGGCCCTTAGTACTAAAGGGGATCTGAAGCAAAGGGGGAAGGAAGTTTCTAAAGAGATTGATATAGGCTACCTAACAAATAAAAAATCAGTGGCGCATATGTTAAATGCTTGGTCTAATGAAAACTGGTTCCCCTACCTTGATAGACTTCCTAACCGCGGGCTCAGGCAGGAGATCCTGAGGTGTCGAATCGGGATTAACCCGTGGCTAATAAACAAAGAGTCCAAAGCTAAAATGTTAGATCATGAAGGCTGCTGCAAGTGCAACCTGAGAACCAAGGGAGACTGGCCGCATATTCTATTGGACTGCCTGTTTCTCCTAGAGCAGAGAAAACTATGGCTGCGCCCGGTTTTCCTAAAATATGGAATAAAAACGAGGATGCAGGCAGCCAGCCTCCTAACAGAATTACCCTACATTGACATTGTAATTGCCCTAGGGAAATACTTAAAGGTGGCCCAGAGTGCACTGAGACCCAAGGAAAAATGTAGTACTGTATGAATTTCTACTGTCTGAAATTTACACGACGTTAAGAAATATGAATAGGTTTTAAACTTTTATAGCATGTTTTTAGGTATCATAATTTTAATTGGTGTTTAGTGTTTTATAAGTGGAATTTGTACCCTTGGAAATGAAATATAGAACTGATTTTAAAAGATAACATTCTAAAATAAGTATAGGTATTTATTGTATACTCCGCCTATTGTGTTATGCTCACTGTTTTGTTTAAAGACTACGGTCATAATAAACATACATTTTGATTTGATTTGGGTACAAAAGGGGGTGGTGATGGACGGAGCATCTGAATCAATCAAGCACTCACACCCAGTCAAAAGATCTGGGTTTAATCCATCACCGTTCTTTAGCCCACTCTGCCACCCCAGTTCAGACATTGCCATATGCAAATCAGTCTGACCCTGTGCCTCATGGGAACAGTCCAGCCCAAACTGCCAAGCCATGTCTTCCCTGGACCGGAAACAAACTTCCGAGGACCGGTTTCTGGCATTCCAGCCGTCTTCAGCCCGGCTTGCTTGAATCCAGTGGCAAAGTGAGCAAGGGACTCACGTCTGAGCATACCCTGCCACACTTATGGCGACCAAAAGCCGTACAAAAGGGGGTGGTGATGGCGGAGCATCTGAATCAATCAAACACTCACACACAGTCAAAAGATCTGGGTTTAATCCATCACCGTTCTTTAGCCCACTCTGCCACCCCAGTTCAGACATAGCTATATGCAAATCAGTCTGACCCTGAGCCTCATGGGTACAGTCCAGCCCGAACTGCCAAGCCATGTCTTCTCTGGACCGGAAACAAACTTCCGAGGACTGGTTTCTGGCATTCCAGCCGTCTTCTGCCCGGCTTGCTTGAATCCAGTGGCAAAGTGAGCAAGGGACACAAGTCTGAGCATACCCTGCCACACTTATGGTGGCCAAAAGCGGTACAAAGGGGGTTGGTGATGGAAGGAGCATCTGAATCAATCAAACACTCACACCCAGTCAAAAGATCTAGGTTTAATCCATCTCCGTTCTTTAGCCCACTCTGCCACCCCAGTTCAGACATGGCTATATGCAAATCAGTCTGACCCTGTGCCTCATGGGAACAGCCCAGCCCGAACTGCCAAGCCATGTCTTCCCTGGACTGGAAACAAGCTTCCGAGGACCGGTTTCTGGCATTCCAGCCGTCTTCAGCCCGGCTTGCTTGAATCCAGTGTCAAAGTGAGCAAGGGACTCACGTCTGAGCATACCATGCCACACTTATGGCGGCCAAAAGCGGTACAAAAGGGGGTGGTGATGGACGGAGCATCTGAATCAATCAAACACTCACACCCAGTCAAAATATTTGGGTTTAATCCATCACCATTCTTTAGCCCACTCTGCCACCCCAGTTCAGACATGGCTATATGCAAATCAGTCTGACCTTGTGCCTCATGGGAACAGTCCAGCCCGAACTGCCAAGCCATGTCTTCCCTGGACCGGAAGCAAGCTTCCGAGGACCGGTTTCTGGCATTCCAGCCGTCTTCAGCCCGGCTTGCTTGAATCCAGTGGCAAAGTGAGCAAGGGACTCACGTCCGAGCATACCCTGCCACACTTATGGCGGCCAAAAGCGGTACAAAAGGGGGTGTGATGGACGGAGCATCGTACCAACCAAACACTCACACCCAGTCAAAAGATCATTCTGGAGTAGTTGCTACTAAACGAGCTATATGGGACAGAGTGTGGTTCTCTCGTCTTGACGAAAGAGTTGAAAAGCAGTTCAGGGCATGTCATTTGTGCAACTGCTTGTCATCCATAACAACCCTGCATCCTTTAAACATGTCTGTTCTTGCAATATAAATATTGCAATTGATTTCTTTGGACCCCTTGACAATGGACATCATCTACTAGTAATTGTTGTTTAATATTCCCATTTTCCCTTGTGCAAGATCTGGTGTCAACTACTCATGATAGAGGCATTGAGAGATTAGAAAGTATTTTTGCATCATGGGATTTTCTTTTGATTTTGAAATCTGACAATGGCCCACCTTTCAATTGTCGATAATTTAAAGATTTCCTTTATCATCTGAATGTCAAGCACGAGAAAAGCACACCTCTTGCCATCGGCGAATGGTGATTTATGAGCACCCTTAAGAAAAGAATACCCTTCAGTGCGCTACACTGGAAAAGCTTGAACTCAAATCAGTTCTTCAGTATTTGCTTTGTGAATACAGGTCAACTCACTATTCTACCATGGGTGAAAGCTCTGTCAGCTTATTGTTTTAGAGAGCCATAGGAACAAAATTGCCACAAAGGACCACTGAAGAATCTATTGACATTTAAAAACTTTGCACCACTGATTTGTCTCACAAAAGCAAAATGAAGACCTATGCAGACAGATGTCACTGTGCCCAGAGCACTGTGTTCAAAAGAGGAGTCCAAGTTTCTGTCAGGCAGAAGGGGAAGGCAAGTCTGATGCTATTTTTGATGGTAACCCACTGAGGGTTGTGACTAGTAAAGGAGACATGGTGACTGCTCACCCTCCTGGAAACTCCATTACACAAGATTCTTATCATTTCAAGCACCTGCCTCAACATTCGCCCTCTCCAGACATCAGAAATTAGACTTATCCACCAGAGAATCCGGAGAGCCCAACGACTGTACCAATGTCTCTGTCACCATTGCCATTCATGGACACTTCTCCGGTATTTCCACAGCCTCACATGGCCAGATCTGGGCAATTGATTTGAGCACCAGTATGACTTATTGAAGAGTTGTAATATATATGTATTATTTGTACTTTTTTTTAACAAAGGGGGAGATGTAGTGTCTTGTGAGTTAGAGATGACGGGCCCCTTTTAGTTCCTGACGGGTTCTGTAGAACGGTGATGTGTGGGTAATTGAATTCATGATGTAGAATGTTCAGTTAAATGTTACACGGTAAGAAATAAAGAAGTGTAATACCAAGCTTCATGTGTGGTACAATCATTTGCATGTATTCAGGCTGGTGATGGCGCTACATAGACATCAAGAAGAGGCAAGTAACTACAGGAAAAAGGAGCAAGTCACAAGGAAGAGACAGGATGGGTGGGTTTGATCAACACACATGAGGAAGACAGGAGAAACACAGGGTTCAAGAAGTATACAATGGAGCCAGCTGAAAAAACACACACTCTAGTAGAATGGTTTAATGCAAGTACAAAAAGTAATGCCTAATAAAAGGAGCAGTGGAAGGGCACAGTAAAATGCCTATACTGCAGGGAAGAAGCAAACAGGGAAAGCAGAAGGAAGCCTAGCTGCAGTTGACCAACAATGAGCAGTGAAAAGTCAAAGAAGATGAAGCCAACCATTGGCAAGCAATGGGCACTTTAAACCCTCTGTAAATATACAAAATGTCTCACAGGCAAAAGAGCATACACATTGTTTAGTAAGACTTAAAAATGATCACAAGTAGTTTTCACTAGCACACTTGCTTTCTCTTAAAAAAAAAGAGATAGTGGAAAGGATGGGACAAGATGACAAAGAAGGTGAAGTACACCTCAGTGAGAACAATCAAACGAAGAAATGTCTTGGAAAACAAAATCATAACATTACATCATGCAGATGCAGTGTTGTGGATTTCAGTTGTTGAAATCTCTAGGAAGGATTACAAACACTGGCAAAATTCTTGACTCTGTCAGCTATGGTATTTTCACCACTGCAAATATTAGGCAATTTGGAATCTACCAAATTTTCTTGGTCATACACATGTCCAGTCATAATCTTGGCTGGAGTCCAGATGGTATGTTTCCTATTGCTTCATGAGCTGGGAAACTTGGGAGACAGATCAATTAATTCAGAATCACCTTCATGGTTAGAGTCAAATTGTACTATTCTGGAATTGGGAAAGTAGCTTGATGGGGTTTTATTGCTTATTTATTTGTTCCTTTCTTGGCATGTGTTTGTATCAACATATAGTTCCTTCTTTGAAGATTGAGGCACATTTGTGATGACGGACGTCTTCCCTTCAGTAAATGGAAAGGACTAACACACAACGCTGAATTTGCTGTAGTTCTGTAGGATCACAGTTTGACTCCTACAAATGTTAATGTCAGAAAGCAAAAGCCTATGTAGCAAGTCATCTTACAGAGCACCACCAATATGCGTGTACACATACTTGAATCCAATTCCATCAAGCCTGACTGATAAATCCCATAAAAATGATCTTTTCAAAGAAATCTCCAATCCTTACATGATGCCACGCAGCAGAAGAGAATCTGTGTGGCTCCCGGTGGGCAGTCTAATACTGCTCAACCCAGGCTTTCAGCACTTACGTCACTTGTTCCAACCGCTAAACCTAAGCCTAATTCAGCCAGTGTGACAAGTTGATTGGGTGAGGGCAGGCTAGAGCGGCAAGAGGCCTGAAATTCAGCAAATATTAAAGGCAGGCCTTGTTAACTTTTAATGCAGGGCATCAAGGGGTAGTAAAATGGACATTGGGGCCTGAGATACTGACAGGGTGTGGGTGAGCTACCTGTACCTCATAATTGACTGGTTGTGGACCCCTGACATAGAGGGTTGTTTCACAGGCGCATAGGAAACTAGGTGCGCTCATGTTTGCTCCTTAAAACTGTTTTTTACTGAATACCCAGTGTGTGACTACGGGCTAGTGGCCCGCTATCATAACCGTGAAGCCCATGAGTATCCCTAAATAGAGGAAGTACTCAATAAGCAAGATATGATTGTATTTCCTCATTTGCATAGATAAACACCATTTTTATCGTTCAGTATCATCTCTAATACAAGAAATATTCACCTTGCTTGCTGACTTGCAGTGTACACAAGTGGAGTGAGTACGCTGTGAGACAAGTTCAGCTCTAGGGCAGTGCAGCCACACCTGACGCTGACCTTGGGGGGCAACAACCAAAAACAATTGCCAATTATGCTGCTATTTACTAGACTAGATCCATAATGATATAAGAACTGACCATCACTATATCATCAAGCTCATGAACTGCTTTTTATTTTGTAATCTTATTTCATTTTTTAGAAAAAACTTTGTCAATTTTCTATATATACATAGTACATTTCACAAAAGCCCACAAATTTACTGTACAAAATACCACATAATACAATAATAATAATAATAATAATAAAACATTTATAGAGCGCCTGGCTACACATAGAACAGTGTGTCCCCGCGCTAATCACTGATAAAATTCAACAGAGGACCTGAGAGAACGGGATTATGAAATGGGGAAGAGGAATGTTTTTAATTTCCTCCGGAATCCTGTTTCAGATGGCTCCATCCTCAAATTCAGTGGTAGAGCATTCCAGTATTTGGGGGCTAAGCTCCTGAATGAGCGTCCGCCCATTCTGGCCCTACGAATACGAGGAGTTTTAAACAACATCGCACCAGAAGATCTTAAATTGCGAGTAGGGCGATGTATGGTCAGGAGGTTATTGAGATAGTCCGGACCTTTGTTCTGGGCTATGCGATGTGCATAGCAAAGGGCTTTAAATTTAATACGCTCCCTGACGGGGAGCCAGTGGAGTTTAGCCAATGCAGACTTTCCTGATGCTCTGCGCGGGAGGCCAAGCACTAAACGTGCAGCAGCATTTTGCACGCATTGAAGTTGATGAAGTGCTTTTTGGCTTAGCCCTAACAGCATGGCATTGCCGTAATCAAGGTGAGGAGTCACTAAGGCGTGAACAATGGTTTTTCTGGCTACTGCAGGTAGGAGGTCTAAGACCTTACGCAGAACCTTGAGTAGACCAAAACATCTCCCTGTGACTTTATTAACATGGGTCTTATACGAGAGGTTGGTGTCTAACATAACACCAAGGTTACGTACCGACTCCCTCGGAATGGGGGGGTCCCCAAGTTCACTGGGCCACCAAAGCCTTGACCATGAGGATGTTGCTCTCCCGACCACCAACAACTCTGTCTTTTCGCCATTAAGGCGTAGGCAGTTGTCATTCATCCATACTGCCACTGCTGACATACAGTTCGAGAATTTGATGGCATCTTGACTACAGTCGGGTGTGAGTTTAAACACCAACTGGGTGTCATCGGCGTAGCTAACAATGTCCACCCCAAACGCCTCCACCACGCGAGCCAGGGGTTCCATGTAGATGTTAAACAAGGTGGGGCTCAAACTTGAGCCCTGAGGAACCCCATGGCTTACCTTGCGTGGGGATGATCTGAAGGGAGGACAATGTAGCTGAAAGCTTCTATCAGCTAGATAGGACTTCAGCCATGCTAGCGCTGACCCCGTCACCCCCATCTCCATCAGGCGAGACAGCAGCGTGGAGTGCAGCACGGTATCAAACGCTGCACTCAGATCTAATAGAACTAATGCTGCTGTCTCGCCTTCATCCGCTATTTGCCTTATGCGCTCAGTGGAGTATAGAACGGCTGACTCCGTCGAGTAGCCGGTTCTAAAACCAGATTGGGATGAGTGGAGATGGGTTTCTTCTTCTAGATGTTTCATGAGCTGTCTATTAGCAATTTTCTCCACAATCTTTGCACAGAAGGGAAGAAGGGAGATGGGGCGAAGGTTTTGCAGTTGTGAAATGGGGATGTTAGGTTTTTTCTTTAGGGGGATGACCTGGGCAGTCTTCCATGCTTCCAGTACATGACACTCTTGAAAAGACAGAGTGATCATGTGGCTAATATGATCGATTAGCATGCTTTCCATAACACCTTTACACCGCGCCACTGGGCATGAGTCAGATGGAGATCCGGATTGTATGCTTTTAACAATACCTAGAAGTTCGTTTCTTTCTGGCGTTGTAAAGCATGATAACCGCGATTTTTGTGTGGAAACAGCTACATTAGTCCCAAAACTGGTTGGCAGATTGTTACTAGCTGTGAAGGTGTCATGAATTTTGTCCACCTTGTCCACAAAATAATCGGCTACAAGATCGCATAATTCATTAGAGTAGACGTCTTGAGCCTCAAGCCTGGATGGGGTCGTGAGTTCTCTGTAAATACCAAAAAGTTCTTTGGTGGGGTTGTCTGCTGATTCGATTCTATTTTTAAAGTAGATGCCCTTTTCTGACCTTAATAGCTTGTGGTATTTCTTTATCTCTATTTTATATTCTTCTTTGAGTTCAGGGGCATAATTCAATCTCCACCTCCGCTCTAACGTTTTGCATTTGGCTTTCGCCAATCTAAGTTTTTCAGAGAACCATGAAGCTGTTTTGGAATGCCTAGTCGGGGGTTTAGACACCCATGGAGCTACTTCATCCAGAGCCATGGCCATCCAATTTTCATAACTGTTCCATGTTTCCTGAAGTGTGTTACATTGGGGCATGGGATGGTTAAGTAAGGCGCGTTCGAATAGTTCATAAGAGAATTTCTTCCAGACCCTGCGCTTAATAGGTAAAGCTCTATTAGATTTAATAGGCGGGGGGGTAGATTCTATTTCGAACGGGACAATACAGTGGTCTGACCAGACTATCTGGATTGGGAGTAAGACCACAGCACCTTCCCAGTTAGAGAAAATGGGGTCCAGTGTATGGCCCATCTGATGTGTGGAAGCAGTGGATAGTAGCCTGAGCCCGACAGAGTTAAGTGCTGTTATCACAGTTTGTGCCTCATTACACTCTTTATCTTCACAATGGAGATTGAGATCTCCCAAGACCAGGAATTTTGTGTGTCTGATAGCAGGTTGATGTACTAGGTCCAGGAGTTGGTTTGCGAAGTTGGCTGCACTGCCTGGGGGGGCGATATATTAGTAGTCCGTTAACCGTATTTTTGGGGTGTATTTTAAGGGTGAACATGCCGCACTCAGTATTAGGTATGGTAGCTTTAGTAAGTACACAGTCTAGTTCTTGTTTGTAGATTATAGCTAATCCCCCAACACAATCACATCCCCCAGTCTTCTCCAAACATACTTCATTCATACCCATACCATATAATACATCATATACGATAAACCAAACAGAAAATTTCACGTACAGGAAAGCTTTTTCCTACAGGATACAAATATATATATTTATATACATTAATAGCATTCAAATGAACTTTATCAAATTTGCACTAATCCTTTTGCTATATAAGATAGCCCTTAATTAACACAAAAATGGTTGGCTTATCCTAAGGTCTATGCGTTTCAAACCCCTCTCTTTCTGGGGGTTCTCATCAGGGCCAACTCTTCACTAAAGGAAAAGGGGAAAAAAGGGAGAAAGGGAAGAGCTGATCAGAAAATGACCTTAATTAAATGATTACCAAGGCTCGACCAGTGTAAGCGCCAACAACAGCTTACCTCTATGTGAAGTCAATAAGGTATGTGCCCACTAGTGGCATGAGCTGTGAGTGATGTTTTCTAAAAAGTTAAGATAAACAGAAGAGAAGAGGGAAAGAACCATCATGGTTATGTGTAGGTTGTTTCCTTTTATTCAGAAAACGGTCGGGGAGAGCTGAAAACTGATGGATGATTAAGCACGTACGTGGTCTGGAGAAGGAAGCTTCGAGGGAGGAGAGAGGGTGAGACTCAGGAGGACCCAGAGCAGGTGGGGGGAGAGGAGGGGGGAAGAAAAAAAAGAAATAAAAATGCAAACAAAAAAGAGTGGGCGCGTTCAGACACGGTCCACTGGATTTGCTAGACTCTGTTATTTTCAACAACGCTGTAGCCCGTCCGGGATACCGACTCGCACAGAACCTTGATTTAAGCCTTTTTAACAAGAACTCTTGAAATCTAATAGTACTGTGGATTCTTTTTGTCGTTTATTGGTCTTGTGGTAACTCTATATAAAATATACTCATTTTTGATATAAAAACTTTGTGTGGTGTCCATTTGTAGTGTTGTCACTGGGTTACTGTGTGTGGTCACAAATGCTTAACTTACAACGCCTCTGAGATAAAACCTTGCTGCTCGTGCCAAGCTACCAAGGGGGTGAGCAAGGGTTATTTTAGGAGTGTAATCCCCTTATCCTGACTAGAGGTGGGTCCCTATTTGTCACAAGTACCTACCTGTGCGAACTAAAGACCCCCAATTCTAACAGGCGGTTTGGTTGATATTGGACTATCTGCTTATTGCTTGCCCTTCCTGTAATTCCACATAAAATTCTTCAATTAATTTGCTTGTTTTGGGGGCCACTTTAACAAAGTTGCAAATTTTGGCTCTAGAAGTGATTCAGCTAAAGAGGTTAACAGAGGACCTGAAAAACCATAACAGGTGCAACAATTTACACATATATGGCATACCTGAGGGTTCTCAAGGCTCCGACATGATACATTTCTTGAAGATTCATATACCAAAAATAGTTGGCCTGATAAAACCCGTGGTTCTCAATACTCAGAAGGCGCCCAGAATTGGTCCTTCACAAGCTTCAACCTCTAATAGATTGTGAGGGATCATTGCGTTTTCCTGCAGTACTCTGATTTAATGATGGTTCTTACTACAGCTAAACAAAGTAAAAAAATAATATGGTCCGGTCAAAAGATTTTCTTCATTCAAGATGTTTCAAGGGCAACGGCTAATCGTTGGAAGGAATGTTTGGATCTCAGACCTTCGCTGCGATCAATGTTTGCTATGGCTGTGGAAATGGATTATTAATAACCCCCCAGTGCAGGGATCACCCTTAGCCCACAGGTTCTTTACAAGTAAGGAGGAATTAACAGTGGAGCAAAGAACAAACCATAGGTCATTTATTAAGCATTCATGAATGAATGAACCGTCCACCAAGCACCGTAGAGATACTCAAGGAGAGAGCACACTGAATGATGTTTACATGGGTTTTTATAGCAAGAGATCACAAACAAGGGACACCTAGAGGTAAATAAAGCTTTGGGAAAAACACACAAATGAGGTAAGGCAATGATCGATAGCCTCAGTGTCTTTTGCAATTGGTATGTCCTAAGGCTGCACAACAAGATATGCTATCTGAGTAGACTTTACTTGTGGATTAACCATTGCCTGAAAAACCCAGTGCAGACACCAGCTGTTGTTTTGTGCTGACTTTGCAAGTTTACGTGGCCTACAATGTCCCAATCTAGATTCTTTACCAATGGTTATGCAGGTGCGGTGTCAAGGATAGAGCCAGGCTGAAACAGGGCAGGAGTGAAAAAAGGATGAGGCACAGCGTAATCAAACTAGCATTTGCAATGCAATAGATCTTGCATTTGCAAGAGTTTGAGCTATTGGCATTGTAAATGACAAGGCCTTTTATTTAAGTGTTAGTTTTCATAACATATAAATAAAAAGCATTGTCATTTACAATGCTAATAGGTTAAACTCTCGGAATGCATGCCTTAATGCATTACAAATTCTTATTTTTAATGTGCTGGAGATTGTTGAAGAATGTTGGAGAAAATGCTGCAAGGCAGAAAGAGATCCAAAAATTAGAAGTCAACCCGAAGGCCCACGTAAGCAACAGCAGTTCCACCGTGTCCTCTTGCTTGATGATTCTGGCGCCAAGTTTCAGCCATAATTTGCCAGTACAGCCATCTGGCATCTATGTCACCAAACTTTAAATGAGGTCCTTAAATGGGTGCGTAAGTACTACAGCTAACATGATGGCTCACTGTACTCCCAGCACACATGTTCAAACAAACTCTGTGTAAGAAATCATTAAAATAATGGCCAAAGAACATAAACAAGATACATTTAAAAATGGTACAAGCCATGTTTTTGCAGACAACACATTCATCATGGCATCCTGAAAAACATATTAAGGAAAGTCGGTGCCATTTCTGCAGCCATTTATCAGCCGAAGATCACATTGAATCTCTCCAGACAGGGAAGACAGGTGTACAAGTACTGCTCAATAGAGGAGAACATCAAAACAAATACTGATGGATGATGGAGCGCCCACAGTCAACGCTGATGTTGCTGACTTTCACTAGAACTTCACAGCATTTCCCTTTAAACTATGAACGACTTGGGCGGTGAAGTGAGCCTACAAGGTAAAGTCTCTGCAACACGTACCTTACTGCAAACTATAGGCTCTGGCCGCACAGCAAAGCGAGAGTTCAAAAGCTTAAAGCCTAACTCGGACTCTGGTGCTAATCCAGATTTAAGATTACGGTTTAAAGGGAAGTTCACAGCCAATTAATTTTGCCTCAAGCCCCTCAGAGCTTTTACAGTTATAGAGTAGAGAAAAAGTATTTCCACTATTTAATACCTGCTGCGCACACTAAAGTTATTTTCATAATTTTATCAAACTCATCCTACAGTTGGTAGGTACCTGCATTCTCAGACCCTCCGCTACATACCATGCTTACGCAAAACGACATTAGGTGCACCACTCGGGCAACAACACCCTTTCAACCAGATCATGAGTGAACCGGATGCAGTGTGTTGCTCAACCTAGCCAGGGGATTTACGTGCTATATAAATAATGCAGTCCGACTACTCAGAAAGAGCTTCAAGCCTCGCACTCGCTATGGAAAGCACTATAGAAACCAACATTTTTCTAGAAGCCAGTGTGTGGAAAAAGGTAGGGCTAGGACCTTTCCCAAGATTTGCCCGGCGCTAACCGCCCTTGTACCATTCAAGTTTACCAAGCAATGAGGCAGGCGCCGGAGACCAGAAGGCAGGAAACAGAAGTTTATTCCGACGGAGCAGAACACATCAGATCAGACAACAAGGTATCGTCTCGAGGTGCTCTAGCAGCCTCTCGGAGGCCTGGCCTCTTATACACTGGTTTATGGCATGTGACCTTTCTTTATTACAATCAGAACATTGTAGCACAAAGGAAAAGACATCCCCGTAATCCTCGTGTCAATCCCACCCCCATATACCTTCACAATAGAGGTCCTCAACCTGCTGATAAGAGGAGGGGGTCATCACGCAGCTAAGTGTTCCGTCGAGTCTTAGGATGTGTGCGCCTGATCATATCACAGGGGGTGGGGAGGCCTGGATCAATAGAGGGTCCTTTGAAGGAGAGCGACCTCATACAATAAGGGGCAGTAAATGGTATCCCCTGGCTTAGGCGATGGCCTCGGACATGTGTGGACAGCTGGACACGGGGTGAGGGGCAATCAATGGGGTGGTATTCATGCTGCGTGGACAATCCAGTGCAGAGGGGAGGTTTATCAACAGAGGGGCATTCATGGGAGGAGAGGAGGTGTTGGTCAGGCGCTGGCGTGACTCCCAAGGACAGGGTCATGCAGAAGGGTCATGCTCATGAGGGGGAGGGAGGGGGAGTCAGGGTGTGCGGAGGCTGCTTGCTGGGTCAGAGGGGCGTGCTGGTGATCGATCGTGGACAGGGAGACCATGATATCTAAAATGGCTGCCGTGCACGTAGTACGTAGGTGACAATCTGGCGCAGATGATGTTCAGATCGCAAACTAAAATTCCACAGTCCTCCCTTTTAACATGTCTCGCCAACTTGTCAGTTTGGATTTATCCCCATAAGGCCACGTATTTCTACTTCATAGAGGGGGCTCATGTGCTCATTTCGGAAGTCCAAAGTCTTAGGGCACATACAGTTAGAAACAAGGCCGCACAAAGGTGGCAGGCATTGGATACCTAAGCAACACCCACATAATATCACAACAGGTATCAGCACGAAGGAAAACAACTTCCAACCCCAATTCTTCAAAGTGTCCCAAAACCAGCTCCCAAGCGACCATCCTTCCTGTTCTTGGTGAACCTCTGAGGACAGTCTGTGGAGGTGTTCAATGGCTTTGTAGACTGAAGGCGAGTTGTCTGGCACGTAGGTGCAGCAGCTGGATCCGATGATGCGGCATGCTCCTCCTCGGTCGGCTAGGACCACGTCTAGGACAAGACAATTTTGAAGGGTCACGAGGCGGACCGCCTGAAGCTCCGCAGTGTTGTTGGCGAGGATGCCAGCCGTGATGTTGATCGTTGTTTCTACTGCCTGGGTCAGGTGTCGGATAGCACGGCTGTTTGCCATTGGGCCCCACAGAGGAACAAGACCCTTTGCTGCATCCAGGAACTGTGCTCCGGTGGAGTCGGCTTGTCCAAGGTCGTCTGCACGCCTCTGCCGGTGATGGTTGGCAGGGGCTACATATGTGGGTGGAAGAACGAAGGCAATGTAACAGATACCCCTCCAACCCTTCGGGAGCCAGGTGTAAGCTTTGGTGCCACACACAAAGTACATGTTCGGAGAAGCAACAAAGGAAGGGGGGTCAGCTGAGTCCAATGTTCTGGTGATTCGGCAGGCGCTGTGACCCACCAGCTGCGTTCCATGGCCTTCGAGACACACGAGACCTGTGACATTGATAACAGACAGGGCCACAGTTAGAGTGGCGGTAGTTTGTTTTTGCAGATGAGTGAAGGTGGTTCTGGCTGGATTGTGGAGCACCTGTAATTCGACTCGTTCTTTGGCTGGAATGTCTTTGATGAAGGTGGCGCCTGCGAGCGCAGGACACAGGGCAGCAGGGGTCTTTCCTGTTTTGTTCAGCCAGAACCCAGAGTAGAAGTGTGACACTGTCCGGCTGGAGGTGGCGTTGTCCTTGTGGCTCTCTTGCATGAGGATCAACCAGGCGAGGCAAGAGCCGTGAACTGAGAAGGGTGAAGGGATGAAGGGGATGGAGTGTCCAGTGGCATGCGGGAGCAACCCGCAGATCCAACAGTTCGTAGCATTCGCAGCAAGGTTGTGTTGGTGCAACAGTTGCACGAAGGAATTGTTCCAGAATTCCCTGCGCCTTTCTCGGAGCTGAGGCGACAGAGAGATTAGGTGATGCTCTTTCAGGGGTGTTGGCTGTGCAGTAGGTAGCAATGCCTCATGAGCCGGTGTGCTTTCCTCCAGAATCCCGAAGGAGGTCATGAGGAGGAGGCAGAAGAGGAAGACAATGAAGAGTGCAATTGTCTTTGATTTGTGCAAGTTGTCAGTCTTTGGATTTCTATACTGAGTATTTCCTGTTGCTTCCATCATCTTCATACCTGGCGCTTCCATCATCTTCTTATCTGGCGCTTCCATCACCTTCAAGGGGCTCGGTAGTGGGCAGAACCACAGACTTCGTTTAGCTTCTCTCCCGGCAACCCTTGATTGTGTTTAGGTCACCGTTCTGAGATTTAACTTAGTCCGTGGCCTACTTAGCCGAAACTCCCTCCTTTCGACGCAGGAAATACCCTTCTCTGGATGGCACAGTGGGATCAGAGAATTTTGCAAGTTCGAGTGCCTCAGTATCGGGATAACAGTCCAATATCGGTCGGTCTTTGCTCAGGAGCTCTTCTTGGGCGCTGACGTTTTCTGTTGTGGCCAGATTTGCAGAGACCTTCCGGCAATGATGCGCGTGCAGCCAGTGCTTCTTCCCCTCCACTCGGAGTGCCGTTCGGGTGGTGATCAGCACTTGCCAGGGGCCCGTCCACCGAGGTTCCAGACTCTTGGTTCGCTGGAAATTTCGTATCAACACGAAATCTCCCGGTTGGATGTCATGGCCGGGGCCCCTGGAAGCATCGGGGATGGCCTGCTGCACCTGTTGATGAATGACAGACAATGTTTTAGTTAGCTTGCACAAATAATCAGACAGTAGGACGTCCGGGACGTCATGAATGGAGGTCGGTTTGGGAGCAGTCCAGAGATTCATCGGTCGCCCAAACACGACCTCGTAGGGGGTCAAATGGTGCTTGGTGGGAGTGGAGCGCATCGATAACAATGCCAGTGGGAGGGCATCCGGCCAGTTAAGTCCAGTGGTGGCCACTATTTTTGCCAGTTTCAGCTTCAGTGTGGCATTATGGCGTTCCACTAGACCGGCGGATTGGGGGTGGAAGACCGCATGAAATCGTTGCTTCACCCCCAACCCCTTTAGGATTAATTGGATAACCTCAGCTATGAAGTGGGGGCCATTGTCGCTCCATAGAATTCGACAAAGGCCATAGCGAGGGAAGAATTCCTTCAGTAGTACTTTGGCAGTGGTCATGGCAGTGTTGTCACGGGTTGGATAGGCTTCTACCCATTTGCTGAAGGCACACACGATGACTAGTACATACTTCAGGCTTTGGCATCTCTCTAGTTGGATGTAGTCCATCTGAAGGACCTCGAAGGGGTGATTGGGGGTCCCAAACCCTCCCCGGGGTACTACAGTTCCTTTCCCGGGGTTGTGTTGCAGACAGATAAGGCACTGCTGAACTAGGTGTCTGGCTGAGTCAGGGATTTTGTCGTTATGCCAGACTTTGGAAATGAGTTC
The DNA here is from genome assembly GCF_964263255.1 of Lissotriton vulgaris. Classification (NCBI taxonomy): domain Eukaryota; kingdom Metazoa; phylum Chordata; class Amphibia; order Caudata; family Salamandridae; genus Lissotriton; species Lissotriton vulgaris. The sequence goes on from NC_141698.1 coordinate 905,852,712, forward strand.
GATCATGGGTGCAGATCCTATGTGTGCGGGGGAGTGAGCCATTGTCAGTATGGGAATCAGATATGAGTCGGGCAGCAACCATTTGCTTGCATCCTTCGTTCGCCAACAGCCCTCCTCATCCTTCAAACCCACCCTTGCCCACTTAGTCAGCTCGTGAGGGGAGCTGGCCGACTGTATGTCTCTGATCATTATCCTTGTGTCACTCCATGTTTCTGCTTGTGACCTGGTCATGTACATGCGTGTCACCGTCCTATTCTCAGCTGTGGTTCGTGCAGTGATGTCGGCCAATGCATTCCCTTGTCCGACCAAGTCTGTCACCCTTTTGTGTGCCTGACATTTTATCACCGCTAATCGTTTGGGGAGGAGAACTGCTTCAATCAGAGCGGAGACTAGATCTCCGTGGAGGATCGGGGTGCCGTGGGACGTCAGGAATCCCCTCTCCCTCCACAGGAGCCCAAAATGGTGGACCACTCCGAAGGCATACTGGCTGTCCGTATATACGTTCGTGGTGGTCCCTGCGGCTATGATGCATGCTCGGGTGAGGGCTATCAGCTCTGCTGCCTGGGCAGATCGTTGTGTGATGCAGGCTGTCTCAACTACTGTTCGGGCTGTCGTTACAGCATAGGCAGCTGAAGTGGTGCCATCTGGGAGTTTGATGCATGAGCCGTCTACCCATAGCTCTCCATCGGGGTCAGGAAAAGCAGTGTCTCGGAGGTCAACCCTACTCCTAGTTTGTTCGTCCGTGAGGGTCACACAGTCGTGGATGGGAGGAATGTCGGGGTCATTTTCAGGCAGGGGTAACAATGTGGCAGGGTTCAAAGTCGTGCATCTCTTTAGTGTGATGTGGGGTGCAAGCAGAGTCAACTCATACCCTGTCAGTCGTGCGCTAGTCAGGTGTTGGGTCTTGGTCTGGTTCAAGAGGGTGTCGACTGCATGGGGTACTAGCACTGTGAGGGAGTTGGAAAGTACAATTCCCTCGCTCTGACGGATAGAGACAGCAGCGGCGGCTACTGCTCGAAGGCAGGCAGGCAAAGCTCTGGCTACAGGATCAAGAGTGGCGGAGAAGTAGGCACAAGGGCGCAGCTTAGGACCAATTGATTGAGTTAGGACAGACAATGCGCATCCCTCCCTTTCGTGGGTGAAGAGGGAGAAGGGTTTGGAGTAATCCGGGGTTCCTAGGACAGGCGCTGAGCAGAGTGCATCCCGTAATTCCTTAAAGGAGGCTTGACACTCAGCGGTCCAAGGAAGCGGGGAGGGGACATCTTTGGTCAGCAGGGCAAGTAATGGTTTCACAATGAGGCTGTAATTAGGCAACCACTGTCTGCAAAAAGAGGTTAGGCCAACCAAAGAGCGGACCTGCTTTTGTGTTTTTGGGATGGGGGTGTCTAGGATGGTTTGGACTCGGTCGGGTGTAAGTTTCCTCCCTTCTTTGGACAGAAGATGGCCTAGGTAAGTCACCTGTGGCTGACAGAACTGTAACTTCTTTTTGGAGACTTTATGGCCATTTTCTGCAAGAAAGTGTAGGAGTTGGACGGTGGCTGTCGTTGCAAGCGGGGTGGTGTCGGCTGCCAAAAGGATATCGTCAACATATTGGATCAACACCACTCCATCTGGTAGCTGGAAGGCATCTAGCTGCCTTTTGAGGGCCTGGCTGTAAATGCTGGGACTTTCAGTGTACCCCTGGGGAGCTCTACAAAATCGGTACGAGCGGGATTTTAAAGTGAAGCCGAAGAGATAACGGCTGTCTGGATGAATGGGGATAGAGAAAAACGCGTTCTTAAGGTCGATAACAGAGAAGGTGGTGGCAGTGGACGGGATGAGGGTCAGAATGGTGGTGATATCAGAGACTACAGGATATTGGGGTACAACCACTTTGTTGATCTCTCGTAAGTCGATGATGAAGCGGTACGCTTTCTCATCTCCTTCACCTTGCTTCTTAACAATAGGTAGGATTGGGCTGTTGCAGACGTTGCTAACCACCTCTTCAACCACTCCTGCATCTACCAGAGACTGAATGATTGCTACCAGTGCCTTCTCACCCTCTGGCGATATCCGATATTGCGGGAGTTTTGGGAGCATAGCGTCCTGTCGTACAGTTATGTGAATAGGATCAATCATCATTCGCCCCACATCAGAGTCATTTTTGGCCCACAGGTACGGAGGCAGGGTGTCAAGCAGGGACAGGTCAGCGTCAGTTATGGAGCACATGTGTCGTGGGGGACGGGATCTGGGCATGTCTGGGTTGTCGTACAGGATGACTCGTATTCCATCTGGGGAACACCTAATGGTAGCTCGAAAATGTTTCAGTAAGTCAATGCCCATAATGGCGTCAGGGGAGTTGGAGGAGAGTAGAAATGTCGCGTCAGTGGTGTTGTTTTCTAGGTCAAAAGTAATAGGTACGGACAGGGGGTTAGTGGAGGGCGTTCCATCGAAACCTATCGACGTTATGTGTGAGCCAGACAAGGGTGCCCTTGGAATCAGTCGTTTTGATAACACACTACGTGTCGCCCCAGTGTCTACCAAGAATGGAGACTCTGTACCCAGGACCTTAGCGGTGACATAAGGACCTTGCTGGTCAACACAGAGCTCGACTGGATCCCTCCCTTGCCCCTGGCAGTCCTATGCAAAGTCGGGGGCATTTTCACCTTCGGACAGCTGATATTGGTTCTGTCGGGGACGGTCAAATGTGTTCAGTCTCCCTGATCTGTCATTGCTGGTGTCGTTGGTGCTCCCTCGTCCTTGTACTCTATTTCTCGGACCACCTGCCACATCCCTGGAGTCTCTATTTCTATTCACTTCTAGCAAAACCGGACACTGGGATTTCCAATGGCCGAACCCTTTGCAGAAGGCGCATTGGTCATTGCTAATGTCTCTACGTCCAGTGTGGGATGTTGGGGTGTGATCTTTAGGAGGTAGATCTCTGGGGGTGGTTGATTGGTAGTTCCCCCTTTGGGGTTCCCGTCCTACCGCTATACCCTGTATCTGGGCTATCATTACCCTTTCCTTTAAATCTTTCTTCTTTTTCTCGGACGCCCTATCATTCTCATTCTTTTGGTGCTCGTAATACTGAGCCATCTGAAGGATAGCTGCGGGTTTGGAGGCCCCCCAACTACTCTCACTCGTCTGCAGTTTTTGGGAGACTTCTTGTGTTAGTCCCTTTACATAATTTTGCACAAACAGGTGCTGTCCGGTTGCGGTGGTCATGTCTTGGCCACTGTAGTCGGAGAACACTGTCTCGAATCGGGAGAAGTATTCTGACACATCTTCCTGGGGTTTCTGTCGACAGGCCGTGACTATCGACCAGTCTACTTTTCTTTCCGGGACCAGTGTTTTTAACTTCTGAACTAGTTTGTCTGGGAGTTCCAGTATGTCTTTCACTGGTTTACTCCCCGGCTCTCGCTGTCTATCTAGTTTACCGAGTTGGTCCCAGGTATGTCCAAACAGATCCGTGTGGTCAGCCTTCCGGATTTGCTTCCACACATCAGCTGGCAGGCATAACCCAAAGAACAAGTCAATGTCCGCTAAAGTCATTATTGTCGAACCCAAGGCTGTGCCTAATTCGGTATAAAATGCCGTCGGGTTCTTTCTTAAATCGGGCAGGGTTTGTTTGAAGGTTAGGATATCCTGTCGGTCCCATGGTTGGTAAACCCAATTGTACACAACCCTCCCCTTTGCATTTTCATTATTAATATCATCGTTCGTTCCCTGGCCCCGTGGCGGGATCCAGTTTTTGTAAATCGTTTTTGGCCACTATAGGTGTGGCAGGGTATACTCAGACATGAGTCCCTTTCTCACTGCTCCATCAGGATTCAAGCAAGCCGGGCCGAAGAAGGCTGAAATGCCAGAAACCGGTCCCCGGTAGCTTGTCTCCTTTCTGGTGAAGAATTGGCTTGGTAGTTTAGTCTGCCCTGTTCCCATGATGCACTGGGCCAGGGACAGACTGATTTGCATATAGCCAGGTTCTGAGCTGGGATGGGGCAGTGAGATAAATAACGGTGATGGATCAAGCCCTGATCTTTGGACTGGGTAAGAGTGGTCTGTTTAACTCAGACACTCTGTTCATCACCACCCCCTTTTTGTAAATCGTTTTTGGCCACTATAGGTGTGGCAGGGTATACTCAGACATGAGTCCCTTTCTCACTGCTCCATCAGGATTCAAGCAAGCCGGGCCGAAGAAGGCTGAAATGCCAGAAACCGGTCCCCGGTAGCTTGTCTCCTTTCTGGTGAAGAATTGGCTTGGTAGTTTAGTCTGCCCTGTTTCCATGATGCACTGGGCCAGGGACAGACTGATTTGCATATAGCCAGGTTCTGAGCTGGGATGGGGCAGTGAGATAAATAACGGTGATGGATCAAGCCCTGATCTTTGGACTGGGTAAGAGTGGTCTGTTTAACTCAGACACTCTGTTCATCACCACCCCCTTTTTGTAAATCGTTTTTGGCCACTATAGGTGTGGCAGGGTATACTCAGACATGAGTCCCTTTCTCACTGCTCCATCAGGATTCAAGCAAGCCGGGCCGAAGAAGGCTGAAATGCCAGAAACCGGTCCCCGGTAGCTTGTCTCCTTTCTGGTGAAGAATTGGCTTGGTAGTTTAGTCTGCCCTGTTCCCATGATGCACTGGGCCAGGGACAGACTGATTTGCATATAGCCAGGTTCTGAGCTGGGATGGGGCAGTGAGATAAATAACGGTGATGGATCAAGCCCTGATCTTTGGACTGGGTAAGAGTGGTCTGTTTAACTCAGACACTCTGTTCATCACCACCCCCTTTTTGTAAATCGTTTTTGGCCACTATAGGTGTGGCAGGGTATACTCAGACATGAGTCCCTTTCTCACTGCTCCATCAGGATTCAAGCAAGCCGGGCCGAAGAAGGCTGAAATGCCAGAAACCGGTCCCCGGTAGCTTGTCTCCTTTCTGGTGAAGAATTGGCTTGGTAGTTTAGTCTGCCCTGTTCCCATGATGCACTGGGCCAGGGACAGACTGATTTGCATATAGCCAGGTTCTGAGCTGGGATGGGGCAGTGAGATAAATAACGGTGATGGATCAAGCCCTGATCTTTGGACTGGGTAAGAGTGGTCTGTTTAACTCAGACACTCTGTTCATCACCACCCCCTTTTTGTAAATCGTTTTTGGCCACTATAGGTGTGGCAGGGTATACTCAGACATGAGTCCCTTTCTCACTGCTCCATCAGGATTCAAGCAAGCCGGGCCGAAGAAGGCTGAAATGCCAGAAACCGGTCCCCGGTAGCTTGTCTCCTTTCTGGTGAAGAATTGGCTTGGTAGTTTAGTCTGCCCTGTTCCCATGATGCACTGGGCCAGGGACAGACTGATTTGCATATAGCCAGGTTCTGAGCTGGGATGGGGCAGTGAGATAAATAACGGTGATGGAGCAAGCCCTGATCTTTGGACTGGGTAAGAGTGGTCTGTTTAACTCAGACACTCTGTTCATCACCACCCCCTTTTTGTAAATCGTTTTTGGCCACTATAGGTGTGGCAGGGTATACTCAGACATGAGTCCCTTTCTCACTGCTCCATCAGGATTCAAGCAAGCCGGGCCGAAGAAGGCTGAAATGCCAGAAACCGGTCCCCGGTAGCTTGTCTCCTTTCTGGTGAAGAATTGGCTTGGTAGTTTAGTCTGCCCTGTTCCCATGATGCACTGGGCCAGGGACAGACTGATTTGCATATAGCCAGGTTCTGAGCTGGGATGGGGCAGTGAGATAAATAACGGTGATGGATCAAGCCCTGATCTTTGGACTGGGTAAGAGTGGTCTATTTAACTCAGACACTCTGTTCATCACCACCCCCTTTTTGTAAATCGGGATCCAGTAAGGAGCCGCTTCTCTGATAGGCATCATAGTATTGGCTACTTCTGCCGAGGTTGTTTCAGGGACCGTAACCTTGGCTTCTGGTTTCTGTTCCGCGAGGTGGCGGAAGACCTCAAGCATTTGCATGAAGAGTTCCGTCGCCTCACTTTCAGTCCCATCTCCAACATCAATCTTCCTATACAGTGTTGTTAGTTTAGCGGGACCCTTACTCTAATACCTATCTTCATACGCGTTCAGGGTGTGGTAGCTGAATCGCAAGATGAAATGCCGTCTGTGGCTGTCGGCATGTGAATTATATATGCTCATTGTGTATTCTTCGCTCTCCCTTCGTTCTACCAATGTCTTTGCTATTTTGTTGATCCCATCCCGCTCATCTTTGCTTAACCTACTTAGCCTGGCTGATGATTGTTTGCTAGCCTCGGGGTCGTCTGACGAAGTTGTTAATGTGGCTGGCGCAGAGGCCGTGAGGGCTGGTGCACTAGCGCTAGGGTCACTTTCACTCACACTCGGGGCTTGCAGGTTTTGTTGGCTGGGAGCATATGGAGGGGGCATGTAGATGATTGGGGGACCTAGCAGTAACTCATCGTTTGCCCGTTGTTTGGAGGGCAATTCAGGGTAGAGTGCAGAGGGGGTCCTAACAGGACATTGGCCTGTTGACCCTGATTCTTGGTTTTGTGTAGCTTCTTTTCTTTCTTTTATTTCCTCTTCTAGTTGCTTTGCGGCTAGGTGGGCTGCCTTTCGTAATTCTTTCCCTATTTTTGCTTCTTCTCTTTTCTTTCGTTGTTCCGTTTCTTTGCGCCACATGCCGATACTGTCGAGCATAGTGGGCGTGGTCTTATTCTTCTGGAGCGCTATTTCTAATGTTCTTATTTTATTTTCATTAAAGGACCCTATCAGTGGCCACTGACTTTCAGGGTTCTTTTTCGTATATTTATGCCATAGTTTAGTGTAAGCTATAGCGACTAGTCCATACTTAGTGAACATGTCCTTATTAGGGGTGCCCTCCAGTGGAGCTGAATGGTTCATCTCTAATAAGCGGTCCGGGCTAAACAGGCTACCAACCAGTGGGGAGAAGATAGGCATGACGGATTACAACGGGGACAAAAGTCTGCACTACCTATCTTATCACGGCGGGCAAAGACTAGGCAGAATATTTCTATTCTCCGTTGTTTGCCGGCGGTGAATACCTCAAACGAACCAATACCGAATAATCGGTCAATCAAAACAATTCAGTGGGGAGAATAAGTGGGCACGAAAAGTTATCGTTACCTACTCTTTCTCTCCCTGCAAAGAGAGACCTTGTTCTTCCCTGTTTGCAGAAAAAGAATCTCCAGACAATAATCCACGAACGACAGTTCGGGAAACAGTGGGGGAGGAAGATAGGCACGACGGATTACAACGGGGACAAAAGTCTGCGTTACCTATCCTTCACTGTTTGCAAAGAGAGAGCCTGTTGTTTTTCTCCGTTTGCAGACAGCGAATCTCCAGAGGTTTCAACAAAGCGTAATACTAGTATTATCCAAACAAAAACAGTTTTCCTCAATTCGTCGTGTTTACACGACCTTACCCGGACCGCATGGACGGTTTCCTGTCCTCTGGATCCAGCGCCCGATCGTCCTCTCTCCTTCGTGATGTTCGCGGCACTCCTGATGGTTCCCAGTCAGGACCGTAGATCACTCGAGAGAGGTCTGTTCAGAACTAGTGAAGGTCGGATGATCGGCTGTCAGACGAGGGTCTATCGGACACGAGCTCTTCCCGATCGTTGCAGTCGTTCACTCTGTCATCGGGACCTCTCCCACTGGATCCACGTGTCGCTGATGGGCCCCACGCTTTGGGACGCCAATTGTGGAAAAAGGTAGGGCTAGGACCTTTCCCAAGATTTGCCCGGCGCTAACCGCCCTTGTACCATTCAAGTTTACCAAGCAATGAGGCAGGCGCCGGAGACCAGAAGGCAGGAAACAGAAGTTTATTCCGACGGAGCAGAACACATCAGATCAGACAACAAGGTATCGTCTCGAGGTGCTCTAGCAGCCTCTCGGAGGCCTGGCCTCTTATACACTGGTTTATGGCATGTGACCTTTCTTTATTACAATCAGAACATTGTAGCACAAAGGAAAAGACATCCCCGTAATCCTCGTGTCAATCCCACCCCCATATACCTTCACAATAGAGGTCCTCAACCTGCTGATAAGAGGAGGGGGTCATCACGCAGCTAAGTGTTCCGTCGAGTCTTAGGATGTGTGCGCCTGATCATATCACAGGGGGTGGGGAGGCCTGGATCAATAGAGGGTCCTTTGAAGGAGAGCGACCTCATACAATAAGGGGCAGTAAATGGTATCCCCTGGCTTAGGCGATGGCCTCGGACCTGTGTGGACAGCTGGACACGGGGTGAGGGGCCATCAATGGGGTGGTATTCATGCCGCGTGGACAATCCAGTGCAGAGGGGAGGTTTATCAACAGAGGGGCATTCATGGGAGGAGAGGAGGTGTTGGTCAGGCGCTGGCGTGACTCCCAAGGACAGGGTCATGCAGAAGGGTCATGCTCATGAGGGGGAGGGAGGGGGAGTCAGGGTGTGCGGAGGCTGCTTGCTGGGTCAGAGGGGCGTGCTGGTGATCGATCGTGGACAGGGAGACCATGATATCTAAAATGGCTGCCGTGCACGTAGTACGTAGGTGACAAGCTGGCGCAGATGATGTCCAGATCGCAAACTAAAATTCCACAAGTGCATCTATGCTGTGTATTGTTGGTTAAACTCTTGCTCTACTACATGCTGAAATCATAATATTATTTTGGACTTCTACTTAGTCAGCATCACTTTGCTTGAATCCTAAAGGTTTTTCCACACTAAGGACTCATAGCAGATCGAATGTCCTTTCTTTGATTTAATTTGAGAGTATCAGTTATCCAGACTGAGAACCGAAGACTTTACTACTACCTACACTGCAAGCGTAAACCTGCTGTCGCCCCGCACGTGCTCCTCGTGCTTAAAGTTAAAAAACGAAGAAACAAGCCCATTTCAGATGCAACCCTGTTTTCTCCCTCTCTGAAAGTGGGGGTAAACAACAACCACGGGTGAAATTTTGGCCGAGTCCATTTCATACATCTGATATTTTTAACAAGACTGCTAAATTAACTAAAATACAAGCTAAATGGAACTCGTTTATCTGGGCCTCAAAAGGTATAAGAATTTCCTGGAAAAAACTACGAAGGAAAAAAGGCAAAGGTGGGCTGTGCGCACCTGATATGAGAGTGTATGCCTGGACCCTATTATTGAAAGCCGGAATCAGTTTATTTGATACTTTGTGGGGTACAGAAACAGACATTATGTTTCAAAATATGCTCTCTGAGACTCAGGGAGGGTCTCATGCATTTATCTTTAAGTTTGGAGATATGCGTTTTTAAAAAAAAGTGCGTCTAAAGGTTCCTAGAGACATGGCATATGTATGGGCCAGAGTAAGGAAAAAGCTTAATATCCAATATTACGCCAACCTAGCACCAATTTGGGACTCCCCGGGTGCCCCAGAATGGACTAAAGATCTACTATCCCTAGCTCTCCAGAACGCAAATATCAGACTATGGGGCCAGCTAATGCCTGAAGGTAATCTTTTGAGCTGGGAAGACATTTTTGCTCTCACAGATAAAAATGTATCCAAATTTAAGTATCTACAAATAAAAAGTTGGGATCAGGCTGTCACAGAGGGCAAAGGTGCTAAATCGATCCTGGATGAACTACTAATGAAGAAAACAACTCCGCTTAAAACATCTACTCTATACTGGACAATACTTGAAGGAGAGGATGGAGAGTTCAGCCTCCCAGAACATCTATGGAGAGACCAAGTTCCGGAAGTCGACTTGCAGACCTTATGGCAAGTATCTTTTGATTTGCTACACCTTACGGTCTCACCTGCCAATTTAAAGCGGAACCACTTGTTTTCTCTCTATAGGGTATACTGGTCTCCGGCCAGGATTGCTAAATTTCAAAGGGGCCTACTCTCTGTTGCCCAAAGTGCCATCTGGAAAAAGCAGACGATCTCCATATGTTTATGACTTGCCCTGAACTATCGCAATTTTGGTTTTGAAGTACAAGAAGGTATGAAAGCTCTCTTTGGGTATGAAATACAGGTTAGTACACAACAAGTATTTTTTGGAATTCCCCCCAATTATGAGAAAGTATCTCAAGATAGTAATAAGTTATTTTTATACTTAATTATTTTAGCACGCAGAGAAATATGTAAATTGTGGTTGAGCACTAAGGCACCAATATACTTAGATTGGGTTAGGGCAATCAGACATACTCTTAGCTTAGATAAAGTGGTATGGAAGAAAAGGAAGCATTTTTGGACTCCTTGTATTAATTGGCTCGATGGATTATAAATCAACTTTGTCCAATGATTATGCCTTTTTGCGGAATGAACCACCCTAAGATCAGTCCAAGGGTCTGGTAAAGTGCAAGACTGAGCTGACTATAGACATGGTGGTACCGTAAGATTCATATTGGGTGTCTGCAAAAAGAGCTTCCATAAAGATTCTCAGTATAATTAATACCGAAAATATCTTTGTTGGCGTATGAGGACAACAACAAAAAAAAAAGACTGCGAAAAGCATGGAGTTCTGATGTCACTCATCTGCCACACCACATGAAGCCGCTCTCTCAACACCTCAAATTAGCACATACCTGCTACCACCTTCGGGATGGTCTTGCCGCAGTCCTGGGCTCAGCGCACCGTTGGGGCTCCTGGGCGAGACTATCCCTGCTCCAGGCATGACTGGTTTCCGCCTAAACAAGTGCGCGCTGCAGCAGACAGAGGGTGCCAGCTGCTTTACAGCAAGGGGAGGGTGCCAGCTGCTCGCTCCCTTGAGTGAATAGCCATACGTGCACGAGTTGCCATAGGAAGCAATGCAACGCGTGCATGTTTTTCACGGGAAAGCTGTGCCGAAGGCTACAGGTCCCTATGCAGCACATGCGTGCTGCGTAGGTGAGACCTAAAAACGAGAGAATCAGATTTTACATTTCATCAGTCCTTCCTTTTCAGCTATGCTGAATCCATTTTAAAAGGTACATGTATTAATTTACATATCAATCTTCATAATTTCATCAATTTTAAGATGTACCATAATTTCTCCATTCGATTCATGAACATTAATTGGGTAAGGCTTGATACTGTTACAAGTAGCTATACAAGCTGTACATATCACAGGGACACACTGAATGCAGTAACAGCAAGTGAGAAAGATGGCTCCTATAATTACTATATCCAATAATAATTTCCAGCCCCAAGCAGAAGCAACACCCCAAAACCATTCTGACCAAGTCCATGTTCCTTTCTCCTGGTGTATTTCTGCAGCTATTTGGTGAAGCTTTTGTGTGGCTTAATTGACATTAAGGGTGTTTTATGTAAATATTGAACAAATGTATTGTGCTTAGAGCCAGGCTGAAAGCAGGACAGGGGTGAAACATGGATGAGGCACAGCTTAATCAAAAAATGAGAGAATCGGGTTTTACATTTCAACAGGCCCTTATTCACTTGTTTCTTCCAGGTTACATAAAAAGACAAGTCAACAAATTTTGAAGACCCTTCAGAACTCAAGAAATTCATACATATTTATAAGGGAGAAGATATGGAACTATGTAAATCTTAAATGTTTCTCACTTATTTTATAACAAGTCATCTGAATGAATGAATGAATGGGGGATTTAGGGAGCGTGTAGTTACCCGGAAGCATCCCAGCGCTAAACCAGAACAGAGAGACCAGGGCGAACACCAGAGAAATAGTTAGAAATGATTAAGGAAAGAGGTGGGGTTTCAAGAGTTTCCGAAACCGCAGATGGCAGGATTCAGCCCGTAGTTTCAAGGGGAGGGGATTCCACAGTTTGGCTGTGTTTACCGAGAATCGCTGTCCTCCTGTGCGTGCCTTTTTTACTCTGGGCACAGTGACCAGGCGTTCATGATCTGAACGGAGTGGTCTGTTGGCTTTGTAGGGTACGACTAAGTTCTTCAGAATGGGGGGCCCCTTACCCTGCAACAGTTTGTGTGCAATACATAAGGATTTTAATTTTACCCTTTCGCGTATCGGAAGCCAGTGCAGCAGCTTAAGTGCTGGTTTAGCTGACATTCTGACTGAGGTGCCCGTGAGAAGCCGTGCTGCAGCATTCTGGATCTGTTGGAGTTTGTTAAATGTGGTTTCCGGTGCACCAAGGAAGATAGCGTTACTGTAATCCAGTCTGGACAGGATCAGTCCTTGGATCAGCAGCTTCCTAGAAGGCTGCGGAAGAAGTGGCAGAACTTTTCGAGCCGATCGGAGGAGGCCAATATGGTCAGGGATGCCCGCCACCCCTTCCACCACCAATCCCAATGGTAGGAGACAGACACAGTTTGAACTTTTGGAAGGCAGGGGGGGCCTCACGACCCCCCCGGCCGTATTTATTAAAATATGAAACAAAATGTAAAACTTTAAATTAAAAACGTTTCATGTATCATGTACAAAATTCAACTTTCATTACACTTGATGAAGACAGGTATCCAGGCTAACCTTAACAAATCTCTAATACAAAGATTTTCCCAATCGAGTCTAACATCATGACATAATGCATTTGCAAAAGAATTTTTGTACATCCTATCGTTAGAGGCCAATGGCAAGGTCTTAACCGGTGTCAGATCCCTATCACCAAATTCCCGCCCTCATGTGTGAGTGGCACATGCGCAGAGGGCTTTAACCTCGTAGCCAACTGTAACTTACCTTGTAATGGGGGCCCCCTTTCAATCGACGCCATCTTAAGGTCGTCCGAGTTCCCGTGCGGGGTATCCGTAAGAAGGACAGCGTGGACTCCCCCCCTTTCCCCGCACTCTCTTCCGCCGGAGCGGATATCCGGCCCCCGGGAAATTCGTGGGAGGGGCATATAGCTGTCTCCCCCTGGGAGGGGCCTATGGCCGTCTCCCCCTGGGCGACCCATCTGTAATGGGTGCCGCCCCCCGTGGGAGGGGCCAATGGCCACCTCCCCCCCGGGCGCTCCCATCCATAATGGGTGGCGCCCCCACTAGGGACCTTGAAATCACTGCTCACCGATCATGACCTTACCGTCCGACCGAAGACTAAATAAATACGACAGTTAGTTACCTACTTGGGGGAAAAAACCTATGCTTAACTCAAATTACAGCTAGATATATCCAATGAACTATAACATTGCTACAAAGGAAAAAAGGTCCTATAACAGAGAACGCTTTTATTGCATATAATTCATTACATTTCTACAAAGGGAAAAAAGGCCTATAGGCAAGTATTCAGTTGCGTGCACATTTTTGGCATCAATTGTAGATGAGAGAAACAATTCCAACAAGACGTTTATTCATTACAATCAGCTTGCAAATTAGAACTTTGTTTACTCCCAAACTTCTGCAACAAGGGCTGGTGGGTGGGTCAAAAACTGCAGCTTGTTCCCTTGAGGGCTCACGAGCGACGAGTGGTGCAGCCTTCAGAGCGCAGGAACAAGAGGACGCCTGCCTGGATTCCCGCGCCTTTTATCTTGCAGCGGGAAGGCGGGGCAGCAACCCCATCCCGCCCAGAAGTGCACGGACTTCCGGGCGAGTGTTAGGACAACCCTTTTAGGTGGCGGGGGCATGCTCCAACCACGCCACTATGGGCATACTGGCCGGGACACGCCCCCCGCCCGCAAAGGTTTCCCGGGGGATCGGGGCACCCAGCCATACGTTTGGGGTGACCGAGAGGTCTCCCCTTTCCATATGGTCAGGGATGCCTGCCACCCCTTCCACCACCAATCCCAATGGTAGGAGACAGACACAGTTTGAACTTTTAGAAGGCAGGGGGGCCTCACAACCCCCCAGCCGTATTTATTAAAATATGAAACAAAATGTAAAACTTTAAATTAAAAACGTTTCCTGTATCATGTACAAAATTCAACTTTCATTACACTTGATGAAGACAGGTATCCAGGCTAACCTTAACAAATCTCTAATACAAATATTTTCCTAACCGAGTCTAACATCATGACATAATGCATTTGCATAGGAATTTTTGTACATCCTATCGTTAGGGGCCAACGGCAAGGTCTTAACCGGTGTCAGATCCCTATCACCAAATTCCCGCCCTCACGTGTTAGTGGCGCATGCGCAGAGGGCTTTACCCTCGTAGCCAACTGTAACTTCCCTTGCCCCTTTCACTCGACACCATCTTAAGGTCGTCCGAGTTCCCGTGCGGGGTATCCGTAAGAAGGACAGCGTGGACTCCCCCCCTTTCCCCGCACTCTCTTCCGCCGGAGCGGATATCCGGCCCCCGGGAAATTCGTGGGAGGGGCATATAGCCGTCTCCCCCTGGGAGGGGCCTATGGCCGTCTCTCCCTGGGCGACCCATCCGTAATGGGTGCCGCCCCCCAATGGGAGGGGCCAATTGGCGCCTCCCCCCAGGCGCTCCCATCCATAATGGGTGGCGCCCCCACTAGGGACCTTGAAATCACTGCTCACCGATCATGACCTTACCGCCAAAGGCCAGATAGTTGACTGACTATCTGGCCCCCCACACCTCCTATAGGTCATGTCTCCTCAATCCCACTAGCCAAGCTATCATGTCCCCTATCAATAAGTCATTCCCCACCCTGGACAGGTGTACCCCCATCATCTGAATAACAGTGGTCCCCCCAGATGCACCCATGAGGTATGCTTTGAAGATGAGCAGAGCGAAACAATTTCTCCATTTTATTGTTGACCCTCTTTACCGAATGGTTCAACGCTGTCGTGGACAATCCACCCCTCCATACCCTCCTCGGGATCATGTGTGACCACGCTATCGTGCACCCCGGGAACGTCTTTGCTAACAAACTAACTGCTGAAAGTATGTGCTCGATTAAAGCCCGTCTGCCCAACCTTACCAAGTCATTGCCCCCAACGTGCACTATGACTATTGATGGCGGTGACCTGTGCCGCCCTAACAATTTTTCCACAAAACTTTGCAGTCGGTCAATACATAGGCCGCCCTTCCCATGGAAGGACACCCTGAAACCATAATCCTCAGATGTGTGGATCGCATCACCTGTCTTGAATATGTCCGCGGCACGCCTCACGTATGAGTGGCCCACGACCCAGACCACTCGTCTTCCATTCCTTGATCCTGAAGTGGTGGTTAGCTGATACTGGGCCGGCCCCAATTTCCGCCCTGCGTCACAGGCTCGTGAAACTGTAATCCAAACAAAAAGACAACAAGCGTGAGTGCACTTCTTCAGTAACTTACAACATGTGCAGCCGCACGTACCGTTTGAAACAATTCGATGACCAGCGGCCTAATTGTTTAATATTGTCTGCCTGCAGACCCCCAGCCGTTGCTTCTGTAGCGGCTCCTATCCTGAATGAATGAGAGCCAAAATCACTCGGGATCAAGCCCGCGGCTGCAATTGTGATTGCCAGCACCCTCTGGAACTGAAACTTTGTTAACGGGGTGCCGTTAGCGTGCCGCAGCAAGGCCCCCCCCATGATGTCACCCTTTGCTGTAGGTAGGCCTCAACATGCCTTACTGGACAACAGGGACTACCCAGAGCGCGCTGCAACAGAATGCTATTCCCCTGGGCCTCCTGGTCTGTCTTTGACCTGGCTATCATGATTAGCAGGGAATCCCCCTTCACTTGCACGTGGTCCCTGTGCACACCCCCATCGACATCTCTCTTGTTGGCAGTCACTAGTTCGCTTACCCGTAGGGCCCCATAGAATGCCAACGCAAAAGCTGCCCAAAATAGAACGACCTCACTAGGTGAGGAGCATGTCTCCACTAGTTTAGACAACAAGGAGGTCAACCTGTCGAAACCTATCGGGTGCCTGGTATCCTTCTTGCGACCCTCTAGGCGCCGCCAGCTGCGCAGCGCCTTTCTGACTATAAAGGAATCCGTCGGGTCCCTAATCCCCTGAAGCTGAGCCATAAACAATATGGTGGCCTTATACCGACTGGCGGTTGCCACCGACCGGCCCTCCTCATGAAGTGCCACTAAAAATTGGGTAAGTGACCCCTCCTGACCCCATCTATGTTCCCATGCAGGGCCCAAAAAGGCGCAGTACGAGCGGAACGCCCCTTCATAAGCTTTTCTTGTCCTGGGCACTAAACTGGCTGCCACAAGGTTTTGTAGTCCGGGGCGCCGATTTGCCATAATGCTTCGGGAAATGGCGCTGCCACTAGCTCCACTGAGGGTAAACAATCGCTGAAAGCCTGCATTTTGAAACGAGAGAGCGCATCAGCTGCATTATTTAGTACTCCCGGCACATGTTTTGCCCTGAATTGCACATTTAGCTTCAAGCATGTCAACACAATTTCTTTCAACAATCGCAATATCCACTTGCAGTGTGCTGCCTGCTGGTTAATGCACTCAACCACAGTTATCAGACCAGAATATCACTGAGTGGTTTCGGAACTCTTCTGCCCAGGCCAACAACGCTACCCAGATGGGGAATAGCTCTAGAAAACCAATTTTGCTCGTCAAGCCGCTTGCTTCCCACCATGCTGGCCATTTCTGGGCCGACCAACGGTTACCAAGGATCGCGCCAAACCCCACACTGCCCGCCGAGTCAGTCCATAAACCTAGTTCTGCTGACGAAGTCGGGGCTTTGCTCCAGACTACTCGGCCGTTGAAATCCGCCAGAAATGCCAGCCAAATGAGCATGTCCTGGCGAACCTCTGCCGACAGCCTCGTACGATGGTGCCCCTCCTTTAGGCTAACCATGGCCTGGGCAATCGATCGGGAGAAGGGGCGTGCCATCGGTATAACCCTGAATGCAAAGTTAAGCTGACCCACTGTTTGCTGTAGTTGGTGCAGTGTCACTTTGTCGTTCCGGAGACATTGCAACAAAGAGGCCCTGAATTTGGCGATCTTCTCCGCCGGCAAACAGAAGCAACCCTCCATGGAGTCAGTTCAATACCCAGAAACTCCAGGGAGGTAGTCGGACCCACCGTCTTACCTGGCGCCAATGGTACCCCGAAACCCTGCATGAGCACGCAGAAATCCCGCAATGCCCGTGCACAGTCCCGAGAGCCCGCTGGGCCGAGAAACAGGAAATCATCGAGATGATGCATCACATGTTGGTGCCCTGAGGCCTTTGAGAATACCCACTCAAGAAATTAGCTAAACATTTCAAAATAGGCACACGAAATTGAACAACCCATCGGCATGCACATATCCATGTAGTACTTCCCCTGAAATGCAAAACCCAACAGGTGCTGATCCTGGGGATGCACCGGAAGCAACCTAAATGCGGATTCAATATCTGATTTCGCTAACAATGCACCGGGGCCTAGGCGATTCAACATTACCACTGCGTCATCGAATGATGCATACCTCACACTGCAAATGTCTGCATCGATCGCCTCATTAACGGAAGCTCCCTTTGGTGCAGATAAATTATGAATGAGCCTGAATCCTCCCGGCTCCTTCTTGGGAACTACCCCTAATGGGGAACACACAAAATTGGCCGTTGGTGGGTCACCGAACGGTCCTGCAACCCGCCCCAAGCGAACCTCTTTTGCGAATTTTGTGGCAGCCACTGCCGGGTTGTGCTTAACAGACAGTTGGTTTCTGCATGAGGAGGCCCCCCGAAAATCACCCGCCGGGATCCGGAAGCCATACGAGAAGCCATCTCACAGGATCCCAGTGGACACATGATCAGGGTATTTGTTCAGCCAGGGAGTCAAAGCCAGAATATCCACAGGCGATTGTTTGGACCTCCGGGGTACCGTGTCAATCCTGTTTGGTACCCCCTTTCCCTCCTGTACTATTGCCTCTGGATCGGCAGCTAGTCTCGGCGTGAGAGGTATTACCACAACCTGCGCAGGCATGCCTGAACCTACATGTTCCCTACGGCCTGCTACACGTTCCTTTGTTGAAACCCCAACATACCCCTCGCTTATTCCCATTCCCGCCCGTTCTAGACTGAGTATCTCCCCCGTAGGTTGGTCGAAAGGGCTGTGGATGCTTCTGCTGAAAGGCCCTGGAGCCGTTTGCACTCGACCCTGATCCACCCGCTGTGCCCGGCAAGAACTGTGCATGCCAAGATACAGTATCCAAAAAAATCCCAAGTCAATGTTTCATTAAACTCTTTCGCTTGTCTGAATGCCACATCATATCCTTTCCATTCTTCTCCTCCATACTTCTCATGGAATTCCGTGATCCTGCTCTGGTAGCAAGCAAGGTCTCCCAACAGTTCTGGTGTTCGCTCACCCATAATTGCTACAAAAATAGGAAAGGCCCTGATCCAGTTCAACATAGACTCTTCTACCCTGAATTCTGCCATTTTTGCCCTCCATACACTGGGGTGCCATAAATCCTTCTGAGTCTTGGCATATTCTAACTCACGATTGTCTGTCAACAATGAAAACATAATAATATATTTGTTTGCCCACACCATTTCTTTAGTTGCCATAGGAACATGTTGCGCCAAGTATTCCCGCCTTGAGGGTACAGTGCCCTCCCCTATTATTGGGAGCGATCTCTTACCGGTCTCTGTTGTACCTCCGGTCGTGTCCGTCGACTTATTCCGGTTTTCAACCGCGGCCACGTTCACCACCTGTGGAGAAATAGAAGGCACGTTTGCTGCCCCATCGCCCCTTGTCTGCCTGAGCGGCTCGACAATCTGCCTAGCTTCTTCGGCTGGGTCTTCCACAGCCGCGGTTCCCCCCGCTCCCTTCTTCAACCAGGGTAATACAGCCGCCAACTGAAGCGCTAGTTCGGGAGGCATTTGGTCATTATCCAGCGGTGTGATAACCACGGGGATTGGCAATCCCCCATCCGGTGTAGGAACTGGGCTGGACATTGGTGCTACTGTGACCAGCGGGACCTCCATCAGGACTGGGGACTCGCTAGGACCCGCTTTCCCCTTACTCTTTTTCCCCTTATCCCCCCCTGGGGTAATGTTTGGCAAAGCAGGCCCCACGATCCTCTTAGGTCGCCCTGAGGGCCCCGCCTGGGCCTCCACTTGTTTCCAGAGGGCCGCTAGGCCGCGACCCAGCTGGTCTACTTTACCGAATTTCCTGTCCATCGCCGACAGTTGGTTCACTAGTGTGCGCAGCATTCGTTCCATCTCGGAGCTCTTTCCACTCTTCTTACCAGGCATATCTGCGTTCTGTTTTTCTCCGCCTGTTTTCCAGTCGTGACTCGAACTCCTGCTACGCCTTGACCACTGAAACAGAAAAAACAACGATTACACGTTCAAAAACTGCAGCTTGTTCCCTTGAGGGCTCACGAGCGACGAGTGGTGCAGCCTTCAGAGCGCAGGGACAAGAGGACACCAGCCTGGATTCCCGCGCCTTTTATCTTGCAGCGGGAAGGCGGGGCAGCATCCCCATCCCGTCCAGAAGTGCACAGACTTCCGGGCGAGTGTTAGGACAACCCTTTTAGGCGGGGGGGGGGCGTGCTCCAACCACGCCACTATGGGCATACCGGCCGGGACACGCCCCCCGCCCGCAAAGGTTTCCCGGGGGATCAGGGCACCCAGCCATACGTTCGGGGTGACCGAGAGGTCTCCCCTTTCCAAACAGGCTCCTGCCATTTTTTTTAGCTTGGGTCTTGAATGAAAGATCCTGTTCCATCCAGACCCCCAGGCTTTTGATCTCATTTTTTGGGGAGGGGAGCTCCCCCAGACAAGTGGGCCAGATGTTCGAAGGCAGTGTGGACCCTTTATGCCCTAGTAGCATAATTTTGGTCTTAGACCATTAAGTTTGAGAGAGGATTCACACATCCAGGTATAAATTTTTGATAGGCAGGAGTGGAGGGTGTCCGGGCACGGGGTAAGTTGGGATAAGGAGACAACCAGTTGGGTGTCGTCAGCCTAGCTCATGATTTTGATTCCAAACGGGGCAACCACCTCCTCCAGTGGGGCCATGTACACATTAAATAATGTGGGGCTTAAGGATGAGCCTTGTGGCACCCCACACAGTTACTCTCCCAGACCTGGAAGGTGCGGTTGCCAAGGAATGAAGTAAGCCAGGACAAGGCTGTCCCTACCACACCTATGTCTGTCAGTCGCTGAATTAGGACCTGATGATTAACAGTGTCGAAAGCTGCACTTAGGTCCAGGAGGATCACTGCCACTGATCCTCCTGAATCCAAAATGCATCTGGCCTCCTCAACGACTGCCAGAAGGGCGGTGTCCGTACCCTGTCCAGGGCGAAAGCCGGTTTGCGAGTTCCGAAGAAGGCCATTGGACTCTAGGAAATGGGAAAGTTTTTGATTAACTAGTCTTTCCGTGACCTTGCTAAGTCCAGGGAGTAGAGAAATTGGCCTATATTTGGCCAATTCCGCCGGGTCTAGAAGAGGATTTTTAAGGAGAGCTTTCACAATAGCTCCCTTCCAGCCAGGTGGAGCCACTCCCTGCGAAAGCGAGGCATTAATAAGATCAGTAACTGGTGTAGCAATGGTGGTTGCAATCTGTTTCAGGATCCGCATGGGTAGCGGGTCGCTAGGAGAACCGCTTTTGATGACGGCCAGAGTTTTGAGTACCTCATCCACTGACACTGGACCAAAGGCATCGAGCTGAATGTCGGGTGTTGCTAGCCGACTGCTTATATCTATTCCATGATCGACTTGGGGCAGGGTGGCTAAGATGTTATGAATTTTGGCGTCAAAGTAGTTCGCCAATTTGTTGCATTTGGCCCCTGAGATGTCTTGAGCCAGAGGGGGTTCAGGCACCTTGAGCAGTTATTTGATGATTAGGAAAGTTTCTCTAGAAGAATTAGAAGAATTTTTAATTCTTTTGTCGAAGAATTGTCTCTTGGTGCTGCGCAGGGCAGCCTTATATGCTCTCATGGCGGTGCGATACTCATTTTTGCTGGATCCCGCCCAGTCTTTCCTCCAGGAGCACTCCAGCTTCTGACATTCTTTTCTTAGGAGTTTCAGCTCGGGCGTGTACCAGGGGGCAGAGTCAGCTCTCTTCTCCTTTTTCGGAATAATTTTCTTAGGGAGAATAGAGTCAAGTGAGTTGGTAAGCCAGTTTTCAAAGTTCGTATCTGCAACCACAGGGTCAAGAACTAGAAGGGGGTAGGAATGTTCTAGTTTGGAGATCCAATTCTCAACAGAGAGTTTGGACCAGACCCTATCCATGACACGCGTATTGGGGGGTTGTGGTGGCACGGCCACGACTTGCCAGAACAAGCATTTGCAATGCAATAGGTCTCGCATTAGGAAAGTTTGAGCTATTGGTATTGTAAATTACATTTTTTTTATTTATGTGTTGGTTTTGAAAATAGCTAAATTAATAGCTCTGACATTTATAATGCCAATAGTTTTAACTTTCGCAAATGTGACACATATAGCATTTGTAATGCAATATGTGTTGCATTTACGTGACTTTGATGTATTGTTATTACAAATAACAATGGCTTTTCATTTTTTTAATCATTAATACTTAAATAAAAGTTATTTTAATTTATAATGGCAATAGCTTTTGTAAATAACTTTTTTGAAGATTAAGTTCATTGTATTTTATTGTGATGAAAATCCAAGAACAGAAGTAAAATAACATCTTTTTGTGACATTTGTAACATATTTGAACCAGTTGTTGTTAAATGGTTGCACAGATTGATGCTGTACTGGCACTGAGTGTTGTGGTGGCTACGAGTAATGCTGTGTCGTTCAGTGAGGCTGTGGTAGCGCATAGTGATGTTGTGGTGCCCCTGAGTGATGCGGTGGTGGGGCTGAGTGATGTTGTGGTGATGCAATAGATGGATAGAGTGAGTGCTGGAGAGGGGTGACTGGAATGGAGAGGGGTGACTGGGCTGGAGAGCTGTGAATGGGCAGGAGAGCTGTGAATGGGCAGGAGAGGGGTGACTGGGCAGGAGAGGGGTGACTGGGCAGGAGAGGGGTGACTGGGTAGGAGAGCAGTGAATGGGCAGGAGAGCGTTGATGGGCAGGAGAGCGGTGAATGAGCAGGAGAGGATTTTCTGGTTTGAGAGGGGTGTTGGGCAGGAGAGGGGTGTTGGGCAGGAGAGGGGTGTTAGGCATTTACTGGTCTGAGAGGGGTGTTGGGCAGGATAGGGGTGTTGGACAGAAGAGGGGTGTTGGGCATTTACTGGTTTGAGAGGGGTGTTGGGCTGGAGAGGGGTGTTGGGCAGGAGAGGGGTGTTGGGCAGGAGAGGGGTGTTGGGCAGGAGAGCGGTGAATGGGCAGGAGAGCGGTGAATGGGCAGGAGAGCGGTGAATGGGCAGGAGAGCGGTGAATGGGCAGGAGAGCAGTGAATGGGCAGGAGAGCCGTGAATGGGCAAGAGAGCGGTGAATGGGCAAGAGAGCGGTGAATGGGCAAGAGAGCGGTTAATGGGCAAGAGACCAGAGAATGGACAGGAGCACTGAAATGGGCAGGAGAGGGGTGAATGGGGATGAGAGGGGTGAATGGGGGAGAGGGGTGACTTGGCAGGACCGCGGTGAATGGGCAGGAGGGTGGTAAATGGGCAGGAAAGGGGTGAATGGCGGGTGAGTGGATAAGGGGTGGGAAGGCGGTGAATAAGGAGTAACTCGAATATGGGCGATGGTAAAAATAAGTTTGAACGTGGATCTGGGGTGTGCAGCACCTCCTCTGAAGAGAGGGAGAGGCGTGGAGGCAGGGAAGGGACACCGAGGACTGAGGAGGCAGCTGGGGCGCTGCACGTAGGAGAGGGTGCATCAGTGGATGTGAAGGTCGGCAGAGGGGGGAGAGTTCGAGGAGAGGTGAGAGTGGAGGAAGGGCTGTGAACAGGCTAGTGACCGAGGGCAGGAGGGGGGCTGCGAGAACAAAGGGCCGAATAAAGCTAAGGGCGGACAGACGGGAGCCGCACCTCATGGAGGATTCCCCACATGAAGTACTGACTGAAACAAGGACAAGAGACGCAGAGGTAATATAGACATTGATTCTCTGTCAGGTAAAATAAAAAAATGTTAACTGTAGTCACCTCTTTGCCCAGTGACGTGAGGAAATCATGGCTGGCACTGATTCAGTCAGATAGGGACATTAATTAGTTAATGCCTCACTGCTGGCGTCTGTGTGTAAGTACTGGGGGTCCTGTGTGTTATCCCAACAAAAGTAACTCCGCTTACATTTCTTCTAAAGTTTATAAATTTAATAACATTCATTGAAATGGGTAACAGCAACACGATTGACCGCACTCATAAACGGCAAAACCGCTATATCCCACATGCTACATAAATAAAGCTATTATACTGTAAAAGACGATACGAATAATGCGCATAGTATATATAAAATACGGATTGTAGTTTGAGATGTGAATGCCTGCAAGGAGTTTAAAGAGAAACAAAAGAAATAATAATATGCCCCACTCTTCGTCTCCTGGATGGGTCACATCGTCCTAACATCATGACAAAAGACATATTAGTGTTGTTTAATCACAGTATTTTAGCAATATTTACACTAATTAAAAATTTCAGAAATATCGTTATCTTAATCTTTGAAGGATATCCTGCCCATCCACAACATAGACCTATTTTCCGTATTGACTGAGAACATATTAGGGTCCGTAACTTGGCAGGGCGAGGTAGTCTAACTTTTTGGTGCTTAAGTGTAAACTCAGAATGAAAATGATGAACACTACCGTCTTGACATGCGACCCAACTCTATCGCCTGAAAACATGTTCCTCCGAACAAGTTATTTCTTCTTTTTAGCTCTTCCAGGCCTCAGCCACTCATGCTCACTCTTTCAGTCAGCGATACATTTCGCAAATAAAGTCACCTTGCAATTTATGGGCTGAGCCATGCCAGAATCAATTGCCGAAAATTCACCAACTCACGGCATCAATACAGCAAGACTTACCTACCGTCTCGGGACGGAGGATCTCCCATAAAAACAAGCCACAGAAAAAAAGCCAAACACCCGGCACGCAGTGCTGACTCTTCTCCCACAAAAAAAAACCTAGAGCTGCCCGCGCATGTGCCGTACATGCAGCTTGCGCATGCTCTGTGGCTCATGGCCAGTGGAGGTCCATGTGTACGCTGCAGGCAGCGCCTGTCTCCTTCCGGGGCTCCCGTGGTGAAGAGGGGGCCCCGGCGCTAGAAAAGAAATGTGGGAGCTGAAGTCCCGGGTCCCAGGATGGGGCCCGGGTGAAGAGCACCAGATGGCAGTGCGGGGCTCCCGTGACTAAGGAGAGAGTCCCACGTCGTGCTGCCGGACTGAAACTGCACCGAAACAGCAGCTAGCCGCCATTCAGCTGGAATCCTGCCTCAGACCCGGTAAGTGGGGGATTCGCGTAATATAAGTGGAGCTTAGTTGAAGGGGGGAGGAGCGCTTGTGTGTGTGTGTGCGACAGGTGTCTCTGTATGTGTGTGTGTGTGCGTGTCTGCGCTTGTGTGTGTGTCTGTGGCAGATGGTGCGAGCCCGGTTACGTAAGGGGGGGTGCCTGTATGTGTGTTCATGCGCGCATGTGTGTGTGCTTGCCTGCCTGCATGCGTGTGAGTGTGCCTGAAAGCGAAAGCGCGCCCACACAGCTATGCAGACAGCAGCAAAGGCGTGCTCACGCAGGCAAATCTCCGACACCAAATGCGCGTGGCACCCTCTTGTCCCTGATTCCCATGAGACGGGCGGCTATAGTTGTCGAGCCTGGACGCATCCTTCAGATGCTAACTCCAGCTCAACCTAAAAAAGGGACCAGGAAGTGGTCTGTCCACGGGAGAGGATAGGGTGGTCTAGCTTTTAATGCATGAGCGTTGGTAAAAATCGGGTCAAGCAAATGTCCTTTGTTATGTGTCGCCCCTGTATTGACCAGTCCCAACTCGTAGGATGTAAGGTCGAGGTGGAGGTCAGTCACCACTATGTCCAGAGGGTGATTAAAATGGAGATTGAGATCTCCCAAAATCATGAAATTAGGAGTAGAGGATGCCAGTACAGTAACAGTTTCCATCAGGGCACTAGCAAAATGGTTAGGGCATCCCGGTGGACGGTATACAAGTAGGCCAGAGAGGGAGACTGTAGGTGATATTTGTAAAGAGAAATAACAGCTCTCACAGTCTGCGATGCCGCAATCTTTTGCCCTACATACAAATGTATCCCTATATAATATGGCCAGACCACCTCCTCTACCAACGGGCCTATTCTGAAAGTGGATTAGGAATCCTTGGGGGAGAGCGCGTACAATATCGGCCTCAGAATTGAGTGTCAGCCATGTCTCTGTGAGAAACAGGATATCTAACTTGTGGTCCTGAAGTAGGAAGTTAATCTCTAGGGAGTGTTTAGGGAGGGATCTACAGTTCAGGAGGGTCATTTGGAGGGAGTAATGTTCATTAATAGGGGGGGGGTGAGCTGCATAAGTCGCAGTTGAGGAATACCTTTTCTCCTTTATGTATATAATGGCAGTTCGTATTTTTAGAGGATCTGAGTAGCATGAGGTCTCCTCGTGTATAGCTAATGCGTCCCCCTATCGAATCAGGCATAGGTTCTGGCCCTAGGCCCAGCTGGGCCCGGAGGGGCACAGACGGGCATACCTTAGGCGCGCCCGCAGCGCGCGTCCGCTGCGCGTCCGGCCCAGGCGCATTCTTATTGGGGGAGGGGGGCGTGGCCTCAGGACGGTGGGCGTGGCCTCACTTTCCTCGCTAATGGCGGCAAAAAGATTGGTCAGACCCGCTGCAGCGTTAACATCGGCTGCACGGTGTAAGATCGGCGGTTCTAGGGGAGGGGGGAGTGCTCAGGGCAATGTGGAATCACAGGTAAAAATAACAGTTTTTGATTTTAAATGCTTTAAAAATGTCGAGCGTTTCTCCCGGCTTCCGCCTCAGGAGCTGTCTGTTTGGCTAATGCGGGCTTGAAGAACAGCGCGACTTAAATAGCAGCCAGGGGGGGCGTGGCCTCAGGACGGTGGGCGTGGCCTCACTTCCCTCGCTAATGGCGGCAAAAAGATTGGTCAGACCCTCGGCAGTGTTAACATCGGCTGCGCGGTGTAAGATCAGCGATTCTAGGGGAGGGGGAGTGCTCAGGGCAATGTGGAATCACAGGTAAAAATAACATTTTTTGATTTTAAATGCTTTAAAAAATGTCGAGCGTTTCTCCCGGCTACTGCCTCAGGAGCTGTCTGTTTGGCTGTCTGTCTTCTTTGCGGTTTCCCAGTCCCCCCTTGTAATGGATGAAGATGTCTTTGTTCAATGTTGTCCTTCTATTCCAATGTTCACATCTTGTTCAACCACATTTTCTCTTTAATATTTGATAAGTACCTTTGGCGCCATGTTGGAATTGTCTTATTATCTTTTTGTTTTCTTTCTTTATTTATTGTTCCTCTGTTATTTGTTAATATCTCATTTACTTACTCTTGGTGTTTCTTCTTTTGAACGGCCTCTGTTTTTCTTGTTTCTCCTTTCAACAATATTGTCTCTTTTGCTCTTCACTCTTCTGGCTAAAGTCTTGTGGCTTTTTGTCATCCTTCTTTTATATTTATACCGGGAGAGCCCTTGTTCTCCTTTTTTTCCTATTTTTTCTTTTTTTACACCTATCTCTATTTCTTTCTTTAAATCTTCTCATATACTCCTTTGCTGTACAGCGTACCTTTTTTTGCAATTTTGTTCTTTTTGTCTTCCACCACTTTCTATCCGATTCTTTTTGGTAGGAAAAATATGTATACTGTAGGTTTTCTATTGTGTGTTTTTTAATGGTTCTTTTTATGTATTTTCCATGAGTAGCTTGCATATTGTTTCATGGAATGTTAAAGGTCTTCGTAACCCACTTAAGAAGCAAAGGGTATTGTCACATTTATCAAAACTAAACTGTCAAATTGCTTCATTACATGAAACACCCCATAAGGAACAGGATATAGCCTCCCTGTGTAGGCAATGGGTTGGGAGAGTTTTTAGCTCCCCTGCGTAAATAAGAAAAATGGTGTTATGATACTGTTCCATAAATAAAATCGTTAAGTATTCAATTGTTGAATGAGATTAAAGATGATGTTGGTAGATGGCTTTTGCTAAATATTAAGATACATAATACCCAGTTTGCCATATGTATATGCCCCTAACGGTGTAGATTTGTTATTTTGGAATGATTTTTCCTATCTATTATCTTCCCATGCATCTGAAAATCTTATAGTGGGGAGAGAGAGTGATCAACTAATAGATCCCTTTTTAGATCGTTGATCTCAGACTAAGTTTATTTCTAATGAAATGCATAGAGCCTTTCACAGAGCCATGTCCTCTAGAGGGTTCGTAGATGTTTGGAGAACCTCTCCCCCGATGTCTTAGAATTCACTTTTTTTCCTCCTGTTCACAACTCCCATTCTAGAATAGATTATATATTTTTACTCAGACTACTCTCCAAGTTCTGACACATGTTGAAATATGTTCAACACTTATTTCAGATCATGCTCCCGTTATTGTAGACTTGGATTATCCTACCCGTACACCCTCTTCTCACAGGTGAAGGTTTAAATAATGCCCTTCTGCTTGATAAACAATTTACAGAACAATTTACAATATTTTTACATGAGTTTTTTTAGATAATCTTAGCTCAGGCATGCAGATGAATTTCATTTGTGGTGTCTTTAAAGCTACAGCAAGGGGCTTTATATCAGATTTTGTCACAAAAAAGAGGAAATGCACTTTAAAGACTCTGTGCAACTTTTAAAGCAAATTAAATCTTTAGAACATGAATATTTTTTTTTCGTATAATCGCACTGATATAAACTTATCAAGGTAAAATTGCAATATAACAAACGATCCTGGGACAATGCTTGTGGTAGCCTACTTAAGTTTAATGCAAATATGTTTGGTGGTCGAAATAAGACTGACAAATCTCTGGCTAATTACCTTAAAATAAAAAAAGCAAAAATCTAAGATTGTTGCCATAACAGACACAACTGTGGTCAGGCATATTAGCAATTCGAAAATATTGAAGTGTTTCTCAAAATATTATACAAAGTTATATACTCCAGTATCCTCTCCTTCAACAGATCAGTTAGATGCTTTTTTTTTCAATCAATTTCTAAGTTCCCAGAGAGCATTGTAGGTTTGTCCTCTCTTGATACACCAATTTCTGAGCAAGAGATTTTAAATGTCATTAATCACCTTCCAAAGGATACAACTCCCAGACCTGATGGCTTTTCTGTGCGCTTTTATCTCCATTTCAAGCATCTTTTAATTCCCAAGTTATTACTTTTATTGCTCATTTTTTAACCATGAGGTGGACACAAGGCTCTTTTTCTCAGGCTATGCTTTGTCTGCTCCCAAAAAAAGGTACAGATCTTTCTCGAAGTATTAACTACAGACCTATCTCACTGATTATTACAGATTGTAAGATTTTGGCTAAATTATTGGCACTACGTATTAATCATGCTATTAATCATGTTATTCCTCATGTAGTTGACCTGCATCAGTCAGGGTTTGTGAAGAGATGCTCTATTTCGGACAATTCTAGAACTTTCCTTAACATCATTCACTTGGCCTCCAAATTGAACTCTTGATGCTGAAAAAGCTTTCAATTGGGTGAATTGGGAATTCATGATCGGAGCATTGAAATGGCACGGCTTTAGTTCCTACATTCTTCAATATATTCATTTATTATATTCTGAACCCTCTACCTCTAAATGGGTCAATGGTAATCAATCCAGTTATTTTCCTCTGCAGAACGGCACTAGACAGGGTTGCCTTTTATCCCCCCTTTTAGTTATTCATTATTATATGAATACTCAGCAGTTTATGGGTTTAAACTTAATATATATAAATCAGAGGTTTTGCCCCTAAATAAATATTGCCTCCCGGGTTTGTTCAAGGATTCTGGGTTCACATAGATTTCAAACTGTACTAAATCTTTAGGTATCGTATACTCAAATAACACCAAAGAAACTATTAAAATTAATCTTAATGAAATTAAACAAAAATTACTCAGTAGAGTGTTGGTCCCCTTTATTTCTGTCCAGGTGGGGTAGATTAGCTACAATTAATATTATATTGTTACCGATTGAAAATTTGTACTTGTCCATGCTCCCAATTACACTTCCACTTACTTTTTTTTAAAACCATTAAGCGCTCTTTGATGAAATTCTGCTGGAACAAACGCAAACCTCGAATCTTATTAGCCCGCCTTCAGCAATCCAAAGGTACTGGATGGGTTAATTTTCCTAATCTTAGGCTATACCATTCTGCCTTCACACTGAAACACATTTGGACTTCCTTTTTGTTGAAGCCTCATAAAGTGTCAGCAGTTTGGGGTCAATTGGAACAGGCACAATTTACTCCATTTGCTTTAAGGGAGATGGTTAAAATTTCTCAACTCCCAAAGGTGTTTTTCTCTCCTATACTTACTCCTTCTATAGCAGTTGGTAAACCTTTAATTACTTCCTCTAATTCCTGTTCTGAAATTATTTCACAATCTCCAATTTGGCACAATAAACACTTTACAAATAATTACAACAAATTGGAAAGATACTACTAAAATTAATTTTATTGCTTGTTGTAATCACCACAGATTGAATCGGGCTCACGCTACCTCTGTTCCTTTAATGATTAAAAAAGATGTAATATAGCCGCCACTCACATCATTCTTATCCAGGCAATCTGCATAATTCATATCTAAGGTGATTAGTTATGAACCCCCATAAGGACTGGAATGTTTATTAAGTTGTTATTATCATTAATGCATTGCTGTTAACGTTTGCTCTATTCTTATATACAATACTATATATTTGTTTTTCTTTCTTTCTCTACTTTACCTCTCTTCTTTTTCTTTCTTCTCTTCTACTTTTTGTCCTCTCTTCTTTTCTCAAAAATGGTTAAAATGCATATGTTTTAGTAATGTGTCTATATACTACAATTCAAGCTTTTTGGTTCTTAGTTTATTAGTTTATGCTCCACTAATTCTGGATGGTTTTTATATTTACGTTTTCTTTTTTCTGCTTGTTGAAAGGTGAATTGTTAATATTACATTATTTATTCATATACGCTTGGACTGATTTGATTGTGGTTTTTGTTCTACGTCTTGTAATTGCTTCTTTGCATTCTGGTTAATAAAGCATTTCTTAACTTTAAAAAAAAAAGATAACTCTGGTGCCTAATGTTCCTGTTGGAGGGATCAGAGGTTTGTCTAGTGGCAGTTTCCCTTTCTGACAAAGTAGCGTAGACGGTTAAGATGCCTGGTGCAAATAATGTGTACCATGTAAATTACCCAACAGTATTGTATGTGGATTGCTCAGAAGGTGACTGCTTTTGTTACCTGCAGTTCATATGTTACAGTCCTAATATAAGATAGTGGGCTGTGAACTGTTATCAAAGAAGAGCTGCATACAAACTGCAAGGTATAGATTAGAACGTCATGTTTTTTTCCCACTCTTTCATTATCCTAAAGTTGCTAAAAAGGGTTTGATAGGGTATAAATACCTTCTTTTTAGCAATGCCAACCACTGTTGCAAATTTGAAATCCTGAGTTTGTGTTTCTATAGACTAAACACTCTTAAAATATACTGCCTACTAGTATCGGTGATATGAGACTGCTACACCTTGTATTCCTCATTGTCTTGTGTAACATTTCCTATAAGCTGATTTACACGTTAAGGATTTGTTAGCTCTATATAATGTATATCTGATTAAATTTGCTCTGACACCCTACAATGATATGAGTAGCACTATAAAGCAAAAAATTTGAATGTGAGAGAAAGGCCATGGAGAGATGAGAGGCACTGGCAGAGTGTGGAATTTAGGGAATTTGTTGAGACTGTGATTTTTGTGGGGAGCAGGGGTATCAACAAAGATTGTTGCACTGAGCACCACCAGCACTGAAGTCAGCCCTGTTGTATGAGACAATGTTATGGAGAACACATCATGAGCAAGAACTGGTAGAAGTTCCTGATAGTGTGAAACAACCCTGTATGATCTGCATCGGGTTAGATACTGGTCAGAACATGTTGGAGTCTTATATGGTTATCAATCATATCAAGGGTACCTGCTAATTAAAAGGAAAACTTTTGGTTTTACTATTAGGTCTTTTTATGTTTCATCTGGGCCCTTGCTATTGTCCCTAAATAGAATATCCTAAGAACTCTCTTTAAGGCTGAGTCCGCCAGAGTGGCACTGTCCTACCCTGGTGTGGGGTGGTCACCAAGGATGAAGCATACCACATTAAATTGTGGGTAAAGCAACCTCTTCAATTTCTTGTTTGAACCCTTCAGGTGAACCAGCAAACTGTAGTAAAGGAGATTTGCAACTCAAGCACTATTTGTGATATATGTAGTTTGGTAGGAGGATGAGTATTTTCCTCTTTTCTCCCTTGGTGATTGTGTGGTGCATAGGTGTTCCCATGCAATCTTGATCCACATTTTTCCAACATTGCATGTGTGCTCTACTGTACAACACTCATGCAAAGTGGGACACTTATTAAAGCCTAGTTTTTATACTAGAAATGTCCCCTTCGAGTACAAAACCTATGCTTGACTGAATGCACACACCGTTACCATATAGTGAAAAGGTGTGTGCATTGGTGAATGGCATTTTAAAGTATGGCAGTGGGGGATAAAGGAAAACAGCATCATATCTTAGAAGATAACCCTGGATGTTTGCTCAGTATTTCACAGGTTCAGGGTGTAGGAAAGTGGAGCTTTATTAAGTGAGGCTGGTTAAGTTTCTCTATGCAATACTCTCACAATACCCCAAGATAGGTCTTTTGAATTCACAATAATAAATCCCTAGCTCAGTCCTTGTAGTGTGGCACAGAGAAATCAGGCTTTACTAGCGGGACATATGTTAAGCAATTCACTATACCAACATGGACAATATGTAATAGAGACAATTTGAAAGAAATACAACACCAACCAGTTACTTGGATTCAAGCTATCCTGGCTGATATGGGGTGATGCCACAAAACCGGTCCTATGATGCTTGTTTCCTGTCCAGGGAAGAACCTGCTCTGGCAATTTTGGCTGGACTGTTCCCATAAGGAGCCCTTAGTACCCCTGGTACCACTTACCAGGGGCATATAAGGGGGTTAAACTCCTTGCTAATTGGGGTAACCAATTTACTTACATCATTTTCTATGGCGAGAGCACTGGCACTGGGGCCTTGATTGCAGGCTCCAGTGCACTTTCAGAGTCATAATTATAAGCATTGGGGGAAAAAGTGTGGTAGTGACCATAGAAAAAGGGCACTTTCATACACAGGTGTAGGAAAGCAGGATCCTTCTGCATGGTTACCCCTAATTCTTCTCTTTTGCCTGGTGCTAATCTGACTAGTCTGGCTGGGATCCTGCTAATCAGGATCCCGTTCTATCTGCTTACTCACTTACATTGGTATGTTCAGTACTTAGGCACATGCCAGATTGGGAACCGGGTTACCTTTATCAGTTCCTAGTATATGGTACTAAGGTACCCAGGGCATAGGTACTCAGAGGTCCCGCATGCACTGAAACATTCGATATACAATCCATTGGAGACTATTCAAAACGGAACTACATGCCTGTTATTGCAACCTGTGTAAGCTGGTGTTAGCACCACTTACTACAGATATAGGTTTCCTATATCTGGGGTCACTTCACTTAAAACTGATAAGTCACCCCTATAGTAGACCTGTAGCAGGCCTTAAGGTGCTTGGTTCTAAGTGTGAGGTTGCCCCTGCATGAGCAGGACACCCCTATAGCCTACGAAGTCCATTCTCCCGGGTTGTAAGTGAAGCAGCCATATACTTTAGAGAGGGGCATCACGTAAGTACGCAATGCCCATCTCAAAACTGGCTGCAACAAATCCTATCAAGTTTGGCATCAAACATGTTGGAATGATACCCCCCACACCGTTAATGGGTGGGAGGTATGATTCAAAGCACTAGAAGAGCCCTCTGTTAGGCTCACAGTGCTCCTTCTTGACCCGGATGGCACAAAATGGTTGCTGCTAACCCAAGACACAATTTACACAGGATTTAGTGTATTGGGGCAGGGTGGGTGCTCATGCCAGTGCCACTCAGTCTGCATGATGGGCATATTTGGTGTCCCCATGCATAGTCCAGTTCAAACGAGCTCTGGGAGCCATTGGCTCCCGCTGTGGAAAAAACTGTACAAAGGACATGGGAGTAACCTCTTCACTGCCCAGACCCTCCCCTGAATCAGGTCAGCCCTTTGCTAATGGTACTTAAGTGCTTACCTGTGGGTGGGGCCCTAGATTTGTCGTGGGACAAGATTCAGATCAGACACCACTTCTTCTTCTACCGTCTGGGCACTCTGGACTTCATTGGACTTTGTTTGGGCACAACTTTGTCTCGCTTCCAGTCTGCTGCATCGTCTGGGCCTGTGCACCATACAGGAACCTTTCGAGGCCTGTGGGCATCAGAGAAACCTGAAGGAATCGCCCTTGGAGTGAAGGAGTCACACCCTTGCATTCGCAGGCACCGCAACTAAGTCAGGCGTTCTGATGATCCTGAGTTCCTCCTGACTCCATTAGGTTCTGCAACACAGGTGATGACTTTCCACAGATCCCGAGGCCTGTCCTGCTTTTTCAACTCGTTTGAGGCCAGTATCCCTCGTGAGGGTTGCAATAACCGAACCCCTGTGCATCGTGTCAACTTGTTGGCTTTCTTCCAAGAAGATCTTTGGGCTCCAAGTAGCCCCAACCTCGAGCATCTTCAGAGATCTGAATCTTCAGCCACACCGCATCGTTGCGCATCATGGCCTGCATCTTTTTGGTGAGCTGCTCTCGCGACTCCAGTGCCTCCAGCCTGTGGGTCCATATGAGGGTAGCCTTTGTTTCTTTTGGGCTCCCCTGAGTGCTCGGGCCTGCCCTTACTCCCCTGCTTTTGGTGAGTTCTCTGGACCCTGCTGGTCTCGACATTGCACCATCTTTGACTTCTGCGTGGGTTGAATTGGCCAAGTCTTGTTGATGCTCCCGCTGGATACCGACCCCTCAGCAATAGACATCCAACATGGGATAGCTCGTGCATGACTCCTGGTCCTCCTCAGCATCACCTGCTCCTCACAGCTGCAGAATCAAAGTCATCATCATCCGTCGTGCAGCACCCGATATTGGAGGGCATTCATCTTCCAAGTCCTCTGGTCACTCCTGAGTGACATAAAATCTGTACCCTTTGCTTGCAGGTACCTCTAAACTTTAATCCACCTTCAGACACTTTCTCCTTCTTCAGAAGCGGCACTTTCCTGAAGTCCGCCATTGGGTTCGACAGCGATTTCCGACACAAATTCACACCTATGCACCCGGCTTCCCTGGTGTAGGTAACATGGGCACTAGGGTATCCACGGGTGGGGTGTCTCTCCAACCTTCTATCTTCCGCTGGGTTTCTTCAGGGTCCACTGGTAAGGGTCCTTAATCTTTAAAAATCCAACCACGACTTACACGTAGAGTTGTACAGAGCACGCAGTCATGTTCCCACACTGCACGCGCTCTCCGTGGGGACCCTATCTACTCACCTTAGGTGGTTCCTTGGTTCCCCAGCATTTCTGTATCCTCTCAACACTGTCTTGACCCGAGTTGTGGTTCTTATATCACTTTCTTAGTATATGGTTTGGTCCCCCCCCCGGGTCCACTGTGTATCCTGTGCTATTTATTGTGTTTCTTTGCACAATATTGTGTACATTGTGGTTATCTCCGTGTAGGAGATATCTAAATGTGTTAGAGAGTATATTATAATAAATACATATTTTTTATAAATATCATGTGAGGTTCTTTTTCACTTAATTTCTACTATACGATTGCATTCTGGTAAAACGAGCTGCTTTACACTCCTTCTGGACTAAGCCTGAAGCCTCTCTCCACAGCTACCACTTACAGAGCTTTCTAAGGTTATTTAAGACCACTTAAATTATCATAAGGGTTGTCTGAACTGGTGCAGGGTTCCCACTTACATTAGTGGACATCCCATACCAGGCCAGCTTCTCACAACAGGGGCATCAGTAACTTTACAATTTTGACTGAACAGAAAAATGTCCATTCATATTTATTCAGTTCTTTATCACTATTCACTCTATTGTTTTAGTTCACTTTTGTTGATGGCAGCAAATTCAAAGTTTACATGATGTCACTTCAGCTACTCCTGGCATTTTAGTGAATCAACGTCTATGTTTCCATGTGAATAAAAGGATAAAATTACCCCATTCATGGATACTGCGCTAATGACAGGAGTGCGAACGGACCCCAGGCTCCCCTCCTGACAATGTCCAGATGATAAATTATCCTCAAAAATCAAAGAGAATTTGCATCCGGTGGAAAAAAGACACACAATGTTTGTGTGGAACTGGTGTGGTATTTACTATTTTTTCGCTCTAGTCTGGAGTCCTTAACAGGTCTCTCTGTGCCAAACAGCAGCTGAAGAGAAGTAGAAGAGATGAGTGCATACAGCTGCACAGCTTGGCAAGCTTTCACTTCCAAGAATTCTAGTGTCCAAACCTCAGACTTCTCCACAGTGGAGCTGAGAGGCCGCTGGAGGAGCATCTGTAATAGGACCATTGCTACTACTTCTTAAATCTATCTGTATAAATGGCTAAACTATCACAACCAAAAAACAAAGTGAAGTGATTTGAGTATTGCCATATATCACATGTTATTGTGGTACTTCAACATTGTTATCACCACAATCAAACCACCCTCACATTTCCCAGAGCCCAATCCATTGTCTCTTCTGAAAGAAATCAGGCAGGCAGTGACACCACTCTGGCTAAAACTCATCATAACAGCTTTGGTACTAGGATCTGCCCCAGCTTGCTTAACCACCGGAGCAGTCACTCCAATTCTAAATAAATACTGGCAAAATGTGAGAGCATGCCTATTTTCGGATGGAATCCTCTATTTATTTGGACTGATGCTGCTGCTTTTTTTTAACTCTGCACATTCTGGCACTGCTGTCTAGTTCCTAGTGTATAGGCTCGGACCTCTAAAACATGGTAAAATTGGCAACATCCTAATTGTATATAGAACTTCCCAATAAGGCCAAAACATATGGTGTAGGAATTACAGCAATAGAATAGAAAAGTTGAAAGTCACCTGTGGACTACAGCACATGTGGTGCCATCCAATTAGCTAACTAAGAAAATGTTGCTTCAGGCCTACCTGTGAAGCCTGATCCCTGCAGGTTTTAAAATTGCAGGGAAACCCATAAAAATATCCCTTGATGACAGAAAAGAACCCTACTTTTAAATATTACACAAATGTCAACTTTAAGTAGGCCTTTAAGTCCACAAGGTAAGGTGCCTAGGGCCAGATGTGGGAGGCCATTTACCGACCCGTAACGGCCGATTTCGGCCGTTACCGACCGGTAAATGGGTATTTGTGATGTAGGGGGCCAATTTTACCGAATCGGTAAATTTACCGAATCAGTAAATTTACCGAATCGGTAAAATACAGAATCTGTATTTTTACCGATTTGGTAACTGCCAGATGTAGGTGGGACTCTTCTGAGTCCCAAAGGCCTTACAGATTCGGTATTTTACCACCCAATCCAATTGTGTGGTAAAATACCGAATCCAGGTGTGCATGCACATGTGTGCATGCACACCTAAGCCATGTGACAGACAGACATGCCCTTAGGGCATGTCTGTGTGTCACATGACACACATGCCTGTATTTGGGGTGCTAGAGGGTGTCAAAGTGACACCCCCTGCACCCTTGCAGGATTCGGTATTTACCGAATCGATAAATACTGATTCGGTAAAGGCCCATAGGAATCAATGGGCTTTACCGAATCGGTATTTACCGATTCAGTAAATACCGATTTTTACAGATTCGGTAATTCAATTACCGAATTTACCTAAATCTCCCTCCTTCAATTTTACCGATTCATAAATACTGAATCTGTAAAATTCGGTATTTATGAGTCGGTAAAATATACTTACCTACATCTGGTCCCTAGTATTTAAAAGTGGCACATGCAAACATTTAGCATTGGCTTGCAACTACTGTGACTAGCTAAACCCTATTTCCAAAGTAGAAGGCTGTAAGTAACACATGAGAAAAACTAGAGTTGATAATACATTCACATGCCTGCTACCTCTGGTTTCAGACAAGCTACTAAACTCATTCAAACCCTATTTTTAATTTTTATTAAAAATTAAATTCACTGGTGAAGTCAGATTTTTAATGAATGTTTAGGAAAAATAGCTCATAAAACATCAAGCTTTTTCTGATCCTCCCCAGTAGGTATAAATACTTTATTTAATGGCTGATTACAACTGTTCAAATGTAGAGGAACAAATGCAATTCATTCCTAAAGTGGGAAAATTGCATACAAAGAATAGATATGAACTTAAATATTCAGATAAAATATTAAAATGCAGTTTTATAAAATTGCAGCAGCTCTCTGTTACAATGAGATTAAATAGAGTTTGTGATTTAAACCTCCTACATCAAATTATGTGAGCAACTGTGAGAAAATGCAATGTGCATAGTGCAGGTCCTATTATTTATGCTTCACTGGAGCAGCTGTCCACCTTTAACTGTTGAACGGTTCTCTCTGTAGCTTTGTCCATGGAGTTTGACAATCTCACTGTAATTCTAAAGTCTTTTCCCTGGAAGCAGTGCTGGATTGCCTCCTGGCAGGATCAAATGTTCAGTGACTGGAATAGTGGTTTGAGAAACAACCTTATTTCCAGCTCAAAAGTGCACAGCGCATGGGCCAAAGATTAGCATTAGCTTGTTGGCGTATTGCCCTGATAGTGCTTCCCTTCAATGAGAGCATACATTATGGCTGAGGCCATTTTCATAGGATGATCTGGATGTGAGGCATGTGACATATAACAGCTCAGGAAGGGCAGCAGGGGAGGTTCAGCAACTTCATTAACTTGAAAGGAACCAGATTGAGACATGTCCATTTAGAGTTAAGTGTAAAGTGAGCCCTGGGGAAAAGAAGCCTTTTGTTCTGTAGGTTCCTCTGTTGCCAGTTTGGATCAGCCAAGTGGGAAGGGGTTCTGGTCCTATAACTAATGTGATGTAGCTGAGGAGGAGGGAACTGCTAATTACCTAAAACACACTCCTGGCTGGCAGACAAGCCACCCCCAAGGGCTTGCATTATACTTAGAAAAGTGACCTGTGAAATAGTTTTCAGTAAGATAAACAGGATGTGTTGCAAAAGCTAGGATGGTTGCAGCTGGGAACTTTTATCTCATTGGTTAAGGGGTGCCGAGGAGTCACCCACTAGCTAGTGAAACCTACTAAGGTGGTACCTCACTCACAGCTCATCACAACGCTGTCTGGACTTGAATAGAAAAGGAATGGGCCTGCTGGTTGAGCCCAGTTCAAAGGCCTGAAGAGCCGTACCTGCCCCCAAATGTACCCAGGACGTAGAAATGGACATCTATGGTTAGTTGGCGGATTTCTTGCTTGGCAAGAGTGATGGAAAAAGCTACAAATGACTGCCAAGCTGGAGGTTATTTAGAAAGCGTGACTGTGGTTCCGGTCAATGCTTTTCCTAGTTTAGTGCAAGGCTCCAGCAGCATGACAGATCCCTCATCAAACAGTTTTCTTTTTTCTTTTCAAAAGAAAAATCAGAGATTTAGACTTTCTTTTTGAAAATAAAACGGTCAGTGCCGTCCTCGTCATGGGAGTCATCTCCAATGGCGAGGGGGGCAATATTTCGTTTTTATTGTCCCTTACTACCAGGGTTTGCCTGGTGGTTACGGGCAGTAAAAGAACTACTATATATCCACTCCTAATAATTGGGCGGATGGTCATGCAGCAGATTCTTCAACGTTAGCAGGCACGGTGCATCCATTGGGGTGTGGGGGCGTAGCCCCCGCCCGCAGCAGCTCCCTCGGCGTCTTTGAACTTAAGTAAACTCTCAGTTTACTTAAGTTCAAAGGCGCCGAGGGAGAACTGACAATCATGTCAGTCAACATGACGCCAGACCGCCCAGGCGGTCCGCGTCATGTTGACTGACATGATTGTCAGACCAGTGGGGGCAACAGGCAGCAGCACAACACAAGTGTGCATGAGTGGGGACGGAGGGCGAATTTTCGCACCGTGCCAACACATGCGCACTTGTGTTATGACCTGTTTGTGCATGCCCATTAGGAGCCCTTTGGGCTCCTAATGGGCATGCATCGGGCGAAGAATAGCCATGCCCTGGCGCTGCTGGCAGCGCCAGGATTGGCTTAGAGGGGCTGTAGGCTGTAGGCGCCAATGGACGGACTTGGGGCGGCGCGGACCTGCTCAGGACCTCAGGTAGGATTTTTTACTTTTATTTCAATACCCACCTTCCCCCCACCCCCCCACGACACCCCCTCACCCCGCGTGACATCCCCCCTCACACCCTCCTCCCCGCGAGCCAGCCGCGACTGCAGTGTATCTGAACGCATAATGTTGCTGCTGACTGGTTTCAGGGGTGGCGCTGGGGTCGGGTGGGGTGGGTGCCTGCCCCTGTGCCCCCAGGGCATGTCACTTTGATTTGCTGCAGGGAAGTGTTAAGCCAGCTTTGTCCGAGCCCCCGACAGACATCTTGCGAGCTGCTCAGTCCGCGCTTTGAAGTTAGAATGCTGTCATTTTTATCATTTCTTTTTTTTGTTGCTTTCTCCAATTGCCATGTGTCGGTATTTTGGGAAACATTTAATGCGGAGCAGAGTTTACTTGGCGCTCTTTCTAATCCCCCGGCCCCGCACCCCCAGCGGCCCCCCTTTTTATGGCACACGGCTGGTCTTTGCAATGTATGCAATGGACACCACCAGAGGGGTCAAATAAAGCCACGCAAAGGAGCTGTGTGAAAAGCGAGGATGCCGCTGCGTCTGCTGGGGCCTACAAAGTCCATAATGCAAAGCGTTGCAGGCCGTGGCGCAAGGGCATGTTGAATCTGCCTCAATTGACAGTGCGGCACCCACAGGTGGATATCAGGCACAGCAACCTGCCGGGATACTGGTGGATGGGGGGAGGGAGAAGGGGGTGGTGACTCCTGGATGCTGCGAGAATGGATACATTGAATTCTGTTGAAGATGGGTAGATGGATGAATGTCATGTAGGACAGTTTGAATTCATGGCTGCAGGTGGATGGGTGAACGTCATGGGTGCAGGTGGATGGATGAATGTCATGGATGCAGGATGGATAGATGGATGCAGGATGGATGGATGGATGTCATTGATGCAGGATGGATGGATGGATGTCATTGATGCAGGATGGATGTCATGGATTGAGGATGGATGGATGTCATTGCTGCAGGATGGATGGATGGATGTCATTGATGCAGGATGGATGGATGAATGTCATGGATGCAGGATGGATGGATGAATGTCGTTGATGCAGGATGGATGGATGAATGTCATTTATGCAGGATGATGGATGTCATGGATTGAGGATGGATGGATGTCATTGCTGCAGGATGGATGGATGAATGTCATGGATTATGGATGGATGGATGGATGTCATTGATGCAGGATGGATGGATGAATGTCATGAATTCAGGATGGATGGATGAATGTCATAGATGCAGGATGGATGGATGAATGTCATGGATTCAGGGTGGATGGATGGATGGATGTCATTGATGCAGGATGGATGGATGAATGTCATGGATGCAGGATGGATGGATGAATGTCATTGATGCAGGATGGATGGATGTCAAGGATTGAGGATGGATGGATGTCATTGCTGCAGGAGTTGGATGTATTGGGATTCCAACCTGTGACGCTGCTGCTGTGGCGGTGGCAGCTTAGAGCTGGGGTGAGTGTCTGAGACACTTTGTGGAAGAAGAAATTAATGAGGAGGCCCCCTTTAAGTAGTTGTCTGGGACTAGGGGGAATAGGTATAGAAAATATAGGATGTCCCACGCTTGTGGATCCACAGATCCTATTTGTCCAATAGGACAAATCTGCGTGTGAGAGGGTCTGGGGTGGTCTAGTCTGGATTTGGCAATAATATACGGTTGCTGTTTAATATGCTTGTTTGTAAATAGACAATCTTAAACCCTTTGGAAACATATTCAAAAGACAAATTAAAAAGACATAGAATGCTTGTACTACAGGGTGACTCGAATAAAAATTAATGTGAAAACAAATTGCGTTCTGGTAGAAAAAATACAAATGTATTCTTTCAATGCAAATAAAACATGTCGTGGTATTAAAAACAATGGTAAAAAACGTGAATATCAATACACACAATATTATACATATAAATAAAAACAAATTGGGTACATAACATCAAGAATCGAAGATTTAGGTCGACGCGGCGTTTCGGTTTTCTTTATGTGACACCTTCTTCAGGACCGATTCTAAAAGGTTATTTTAGAAAACATACAATTACCCACTGTTTATTAATTTGTACATGTTCTACAGTTAGAAAATTACATTGTTGTTACTATACATATGGCTGTTTAGCACCCTGCACTTGTACAGTTCTATAGTTTTAATAAAAAAGCATTGAAAACATCATTTTGATGAAAGGCATGATTAATTGTTAATCAAACAGCAAATTTTCTACAGGTCATGCCGCTTTCAACCGTATTTATACCGACTGTGTATGATGAGAGACTCCCATGTTATATAGTGTCGCTACTTGGTGAATGTATGGATTTGAATCACCAAGTAGCGACACTTCGGTCCTGAAGAAGGTGTCACATAAAGAAAACCGAAACGCCGCGTCGACCTAAATCTTCGATTCTTGATGTTATGTACCCAATTTGTTTTTATTTATATGTATAATATTGTGTGTATTGATATTCACGTTTTTTACCATTGTTTTTAATACCACGACATGTTTTATTTGCATTGAAAGAATACATTTGTATTTTTCTACCAGAACGCAATTTGTTTTCACATTAATTTTTATTAGAGTCACCCTGTAGTACAAGCATTCTATGTCTTTTTAATTTGTCTTTTGAATATGTTTCCAAAGGGTTTAAGATTGTCTATTTACAAACAAGCATATTAAACAGCAACCGTATATTATTGCCAAATCCAGACTAGACCACCCCAGACCCTCTCACACGCAGATTTGTCCTATTGGACAAATAGGATCTGTGAGACACTTTGTGCACAGCCGGGCTGGGTGGGTGCCCGCCGCAAAGCTGACCAAGGGGACTAGGGGACACCTGCTGCACGTGGGCGTCTGGTTTACAGCAGGCTGCCTGACACACTGGTGCACAGCTGGGATGGGTGGGTGTCTGCCCTAAAACAGCCTGGCACACTGGTGGTGCACAGCTGAATTGAGTGGGCGTCTTGTGTGGACAGCAGGCTGCTTGAATCACAGCTGACCTGGGGTGTGACTGTGTGTGTGTGTGTGTGTGTGTGTGTGTGCCTGGTGTAGAACCAGTGAAGTGCTAGATCCACAGCTGGGGTTGTGTCACGGAAGAAGGAATAAAGCATCCTTGTGTTGTGTGTGGTGGAAGTGTAATTAAAAGGTATGCTCCGCTCGCTCGCTACATGCCACTCATCCTGAACTTTTACGCCCCACCACTTTCAAATGTCACCAGCCACCCCTGAACGTTAGGTCATCCCACATTTAAATCGGGAGAGCGAACCACTGTGTTTGCAGGGAGGGAACTCTATTTCTATTGCGATGGAGTTCCCTTTTTTTCCAACAGATAATTTAGGCCCTAAGTCTGACAGTAGAAAATTGACGAGGCAAAGGCGGGAAAAGTATCTGCCAACTGCAAGGACTTTGGTGACCTAAACATTTCAATTTCACCTGCTTTTCCGACCAATTCAACAGCATACCAGAATCCTTGTAAATTTGCTGACCAGCTTCAAGAGGACTTTGGCAGATAAACCTGCAGTCGTGACCCGCTGAAGGATTTTGACTCCCACTGCAGAGACAAAGTGAGAAGGTAGAATGTTTGCCTAGCAGAAGCGCGTGTGGTGTAACCAAGCTGACTCCAGCACTGTAAGCCTGAAATTTCACCTGCTTTGCTTTCTTATAATTTTAAAAAGTCACATCTCTTCTTTCCCGCATTGGACTTTTGTTGTTTTGGGGTCATTTTATTCATAACTTTTTCACTATTTTTCTATTTTTAGGTAGAACTTCTTAACTGTTTTGTTACTGCTAAATACTTTATACATTTTCCTAAGTTAAGCCTGTCTGCTTTGTGCCATAGCTAGCAGGGGGTTAAGCTGAGGTTTAAATTATCAAAACTGTGTTTTAGCCTAACAAGTATGTAGCATTATTCCTTGTGGTGGACTTCCATCCACCTCAAATAATAATTTCTTACAGAAAGCCAATAGGTCTGGCATTAACTGCTAGCCTTTTGACATTGTCAATGCCGGTTTTTTCAAGGTGTTTGCAAAAACCTTTTGTTTGGTAAGCTGCTGGGCCTTCATCAATCTAAAAAAAAAAGCAGCGGCTAAAAGCAAAATATTTTTTGAATTTACAAAAGAACCTACTACCATGGTAATCTCTTTCACTGAAGAGAATTCCTTTGTGTATAGATGTGCTGCTTGTAAAAAGGAAGAGTGCCCTCATTCACAGTTACCTAATAGTTGAAGTTGGTTGACCCATTGCCCAATGGTGTATGCTGTTGTGGGCAGAAGTCAAATGTGAATGACACAATAACAGACCAATGGATGAAGAGGGCTAGCTGAAAGCCTCTAGCTAATGCCAGACCTACAAAAGAGGGAGTCGATCCCACAGACTTGAAGAACTTTAGAAACTCACTGCAGTCTATTACTGCGTGAAAATGAACAGTTAGATGATCTGTAGTACAACTTTAGAACATGTTGCAGTACTGAAACTGCAACACTAAAAATGGTTGATGATGCCTTCCGCATTTTATTTGATGAAGACTCCTGCCTCAAATTCCTACTAAATATTTCAGTGGCATTCAACACATTGAACTGTGATTTCCTTCTGATAGCACTTCATGCAAGAATGGGCTAGGATGGCTCAGTCTTCAAATGGTTATCATACTTCGTGGAAAATCACAGCTAATGCTTCCATATCCAAACACCATCTCCAATGCCTGAGGCATACACCAAGGAGTTCCTCAGGGCTCAACAGTGCCACCGTAACTCTTCCGAATTTACATAGGGCTTCTTGCCTCTATACTAAACAATTGCTTCTACCAATTACCAAAGGACATGCAGCTCCACTTAAAAATTCTAATTCCAAAAGACATATACATGCTGTCTCAAATCCTCAGTGATGGCAGCACTAAATGTCTGACCACTGCCTACAACACAATGTTCTAAAGACACAATTTCTACTCCTCTCACCCCCACCACCACCCCTCCCATTTGTAGTTACCCAGTAGAATATTGGTAGTGGTACAAAAAAAATAACAGTAACACAATCATTGAAAGACCCAGCAAAAATGTGTGACCTGCATTTTGAACAAGCACCTGAACATAGAAGCACACATCAATAATATCACAAAGGGGTACACATCTTCAAGTTAAACTACTTAGAGCACAATACAGTTAATCATACTACCTGATTTTAAATACCTCAGTTATGCCCTTGTGATAATATGACTGTGGTATGGTCTCATCCATCAGGCAGCAATCACCAAAGGTCTCTTTCACCCTCCACAAAGCAACCCTTCAAAGAGCCACAACTCTGGTCTCTAGGGCAACAAATATTCAACCATATATTTCCACCCTAAACTCATTGAGCAGGATCCTCATCGAAGTAAGGAATACTTTCTGACTGATGTCCACTACTCAGAGGGCACCACAGTCACACCAGGAAACTACGGATGTCATTATGACAACAACAAATGAGAAGTCCTAAAACTTTCCTTCTCAAGACTCTAATTATAAAGAAATGTAAAAATGATCAACTAATCCT
This sequence comes from Lissotriton vulgaris, assembly GCF_964263255.1. Classification (NCBI taxonomy): domain Eukaryota; kingdom Metazoa; phylum Chordata; class Amphibia; order Caudata; family Salamandridae; genus Lissotriton; species Lissotriton vulgaris. The sequence continues at coordinate 905,897,150 of NC_141698.1, forward strand.
TCTCCAAAAGTGCTTACGTAATTTGGAATTCCATCACTTCAGGTATGGTAATGACACCATCTTATGGCATATACAAAAAGAACTGAAAGGCCTGCTATACAAAAACCAATTCCACATAGAAAGGGCATGGGCCTCTGAATCCTCTGCACCGGGTGCAGGCCTTCAGATGGCAAAGATAAAAAATCTATCTCTCCCAGTTTTAAATTGTTGGTACAGGGCCGGACTGGCCGTAGTGGGCACCGGGCAATCCCCTGGTGCGTTGCACGGGTGGGGGGCTGGTTTTGGGCCCCTGGGGGTCATTTTTGTTACAGGGCCCTGGAACAAAAACGGCATAAAACCGGCCCTGGCAAAGAGCTCGGCGGCACCGGGAGTCGAGTACTTTGCCTGGGCCGGTTTTGGTTCCCAGTCTGGCCCTGGTTGGTACGATGATCCTGTACACCCTCAAATATAGAAGCCTGTACTTGCCATCAAAATGACGATCACTACCTACCTATTATTGACGGAAATGCTCATTCAATACAGAATGTATTTGGTTACCTCTAACACCGTCTGTAGGAAAGTTCCCTTTATATATTGTCACCTCCCACACTTTCTTTCCCCAATGCTGATGGTTACGACTCTGAAAATACACTGGAGCCAGCTATCTAGGCCCAAATAAATCAATCAATCAATCGGGATTTACAGAGCGCAGTTGCATCACCCATGAGGGTCTCAAGGTGCTGGGAGATCATGCAGCCTGTTCTCCTACTGGTGGAACATCGAGGTCTTGAGGTCCTTCCTAGACTGCTGGAGCAATGGTGATGCTCTGAGGTACAACAGGAGGTTGTTCCAGGCCTCAGCCGGCAGCTGGGATAAGGAGCACCCTCCGCTGTTCTTCCAGCAGATAAGTTGGCTGGCTACTAGGGAGATGGATTCTGAACAGAGTTTCCTGGTGGGTTGGTGGAAATTCACTTGTTTGTTGCGGTATGCCAGTACTTTGCTGTGTAGTGCCTTGTAAGCGTGGGTGAGCAGCTTGAACTGGCATCTCTGCATGACCGGTAGCCAGTGGAGTTTTCTGAGGTGAGGGTTGGAATGTATGTCGTTACAACGCATACTTTTACAACGCATAACTTTACAACGCATTTTTACACCGCAACATCCATTACAATGCATTCCATTACAACGCATACCATTACAACAAATTCTTTGAAACTACCTTTACAACGCATTCCACTACAGCGCATACTACATTTACAATGCATACCATTACAACAAATACCATTACATTGCATGTATGGTAAGTATTGGATAGTGTAGGGGTAAAATGTACTATTCTAACTCCAGGGGGGTGCAACAGTAGGGTAAGTGTTGGATAGTGTAGGGGTAAAAATTACTATTCTAACTCCAGGGGGGGCAACAGTAGGGTAAGTATTGGATAGTGTAGGGGTAGAAATTACTATTCTAACTCCAGGGGGTGCAACAGTAGGGTAAGTGTTGGATAGTGTAAGTATGCTTTGTAATGGTATGCGTTGTAATGACTGCATTGTAATGGTTGCATTGTAATGGCATGCATTGTAATGGATGTTGCGTTGTAAAAGTTTCGTTGTAAAGGTAGTGCGTTGTAAAAGATGTGTTGTAAGTGTTGTGTCCCGAGGGTTGATGTGCGTAAGTCTTGGGAGGTTGAGGATGAGTCTGGCTGCTGTGTTTTCGCTAGTCTGGAGTTTTCTCGTTAGCTGGGTGGTGAATTCTAAGTAGAGGGGGTTGCTGTAGTCGAGTCTGCTGCTGACGAGAGCCTGTGTGACTCTTCGTCTGGTGCTGGGTGGGAGCACTCTAAAGACCTTCCTGAGCATTCTAAGGGTGAGTAAGCAAGAGGAGGATATGGTGCTGACCTGCCTCTTCATGGATAGCTGGCTGTTGAGGATGATGCCGAGGTTGCAGGCGTGTTTCGTGGGTTTTGGGAGTTGGAACCAGCTCAAATGGCAACCATTCGTTATTCTAGAGGGGGTCCTTGCCTTTCTCGAAGATTAGTACTTCCGTCTTGTCGGAGTTGAGTTTGAGACAGTTGTTGTTCATCCAAGTGGCCACGTCTTTCATGGAACTTGTCCTTGGTGGTCGTTGGGTCATTTGTCAGGGAGAGGATGAGTTGGGTGTCGTCGGCATAGGAGATGATGTTGAGTATATGGCTCTTGACTATGTTGGCCAGAGTTGTCAGGAAAATTCGGAAAAGGGTTAGGCTTAGGGATAAGCCTTGAGTTACACTGCAGGTGATGTTCTTAGGGAGTGATCCACTTGAGGGTTGCTCCTTGGATTCTGATCTGGTGGGGTCTGTTGATCAGTGTGTGGTGGGATACTGTGTTGAAAGCTGCTGAAAGGTCGAGGAGAATGAGGGTTGCTGTTTCTCTGTGGTCTAGCAGCATTCTGATGTTGTCCGTGCTTGAGACTAGAGCTGTTTCGGTGCTGTGGGATGCTCTGAAGCCTGGTTGTAAGGGGTCCAGAAGGTTGTGGTTCTCCAGATGTCAGCTGAGCTGGATGGTGATGACATTCTTGATGACCATGACTGGGAAAGGTAGCAGCGAGATGGGGTGATATTTCTCAGGTTCTCTTGGGTCCACGGATGGCTTCTTCAGCAACAGTTTCATGTCAGCATGTTTCCATATCTGGGGGAAATGGGCCATGGTGATCGACGAGTTGAGGACCTTGGTAAGTTCTCTCCTGATGGGTTGATTGCCAAGGTTGGATGTGTGTTGGGGGCAGAAGTCTGATGGTGCTCCGGTGCAGATGGATCTCATGATGGATGCGTTTACTTCTCAGTGAGGGTGTTCTACAAGGTGAGCTGGTGTTGGTTTGCATCATTGGCGTGCTACGGTTGATGCAGCCCTCAATGGGGGATTGGGGTGCGAAGTCTAGGTAGATGATGATTTTGTGGTGAAAAAAGTCAGCGAGGGTGTCGCAGAGAGCTTGCAAGGGTGTGATTTTTTTTGGGTTGCCATGGGGTTGGTGAACTCCTTAACTATATTTAAGAGTTACTTGCTGTTGTTAGAGCTGTACTTGGTGCGAGTGGCTAGGGCAGTCTTCTTGGTGTTCTTCAAGAGATGGTGGTATCGATTGAGGGTGTCTTTGAAGTGTTTTTGGTCCTTGTGGGTCTTACTGGCATGCCATCTTCTTTCCTTCTGTCTACAGTCACATTTCTGAGTTTTCAGTTCTGCCGTAAACCAGTTGGGGCGTCATGTTCATTTCTTGGGGTTTGTGGTTTCTTTGGTGTGACTTCATCAGCTCTTGCCGTATTCCACTTAATGAATTTGTCCACCACTTGTTCTGTGCTGTGGTGGTGGTGGGTTGAGGGGTTTGGTCCATCATTGCTCTGATTCCTTTGACCAGCTGCACCGTGTCTCGCTGGTGGTGCAGGCAGGGGTGTTGGAGAGTTCCGAGATGATGAAGTGAACGCAGTGGTGGTCGGTACAGGTGAGCTCTTTAGGGTGAGTGTATATTACTCTGTTGCTGGCTGAGAAGATGGGGTCAAGCGTATAGCCTGCAGTGTAGGTGGGATCGGTGATCAGCTGTTTGAAACTGAGGCCAGTACTCTTTCCCTAAAAGATGATGTATATGAATTGGTAACAAGGGAATCAAAGTGGAGGGAGAAGAAAGGCATGAATGAATTGGTAACCCCAGTTGGCAAGGACTTTAACCCCTTTATAAGTCTCTGGTAAGCGGTACCAGGGCATGGGAGTTAAAGGAGTCACCAGAGATTGCAGCACTGATTGTGCCACCGTGAGTGACCCAAGTTGAGAGATGACAGCAGGACTGCAGGAGCAGTGCAAACTGCTCCAACTCGACTTTGCCCTCACCATGAGTGGCAAGGTCAAAGCACTATTTTTAATATATGTAAGTCAACCTGAAGGTAGGCCTCCTAAGTCCAGGAGACAGGATGCATTGTATAAAGGTGTGGACACATAAGTGCAAGCCTAGATGTTGCTATAGTAGCCTCTTTCTATTACGTACCCTGAGGTTGCCAGATCAATTACGGTCCCACTGAAAGTTGTCATGTTTGGTATCAAATAACTTGTCTCTTCAAGCCTGACATGTTCCACATGTCGGATTTGATGTGACATGCATCCAGGTGGCTACCTTAGAGGTTGCTCACTTGGTTGCCACAGCCTTTCTAGTGCCCTGACTGACAACATGCAGCTGCTGTCGCTAAGACAGGTACCTGACCCCCTGCCAAGAGGTGTGAACACTCCTAGGAGTCAGAAACAACAACCTGCCTGGGCGGGAGGTGTCACCTCCCTCCCTGACAGGGTGGTTAGTGAAGTGGCACATCAAGGCGGTGAGCTTCAAAGCTCTCACTGCCTCTGATATGCAGCCAGGCTGCCTCTCAAGGGAGGAAATTGTCATTCTCCTGTCCCCAGGCACAATTGAACCCGAGCAGGCATGAAAATGAGGTAGTCAGGAGGCGTACACCCCCAGAAATCTAGCCACATCCCTATGTTGGCAACCGGGTCTGTACAGCTGAGGATGGGTTCTGCTAATTTTAAAAGTGGCAGAATAGAGGGTCCTGGGGAGAAAAGGTGGGACACATCCCGGTATGTGGTCGCCCTAGGAGAGGATTAGCCGGTGGGGCTAGTAGCCCATTGGCTACTTGCACCCCCACCCCTAACACCCATAAATCTCGGATTTAAGGTGCACTCCTATCACCAGAACCTCAGATCTGCTTGAATTACAACCAAAGACAAAGAGAGACCTGAGTCTGTGACTTCAGAACCTCCACAAAGCAAAGGCGCAATAACATGTGCCTGTGGCAACCACCCTGCAACTCCCAGATTAGAGACTAGTTCCAAAAGAAAAGAGAACCACTCTGCAAGCCAAAGGCAACTCCAAAACTCCCGTGGACTAGAAGTACTAATCCCCTGCAGCCCGCAGGTAAAGTATGCTCCCGGAACCAAATAATAACTTGCCGTTGGACCCGCCAAGGGATCACCCTAAAGTAAATAGTCTACTGTTTTCCCTCGAACTCCAGGATGCTGTAGTACTCAAAAGCTGTGTTTGCTACTTCCAGGGCTTGTTGGTGGCCAATCGGGCAACCCCTACCTTCTTTTGATGCTGCACCTCGAGGTTATCCTGCAGCATCCTCAACCAGCCACCTCAGTGGTCCCATTGTGGTGATTTTGTATCCTTTTCCTCACCCGCACTGTCCAAGCAGCAAAACTAGCAATGGCATCTCCAGCTTTCAGCACCAGGGATAGTCAAGACAAATCTACACCCAGGCACTACAAACCAGGTACATTTCAACTGACTTTCAGAGCCTGGTCCTGAGTCCTGCATTACCTTACACCTCCAGCGGTTTCCACGGGACTCAGGCTGCAAGCGGCCAAATGTTACAAGTATATTTTACCATTGACCGTAAAGTTATTGTTTTGCGAAAGTTAAGTGCACTTTATTTATTTTTCCCTTAAAAATTCAAAACTCCAGTTATACTCATCTGAATGTCTTTGTTTTGGTGTCTAGAATTATATAAAAATCTGCTCTATTTTTATAAATTGGTGTCCGATTTCTTGTGAGTTGTCTCAGTTACTTATCTTCCATGTTGGCACTCTGAATTGCTCAACACATGTTCTTCTAGTAAAGCCTGATTTCTCTGTGCCACACTGACTTAGGGTGAACACTATATTTTACACCTTCTATTGTCTACTACCTTGGACAATGCGAAGCTCTCCATCACTTGTGGTGTTGGCCGCTCTATTAAACAAGCATTTACAATGCAACGGTTTCGCCTTTGCAAAAGTTAGAGCTATTGGCATTGTAAATGACAACATTTTTATTTACATGTTGGTTTTGAAAACAGATAAATAAATGACATTGTCATTTACAATGGCAATAGCTTAATCATGGTCCCAGAACTTGAACATCTGTAATATAATAATAAAAAGCACTGAACAGTTCTCATAATAGTGCAGTAAAAAGTCACATACAGATTTGAAGATTGACTGCTACATTAAAAAAGATATACAATAGTGGACTCTGTCATACAGTTTCCTTAAAAAAACACCTATATTGTCTACTTTCTGAAAATCCATCCACATACACACAAATGCATGAATTAAGTTTTCCAAAGTGTGCCCAGTTTGCTGCCTACCTAAAATGCTCCCAGCAGCATCTCTGTTATTGCTTATATTTCTCAGAAGCACGTGGCTACTTTCAGTGAAGAGCGAATACTGTCAAGTGAAAAAGAAACATGAGATTTCATAGCCCTGGGATAGAATATTTTAAAGTTGACAGTGGTGAAACAGCAATGGTGGCTGCTAAAGCCGGAAGAGAGCGATTCACTCTGCACGTGCCCACAATCGACATCCCAGAATAAATAAACCTGCTATGTGTGTGCAAGCCTGGATTAGGCGCACGTGCCCCTTCCGTGCTAGACATGTCTGCTGGGAGATCTGCTGAGAAGAAGACAAGCATGACAGGCCAGACTGAAAAACACCACCCAAAAGGCACGGCAGGAGAACAAAGATGGCTGACATTCCATGTGAAATAGGATAAAAACACCACATCAGGCTGAGATAGCGGCAGGAATGCAAGTTTCAAAGGCACGAACAGCGTTTAAGGATCCTTGAAATCATATTACGCTTGCACGTGCATCTATGAAACATCGGTCTTGCAAAACTGTGCAACTTATTTTCGTGGCACAATCGAAAACGCCCTCTACAATACACACAGCCCCAAAAACAAAAAAACGGTGGTTCTCAGATGCAGCAATAGAAAGCTTTTTAACAACACACTCTCCCCACAGACACACGTCCAATTGTCTCTTTGGTCTGTCATGTGACGCTCAGCCATTGCGCCTCCTCGCCCTCTAATCACCAAAGCTTTGAAATTGTCATTATCCTGCCTGAATTAATTTGCTAGTGCCACGTGCCTGGCCTGCTTTGTTTTCCTTAACTGTGGCACAGAATATCGCGACACTACGACGGGGTGATGTACCCACCGGTAAACTGTTCTACCCATTCTTAAGAAATAGCATTAGCATGCTATTGTAACTCAGCATGTGTGTAAGTTAATCTTAATTATTTGGGTATATCAAAGTATTGGAGCTAAAGAGAAGGCTGGGGAGCAAAATAAGTAAATTGGCCAGGATCACTCAGTGTGTTCGAGTTTTGGAACATTGCACACGAGTGAAACTCTAAGGGTGGTTGTAAAACCCGTTCCCTGTCATATAAACTGTTTCTCCCGCTGAAATCTGCCATTTCCCCCTGTTCTTCGCGTTCATAATGACGCTGCCTGTACATTATGATTTTAGCCTGATATTTTACTTGGAATCGCCAGGGCTTACGAGTGTCCGTCCCTCTGAGACACATTTACGCTCCCCTACACTGCGCGCCTGTCTGTGCCTGCACTCTGGCAGAAATCACTGAATAAATGCCTGCAGAAAGAGCTCTGCGGCGTGCAGGCAGTCACCGTAGGGAACACATTGTTAGTACTTTACAGCGAATATATGTCCAGACGCAGGCGAACGTCTCCATTTCCAAGAAAATCCATGCGGCGAGAAAACAGCCATTTCCACCTGTTTGTCCTAGGGAGTGCTATTTCTAAAGAGTGTTTGATATTTGCATGCCGGCTTTCCTATGTTCCGTGGAAATAAATGCACGAGGAAGGCCTAGTATTTCTTGGATGGCTGATTTCTCTCTCCCCGTGGGGACCACATACACGGAGTTCCTCAGCAAACCACCTGCCGGACTCTCTACTGTTTAGGAAATCAACGCAGTTGATAAGTTGCTCGTCCATAACAAGAGTATGTGGGTATTAAAAATATAAACACACATATGTATCTAAACGCAGAACGGTCCCAGGAAGTGAGGCAGCGAGATAGATAGAGACGCAGATAGAGAGCGAGACAGAAGGAAGGAGAGATAGAGAGAGAGAAAAGGGAGGGAGATATATGTTGACGTTCTTAAGAGATTGTACACATTGGTCTGCATAGCCATTAAGTCGGTATCAACATTTAAAAAATAAAAATAAAACAAAAAGAAGAATCGACTTTTGAACATTTTTCTACGAATTCGGAGCATTTTATTCGAACTAAAACATGTCCAAAACATGAAATCATTGTGCACACAGTGGCGATCATACCTGGACAATATTGGCATATTGTAGTCACTTGCAGTGGCGTCACTAGGGTTGGTGTCACCCCTCCTCCTGCACCATCTCTCCCTTTGTCCACACCATCTCCCTTCCGCCTGCACCATCTCTCTCTGCATGCGCCATCTCTCCCTCTGCCTGCACCATTTCCCCTCCGCCTACACCATCTCCCCCTCAGCCTGCACCATACCACCCCCTGCCTCACCATCTCCCTCTCTGCCTGCACCATCTCACCCTCTGCCTGCACCATCTCCCTCTCTGCCTGCACCATCTCCCTCTCTGCCTGCACCATCTCCCTCTCTGCCTGCACCATCTCCCTCTCTGCCTGCACCATCTCCCTCTCTGCCTGCACCATCTCCCTCTCTGCCTGCACCATCTCCCTCTCTGCCTGCACCATCTCCCTCTCTGCCTGCACCATCTCCCTCTCTGCCTGCACCATCTCCCTCTCTGCCTGCACCATCTCACCCTCTGCCTGCACATTTCTCCCCTCTGCCTGCACCATCTCCCTCTCTGCCTGCACCATCTCCCTCTCTGCCTGCACCATCTCCCTCTCTGCCTGCACCATCCCTCCCCCTCCGCCTGCACCCCCTCCCCCGCCTGCTGCTCTTTTAACCCTTTCCTCGTCGCCTTCTCAACCCCCCCCCCCCCCTCCATGGTTTCTCCCTCACAGTTCTCGGCTTTTCTCAAAGTGACTGAAATAAACACATGAAATGTGCTTTGAATTCGTGCACGCGCCGCTGAGGATAAGTTTAAATAGTCATAGAGGAGAGGCGAGGCGGTAAATGTCACCTAAACTTCTTAACACACCTGTTACGCATTTTCATATTACATGTTTTTGAAATAGGAAAACGCATAATGAAAATAACACTTCATAACACTTTTGTATGTTAAAGTGTAATGCTCTACTTCCTAGCATCCTCACTGACTGAAAGTCACATTTTACAGAATTATATCATTTCAGTGAATTATTGGAAATTAAAAAAAATAATGTATGACACCATAGATGTGGAATATACAATTTGAAACAACTGCTGAAAGAGGGTTATCATTATGACCCAATAGCTATACACATGGATTTCACCAGATCTGGTACCTTAATTGATTGCCTGGGCACCACAGACATGCTCAGGGCAAAATATCCCTGCCCACGTGAATCACTTGGCTTGCCAGCTCCTAGTTGTCACTGGGCATGCAGTATGCCCTGCAGTCATGCCATGGGCTCAGTATGCTGATTGATACCAATATCTGCACACATCCCCCCTGGGCACGGCCACATGGCTCAGTTCAATGGAGCCAACATTGCTAAAGATATGTAACTTTTTTCATCTTCGATATGTTAACACCAGCAACACTTTGCCGACGTGTAAAACAGAAGATAGTCCCAAACAACCCCTTTGTTGATTTCACCCCTTCCTCTATGCTTCTCCATGGCTCTCTAACATCCTGAATCCAAGAGTAATCCTCATCCTCTTGGGGGTGGGAATCTGCCTTCAGACTGACCGTGAGTCTAGTGGTGGTGCACGGCACTTTGGTGGCCGATTCCCTGTTTCCATTAATACCATGTACCAGAGTAAAATGCTGCCAGTACTGTGAAACTTAGTACGGAACTGGCTCCTGAAATCTGCGGCCTGTGCACACCCTGTAGATCCGAGGTACCGGAGTCTGAATGAAGGAACTCAATCGCTCATTCGAAAATTACCTGCTCCAGTATGACCCAGTAAACACATGCTAATAAGCAGGTGCAGTACAGACGTCATGGCTGGCGAACTCCTCCAGTGTCCCCCTCGGGGTTCCCTCGTCGAGCTGACTTTGGCACAAATCTGGCTAATAACGGCGCCCACTGTCAGTGACGCGTGATACCTGCGAGCTGTTATCTATTGGCAAACATGCAAGTCAGTATGCTGGGAAAAAACAAGTATATCGGGAAAACTACGCACACAGGAATGTCATAGCTGCCAAGGTTTCAGATTGCCAGATGTGACATTTTCATAATTTTAGTGTAATTATGAGTGACATTTTAACGACTATGAGTAACACTTTCTCGCAAGCAAAAGCAAGCAATGAAGACCAGGGAAACATTTAATTATCAGAAATTACACCTATTTGAGCAACAGGAAACTCTTAAGAGGATCTTAAAATTGCTGTATAGCACCAGAAATAAAAGTGGCCTTGTAACCTGATTGGACAGTAGTCACTGACACTCAGCATCGGGCAAGCATCAGGTGAGTGCGGCCTGTGCACACCCTGTAGGTCCGAGGTACCGGAGTCTGAATCGGCGAGTGAGGCTGAAGCTCACATAGGTTACAATCAGCTAGAGCAAGACTAAACTATGTGCACAAGGAAGAGTATACAAGACAATTTTATTCGTCCAATTAGTAATCTACAGCCCTAAAATACCTAAAGCAATAGGTACTCGCAAAATGTAACTTGCACCTATCTCTGGAACGAAAGATGAAGAGCCATGGGTGTGGACTGAGGGGCAGGGTTTTAAAACACAAACTTCACAATACAACATGAAGAAAAAAATATATGAACATACGTCAACTGTCATCGTAATTCCGGGTAAGACAGTTGAGTTCAACTGGAAATGCACACTAACATAGATACCATGTTGGAATAAAAAAGTTTTCAGTTTTGTTCTGTTAAAATGAACGTAAACCAAATGTTGGATGATACACTTCCCATAATAGAATCAGCACTTTAATGATTTAAATGTTGCAGTTATTCTTGGAAGTAGTGTTCAGGGAGGGCAAAGTATTAATGCACATACTTAGAAAACTTTGGGTTTCCTTTCAAAGTTTCACTTTATAAAGTTTCTAATGCTACTGTTAAGGGGAACCAGAACCACCCCCAAGAGTCTGAACTCTGAAGCCGTGTTTTCAGGTGTGCATAATAATCTCCTTTGATTGGACTCTTTAGCAAAGCAATGCAGAGAACTGCACAAATATTTGTGCGTTGGTTCACACAAGTAATACGTGAATTGTGTTTAATTTCATGTTAACAATTTACTGCTTCCTGGTCAAAATTACAAGTTAGTAAAAGCACCCTATAGTAACGTGTTTAGTTGGTGCTGTTGGCTGGAATGAAAACGTTGGCGGCAGACAGCAGCATGCAACCCGGGCATGTTGGGCAAGGCTGGCAGCCTCAGGCTCTGTGAGGCAGCACACAATTTTGGTCGTGGCCTACAGGCAGCCTCGAGTCTGCAGCCATGCCCAGGGCAGAACTTCAGCAACACTGCAGACGGCTGATAACGCGCTGCCGCTTACACTAAAAACACATATTATAGGTAAGATCAGGTGCCGCTTACACAAAAAATAGCAATCAGGTAACACAGTGTTTATCTGATTTACTTCAGATTCCGAGTCCAGTCCTGGCCTGCACAGTCATTCCCTCTCACTTCACGGGGGGAGTGGAGGGGATGGTCATGATCAGGATTACGATTTTTAATTCACTGCAGCCAGGCGGCAGTTTGAGCAGCGCTGCCATGATTTTGCCACAACCAGGAGGGAACACCAGCTCCGGCAGCACTACCAGAATGTGATGTCGCTGCGTGCTGGGCATGATTCAAACATAGCTAAGCAGCAAAGCTGCACAACTGAGTGCTCAGGGCGCCACAGCCTTCATGGTCTATGGTCCGGGATCGGGAGGGTCACAGGTGACATGTTTTAAATAATCCCTGTGGTGCGAGCAGTGCTGATTGCCACCACAACTTTGTCACAGTGCGGCTCAATGACCCCGATCGGCCCAGCGCCACGCACAGGAAAGTGTGGTATAATTTAAAGGCATATTCTTAATTTTATTAAAAACTAGCGCCGTGAGTGATTCCATTACCTCACTGAAGCTGGTATTGACATTTAGCACTAAGAAAACAAACGGCCGACAGGCCGACACGTGGTGCAGTGCAGCACTTATTACAAATGAAAGAGTAAATGCTAAACTTGTTTTTTTTTATCACTCACGTTTCCGAAGGGAGAAGCGTCGTCCAGGATGTCCAGTGAGACCCGAGCGGGACCGCCCAGTCGGTGACAGACTGTCCTGGAGGCCGCTGCATCGCGGGTGACTGACTCCTTCCCTCAGCTGCGGCAAGACTTAAATTTGGGAGGGTGTAGCAGCTGAGAGCACACTGCGACCCGGCCCGGCTCGGGCTGATGCGAGATGCAGCAGGAAGCTGCGAGAACCATTGTTTGCGGGCGGGGCGGCGCGCCAAGCCAAATTCAACAACCAGCCCTCCACAAGTTGATTTCCGGCTCCCCGCTCAGTAATCAGGATGTGACGACGGTTCCCCGCGGCGCCGGTCAGCACGTAACCTGACTGGGCCCCGTGGCGTCAGGCTGACACTGTCCTCGCGCCACCGTCCAAGGTAAACAAAGTTGCGGTGAGCAAAAACCTGAAGGGTATGGAGTGGCGGACAGCGTAACCAGATGGTGACGGTGTCACCCGTGCGGTCCGCACCCCCCTAGTGACGTGTTCCAATATAAGGTATCTAATCATTTCAGGGCTGCGTGTCAAAAATGGTTAGCGGTCCCCTGCACAAAAAGGAGCGCACGTTGTTGGTGACAAAGTAGCAACCATTTTAAACACGTCAGGTCCCGGGCCGGCCAGCCAATCACAGCGCGGCCCGGGGAATGACGTCACGGGGGTGTCCCGGGCCGGCAGCCAATCGCAGCGCAGCCCGGGACAAAGGGGCGGGGCTTAAAAAAAGCCCGAGAAACGCCCCCGAATCGCGTTTTCTCTGAGAAAGCGTGATAGACAGCCTCTGTCTTCCAATGGCTAGCCTCCATTTATGGAGCTAACCAATTGGAAACAGAGGCTGTCCTAACCTCACTATTGAAATCAACAGATTTCGATCTGGGAGGGGCTTCGCCCCTCGCCAGGTTACGAAACCTAAAAAATACTAAATAAATAAAGCTGCACTTGTTTCTCTATTTTTGTCTCACATAATTCTACTTTTACAGGCAGCACACTTGTACATTCCTCTTGAGCGTTTGATATTGTTTTCTATGTGAACTCGTTATCCATTTACTTGTTTTTCAGCCAGCTTCACCTTTTTCTGCTTCATCATTCACCCCATTTCATGAGCTATTGGTTGCCACGTCTCACTGTGTGCCATTGCCTATCTTGAAGTGTCTTATTAAGCTTATGTTTTGAAACTGCCCTCATTGTATTCCCTGCAGTGAACTACATAATACATTATCTATTGTGTATACCTGAACACATATTCTGACGCCACCATGCATTCTGTGACAACTGGTCTTTTTAAACAAGATCGTTCATTGAAGGCCCACCTAATGCGGAAATCCCTTCAATGAGGTAATACATCGGGTATGAATACAGATACAATACAAAGACAAATACAAAGACAAATACAAAGACTTCTAAAACAAGGGAAATTATAACCCAAAAAGGAATTACATATTTTATAATGTCATTAAATATATTTGTATAATAATACCTGAAAGAAGTACGTTTTGCCACAAGTCTGTTTTCTTCACACAGTTTTTCAAGCCTACTAAAATATTGTAACTATGTAGCGTGATAGTGGGTTTTTGTTTGTCACTCACCTCTTATTTATATGGAACAATTAGGCACTTAAAATCAAGGGCATCGCACACATGTATCTCCTTAGTGTTAATACCAGATTAGCTGTGTCTGATATTAATTGGATGAATCGGTTAAACTTCTCTGACCTCAATTTTTCTTGTATCGATTGGTGCATCAGGTATCACAGAAAGCTCAAAGTACAGCTGCACAAAAAGAGTTGCACTAAAAGTGCATACTATATTGAATATTGCCTTTTATGGTTTGGTTTCTGCAGATAAAATCGAAATGCATTTTGTGAAGCAGGGTCTTTGAGTAGTGGATCTAATCAGATTAGTCTAGATTAGAGGGATTACTTTAAAACACATTGAGAGGCGATTGTGAGAGGGCGTTGGGAGGCAGGCGAGGCTGCTGTAGGTGGAGAAGTTGCCACTTCAGGGAATCCGGACTCCGGGCCACTGAACCGACAGTAAGTCCATGTCCTTGGAGAATTTAATGGAGGGACTCTCCATATTTTATCTACGGCATGTCTGGTACCCGCAAAACTTCATCCGCATACGGTGTCCCTTTTTTTCCCCACCAGAGAATGCCGGTGATCAACATAGAAGACCTCACAGACAAGGATAAGCTCAAAATGGAGGTGGAGCAGCTGAAGAAGGAGGTGAAGTTGGAGAGGGCGCTGGTAAGTGTATCCCAGTAGGGCAAAGATTTTAGGCACTATTTAATAGGGGCGCTCAGCTCTCTCACGTGTTGCTCCAGCCCTCCCACAATGCATTGCGTTAGCTGCAGTTCAGTTCATTCCCAATTCAGTCATTTCGAATTCACGTTACTGGCCTTTTAAGATGAGGCAACAAACACTAAGTATTGTCATATATCACTAACCCTAAATTTATTTTACAACCATTAAGGAAATAAGGATATTTGTGCATGCAAACTAAATGTGAATTTTAGTTAAAGGGTAGCAGCATCAGTCAATCAAACAAATATAAAACTTAGTGAAATAATGTTGCACCTGTCTCACAGTCTGCCATTCCTATAGACGGTGCTGTGCATGCAGGCTTTACTCGACCCTAGGGCATCGCCTTCCATAAGGATATTCATTTGGTTTGGTGGTAGCTAAAATAATATAGGGGGGCGGGGGTGGTTGAATACGTCATCTTGGCTCCCATACATACGAGTGCCTAATTATATAACATGTTGATCATTTTTAGGTGGATAACGTACATATGAGGCTGCCAAGTGCCAAACCAATTGCATTTCTCTCTCAAAGCCAGATGCAATCTATAACTAGAATTGCATGTCAATTATAAACGTTTCGAGCTATGTCATTTCCCAGCTCGTAGTATCTGGTTCGGAAATGCAACGTATTCATGCTAATCTGGGGGCGGAGGAGATCTGAGAATTGCTATGAACAGAAGGATGTAGTTGCATGCAGAGAAGTGGCAAGTAGAAAGCCAGGCCATTGGCCAAGCAGTAGCTTTTGTCACTCTAGTGCCTTTCCTCCCTGCCTAAACAATTGTTAGTTGTAGGACAGACGTGAACACGTGCAGCACTATGGCTAGCGCCATGAGAAGCAATTCCTCATCAGACATTGTGTCCTAGATTGCAATTATAGATTTGTATCTGTGACGAATACTCTCTTCATTGCAATGCTGGTCTTTTTATATTTCACGTTGTCACAGACTTCGAATAACAGAGTGTCTGCGGGCGAAATCGTAGGGAAAAATAGGAAGCTATTTACACAGCTTCCTCACTCAATAAACTATTATTATATAATATCTACTGCAGAGCACGCTTGGAGGAGCTGGGCAGATTGAATTGCGAAGAACGACGTTTTAATGGGAAACAGTCTTTCTCAATAAAACCATTTTACCCTAGAGGAATCGTCTTTAAAGCACGAAGCCTGGTTGAAATAACATATTTGTAAATAAAGTAGCACCTATCTGAAAATCTGAACACCGCAAGATAGCGCCTACCAGCAGATAAGCACAATAACTTTATTATATATCAGTATTTATGAGCACGATTTTAGCTTGTTTTGGGTTGGGAGACAATCTACAAGATCGTGTACATGAAGCTGTGATTACACAAATACATTTCACACATTGCATGTCTCACTTTTAGGCACAGTGGGATTAAGTGATATGCCCAGAATCCCACCATGTCGAGTCAAGCGCCAAGGCCGGGATTCATTTCTAGTGCCCCCTGTTCCCAGATCGCAGCTGTAACCTCTTATGGCCTGATTCACAAAGGCAAACTTACAGCTAGATTCATGAAAGGAAATTGCGCTCGCAAAGGGCCAGATTCTGAGAATCTGCCCTTTGCGAGCGCAATTTTTGCATTTGGGATTCATCATCCCAAATGCAAAAATCACTATTTGCGAAATTGCATATTTGCGAGGAATTGCATTTAAGGAATTTCTATTAGAGATTCCTTAAATGCAATTCATTAACCAATTTTAAATTGCGAATTCGCAATATTTGGCCGCTATTTACCACGAAGTCTGACTTCGTGGTAAATAGCAAAAAAATAGACAAATGCACTTTAGGGCATTTTTCTCTGTTGCATGTTACACACACACATGTCCTTTGGACATGTGTGTGCGCAACACCTGTGTAAATTTGCATTTCAGGGGTGCTACAGGGTGTCCTTTGGACACCCCTGGCACCCTTGAAATCGCTATCTTATTTGCGATTAGCAAATTGCTAATCGCAAAGAAGGAATACTCCCCATTCATTCCTATGGGCCTTTAGAAGAAGAAGGAATACTCCCCATTCATTCCTATGAGCCTTTAGGCCCATAGGAATGAATTAGGAATTATTCCTTATTTGCGATTAGCAATTTGCTAATTGCAAATAAGGAATGTGTAGGAATCGCAATTTATTTAGCGATTCCTACATGAATCCCGTTTTGCAAGTCCTTAATAGTGATTCCTTAATAATCGCTATTAAGGACTCGCAAAACGGCTCTTTGATGAATCTAGCTGTTAGAATTTTTGAGTAAGTTTACTATTTTTCTGGTATTCACAAACTTCGAGTTTAATTTTACTAATAGTAATTTTACGATTGTGCAGTCAGGGCGGACAAATCCACATTTAAAAAGATGGGACAGGCCTATCTTTGTATGCAGAGAGTCTACTCCATGAGTCTGGAGTATCCACAGTCGTAAAATTACTATTAGTAAAATTAAACTTACTTGTGGTTTGTAAATAACAGAAAATAGTAAACTTACATCAATCAGGCCCTAGATCTTATACATGTTTCTCTGTCTTACGTTATTACAATTTGAGAAGCAGCTACATGTATGGATATGCCCAGAATCACACAATGTATTGTTAAGCTCTGAAGCCAGGATTAGTCGGCAACCACCAGGCCACAGCTCTTAGTCGAAACATCTACTTACTAGGCTTGGTATATTTCCATTCAGTGAGCACCATGTTTACCTTTCACCAATATGCTTCTTTAGGATGTGCTGATCCAAGTTTTTCAACCAGTTTCTAAATTCTAAAAGCAATGAGGGATTTTAAGTCTAAATCAATCTAAGAGACAACGTCTTTAAAAATCTTTCCTGAGTGCTGAGGTGATGCATTATGGGTACATTTGTAAGCCCTATTTACTTCCAACTAAATAATGACATATAATTGTGACTCGTTTAAGAGTGATGAGTACACGTGCACTGAATGAGCCACATGGAACCAGCGAGAGAGGGGGTGCTCTTCTAAAGCTACCAAGGCTTAGCGAGCTGCATCTGGGCACTGTTCAAGCTCCCCTACGAAGAAAGTGTACATCAGTGACAGAAAGTATCCTGTTTCTTAAAAATGAACTAAATGGCTGCTCTGTTTGCTATGTGCATGCAAATGAAAAGGATGGCCCTCTTTTTAATCCTGAAAAAGTGGGCTCCCAAATTCTGTCAGAATTTTGGGACATCTGTCATATTGTGAAGTAATTTGCATAAATATTGTTTTGATGAATGTATTTGGTAATATGGCTGGCACTTCAAACTTAATTGTCTGTAGGCATTCTAGCTGAACTATTAAAACCAAATACATTACAGCTCAGAGACAGATCAATACAGCAACATATCAATGCATTTGCATAGTCCAGTTTGAAGTTTCTGGAGGTTTTTTACATGCTTTTGTGATGCATTTGCCCAGCGAAAGACAGAGGTTCCTCGAGCTGAAAAAGATGAACAACCCGCTGATCCAATGTTTGTCTGGACCCTCTGAGAACCCCCACTGTCCTAGCTCCATACTTCATCCATTTGGGTTCATTCAGGCTGCCGCTTCTTCGGCCCTTGTTCATGGGCTAGGAAGTGTTCTCCTGGGTCTTTTACGTGCAGATCCTCCAGTGTGGCTTACACATACGAGTGAAATTGAAGACACCTATCTCTCACAAGTGCACACAATGACTTACAGAAACGTTAAATAAAAGTAGCTGTGGTGATCTCTGAAGCAGGCACCCACACACTCAACCACCCTAATTTGAGATAATTAAAACTCACCAGGCTTTAGACTCTGAGTTAGGCTAGTTAGATACTAACCAAACCACAGTTAAAAAGCAAAACAAAAATTGCTTTCTAGATTTTGAAATTCCACACTAAGGCATGCACTTGCTGTTTTACTCAACTTGTTTTCTCTGCCAATTTTATATTATTGCCAACAAATAGGAAATATGCTTAACATAGTCATTCTAACGTCATTTCTGCTTTTAGGTACGAAGAAAGCATTTACACTAGTTAGCTATGGAGTGGATTTGGTCCATCCGCCCTCTTTAGAGTCAATGTAAAACTTGTTAAATAAAATCTCTCCCCTAAAAGTAATGAAAAACAAAAGGTGAAATATACTAAGCTCCATATATTCAAAGAATTGTAAGGCGTTTAACATAATAGGTTGCTGAAGTAATGTCTTAGAATAAATGTACCTTGTAGATAAACACCCTTTCAGCAACATTTTTTTTACTGCAGATTAGGGAAAGCACAGCAGAAAATAAATGTATTTCCCTAAATAACCTAAACCCTAAAACCATGGCAATTAAGTGTGCAACAAAGTACCAATTATACCTGAGCCCACAACAGCCTTTAATAATGGCTGGCCCTGTTCGTGAAGGTAAGATGAGCATAAAAATGTCCTCTGATCTATATGCAGCAGGAGCAAATGGTCCCACCCCAGAATCACAGTACAAGGGTAAACAGTGAGTAGGCACCTTTTCAATGAGAATGCCAACATTTTAGATTGTATAAAATTGGTGTCCAAAGTAGGCCAAGGAGGGCCAGATTCACGCAAGAGCTACACTACAATAACATTTCACATAACGAATTTGTACTTATGAACTTAGGACCATATGCACATAGACTTCTGTTTGCAATTTCCTAATCACAGACAGCTACTTACAACAGTGTCTCAGACACTGTTTGTGATTCTTAATGGGTCGCAAATTAACCTGCCTCATCAATATTCATAATGCAGGTCGCAACTCGCAGCCCATTGGGAATGGCTACAATCACAGCGATGGGGGCCTGTTGGGGTCAGCAGACCTCCATGCCTGTGATTGCTTTTTTAATCAAGCGGAAAAAAAATCTTTGTAATGCAGCCTGTTTTCCTTTAAAGAAAATGAGCTGCCCTTACAAAAATAAAAATGAAAGTTTTCTTTTAATTTTTAAGAGTAGGCAGTGGTCCAAGACCCACTGCCTGCTCTTAAAAATGTTTTCACCCACATTCACAGAGGGGAAGGGATTCCTTGTAGACCCAATCCCATTTGCGAATGGGTTACCACATTCTCTACGGAGCCGGTAAGTTATGAATGTTTTGCTATCGTATTCCGTTTGCAAAACATTCATACATACCAGAGCTATTTGGAATTAGGAAGGAACACCCTAAACATGCCCCTTCCTAAAACCGAATTGCAAACTGCGATTCAGTAACAAGTTATCAAGTCACATTTTGCCTTTTGTACATGGCAAAATGCATTCTACTGGTTGCAAACTGCCCATTGCATTTTGTAAATGGCAGAATGCATTTTACCGGTCGCGAACGGCACAATAGGCAGTTTGCGACCAGTAAAATGCGTCATACATCTGGCCCATGATGTTTATCCCAAAAATATGACATGGATTCTGCCCCCTTGGACACATATTAAATAACCACTGTGACCGTTTTCAAACTATTTCCCAAAGTGATATAATAATCTAAGGGTAGGTGTACCAGTGTGACACCATGAGTAATATCTGTATGGGCTGTGCAATTTTTATAATTTTTTATTTTTGCTCTTTTTTTATCGCAATTGAGCCAATTTTGGCCTTAGTCACTTTTGATCTGAGTCATGGTAGTTTTATGATTTTAGGTTATTATTAGACGCATCAATTATCACATGGTCTGATTAACCGAAAAATATTTCTTCCCTTTTCCAGGTATCTAAAATGTGTGAAGAAATAAAGACATACATTGAGGGACAATCTGGGGAAGATCCACTGCTGAAAGGCATTCCAGAGGACAAGAACCCCTTCAAAGAGAAAGGAGGCTGCATCATTGCATAGATAACTTCCTGGACAAGCACCTGCTTCATCTTCATTGAAATAGATAATGCCAGATCCAACAGATCCTACAAATCCCCAGAGTGGATTATGCAAGATCTGCATCAAACAAAACCAAAGCGAAAACCTAATGAAGAATCCTGAAGCTCTTGGTACAAAGTATAAATCTATGTAACAACATCCTACCTACTAAAGCTCATTATCGAAGAGGACACGTGTTGCTTGTGAACAAGTCTTTCATTTTAGTATCCAATCATATACTTTAGCTCCTTATGCTGTCCTTCAAAGTCTTTTAATAAAACATGTCTATAAAACCCTCGCTTGCTGATACTTCACAAACAGAAAGACTAACCATTGTTGTTGTGTTACTGTACAAGGGCCAGTCTATGGCATGGCTGATGTGGAAATTATCCCAAAATATATACAGAGCTTCCAAGCTATTGAGGTCCAGGCATGTGTAACTCATCCAGATCAGGTTTTTGAAGTGACCTACAAGCGTCTCCCTGCGAAGGAAAAACTTAACTGGCTGCCGTACCTGAACCTGGGTATATAAAGAGCTCCTAATATTGCAAACAAGCATTTGCAATGGAATAGGTCTTGCATTTACGCAAGTTTGAGTTATTGGCATTGTAAAGACAATCAAAAACACAACGTGAGAAGGGTCTAAGGGGAGTATTTAAAGACCAAATTGCATCCTATCCCCCAATCTAACTAACAGAAAACACAACAGGGATGCTAAGGGTCTAAAGAGAAAGCTACAAAGAACCAGTACATTCATAAGTAGTTTGTATAAGGAGAGCAAGAAGAGTGTGGAATATTACCCATCAGCCCACCCAATGGCGGAGTCTCGTCATCTGGGTTTTGTTAAGAACTGGAATCTGCTAAGTACCTCCTTGATTGTATGTAGAGGAATACTAGCGACAGATCCACCAGTGATAGAGAGCCAACAAAAAAGTATAGGTGGGTTGAAGATGGAGTATTGTTGCAGTGCTGAAAAGAAATTTTGTGAAGTGGTGAAAGAATGTGTGTGTTAAGATTGCCTAGTGTGATGCCAAGAAACGACTTTATTAAGGGGGGTCATCATACTGGCAAGATTAAAAGCAGAGTGAAGATAGTGTGTTAAACAAATATCACTACCAGTTGTGAAAATAATACAGACCATATTATTTTCACAACTGGTAGTGATATTTGTTTAACACACTATCTTCACTATGCTTTGCTGATGTGGTGGTGTCCCTGAGTAATGTGGTGGTGCCCCTGAGTGATGTGGTGGTGTCCCTGAGTGATGTGGTGGTGTTCCTGAGTGATGTGGTGTGTGAGGTTGAGGGTGAGGGTGTGTGGGGGGTGAGGGTGAGTGAGGGTGAGAGGGTTGTGAGGGTGAGAGGTGTGAGGGTGTGAGGTTGTGAGGGTGAGTGAGGGTGAGTGAGGGCGGGTGGGTGAGGGTGAGTGAGGGTTTGTGAGGATGTGTGAGGGTGACGGGGGGTGAGGGACGGTGAGGGTGACGGGGGTGAGGGTGATGGGGTGAGGGTGTGTGAGAGTTAGGGGGGGTGAGGGTGAGGGGGTGTGAGGCTGAGGAGGTGTGAGGGTGAGGGTCAGAAGTAAATGGTGGCACGGCAGACATCATAAGATAGAGAGAAGAGACTGCATGGTGATTGCGTTGGTCAGTTCCTGAGTGATGTGGTGGTGTCCCTGAGTAATGTGGTGGTGTCCCTGAGTGATGTGGTGGTGCCCCTGAGTGATGCGGTGGTGTCCCTGAGTGATGTGGTGGTGTTCCTGAGTGATGTGGTGTGTGAGGGTGAGGGTGTGTGTGGGGGGGTGAGAGTGAGTGAGGGTGAGAGGGTTGTGAGGGTGAGGGGTGTGAGGGTGTGAGGTTGTGAGGGTGAGTGAGGGTGAGAGTGTTGTGAGGGTGAGGGGTGTGAGGGTGTGAGGTTGTGAGGGTGAGTGAGGGTGTGTGAGGGTTGGTGAGGGTGTGAGGGTGAGTGAGGGTGTGAGGGTGAGTGAGGGTGTGTGAGGGTGAGGGGGTGTGAGGGTGAGGGAGGGTGACGGGGTGAGGGTGATGGGGTGAGGGTGTGTGAGGGTTAGGGGGTGTGAGGGTGAGCGGGTGTGAGGGTGAGGAGGTGTGAGGGTGAGGAGGTGTGAGGGTGAGGGTCCGAAGTAAATGGTGGCAGGGCAGACATCATAAGATAGAGAGAAGAGACTGCGTGGTGACTGCGTTGGTCAGTTTCAGAATCAGGAGGGGCAGGGTCAGCACAGTCTGCGAGGGATCAACGTGTCTAGAGGCAAAGCATAGCGGATGTAGTATTGCAGCTAGCAAGTCAAGTGTTTTCAAGTTGAATGTCCCTAGAGAGATGGCAACACAGCAACAGCATTTGAGGAGCAAGGCTACTGTAAACAAGCACGGTAGGATTTCACTTTCGTCCAGAAACAAGCTCTCGGCATTGCTGTGGCGGGGGTGGGATGGGCGGGGGAGCGGCAGCCTTTGAAGTCTAATGCCGAGGCACAGACAAATGGTGGTGCGCAATGTGCACGCGGGGGAGCGGCAGCCTTTGAAGTCTGATACCGAGGCACAGACAAATGATGGTGTGTTATGTGGCTGGCATTATGTGTGCACGGGCATTGATCACATGAACTGTATGCGATCCGCAGCCGTTTTGGTAGACTTTTCTTTTCCGCTTACTATAATCTCACCGGAGTAATGCGCAAGCGCATTGGCTCAGACGAGACCTAAAAAAGCATTTGTTTAAGTTGTCGAACACATTTTTTTGGGGGAAAAGCGTCCCATGCCGTGCTTTGACTTTAGTGTCGGCCACGCCCCTTTCATTAGATGCAGTTTGCGTAAAGAAAGGTGTGCAGTCCCCATTAAAGGTAAAACGCAGTTCGGGGTGCTTTAAAAAAAACACATTTGTTTGCAAGTTGTTAAAAGCGCCCCATGCCGCGCTTTCACTTTAATGTCTGCCACGCCCCTTTCGTAAGATGTGGCTCGTCGAAAGGAAGGTGGCGTCACCATTACAGCAAAAGCACTGTATGGGGTGCTGTTAAAAATAAAAAGCCTTTGTTAAGCAGCATAGCGTGTGTAGAAGTGCTACGCTGTGCAAGAAGCATTTTTGAAAGATAAAGTGATTGGGAGCCATGCTGTCATGAAAACAGGGTGGGTATGGGACAGCCTCTTGTGCCTGCAAAAGCAGCTAGATTAAAAACATTAAAGAAAATAGTGCTCACAGACTGTAGCTAAAACAGACTTTGTAACAACTCAAGTAAAAATCCATCCTCATGAAAGGTTACAAATGCATTTTTTAAACAAAGGGAACCGGGAGCTATTTAGGTAGGTCCAGCATACAGGCTCCTAATGATACATGTAAGTCAAAAGGTATGCAGTTCCTTAGAGGGAGGGAAAATGCAGGTATTTCTAAAAAGTGCCCTCACACACCCCGAAGGATGTCATGGTATATCATTGGGCCTGCTCCTTGTCGGGCCAGCGCTAGAATGCCCGACAGGCACCCGCGAAGGGGCTCTTTGGCGAAGATCTTTTTATGAAGAAGCTATATGGTGTGTGTGGGTGTGTGGGCTTGGGTAATGCAATGAGTGCGTGGGTGAATTATTTTAAATAGGTCTAGGACAACTTTATCTAATAATTTTATTCCTGGGGCACTAGTCTAATTAAGAGAGAGTGGCCCTGGGTGGATGTAATGGTCCTACTGTGCCTGTGTGGTGTATATGGTCGACATGTTTCTGATCTGACGGGGCGTGTGGCAAAGCACTTCGTTGCTCGGACAACAGAGTGGCGCAGAGCAAGGGTAGGAGTCGAGCTAGTTGCTGCATCACTATTTTGTCAGAGCAACGAAGTGCTCTGCCACTTGCCCTGTAAGATCAGACCCAATGTACCAGGGGTAACAGATCGCAAGGCCAACTAGGACCTGGGTCTTCACTGCAAGTGTGGTTACCAGTACAATTAACGAATTCCTGAACCAGAACTGAGATAGTGCTAGAGTTTAACTATTTGTCCTCCTCAAGGTGCTGATGAAGTGCCACTAAACCCTTTAGGGGTTATCATTGGCATGAAACATGTCGACCATATACACCACACAGGCCCTATAGGATCATTACATCCACTCAGGGCCACTCTCTTTTAATTAGGCTAGTGCCCCCCCAGGAATAAAATTATTTGATAGGGTTGTCCTAGACCTATTTTAAATAATTCACCCACACACTCATTGCACTACCCAAGCCCACACACCCGCACACACCATGTAGCTTCTTCATAAAAAGATCTCCGCCAAAGAGCCTCTTCGCGGGTGCCCGTCAGGCATTGCAGCGCCAGCCCGACGAGGAGCAGGCCCAATAATGAAGCATGACATTCTTCGGGGTTTGACGGCACTTTTTAGAAATACCTGCATTTTCACTCTCTCTAAGGAAGTGTATAACTTTTGACTTACAGGTTTCAAATGCAGACAAGGTGTTACAAAGGTGGGACTAACAAGCAAATTAACTATTCAAAAGCAACTATTTTAGAAAGAACTGTAGCAGGAACCAACTGAAAAGATGGGCGGAGAGTGGGCAGAGCTTCAAGTCCATTCCTGATGCCTCGCAGAGCTCGACCTAAAAAGGGCCGATTAGAGGAGTCTGATAAAGAAACCAAGGCAATTAAGTGTAAAACAAAGTGTCAACTATATATGGGGCCACAAGAGCCCTCCTTATTGTCTTGTTATTGATTAGGGGCCCTTGGATTCACTGTTAGACACCTAATGCCAAGAGGTAATGTTTCTGAAAGATAACTCGGAGTCTGAAAATATTAGGTGGTGTGAAATAGTACAAAACTAGATATCTGTAACAGTGGGATGCTGAACAAATTGGCCTGTAATAGCATAACTCAGCGGTAAGCAAACTTTTTAGACCCATGGCCCAATTTTTAGAATAACAAATTTTCACGACCCACCTAGCTTCAATGTATATGAGATGTAACTAAAGTATCATGTGGTAGTGCATTGTCATTTACAGACAACACAGACAGACAGCACATTTTCTATTGAAATGACCACTACATTTGCACAGACATATAGTTTTATTACTAAAACTATATTGCACACAAATGATAATGTGAGGTAATCAGGTTTCAGGGAATAGTTATCATTTGTGCATTGCCACGTAATGTCTCTTGGTTTGTTTTGATCTTATTAAAATATTTGCATCCATCACACTTCAGAATTACAATGAATTGTGCTTCTTTGTTGCTTTCCTAACTGCTGAATGTGTACAGTCTTTTTTTACAAGTATTTACATTTGTTATATTACAAAAAATGACATCCTCTAGCTTTTCCTCACACGCTGTGTACCCCAGCAAGATTGCCACATAATTCACTTTCGTTTTCTTTCTATGACTGCATAGTGAGAGGAGTTTGTAAACACCAATCCCAATGTTAAAAAAATAAGCAGCAATTTGCCAAAAGACAAAGCCTGAAATTTGACTTCTGTCTTTGAAGTGCAGCAAATGTGACAAGATAAATACAGAATTAAAAGGCATCATTATTTATGCATTGACTTTTGTGACACACCCAAAATAGGCTTGTGACCCATCCACAGTGTGGGAAATACTGGTCAAAATCGTTACAATAGTGCACAGAATACAGCTGGAGGCTAGAGGCTGTACCCTCTAGCTGTACCTCAAGCGCAGAATGGAAGAGTAAATAAAGCTCCTTGACTCAAATCAGCTCATTGTCTCTTTCTCTTTGATCATAGGGACTCTCCTTAAGAGCTTGCCTTGGTGAGGGGAACACATAAAGTCCCCCTCGCCTTTCATAACACATTAGCCACATACACAACAGGAGCAAATCTTTACTTTCCACAATAGTCATTGGTTATGCTTTTTTAGTGCCATAAAACAAACCCATGTGGTGATGCTGAGCTTACCAGACAACATTGATGCTTCCTTTACCCATCAAGACTATATGACTTCAGAAACATTAAAGGATAACTGGGGATATTTAATCTTTTAAGTAGGCTGTTCTCCATGGATTATTTTTAAATATTTTTTCAGGGAAATTGAAGCAATCCTAAACCACTGCTTGAGTCAGATTAGGAAGCATGCAGCTATGTACTTATCCTATTTTAGAAGTGAGAAGAATGGAATTCCTAATGGATACCAACTCAATATCTGGAAATGACTTAGATCCGATTGTGACCCCCTCCAAATCTGAATTTTATGAGCCAATCCATTTGTACATTGGTTGGTTGAGAAAAATATTTACTGGTCAAATAAATGCTGGTCTCAAATTGCAACCAGTATTTTGAAAGCAGCAAATAGTAAATCTGTCCATATTTCTTTTTTAATATCCTTTCTTAAAAATATGCAGGTATTAATTTTTGCATCCTTTTTTGTGTTGCACGTGATATGATCTTAGTAAGAAGTTACTGATATACCTCTTTCCAGCCCAACATTTTTAGTTCAGAAAATCCTGGGCTTATTGCAAGTGCAGCCCTCGAGTTCCTGAAATCCTGGTGTTGAAAAAAACAATGATCACATGTCAAGCAGACTCAGAAAGCTTTTATTTGCAAAAGAACATTTAGTAACCTGTTACTCATGGGTCTAGCCAGTCAGAGAGCCCCCCTCCAGCAAACTGAAATGGAGTATTGGGAGTAAACAATCAATGAATCAAGGACTTATAAAGCATGAGTACTCACCCGTGAGTGTCTCAAGGCGCTGTAGGGGTGAGGTACTGGGTTTTCTCGGAACCAATACTATTACAATAACCCAGCGGTGTCAGGGAAACACCCAAAGACCCCGGATTCCCCTGTCTTGGCAAACAGAGACACAGGATACTTCTCAATGACGTCAAAGACCAAAGTTTATTGGTTGCAACCAGGGACAGAGGTCTACGAAGTACACACGGGTAGTTCGACAGAGACTGCATCATTTTAATGAACAAAACTTTTATCCCGAAAATTACGCCTCTGGCAACATCACAATTTACATTTGGTGCATACAAACTAACCAATGAACAAGTAGCATTTCAAAAAGTAACGAATCATGACAGTCAAAGTTAATCCCACTTTCCGTTGTCCAGCCCACCAAAACGATCGCACATATGCTAAGTTTCCTGTTCAATCAGGCCGGACAAACCTACCATAAAACCTTCAACCCAGATATATGAACATGTCGTAAAGGAAAGGCAGAAACAGATGGAAAGGAGATAGAGGAGTGGGAACGGTGTACCATAAAGTCAGGGCACCTCCTGCTCTTTGATCTTTATCAGGCCAGCTGCTGAACAAGGAACTGGCTCAGCGGGATTCGCCCCAGGCGAGGAGTCAGTTCGGCCAGGTCAACCAGAAGTCAACTAAGGCGTGCGTGTCAAAGACTCGTTCGGCCACGATCATAGGGCCTATGTTAGGGCAACCACACAAGATGGCTGCCACATACAAAATGGAACCCGAGGGTTCAAACTAAATCCTCAAATGCAGAGTGTTCCCCTATATCGATTCATACGAAAACACTCAGACACGTTACACTCGCCATTTGCGGTCTGTTGACACCAAAATCGTCCACTTCCGACGATCTTTATAAATAGGGTTTCGGAACTATCGAACCCAATTCGGGACCACGGAACCACAGACCCTCCTTTTGCCCTATCATAGGCAATAAACCCAGACCCATTTTAATCTGAATCCGGATCTATATTCATCAAGTCATCGATATGCTGTTGTAGCATCATCTTATTACTATGCATTTCTCTCCGGACAGGTTTCCGTACGCACAAAGTAGCACAAAGGCCACAAATAGCCGGAGCACACTGTACACAGAGACAAAACATGAACAGAATCGCTAAGACCATACCAATGACCATCAGAATCTTCCAACCCCAAGTGGATATCAATCCCCATAACCATCCCATCAAAGACCAATCCCCTTTGTCCAGATGGACAGAACCGGAGATCTTGTGCAATTTTGAAATGGCCTGGAGGATTGACGGAGCATTGTCAGGAAGAAAAAAGCAGCAGCTCGATTGAATCAATCTACAAACTCCCCCTCGATCTGCCAAAATAACGTCAAGGGCAACTCTATTCTGAAGTGTCATAAGTCTATCCGACTGGAGCTCAGCAGTCAGGTTACCAAGGGCACCGGCGGTCTCCACTATGGTGGACTCAACCACTCTCGTAAGCTGACGAATGTTCCTACTGTTAGCCATAGGTCCCCAGAACGGCAGAAAACCCTTGAAGAAATCACCCAATTCTTGTCCTGCAGTGTCTTCTTGGCTAAAGACACCTCTAGCAATTCTCGTCTTGTGGTAATCTGCCGCAGCTGTAAAAGTGGGGGGTAACAGAAAGGAAACAAAACATGTGCTCGAGAAGTCGGCGGGCAACCATGTATACGCTTTGTCATAGCAAACAAAGTAAGTACCCTTAGCAGCTAAGAACGCTGGAGAAGACTGAGACGGAAACACATAAGTCTCAGCGCAAACGCTCTTCCCTAACTAAGCCTTCGGATTCTTACCGTTGCCCTGCAGACAATAGTAGCCCTTATGGGGCACTATCCAGATCGGTAGAGGACTTTTCGCTCGCTGGTTAATACTCAGACTAACTCCATATCCAGTTACGTTCCAACCACTATATGGGTGCCTCTCATCTTTTGGAATAGTCTCTACTGCATTAGTCCCTTTAATCATGTCGACTATGCCTCTAGCTATAGGACTATTCTTCGGATTATCTCTCGGTGAACATAAGGGGTCAACACTGTGGGCATAGATAAACATGGTTCTGTAAGCTCGAATCGAACCATTCAAACTAAAGGGCAAGACCAAATAAGGAATTCCTTTATCGGTTGTATGAGGCAGCAAACCACAAATCCAGCAGTTCGTTGTATTGATCACTAACTGATGCTGGTGCAAAAGCTGTATGAAGGAATTATTGGAGAATTCCTTACGTCTGACTACCTCATATTCTGGCAAAGGTGGAAAGAATGAGAGGAAACAGTAGGTGAAGGTGTAGATTGCACAGTGGAATTAGACGTCATTTTGAAAACAAATGCTACATAACCAACTATGAAAATTACGAAACTCAGTAGTAAAAGTATGCATGGTATCAAAAAACATTTCTTCGACATGATTTTGCAAATGCGTTTTCTAAAAGTCAATGTCTGCACAGGTCTCTCCAACTCAAAGAAATCCATCCTAAACTAAAGTTGCTGCCCGCGGTGGTTGGTTGATTCTGCTTGAGAGTGCCTCTGCTGCACCCAGGAAGACTGCCTCGGACCAGCAGAACCCAGGACCTAGTGTCTCAGGCTTACACTCCCAAGACCCTAGCAGCAAGAACCGGATGGCAGTTCAGAAAAACAAAAATACGTAGATCCTTGGTGGAGAGTTAACCTGCAAACATTAAAAAAAAATCAACTTTATTCACTTTATTTGTCCTTAATTCTCGATCTCAAATTATATCTGTCTCTTCCAGGTAATTCTTGATCGGTAAACAACAGCTGAGGATCAGTAGTGTCCAACCGCTTCGCAGGAGGTATTGCTGCTTGCAAAAAACGATCGCTCTCCAGTTCTGAGCTAGTCCCAATCAAACGAGCATCACTGAACGTTACAAATTTCGGGATTGTCTCAGTTTCAGAATCTGCGAGACCATCCTGAACCCACTTATCATACGGCAAAGGTAAGGGTGCTTTCTTCGTGTGGGAGCCGTGTATCCAGTGGCGTTTCCCACGTACTCGCACCGCAGATCTCGTAGATAACAGGACCTGGTAGGGCCCAGTCCAGCGGGGCTGCTCGTTCTTCGTTCGCTGAAAATTCCTGACAAAGACCCACGAGCCAGGGTCTAAAGCGTGGCCTGGATCTTCTGTAGCTTGTGGAAGAGAGTCATATACCTGTTGGTGTAAAACACTCATTTTAGTTGTCAATTCACGCAAGTAATCAAGCAAAACAGGATATTCGAGGTCACTAAACCTCGCCAGTCTTGGTACGCCCTAAACATTCGCCGGGCGACCAAACACAACTTCATACGGACTCAAACCCATTCGTGAATGCACAGTCATTCGGGTGGACAAAAGTGCTAATGGCAAAGCATCTGGCCATTGTAAACCAGTGCTCTCTTGAATTTTGGCCAACTTAAGTTTCAGAGTGCCATTATAGCACTCAACTAAACCAGCTGATTGGGGATGATTTGCAGCGTGGAATTTCTGCCTAATTCCAAGACCATCACACACTCTCTTCATCACTTGACCCACAAACTCACTTCCGTTATCACTCCAAATGATTCTCGGCAAACCAAACCTCGGAAAAAACTCTTTGATCAAAGCTTTCGCAGTGGACAGAGCAGTGTTGTCCTTAAGGGGGTAAGCTTCTACCCATCTAGAAAAAGAGCAAACAACCACTAACACATACTTTAAGTTGTTGCATCTTTCTATATGGATAAAATCTAGCTGCAAAGCCTCAAACGGATACGTAGGAGGAGCAAAATGACCAGCTGGTGTTAGAGTTCCCTTGCCAGGATTATGCATCAAACACACCATACAGTTCTTGACCAAATTCTCTGCACATCTGGGTATTCCCACATTCTGCCAAACCGGAGCCAACAACTTGCAAATCCCTTTCACACTAATGTGTGCTAATCCATGCGCCATTGTAACAACTGGAAGCACATACGCGTTTGGCAGCAACCATCTTTGATGTTCCGACAAATCAGTCCAACAACCATTCGAATCTAACCTACCCTTACTCTCGCTCCATTCATCCAACTCTTTCCCAGTGGCCTCACTCTGGATAATCTTCACGCTCTCAATAGTGTCTTCGCACATACTCTTCTCTGGAACCCATCTCGCTGGACCCGCAACATACATTCGACTCATCACATTCCTAGCAGTTTCTTTCGCAACTTCATCCGCAAACGCATTACCACGACCAACATCATCCGTAATCTTTCTATGGGCACTACATTTCACGATCGCTATTTGCAAAGGTAACGCAAGAGATTCAAGAAGTTCATTCACCAGCTGCCCATGCTGGATCTTCATCCCATGCGATGTCAAAAATCCACGTTCACGCCACAATCGTCCAAAGCTATGAGCCACTCCAAATGCATACTGACTATCAGTATACACATTCACTCGTTTCCCTTTCGCCAACACACATGCTCTCGTGAGTGCAATTAATTCCGCCGCTTGCGCAGAATTGTGTGGGATACGTGCAGCTTCGACAACTGTATGTAAAGTCGTCACGGCATATGCTGCAGTGGTATCGCCATTTGGTAATTTAAAACACGAGCCGTCAACCCACAAAGCATCATTACAATCAGGAAGAGGAGTATCTCTTAAATCTATCCTCCCTTTCATTTCTTCTTCTGTTCTCAAGAAACAATCATGTTGCTCTTCGCTATCATCGTATGTCTCAAGCGAAATCGGCAACAACGTAGCCGGATTTAGGGTATAGCACCTCTTGATGTGCACATGGCTTGCTAACAACGTAAGCTAATACCCTGACAACCGAGCACTAGTCAAGTGCTGTGTCTTCGTCCGATTTAACAAGGTATCCACTGCATATGGAACCATAACCACTAGCGTATTGTCCATAACTAAACCAGCAGACTGTCGAATCGAAACAGCCGCTGCTGCAGCTGCTCTCAAACAACTCGACAATGCTCTAGCCACAGGATCTAATGTTGACGAAAAGTACGCACATGGGCGTTGCTTCCCGCCAAATTGTTGAGTCAAAACCGATAATGCACATCCCTCTCTCTCATGGACATACAATGTGAAAGGCTTGCTGTAGTCGGGAGTACCCAACACAGGAGCCGAACACAACGCATTACGTAATTCAGAGAAACTCTTTTGGCATTCCTCAGTCCAAGGAATCGGATTTGGAGTATCCTTAACCGTAAGAGCTATCAAAGGTTTCGCTAGAAGGGAAAAATTTGGGATCCACTGTCTGCAGTAAGACGTAATACCCAAAAACGCACGTACTTCTCTCTGTGTCGTAGGGACACTCATTCTCGCAATAGTCTGAATTCTTTCTGGGGTCAGTTTCCTTCCCTCCTTCGATAAGAGGTGACCTAGATAGGTTACTTCTTGGCGACAGAATTGCAATTTCGAGAGAGAAACTTTATGATGGCATTCAGACAAATGAGACAACAAAGACACAGTGGCATCCTTACATATGTCTTCTGTATCGGCAGCGACCAACAAATCATCAACATACTTGATAAGGGCTGCACCTTCGGGCAAAGCCAAAAAGTCAAGTTGCGTCTTCAGAGCTTGACTATAGATAGATGGACTCTCGCAATAACCTTGAGGAGCGCGCTCAAAGCGGAAACTTCGTCCTCCTAAAGAGAATCCAAAAATATCTCTACTCTCTATGGCAATCGGGATGCTGAAGAAAGCATTCTTCAAATCAATCACCGTAAACCAGGTAGCAGAAGCTGGAATCAATGTCAATAATGCAGTAATGTCGGGTACAACAGGAAACTGTGGAACAACAATTTTATTCACTTCACGAAGATCGATAACAAGCCTATATACAGGAGGCTGTGAAGAATCAGTTCTCTTCAAGACAGGCAAAACCGGACTATTACACACATTACCTCGAGTCTCTTCAATAACACCCTTGTCGATCAGATCATAAATGATCGCCAAAAGCGCTCGTTCACCATCGCTTGAAATACGATATTGCGGAATGCGCGGTAACTGAGCATTCGCCTTCAGCGTCACAACATATGGGGGAATATCTAACAGGCCCACATCATTTGGACCCGTAGCCCATAACGAATCCGGTAACGAAGACAGCTCAGGTGGAAGACAATCTTTCGAAACATATATCGGAGAGATCACATTCTCACCCAAAGTAAGATGTACTCCTGACGGAGAACAGTACAAAGTCGCATACAATCTCTTCAACAGGTCAAGGCCTAGCAAGTTCTCATTACAACCTGTAGTTAAAAGAAGGGGTGCTTCGAACCTACGGGGACCAACAGAAAGAGGCAATGGAACGAAAATCGGATTCATAACGGGGGCGCCAGAAAAACCTATAGAAACATTATTAAAGCCAGACAAAGGTGCGCCAGGGAGTTTAGAATGCATAATAGAACTCTTCGTAGCACCAGTGTCTAGCAGAAAAGGCTCTGACACACCTGATGCAATCACTTCCACGTAAGGTCCACTCTGATCTACCGGAACTGAAACAACTCCCTCTCTTTGTCCATGGCTGTCCTAACAATCATTACCTTGCTCCTCATCACCTTCAGCATAGTAATCATCTACGTAGTACTGTGTAGACCTACCAGAAGAATTCTGCTGCTGATCGAAACTGTTCATTGAATTCTGCGGAGGCAAAGGGCGCACGTTTTGTCCACGACCTCTACCTCTAGGCGCTTGTTGAGCACCTCTACCTCTAACACCAGGAGCACTATTAGCACGTTGCAACAAAACCGGACAACTGTTCTTATAATGGCCCTCTTCTCTGCAATATGCACACTGATTAGGCCCATACTGAATACGCTGTTGTTGAGGAGTCTCGTCTCTTTGCGAGTTCCTCGAATACTGTTGAGGCGGCTGATAATCGCGCTGATTATTAACACGGGGTGGATAAGCTTGCTGTAGAAGAACTTTAGTCTTCAATTCTTTAGTCTTCTTATCCGCTCTCTCTAACTCATCCTTACGCCTATTCTCGTAGTATTGAGCCGTAGCAAGAATTTGCGCCGACGTAGAAATAGGCCAAGCACTCTCGGAATCCTTCAACTTAGTACACAACTCAGGAAGAAGATTGTGCACGAATTTATCAACGAACAATCTCTGGCCACCTTCAGTAGCCATATCCTGACCACTATGATCAACAAAAGTTTCCTCGAAACGCGAGAAAAAGTCTGAAACAGACTCGTCTTTCTTCTGCTTACAGGCTGACAATTTGTCCCAATTAACACGGACTTCGGGCATTAAAGTCTTCATGAAAGTAATAATTCTACCAGGAAGTTCAGCAATAACATCTTCAGGCTTAGCACCTCCAACTTGTCTATCGTTTGCTGCAACAAGATTCACCCACTAATCGCCCAATTCATTATCATGATCTGTATGCCGAATGACATTCCAGATGGACTGTGGGACAACATTCCCAAACAACATATCTATATCCGCTCAAAAACATAGCGCTGCTTTGGTGCTTCCCATTGTCGGAAAACATCCATAATACCTTCTAGATCATACTGGGACTTATACGTCACCCATCTACGTGCCATATGGTCCAAAACCACTCGCTCATCTGTATCAGGCAATTGGCTACGCAATTGTCTACGCTCACTCACAGGAGACATACCCATTTGTTCCAACAAAGGAGTTAGAAAATTAGAAAAGGCAGCGGTCACCCGCTGTCTAGGAGAAGGAACAGTCGGAAGGACAAGAGGAGACGAAACAGTAGTAGTAGTAGGATCCATAGTCGGAACAGGCATAAAGGCAGTAGTAGCAGGAAAAGGCAAAGTTGGCAACCCTTGAGAAGGCTGCGCATAAGGAACAACAGCCAACGAAGAAGCTGGCTGTGGAGGAATAACAGGAGGCAAAGCAATAGGTGCTTGCGCGGCTACAACCGGTGGTGGTGGTGCAGTAGCATTCTGCACATAAGGTGGTGGTGAAATTAGCAAATGCGACATCAAAGGGTCTTTCACAAGCTCCTTATCGTCTTTCTGCTCTTTAGCCGGCAAGACTGGGTAGCATCTGTCTACCGCTAACTTCCTCACTCTAAGCATCTGCTCACTGTTTTTCTCTTCTTCGTCATCTCGGTATGCAACGGCAGCTTGCACCATTGACATACCCTTTCTATTCTTCTTTGCTAACTTAATTTCTTTCTGTTTGGCTTCTTTGCACCATATGCGGAAAGAGTCAAACATTGCCGGCCGGGCTTTCTTCTTGAACAACCTCACTTCAAGGTTATCTAAAACTTCTGTCTCAAAACTACCATAACTGGGCCACTGTAGGACACCATCATTCTTCGTATATTTTACCCAAATCTCATTGTAGCTAATAGGACCTACTCCATGTTTCACATACAACTCGTATGTAGGAGTTCCGATCGGAGGAACCGGACACAAATCCTCTAACCGGGAATCCCTCAACGTACCACAACTAAACAAATTCCTAAGACTGCTAAAGTCAGGCATCTTGCTCACTAGTCTAGCTTCAAACAACAAGGGTAATCTAAAATCGATAAGCTCATGAATACACAAATCCCTTGGCTTTGGGGCCTGCAGGTACCAAATCAAAGCTATCCACTAAAGGATACAAAACAAACTAAGAACTAGGAGACGCTCCCTTTATACTTAACTGAATTGTCGATGGCGTCACCAGAAGACCCGTCAATCGTCTCGCTCTACAAACGTCTAAGGCTCCAAAACAGGGCGACAGTCAGGTCAGCAGTCCTTCGTAGCCGTCGGGACGCGGGAAACCTCGCAGCAAAGACCTTCGGAACCACGTCGACATACAGGGGTCGCTGAAGTGGCTGGCCAACCTCTGGAATTTTCTCACGAACCTCTGGCTTGGACCGGTACCGCTGAAGTCTCCCCACGTTGGGCGCCAATTGAGGTACTGGGTTTTCTCGGAACCAATACTGTTACAATAACCCAGCGGTGTCAGGGCAAAACCCAAAGACCCCGGATTCCCCTGTCTTGGCAAACAGAGACACGGGATACTTCTCGATGACGTCAAAGACCAAAGTTTATTGGTTGCAACCAGGGACAGAGGTCTACGAAGTACACACGGGTAGTTCGACAGAGACTGCACCATTTCAATGAACAAAACTCGGTCTTTTATGCCGAAAATTACGCCTCTGGCAACATCACAATTTACATTCGGTGCATACAAACTAGCCAATGAACAAGTAGCATTTCAAAAAGTAACGAATCACGACAGTCCAAGTTAATCCCACTTTCCGTTGTCCAGCCCACCAAAATGATCGCACATATGCTAAGTTTCCTGTTCGATCAGGCCGGACAAACCTACCATAAAACCTTCAACCCAGATCGATGAACATGTCGTAAAGGAAAGGCAGAAACAGATGGAAAGGAGATAGAGGAGTGGGAACGGTGTGCCATCAAGTCAGGGCA
Organism: Lissotriton vulgaris; assembly: GCF_964263255.1. Taxonomy (NCBI): domain Eukaryota; kingdom Metazoa; phylum Chordata; class Amphibia; order Caudata; family Salamandridae; genus Lissotriton; species Lissotriton vulgaris. The sequence continues at coordinate 905,933,387 of NC_141698.1, forward strand.
CGTCCTGCTCTTTGATCTTTATCAGTCCAGCTGCTGAACAAGGAACTGGCTCAGCGGGATTCGCCCCAGGCGAGGAGTCAGTTCGGCCAGGTCAACCAGAAGTCAACTAAGGCGTGCGTATCAAAGACTCGTTCAGCCACGATCATAGGGCCTATGTTAGGGCAACCACACAAGATGGCTGCCACATACAAAATGGAACCCGAGGGTTCAAACTAAATCCTCAAATGCAGAGTGTTCCCCTATATCGATTCATACGAAAACACTCAGACACGTTACACTCGCCAATTGCGGTCTGTGACACCAAAATTGTCCACTTCCGACGATCTTTATAAATCGAGTTCCGGAACTATCGAGCCCAATTCGGGATCACGGAACCACAGGGGAGGGTCTGGGTCTGCAGTTCAGACAAACAACCAGGTCTTGAGGTCGTTCCTGAATTACTGCAGCAATGGTGATTGCCTGAGGCAGAGAGTTTCAGGTCTTCGCACCGACGTAGGAGGAGGATCTTACACCAGCTGTGGTATTGCCAATCCGTGAGACGGTGGCTAGCGCCAGTTGGGCGAAGCGGAGATGTCTGGTGGGGGTGTAGAAGGAGAGGCGTGATTGAGGTATGCATGTCTGGCATTGTGGAGGACTTTGAGGGTGTGTGTGAGAAGCTTGAAGGTGATTCTCTTGTTGACCGGTAGCCAGTGAAGGTCTCTCAGGTGGCCATTGATGTGGTAGTGGAATAGGATGTTCAGGATGAGTCTGGGTAGGCATTCGGGAAGGTCTGCAGTTTCTTTTGGAATTTCCTGGGTGGTGCCAGGATAGAGTGTGTTGCCGTGGTCGAGTCTGCTGCTGATAAGTGCATGGGGGACTGTTTTCCTGGACTCAGGGCAGTTCCACTGAAGATCTTGTGAAGGATGCAGAGCATGTGAAAGCAGGCAGACGTGATAGCATTGATTTGGCGGTTCATTGAGATCGAGGATTCCAGTATGATGCCAAGGTTTCATGTGTGGTCCGTGGGTGTGGGGGGGATTCAAAGCGCTGTGGAACACCAAGAGTCATCCCAGGCAGAGGGGGAGGATCCCAAGATGAGGACTACAGTCTTGACTGAATAAAGCTTGAGTTAACAAAGGCAAAGAACACCTTATAGTATTTTATGAATAGTTCTGCAATAAGGAACACATAATAAATTAAAACAACAGGATCATAAAGGTATTAAAAGACTGAGATCATGGAAAAGGAAGAAGACAACCTTCAATTTGTAAAAAGAATAGAAACATTTCAGCAGAGCCTCCTAATCAACACTTTCTCATTCCAGACCCACGATGTGAAAGAGAGGCTCATAAATGTCAGAAATGGGAACTTACTTGATGCATATGTTAGCATGAGCAGAACTAACAACATGGCTAAACCAAGTTACTGGTATACTCATGAAACACAAATTATTTCACACTAGGTTTGTGTGACAAGGCTTAGCCTAGAGTTCAGCAAATGCTGGGATGTTATCTTTTGTAGGTAGACTGACAGAAAGGTTTGTTGTCAGCATCTAATTAGCAGGATTTCAAGTGACATTTACTTTAGTTAATGGTGGTGACACGTGGTCTTTCAGAAATATTAAGTGAAGTGTAGTCCCATTTCGAGGAGATTAGTGGACACTTCTCAGTTAGGACCGTTTTATCAATCAGATTTCAGGTTACACTCTCCAACCATGGACAATATTATAGTGCAGACACACTTATCCACACAAGCAGTCAAGAAGAAGAGCCCATCATTATTTTCTGATGCTTTAATGACTATAGCACCATTTTTGACAAGGTGGATCACAGCAGACTATGGGGAAACTAACCACTTGGGGGAATTCCACCCAAACTTTTAAAGGCAATAACATCTCTATATGAAGGGACATGGGTCCGGGTCAAAACAAGCTCTAACACAGTGACCACTAAAATTCCCACAAATAACGGGCTCAAACAGGGCTGTGTATTTGCCCACCTCCTCTTCAACCTCTACACCGCAGACTTGGAGGCCGCCCTGCAAGGTTCCAGCTTCGTAGCTCCAAGGATGGATAGGGTGAGACTCTATTTCTTGCAATATGTGGATGATATAGAAATAATGGGCCACACCAGGGTGTTCCTCCAGAGAGCACAGCACATGCTGGATCACTATAACCAGGATAACCATGTACTGGTTAATCAGCGTAAGACCAAGGTAGTTGTGATTGGGAAACATCCACATACCAGGCAAGCTCACTGGCAACTGGGAGAACTGCAAATTGGCACACCAATAGCCGACAATTACCTTGGGGTCCGATTTTCAGAAAGGGCCAATTTAAACATCCACCAAAAACATCTTAGCACCAAGACCAACAGCGTCAGCCACTCATAGAAACAACGGAGCCACCCTCTAAGCCCATCTGCTGAGCCAATACTGAGACTCCTAAAAGCAAAACTGATACCAGTCATTAGTTTGGCATTTCCAGGAGCACTGGATAGGTTCTTAATAACTGCCCAGGCCAAGGCATTTATTGGGCTCATACCACAGCACGCCAGAAATGCAAGGCTGAGACTGGAGCTTGGCCTTGGGAGGCCGGACCTGGCATCCCAGGGGGACGTAATTAAACTTTACATCAGGATCCTCAGGACATCAGCAGATTCAATTAAAAATCAATTGAGGAGGAAGGCTCTGCCTGACTCACCTGACTCTTGACCAGGACATTGACACCCTGAGGATTGATGCAGTTGGCCCACAACTATCTGACATTCCTCTATCGGCTTCGAAAAAAAGTAGTGAAAGAGCAGGTACTGGTAACACAGTTTGAAAAAGACACTGCAACCGTCCGAAAATACTCTACATGAGACATACCATGCTACATTTCACTGATTTTAATCCAGTTTGGGCACGCAAGGGGGAAAATGCTTTGTGCAGGCTATGCTCCTACTTTAAAGAATCTTGGCTCCAACTCCTGTGCTGTTGCCCCAAACTGAATGATGAGAGACAGTGCCTACTTTGCCAAATTCTCAATGCAATGGGAGACAGGACTTGCAGGGAGGCTTTGGGCTTGTGCTTAACCTAATCCACGGCAAGCAATCTAGACTGACTGGGGAAGTTTACGCACCAAATCAGGACTAATATTAAAGAGGCACTACAAGCTGAAGCTACTCACCTGAAAGGCTAACAATCACACAATTGTACTAGCACAGTGCACTTTACTCTCTGAATGGGGTAGCAGGGTGGGGGGGGTCGACCATATTGTTTTATTCACCCTCCCGGTCGACCATATTGTTTTATCCATATTTCAACTCATTTGACTAGATTTTTATGTTTTTAGCACCCATCCGTACGCATTTTTAGAGCTGGGACGGAATTCTCAATAGGCCACACAGGGGGAAAACACAGTTTTTCTTTTTAAACCAGCACTATTTGCACTTTATACTCATCCAACGCTCCTGCAGTGTAAATCTTTTTCTGAAGCTGATGAGAGGATTGGCAAGGGCCACTGTGATTTCCTCAAATTATTTCATTTTATTTTTGGAACTATTAGTCGCCCACTAATCATTATGACGAGGAAGGCCTTGTGCAGGAAAGTATAGCGCAAGCCAAACCCGAGGAGGATCCTTCCTCACCAACAAAAGCAGTGCTTCTGATTCTCCCTTTCCATAAGTAAGTGCAATTAACTTCGAGTATGAGCACATGCAAGCCAGGGGACTATCCCTGATTCAAGGACTGAGACATTGGAGTGTGTGGGGAGGGGGTAGAGGGTAACGGTTTTGAATATTTCTTTAACTGTAATGATTTTAATTAATTGAACAGTCAATAAAAAACTAACTATGCCAATAAGGACTATTTCAGCTAAACCAAAAAGACCTGTTTGGGTTCAGAGAAAGTAAGCTCAAAACCTATTGGGTAGATCAGGTGGGAGTCTATTTATTTTAGTGAGATCTGTCTCCAAAACAACATTAGGGAATTTCAAGAAAAACAGGAAAAATCCTTAAATACAAAGACTATTTAGAATACTGCTGTTGAAATGTGCTTTATAAGTAGGTGTGAATAGGTACCTACCACTAGTAATAAGGCCACAATAAAAACTAAAGGCCCAATCAAGGTCTCAAATTATTCCCTTACTCAAACCTTGGTATCTGGCTGTGAGCATGGAGGTTTAACTTAGCAGACAGGTGTGTAAAGCAAAAAAAGTCAACTTGGGACATCTGGTCATGCACCGGGATAAAGTCAAAGTTTCAGGCCGACCGCAATAGAGAGAGGGTCAGATACAGTGAGCAGTAGGGCCAGGTCAAGTTTTTACCTTCTGACATCACTTTTTTGGAGCTTTTTCTTTTTTGTTCAAAATGCTCCAAATTATCTCAAACTTCTGGAGATGTCTGCAGAAGGTTCTTTTGGGATTCCAAAGTGTTCACAACACCAATCCAACATTCTAGAATCTCTGAGTTGATCCTTGGGACGTTGGTACTACAGTTCCCACAATGCACCTGGCCAAATCCTTTAAAGTCCAGCTGAAGGTGATCAGCTGGTTTCTTCTTGCTGGAGATGCTGCCGGTTGAGGTCTTTTAACCTGTTGCTTTCAGGAAGCCCACTCCATACACTTTCAGTGCAAGGCAGATATCTTATTTTGCTATAGCTCCAAACTGTGAAGCAGGTGCAGTCATTCAGAGTGCAGTCCTCTTGGTGTAGGCGAGCGTTCCATCAGGGCAGTCCTTCTTCTTCTTGTTTGTTCAGGCAGGGATCTCCAGATTTATCCAGGTTTGTAGGGTGACAACAAGGCCGGACTGGGAACCAAAACCCGCCCTGGCAAAGTGCTTGCACGGTTCCCCGGGGGGTTGAGCTGCGGCTGAGCTATATGCCAGAGCCCATTTCAGCCGATTTTGTTACAGGGGCCGAGATTGCAGCTATGCTGCAAAAATGCCCTGTAACAAAATGGCCCCCCAGGGGCCCAAACGGACCCCACCCTGACGGCTCACAGGGGAAATGTCCGGTGCCCGCTGCGGCTAGTCCGGCCCTGGGGGGCACGCTTGGACAATGGAATGCAGGGTACCGCCCTCAGGTATGAAAACTTCCCGCAAAGTATGGCATATTCTTGCCCAGAAAGTACTGTTCTTTAAAATCAAAAATGGGAAAAATCGCTACTGGAGTTTAAGGTCTGGCTAACAACCTACTGGTGTGGCTACCTTTTCCAAACACTCCCCTTCCAGCCCCTCTGCTAATTTAATTGTAGGGGCTCACATCTGTCTGGGGGTGGAGGAAGTCGGGGTGGGCCAGTTTCCTATGTGTGTTTCCCTCTCTGAAGACTGGTTTGGCTACCCAGCCCCTTACTTGCCTTTTGCTCTACCACTGCAGACTCCTCTCACCATATGTTTCTTTGTTTCCTTTCAGGTAACTTTGTACCTCATCAGAGCAGCTTGACTCAGCCTGCCAAAGGTTGGCCAGTCAGGAGAGGCTACTCTAGAGGTGGATTTAGGAACATCAGAAAAGCAAGTTCTATAACTTCTTTTCTGCCTTAGTTTCAAGTATTATTTTAATTTGCACATGCAAATAGGTAGACTTTATTAAAGTTTAATAAAGCCTTCCCATGTTAGCCTATGGTGCTAATGTGCTACAATGGGAAAACAAAATTGCAGTTTTTTGCTTACCAGGGCCTGTAGAATTTTTAAAAAATATTTCCCCTGGTTATAGTTACAGGGCACCCTATCCCTGGGGTACCTAGAGGAGACCTTAGTGGGGACATATATATATCAAAATAAGGTAGGTTAAGACTTTGAAAGAACCTTTAAAATGACAGCAGGCACCACAGCAGTGCACACTTACATGCATTAAATCAATTGGCCATCTTAACCTACATGCCCTACCACATACTAGGGACTACAGGTAGGTTGTTATACCAATTCTTATAACACCAAATTACCATATACCAGTTACACAGAACACTTGCCCTGGGTCTGGTTAGCAGAACCCAGGGCACAATCAGAGTCAGTTACCACCAGTATCAGTCAAAAAATGGGGGTGATCAGGGCAAAAAGTGCTACTTGATCATTATGTAAGTTGATTGTGGTGGAAAATAATAAACAGATTTACAACAACAAAAATCAGGGCACAAAGTATGACCTTCTCACAGCTGCTTATCATTTTTGGAAGAGTGAGTGCAGTTTCAGCTATTTCATGGATCATGCTGTCAGAAACCATAAAGTCACTGTTAGAACTGGGGGTCTCTAGTTGGCAATGGTATACACCTTTGTCCAAATAGGGACCCTTGCTTCTAAGTCAGGATAAGGGGATTACACTCCGAGATAACCCCTGCTCACCCCCTTGGTAGCTTGGCACGAGCAGACAGGCTTATCTCAGAGGCAGTTTGTGAAGCATTTGTGAATACACACAGTAATACAGTAAAAGCACTACAGATGGACACTATACAGGTTTAATAAAAATAAGAATTCCCATCATAGACTTAACACAAGACCACAAACGACAAAAATCCACAATACTGTACTCTAAATTGACTTAAAGATGGTAGAAGTTACTTAGTTCAAGTTGGTGATAAATGCGACACCATTCTCACAAAAGTACCTGGATGCGTAATGCAAAGCAAACAAAAGGCTAGCAGCGCTGGAGATGCGTTGGTTCCGTGCTTCGGGGGAGATGATGCGTCGTGCCTCAATGCTTGCGCAGAGTAGGGGATGAGTATTAATCCTTACCGGAATGGAGGTGATGCGTAGATTCTTGTTCTGCGGCCCGGTTGCGATGCGCAAGATGGCGCCTCGATGTGATGCGACAATCCTGGTGCACCCTTAATGCGACAATGCAAAGACGGTGCGTACATGCCCTGGCAGCCTTGTGACAACTTTGTACTTTGGAGCCGCGACAGGCCCTGCGACACGCTTCTCTGATGATGCAACTGCAACCCTCTCGTGGGCGACATGCCTCTCTGGTGATGCGACAGCAGACAACTGTGAAGAAGACACGCTTCTGGGGAGATGCGGCTGCGGCACGCTTCTCCGGCAAAGCGATGACTACAGCTGTGGCGGCGACACACTTCTTCTTGTTGGGTCGCGTTTCCAGCTCCCAGCGATACGCAGGCTTCTGCAGATAGAATTCCCAGCAAGGAAATTCAGAGGGGACCTGGTGATGAAGTCTTTTGTCCCTGAGACTTCAGCAGGAGGCAAGCACAAGTTCAAGCCCTTGGAGAAATATTCTGCAAGATGATGAAGTACACACAAAGTTCCTTCTCCTCTCCTTGGCACTGAAGACACCATTGTAGGTCAACCCAGCAACACATCACACTGGCAGGGGGGCAGTCCACTACTACAGCTTACTTTCGTTCTTCTCCTTGGCAGAGGTTTGTCTTGTTGTTCCAGAAATGATCCAAAGGTCTTGGGTCTGGGTCCCAATATTTATACTATTTTTCTATTTGTTTTCTGAAGGCCGAGAGGCCTCTGCCTACTCCAAACCAGTTCTGGTCAGTCCTGGATCACTTTGTTTGCAAGACTCCTTCTTTCCTTTCACAGTGCAGGGCAGAGACATCAGACATACCACAGGAGGTGGAGCCAGATTTGTGGAGGGAAGGCACATCCCTATTCAGGTCCCAGGTGCAACTCCTCCCACCCATCTAGATGCCGATCTCTCTATTTAACACTGTGCTGACTCATCCTGTCTATTGGCCTCCCTAGCCCCTGTCACTCAAACTCCAGGCAAGGAATACACAACCTAGCAGAGGCAGGCTTGGATAGTTAGGCAAGAAAATACTTACTTTCTAAAAGTGGTATTGTCAAACACAGAATGTTACAACTAACTTTACTAAAAGATGTATGTTATCATTCTGAGTTCAGGTATGCTAAATTCGAATTTCTACCATGTTCCCTGAGTCAGTTAGGATTATAAGATGTAATAATCAAACTGCCCATTCTGGCCTATGAAGAACAGGTAGCCTTGCAATAGTGAAAAACGAAAATGGCTGTAATTCAGTATTAGGACATGCCACACACACCAGGGCATGTCCTACCTTATCCTTACAATGCACCCTGCCCTTGGGCCTACCATAGGGGTGTCTTATATGAAGAAAAGGGAACGTTTGGGGACTGGCAAGTGGGTGCACTTGCCAAGTCAGCATGGCAGTACTAGACCGCACATAGGCTCTGCAATGGAAGGCGTGAGACACATTTTACAAGCTGCTTCTGTGGGTGGCACAACCAGTGCTGCCAGCCCACCAGCAGCATTTGATTTACCAGCCCTGGGCACACATGGTGCACTGTACTAGGGTCTGACAAGTAAATCAAATAACCCAATCATGGTGTCACTAATTAATACATCTATTTAACATAGGGAGCACTTGCACTGCGGCACTGAATAGCAGTGACACCGTGCCCAAAGCATATAACCAGCAAGACATATCAAAAACAGAGGGGGCAATCAGTAAAAATAGAAGAGAGACTCACACCAATGATGCCAGGTCTAGCAGTCACCATCTTGCCTTTGAGTTCTTTCAGTTAAGATAGATTTTGGGATATATGACTACTGTAAATCTTGTCAGGGAAAATTGATGCAACTGTATCCAATGAATGCCCACTTGCTAAAACATGGTGAGTGGTGTTATGAGCAGGGCTACTAAACAAAACGATTAGGGTGTAAGTGCTACATTTAAAAAAACAGTTTCATTGTAGTAGAAGGCACTCCGAGCTAATAATCCAACTCTACGTGAAAGCAAAGATGCATCAATGAAGGTTATAAACGCGCATAAAAGTGCTGCAGCAAAGAAAATTCTTGTTGCTGACTGAAAAGTGAGTTGTCTTTATCACTTGGTCACGTGGTACGCTAATAGCCACTATGGTTAAGATAGAGAATGCCATTAGATTATATATTAGCCTAATCCGTCACACAGTCTTCTGTTTACGTTGACAGTATGAGCACACTTGGCAAAGCAAATGTGGGTTTAATGACTGGAGACAAAACACTTGCGAAATTCATAGATTTTATTTAACCTGGATCCCTGAGAAATGAGGCCAATTACATGCAGTTTACACTCGAAAATAAAGTATTCACGGTATTGCCTGTTGATATTTTTATTTCACTTGCCAGAAGGCAGGAAACAGTAACATGTGTCAACATAGGTTGCCGGGCAGAGGCCTTCACTAGTAGGCAGGCCACTGAGCACGTACACCCTACTATTTATTGTATATCTTATAGCATCCACAGGTGCATTATTGTTGGATAAATATTCGTCTATATATAAATGTGCATAGTTTTAAAGAATCTTTAGAAGTACAACCACACCTTTGTCTTCTCACAAAAATTCTGTGGAGCAAACATTTTGTTATCATCAGTAGAATTGTGCATTGCACACATATACTGTTATCCTGTGGGTTATATACTTCTAAAAATAGCCAAATATCTCCATGCATTCCAAAAATAAATCTGGTCCTTGTTTAATCTGGCCCTTGCGTCACCGTAAAATAGTGATGAACTGGAAGGCGACAAACGCCTGTCCACCCAGTCCTGGAAACCCATGCTCTTGGAATGGGCAATGATCAGAGATAAGGTCAATAGGAGGTTGATCTTCAGGATAGAGCGGGTCCCATTGATTTCTGGGTGGGACACAATACTTTTGGCTCTGGAGCCAGGCTCTGACCTCAAGCCTTCATAGACGAGGATACAGATCACACAGCCTGCTTGACACAGGACCCAACATGAGCATGACCCCACACCACCACTCCATTAACTTCATGTTCCACCAGGGGTGGCTCCTCCATTGTGTCACACCACAAGCCCCAGAGCTGAAAAATAAAATGGTAATAAAGTTTATTTATTAACATTTTATTTTTCAGGAGCCTGTCCTGAACTGAGTGTCAGGGCAGGGCGAGGCCATTGCTGCCGAGAGGCAGCAGGGAGCTGTGCACTAATGTTTGAAATGTACAAGTCTCTTTGGTCGGCTGTCGTGCGATGGCCAGACAGACATGTGCATTTTAAAACTTCCTAACTTAGCTGCCTTACACATCTGGGTTAGAGAAATTCAGGCCTCCAGTGCTCTTTAGAGCACTGAGTGAGGCTGCTCCCTCCAATCCCGGCGCTTATCTCATGCTAGTGAGAGCAGCGGAAGGATTGGTTAAGGGAACTGGCTGGGTCTTGCGTTAGAGCCTGTCTCAAGGAGAGAAGACCCAAGCGAAGAGGATGTCGTGCAGCAAGCCAGGAAGGTAAGGTAAGTCTTTTTTTTTTTGATGCCCTCACCCTCTGTACATGGCATCCACCTCTGGTGGACGTGAAATTGCCTACACCCATCACACACACACCCTCATTGACAGGCGTTTTGGATCCAAGAAGAAAGTTTGGATGTCACGCTGTTGAGAACTGCTGTTGTGTCCCACATGATCTTTATGTGCCACCTGCAAAAATACATATGTGTTTTCAAAATAGAATTGAAATTGTTCTCTAGAATCTTTGACAAATGCGTATAGCAACTCGGCGATGCGGCTAGCGCAAGGTAAGTGGTTTTATTTTTTTTCTAATTTTATTTTCCCCATTCCAATGCGTGTTGACTTCCCCTCATCCCCTGGCCCTGCTTTGCCCCAACACTCTGACCTACACCGGCTGCACCTCCTGGTAACACTAGAGTTATAGACCAAACATATTAGCAGAAGAGGATGGTCCTACAATGGTTCACCTCTTTCCTACAGAACCGTACCCAAAGAATAAAAATCAAAAACTTCCTATCAGACCTAATACCCGTAACAGGGGTGTCCCCCAAGGATCAGTCCTCTCCCCACAACTCTTCAACATCTATACAGAACCCATTGCCGCCATACTCAAAAGAACCAACATTCCCTCCCCCTCTATGCAGACGATACCCAGATCTATCTGAAAACCTCCTACATTGAAGACATTCAGAGACTAAACGATACTCTAAGAGAAGTCCAACACTGGTTATCCTGCAACCACTTGAAACTAAACCAAGACAAAATGGAAATCCTCTTCATCTCCATCAAGGAGAAGACCCCCCAAATCACTGAATGGCTAAAAGCTATTGACGTTCTCAACTACAACCCCACCCTGGTTGACTCTGTAAAATCGCTGGGAATTACCCTGGATCCTAAATTAGACATGAGCAAACACATCAAGAACACTGCAAAGAGCGCCTTCATCAATCTTAAACTACTTAACAAAATGAAACCTTTCATCCCTCCAAACGATCTCAAACAAGCCACTCAATCCCTGGTGTTGTCCAGACTGGACTACAAAAATGCAACCCTCACTTGAGCAGCAAAATCGCACCTAGCTCCCCTCAGATCAACTCTAAACGCAGCAGCCAGAATGGTCACTGGAGTAAAGAAATATGAACACATTTCGCCTGCACTCAGAGAGCTACAATGGCTCCCAATCTTAACGCATGCTAACTTCAGAACTGCCTGCCTCACGCACAAAGCGCTACACACAGGGAAACCCGCCTACCTGGCCTCTAAACTCCATAAGGCCGGTCAGACTATAAGCCTAAGGAGTACCAACACTCTAGTACTCGGCCCTCCGAAAACTCGCAAACCAAAAAACGCATCTCGGTCCTTCGCAGGAAATGCACCCAAAATATGGAACTAAATACCAGTCCATATCAGAACCAATCCCTTTTACCTAGAATTCAAAAGACAGCTCAAAGACCTCCTCCCCAACCGATCTCTCCGGAATGGATAGCCTTAGCCTTACCTCCGAAGCCTGCCCACAGTAGCACACAGACACCTTTGATATCAAGACATCTACCTCCCTTTCCTCATGAATACCTCCTCTTTTCCCCCTCCTTGGTCTCATCCTGTCATGAGTCATTGTGCTCTCTACGACAACAGTACGGAAAGCAACATGGGTCATTGTACATACTAGGGTGATAACATATCTTACAAGTGACATGTTTTATACAACTGTATTGTTTGATGCTTCTTGAATCTTTGTACATACTAAAGTATTAATGAACCCTACAACTGACAAAGTTGTAAAGCGCTCCGATACCTTCGGTTCAGGCTAGCGCTATATAGAATTCTTTAAAAAAATCAAATAAAAATTAGTTTTTAACAATTTGCAAAAGGCAGTCTTACTGTCATGTTTCTGAGTTGAAAAGGGATGTGATTCCAGATCTCCGCAACACAGACTGTAAAGAAAAATCCTCCTCCTCTTAATCTTTTAAAACTGGAAACTACTATCAGCCATTTAACAAACAGAAAATAGATAGTAGTGTTCCCTAACAGGGAAAAAACGCACATGAAATAAGAACAAATATTGTAAACACTGTAGAAAAGTAGCGGGACTAGTAATTAGAATTGCTGTAAGTACAGCAAAGTGCTCAGCTAGCTCTAGACGCCCACTACCTAAGGGTGCTATTCGCACATTAACAAGATAACTTGCATTTTAACATCCATCTTATTAGCCATAGCTCACTCTCTTTGCTAGTACTGGACTTAAGGCTAGGCCAAGGGCCAGTTGGGCTAACACATTATACCGCTCAAAGGTTCTAATTAAATACAAGTATAGACTTTAAGTTGATTCCAAACATTTGTGTGATTACTATAGATTCAAAAGTTTATTTCCATGTTACCTATAGTAAACATACACACTACAAAATGAGGAACTCTACATTAGTCATTGTTTACGCATTGGAAGAGACTATTATTTTTAGGCATGACTGGCTAACCCCCACAATATAAAATGTTGCAAAAAATAGATGTCAAGAGATCTTACTGTTTTTATGTCTGTCACTCTATAGCATTATAGCCTCTTAATAAAGGGTGAAGGTTCTACATTAAAGAGGGATAGGCAGAAAGATAAACATTGGAATGTTGGAGCAAAAGGTGTGTACCAGACATTATTGAGCCTCAGCCACTCTGTTGCCTTCACTAGAGATACTAATATTCAAATATGCTAATCGAAACATACTAGCCGCTTTGAAATTAGATATGCCTCAGACATTGACGTTTTATGTAAGAAGCTAAAGAAAATAATAGAATCTACTATTTACCCTGGGAAAAGACAGGGCTATCTAAAACTATATGGTTTATATATGTACATTTAACAGAAAGTACAATTGAAAAGATACGCATTTCAATATTAATATGCTACTTGCATATCTGTAGGCATTCTGAAGTAAGACATGCAATACTTTACGAGCACTCAAATAAATGACAATGAGTCTAAAATTACAATTAGACCACAGTGGACTTTGGAGTCACAGATCGACAGTCCTCCTAAAACCCCACAGAGAAGGGCCTGCAATGTGGACATTAGTGAACCAATCCAGCGCCTAAAACTCGGAGCACGGTTAAAGGTCAGAAACCAATTAATGAGGTTGGATTTCTTTGGAGTATCCAGAGTTAGTGAGGAAGTCACTAATCTCTTTAGCTGCTTGCCAGCTAAGGGAGTTCTAGACATGTACTCAGCACCTAACTGAGGTTCTAAGAATGTGTCCAGTCCATCCTAGAATTCACCCTCAGGGGAAACACTGGTGCTCCTCCCTCAGGGCTCCCACATTTGTCCCACTGGGGATGACAGCAGAAGAGCTTTCACTGCCACCCCAAACTTCCCTTGGCGAGATCATGACCTCAATGTGCCATTTTGCTTCCAGCACGTCTCCAACCTGGACCTCAATTTGATAAGATCCGCTTGATGGGGCGGTATCAGGAGGGAAAAGTCTCAATGGGGGAAGGTTAGTGATTCTCATTTCTGCATTCCTGTGCAAGGTTGGGACCTCGATTCTGCAGCAGATATGCCCCACCGGACCACCAGGGCACGTTTGTTGATGGTGGAAAGGAACAGTGGCTAAGAGCCACTCATATGATAGATAAACTATTTTTGGTATGCGCCCCCCAGGGGCAGATAGGCCATTTTTATATGCTGATGGGAGGGTGGGATTTTTGATCTCTTATCTGATCACTCTAGATCTAAATCCCTGCTCAAGTCGACTGAATCTTTGTTGCCTGTCATTGAGTAAAACAGGTAATCCACTACTAGGTTAATCAAACCAATAATTGTACGACTCTGAAGAACCACTTACCACGGATCAGTTTTAAAGTTTTATTGTAAAGCAAGAGTTAACTGAAGGTATAAACATCTCAATATCAGATTCAAAAGATACACTGGCATCAATACGAACATGAATTCTCTGAATGTTCTTAAACGACAGAAAAAAACTACCAAAACTATTTCGAAGATCAGCAAGTTAGCTATTACAGACACAAGTTGGAACTTATGCGTCATTTACAGAAAAGGAAAAATTAGGTTAGACTGTCCCTACACTAGACTAAGTGACATCCCTACTTAGCAGAATCTTAGCCTAAAAAGGTGTCAGCCGTGGTGACTTCCAAAGAAGATCACGCACTTCTCTTAGTCTTAGATAAAAACCTATGCATAGCAATCATGTCCTCTCTGCCTACCCATCCGCTCTCTTAGGGTCCTAAGGCCATCTGCCCTACCTCCACCCCAGGGAGCTGTCCCTAATACAAAATCACAATCGAAATTTGGAACGCCCCTCTGAGACGCCCCTCACGTGGTTTCAGTTCGGGTTTCTTCCATGATGGCTCTCTTCTGGGCCTCTCGTTAGCGTTGACCTTGCTTCCCAGGCTCTTTCTCCAGCTCGCCGGTACCCCCCAGAACATTCCAGTACACTCCTCCAGGCCTGTGCCTGGCTCTACGGTCAGAGCTCCATTCATCACCCTCTTGATTGGGACCCCCCTCGCACCTGCAAACAGACACCCATGAATAGGGCCCCAAATTCCACTCTCTGGTTATCTATCCCCGGCCATAAACTTTACAAAGGAATGACAATTTATGCTCTAATGAGACTCGATTCTAACTAACACGTGCAGATCAAAGAAGCCACTTTATCTTTCCAGGCCTACTAAATTATCTAGCAAGCGACCTGTGCTTCATGAACCCTTATTTCTAAAACTAAAACGATTCTTGTTAATACACTCTGATTATATAAAACACTTCTATAAAACACGAATATATAAAACAATTCTACAAAACATGCTTCTTAACATGTGAGCATCAATTACTGAATAATTGTGAATCCACGTCATGCCAAGATGTAAGTACACGTTGTCGATCTTCATACATTGCCATGAGGCCTGCACATTTCTACAGTTGCAGTCTTACATATACTTCAATAGCAGCTACATAACATGGATTCTGATTAACATTTCTAAACGATTTAGAAATTACACACGTTTCTACGTTAATCTCACACTCTATATTGTTTTCTATATTAACTAAACAAACATTCAGATACATATGTGATTATATGATTTAATACTTTGGCTGCTTTAGCTAAGCCCGTGCATCAAAGTCGTAAATATGGTGCACTTACACGTTTTCTCAGATTTGCGCTCTCTCAGTTCCCCCCTTTGATGACCTCTAGGGGTCATCACCATTATTACATCGGTTTTGGCTTGTCAAACAGCACTTATTGCAAGGTTCCCTCTCTTTATCGTTTCCAGAGCCCTCAGACTCCTGTATTGATTATCTTGCATAGCAGCTAGTCTCTGTTCCTGTCCTCTCATGGATCTTTGCAACCTGTTTGCTCTGTACCATTGATACAGCCTCACTAATCCCCACAATATGAGTATGCAAATCACTACTATGAGGATAGGTTTTAGTATGTACCAAACAAAGCTCCTCCCTATGTTGGCGAACCAACCTCCAACTTTACTCATTCCATGACCCACTTTCTCCCACGCATTTATTTTGGTCAGATCTTCAATTTCTTGATGTATCTCAGTTATATTTTGTTTACCTTTCTCAAGAGGCTTTGAATTGTCTGGAATGTAAGTGCAACATTCCTGGACCTTCAAAGCCTTACAGACTCCGCCCTCTTTGGCTAACAGAACGTCTAAAGCAAGACGGTTCTGAAGAACCATTGCCCTTATTGATTGCATCTCTCC